>NW_026991718.1:87693393-88893393 GCF_029215605.1 Mirounga angustirostris
CAGGCACACACGGGGCAACGGTACCAGCCTCGTAAACAAGGAGTGAGCTGACAGCTGCCTTCGGCACCGGCCTGTTTCTCCATCGAGTTTACGAATGGAACCCGTCCGCAGGCTCTCACCCACAGGGCAGAGTGAACTGCTTCCTCCCACAGACCACGACACCAGTGGGGAGTCGTGCTCGGCCTTCTTCCGGGGCCTGAGTCTCCCGCGGAAAATGGTTGGGGACTCCCTTGCCGTTCTCTCACGCATGCACACAGCAACATGCTTCCAGCCTCGGGAAGGCCTCTTTTCGCTGAAGCAGGAATTCTCCACACACTTGTTCCTTCGACTCAGGGGCTTGGCTTTAGGCCTGCAGGCACACGTACGGGGCAACGGTACCAGCCTCGTAAACAAGGAGTGAGTCGACAGCTGCCTTCTGCGCCGGCCTGGTTCTGCCTCGATTTTACCTATGGAACCCGCCCCCCCCCCCCCCCCCAGGCCCTCACCCACACTGCAGCATAAACTGCTTCCTCCCACAGAGGGGTCGACGGTAGCCAAAGCACGGCTTCTGTACACTGTTGTTTCTTCGAGGTAGAACGCAAGCGATTAGACTTCCGTGCACAAGTGGGGCCGCAGGGCTAGCTTCCTGAAACACGTGGGGAGTCGTGTGCTGCCTTCTGCAGCGGCCTGAGGCTCCCACGGAAAATGGTTTGGGACTCCGTTGCAGTGCGCTCACGCATGCACACAGCAACACGCTTCCAGCCTCAGGAAGGCCTATTTCCGCTGAAGCAGGAATTCTCTCCGCACTTGTTCCTTCGACTTAGGTGCTTGGCTTTAGGCCTGCAGGCACACACGGGGCAACGGTACCAGCCCCGTAACCCAGGAGGGAGCTGACAGCTGCCTTCTGCACCGGCCTGTTTCTCCATCGAGTTTACGTATGGAACCCGTCCCCAGGCTCTCACCCACAGTGCAGAGTAAACTGCTTCCCCCCACAGACCATGACACCAGTGAGGAGTCGTGCTCGGCCTTCTTCCGGGGCCTGAGTCTCCCACGGAAAATGGTTGGGGACTCCCTTGCCGTTCTCTCACGCATGCACACAGCAACATGCTTCCAGCCTCGGGAAGGCCTCTTTTCGCTGAAGCAGGAATTCTCTACACACTTGTTCCTTCGACTGAGGGGCTTGGCTGTAGGCCTGCAGGCACACCCGGGGCAAGGGGACCGGCCTCCTCCACAAGAGGTGAGTTGAGAGCGGCCTTCCGCAGCGGCCTGTTTCTCGCTCCATTTCACGGACGGGACCCTTTCCCCCGTCTCTCCTGCACGAGCACTGTGAAATTCCTCTGGCTTCAGGAACGGCAATGTTAACTAAAGCGCAGGAACTCTCTAGCATTGATTCCTGGTGTTAGTAGCCCGGTAACCAGGCATCCAGGCACCCAGGGCAGGGCAGGGCGGATCTCCTAAAACAACAGCGGAGTCGACAGCAGCCTTCCTTACAGGCCTGCTTCTCACTCCGGGTTCCGTTTGGGTTCCATTTCTCATGCGTTCACAGAAACACACACGAGATGAAGTGCACGCTCAGGAAGGGCGATCTGTGCCGAGGCACGGGTTCTCTCCAGTGTGGCTCCTTTGCGTCGGGTGGACGGCCCTTAGGACCCCCCGCACACGCGGGAGAGCCGACCTAGGTTCCCGAAACAAGAGTTGAGTCGAGGGGTGCCTTCTGCCCATGCTTCTTTCTCCCTCGGAATTCTGCTGGGACTCACTCCCCACGCTTGCCCTGAAGCAGAGTTGAAAAGGCTGCCACCCTGTGGAGAGGCATTGAATGAGCTGAAGCCGGGCTTCTTTACCGGCTTCTTTCTGCCAAATCAGCGTGGAGCCCTTAGCATTCCTAGGCACGCATGGGGCAGTAAGGGTGAGCTTCAGGTAACAAGAGCTGAGTCGAGAGGTGCCTTCCGGCCCGGACTTCCTCTCCCTCGGTTTCACGTGAGGAACCCGTTCCCCAGGCTCTCCCCCACGGTAGCCTGGAAACTGCTTCCTCCCTCAGAGAGGTGGATGGCAGCTAAAGCACGGTTTCTCTACCGTGTTGTCTCTTCGAGTTCGAACGCTAGCGATTAGGCTTCCATGCGAAAGTGAGGCCGCAGAGCTAGCTTCCTGAAACAAGTGGGGAGCCGTGTGCTGCCTTCGGCCAGGGCCTGAGTCTCACTCGGAAAAGGCCTCCGGACTCCCTTGCAGTGCTCTCACGCATTGCCACAGCAAAATGCTTGCACCCTCAGGAACGGCTCTTTCGGCTGAAGCACGGGTTCTCAGCAGAGTTGTTCCTTCGAGTTAGGGGGTTGCCTTCAAGCCTGCACGCACACACGGGGCAACGGGAGTAGGCGCGTAAACAAGAGGTGAGCTGAGAGCTGCCTTCCGCGCCGGCCTTGGTGCTCCCTCGATTTTACGGGTGGAACCCGTTCCCCAGGCTCTCAGCTACAGTACACGGTAAACTGCTTCCTCCCACAGACCATGACACAAGTGGGGAGTCGTGCTCTGCTTTCTTCCGGGGCCTGAGTCTCCCACGGAAAATGTTTTGGGACTCCCTTGCAGTTCTCTCACGCATGCACACAGCAACATGCTTCCAGCCTCAGGAAGGCCTCTTTTCGCTGAAGCAGGAATTCTCTGCAGACTTGTTCCCTCCACTTAGGTGCTTGGCTTCAGGCCTGCAGGCACACACGGGGCAACGGTACCAGCCTCGTAAACAAGGAGTGAGCTGACAGCTGCCTTCGGCACCGGCCTGTTTCTCCATCGAGTTTACGAATGGAACCCGTCCGCAGGCTCTCACCCACAGGGCAGAGTGAACTGCTTCCTCCCACAGACCACGACACCAGTGGGGAGTCGTGCTCGGCCTTCTTCCGGGGCCTGAGTCTCCCGCGGAAAATGGTTGGGGACTCCCTTGCCGTTCTCTCACGCATGCACACAGCAACATGCTTCCAGCCTCGGGAAGGCCTCTTTTCGCTGAAGCAGGAATTCTCCACACACTTGTTCCTTCGACTCAGGGGCTTGGCTTTAGGCCTGCAGGCACACGTACGGGGCAACGGTACCAGCCTCGTAAACAAGGAGTGAGTCGACAGCTGCCTTCTGCGCCGGCCTGGTTCTGCCTCGATTTTACCTATGGAACCCGCCCCCCCCCCCCCCCCAGGCCCTCACCCACACTGCAGCATAAACTGCTTCCTCCCACAGAGGGGTCGACGGTAGCCAAAGCACGGCTTCTGTACACTGTTGTTTCTTCGAGGTAGAACGCAAGCGATTAGACTTCCGTGCACAAGTGGGGCCGCAGGGCTAGCTTCCTGAAACACGTGGGGAGTCGTGTGCTGCCTTCTGCAGCGGCCTGAGGCTCCCACGGAAAATGGTTTGGGACTCCGTTGCAGTGCGCTCACGCATGCACACAGCAACACGCTTCCAGCCTCAGGAAGGCCTATTTCCGCTGAAGCAGGAATTCTCTCCGCACTTGTTCCTTCGACTTAGGTGCTTGGCTTTAGGCCTGCAGGCACACACGGGGCAACGGTACCAGCCCCGTAACCCAGGAGGGAGCTGACAGCTGCCTTCTGCACCGGCCTGTTTCTCCATCGAGTTTACGTATGGAACCCGTCCCCAGGCTCTCACCCACAGTGCAGAGTAAACTGCTTCCCCCCACAGACCATGACACCAGTGAGGAGTCGTGCTCGGCCTTCTTCCGGGGCCTGAGTCTCCCACGGAAAATGGTTGGGGACTCCCTTGCCGTTCTCTCACGCATGCACACAGCAACATGCTTCCAGCCTCGGGAAGGCCTCTTTTCGCTGAAGCAGGAATTCTCTACACACTTGTTCCTTCGACTGAGGGGCTTGGCTGTAGGCCTGCAGGCACACCCGGGGCAAGGGGACCGGCCTCCTCCACAAGAGGTGAGTTGAGAGCGGCCTTCCGCAGCGGCCTGTTTCTCGCTCCATTTCACGGACGGGACCCTTTCCCCCGTCTCTCCTGCACGAGCACTGTGAAATTCCTCTGGCTTCAGGAACGGCAATGTTAACTAAAGCGCAGGAACTCTCTAGCATTGATTCCTGGTGTTAGTAGCCCGGTAACCAGGCATCCAGGCACCCAGGGCAGGGCAGGGCGGATCTCCTAAAACAACAGCGGAGTCGACAGCAGCCTTCCTTACAGGCCTGCTTCTCACTCCGGGTTCCGTTTGGGTTCCATTTCTCATGCGTTCACAGAAACACACACGAGATGAAGTGCACGCTCAGGAAGGGCGATCTGTGCCGAGGCACGGGTTCTCTCCAGTGTGGCTCCTTTGCGTCGGGTGGACGGCCCTTAGGACCCCCCGCACACGCGGGAGAGCCGACCTAGGTTCCCGAAACAAGAGTTGAGTCGAGGGGTGCCTTCTGCCCATGCTTCTTTCTCCCTCGGAATTCTGCTGGGACTCACTCCCCACGCTTGCCCTGAAGCAGAGTTGAAAAGGCTGCCACCCTGTGGAGAGGCATTGAATGAGCTGAAGCCGGGCTTCTTTACCGGCTTCTTTCTGCCAAATCAGCGTGGAGCCCTTAGCATTCCTAGGCACGCATGGGGCAGTAAGGGTGAGCTTCAGGTAACAAGAGCTGAGTCGAGAGGTGCCTTCCGGCCCGGACTTCCTCTCCCTCGGTTTCACGTGAGGAACCCGTTCCCCAGGCTCTCCCCCACGGTAGCCTGGAAACTGCTTCCTCCCTCAGAGAGGTGGATGGCAGCTAAAGCACGGTTTCTCTACCGTGTTGTCTCTTCGAGTTCGAACGCTAGCGATTAGGCTTCCATGCGAAAGTGAGGCCGCAGAGCTAGCTTCCTGAAACAAGTGGGGAGCCGTGTGCTGCCTTCGGCCAGGGCCTGAGTCTCACTCGGAAAAGGCCTCCGGACTCCCTTGCAGTGCTCTCACGCATTGCCACAGCAAAATGCTTGCACCCTCAGGAACGGCTCTTTCGGCTGAAGCACGGGTTCTCAGCAGAGTTGTTCCTTCGAGTTAGGGGGTTGCCTTCAAGCCTGCACGCACACACGGGGCAACGGGAGTAGGCGCGTAAACAAGAGGTGAGCTGAGAGCTGCCTTCCGCGCCGGCCTTGGTGCTCCCTCGATTTTACGGGTGGAACCCGTTCCCCAGGCTCTCAGCTACAGTACACGGTAAACTGCTTCCTCCCACAGACCATGACACAAGTGGGGAGTCGTGCTCTGCTTTCTTCCGGGGCCTGAGTCTCCCACGGAAAATGTTTTGGGACTCCCTTGCAGTTCTCTCACGCATGCACACAGCAACATGCTTCCAGCCTCAGGAAGGCCTCTTTTCGCTGAAGCAGGAATTCTCTGCAGACTTGTTCCCTCCACTTAGGTGCTTGGCTTCAGGCCTGCAGGCACACACGGGGCAACGGTACCAGCCTCGTAAACAAGGAGTGAGCTGACAGCTGCCTTCGGCACCGGCCTGTTTCTCCATCGAGTTTACGAATGGAACCCGTCCGCAGGCTCTCACCCACAGGGCAGAGTGAACTGCTTCCTCCCACAGACCACGACACCAGTGGGGAGTCGTGCTCGGCCTTCTTCCGGGGCCTGAGTCTCCCGCGGAAAATGGTTGGGGACTCCCTTGCCGTTCTCTCACGCATGCACACAGCAACATGCTTCCAGCCTCGGGAAGGCCTCTTTTCGCTGAAGCAGGAATTCTCCACACACTTGTTCCTTCGACTCAGGGGCTTGGCTTTAGGCCTGCAGGCACACGTACGGGGCAACGGTACCAGCCTCGTAAACAAGGAGTGAGTCGACAGCTGCCTTCTGCGCCGGCCTGGTTCTGCCTCGATTTTACCTATGGAACCCGCCCCCCCCCCCCCCCCAGGCCCTCACCCACACTGCAGCATAAACTGCTTCCTCCCACAGAGGGGTCGACGGTAGCCAAAGCACGGCTTCTGTACACTGTTGTTTCTTCGAGGTAGAACGCAAGCGATTAGACTTCCGTGCACAAGTGGGGCCGCAGGGCTAGCTTCCTGAAACACGTGGGGAGTCGTGTGCTGCCTTCTGCAGCGGCCTGAGGCTCCCACGGAAAATGGTTTGGGACTCCGTTGCAGTGCGCTCACGCATGCACACAGCAACACGCTTCCAGCCTCAGGAAGGCCTATTTCCGCTGAAGCAGGAATTCTCTCCGCACTTGTTCCTTCGACTTAGGTGCTTGGCTTTAGGCCTGCAGGCACACACGGGGCAACGGTACCAGCCCCGTAACCCAGGAGGGAGCTGACAGCTGCCTTCTGCACCGGCCTGTTTCTCCATCGAGTTTACGTATGGAACCCGTCCCCAGGCTCTCACCCACAGTGCAGAGTAAACTGCTTCCCCCCACAGACCATGACACCAGTGAGGAGTCGTGCTCGGCCTTCTTCCGGGGCCTGAGTCTCCCACGGAAAATGGTTGGGGACTCCCTTGCCGTTCTCTCACGCATGCACACAGCAACATGCTTCCAGCCTCGGGAAGGCCTCTTTTCGCTGAAGCAGGAATTCTCTACACACTTGTTCCTTCGACTGAGGGGCTTGGCTGTAGGCCTGCAGGCACACCCGGGGCAAGGGGACCGGCCTCCTCCACAAGAGGTGAGTTGAGAGCGGCCTTCCGCAGCGGCCTGTTTCTCGCTCCATTTCACGGACGGGACCCTTTCCCCCGTCTCTCCTGCACGAGCACTGTGAAATTCCTCTGGCTTCAGGAACGGCAATGTTAACTAAAGCGCAGGAACTCTCTAGCATTGATTCCTGGTGTTAGTAGCCCGGTAACCAGGCATCCAGGCACCCAGGGCAGGGCAGGGCGGATCTCCTAAAACAACAGCGGAGTCGACAGCAGCCTTCCTTACAGGCCTGCTTCTCACTCCGGGTTCCGTTTGGGTTCCATTTCTCATGCGTTCACAGAAACACACACGAGATGAAGTGCACGCTCAGGAAGGGCGATCTGTGCCGAGGCACGGGTTCTCTCCAGTGTGGCTCCTTTGCGTCGGGTGGACGGCCCTTAGGACCCCCCGCACACGCGGGAGAGCCGACCTAGGTTCCCGAAACAAGAGTTGAGTCGAGGGGTGCCTTCTGCCCATGCTTCTTTCTCCCTCGGAATTCTGCTGGGACTCACTCCCCACGCTTGCCCTGAAGCAGAGTTGAAAAGGCTGCCACCCTGTGGAGAGGCATTGAATGAGCTGAAGCCGGGCTTCTTTACCGGCTTCTTTCTGCCAAATCAGCGTGGAGCCCTTAGCATTCCTAGGCACGCATGGGGCAGTAAGGGTGAGCTTCAGGTAACAAGAGCTGAGTCGAGAGGTGCCTTCCGGCCCGGACTTCCTCTCCCTCGGTTTCACGTGAGGAACCCGTTCCCCAGGCTCTCCCCCACGGTAGCCTGGAAACTGCTTCCTCCCTCAGAGAGGTGGATGGCAGCTAAAGCACGGTTTCTCTACCGTGTTGTCTCTTCGAGTTCGAACGCTAGCGATTAGGCTTCCATGCGAAAGTGAGGCCGCAGAGCTAGCTTCCTGAAACAAGTGGGGAGCCGTGTGCTGCCTTCGGCCAGGGCCTGAGTCTCACTCGGAAAAGGCCTCCGGACTCCCTTGCAGTGCTCTCACGGATTGCCACAGCAAAATGCTTGCACCCTCAGGAACGGCTCTTTCGGCTGAAGCACGGGTTCTCAGCAGAGTTGTTCCTTCGAGTTAGGGGGTTGCCTTCAAGCCTGCACGCACACACGGGGCAACGGGAGTAGGCGCGTAAACAAGAGGTGAGCTGAGAGCTGCCTTCCGCGCCGGCCTTGGTGCTCCCTCGATTTTACGGGTGGAACCCGTTCCCCAGGCTCTCAGCTACAGTACACGGTAAACTGCTTCCTCCCACAGACCATGACACAAGTGGGGAGTCGTGCTCTGCTTTCTTCCGGGGCCTGAGTCTCCCACGGAAAATGTTTTGGGACTCCCTTGCAGTTCTCTCACGCATGCACACAGCAACATGCTTCCAGCCTCAGGAAGGCCTCTTTTCGCTGAAGCAGGAATTCTCTGCAGACTTGTTCCCTCCACTTAGGTGCTTGGCTTCAGGCCTGCAGGCACACACGGGGCAACGGTACCAGCCTCGTAAACAAGGAGTGAGCTGACAGCTGCCTTCGGCACCGGCCTGTTTCTCCATCGAGTTTACGAATGGAACCCGTCCGCAGGCTCTCACCCACAGGGCAGAGTGAACTGCTTCCTCCCACAGACCACGACACCAGTGGGGAGTCGTGCTCGGCCTTCTTCCGGGGCCTGAGTCTCCCGCGGAAAATGGTTGGGGACTCCCTTGCCGTTCTCTCACGCATGCACACAGCAACATGCTTCCAGCCTCGGGAAGGCCTCTTTTCGCTGAAGCAGGAATTCTCCACACACTTGTTCCTTCGACTCAGGGGCTTGGCTTTAGGCCTGCAGGCACACGTACGGGGCAACGGTACCAGCCTCGTAAACAAGGAGTGAGTCGACAGCTGCCTTCTGCGCCGGCCTGGTTCTGCCTCGATTTTACCTATGGAACCCGCCCCCCCCCCCCCCCCCAGGACCTCACCCACACTGCAGCATAAACTGCTTCCTCCCACAGAGGGGTCGACGGTAGCCAAAGCACGGCTTCTGTACACTGTTGTTTCTTCGAGGTAGAACGCAAGCGATTAGACTTCCGTGCACAAGTGGGGCCGCAGGGCTAGCTTCCTGAAACACGTGGGGAGTCGTGTGCTGCCTTCTGCAGCGGCCTGAGGCTCCCACGGAAAATGGTTTGGGACTCCGTTGCAGTGCGCTCACGCATGCACACAGCAACACGCTTCCAGCCTCAGGAAGGCCTATTTCCGCTGAAGCAGGAATTCTCTCCGCACTTGTTCCTTCGACTTAGGTGCTTGGCTTTAGGCCTGCAGGCACACACGGGGCAACGGTACCAGCCCCGTAACCCAGGAGGGAGCTGACAGCTGCCTTCTGCACCGGCCTGTTTCTCCATCGAGTTTACGTATGGAACCCGTCCCCAGGCTCTCACCCACAGTGCAGAGTAAACTGCTTCCCCCCACAGACCATGACACCAGTGAGGAGTCGTGCTCGGCCTTCTTCCGGGGCCTGAGTCTCCCACGGAAAATGGTTGGGGACTCCCTTGCCGTTCTCTCACGCATGCACACAGCAACATGCTTCCAGCCTCGGGAAGGCCTCTTTTCGCTGAAGCAGGAATTCTCTACACACTTGTTCCTTCGACTGAGGGGCTTGGCTGTAGGCCTGCAGGCACACCCGGGGCAAGGGGACCGGCCTCCTCCACAAGAGGTGAGTTGAGAGCGGCCTTCCGCAGCGGCCTGTTTCTCGCTCCATTTCACGGACGGGACCCTTTCCCCCGTCTCTCCTGCACGAGCACTGTGAAATTCCTCTGGCTTCAGGAACGGCAATGTTAACTAAAGCGCAGGAACTCTCTAGCATTGATTCCTGGTGTTAGTAGCCCGGTAACCAGGCATCCAGGCACCCAGGGCAGGGCAGGGCGGATCTCCTAAAACAACAGCGGAGTCGACAGCAGCCTTCCTTACAGGCCTGCTTCTCACTCCGGGTTCCGTTTGGGTTCCATTTCTCATGCGTTCACAGAAACACACACGAGATGAAGTGCACGCTCAGGAAGGGCGATCTGTGCCGAGGCACGGGTTCTCTCCAGTGTGGCTCCTTTGCGTCGGGTGGACGGCCCTTAGGACCCCCCGCACACGCGGGAGAGCCGACCTAGGTTCCCGAAACAAGAGTTGAGTCGAGGGGTGCCTTCTGCCCATGCTTCTTTCTCCCTCGGAATTCTGCTGGGACTCACTCCCCACGCTTGCCCTGAAGCAGAGTTGAAAAGGCTGCCACCCTGTGGAGAGGCATTGAATGAGCTGAAGCCGGGCTTCTTTACCGGCTTCTTTCTGCCAAATCAGCGTGGAGCCCTTAGCATTCCTAGGCACGCATGGGGCAGTAAGGGTGAGCTTCAGGTAACAAGAGCTGAGTCGAGAGGTGCCTTCCGGCCCGGACTTCCTCTCCCTCGGTTTCACGTGAGGAACCCGTTCCCCAGGCTCTCCCCCACGGTAGCCTGGAAACTGCTTCCTCCCTCAGAGAGGTGGATGGCAGCTAAAGCACGGTTTCTCTACCGTGTTGTCTCTTCGAGTTCGAACGCTAGCGATTAGGCTTCCATGCGAAAGTGAGGCCGCAGAGCTAGCTTCCTGAAACAAGTGGGGAGCCGTGTGCTGCCTTCGGCCAGGGCCTGAGTCTCACTCGGAAAAGGCCTCCGGACTCCCTTGCAGTGCTCTCACGGATTGCCACAGCAAAATGCTTGCACCCTCAGGAACGGCTCTTTCGGCTGAAGCACGGGTTCTCAGCAGAGTTGTTCCTTCGAGTTAGGGGGTTGCCTTCAAGCCTGCACGCACACACGGGGCAACGGGAGTAGGCGCGTAAACAAGAGGTGAGCTGAGAGCTGCCTTCCGCGCCGGCCTTGGTGCTCCCTCGATTTTACGGGTGGAACCCGTTCCCCAGGCTCTCAGCTACAGTACACGGTAAACTGCTTCCTCCCACAGACCATGACACAAGTGGGGAGTCGTGCTCTGCTTTCTTCCGGGGCCTGAGTCTCCCACGGAAAATGTTTTGGGACTCCCTTGCAGTTCTCTCACGCATGCACACAGCAACATGCTTCCAGCCTCAGGAAGGCCTCTTTTCGCTGAAGCAGGAATTCTCTGCAGACTTGTTCCCTCCACTTAGGTGCTTGGCTTCAGGCCTGCAGGCACACACGGGGCAACGGTACCAGCCTCGTAAACAAGGAGTGAGCTGACAGCTGCCTTCGGCACCGGCCTGTTTCTCCATCGAGTTTACGAATGGAACCCGTCCGCAGGCTCTCACCCACAGGGCAGAGTGAACTGCTTCCTCCCACAGACCACGACACCAGTGGGGAGTCGTGCTCGGCCTTCTTCCGGGGCCTGAGTCTCCCGCGGAAAATGGTTGGGGACTCCCTTGCCGTTCTCTCACGCATGCACACAGCAACATGCTTCCAGCCTCGGGAAGGCCTCTTTTCGCTGAAGCAGGAATTCTCCACACACTTGTTCCTTCGACTCAGGGGCTTGGCTTTAGGCCTGCAGGCACACGTACGGGGCAACGGTACCAGCCTCGTAAACAAGGAGTGAGTCGACAGCTGCCTTCTGCGCCGGCCTGGTTCTGCCTCGATTTTACCTATGGAACCCGCCCCCCCCCCCCCCCCCCAGGACCTCACCCACACTGCAGCATAAACTGCTTCCTCCCACAGAGGGGTCGACGGTAGCCAAAGCACGGCTTCTGTACACTGTTGTTTCTTCGAGGTAGAACGCAAGCGATTAGACTTCCGTGCACAAGTGGGGCCGCAGGGCTAGCTTCCTGAAACACGTGGGGAGTCGTGTGCTGCCTTCTGCAGCGGCCTGAGGCTCCCACGGAAAATGGTTTGGGACTCCGTTGCAGTGCGCTCACGCATGCACACAGCAACACGCTTCCAGCCTCAGGAAGGCCTATTTCCGCTGAAGCAGGAATTCTCTCCGCACTTGTTCCTTCGACTTAGGTGCTTGGCTTTAGGCCTGCAGGCACACACGGGGCAACGGTACCAGCCCCGTAACCCAGGAGGGAGCTGACAGCTGCCTTCTGCACCGGCCTGTTTCTCCATCGAGTTTACGTATGGAACCCGTCCCCAGGCTCTCACCCACAGTGCAGAGTAAACTGCTTCCCCCCACAGACCATGACACCAGTGAGGAGTCGTGCTCGGCCTTCTTCCGGGGCCTGAGTCTCCCACGGAAAATGGTTGGGGACTCCCTTGCCGTTCTCTCACGCATGCACACAGCAACATGCTTCCAGCCTCGGGAAGGCCTCTTTTCGCTGAAGCAGGAATTCTCTACACACTTGTTCCTTCGACTGAGGGGCTTGGCTGTAGGCCTGCAGGCACACCCGGGGCAAGGGGACCGGCCTCCTCCACAAGAGGTGAGTTGAGAGCGGCCTTCCGCAGCGGCCTGTTTCTCGCTCCATTTCACGGACGGGACCCTTTCCCCCGTCTCTCCTGCACGAGCACTGTGAAATTCCTCTGGCTTCAGGAACGGCAATGTTAACTAAAGCGCAGGAACTCTCTAGCATTGATTCCTGGTGTTAGTAGCCCGGTAACCAGGCATCCAGGCACCCAGGGCAGGGCAGGGCGGATCTCCTAAAACAACAGCGGAGTCGACAGCAGCCTTCCTTACAGGCCTGCTTCTCACTCCGGGTTCCGTTTGGGTTCCATTTCTCATGCGTTCACAGAAACACACACGAGATGAAGTGCACGCTCAGGAAGGGCGATCTGTGCCGAGGCACGGGTTCTCTCCAGTGTGGCTCCTTTGCGTCGGGTGGACGGCCCTTAGGACCCCCCGCACACGCGGGAGAGCCGACCTAGGTTCCCGAAACAAGAGTTGAGTCGAGGGGTGCCTTCTGCCCATGCTTCTTTCTCCCTCGGAATTCTGCTGGGACTCACTCCCCACGCTTGCCCTGAAGCAGAGTTGAAAAGGCTGCCACCCTGTGGAGAGGCATTGAATGAGCTGAAGCCGGGCTTCTTTACCGGCTTCTTTCTGCCAAATCAGCGTGGAGCCCTTAGCATTCCTAGGCACGCATGGGGCAGTAAGGGTGAGCTTCAGGTAACAAGAGCTGAGTCGAGAGGTGCCTTCCGGCCCGGACTTCCTCTCCCTCGGTTTCACGTGAGGAACCCGTTCCCCAGGCTCTCCCCCACGGTAGCCTGGAAACTGCTTCCTCCCTCAGAGAGGTGGATGGCAGCTAAAGCACGGTTTCTCTACCGTGTTGTCTCTTCGAGTTCGAACGCTAGCGATTAGGCTTCCATGCGAAAGTGAGGCCGCAGAGCTAGCTTCCTGAAACAAGTGGGGAGCCGTGTGCTGCCTTCGGCCAGGGCCTGAGTCTCACTCGGAAAAGGCCTCCGGACTCCCTTGCAGTGCTCTCACGCATTGCCACAGCAAAATGCTTGCACCCTCAGGAACGGCTCTTTCGGCTGAAGCACGGGTTCTCAGCAGAGTTGTTCCTTCGAGTTAGGGGGTTGCCTTCAAGCCTGCACGCACACACGGGGCAACGGGAGTAGGCGCGTAAACAAGAGGTGAGCTGAGAGCTGCCTTCCGCGCCGGCCTTGGTGCTCCCTCGATTTTACGGGTGGAACCCGTTCCCCAGGCTCTCAGCTACAGTACACGGTAAACTGCTTCCTCCCACAGACCATGACACAAGTGGGGAGTCGTGCTCTGCTTTCTTCCGGGGCCTGAGTCTCCCACGGAAAATGTTTTGGGACTCCCTTGCAGTTCTCTCACGCATGCACACAGCAACATGCTTCCAGCCTCAGGAAGGCCTCTTTTCGCTGAAGCAGGAATTCTCTGCAGACTTGTTCCCTCCACTTAGGTGCTTGGCTTCAGGCCTGCAGGCACACACGGGGCAACGGTACCAGCCTCGTAAACAAGGAGTGAGCTGACAGCTGCCTTCGGCACCGGCCTGTTTCTCCATCGAGTTTACGAATGGAACCCGTCCGCAGGCTCTCACCCACAGGGCAGAGTGAACTGCTTCCTCCCACAGACCACGACACCAGTGGGGAGTCGTGCTCGGCCTTCTTCCGGGGCCTGAGTCTCCCGCGGAAAATGGTTGGGGACTCCCTTGCCGTTCTCTCACGCATGCACACAGCAACATGCTTCCAGCCTCGGGAAGGCCTCTTTTCGCTGAAGCAGGAATTCTCCACACACTTGTTCCTTCGACTCAGGGGCTTGGCTTTAGGCCTGCAGGCACACGTACGGGGCAACGGTACCAGCCTCGTAAACAAGGAGTGAGTCGACAGCTGCCTTCTGCGCCGGCCTGGTTCTGCCTCGATTTTACCTATGGAACCCGCCCCCCCCCCCCCCCCAGGCCCTCACCCACACTGCAGCATAAACTGCTTCCTCCCACAGAGGGGTCGACGGTAGCCAAAGCACGGCTTCTGTACACTGTTGTTTCTTCGAGGTAGAACGCAAGCGAATAGACTTCCGTGCACAAGTGGGGCCGCAGGGCTAGCTTCCTGAAACACGTGGGGAGTCGTGTGCTGCCTTCTGCAGCGGCCTGAGGCTCCCACGGAAAATGGTTTGGGACTCCGTTGCAGTGCGCTCACGCATGCACACAGCAACACGCTTCCAGCCTCAGGAAGGCCTATTTCCGCTGAAGCAGGAATTCTCTCCGCACTTGTTCCTTCGACTTAGGTGCTTGGCTTTAGGCCTGCAGGCACACACGGGGCAACGGTACCAGCCCCGTAACAAAGGAGGGAGCTGACAGCTGCCTTCTGCACCGGCCTGTTTCTCCATCGAGTTTACGTATGGAACCCGTCCCCAGGCTCTCACCCACAGTGCAGAGTAAACTGCTTCCCCCCACAGACCATGACACCAGTGAGGAGTCGTGCTCGGCCTTCTTCCGGGGCCTGAGTCTCCCACGGAAAATGGTTGGGGACTCCCTTGCCGTTCTCTCACGCATGCACACAGCAACATGCTTCCAGCCTCGGGAAGGCCTCTTTTCGCTGAAGCAGGAATTCTCTACACACTTGTTCCTTCGACTGAGGGGCTTGGCTGTAGGCCTGCAGGCACACCCGGGGCAAGGGGACCGGCCTCCTCCACAAGAGGTGAGTTGAGAGCGGCCTTCCGCAGCGGCCTGTTTCTCGCTCCATTTCACGGACGGGACCCTTTCCCCCGTCTCTCCTGCACGAGCACTGTGAAATTCCTCTGGCTTCAGGAACGGCAATGTTAACTAAAGCGCAGGAACTCTCTAGCATTGATTCCTGGTGTTAGTAGCCCGGTAACCAGGCATCCAGGCACCCAGGGCAGGGCAGGGCGGATCTCCTAAAACAACAGCGGAGTCGACAGCAGCCTTCCTTACAGGCCTGCTTCTCACTCCGGGTTCCGTTTGGGTTCCATTTCTCATGCGTTCACAGAAACACACACGAGATGAAGTGCACGCTCAGGAAGGGCGATCTGTGCCGAGGCACGGGTTCTCTCCAGTGTGGCTCCTTTGCGTCGGGTGGACGGCCCTTAGGACCCCCCGCACACGCGGGAGAGCCGACCTAGGTTCCCGAAACAAGAGTTGAGTCGAGGGGTGCCTTCTGCCCATGCTTCTTTCTCCCTCGGAATTCTGCTGGGACTCACTCCCCACGCTTGCCCTGAAGCAGAGTTGAAAAGGCTGCCACCCTGTGGAGAGGCATTGAATGAGCTGAAGCCGGGCTTCTTTACCGGCTTCTTTCTGCCAAATCAGCGTGGAGCCCTTAGCATTCCTAGGCACGCATGGGGCAGTAAGGGTGAGCTTCAGGTAACAAGAGCTGAGTCGAGAGGTGCCTTCCGGCCCGGACTTCCTCTCCCTCGGTTTCACGTGAGGAACCCGTTCCCCAGGCTCTCCCCCACGGTAGCCTGGAAACTGCTTCCTCCCTCAGAGAGGTGGATGGCAGCTAAAGCACGGTTTCTCTACCGTGTTGTCTCTTCGAGTTCGAACGCTAGCGATTAGGCTTCCATGCGAAAGTGAGGCCGCAGAGCTAGCTTCCTGAAACAAGTGGGGAGCCGTGTGCTGCCTTCGGCCAGGGCCTGAGTCTCACTCGGAAAAGGCCTCCGGACTCCCTTGCAGTGCTCTCACGCATTGCCACAGCAAAATGCTTGCACCCTCAGGAACGGCTCTTTCGGCTGAAGCACGGGTTCTCAGCAGAGTTGTTCCTTCGAGTTAGGGGGTTGCCTTCAAGCCTGCACGCACACACGGGGCAACGGGAGTAGGCGCGTAAACAAGAGGTGAGCTGAGAGCTGCCTTCCGCGCCGGCCTTGGTGCTCCCTCGATTTTACGGGTGGAACCCGTTCCCCAGGCTCTCAGCTACAGTACACGGTAAACTGCTTCCTCCCACAGACCATGACACAAGTGGGGAGTCGTGCTCTGCTTTCTTCCGGGGCCTGAGTCTCCCACGGAAAATGTTTTGGGACTCCCTTGCAGTTCTCTCACGCATGCACACAGCAACATGCTTCCAGCCTCAGGAAGGCCTCTTTTCGCTGAAGCAGGAATTCTCTGCAGACTTGTTCCCTCCACTTAGGTGCTTGGCTTCAGGCCTGCAGGCACACACGGGGCAACGGTACCAGCCTCGTAAACAAGGAGTGAGCTGACAGCTGCCTTCGGCACCGGCCTGTTTCTCCATCGAGTTTACGAATGGAACCCGTCCGCAGGCTCTCACCCACAGGGCAGAGTGAACTGCTTCCTCCCACAGACCACGACACCAGTGGGGAGTCGTGCTCGGCCTTCTTCCGGGGCCTGAGTCTCCCGCGGAAAATGGTTGGGGACTCCCTTGCCGTTCTCTCACGCATGCACACAGCAACATGCTTCCAGCCTCGGGAAGGCCTCTTTTCGCTGAAGCAGGAATTCTCCACACACTTGTTCCTTCGACTCAGGGGCTTGGCTTTAGGCCTGCAGGCACACGTACGGGGCAACGGTACCAGCCTCGTAAACAAGGAGTGAGTCGACAGCTGCCTTCTGCGCCGGCCTGGTTCTGCCTCGATTTTACCTATGGAACCCGCCCCCCCCCCCCCCCAGGCCCTCACCCACACTGCAGCATAAACTGCTTCCTCCCACAGAGGGGTCGACGGTAGCCAAAGCACGGCTTCTGTACACTGTTGTTTCTTCGAGGTAGAACGCAAGCGAATAGACTTCCGTGCACAAGTGGGGCCGCAGGGCTAGCTTCCTGAAACACGTGGGGAGTCGTGTGCTGCCTTCTGCAGCGGCCTGAGGCTCCCACGGAAAATGGTTTGGGACTCCGTTGCAGTGCGCTCACGCATGCACACAGCAACACGCTTCCAGCCTCAGGAAGGCCTATTTCCGCTGAAGCAGGAATTCTCTCCGCACTTGTTCCTTCGACTTAGGTGCTTGGCTTTAGGCCTGCAGGCACACACGGGGCAACGGTACCAGCCCCGTAACAAAGGAGGGAGCTGACAGCTGCCTTCTGCACCGGCCTGTTTCTCCATCGAGTTTACGTATGGAACCCGTCCCCAGGCTCTCACCCACAGTGCAGAGTAAACTGCTTCCCCCCACAGACCATGACACCAGTGAGGAGTCGTGCTCGGCCTTCTTCCGGGGCCTGAGTCTCCCACGGAAAATGGTTGGGGACTCCCTTGCCGTTCTCTCACGCATGCACACAGCAAC
Organism: Mirounga angustirostris; assembly: GCF_029215605.1. Taxonomy (NCBI): domain Eukaryota; kingdom Metazoa; phylum Chordata; class Mammalia; order Carnivora; family Phocidae; genus Mirounga; species Mirounga angustirostris. The sequence continues at coordinate 87,710,523 of NW_026991718.1, forward strand.
ATGCTTCCAGCCTCGGGAAGGCCTCTTTTCGCTGAAGCAGGAATTCTCTACACACTTGTTCCTTCGACTGAGGGGCTTGGCTGTAGGCCTGCAGGCACACCCGGGGCAAGGGGACCGGCCTCCTCCACAAGAGGTGAGTTGAGAGCGGCCTTCCGCAGCGGCCTGTTTCTCGCTCCATTTCACGGACGGGACCCTTTCCCCCGTCTCTCCTGCACGAGCACTGTGAAATTCCTCTGGCTTCAGGAACGGCAATGTTAACTAAAGCGCAGGAACTCTCTAGCATTGATTCCTGGTGTTAGTAGCCCGGTAACCAGGCATCCAGGCACCCAGGGCAGGGCAGGGCGGATCTCCTAAAACAACAGCGGAGTCGACAGCAGCCTTCCTTACAGGCCTGCTTCTCACTCCGGGTTCCGTTTGGGTTCCATTTCTCATGCGTTCACAGAAACACACACGAGATGAAGTGCACGCTCAGGAAGGGCGATCTGTGCCGAGGCACGGGTTCTCTCCAGTGTGGCTCCTTTGCGTCGGGTGGACGGCCCTTAGGACCCCCCGCACACGCGGGAGAGCCGACCTAGGTTCCCGAAACAAGAGTTGAGTCGAGGGGTGCCTTCTGCCCATGCTTCTTTCTCCCTCGGAATTCTGCTGGGACTCACTCCCCACGCTTGCCCTGAAGCAGAGTTGAAAAGGCTGCCACCCTGTGGAGAGGCATTGAATGAGCTGAAGCCGGGCTTCTTTACCGGCTTCTTTCTGCCAAATCAGCGTGGAGCCCTTAGCATTCCTAGGCACGCATGGGGCAGTAAGGGTGAGCTTCAGGTAACAAGAGCTGAGTCGAGAGGTGCCTTCCGGCCCGGACTTCCTCTCCCTCGGTTTCACGTGAGGAACCCGTTCCCCAGGCTCTCCCCCACGGTAGCCTGGAAACTGCTTCCTCCCTCAGAGAGGTGGATGGCAGCTAAAGCACGGTTTCTCTACCGTGTTGTCTCTTCGAGTTCGAACGCTAGCGATTAGGCTTCCATGCGAAAGTGAGGCCGCAGAGCTAGCTTCCTGAAACAAGTGGGGAGCCGTGTGCTGCCTTCGGCCAGGGCCTGAGTCTCACTCGGAAAAGGCCTCCGGACTCCCTTGCAGTGCTCTCACGCATTGCCACAGCAAAATGCTTGCACCCTCAGGAACGGCTCTTTCGGCTGAAGCACGGGTTCTCAGCAGAGTTGTTCCTTCGAGTTAGGGGGTTGCCTTCAAGCCTGCACGCACACACGGGGCAACGGGAGTAGGCGCGTAAACAAGAGGTGAGCTGAGAGCTGCCTTCCGCGCCGGCCTTGGTGCTCCCTCGATTTTACGGGTGGAACCCGTTCCCCAGGCTCTCAGCTACAGTACACGGTAAACTGCTTCCTCCCACAGACCATGACACAAGTGGGGAGTCGTGCTCTGCTTTCTTCCGGGGCCTGAGTCTCCCACGGAAAATGTTTTGGGACTCCCTTGCAGTTCTCTCACGCATGCACACAGCAACATGCTTCCAGCCTCAGGAAGGCCTCTTTTCGCTGAAGCAGGAATTCTCTGCAGACTTGTTCCCTCCACTTAGGTGCTTGGCTTCAGGCCTGCAGGCACACACGGGGCAACGGTACCAGCCTCGTAAACAAGGAGTGAGCTGACAGCTGCCTTCGGCACCGGCCTGTTTCTCCATCGAGTTTACGAATGGAACCCGTCCGCAGGCTCTCACCCACAGGGCAGAGTGAACTGCTTCCTCCCACAGACCACGACACCAGTGGGGAGTCGTGCTCGGCCTTCTTCCGGGGCCTGAGTCTCCCGCGGAAAATGGTTGGGGACTCCCTTGCCGTTCTCTCACGCATGCACACAGCAACATGCTTCCAGCCTCGGGAAGGCCTCTTTTCGCTGAAGCAGGAATTCTCCACACACTTGTTCCTTCGACTCAGGGGCTTGGCTTTAGGCCTGCAGGCACACGTACGGGGCAACGGTACCAGCCTCGTAAACAAGGAGTGAGTCGACAGCTGCCTTCTGCGCCGGCCTGGTTCTGCCTCGATTTTACCCATGGAACCCGCCCCCCCCCCCCCCCCCAGGCCCTCACCCACACTGCAGCATAAACTGCTTCCTCCCACAGAGGGGTCGACGGTAGCCAAAGCACGGCTTCTGTACACTGTTGTTTCTTCGAGGTAGAACGCAAGCGATTAGACTTCCGTGCACAAGTGGGGCCGCAGGGCTAGCTTCCTGAAACACGTGGGGAGTCGTGTGCTGCCTTCTGCAGCGGCCTGAGGCTCCCACGGAAAATGGTTTGGGACTCCGTTGCAGTGCGCTCACGCATGCACACAGCAACACGCTTCCAGCCTCAGGAAGGCCTATTTCCGCTGAAGCAGGAATTCTCTCCGCACTTGTTCCTTCGACTTAGGTGCTTGGCTTTAGGCCTGCAGGCACACACGGGGCAACGGTACCAGCCCCGTAACCCAGGAGGGAGCTGACAGCTGCCTTCTGCACCGGCCTGTTTCTCCATCGAGTTTACGTATGGAACCCGTCCCCAGGCTCTCACCCACAGTGCAGAGTAAACTGCTTCCCCCCACAGACCATGACACCAGTGAGGAGTCGTGCTCGGCCTTCTTCCGGGGCCTGAGTCTCCCACGGAAAATGGTTGGGGACTCCCTTGCCGTTCTCTCACGCATGCACACAGCAACATGCTTCCAGCCTCGGGAAGGCCTCTTTTCGCTGAAGCAGGAATTCTCTACACACTTGTTCCTTCGAACTGAGGGGCTTGGCTGTAGGCCTGCAGGCACACCCGGGGCAAGGGGGACCGGCCTCCTCCACAAGAGGTGAGTTGAGAGCGGCCTTCCGCAGCGGCCTGTTTCTCGCTCCATTTCACGGACGGGACCCTTTCCCCCGTCTCTCCTGCACGAGCACTGTGAAATTCCTCTGGCTTCAGGAACGGCAATGTTAACTAAAGCGCAGGAACTCTCTAGCATTGATTCCTGGTGTTAGTAGCCCGGTAACCAGGCATCCAGGCACCCAGGGCAGGGCAGGGCGGATCTCCTAAAACAACAGCGGAGTCGACAGCAGCCTTCCTTACAGGCCTGCTTCTCACTCCGGGTTCCGTTTGGGTTCCATTTCTCATGCGTTCACAGAAACACACACGAGATGAAGTGCACGCTCAGGAAGGGCGATCTGTGCCGAGGCACGGGTTCTCTCCAGTGTGGCTCCTTTGCGTCGGGGTGGACGGCCCTTAGGACCCCCCGCACACGCGGGAGAGCCGACCTAGGTTCCCGAAACAAGAGTTGAGTCGAGGGGTGCCTTCTGCCCATGCTTCTTTCTCCCTCGGAATTCTGCTGGGACTCACTCCCCACGCTTGCCCTGAAGCAGAGTTGAAAAGGCTGCCACCCTGTGGAGAGGCATTGAATGAGCTGAAGCCGGGCCTTCTTTACCGGCTTCTTTCTGCCAAATCAGCGTGGAGCCCTTAGCATTCCTAGGCACGCATGGGGGCAGTAAGGGTGAGCTTCAGGTAACAAGAGCTGAGTCGAGAGGTGCCTTCCGGCCCGGACTTCCTCTCCCTCGGTTTCACGTGAGGAACCCGTTCCCCAGGCTCTCCCCCACGGTAGCCTGGAAACTGCTTCCTCCCTCAGAGAGGTGGATGGCAGCTAAAGCACGGTTTCTCTACCGTGTTGTCTCTTCGAGTTTCGAACGCTAGCGATTAGGCTTCCATGCGAAAGTGAGGCCGCAGAGCTAGCTTCCTGAAACAAGTGGGAGCCGTGTGCTGCCTTCGGCCAGGGCCTGAGTCTCACTCGGAAAAGGCTCCGGACTCCCTTGCAGTGCTCTCACGCATTGCCACAGCAAAATGCTTGCACCCTCAGGAACGGCTCTTTCGGCTGAAGCACGGGTTCTCAGCAGAGTTGTTCCTTCGAGTTAGGGGGTTGCCTTCAAGCCTGCACGCACACACGGGGCAACGGGAGTAGGCGCGTAAACAAGAGGTGAGCTGAGAGCTGCCTTCCGCGCCGGCCTTGGTGCTCCCTCGATTTTACGGGTGGAACCGTTCCCCAGGCTCTCAGCTACAGTACACGGTAAACTGCTTCCTCCCACAGACCATGACACAAGTGGGGGAGTCGTGCTCTGCTTTCTTCCGGGGCCTGAGTCTCCCACGGAAAATGTTTTGGGACTCCCTTGCAGTTCTCTCACGCATGCACACAGCAACATGCTTCCAGCCTCAGGAAGGCCTCTTTTCGCTGAAGCAGGAATTCTCTGCAGACTTGTTCCCTCCACTTAGGTGCTTGGCTTCAGGCCTGCAGGCACACACGGGGCAACGGTACCAGCCTCGTAAACAAGGAGTGAGCTGACAGCTGCCTTCGGCACCGGCCTGTTTCTCCATCGAGTTTACGAATGGAACCCGTCCGCAGGCTCTCACCCACAGGGCAGAGTGAACTGCTTCCTCCCACAGACCACGACACCAGTGGGGAGTCGTGCTCGGCCTTCTTCCGGGGCCTGAGTCTCCCGCGGAAAATGGTTGGGGACTCCCTTGCCGTTCTCTCACGCATGCACACAGCAACATGCTTCCAGCCTCGGGAAGGCCTCTTTTCGCTGAAGCAGGAATTCTCCACACACTTGTTCCTTCGACTCAGGGGCTTGGCTTTAGGCCTGCAGGCACACGTACGGGGCAACGGTACCAGCCTCGTAAACAAGGAGTGAGTCGACAGCTGCCTTCTGCGCCGGCCTGGTTCTGCCTCGATTTTACCCATGGAACCCGCCCCCCCCCCCCCCCCAGGCCCTCACCCACACTGCAGCATAAACTGCTTCCTCCCACAGAGGGGTCGACGGTAGCCAAAGCACGGCTTCTGTACACTGTTGTTTCTTCGAGGTAGAACGCAAGCGATTAGACTTCCGTGCACAAGTGGGGCCGCAGGGCTAGCTTCCTGAAACACGACGTGGGGAGTCGTGTGCTGCCTTCTGCAGCGGCCTGAGGCTCCCACGGAAAATGGTTTGGGACTCCGTTGCAGTGCGCTCACGCATGCACACAGCAACACGCTTCCAGCCTCAGGAAGGCCTATTTCCGCTGAAGCAGGAATTCTCTCCGCACTTGTTCCTTCGACTTAGGTGCTTGGCTTTAGGCCTGCAGGCACACACGGGGCAACGGTACCAGCCCCGTAACCCAGGAGGGAGCTGACGCTGCCTTCTGCACCGGCCTGTTTCTCCATCGAGTTTACGTATGGAACCCGTCCCCAGGCTCTCACCCACAGTGCAGAGTAAACTGCTTCCCCCACAGACCATGACACCAGTGAGGAGTCGTGCTCGGCCTTCTTCCGGGGCCTGAGTCTCCCACGGAAAATGGTTGGGGACTCCCTTGCCGTTCTCTCACGCATGCACACAGCAACATGCTTCCAGCCTCGGGAAGGGCCTCTTTTCGCTGAAGCAGGAATTCTCTACACACTTGTTCCTTCGACTGAGGGGCTTGGCTGTAGGCCTGCAGGCACACCCGGGGCAAGGGGACCGGCCTCCTCCACAAGAGGTGAGTTGAGAGCGGCCTTCCGCAGCGGCCTGTTTCTCGCTCCATTTCACGGACGGGACCCTTTCCCCGTCTCTCCTGCACGAGCACTGTGAAATTCCTCTGGCTTCAGGAACGGCAATGTTAACTAAAGCGCAGGAACTCTCTAGCATTGATTCCTGGTGTTAGTAGCCCGGTAACCAGGCATCCAGGCACCCAGGGCAGGGCAGGGCGGATCTCCTAAAACAACAGCGGAGTCGACAGCAGCCTTCCTTACAGGCCTGCTTCTCCACTCCGGGTTCCGTTTGGGTTCCATTTCTCATGCGTTCACAGAAACACACACGAGATGAAGTGCACGCTCAGGAAGGGCGATCTGTGCCGAGGCACGGGTTTCTCTCCAGTGTGGCTCCTTTGCGTCGGGTGGGACGGCCCTTAGGACCCCCCGCACACGCGGGAGAGCCGACCTAGGTTCCCGAAACAAGAGTTGAGTCGAGGGGTGCCTTCTGCCCATGCTTCTTTCTCCCTCGGAATTCTGCTGGGACTCACTCCCCACGCTTGCCCTGAAGCAGAGTTGAAAAGGCTGCCACCCTGTGGAGAGGCATTGAATGAGCTGAAGCCGGGCTTCTTTACCGGCTTCTTTCTGCCAAATCAGCGTGGAGCCCTTAGCATTCCTAGGCACGCATGGGGCAGTAAGGGTGAGCTTCAGGTAACAAGAGCTGAGTCGAGAGGTGCCTTCCGGCCCGGACTTCCTCTCCCTCGGTTTCACGTGAGGAACCCGTTCCCCAGGCTCTCCCCCACGGTAGCCTGGAAACTGCTTCCTCCCTCAGAGAGGTGGATGGCAGCTAAAGCACGGTTTCTCTACCGTGTTGTCTCTTCGAGTTCGAACGCTAGCGATTAGGCTTCCATGCGAAAGTGAGGCCGCAGAGCTAGCTTCCTGAAACAAGTGGGGAGCCGTGTGCTGCCTTCGGCCAGGGGCCTGAGTCTCACTCGGAAAAGGCCTCCGGACTCCCTTGCAGTGCTCTCACGCATTGCCACAGCAAAATGCTTGCACCCTCAGGAACGGCTCTTTCGGCTGAAGCACGGGTTCTCAGCAGAGTTGTTCCTTCGAGTTAGGGGGTTGCCTTCAAGCCTGCACGCACACACGGGGCAACGGGAGTAGGCGCGTAAACAAGAGGTGAGCTGAGAGCTGCCTTCCGCGCCGGCCTTGGTGCTCCCTCGATTTTACGGGTGGAACCCGTTCCCCAGGCTCTCAGCTACAGTACACGGTAAACTGCTTCCTCCCACAGACCATGACACAAGTGGGGAGTCGTGCTCTGCTTTCTTCCGGGGCCTGAGTCTCCCACGGAAAATGTTTTGGGACTCCCTTGCAGTTCTCTCACGCATGCACACAGCAACATGCTTCCAGCCTCAGGAAGGCCTCTTTTCGCTGAAGCAGGAATTCTCTGCAGACTTGTTCCCTCCACTTAGGTGCTTGGCTTCAGGCCTGCAGGCACACACGGGGCAACGGTACCAGCCTCGTAAACAAGGAGTGAGCTGACAGCTGCCTTCGGCACCGGCCTGTTTCTCCATCGAGTTTACGAATGGAACCCGTCCGCAGGCTCTCACCCACAGGGCAGAGTGAACTGCTTCCTCCCACAGACCACGACACCAGTGGGGAGTCGTGCTCGGCTTCTTCCGGGGCCTGAGTCTCCCGCGGAAAATGGTTGGGGACTCCCTTGCCGTTCTCTCACGCATGCACACAGCAACATGGCTTCCAGCCTCGGGAAGGCCTCTTTTCGCTGAAGCAGGAATTCTCCACACACTTGTTCCTTCGACTCAGGGGCTTGGCTTTAGGCCTGCAGGCACACGTACGGGGCAACGGTACCAGCCTCGTAAACAAGGAGTGAGTCGACAGCTGCCTTCTGCGCCGGCCTGGTTCTGCCTCGATTTTACCTATGGAACCCGCCCCCCCCCCCCCCCAGGCCCTCACCCACACTGCAGCATAAACTGCTTCCTCCCACAGAGGGGTCGACGGTAGCCAAAGCACGGCTTCTGTACACTGTTGTTTCTTCGAGGTAGAACGCAAGCGATTAGACTTCCGTGCACAAGTGGGGCCGCAGGGCTAGCTTCCTGAAACACGTGGGGAGTCGTGTGCTGCCTTCTGCAGCGGCCTGAGGCTCCCACGGAAAATGGTTTGGGACTCCGTTGCAGTGCGCTCACGCATGCACACAGCAACACGCTTCCAGCCTCAGGAAGGCCTATTTCCGCTGAAGCAGGAATTCTCTCCGCACTTGTTCCTTCGACTTAGGTGCTTGGCTTTAGGCCTGCAGGCACACACGGGGCAACGGTACCAGCCCCGTAACCCAGAGGGAGCTGACAGCTGCCTTCTGCACCGGCCCTGTTTCTCCATCGAGTTTACGTATGGAACCCGTCCCAGGCTCTCACCCACAGTGCAGAGTAAACTGCTTCCCCCCACAGACCATGACACCAGTGAGGAGTCGTGCTCGGCCTTCTTCCGGGCCTGAGTCTCCACGGAAAATGGTTGGGGACTCCCTTGCCGTTCTCTCACGCATGCACACAGCAACATGCTTCCAGCCTCGGGAAGGCCTCTTTCGCTGAAGCAGGAATTCTCTACACACTTGTTCCTTCGACTGAGGGGCTTGGCTGTAGGCCTGCAGGCACACCCGGGGCAAGGGGACGGCCTCCTCCACAAGAGGTGAGTTGAGAGCGGCCTTCCGCAGGCGGCCTGTTTCTCGCTCCATTTTCACGGACGGGACCCTTTCCCCCGTCTCTCCTGCACGAGCACTGTGAAATTCCTCTGGCTTCAGGAACGGCAATGTTAACTAAAGCGCAGGAACTCTCTAGCATTGATTCCTGGTGTTAGTAGCCCGGTAACCAGGCATCCAGGCACCCAGGGCAGGGCAGGGCGGATCTCCTAAAACAACAGCGGAGTCGACAGCAGCCTTCCTTACAGTGCCTGGCTTCTCACTCCGGGTTCCGTTTGGGTTCCATTTCTCATGCGTTCACAGAAACACACACGAGATGAAGTGCACGCTCAGGAAGGGCGATCTGTGCCGAGGCACGGGTTCTCTCCAGTGTGGCTCCTTTGCGTCGGGTGGACGGCCCTTAGGACCCCCCCGCACACGCGGGAGAGCCGACCTAGGTTCCCGAAACAAGAGTTGAGTCGAGGGGTGCCTTCTGCCCATGCTTCTTTCTCCCTCGGAATTCTGCTGGGACTCACTCCCCACGCTTGCCCTGAAGCAGAGTTGAAAAGGCTGCCACCCTGTGGAGAGGCATTGAATGAGCTGAAGCCGGGCTTCTTTACCGGGCTTCTTTCTGCCAAATCAGCGTGGAGCCCTTAGCATTCCTAGGCACGCATGGGGCAGTAAGGGTGAGCTTCAGGTAACAAGAGCTGAGTCGAGAGGTGCCTTCCGGCCCCGGACTTCCTCTCCCTCGGTTTCACGTGAGGAACCCGTTCCCCAGGCTCTCCCCCACGGTAGCCTGGAAACTGCTTCCTCCCTCAGAGAGGTGGATGGCAGCTAAAGGCACGGTTTCTCTACCGTGTTGTCTCTTCGAGTTCGAACGCTAGCGATTAGGCTTCCATGCGAAAGTGAGGCCGCAGAGCTAGCTTCCCTGAAACAAGTGGGGAGCCGTGTGCTGCCTTCGGCCAGGGCCTGAGTCTCACTCGAAAAGGGCCTCCGGACTCCCTTGCAGTGCTCTCACGCATTGCCACAGCAAAATGCTTGCCACCCTCAGGAACGGCTCTTTCGGCTGAAGCACGGGTTCTCAGCAGAGTTGTTCCTTCGAGTTAGGGGGTTGCCTTCAAGCCTGCACGCACACACGGGGCAACGGGAGTAGGCGCGTAAACAAGAGGTGAGCTGAGAGCTGCCTTCCGCGCCGGCCTTGGTGCTCCCTCGATTTTACGGGTGGAACCCGTTCCCCAGGCTCTCAGCTACAGTACACGGTAAACTGCTTCCTCCCACAGACCATGACACAAGTGGGGAGTCGTGCTCTGCTTTCTTCCGGGGCCTGAGTCTCCACTGAAAATGTTTTGGGACTCCCTTGCAGTTCTCTCACGCATGCACACAGCAACATGCTTCCAGCCTCAGGAAGGCCTCTTTTCGCTGAAGCAGGAATTCTCTGCAGACTTGTTCCCTCCACTTAGGTGCTTGGCTTCAGGCCTGCAGGCACACACGGGGCAACGGTACCAGCCTCGTAAACAAGGAGTGAGCTGACAGCTGCCTTCGGCACCGGCCTGTTTTCTCCATCGAGTTTACGAATGGAACCCGTCCGCAGGCTCTCACCCACAGGGCAGAGTGAACTGCTTCCTCCCCACAGACCACGACACCAGTGGGGAGTCGTGCTCGGCCTTCTTTCCGGGCGCTGAGTCTCCCGCGGAAAATGGTTGGGGACTCCCTTGCCGTTCTCTCACGCATGCACACAGCAACATGCTCAGCCCTCGGGAAGGCCTCTTTTCGCTGAAGCAGGAATTCTCCACACACTTGTTCCTTCGACTCAGGGGCTTGCTTTAGGCCTGCAGGCACACGTACGGGGCAACGGTACCAGCCTCGTAAACAAGGAGTGAGTCGACAGCTGCCTTCTGCGCCGGCCTGGTTCTGCCTCGATTTTACCTATGGAACCCGCCCCCCCCCCCCCCCCAGGGCCCTCACCCACACTGCAGCATAAACTGCTTCCTCCCACAGAGGGGTCGACGGTAGCCAAAGCACGGCTTCTGTACACTGTTGTTTCTTCGAGGTAGAACGCAAGCGATTAGACTTCCGTGCACAAGTGGGGCCGCAGGGCTAGCTTCCTGAAACACGTGGGGAGTCGTGTGCTGCCTTCTGCAGCGGCTGAGGCTCCCACGGAAAATGGTTTGGGACTCCGTTGCAGTGCGCTCACGCATGCACACAGCAACACGCTTCCAGCCTCAGGAAGGCCTATTTCCGCTGAAGCAGGAATTCTCTCCGCACTTGTTCCTTCGACTTAGGTGCTTGGCTTTAGGCCTCACGGGGCAACGGTACCAGCCCCGTAACCCAGGAGGGAGCTGACAGCTGCCTTCTGCACCGGCCTGTTTCTCCATCGAGTTTACGTATGGAACCCGTCCCCAGGCTCTCACCCACAGTGCAGAGTAAACTGCTTCCCCCCACAGACCATGACACCAGTGAGGAGTCGTGCTCGGCCTTCTTCCGGGGCCTGAGTCTCCCACGGAAAATGGTTGGGGACTCCCTTGCCGTTCTCTCACGCATGCACACAGCAACATGCTTCCAGCCTCGGGAAGGCCTCTTTTCGCTGAAGCAGGAATTCTCTACACACTTGTTCCTTCGACTGAGGGGCTTGGCTGTAGGCCTGCAGGCACACCCGGGGCAAGGGGACCGGCCTCCTCCACAAGAGGTGAGTTGAGAGCGGCCTTCCGCAGCGGCCTGTTTCTCGCTCCATTTCACGGACGGGACCCTTTCCCCCGTCTCTCCTGCACGAGCACTGTGAAATTCCTCTGGCTTCAGGAACGGCAATGTTAACTAAAGCGCAGGAACTCTCTAGCATTGATTCCTGGTGTTAGTAGCCCGGTAACCAGGCATCCAGGCACCCAGGGCAGGGCAGGGCGGATCTCCTAAAACAACAGCGGAGTCGACAGCAGCCTTCCTTACAGGCCTGCTTCTCACTCCGGGTTCCGTTTGGGTTCCATTTCTCATGCGTTCACAGAAACACACACGAGATGAAGTGCACGCTCAGGAAGGGCGATCTGTGCCGAGGCACGGGTTCTCTCCAGTGTGGCTCCTTTGCGTCGGGTGGACGGCCCTTAGGACCCCCCGCACACGCGGGAGAGCCGACCTAGGTTCCCGAAACAAGAGTTGAGTCGAGGGGTGCCTTCTGCCCATGCTTCTTTCTCCCTCGGAATTCTGCTGGGACTCACTCCCCACGCTTGCCCTGAAGCAGAGTTGAAAAGGCTGCCACCCTGTGGAGAGGCATTGAATGAGCTGAAGCCGGGCTTCTTTACCGGCTTCTTTCTGCCAAATCAGCGTGGAGCCCTTAGCATTCCTAGGCACGCATGGGGCAGTAAGGGTGAGCTTCAGGTAACAAGAGCTGAGTCGAGAGGTGCCTTCCGGCCCGGACTTCCTCTCCCTCGGTTTCACGTGAGGAACCCGTTCCCCAGGCTCTCCCCCACGGTAGCCTGGAAACTGCTTCCTCCCTCAGAGAGGTGGATGGCAGCTAAAGCACGGTTTCTCTACCGTGTTGTCTCTTCGAGTTCGAACGCTAGCGATTAGGCTTCCATGCGAAAGTGAGGCCGCAGAGCTAGCTTCCTGAAACAAGTGGGGAGCCGTGTGCTGCCTTCGGCCAGGGCCTGAGTCTCACTCGGAAAAGGCCTCCGGACTCCCTTGCAGTGCTCTCACGGATTGCCACAGCAAAATGCTTGCACCCTCAGGAACGGCTCTTTCGGCTGAAGCACGGGTTCTCAGCAGAGTTGTTCCTTCGAGTTAGGGGGTTGCCTTCAAGCCTGCACGCACACACGGGGCAACGGGAGTAGGCGCGTAAACAAGAGGTGAGCTGAGAGCTGCCTTCCGCGCCGGCCTTGGTGCTCCCTCGATTTTACGGGTGGAACCCGTTCCCCAGGCTCTCAGCTACAGTACACGGTAAACTGCTTCCTCCCACAGACCATGACACAAGTGGGGAGTCGTGCTCTGCTTTCTTCCGGGGCCTGAGTCTCCCACGGAAAATGTTTTGGGACTCCCTTGCAGTTCTCTCACGCATGCACACAGCAACATGCTTCCAGCCTCAGGAAGGCCTCTTTTCGCTGAAGCAGGAATTCTCTGCAGACTTGTTCCCTCCACTTAGGTGCTTGGCTTCAGGCCTGCAGGCACACACGGGGCAACGGTACCAGCCTCGTAAACAAGGAGTGAGCTGACAGCTGCCTTCGGCACCGGCCTGTTTCTCCATCGAGTTTACGAATGGAACCCGTCCGCAGGCTCTCACCCACAGGGCAGAGTGAACTGCTTCCTCCCACAGACCACGACACCAGTGGGGAGTCGTGCTCGGCCTTCTTCCGGGGCCTGAGTCTCCCGCGGAAAATGGTTGGGGACTCCCTTGCCGTTCTCTCACGCATGCACACAGCAACATGCTTCCAGCCTCGGGAAGGCCTCTTTTCGCTGAAGCAGGAATTCTCCACACACTTGTTCCTTCGACTCAGGGGCTTGGCTTTAGGCCTGCAGGCACACGTACGGGGCAACGGTACCAGCCTCGTAAACAAGGAGTGAGTCGACAGCTGCCTTCTGCGCCGGCCTGGTTCTGCCTCGATTTTACCTATGGAACCCGCCCCCCCCCCCCCCCAGGCCCTCACCCACACTGCAGCATAAACTGCTTCCTCCCACAGAGGGGTCGACGGTAGCCAAAGCACGGCTTCTGTACACTGTTGTTTCTTCGAGGTAGAACGCAAGCGATTAGACTTCCGTGCACAAGTGGGGCCGCAGGGCTAGCTTCCTGAAACACGTGGGGAGTCGTGTGCTGCCTTCTGCAGCGGCCTGAGGCTCCCACGGAAAATGGTTTGGGACTCCGTTGCAGTGCGCTCACGCATGCACACAGCAACACGCTTCCAGCCTCAGGAAGGCCTATTTCCGCTGAAGCAGGAATTCTCTCCGCACTTGTTCCTTCGACTTAGGTGCTTGGCTTTAGGCCTGCAGGCACACACGGGGCAACGGTACCAGCCCCGTAACCCAGGAGGGAGCTGACAGCTGCCTTCTGCACCGGCCTGTTTCTCCATCGAGTTTACGTATGGAACCCGTCCCCAGGCTCTCACCCACAGTGCAGAGTAAACTGCTTCCCCCCACAGACCATGACACCAGTGAGGAGTCGTGCTCGGCCTTCTTCCGGGGCCTGAGTCTCCCACGGAAAATGGTTGGGGACTCCCTTGCCGTTCTCTCACGCATGCACACAGCAACATGCTTCCAGCCTCGGGAAGGCCTCTTTTCGCTGAAGCAGGAATTCTCTACACACTTGTTCCTTCGACTGAGGGGCTTGGCTGTAGGCCTGCAGGCACACCCGGGGCAAGGGGACCGGCCTCCTCCACAAGAGGTGAGTTGAGAGCGGCCTTCCGCAGCGGCCTGTTTCTCGCTCCATTTCACGGACGGGACCCTTTCCCCCGTCTCTCCTGCACGAGCACTGTGAAATTCCTCTGGCTTCAGGAACGGCAATGTTAACTAAAGCGCAGGAACTCTCTAGCATTGATTCCTGGTGTTAGTAGCCCGGTAACCAGGCATCCAGGCACCCAGGGCAGGGCAGGGCGGATCTCCTAAAACAACAGCGGAGTCGACAGCAGCCTTCCTTACAGGCCTGCTTCTCACTCCGGGTTCCGTTTGGGTTCCATTTCTCATGCGTTCACAGAAACACACACGAGATGAAGTGCACGCTCAGGAAGGGCGATCTGTGCCGAGGCACGGGTTCTCTCCAGTGTGGCTCCTTTGCGTCGGGTGGACGGCCCTTAGGACCCCCCGCACACGCGGGAGAGCCGACCTAGGTTCCCGAAACAAGAGTTGAGTCGAGGGGTGCCTTCTGCCCATGCTTCTTTCTCCCTCGGAATTCTGCTGGGACTCACTCCCCACGCTTGCCCTGAAGCAGAGTTGAAAAGGCTGCCACCCTGTGGAGAGGCATTGAATGAGCTGAAGCCGGGCTTCTTTACCGGCTTCTTTCTGCCAAATCAGCGTGGAGCCCTTAGCATTCCTAGGCACGCATGGGGCAGTAAGGGTGAGCTTCAGGTAACAAGAGCTGAGTCGAGAGGTGCCTTCCGGCCCGGACTTCCTCTCCCTCGGTTTCACGTGAGGAACCCGTTCCCCAGGCTCTCCCCCACGGTAGCCTGGAAACTGCTTCCTCCCTCAGAGAGGTGGATGGCAGCTAAAGCACGGTTTCTCTACCGTGTTGTCTCTTCGAGTTCGAACGCTAGCGATTAGGCTTCCATGCGAAAGTGAGGCCGCAGAGCTAGCTTCCTGAAACAAGTGGGGAGCCGTGTGCTGCCTTCGGCCAGGGCCTGAGTCTCACTCGGAAAAGGCCTCCGGACTCCCTTGCAGTGCTCTCACGCATTGCCACAGCAAAATGCTTGCACCCTCAGGAACGGCTCTTTCGGCTGAAGCACGGGTTCTCAGCAGAGTTGTTCCTTCGAGTTAGGGGGTTGCCTTCAAGCCTGCACGCACACACGGGGCAACGGGAGTAGGCGCGTAAACAAGAGGTGAGCTGAGAGCTGCCTTCCGCGCCGGCCTTGGTGCTCCCTCGATTTTACGGGTGGAACCCGTTCCCCAGGCTCTCAGCTACAGTACACGGTAAACTGCTTCCTCCCACAGACCATGACACAAGTGGGGAGTCGTGCTCTGCTTTCTTCCGGGGCCTGAGTCTCCCACGGAAAATGTTTTGGGACTCCCTTGCAGTTCTCTCACGCATGCACACAGCAACATGCTTCCAGCCTCAGGAAGGCCTCTTTTCGCTGAAGCAGGAATTCTCTGCAGACTTGTTCCCTCCACTTAGGTGCTTGGCTTCAGGCCTGCAGGCACACACGGGGCAACGGTACCAGCCTCGTAAACAAGGAGTGAGCTGACAGCTGCCTTCGGCACCGGCCTGTTTCTCCATCGAGTTTACGAATGGAACCCGTCCGCAGGCTCTCACCCACAGGGCAGAGTGAACTGCTTCCTCCCACAGACCACGACACCAGTGGGGAGTCGTGCTCGGCCTTCTTCCGGGGCCTGAGTCTCCCGCGGAAAATGGTTGGGGACTCCCTTGCCGTTCTCTCACGCATGCACACAGCAACATGCTTCCAGCCTCGGGAAGGCCTCTTTTCGCTGAAGCAGGAATTCTCCACACACTTGTTCCTTCGACTCAGGGGCTTGGCTTTAGGCCTGCAGGCACACGTACGGGGCAACGGTACCAGCCTCGTAAACAAGGAGTGAGTCGACAGCTGCCTTCTGCGCCGGCCTGGTTCTGCCTCGATTTTACCTATGGAACCCGCCCCCCCCCCCCCCCCAGGCCCTCACCCACACTGCAGCATAAACTGCTTCCTCCCACAGAGGGGTCGACGGTAGCCAAAGCACGGCTTCTGTACACTGTTGTTTCTTCGAGGTAGAACGCAAGCGAATAGACTTCCGTGCACAAGTGGGGCCGCAGGGCTAGCTTCCTGAAACACGTGGGGAGTCGTGTGCTGCCTTCTGCAGCGGCCTGAGGCTCCCACGGAAAATGGTTTGGGACTCCGTTGCAGTGCGCTCACGCATGCACACAGCAACACGCTTCCAGCCTCAGGAAGGCCTATTTCCGCTGAAGCAGGAATTCTCTCCGCACTTGTTCCTTCGACTTAGGTGCTTGGCTTTAGGCCTGCAGGCACACACGGGGCAACGGTACCAGCCCCGTAACAAAGGAGGGAGCTGACAGCTGCCTTCTGCACCGGCCTGTTTCTCCATCGAGTTTACGTATGGAACCCGTCCCCAGGCTCTCACCCACAGTGCAGAGTAAACTGCTTCCCCCCACAGACCATGACACCAGTGAGGAGTCGTGCTCGGCCTTCTTCCGGGGCCTGAGTCTCCCACGGAAAATGGTTGGGGACTCCCTTGCCGTTCTCTCACGCATGCACACAGCAACATGCTTCCAGCCTCGGGAAGGCCTCTTTTCGCTGAAGCAGGAATTCTCTACACACTTGTTCCTTCGACTGAGGGGCTTGGCTGTAGGCCTGCAGGCACACCCGGGGCAAGGGGACCGGCCTCCTCCACAAGAGGTGAGTTGAGAGCGGCCTTCCGCAGCGGCCTGTTTCTCGCTCCATTTCACGGACGGGACCCTTTCCCCCGTCTCTCCTGCACGAGCACTGTGAAATTCCTCTGGCTTCAGGAACGGCAATGTTAACTAAAGCGCAGGAACTCTCTAGCATTGATTCCTGGTGTTAGTAGCCCGGTAACCAGGCATCCAGGCACCCAGGGCAGGGCAGGGCGGATCTCCTAAAACAACAGCGGAGTCGACAGCAGCCTTCCTTACAGGCCTGCTTCTCACTCCGGGTTCCGTTTGGGTTCCATTTCTCATGCGTTCACAGAAACACACACGAGATGAAGTGCACGCTCAGGAAGGGCGATCTGTGCCGAGGCACGGGTTCTCTCCAGTGTGGCTCCTTTGCGTCGGGTGGACGGCCCTTAGGACCCCCCGCACACGCGGGAGAGCCGACCTAGGTTCCCGAAACAAGAGTTGAGTCGAGGGGTGCCTTCTGCCCATGCTTCTTTCTCCCTCGGAATTCTGCTGGGACTCACTCCCCACGCTTGCCCTGAAGCAGAGTTGAAAAGGCTGCCACCCTGTGGAGAGGCATTGAATGAGCTGAAGCCGGGCTTCTTTACCGGCTTCTTTCTGCCAAATCAGCGTGGAGCCCTTAGCATTCCTAGGCACGCATGGGGCAGTAAGGGTGAGCTTCAGGTAACAAGAGCTGAGTCGAGAGGTGCCTTCCGGCCCGGACTTCCTCTCCCTCGGTTTCACGTGAGGAACCCGTTCCCCAGGCTCTCCCCCACGGTAGCCTGGAAACTGCTTCCTCCCTCAGAGAGGTGGATGGCAGCTAAAGCACGGTTTCTCTACCGTGTTGTCTCTTCGAGTTCGAACGCTAGCGATTAGGCTTCCATGCGAAAGTGAGGCCGCAGAGCTAGCTTCCTGAAACAAGTGGGGAGCCGTGTGCTGCCTTCGGCCAGGGCCTGAGTCTCACTCGGAAAAGGCCTCCGGACTCCCTTGCAGTGCTCTCACGCATTGCCACAGCAAAATGCTTGCACCCTCAGGAACGGCTCTTTCGGCTGAAGCACGGGTTCTCAGCAGAGTTGTTCCTTCGAGTTAGGGGGTTGCCTTCAAGCCTGCACGCACACACGGGGCAACGGGAGTAGGCGCGTAAACAAGAGGTGAGCTGAGAGCTGCCTTCCGCGCCGGCCTTGGTGCTCCCTCGATTTTACGGGTGGAACCCGTTCCCCAGGCTCTCAGCTACAGTACACGGTAAACTGCTTCCTCCCACAGACCATGACACAAGTGGGGAGTCGTGCTCTGCTTTCTTCCGGGGCCTGAGTCTCCCACGGAAAATGTTTTGGGACTCCCTTGCAGTTCTCTCACGCATGCACACAGCAACATGCTTCCAGCCTCAGGAAGGCCTCTTTTCGCTGAAGCAGGAATTCTCTGCAGACTTGTTCCCTCCACTTAGGTGCTTGGCTTCAGGCCTGCAGGCACACACGGGGCAACGGTACCAGCCTCGTAAACAAGGAGTGAGCTGACAGCTGCCTTCGGCACCGGCCTGTTTCTCCATCGAGTTTACGAATGGAACCCGTCCGCAGGCTCTCACCCACAGGGCAGAGTGAACTGCTTCCTCCCACAGACCACGACACCAGTGGGGAGTCGTGCTCGGCCTTCTTCCGGGGCCTGAGTCTCCCGCGGAAAATGGTTGGGGACTCCCTTGCCGTTCTCTCACGCATGCACACAGCAACATGCTTCCAGCCTCGGGAAGGCCTCTTTTCGCTGAAGCAGGAATTCTCCACACACTTGTTCCTTCGACTCAGGGGCTTGGCTTTAGGCCTGCAGGCACACGTACGGGGCAACGGTACCAGCCTCGTAAACAAGGAGTGAGTCGACAGCTGCCTTCTGCGCCGGCCTGGTTCTGCCTCGATTTTACCTATGGAACCCGCCCCCCCCCCCCCCCCCAGGCCCTCACCCACACTGCAGCATAAACTGCTTCCTCCCACAGAGGGGTCGACGGTAGCCAAAGCACGGCTTCTGTACACTGTTGTTTCTTCGAGGTAGAACGCAAGCGATTAGACTTCCGTGCACAAGTGGGGCCGCAGGGCTAGCTTCCTGAAACACGTGGGGAGTCGTGTGCTGCCTTCTGCAGCGGCCTGAGGCTCCCACGGAAAATGGTTTGGGACTCCGTTGCAGTGCGCTCACGCATGCACACAGCAACACGCTTCCAGCCTCAGGAAGGCCTATTTCCGCTGAAGCAGGAATTCTCTCCGCACTTGTTCCTTCGACTTAGGTGCTTGGCTTTAGGCCTGCAGGCACACACGGGGCAACGGTACCAGCCCCGTAACCCAGGAGGGAGCTGACAGCTGCCTTCTGCACCGGCCTGTTTCTCCATCGAGTTTACGTATGGAACCCGTCCCCAGGCTCTCACCCACAGTGCAGAGTAAACTGCTTCCCCCCACAGACCATGACACCAGTGAGGAGTCGTGCTCGGCCTTCTTCCGGGGCCTGAGTCTCCCACGGAAAATGGTTGGGGACTCCCTTGCCGTTCTCTCACGCATGCACACAGCAACATGCTTCCAGCCTCGGGAAGGCCTCTTTTCGCTGAAGCAGGAATTCTCTACACACTTGTTCCTTCGACTGAGGGGCTTGGCTGTAGGCCTGCAGGCACACCCGGGGCAAGGGGACCGGCCTCCTCCACAAGAGGTGAGTTGAGAGCGGCCTTCCGCAGCGGCCTGTTTCTCGCTCCATTTCACGGACGGGACCCTTTCCCCCGTCTCTCCTGCACGAGCACTGTGAAATTCCTCTGGCTTCAGGAACGGCAATGTTAACTAAAGCGCAGGAACTCTCTAGCATTGATTCCTGGTGTTAGTAGCCCGGTAACCAGGCATCCAGGCACCCAGGGCAGGGCAGGGCGGATCTCCTAAAACAACAGCGGAGTCGACAGCAGCCTTCCTTACAGGCCTGCTTCTCACTCCGGGTTCCGTTTGGGTTCCATTTCTCATGCGTTCACAGAAACACACACGAGATGAAGTGCACGCTCAGGAAGGGCGATCTGTGCCGAGGCACGGGTTCTCTCCAGTGTGGCTCCTTTGCGTCGGGTGGACGGCCCTTAGGACCCCCCGCACACGCGGGAGAGCCGACCTAGGTTCCCGAAACAAGAGTTGAGTCGAGGGGTGCCTTCTGCCCATGCTTCTTTCTCCCTCGGAATTCTGCTGGGACTCACTCCCCACGCTTGCCCTGAAGCAGAGTTGAAAAGGCTGCCACCCTGTGGAGAGGCATTGAATGAGCTGAAGCCGGGCTTCTTTACCGGCTTCTTTCTGCCAAATCAGCGTGGAGCCCTTAGCATTCCTAGGCACGCATGGGGCAGTAAGGGTGAGCTTCAGGTAACAAGAGCTGAGTCGAGAGGTGCCTTCCGGCCCGGACTTCCTCTCCCTCGGTTTCACGTGAGGAACCCGTTCCCCAGGCTCTCCCCCACGGTAGCCTGGAAACTGCTTCCTCCCTCAGAGAGGTGGATGGCAGCTAAAGCACGGTTTCTCTACCGTGTTGTCTCTTCGAGTTCGAACGCTAGCGATTAGGCTTCCATGCGAAAGTGAGGCCGCAGAGCTAGCTTCCTGAAACAAGTGGGGAGCCGTGTGCTGCCTTCGGCCAGGGCCTGAGTCTCACTCGGAAAAGGCCTCCGGACTCCCTTGCAGTGCTCTCACGCATTGCCACAGCAAAATGCTTGCACCCTCAGGAACGGCTCTTTCGGCTGAAGCACGGGTTCTCAGCAGAGTTGTTCCTTCGAGTTAGGGGGTTGCCTTCAAGCCTGCACGCACACACGGGGCAACGGGAGTAGGCGCGTAAACAAGAGGTGAGCTGAGAGCTGCCTTCCGCGCCGGCCTTGGTGCTCCCTCGATTTTACGGGTGGAACCCGTTCCCCAGGCTCTCAGCTACAGTACACGGTAAACTGCTTCCTCCCACAGACCATGACACAAGTGGGGAGTCGTGCTCTGCTTTCTTCCGGGGCCTGAGTCTCCCACGGAAAATGTTTTGGGACTCCCTTGCAGTTCTCTCACGCATGCACACAGCAACATGCTTCCAGCCTCAGGAAGGCCTCTTTTCGCTGAAGCAGGAATTCTCTGCAGACTTGTTCCCTCCACTTAGGTGCTTGGCTTCAGGCCTGCAGGCACACACGGGGCAACGGTACCAGCCTCGTAAACAAGGAGTGAGCTGACAGCTGCCTTCGGCACCGGCCTGTTTCTCCATCGAGTTTACGAATGGAACCCGTCCGCAGGCTCTCACCCACAGGGCAGAGTGAACTGCTTCCTCCCACAGACCACGACACCAGTGGGGAGTCGTGCTCGGCCTTCTTCCGGGGCCTGAGTCTCCCGCGGAAAATGGTTGGGGACTCCCTTGCCGTTCTCTCACGCATGCACACAGCAACATGCTTCCAGCCTCGGGAAGGCCTCTTTTCGCTGAAGCAGGAATTCTCCACACACTTGTTCCTTCGACTCAGGGGCTTGGCTTTAGGCCTGCAGGCACACGTACGGGGCAACGGTACCAGCCTCGTAAACAAGGAGTGAGTCGACAGCTGCCTTCTGCGCCGGCCTGGTTCTGCCTCGATTTTACCTATGGAACCCGCCCCCCCCCCCCCCCCCAGGCCCTCACCCACACTGCAGCATAAACTGCTTCCTCCCACAGAGGGGTCGACGGTAGCCAAAGCACGGCTTCTGTACACTGTTGTTTCTTCGAGGTAGAACGCAAGCGATTAGACTTCCGTGCACAAGTGGGGCCGCAGGGCTAGCTTCCTGAAACACGTGGGGAGTCGTGTGCTGCCTTCTGCAGCGGCCTGAGGCTCCCACGGAAAATGGTTTGGGACTCCGTTGCAGTGCGCTCACGCATGCACACAGCAACACGCTTCCAGCCTCAGGAAGGCCTATTTCCGCTGAAGCAGGAATTCTCTCCGCACTTGTTCCTTCGACTTAGGTGCTTGGCTTTAGGCCTGCAGGCACACACGGGGCAACGGTACCAGCCCCGTAACCCAGGAGGGAGCTGACAGCTGCCTTCTGCACCGGCCTGTTTCTCCATCGAGTTTACGTATGGAACCCGTCCCCAGGCTCTCACCCACAGTGCAGAGTAAACTGCTTCCCCCCACAGACCATGACACCAGTGAGGAGTCGTGCTCGGCCTTCTTCCGGGGCCTGAGTCTCCCACGGAAAATGGTTGGGGACTCCCTTGCCGTTCTCTCACGCATGCACACAGCAACATGCTTCCAGCCTCGGGAAGGCCTCTTTTCGCTGAAGCAGGAATTCTCTACACACTTGTTCCTTCGACTGAGGGGCTTGGCTGTAGGCCTGCAGGCACACCCGGGGCAAGGGGACCGGCCTCCTCCACAAGAGGTGAGTTGAGAGCGGCCTTCCGCAGCGGCCTGTTTCTCGCTCCATTTCACGGACGGGACCCTTTCCCCCGTCTCTCCTGCACGAGCACTGTGAAATTCCTCTGGCTTCAGGAACGGCAATGTTAACTAAAGCGCAGGAACTCTCTAGCATTGATTCCTGGTGTTAGTAGCCCGGTAACCAGGCATCCAGGCACCCAGGGCAGGGCAGGGCGGATCTCCTAAAACAACAGCGGAGTCGACAGCAGCCTTCCTTACAGGCCTGCTTCTCACTCCGGGTTCCGTTTGGGTTCCATTTCTCATGCGTTCACAGAAACACACACGAGATGAAGTGCACGCTCAGGAAGGGCGATCTGTGCCGAGGCACGGGTTCTCTCCAGTGTGGCTCCTTTGCGTCGGGTGGACGGCCCTTAGGACCCCCCGCACACGCGGGAGAGCCGACCTAGGTTCCCGAAACAAGAGTTGAGTCGAGGGGTGCCTTCTGCCCATGCTTCTTTCTCCCTCGGAATTCTGCTGGGACTCACTCCCCACGCTTGCCCTGAAGCAGAGTTGAAAAGGCTGCCACCCTGTGGAGAGGCATTGAATGAGCTGAAGCCGGGCTTCTTTACCGGCTTCTTTCTGCCAAATCAGCGTGGAGCCCTTAGCATTCCTAGGCACGCATGGGGCAGTAAGGGTGAGCTTCAGGTAACAAGAGCTGAGTCGAGAGGTGCCTTCCGGCCCGGACTTCCTCTCCCTCGGTTTCACGTGAGGAACCCGTTCCCCAGGCTCTCCCCCACGGTAGCCTGGAAACTGCTTCCTCCCTCAGAGAGGTGGATGGCAGCTAAAGCACGGTTTCTCTACCGTGTTGTCTCTTCGAGTTCGAACGCTAGCGATTAGGCTTCCATGCGAAAGTGAGGCCGCAGAGCTAGCTTCCTGAAACAAGTGGGGAGCCGTGTGCTGCCTTCGGCCAGGGCCTGAGTCTCACTCGGAAAAGGCCTCCGGACTCCCTTGCAGTGCTCTCACGCATTGCCACAGCAAAATGCTTGCACCCTCAGGAACGGCTCTTTCGGCTGAAGCACGGGTTCTCAGCAGAGTTGTTCCTTCGAGTTAGGGGGTTGCCTTCAAGCCTGCACGCACACACGGGGCAACGGGAGTAGGCGCGTAAACAAGAGGTGAGCTGAGAGCTGCCTTCCGCGCCGGCCTTGGTGCTCCCTCGATTTTACGGGTGGAACCCGTTCCCCAGGCTCTCAGCTACAGTACACGGTAAACTGCTTCCTCCCACAGACCATGACACAAGTGGGGAGTCGTGCTCTGCTTTCTTCCGGGGCCTGAGTCTCCCACGGAAAATGTTTTGGGACTCCCTTGCAGTTCTCTCACGCATGCACACAGCAACATGCTTCCAGCCTCAGGAAGGCCTCTTTTCGCTGAAGCAGGAATTCTCTGCAGACTTGTTCCCTCCACTTAGGTGCTTGGCTTCAGGCCTGCAGGCACACACGGGGCAACGGTACCAGCCTCGTAAACAAGGAGTGAGCTGACAGCTGCCTTCGGCACCGGCCTGTTTCTCCATCGAGTTTACGAATGGAACCCGTCCGCAGGCTCTCACCCACAGGGCAGAGTGAACTGCTTCCTCCCACAGACCACGACACCAGTGGGGAGTCGTGCTCGGCCTTCTTCCGGGGCCTGAGTCTCCCGCGGAAAATGGTTGGGGACTCCCTTGCCGTTCTCTCACGCATGCACACAGCAACATGCTTCCAGCCTCGGGAAGGCCTCTTTTCGCTGAAGCAGGAATTCTCCACACACTTGTTCCTTCGACTCAGGGGCTTGGCTTTAGGCCTGCAGGCACACGTACGGGGCAACGGTACCAGCCTCGTAAACAAGGAGTGAGTCGACAGCTGCCTTCTGCGCCGGCCTGGTTCTGCCTCGATTTTACCCATGGAACCCGCCCCCCCCCCCCCCCCCAGGCCCTCACCCACACTGCAGCATAAACTGCTTCCTCCCACAGAGGGGTCGACGGTAGCCAAAGCACGGCTTCTGTACACTGTTGTTTCTTCGAGGTAGAACGCAAGCGATTAGACTTCCGTGCACAAGTGGGGCCGCAGGGCTAGCTTCCTGAAACACGTGGGGAGTCGTGTGCTGCCTTCTGCAGCGGCCTGAGGCTCCCACGGAAAATGGTTTGGGACTCCGTTGCAGTGCGCTCACGCATGCACACAGCAACACGCTTCCAGCCTCAGGAAGGCCTATTTCCGCTGAAGCAGGAATTCTCTCCGCACTTGTTCCTTCGACTTAGGTGCTTGGCTTTAGGCCTGCAGGCACACACGGGGCAACGGTACCAGCCCCGTAACCCAGGAGGGAGCTGACAGCTGCCTTCTGCACCGGCCTGTTTCTCCATCGAGTTTACGTATGGAACCCGTCCCCAGGCTCTCACCCACAGTGCAGAGTAAACTGCTTCCCCCCACAGACCATGACACCAGTGAGGAGTCGTGCTCGGCCTTCTTCCGGGGCCTGAGTCTCCCACGGAAAATGGTTGGGGACTCCCTTGCCGTTCTCTCACGCATGCACACAGCAACATGCTTCCAGCCTCGGGAAGGCCTCTTTTCGCTGAAGCAGGAATTCTCTACACACTTGTTCCTTCGACTGAGGGGCTTGGCTGTAGGCCTGCAGGCACACCCGGGGCAAGGGGACCGGCCTCCTCCACAAGAGGTGAGTTGAGAGCGGCCTTCCGCAGCGGCCTGTTTCTCGCTCCATTTCACGGACGGGACCCTTTCCCCCGTCTCTCCTGCACGAGCACTGTGAAATTCCTCTGGCTTCAGGAACGGCAATGTTAACTAAAGCGCAGGAACTCTCTAGCATTGATTCCTGGTGTTAGTAGCCCGGTAACCAGGCATCCAGGCACCCAGGGCAGGGCAGGGCGGATCTCCTAAAACAACAGCGGAGTCGACAGCAGCCTTCCTTACAGGCCTGCTTCTCACTCCGGGTTCCGTTTGGGTTCCATTTCTCATGCGTTCACAGAAACACACACGAGATGAAGTGCACGCTCAGGAAGGGCGATCTGTGCCGAGGCACGGGTTCTCTCCAGTGTGGCTCCTTTGCGTCGGGTGGACGGCCCTTAGGACCCCCCGCACACGCGGGAGAGCCGACCTAGGTTCCCGAAACAAGAGTTGAGTCGAGGGGTGCCTTCTGCCCATGCTTCTTTCTCCCTCGGAATTCTGCTGGGACTCACTCCCCACGCTTGCCCTGAAGCAGAGTTGAAAAGGCTGCCACCCTGTGGAGAGGCATTGAATGAGCTGAAGCCGGGCTTCTTTACCGGCTTCTTTCTGCCAAATCAGCGTGGAGCCCTTAGCATTCCTAGGCACGCATGGGGCAGTAAGGGTGAGCTTCAGGTAACAAGAGCTGAGTCGAGAGGTGCCTTCCGGCCCGGACTTCCTCTCCCTCGGTTTCACGTGAGGAACCCGTTCCCCAGGCTCTCCCCCACGGTAGCCTGGAAACTGCTTCCTCCCTCAGAGAGGTGGATGGCAGCTAAAGCACGGTTTCTCTACCGTGTTGTCTCTTCGAGTTCGAACGCTAGCGATTAGGCTTCCATGCGAAAGTGAGGCCGCAGAGCTAGCTTCCTGAAACAAGTGGGGAGCCGTGTGCTGCCTTCGGCCAGGGCCTGAGTCTCACTCGGAAAAGGCCTCCGGACTCCCTTGCAGTGCTCTCACGCATTGCCACAGCAAAATGCTTGCACCCTCAGGAACGGCTCTTTCGGCTGAAGCACGGGTTCTCAGCAGAGTTGTTCCTTCGAGTTAGGGGGTTGCCTTCAAGCCTGCACGCACACACGGGGCAACGGGAGTAGGCGCGTAAACAAGAGGTGAGCTGAGAGCTGCCTTCCGCGCCGGCCTTGGTGCTCCCTCGATTTTACGGGTGGAACCCGTTCCCCAGGCTCTCAGCTACAGTACACGGTAAACTGCTTCCTCCCACAGACCATGACACAAGTGGGGAGTCGTGCTCTGCTTTCTTCCGGGGCCTGAGTCTCCCACGGAAAATGTTTTGGGACTCCCTTGCAGTTCTCTCACGCATGCACACAGCAACATGCTTCCAGCCTCAGGAAGGCCTCTTTTCGCTGAAGCAGGAATTCTCTGCAGACTTGTTCCCTCCACTTAGGTGCTTGGCTTCAGGCCTGCAGGCACACACGGGGCAACGGTACCAGCCTCGTAAACAA
The DNA here is from genome assembly GCF_029215605.1 of Mirounga angustirostris. Taxonomy (NCBI): domain Eukaryota; kingdom Metazoa; phylum Chordata; class Mammalia; order Carnivora; family Phocidae; genus Mirounga; species Mirounga angustirostris. Next base: position 87,736,227 of record NW_026991718.1, read on the forward strand.
GGAGTGAGCTGACAGCTGCCTTCGGCACCGGCCTGTTTCTCCATCGAGTTTACGAATGGAACCCGTCCGCAGGCTCTCACCCACAGGGCAGAGTGAACTGCTTCCTCCCACAGACCACGACACCAGTGGGGAGTCGTGCTCGGCCTTCTTCCGGGGCCTGAGTCTCCCGCGGAAAATGGTTGGGGACTCCCTTGCCGTTCTCTCACGCATGCACACAGCAACATGCTTCCAGCCTCGGGAAGGCCTCTTTTCGCTGAAGCAGGAATTCTCCACACACTTGTTCCTTCGACTCAGGGGCTTGGCTTTAGGCCTGCAGGCACACGTACGGGGCAACGGTACCAGCCTCGTAAACAAGGAGTGAGTCGACAGCTGCCTTCTGCGCCGGCCTGGTTCTGCCTCGATTTTACCTATGGAACCCGCCCCCCCCCCCCCCCCCAGGACCTCACCCACACTGCAGCATAAACTGCTTCCTCCCACAGAGGGGTCGACGGTAGCCAAAGCACGGCTTCTGTACACTGTTGTTTCTTCGAGGTAGAACGCAAGCGATTAGACTTCCGTGCACAAGTGGGGCCGCAGGGCTAGCTTCCTGAAACACGTGGGGAGTCGTGTGCTGCCTTCTGCAGCGGCCTGAGGCTCCCACGGAAAATGGTTTGGGACTCCGTTGCAGTGCGCTCACGCATGCACACAGCAACACGCTTCCAGCCTCAGGAAGGCCTATTTCCGCTGAAGCAGGAATTCTCTCCGCACTTGTTCCTTCGACTTAGGTGCTTGGCTTTAGGCCTGCAGGCACACACGGGGCAACGGTACCAGCCCCGTAACCCAGGAGGGAGCTGACAGCTGCCTTCTGCACCGGCCTGTTTCTCCATCGAGTTTACGTATGGAACCCGTCCCCAGGCTCTCACCCACAGTGCAGAGTAAACTGCTTCCCCCCACAGACCATGACACCAGTGAGGAGTCGTGCTCGGCCTTCTTCCGGGGCCTGAGTCTCCCACGGAAAATGGTTGGGGACTCCCTTGCCGTTCTCTCACGCATGCACACAGCAACATGCTTCCAGCCTCGGGAAGGCCTCTTTTCGCTGAAGCAGGAATTCTCTACACACTTGTTCCTTCGACTGAGGGGCTTGGCTGTAGGCCTGCAGGCACACCCGGGGCAAGGGGACCGGCCTCCTCCACAAGAGGTGAGTTGAGAGCGGCCTTCCGCAGCGGCCTGTTTCTCGCTCCATTTCACGGACGGGACCCTTTCCCCCGTCTCTCCTGCACGAGCACTGTGAAATTCCTCTGGCTTCAGGAACGGCAATGTTAACTAAAGCGCAGGAACTCTCTAGCATTGATTCCTGGTGTTAGTAGCCCGGTAACCAGGCATCCAGGCACCCAGGGCAGGGCAGGGCGGATCTCCTAAAACAACAGCGGAGTCGACAGCAGCCTTCCTTACAGGCCTGCTTCTCACTCCGGGTTCCGTTTGGGTTCCATTTCTCATGCGTTCACAGAAACACACACGAGATGAAGTGCACGCTCAGGAAGGGCGATCTGTGCCGAGGCACGGGTTCTCTCCAGTGTGGCTCCTTTGCGTCGGGTGGACGGCCCTTAGGACCCCCCGCACACGCGGGAGAGCCGACCTAGGTTCCCGAAACAAGAGTTGAGTCGAGGGGTGCCTTCTGCCCATGCTTCTTTCTCCCTCGGAATTCTGCTGGGACTCACTCCCCACGCTTGCCCTGAAGCAGAGTTGAAAAGGCTGCCACCCTGTGGAGAGGCATTGAATGAGCTGAAGCCGGGCTTCTTTACCGGCTTCTTTCTGCCAAATCAGCGTGGAGCCCTTAGCATTCCTAGGCACGCATGGGGCAGTAAGGGTGAGCTTCAGGTAACAAGAGCTGAGTCGAGAGGTGCCTTCCGGCCCGGACTTCCTCTCCCTCGGTTTCACGTGAGGAACCCGTTCCCCAGGCTCTCCCCCACGGTAGCCTGGAAACTGCTTCCTCCCTCAGAGAGGTGGATGGCAGCTAAAGCACGGTTTCTCTACCGTGTTGTCTCTTCGAGTTCGAACGCTAGCGATTAGGCTTCCATGCGAAAGTGAGGCCGCAGAGCTAGCTTCCTGAAACAAGTGGGGAGCCGTGTGCTGCCTTCGGCCAGGGCCTGAGTCTCACTCGGAAAAGGCCTCCGGACTCCCTTGCAGTGCTCTCACGCATTGCCACAGCAAAATGCTTGCACCCTCAGGAACGGCTCTTTCGGCTGAAGCACGGGTTCTCAGCAGAGTTGTTCCTTCGAGTTAGGGGGTTGCCTTCAAGCCTGCACGCACACACGGGGCAACGGGAGTAGGCGCGTAAACAAGAGGTGAGCTGAGAGCTGCCTTCCGCGCCGGCCTTGGTGCTCCCTCGATTTTACGGGTGGAACCCGTTCCCCAGGCTCTCAGCTACAGTACACGGTAAACTGCTTCCTCCCACAGACCATGACACAAGTGGGGAGTCGTGCTCTGCTTTCTTCCGGGGCCTGAGTCTCCCACGGAAAATGTTTTGGGACTCCCTTGCAGTTCTCTCACGCATGCACACAGCAACATGCTTCCAGCCTCAGGAAGGCCTCTTTTCGCTGAAGCAGGAATTCTCTGCAGACTTGTTCCCTCCACTTAGGTGCTTGGCTTCAGGCCTGCAGGCACACACGGGGCAACGGTACCAGCCTCGTAAACAAGGAGTGAGCTGACAGCTGCCTTCGGCACCGGCCTGTTTCTCCATCGAGTTTACGAATGGAACCCGTCCGCAGGCTCTCACCCACAGTGCAGAGTGAACTGCTTCCTCCCACAGACCACGACACCAGTGGGGAGTCGTGCTCGGCCTTCTTCCGGGGCCTGAGTCTCCCGCGGAAAATGGTTGGGGACTCCCTTGCCGTTCTCTCACGCATGCACACAGCAACATGCTTCCAGCCTCGGGAAGGCCTCTTTTCGCTGAAGCAGGAATTCTCCACACACTTGTTCCTTCGACTCAGGGGCTTGGCTTTAGGCCTGCAGGCACACGTACGGGGCAACGGTACCAGCCTCGTAAACAAGGAGTGAGTTGACAGCTGCCTTCTGCGCCGGCCTGGTTCTGCCTCGATTTTACCTATGGAACCCGCCCCCCCCCCCCCCCCCAGGACCTCACCCACACTGCAGCATAAACTGCTTCCTCCCACAGAGGGGTCGACGGTAGCCAAAGCACGGCTTCTGTACACTGTTGTTTCTTCGAGGTAGAACGCAAGCGATTAGACTTCCGTGCACAAGTGGGGCCGCAGGGCTAGCTTCCTGAAACACGTGGGGAGTCGTGTGCTGCCTTCTGCAGCGGCCTGAGGCTCCCACGGAAAATGGTTTGGGACTCCGTTGCAGTGCGCTCACGCATGCACACAGCAACACGCTTCCAGCCTCAGGAAGGCCTATTTCCGCTGAAGCAGGAATTCTCTCCGCACTTGTTCCTTCGACTTAGGTGCTTGGCTTTAGGCCTGCAGGCACACACGGGGCAACGGTACCAGCCCCGTAACCCAGGAGGGAGCTGACAGCTGCCTTCTGCACCGGCCTGTTTCTCCATCGAGTTTACGTATGGAACCCGTCCCCAGGCTCTCACCCACAGTGCAGAGTAAACTGCTTCCCCCCACAGACCATGACACCAGTGAGGAGTCGTGCTCGGCCTTCTTCCGGGGCCTGAGTCTCCCACGGAAAATGGTTGGGGACTCCCTTGCCGTTCTCTCACGCATGCACACAGCAACATGCTTCCAGCCTCGGGAAGGCCTCTTTTCGCTGAAGCAGGAATTCTCTACACACTTGTTCCTTCGACTGAGGGGCTTGGCTGTAGGCCTGCAGGCACACCCGGGGCAAGGGGACCGGCCTCCTCCACAAGAGGTGAGTTGAGAGCGGCCTTCCGCAGCGGCCTGTTTCTCGCTCCATTTCACGGACGGGACCCTTTCCCCCGTCTCTCCTGCACGAGCACTGTGAAATTCCTCTGGCTTCAGGAACGGCAATGTTAACTAAAGCGCAGGAACTCTCTAGCATTGATTCCTGGTGTTAGTAGCCCGGTAACCAGGCATCCAGGCACCCAGGGCAGGGCAGGGCGGATCTCCTAAAACAACAGCGGAGTCGACAGCAGCCTTCCTTACAGGCCTGCTTCTCACTCCGGGTTCCGTTTGGGTTCCATTTCTCATGCGTTCACAGAAACACACACGAGATGAAGTGCACGCTCAGGAAGGGCGATCTGTGCCGAGGCACGGGTTCTCTCCAGTGTGGCTCCTTTGCGTCGGGTGGACGGCCCTTAGGACCCCCCGCACACGCGGGAGAGCCGACCTAGGTTCCCGAAACAAGAGTTGAGTCGAGGGGTGCCTTCTGCCCATGCTTCTTTCTCCCTCGGAATTCTGCTGGGACTCACTCCCCACGCTTGCCCTGAAGCAGAGTTGAAAAGGCTGCCACCCTGTGGAGAGGCATTGAATGAGCTGAAGCCGGGCTTCTTTACCGGCTTCTTTCTGCCAAATCAGCGTGGAGCCCTTAGCATTCCTAGGCACGCATGGGGCAGTAAGGGTGAGCTTCAGGTAACAAGAGCTGAGTCGAGAGGTGCCTTCCGGCCCGGACTTCCTCTCCCTCGGTTTCACGTGAGGAACCCGTTCCCCAGGCTCTCCCCCACGGTAGCCTGGAAACTGCTTCCTCCCTCAGAGAGGTGGATGGCAGCTAAAGCACGGTTTCTCTACCGTGTTGTCTCTTCGAGTTCGAACGCTAGCGATTAGGCTTCCATGCGAAAGTGAGGCCGCAGAGCTAGCTTCCTGAAACAAGTGGGGAGCCGTGTGCTGCCTTCGGCCAGGGCCTGAGTCTCACTCGGAAAAGGCCTCCGGACTCCCTTGCAGTGCTCTCACGCATTGCCACAGCAAAATGCTTGCACCCTCAGGAACGGCTCTTTCGGCTGAAGCACGGGTTCTCAGCAGAGTTGTTCCTTCGAGTTAGGGGGTTGCCTTCAAGCCTGCACGCACACACGGGGCAACGGGAGTAGGCGCGTAAACAAGAGGTGAGCTGAGAGCTGCCTTCCGCGCCGGCCTTGGTGCTCCCTCGATTTTACGGGTGGAACCCGTTCCCCAGGCTCTCAGCTACAGTACACGGTAAACTGCTTCCTCCCACAGACCATGACACAAGTGGGGAGTCGTGCTCTGCTTTCTTCCGGGGCCTGAGTCTCCCACGGAAAATGTTTTGGGACTCCCTTGCAGTTCTCTCACGCATGCACACAGCAACATGCTTCCAGCCTCAGGAAGGCCTCTTTTCGCTGAAGCAGGAATTCTCTGCAGACTTGTTCCCTCCACTTAGGTGCTTGGCTTCAGGCCTGCAGGCACACACGGGGCAACGGTACCAGCCTCGTAAACAAGGAGTGAGCTGACAGCTGCCTTCGGCACCGGCCTGTTTCTCCATCGAGTTTACGAATGGAACCCGTCCGCAGGCTCTCACCCACAGTGCAGAGTGAACTGCTTCCTCCCACAGACCACGACACCAGTGGGGAGTCGTGCTCGGCCTTCTTCCGGGGCCTGAGTCTCCCGCGGAAAATGGTTGGGGACTCCCTTGCCGTTCTCTCACGCATGCACACAGCAACATGCTTCCAGCCTCGGGAAGGCCTCTTTTCGCTGAAGCAGGAATTCTCCACACACTTGTTCCTTCGACTCAGGGGCTTGGCTTTAGGCCTGCAGGCACACGTACGGGGCAACGGTACCAGCCTCGTAAACAAGGAGTGAGTTGACAGCTGCCTTCTGCGCCGGCCTGGTTCTGCCTCGATTTTACCTATGGAACCCGCCCCCCCCCCCCCCCCCAGGACCTCACCCACACTGCAGCATAAACTGCTTCCTCCCACAGAGGGGTCGACGGTAGCCAAAGCACGGCTTCTGTACACTGTTGTTTCTTCGAGGTAGAACGCAAGCGATTAGACTTCCGTGCACAAGTGGGGCCGCAGGGCTAGCTTCCTGAAACACGTGGGGAGTCGTGTGCTGCCTTCTGCAGCGGCCTGAGGCTCCCACGGAAAATGGTTTGGGACTCCGTTGCAGTGCGCTCACGCATGCACACAGCAACACGCTTCCAGCCTCAGGAAGGCCTATTTCCGCTGAAGCAGGAATTCTCTCCGCACTTGTTCCTTCGACTTAGGTGCTTGGCTTTAGGCCTGCAGGCACACACGGGGCAACGGTACCAGCCCCGTAACCCAGGAGGGAGCTGACAGCTGCCTTCTGCACCGGCCTGTTTCTCCATCGAGTTTACGTATGGAACCCGTCCCCAGGCTCTCACCCACAGTGCAGAGTAAACTGCTTCCCCCCACAGACCATGACACCAGTGAGGAGTCGTGCTCGGCCTTCTTCCGGGGCCTGAGTCTCCCACGGAAAATGGTTGGGGACTCCCTTGCCGTTCTCTCACGCATGCACACAGCAACATGCTTCCAGCCTCGGGAAGGCCTCTTTTCGCTGAAGCAGGAATTCTCTACACACTTGTTCCTTCGACTGAGGGGCTTGGCTGTAGGCCTGCAGGCACACCCGGGGCAAGGGGACCGGCCTCCTCCACAAGAGGTGAGTTGAGAGCGGCCTTCCGCAGCGGCCTGTTTCTCGCTCCATTTCACGGACGGGACCCTTTCCCCCGTCTCTCCTGCACGAGCACTGTGAAATTCCTCTGGCTTCAGGAACGGCAATGTTAACTAAAGCGCAGGAACTCTCTAGCATTGATTCCTGGTGTTAGTAGCCCGGTAACCAGGCATCCAGGCACCCAGGGCAGGGCAGGGCGGATCTCCTAAAACAACAGCGGAGTCGACAGCAGCCTTCCTTACAGGCCTGCTTCTCACTCCGGGTTCCGTTTGGGTTCCATTTCTCATGCGTTCACAGAAACACACACGAGATGAAGTGCACGCTCAGGAAGGGCGATCTGTGCCGAGGCACGGGTTCTCTCCAGTGTGGCTCCTTTGCGTCGGGTGGACGGCCCTTAGGACCCCCCGCACACGCGGGAGAGCCGACCTAGGTTCCCGAAACAAGAGTTGAGTCGAGGGGTGCCTTCTGCCCATGCTTCTTTCTCCCTCGGAATTCTGCTGGGACTCACTCCCCACGCTTGCCCTGAAGCAGAGTTGAAAAGGCTGCCACCCTGTGGAGAGGCATTGAATGAGCTGAAGCCGGGCTTCTTTACCGGCTTCTTTCTGCCAAATCAGCGTGGAGCCCTTAGCATTCCTAGGCACGCATGGGGCAGTAAGGGTGAGCTTCAGGTAACAAGAGCTGAGTCGAGAGGTGCCTTCCGGCCCGGACTTCCTCTCCCTCGGTTTCACGTGAGGAACCCGTTCCCCAGGCTCTCCCCCACGGTAGCCTGGAAACTGCTTCCTCCCTCAGAGAGGTGGATGGCAGCTAAAGCACGGTTTCTCTACCGTGTTGTCTCTTCGAGTTCGAACGCTAGCGATTAGGCTTCCATGCGAAAGTGAGGCCGCAGAGCTAGCTTCCTGAAACAAGTGGGGAGCCGTGTGCTGCCTTCGGCCAGGGCCTGAGTCTCACTCGGAAAAGGCCTCCGGACTCCCTTGCAGTGCTCTCACGCATTGCCACAGCAAAATGCTTGCACCCTCAGGAACGGCTCTTTCGGCTGAAGCACGGGTTCTCAGCAGAGTTGTTCCTTCGAGTTAGGGGGTTGCCTTCAAGCCTGCACGCACACACGGGGCAACGGGAGTAGGCGCGTAAACAAGAGGTGAGCTGAGAGCTGCCTTCCGCGCCGGCCTTGGTGCTCCCTCGATTTTACGGGTGGAACCCGTTCCCCAGGCTCTCAGCTACAGTACACGGTAAACTGCTTCCTCCCACAGACCATGACACAAGTGGGGAGTCGTGCTCTGCTTTCTTCCGGGGCCTGAGTCTCCCACGGAAAATGTTTTGGGACTCCCTTGCAGTTCTCTCACGCATGCACACAGCAACATGCTTCCAGCCTCAGGAAGGCCTCTTTTCGCTGAAGCAGGAATTCTCTGCAGACTTGTTCCCTCCACTTAGGTGCTTGGCTTCAGGCCTGCAGGCACACACGGGGCAACGGTACCAGCCTCGTAAACAAGGAGTGAGCTGACAGCTGCCTTCGGCACCGGCCTGTTTCTCCATCGAGTTTACGAATGGAACCCGTCCGCAGGCTCTCACCCACAGTGCAGAGTGAACTGCTTCCTCCCACAGACCACGACACCAGTGGGGAGTCGTGCTCGGCCTTCTTCCGGGGCCTGAGTCTCCCGCGGAAAATGGTTGGGGACTCCCTTGCCGTTCTCTCACGCATGCACACAGCAACATGCTTCCAGCCTCGGGAAGGCCTCTTTTCGCTGAAGCAGGAATTCTCCACACACTTGTTCCTTCGACTCAGGGGCTTGGCTTTAGGCCTGCAGGCACACGTACGGGGCAACGGTACCAGCCTCGTAAACAAGGAGTGAGTTGACAGCTGCCTTCTGCGCCGGCCTGGTTCTGCCTCGATTTTACCTATGGAACCCGCCCCCCCCCCCCCCCCCAGGACCTCACCCACACTGCAGCATAAACTGCTTCCTCCCACAGAGGGGTCGACGGTAGCCAAAGCACGGCTTCTGTACACTGTTGTTTCTTCGAGGTAGAACGCAAGCGATTAGACTTCCGTGCACAAGTGGGGCCGCAGGGCTAGCTTCCTGAAACACGTGGGGAGTCGTGTGCTGCCTTCTGCAGCGGCCTGAGGCTCCCACGGAAAATGGTTTGGGACTCCGTTGCAGTGCGCTCACGCATGCACACAGCAACACGCTTCCAGCCTCAGGAAGGCCTATTTCCGCTGAAGCAGGAATTCTCTCCGCACTTGTTCCTTCGACTTAGGTGCTTGGCTTTAGGCCTGCAGGCACACACGGGGCAACGGTACCAGCCCCGTAACCCAGGAGGGAGCTGACAGCTGCCTTCTGCACCGGCCTGTTTCTCCATCGAGTTTACGTATGGAACCCGTCCCCAGGCTCTCACCCACAGTGCAGAGTAAACTGCTTCCCCCCACAGACCATGACACCAGTGAGGAGTCGTGCTCGGCCTTCTTCCGGGGCCTGAGTCTCCCACGGAAAATGGTTGGGGACTCCCTTGCCGTTCTCTCACGCATGCACACAGCAACATGCTTCCAGCCTCGGGAAGGCCTCTTTTCGCTGAAGCAGGAATTCTCTACACACTTGTTCCTTCGACTGAGGGGCTTGGCTGTAGGCCTGCAGGCACACCCGGGGCAAGGGGACCGGCCTCCTCCACAAGAGGTGAGTTGAGAGCGGCCTTCCGCAGCGGCCTGTTTCTCGCTCCATTTCACGGACGGGACCCTTTCCCCCGTCTCTCCTGCACGAGCACTGTGAAATTCCTCTGGCTTCAGGAACGGCAATGTTAACTAAAGCGCAGGAACTCTCTAGCATTGATTCCTGGTGTTAGTAGCCCGGTAACCAGGCATCCAGGCACCCAGGGCAGGGCAGGGCGGATCTCCTAAAACAACAGCGGAGTCGACAGCAGCCTTCCTTACAGGCCTGCTTCTCACTCCGGGTTCCGTTTGGGTTCCATTTCTCATGCGTTCACAGAAACACACACGAGATGAAGTGCACGCTCAGGAAGGGCGATCTGTGCCGAGGCACGGGTTCTCTCCAGTGTGGCTCCTTTGCGTCGGGTGGACGGCCCTTAGGACCCCCCGCACACGCGGGAGAGCCGACCTAGGTTCCCGAAACAAGAGTTGAGTCGAGGGGTGCCTTCTGCCCATGCTTCTTTCTCCCTCGGAATTCTGCTGGGACTCACTCCCCACGCTTGCCCTGAAGCAGAGTTGAAAAGGCTGCCACCCTGTGGAGAGGCATTGAATGAGCTGAAGCCGGGCTTCTTTACCGGCTTCTTTCTGCCAAATCAGCGTGGAGCCCTTAGCATTCCTAGGCACGCATGGGGCAGTAAGGGTGAGCTTCAGGTAACAAGAGCTGAGTCGAGAGGTGCCTTCCGGCCCGGACTTCCTCTCCCTCGGTTTCACGTGAGGAACCCGTTCCCCAGGCTCTCCCCCACGGTAGCCTGGAAACTGCTTCCTCCCTCAGAGAGGTGGATGGCAGCTAAAGCACGGTTTCTCTACCGTGTTGTCTCTTCGAGTTCGAACGCTAGCGATTAGGCTTCCATGCGAAAGTGAGGCCGCAGAGCTAGCTTCCTGAAACAAGTGGGGAGCCGTGTGCTGCCTTCGGCCAGGGCCTGAGTCTCACTCGGAAAAGGCCTCCGGACTCCCTTGCAGTGCTCTCACGCATTGCCACAGCAAAATGCTTGCACCCTCAGGAACGGCTCTTTCGGCTGAAGCACGGGTTCTCAGCAGAGTTGTTCCTTCGAGTTAGGGGGTTGCCTTCAAGCCTGCACGCACACACGGGGCAACGGGAGTAGGCGCGTAAACAAGAGGTGAGCTGAGAGCTGCCTTCCGCGCCGGCCTTGGTGCTCCCTCGATTTTACGGGTGGAACCCGTTCCCCAGGCTCTCAGCTACAGTACACGGTAAACTGCTTCCTCCCACAGACCATGACACAAGTGGGGAGTCGTGCTCTGCTTTCTTCCGGGGCCTGAGTCTCCCACGGAAAATGTTTTGGGACTCCCTTGCAGTTCTCTCACGCATGCACACAGCAACATGCTTCCAGCCTCAGGAAGGCCTCTTTTCGCTGAAGCAGGAATTCTCTGCAGACTTGTTCCCTCCACTTAGGTGCTTGGCTTCAGGCCTGCAGGCACACACGGGGCAACGGTACCAGCCTCGTAAACAAGGAGTGAGCTGACAGCTGCCTTCGGCACCGGCCTGTTTCTCCATCGAGTTTACGAATGGAACCCGTCCGCAGGCTCTCACCCACAGTGCAGAGTGAACTGCTTCCTCCCACAGACCACGACACCAGTGGGGAGTCGTGCTCGGCCTTCTTCCGGGGCCTGAGTCTCCCGCGGAAAATGGTTGGGGACTCCCTTGCCGTTCTCTCACGCATGCACACAGCAACATGCTTCCAGCCTCGGGAAGGCCTCTTTTCGCTGAAGCAGGAATTCTCCACACACTTGTTCCTTCGACTCAGGGGCTTGGCTTTAGGCCTGCAGGCACACGTACGGGGCAACGGTACCAGCCTCGTAAACAAGGAGTGAGTTGACAGCTGCCTTCTGCGCCGGCCTGGTTCTGCCTCGATTTTACCTATGGAACCCGCCCCCCCCCCCCCCCCCAGGACCTCACCCACACTGCAGCATAAACTGCTTCCTCCCACAGAGGGGTCGACGGTAGCCAAAGCACGGCTTCTGTACACTGTTGTTTCTTCGAGGTAGAACGCAAGCGATTAGACTTCCGTGCACAAGTGGGGCCGCAGGGCTAGCTTCCTGAAACACGTGGGGAGTCGTGTGCTGCCTTCTGCAGCGGCCTGAGGCTCCCACGGAAAATGGTTTGGGACTCCGTTGCAGTGCGCTCACGCATGCACACAGCAACACGCTTCCAGCCTCAGGAAGGCCTATTTCCGCTGAAGCAGGAATTCTCTCCGCACTTGTTCCTTCGACTTAGGTGCTTGGCTTTAGGCCTGCAGGCACACACGGGGCAACGGTACCAGCCCCGTAACCCAGGAGGGAGCTGACAGCTGCCTTCTGCACCGGCCTGTTTCTCCATCGAGTTTACGTATGGAACCCGTCCCCAGGCTCTCACCCACAGTGCAGAGTAAACTGCTTCCCCCCACAGACCATGACACCAGTGAGGAGTCGTGCTCGGCCTTCTTCCGGGGCCTGAGTCTCCCACGGAAAATGGTTGGGGACTCCCTTGCCGTTCTCTCACGCATGCACACAGCAACATGCTTCCAGCCTCGGGAAGGCCTCTTTTCGCTGAAGCAGGAATTCTCTACACACTTGTTCCTTCGACTGAGGGGCTTGGCTGTAGGCCTGCAGGCACACCCGGGGCAAGGGGACCGGCCTCCTCCACAAGAGGTGAGTTGAGAGCGGCCTTCCGCAGCGGCCTGTTTCTCGCTCCATTTCACGGACGGGACCCTTTCCCCCGTCTCTCCTGCACGAGCACTGTGAAATTCCTCTGGCTTCAGGAACGGCAATGTTAACTAAAGCGCAGGAACTCTCTAGCATTGATTCCTGGTGTTAGTAGCCCGGTAACCAGGCATCCAGGCACCCAGGGCAGGGCAGGGCGGATCTCCTAAAACAACAGCGGAGTCGACAGCAGCCTTCCTTACAGGCCTGCTTCTCACTCCGGGTTCCGTTTGGGTTCCATTTCTCATGCGTTCACAGAAACACACACGAGATGAAGTGCACGCTCAGGAAGGGCGATCTGTGCCGAGGCACGGGTTCTCTCCAGTGTGGCTCCTTTGCGTCGGGTGGACGGCCCTTAGGACCCCCCGCACACGCGGGAGAGCCGACCTAGGTTCCCGAAACAAGAGTTGAGTCGAGGGGTGCCTTCTGCCCATGCTTCTTTCTCCCTCGGAATTCTGCTGGGACTCACTCCCCACGCTTGCCCTGAAGCAGAGTTGAAAAGGCTGCCACCCTGTGGAGAGGCATTGAATGAGCTGAAGCCGGGCTTCTTTACCGGCTTCTTTCTGCCAAATCAGCGTGGAGCCCTTAGCATTCCTAGGCACGCATGGGGCAGTAAGGGTGAGCTTCAGGTAACAAGAGCTGAGTCGAGAGGTGCCTTCCGGCCCGGACTTCCTCTCCCTCGGTTTCACGTGAGGAACCCGTTCCCCAGGCTCTCCCCCACGGTAGCCTGGAAACTGCTTCCTCCCTCAGAGAGGTGGATGGCAGCTAAAGCACGGTTTCTCTACCGTGTTGTCTCTTCGAGTTCGAACGCTAGCGATTAGGCTTCCATGCGAAAGTGAGGCCGCAGAGCTAGCTTCCTGAAACAAGTGGGGAGCCGTGTGCTGCCTTCGGCCAGGGCCTGAGTCTCACTCGGAAAAGGCCTCCGGACTCCCTTGCAGTGCTCTCACGCATTGCCACAGCAAAATGCTTGCACCCTCAGGAACGGCTCTTTCGGCTGAAGCACGGGTTCTCAGCAGAGTTGTTCCTTCGAGTTAGGGGGTTGCCTTCAAGCCTGCACGCACACACGGGGCAACGGGAGTAGGCGCGTAAACAAGAGGTGAGCTGAGAGCTGCCTTCCGCGCCGGCCTTGGTGCTCCCTCGATTTTACGGGTGGAACCCGTTCCCCAGGCTCTCAGCTACAGTACACGGTAAACTGCTTCCTCCCACAGACCATGACACAAGTGGGGAGTCGTGCTCTGCTTTCTTCCGGGGCCTGAGTCTCCCACGGAAAATGTTTTGGGACTCCCTTGCAGTTCTCTCACGCATGCACACAGCAACATGCTTCCAGCCTCAGGAAGGCCTCTTTTCGCTGAAGCAGGAATTCTCTGCAGACTTGTTCCCTCCACTTAGGTGCTTGGCTTCAGGCCTGCAGGCACACACGGGGCAACGGTACCAGCCTCGTAAACAAGGAGTGAGCTGACAGCTGCCTTCGGCACCGGCCTGTTTCTCCATCGAGTTTACGAATGGAACCCGTCCGCAGGCTCTCACCCACAGTGCAGAGTGAACTGCTTCCTCCCACAGACCACGACACCAGTGGGGAGTCGTGCTCGGCCTTCTTCCGGGGCCTGAGTCTCCCGCGGAAAATGGTTGGGGACTCCCTTGCCGTTCTCTCACGCATGCACACAGCAACATGCTTCCAGCCTCGGGAAGGCCTCTTTTCGCTGAAGCAGGAATTCTCCACACACTTGTTCCTTCGACTCAGGGGCTTGGCTTTAGGCCTGCAGGCACACGTACGGGGCAACGGTACCAGCCTCGTAAACAAGGAGTGAGTTGACAGCTGCCTTCTGCGCCGGCCTGGTTCTGCCTCGATTTTACCTATGGAACCCGCCCCCCCCCCCCCCCCCAGGACCTCACCCACACTGCAGCATAAACTGCTTCCTCCCACAGAGGGGTCGACGGTAGCCAAAGCACGGCTTCTGTACACTGTTGTTTCTTCGAGGTAGAACGCAAGCGATTAGACTTCCGTGCACAAGTGGGGCCGCAGGGCTAGCTTCCTGAAACACGTGGGGAGTCGTGTGCTGCCTTCTGCAGCGGCCTGAGGCTCCCACGGAAAATGGTTTGGGACTCCGTTGCAGTGCGCTCACGCATGCACACAGCAACACGCTTCCAGCCTCAGGAAGGCCTATTTCCGCTGAAGCAGGAATTCTCTCCGCACTTGTTCCTTCGACTTAGGTGCTTGGCTTTAGGCCTGCAGGCACACACGGGGCAACGGTACCAGCCCCGTAACCCAGGAGGGAGCTGACAGCTGCCTTCTGCACCGGCCTGTTTCTCCATCGAGTTTACGTATGGAACCCGTCCCCAGGCTCTCACCCACAGTGCAGAGTAAACTGCTTCCCCCCACAGACCATGACACCAGTGAGGAGTCGTGCTCGGCCTTCTTCCGGGGCCTGAGTCTCCCACGGAAAATGGTTGGGGACTCCCTTGCCGTTCTCTCACGCATGCACACAGCAACATGCTTCCAGCCTCGGGAAGGCCTCTTTTCGCTGAAGCAGGAATTCTCTACACACTTGTTCCTTCGACTGAGGGGCTTGGCTGTAGGCCTGCAGGCACACCCGGGGCAAGGGGACCGGCCTCCTCCACAAGAGGTGAGTTGAGAGCGGCCTTCCGCAGCGGCCTGTTTCTCGCTCCATTTCACGGACGGGACCCTTTCCCCCGTCTCTCCTGCACGAGCACTGTGAAATTCCTCTGGCTTCAGGAACGGCAATGTTAACTAAAGCGCAGGAACTCTCTAGCATTGATTCCTGGTGTTAGTAGCCCGGTAACCAGGCATCCAGGCACCCAGGGCAGGGCAGGGCGGATCTCCTAAAACAACAGCGGAGTCGACAGCAGCCTTCCTTACAGGCCTGCTTCTCACTCCGGGTTCCGTTTGGGTTCCATTTCTCATGCGTTCACAGAAACACACACGAGATGAAGTGCACGCTCAGGAAGGGCGATCTGTGCCGAGGCACGGGTTCTCTCCAGTGTGGCTCCTTTGCGTCGGGTGGACGGCCCTTAGGACCCCCCGCACACGCGGGAGAGCCGACCTAGGTTCCCGAAACAAGAGTTGAGTCGAGGGGTGCCTTCTGCCCATGCTTCTTTCTCCCTCGGAATTCTGCTGGGACTCACTCCCCACGCTTGCCCTGAAGCAGAGTTGAAAAGGCTGCCACCCTGTGGAGAGGCATTGAATGAGCTGAAGCCGGGCTTCTTTACCGGCTTCTTTCTGCCAAATCAGCGTGGAGCCCTTAGCATTCCTAGGCACGCATGGGGCAGTAAGGGTGAGCTTCAGGTAACAAGAGCTGAGTCGAGAGGTGCCTTCCGGCCCGGACTTCCTCTCCCTCGGTTTCACGTGAGGAACCCGTTCCCCAGGCTCTCCCCCACGGTAGCCTGGAAACTGCTTCCTCCCTCAGAGAGGTGGATGGCAGCTAAAGCACGGTTTCTCTACCGTGTTGTCTCTTCGAGTTCGAACGCTAGCGATTAGGCTTCCATGCGAAAGTGAGGCCGCAGAGCTAGCTTCCTGAAACAAGTGGGGAGCCGTGTGCTGCCTTCGGCCAGGGCCTGAGTCTCACTCGGAAAAGGCCTCCGGACTCCCTTGCAGTGCTCTCACGCATTGCCACAGCAAAATGCTTGCACCCTCAGGAACGGCTCTTTCGGCTGAAGCACGGGTTCTCAGCAGAGTTGTTCCTTCGAGTTAGGGGGTTGCCTTCAAGCCTGCACGCACACACGGGGCAACGGGAGTAGGCGCGTAAACAAGAGGTGAGCTGAGAGCTGCCTTCCGCGCCGGCCTTGGTGCTCCCTCGATTTTACGGGTGGAACCCGTTCCCCAGGCTCTCAGCTACAGTACACGGTAAACTGCTTCCTCCCACAGACCATGACACAAGTGGGGAGTCGTGCTCTGCTTTCTTCCGGGGCCTGAGTCTCCCACGGAAAATGTTTTGGGACTCCCTTGCAGTTCTCTCACGCATGCACACAGCAACATGCTTCCAGCCTCAGGAAGGCCTCTTTTCGCTGAAGCAGGAATTCTCTGCAGACTTGTTCCCTCCACTTAGGTGCTTGGCTTCAGGCCTGCAGGCACACACGGGGCAACGGTACCAGCCTCGTAAACAAGGAGTGAGCTGACAGCTGCCTTCGGCACCGGCCTGTTTCTCCATCGAGTTTACGAATGGAACCCGTCCGCAGGCTCTCACCCACAGTGCAGAGTGAACTGCTTCCTCCCACAGACCACGACACCAGTGGGGAGTCGTGCTCGGCCTTCTTCCGGGGCCTGAGTCTCCCGCGGAAAATGGTTGGGGACTCCCTTGCCGTTCTCTCACGCATGCACACAGCAACATGCTTCCAGCCTCGGGAAGGCCTCTTTTCGCTGAAGCAGGAATTCTCCACACACTTGTTCCTTCGACTCAGGGGCTTGGCTTTAGGCCTGCAGGCACACGTACGGGGCAACGGTACCAGCCTCGTAAACAAGGAGTGAGTTGACAGCTGCCTTCTGCGCCGGCCTGGTTCTGCCTCGATTTTACCTATGGAACCCGCCCCCCCCCCCCCCCCCAGGACCTCACCCACACTGCAGCATAAACTGCTTCCTCCCACAGAGGGGTCGACGGTAGCCAAAGCACGGCTTCTGTACACTGTTGTTTCTTCGAGGTAGAACGCAAGCGATTAGACTTCCGTGCACAAGTGGGGCCGCAGGGCTAGCTTCCTGAAACACGTGGGGAGTCGTGTGCTGCCTTCTGCAGCGGCCTGAGGCTCCCACGGAAAATGGTTTGGGACTCCGTTGCAGTGCGCTCACGCATGCACACAGCAACACGCTTCCAGCCTCAGGAAGGCCTATTTCCGCTGAAGCAGGAATTCTCTCCGCACTTGTTCCTTCGACTTAGGTGCTTGGCTTTAGGCCTGCAGGCACACACGGGGCAACGGTACCAGCCCCGTAACCCAGGAGGGAGCTGACAGCTGCCTTCTGCACCGGCCTGTTTCTCCATCGAGTTTACGTATGGAACCCGTCCCCAGGCTCTCACCCACAGTGCAGAGTAAACTGCTTCCCCCCACAGACCATGACACCAGTGAGGAGTCGTGCTCGGCCTTCTTCCGGGGCCTGAGTCTCCCACGGAAAATGGTTGGGGACTCCCTTGCCGTTCTCTCACGCATGCACACAGCAACATGCTTCCAGCCTCGGGAAGGCCTCTTTTCGCTGAAGCAGGAATTCTCTACACACTTGTTCCTTCGACTGAGGGGCTTGGCTGTAGGCCTGCAGGCACACCCGGGGCAAGGGGACCGGCCTCCTCCACAAGAGGTGAGTTGAGAGCGGCCTTCCGCAGCGGCCTGTTTCTCGCTCCATTTCACGGACGGGACCCTTTCCCCCGTCTCTCCTGCACGAGCACTGTGAAATTCCTCTGGCTTCAGGAACGGCAATGTTAACTAAAGCGCAGGAACTCTCTAGCATTGATTCCTGGTGTTAGTAGCCCGGTAACCAGGCATCCAGGCACCCAGGGCAGGGCAGGGCGGATCTCCTAAAACAACAGCGGAGTCGACAGCAGCCTTCCTTACAGGCCTGCTTCTCACTCCGGGTTCCGTTTGGGTTCCATTTCTCATGCGTTCACAGAAACACACACGAGATGAAGTGCACGCTCAGGAAGGGCGATCTGTGCCGAGGCACGGGTTCTCTCCAGTGTGGCTCCTTTGCGTCGGGTGGACGGCCCTTAGGACCCCCCGCACACGCGGGAGAGCCGACCTAGGTTCCCGAAACAAGAGTTGAGTCGAGGGGTGCCTTCTGCCCATGCTTCTTTCTCCCTCGGAATTCTGCTGGGACTCACTCCCCACGCTTGCCCTGAAGCAGAGTTGAAAAGGCTGCCACCCTGTGGAGAGGCATTGAATGAGCTGAAGCCGGGCTTCTTTACCGGCTTCTTTCTGCCAAATCAGCGTGGAGCCCTTAGCATTCCTAGGCACGCATGGGGCAGTAAGGGTGAGCTTCAGGTAACAAGAGCTGAGTCGAGAGGTGCCTTCCGGCCCGGACTTCCTCTCCCTCGGTTTCACGTGAGGAACCCGTTCCCCAGGCTCTCCCCCACGGTAGCCTGGAAACTGCTTCCTCCCTCAGAGAGGTGGATGGCAGCTAAAGCACGGTTTCTCTACCGTGTTGTCTCTTCGAGTTCGAACGCTAGCGATTAGGCTTCCATGCGAAAGTGAGGCCGCAGAGCTAGCTTCCTGAAACAAGTGGGGAGCCGTGTGCTGCCTTCGGCCAGGGCCTGAGTCTCACTCGGAAAAGGCCTCCGGACTCCCTTGCAGTGCTCTCACGCATTGCCACAGCAAAATGCTTGCACCCTCAGGAACGGCTCTTTCGGCTGAAGCACGGGTTCTCAGCAGAGTTGTTCCTTCGAGTTAGGGGGTTGCCTTCAAGCCTGCACGCACACACGGGGCAACGGGAGTAGGCGCGTAAACAAGAGGTGAGCTGAGAGCTGCCTTCCGCGCCGGCCTTGGTGCTCCCTCGATTTTACGGGTGGAACCCGTTCCCCAGGCTCTCAGCTACAGTACACGGTAAACTGCTTCCTCCCACAGACCATGACACAAGTGGGGAGTCGTGCTCTGCTTTCTTCCGGGGCCTGAGTCTCCCACGGAAAATGTTTTGGGACTCCCTTGCAGTTCTCTCACGCATGCACACAGCAACATGCTTCCAGCCTCAGGAAGGCCTCTTTTCGCTGAAGCAGGAATTCTCTGCAGACTTGTTCCCTCCACTTAGGTGCTTGGCTTCAGGCCTGCAGGCACACACGGGGCAACGGTACCAGCCTCGTAAACAAGGAGTGAGCTGACAGCTGCCTTCGGCACCGGCCTGTTTCTCCATCGAGTTTACGAATGGAACCCGTCCGCAGGCTCTCACCCACAGTGCAGAGTGAACTGCTTCCTCCCACAGACCACGACACCAGTGGGGAGTCGTGCTCGGCCTTCTTCCGGGGCCTGAGTCTCCCGCGGAAAATGGTTGGGGACTCCCTTGCCGTTCTCTCACGCATGCACACAGCAACATGCTTCCAGCCTCGGGAAGGCCTCTTTTCGCTGAAGCAGGAATTCTCCACACACTTGTTCCTTCGACTCAGGGGCTTGGCTTTAGGCCTGCAGGCACACGTACGGGGCAACGGTACCAGCCTCGTAAACAAGGAGTGAGTTGACAGCTGCCTTCTGCGCCGGCCTGGTTCTGCCTCGATTTTACCTATGGAACCCGCCCCCCCCCCCCCCCCCAGGACCTCACCCACACTGCAGCATAAACTGCTTCCTCCCACAGAGGGGTCGACGGTAGCCAAAGCACGGCTTCTGTACACTGTTGTTTCTTCGAGGTAGAACGCAAGCGATTAGACTTCCGTGCACAAGTGGGGCCGCAGGGCTAGCTTCCTGAAACACGTGGGGAGTCGTGTGCTGCCTTCTGCAGCGGCCTGAGGCTCCCACGGAAAATGGTTTGGGACTCCGTTGCAGTGCGCTCACGCATGCACACCGCAACACGCTTCCAGCCTCAGGAAGGCCTATTTCCGCTGAAGCAGGAATTCTCTCCGCACTTGTTCCTTCGACTTAGGTGCTTGGCTTTAGGCCTGCAGGCACACACGGGGCAACGGTACCAGCCCCGTAACCCAGGAGGGAGCTGACAGCTGCCTTCTGCACCGGCCTGTTTCTCCATCGAGTTTACGTATGGAACCCGTCCCCAGGCTCTCACCCACAGTGCAGAGTAAACTGCTTCCCCCCACAGACCATGACACCAGTGAGGAGTCGTGCTCGGCCTTCTTCCGGGGCCTGAGTCTCCCACGGAAAATGGTTGGGGACTCCCTTGCCGTTCTCTCACGCATGCACACAGCAACATGCTTCCAGCCTCGGGAAGGCCTCTTTTCGCTGAAGCAGGAATTCTCTACACACTTGTTCCTTCGACTGAGGGGCTTGGCTGTAGGCCTGCAGGCACACCCGGGGCAAGGGGACCGGCCTCCTCCACAAGAGGTGAGTTGAGAGCGGCCTTCCGCAGCGGCCTGTTTCTCGCTCCATTTCACGGACGGGACCCTTTCCCCCGTCTCTCCTGCACGAGCACTGTGAAATTCCTCTGGCTTCAGGAACGGCAATGTTAACTAAAGCGCAGGAACTCTCTAGCATTGATTCCTGGTGTTAGTAGCCCGGTAACCAGGCATCCAGGCACCCAGGGCAGGGCAGGGCGGATCTCCTAAAACAACAGCGGAGTCGACAGCAGCCTTCCTTACAGGCCTGCTTCTCACTCCGGGTTCCGTTTGGGTTCCATTTCTCATGCGTTCACAGAAACACACACGAGATGAAGTGCACGCTCAGGAAGGGCGATCTGTGCCGAGGCACGGGTTCTCTCCAGTGTGGCTCCTTTGCGTCGGGTGGACGGCCCTTAGGACCCCCCGCACACGCGGGAGAGCCGACCTAGGTTCCCGAAACAAGAGTTGAGTCGAGGGGTGCCTTCTGCCCATGCTTCTTTCTCCCTCGGAATTCTGCTGGGACTCACTCCCCACGCTTGCCCTGAAGCAGAGTTGAAAAGGCTGCCACCCTGTGGAGAGGCATTGAATGAGCTGAAGCCGGGCTTCTTTACCGGCTTCTTTCTGCCAAATCAGCGTGGAGCCCTTAGCATTCCTAGGCACGCATGGGGCAGTAAGGGTGAGCTTCAGGTAACAAGAGCTGAGTCGAGAGGTGCCTTCCGGCCCGGACTTCCTCTCCCTCGGTTTCACGTGAGGAACCCGTTCCCCAGGCTCTCCCCCACGGTAGCCTGGAAACTGCTTCCTCCCTCAGAGAGGTGGATGGCAGCTAAAGCACGGTTTCTCTACCGTGTTGTCTCTTCGAGTTCGAACGCTAGCGATTAGGCTTCCATGCGAAAGTGAGGCCGCAGAGCTAGCTTCCTGAAACAAGTGGGGAGCCGTGTGCTGCCTTCGGCCAGGGCCTGAGTCTCACTCGGAAAAGGCCTCCGGACTCCCTTGCAGTGCTCTCACGCATTGCC
Source organism: Mirounga angustirostris (assembly GCF_029215605.1). Lineage (NCBI taxonomy): Eukaryota > Metazoa > Chordata > Mammalia > Carnivora > Phocidae > Mirounga > Mirounga angustirostris. The sequence goes on from NW_026991718.1 coordinate 87,757,135, forward strand.
ACAGCAAAATGCTTGCACCCTCAGGAACGGCTCTTTCGGCTGAAGCACGGGTTCTCAGCAGAGTTGTTCCTTCGAGTTAGGGGGTTGCCTTCAAGCCTGCACGCGCACACGGGGCAACGGGAGTAGGCGCGTAAACAAGAGGTGAGCTGAGAGCTGCCTTCCGCGCCGGCCTTGGTGCTCCCTCGATTTTACGGGTGGAACCCGTTCCCCAGGCTCTCAGCTACAGTACACGGTAAACTGCTTCCTCCCACAGACCATGACACAAGTGGGGAGTCGTGCTCTGCTTTCTTCCGGGGCCTGAGTCTCCCACGGAAAATGTTTTGGGACTCCCTTGCAGTTCTCTCACGCATGCACACAGCAACATGCTTCCAGCCTCAGGAAGGCCTCTTTTCGCTGAAGCAGGAATTCTCTGCAGACTTGTTCCCTCCACTTAGGTGCTTGGCTTCAGGCCTGCAGGCACACACGGGGCAACGGTACCAGCCTCGTAAACAAGGAGTGAGCTGACAGCTGCCTTCGGCACCGGCCTGTTTCTCCATCGAGTTTACGAATGGAACCCGTCCGCAGGCTCTCACCCACAGTGCAGAGTGAACTGCTTCCTCCCACAGACCACGACACCAGTGGGGAGTCGTGCTCGGCCTTCTTCCGGGGCCTGAGTCTCCCGCGGAAAATGGTTGGGGACTCCCTTGCCGTTCTCTCACGCATGCACACAGCAACATGCTTCCAGCCTCGGGAAGGCCTCTTTTCGCTGAAGCAGGAATTCTCCACACACTTGTTCCTTCGACTCAGGGGCTTGGCTTTAGGCCTGCAGGCACACGTACGGGGCAACGGTACCAGCCTCGTAAACAAGGAGTGAGTTGACAGCTGCCTTCTGCGCCGGCCTGGTTCTGCCTCGATTTTACCTATGGAACCCGCCCCCCCCCCCCCCCCCAGGACCTCACCCACACTGCAGCATAAACTGCTTCCTCCCACAGAGGGGTCGACGGTAGCCAAAGCACGGCTTCTGTACACTGTTGTTTCTTCGAGGTAGAACGCAAGCGATTAGACTTCCGTGCACAAGTGGGGCCGCAGGGCTAGCTTCCTGAAACACGTGGGGAGTCGTGTGCTGCCTTCTGCAGCGGCCTGAGGCTCCCACGGAAAATGGTTTGGGACTCCGTTGCAGTGCGCTCACGCATGCACACCGCAACACGCTTCCAGCCTCAGGAAGGCCTATTTCCGCTGAAGCAGGAATTCTCTCCGCACTTGTTCCTTCGACTTAGGTGCTTGGCTTTAGGCCTGCAGGCACACACGGGGCAACGGTACCAGCCCCGTAACCCAGGAGGGAGCTGACAGCTGCCTTCTGCACCGGCCTGTTTCTCCATCGAGTTTACGTATGGAACCCGTCCCCAGGCTCTCACCCACAGTGCAGAGTAAACTGCTTCCCCCCACAGACCATGACACCAGTGAGGAGTCGTGCTCGGCCTTCTTCCGGGGCCTGAGTCTCCCACGGAAAATGGTTGGGGACTCCCTTGCCGTTCTCTCACGCATGCACACAGCAACATGCTTCCAGCCTCGGGAAGGCCTCTTTTCGCTGAAGCAGGAATTCTCTACACACTTGTTCCTTCGACTGAGGGGCTTGGCTGTAGGCCTGCAGGCACACCCGGGGCAAGGGGACCGGCCTCCTCCACAAGAGGTGAGTTGAGAGCGGCCTTCCGCAGCGGCCTGTTTCTCGCTCCATTTCACGGACGGGACCCTTTCCCCCGTCTCTCCTGCACGAGCACTGTGAAATTCCTCTGGCTTCAGGAACGGCAATGTTAACTAAAGCGCAGGAACTCTCTAGCATTGATTCCTGGTGTTAGTAGCCCGGTAACCAGGCATCCAGGCACCCAGGGCAGGGCAGGGCGGATCTCCTAAAACAACAGCGGAGTCGACAGCAGCCTTCCTTACAGGCCTGCTTCTCACTCCGGGTTCCGTTTGGGTTCCATTTCTCATGCGTTCACAGAAACACACACGAGATGAAGTGCACGCTCAGGAAGGGCGATCTGTGCCGAGGCACGGGTTCTCTCCAGTGTGGCTCCTTTGCGTCGGGTGGACGGCCCTTAGGACCCCCCGCACACGCGGGAGAGCCGACCTAGGTTCCCGAAACAAGAGTTGAGTCGAGGGGTGCCTTCTGCCCATGCTTCTTTCTCCCTCGGAATTCTGCTGGGACTCACTCCCCACGCTTGCCCTGAAGCAGAGTTGAAAAGGCTGCCACCCTGTGGAGAGGCATTGAATGAGCTGAAGCCGGGCTTCTTTACCGGCTTCTTTCTGCCAAATCAGCGTGGAGCCCTTAGCATTCCTAGGCACGCATGGGGCAGTAAGGGTGAGCTTCAGGTAACAAGAGCTGAGTCGAGAGGTGCCTTCCGGCCCGGACTTCCTCTCCCTCGGTTTCACGTGAGGAACCCGTTCCCCAGGCTCTCCCCCACGGTAGCCTGGAAACTGCTTCCTCCCTCAGAGAGGTGGATGGCAGCTAAAGCACGGTTTCTCTACCGTGTTGTCTCTTCGAGTTCGAACGCTAGCGATTAGGCTTCCATGCGAAAGTGAGGCCGCAGAGCTAGCTTCCTGAAACAAGTGGGGAGCCGTGTGCTGCCTTCGGCCAGGGCCTGAGTCTCACTCGGAAAAGGCCTCCGGACTCCCTTGCAGTGCTCTCACGCATTGCCACAGCAAAATGCTTGCACCCTCAGGAACGGCTCTTTCGGCTGAAGCACGGGTTCTCAGCAGAGTTGTTCCTTCGAGTTAGGGGGTTGCCTTCAAGCCTGCACGCGCACACGGGGCAACGGGAGTAGGCGCGTAAACAAGAGGTGAGCTGAGAGCTGCCTTCCGCGCCGGCCTTGGTGCTCCCTCGATTTTACGGGTGGAACCCGTTCCCCAGGCTCTCAGCTACAGTACACGGTAAACTGCTTCCTCCCACAGACCATGACACAAGTGGGGAGTCGTGCTCTGCTTTCTTCCGGGGCCTGAGTCTCCCACGGAAAATGTTTTGGGACTCCCTTGCAGTTCTCTCACGCATGCACACAGCAACATGCTTCCAGCCTCAGGAAGGCCTCTTTTCGCTGAAGCAGGAATTCTCTGCAGACTTGTTCCCTCCACTTAGGTGCTTGGCTTCAGGCCTGCAGGCACACACGGGGCAACGGTACCAGCCTCGTAAACAAGGAGTGAGCTGACAGCTGCCTTCGGCACCGGCCTGTTTCTCCATCGAGTTTACGAATGGAACCCGTCCGCAGGCTCTCACCCACAGTGCAGAGTGAACTGCTTCCTCCCACAGACCACGACACCAGTGGGGAGTCGTGCTCGGCCTTCTTCCGGGGCCTGAGTCTCCCGCGGAAAATGGTTGGGGACTCCCTTGCCGTTCTCTCACGCATGCACACAGCAACATGCTTCCAGCCTCGGGAAGGCCTCTTTTCGCTGAAGCAGGAATTCTCCACACACTTGTTCCTTCGACTCAGGGGCTTGGCTTTAGGCCTGCAGGCACACGTACGGGGCAACGGTACCAGCCTCGTAAACAAGGAGTGAGTTGACAGCTGCCTTCTGCGCCGGCCTGGTTCTGCCTCGATTTTACCTATGGAACCCGCCCCCCCCCCCCCCCCCAGGACCTCACCCACACTGCAGCATAAACTGCTTCCTCCCACAGAGGGGTCGACGGTAGCCAAAGCACGGCTTCTGTACACTGTTGTTTCTTCGAGGTAGAACGCAAGCGATTAGACTTCCGTGCACAAGTGGGGCCGCAGGGCTAGCTTCCTGAAACACGTGGGGAGTCGTGTGCTGCCTTCTGCAGCGGCCTGAGGCTCCCACGGAAAATGGTTTGGGACTCCGTTGCAGTGCGCTCACGCATGCACACCGCAACACGCTTCCAGCCTCAGGAAGGCCTATTTCCGCTGAAGCAGGAATTCTCTCCGCACTTGTTCCTTCGACTTAGGTGCTTGGCTTTAGGCCTGCAGGCACACACGGGGCAACGGTACCAGCCCCGTAACCCAGGAGGGAGCTGACAGCTGCCTTCTGCACCGGCCTGTTTCTCCATCGAGTTTACGTATGGAACCCGTCCCCAGGCTCTCACCCACAGTGCAGAGTAAACTGCTTCCCCCCACAGACCATGACACCAGTGAGGAGTCGTGCTCGGCCTTCTTCCGGGGCCTGAGTCTCCCACGGAAAATGGTTGGGGACTCCCTTGCCGTTCTCTCACGCATGCACACAGCAACATGCTTCCAGCCTCGGGAAGGCCTCTTTTCGCTGAAGCAGGAATTCTCTACACACTTGTTCCTTCGACTGAGGGGCTTGGCTGTAGGCCTGCAGGCACACCCGGGGCAAGGGGACCGGCCTCCTCCACAAGAGGTGAGTTGAGAGCGGCCTTCCGCAGCGGCCTGTTTCTCGCTCCATTTCACGGACGGGACCCTTTCCCCCGTCTCTCCTGCACGAGCACTGTGAAATTCCTCTGGCTTCAGGAACGGCAATGTTAACTAAAGCGCAGGAACTCTCTAGCATTGATTCCTGGTGTTAGTAGCCCGGTAACCAGGCATCCAGGCACCCAGGGCAGGGCAGGGCGGATCTCCTAAAACAACAGCGGAGTCGACAGCAGCCTTCCTTACAGGCCTGCTTCTCACTCCGGGTTCCGTTTGGGTTCCATTTCTCATGCGTTCACAGAAACACACACGAGATGAAGTGCACGCTCAGGAAGGGCGATCTGTGCCGAGGCACGGGTTCTCTCCAGTGTGGCTCCTTTGCGTCGGGTGGACGGCCCTTAGGACCCCCCGCACACGCGGGAGAGCCGACCTAGGTTCCCGAAACAAGAGTTGAGTCGAGGGGTGCCTTCTGCCCATGCTTCTTTCTCCCTCGGAATTCTGCTGGGACTCACTCCCCACGCTTGCCCTGAAGCAGAGTTGAAAAGGCTGCCACCCTGTGGAGAGGCATTGAATGAGCTGAAGCCGGGCTTCTTTACCGGCTTCTTTCTGCCAAATCAGCGTGGAGCCCTTAGCATTCCTAGGCACGCATGGGGCAGTAAGGGTGAGCTTCAGGTAACAAGAGCTGAGTCGAGAGGTGCCTTCCGGCCCGGACTTCCTCTCCCTCGGTTTCACGTGAGGAACCCGTTCCCCAGGCTCTCCCCCACGGTAGCCTGGAAACTGCTTCCTCCCTCAGAGAGGTGGATGGCAGCTAAAGCACGGTTTCTCTACCGTGTTGTCTCTTCGAGTTCGAACGCTAGCGATTAGGCTTCCATGCGAAAGTGAGGCCGCAGAGCTAGCTTCCTGAAACAAGTGGGGAGCCGTGTGCTGCCTTCGGCCAGGGCCTGAGTCTCACTCGGAAAAGGCCTCCGGACTCCCTTGCAGTGCTCTCACGCATTGCCACAGCAAAATGCTTGCACCCTCAGGAACGGCTCTTTCGGCTGAAGCACGGGTTCTCAGCAGAGTTGTTCCTTCGAGTTAGGGGGTTGCCTTCAAGCCTGCACGCACACACGGGGCAACGGGAGTAGGCGCGTAAACAAGAGGTGAGCTGAGAGCTGCCTTCCGCGCCGGCCTTGGTGCTCCCTCGATTTTACGGGTGGAACCCGTTCCCCAGGCTCTCAGCTACAGTACACGGTAAACTGCTTCCTCCCACAGACCATGACACAAGTGGGGAGTCGTGCTCTGCTTTCTTCCGGGGCCTGAGTCTCCCACGGAAAATGTTTTGGGACTCCCTTGCAGTTCTCTCACGCATGCACACAGCAACATGCTTCCAGCCTCAGGAAGGCCTCTTTTCGCTGAAGCAGGAATTCTCTGCAGACTTGTTCCCTCCACTTAGGTGCTTGGCTTCAGGCCTGCAGGCACACACGGGGCAACGGTACCAGCCTCGTAAACAAGGAGTGAGCTGACAGCTGCCTTCGGCACCGGCCTGTTTCTCCATCGAGTTTACGAATGGAACCCGTCCGCAGGCTCTCACCCACAGTGCAGAGTGAACTGCTTCCTCCCACAGACCACGACACCAGTGGGGAGTCGTGCTCGGCCTTCTTCCGGGGCCTGAGTCTCCCGCGGAAAATGGTTGGGGACTCCCTTGCCGTTCTCTCACGCATGCACACAGCAACATGCTTCCAGCCTCGGGAAGGCCTCTTTTCGCTGAAGCAGGAATTCTCCACACACTTGTTCCTTCGACTCAGGGGCTTGGCTTTAGGCCTGCAGGCACACGTACGGGGCAACGGTACCAGCCTCGTAAACAAGGAGTGAGTTGACAGCTGCCTTCTGCGCCGGCCTGGTTCTGCCTCGATTTTACCTATGGAACCCGCCCCCCCCCCCCCCCCCAGGACCTCACCCACACTGCAGCATAAACTGCTTCCTCCCACAGAGGGGTCGACGGTAGCCAAAGCACGGCTTCTGTACACTGTTGTTTCTTCGAGGTAGAACGCAAGCGATTAGACTTCCGTGCACAAGTGGGGCCGCAGGGCTAGCTTCCTGAAACACGTGGGGAGTCGTGTGCTGCCTTCTGCAGCGGCCTGAGGCTCCCACGGAAAATGGTTTGGGACTCCGTTGCAGTGCGCTCACGCATGCACACCGCAACACGCTTCCAGCCTCAGGAAGGCCTATTTCCGCTGAAGCAGGAATTCTCTCCGCACTTGTTCCTTCGACTTAGGTGCTTGGCTTTAGGCCTGCAGGCACACACGGGGCAACGGTACCAGCCCCGTAACCCAGGAGGGAGCTGACAGCTGCCTTCTGCACCGGCCTGTTTCTCCATCGAGTTTACGTATGGAACCCGTCCCCAGGCTCTCACCCACAGTGCAGAGTAAACTGCTTCCCCCCACAGACCATGACACCAGTGAGGAGTCGTGCTCGGCCTTCTTCCGGGGCCTGAGTCTCCCACGGAAAATGGTTGGGGACTCCCTTGCCGTTCTCTCACGCATGCACACAGCAACATGCTTCCAGCCTCGGGAAGGCCTCTTTTCGCTGAAGCAGGAATTCTCTACACACTTGTTCCTTCGACTGAGGGGCTTGGCTGTAGGCCTGCAGGCACACCCGGGGCAAGGGGACCGGCCTCCTCCACAAGAGGTGAGTTGAGAGCGGCCTTCCGCAGCGGCCTGTTTCTCGCTCCATTTCACGGACGGGACCCTTTCCCCCGTCTCTCCTGCACGAGCACTGTGAAATTCCTCTGGCTTCAGGAACGGCAATGTTAACTAAAGCGCAGGAACTCTCTAGCATTGATTCCTGGTGTTAGTAGCCCGGTAACCAGGCATCCAGGCACCCAGGGCAGGGCAGGGCGGATCTCCTAAAACAACAGCGGAGTCGACAGCAGCCTTCCTTACAGGCCTGCTTCTCACTCCGGGTTCCGTTTGGGTTCCATTTCTCATGCGTTCACAGAAACACACACGAGATGAAGTGCACGCTCAGGAAGGGCGATCTGTGCCGAGGCACGGGTTCTCTCCAGTGTGGCTCCTTTGCGTCGGGTGGACGGCCCTTAGGACCCCCCGCACACGCGGGAGAGCCGACCTAGGTTCCCGAAACAAGAGTTGAGTCGAGGGGTGCCTTCTGCCCATGCTTCTTTCTCCCTCGGAATTCTGCTGGGACTCACTCCCCACGCTTGCCCTGAAGCAGAGTTGAAAAGGCTGCCACCCTGTGGAGAGGCATTGAATGAGCTGAAGCCGGGCTTCTTTACCGGCTTCTTTCTGCCAAATCAGCGTGGAGCCCTTAGCATTCCTAGGCACGCATGGGGCAGTAAGGGTGAGCTTCAGGTAACAAGAGCTGAGTCGAGAGGTGCCTTCCGGCCCGGACTTCCTCTCCCTCGGTTTCACGTGAGGAACCCGTTCCCCAGGCTCTCCCCCACGGTAGCCTGGAAACTGCTTCCTCCCTCAGAGAGGTGGATGGCAGCTAAAGCACGGTTTCTCTACCGTGTTGTCTCTTCGAGTTCGAACGCTAGCGATTAGGCTTCCATGCGAAAGTGAGGCCGCAGAGCTAGCTTCCTGAAACAAGTGGGGAGCCGTGTGCTGCCTTCGGCCAGGGCCTGAGTCTCACTCGGAAAAGGCCTCCGGACTCCCTTGCAGTGCTCTCACGCATTGCCACAGCAAAATGCTTGCACCCTCAGGAACGGCTCTTTCGGCTGAAGCACGGGTTCTCAGCAGAGTTGTTCCTTCGAGTTAGGGGGTTGCCTTCAAGCCTGCACGCACACACGGGGCAACGGGAGTAGGCGCGTAAACAAGAGGTGAGCTGAGAGCTGCCTTCCGCGCCGGCCTTGGTGCTCCCTCGATTTTACGGGTGGAACCCGTTCCCCAGGCTCTCAGCTACAGTACACGGTAAACTGCTTCCTCCCACAGACCATGACACAAGTGGGGAGTCGTGCTCTGCTTTCTTCCGGGGCCTGAGTCTCCCACGGAAAATGTTTTGGGACTCCCTTGCAGTTCTCTCACGCATGCACACAGCAACATGCTTCCAGCCTCAGGAAGGCCTCTTTTCGCTGAAGCAGGAATTCTCTGCAGACTTGTTCCCTCCACTTAGGTGCTTGGCTTCAGGCCTGCAGGCACACACGGGGCAACGGTACCAGCCTCGTAAACAAGGAGTGAGCTGACAGCTGCCTTCGGCACCGGCCTGTTTCTCCATCGAGTTTACGAATGGAACCCGTCCGCAGGCTCTCACCCACAGTGCAGAGTGAACTGCTTCCTCCCACAGACCACGACACCAGTGGGGAGTCGTGCTCGGCCTTCTTCCGGGGCCTGAGTCTCCCGCGGAAAATGGTTGGGGACTCCCTTGCCGTTCTCTCACGCATGCACACAGCAACATGCTTCCAGCCTCGGGAAGGCCTCTTTTCGCTGAAGCAGGAATTCTCCACACACTTGTTCCTTCGACTCAGGGGCTTGGCTTTAGGCCTGCAGGCACACGTACGGGGCAACGGTACCAGCCTCGTAAACAAGGAGTGAGTTGACAGCTGCCTTCTGCGCCGGCCTGGTTCTGCCTCGATTTTACCTATGGAACCCGCCCCCCCCCCCCCCCCCAGGACCTCACCCACACTGCAGCATAAACTGCTTCCTCCCACAGAGGGGTCGACGGTAGCCAAAGCACGGCTTCTGTACACTGTTGTTTCTTCGAGGTAGAACGCAAGCGATTAGACTTCCGTGCACAAGTGGGGCCGCAGGGCTAGCTTCCTGAAACACGTGGGGAGTCGTGTGCTGCCTTCTGCAGCGGCCTGAGGCTCCCACGGAAAATGGTTTGGGACTCCGTTGCAGTGCGCTCACGCATGCACACAGCAACACGCTTCCAGCCTCAGGAAGGCCTATTTCCGCTGAAGCAGGAATTCTCTCCGCACTTGTTCCTTCGACTTAGGTGCTTGGCTTTAGGCCTGCAGGCACACACGGGGCAACGGTACCAGCCCCGTAACCCAGGAGGGAGCTGACAGCTGCCTTCTGCACCGGCCTGTTTCTCCATCGAGTTTACGTATGGAACCCGTCCCCAGGCTCTCACCCACAGTGCAGAGTAAACTGCTTCCCCCCACAGACCATGACACCAGTGAGGAGTCGTGCTCGGCCTTCTTCCGGGGCCTGAGTCTCCCACGGAAAATGGTTGGGGACTCCCTTGCCGTTCTCTCACGCATGCACACAGCAACATGCTTCCAGCCTCGGGAAGGCCTCTTTTCGCTGAAGCAGGAATTCTCTACACACTTGTTCCTTCGACTGAGGGGCTTGGCTGTAGGCCTGCAGGCACACCCGGGGCAAGGGGACCGGCCTCCTCCACAAGAGGTGAGTTGAGAGCGGCCTTCCGCAGCGGCCTGTTTCTCGCTCCATTTCACGGACGGGACCCTTTCCCCCGTCTCTCCTGCACGAGCACTGTGAAATTCCTCTGGCTTCAGGAACGGCAATGTTAACTAAAGCGCAGGAACTCTCTAGCATTGATTCCTGGTGTTAGTAGCCCGGTAACCAGGCATCCAGGCACCCAGGGCAGGGCAGGGCGGATCTCCTAAAACAACAGCGGAGTCGACAGCAGCCTTCCTTACAGGCCTGCTTCTCACTCCGGGTTCCGTTTGGGTTCCATTTCTCATGCGTTCACAGAAACACACACGAGATGAAGTGCACGCTCAGGAAGGGCGATCTGTGCCGAGGCACGGGTTCTCTCCAGTGTGGCTCCTTTGCGTCGGGTGGACGGCCCTTAGGACCCCCCGCACACGCGGGAGAGCCGACCTAGGTTCCCGAAACAAGAGTTGAGTCGAGGGGTGCCTTCTGCCCATGCTTCTTTCTCCCTCGGAATTCTGCTGGGACTCACTCCCCACGCTTGCCCTGAAGCAGAGTTGAAAAGGCTGCCACCCTGTGGAGAGGCATTGAATGAGCTGAAGCCGGGCTTCTTTACCGGCTTCTTTCTGCCAAATCAGCGTGGAGCCCTTAGCATTCCTAGGCACGCATGGGGCAGTAAGGGTGAGCTTCAGGTAACAAGAGCTGAGTCGAGAGGTGCCTTCCGGCCCGGACTTCCTCTCCCTCGGTTTCACGTGAGGAACCCGTTCCCCAGGCTCTCCCCCACGGTAGCCTGGAAACTGCTTCCTCCCTCAGAGAGGTGGATGGCAGCTAAAGCACGGTTTCTCTACCGTGTTGTCTCTTCGAGTTCGAACGCTAGCGATTAGGCTTCCATGCGAAAGTGAGGCCGCAGAGCTAGCTTCCTGAAACAAGTGGGGAGCCGTGTGCTGCCTTCGGCCAGGGCCTGAGTCTCACTCGGAAAAGGCCTCCGGACTCCCTTGCAGTGCTCTCACGCATTGCCACAGCAAAATGCTTGCACCCTCAGGAACGGCTCTTTCGGCTGAAGCACGGGTTCTCAGCAGAGTTGTTCCTTCGAGTTAGGGGGTTGCCTTCAAGCCTGCACGCACACACGGGGCAACGGGAGTAGGCGCGTAAACAAGAGGTGAGCTGAGAGCTGCCTTCCGCGCCGGCCTTGGTGCTCCCTCGATTTTACGGGTGGAACCCGTTCCCCAGGCTCTCAGCTACAGTACACGGTAAACTGCTTCCTCCCACAGACCATGACACAAGTGGGGAGTCGTGCTCTGCTTTCTTCCGGGGCCTGAGTCTCCCACGGAAAATGTTTTGGGACTCCCTTGCAGTTCTCTCACGCATGCACACAGCAACATGCTTCCAGCCTCAGGAAGGCCTCTTTTCGCTGAAGCAGGAATTCTCTGCAGACTTGTTCCCTCCACTTAGGTGCTTGGCTTCAGGCCTGCAGGCACACACGGGGCAACGGTACCAGCCTCGTAAACAAGGAGTGAGCTGACAGCTGCCTTCGGCACCGGCCTGTTTCTCCATCGAGTTTACGAATGGAACCCGTCCGCAGGCTCTCACCCACAGTGCAGAGTGAACTGCTTCCTCCCACAGACCACGACACCAGTGGGGAGTCGTGCTCGGCCTTCTTCCGGGGCCTGAGTCTCCCGCGGAAAATGGTTGGGGACTCCCTTGCCGTTCTCTCACGCATGCACACAGCAACATGCTTCCAGCCTCGGGAAGGCCTCTTTTCGCTGAAGCAGGAATTCTCCACACACTTGTTCCTTCGACTCAGGGGCTTGGCTTTAGGCCTGCAGGCACACGTACGGGGCAACGGTACCAGCCTCGTAAACAAGGAGTGAGTTGACAGCTGCCTTCTGCGCCGGCCTGGTTCTGCCTCGATTTTACCTATGGAACCCGCCCCCCCCCCCCCCCCCAGGACCTCACCCACACTGCAGCATAAACTGCTTCCTCCCACAGAGGGGTCGACGGTAGCCAAAGCACGGCTTCTGTACACTGTTGTTTCTTCGAGGTAGAACGCAAGCGATTAGACTTCCGTGCACAAGTGGGGCCGCAGGGCTAGCTTCCTGAAACACGTGGGGAGTCGTGTGCTGCCTTCTGCAGCGGCCTGAGGCTCCCACGGAAAATGGTTTGGGACTCCGTTGCAGTGCGCTCACGCATGCACACAGCAACACGCTTCCAGCCTCAGGAAGGCCTATTTCCGCTGAAGCAGGAATTCTCTCCGCACTTGTTCCTTCGACTTAGGTGCTTGGCTTTAGGCCTGCAGGCACACACGGGGCAACGGTACCAGCCCCGTAACCCAGGAGGGAGCTGACAGCTGCCTTCTGCACCGGCCTGTTTCTCCATCGAGTTTACGTATGGAACCCGTCCCCAGGCTCTCACCCACAGTGCAGAGTAAACTGCTTCCCCCCACAGACCATGACACCAGTGAGGAGTCGTGCTCGGCCTTCTTCCGGGGCCTGAGTCTCCCACGGAAAATGGTTGGGGACTCCCTTGCCGTTCTCTCACGCATGCACACAGCAACATGCTTCCAGCCTCGGGAAGGCCTCTTTTCGCTGAAGCAGGAATTCTCTACACACTTGTTCCTTCGACTGAGGGGCTTGGCTGTAGGCCTGCAGGCACACCCGGGGCAAGGGGACCGGCCTCCTCCACAAGAGGTGAGTTGAGAGCGGCCTTCCGCAGCGGCCTGTTTCTCGCTCCATTTCACGGACGGGACCCTTTCCCCCGTCTCTCCTGCACGAGCACTGTGAAATTCCTCTGGCTTCAGGAACGGCAATGTTAACTAAAGCGCAGGAACTCTCTAGCATTGATTCCTGGTGTTAGTAGCCCGGTAACCAGGCATCCAGGCACCCAGGGCAGGGCAGGGCGGATCTCCTAAAACAACAGCGGAGTCGACAGCAGCCTTCCTTACAGGCCTGCTTCTCACTCCGGGTTCCGTTTGGGTTCCATTTCTCATGCGTTCACAGAAACACACACGAGATGAAGTGCACGCTCAGGAAGGGCGATCTGTGCCGAGGCACGGGTTCTCTCCAGTGTGGCTCCTTTGCGTCGGGTGGACGGCCCTTAGGACCCCCCGCACACGCGGGAGAGCCGACCTAGGTTCCCGAAACAAGAGTTGAGTCGAGGGGTGCCTTCTGCCCATGCTTCTTTCTCCCTCGGAATTCTGCTGGGACTCACTCCCCACGCTTGCCCTGAAGCAGAGTTGAAAAGGCTGCCACCCTGTGGAGAGGCATTGAATGAGCTGAAGCCGGGCTTCTTTACCGGCTTCTTTCTGCCAAATCAGCGTGGAGCCCTTAGCATTCCTAGGCACGCATGGGGCAGTAAGGGTGAGCTTCAGGTAACAAGAGCTGAGTCGAGAGGTGCCTTCCGGCCCGGACTTCCTCTCCCTCGGTTTCACGTGAGGAACCCGTTCCCCAGGCTCTCCCCCACGGTAGCCTGGAAACTGCTTCCTCCCTCAGAGAGGTGGATGGCAGCTAAAGCACGGTTTCTCTACCGTGTTGTCTCTTCGAGTTCGAACGCTAGCGATTAGGCTTCCATGCGAAAGTGAGGCCGCAGAGCTAGCTTCCTGAAACAAGTGGGGAGCCGTGTGCTGCCTTCGGCCAGGGCCTGAGTCTCACTCGGAAAAGGCCTCCGGACTCCCTTGCAGTGCTCTCACGCATTGCCACAGCAAAATGCTTGCACCCTCAGGAACGGCTCTTTCGGCTGAAGCACGGGTTCTCAGCAGAGTTGTTCCTTCGAGTTAGGGGGTTGCCTTCAAGCCTGCACGCACACACGGGGCAACGGGAGTAGGCGCGTAAACAAGAGGTGAGCTGAGAGCTGCCTTCCGCGCCGGCCTTGGTGCTCCCTCGATTTTACGGGTGGAACCCGTTCCCCAGGCTCTCAGCTACAGTACACGGTAAACTGCTTCCTCCCACAGACCATGACACAAGTGGGGAGTCGTGCTCTGCTTTCTTCCGGGGCCTGAGTCTCCCACGGAAAATGTTTTGGGACTCCCTTGCAGTTCTCTCACGCATGCACACAGCAACATGCTTCCAGCCTCAGGAAGGCCTCTTTTCGCTGAAGCAGGAATTCTCTGCAGACTTGTTCCCTCCACTTAGGTGCTTGGCTTCAGGCCTGCAGGCACACACGGGGCAACGGTACCAGCCTCGTAAACAAGGAGTGAGCTGACAGCTGCCTTCGGCACCGGCCTGTTTCTCCATCGAGTTTACGAATGGAACCCGTCCGCAGGCTCTCACCCACAGTGCAGAGTGAACTGCTTCCTCCCACAGACCACGACACCAGTGGGGAGTCGTGCTCGGCCTTCTTCCGGGGCCTGAGTCTCCCGCGGAAAATGGTTGGGGACTCCCTTGCCGTTCTCTCACGCATGCACACAGCAACATGCTTCCAGCCTCGGGAAGGCCTCTTTTCGCTGAAGCAGGAATTCTCCACACACTTGTTCCTTCGACTCAGGGGCTTGGCTTTAGGCCTGCAGGCACACGTACGGGGCAACGGTACCAGCCTCGTAAACAAGGAGTGAGTTGACAGCTGCCTTCTGCGCCGGCCTGGTTCTGCCTCGATTTTACCTATGGAACCCGCCCCCCCCCCCCCCCCCAGGACCTCACCCACACTGCAGCATAAACTGCTTCCTCCCACAGAGGGGTCGACGGTAGCCAAAGCACGGCTTCTGTACACTGTTGTTTCTTCGAGGTAGAACGCAAGCGATTAGACTTCCGTGCACAAGTGGGGCCGCAGGGCTAGCTTCCTGAAACACGTGGGGAGTCGTGTGCTGCCTTCTGCAGCGGCCTGAGGCTCCCACGGAAAATGGTTTGGGACTCCGTTGCAGTGCGCTCACGCATGCACACAGCAACACGCTTCCAGCCTCAGGAAGGCCTATTTCCGCTGAAGCAGGAATTCTCTCCGCACTTGTTCCTTCGACTTAGGTGCTTGGCTTTAGGCCTGCAGGCACACACGGGGCAACGGTACCAGCCCCGTAACCCAGGAGGGAGCTGACAGCTGCCTTCTGCACCGGCCTGTTTCTCCATCGAGTTTACGTATGGAACCCGTCCCCAGGCTCTCACCCACAGTGCAGAGTAAACTGCTTCCCCCCACAGACCATGACACCAGTGAGGAGTCGTGCTCGGCCTTCTTCCGGGGCCTGAGTCTCCCACGGAAAATGGTTGGGGACTCCCTTGCCGTTCTCTCACGCATGCACACAGCAACATGCTTCCAGCCTCGGGAAGGCCTCTTTTCGCTGAAGCAGGAATTCTCTACACACTTGTTCCTTCGACTGAGGGGCTTGGCTGTAGGCCTGCAGGCACACCCGGGGCAAGGGGACCGGCCTCCTCCACAAGAGGTGAGTTGAGAGCGGCCTTCCGCAGCGGCCTGTTTCTCGCTCCATTTCACGGACGGGACCCTTTCCCCCGTCTCTCCTGCACGAGCACTGTGAAATTCCTCTGGCTTCAGGAACGGCAATGTTAACTAAAGCGCAGGAACTCTCTAGCATTGATTCCTGGTGTTAGTAGCCCGGTAACCAGGCATCCAGGCACCCAGGGCAGGGCAGGGCGGATCTCCTAAAACAACAGCGGAGTCGACAGCAGCCTTCCTTACAGGCCTGCTTCTCACTCCGGGTTCCGTTTGGGTTCCATTTCTCATGCGTTCACAGAAACACACACGAGATGAAGTGCACGCTCAGGAAGGGCGATCTGTGCCGAGGCACGGGTTCTCTCCAGTGTGGCTCCTTTGCGTCGGGTGGACGGCCCTTAGGACCCCCCGCACACGCGGGAGAGCCGACCTAGGTTCCCGAAACAAGAGTTGAGTCGAGGGGTGCCTTCTGCCCATGCTTCTTTCTCCCTCGGAATTCTGCTGGGACTCACTCCCCACGCTTGCCCTGAAGCAGAGTTGAAAAGGCTGCCACCCTGTGGAGAGGCATTGAATGAGCTGAAGCCGGGCTTCTTTACCGGCTTCTTTCTGCCAAATCAGCGTGGAGCCCTTAGCATTCCTAGGCACGCATGGGGCAGTAAGGGTGAGCTTCAGGTAACAAGAGCTGAGTCGAGAGGTGCCTTCCGGCCCGGACTTCCTCTCCCTCGGTTTCACGTGAGGAACCCGTTCCCCAGGCTCTCCCCCACGGTAGCCTGGAAACTGCTTCCTCCCTCAGAGAGGTGGATGGCAGCTAAAGCACGGTTTCTCTACCGTGTTGTCTCTTCGAGTTCGAACGCTAGCGATTAGGCTTCCATGCGAAAGTGAGGCCGCAGAGCTAGCTTCCTGAAACAAGTGGGGAGCCGTGTGCTGCCTTCGGCCAGGGCCTGAGTCTCACTCGGAAAAGGCCTCCGGACTCCCTTGCAGTGCTCTCACGCATTGCCACAGCAAAATGCTTGCACCCTCAGGAACGGCTCTTTCGGCTGAAGCACGGGTTCTCAGCAGAGTTGTTCCTTCGAGTTAGGGGGTTGCCTTCAAGCCTGCACGCACACACGGGGCAACGGGAGTAGGCGCGTAAACAAGAGGTGAGCTGAGAGCTGCCTTCCGCGCCGGCCTTGGTGCTCCCTCGATTTTACGGGTGGAACCCGTTCCCCAGGCTCTCAGCTACAGTACACGGTAAACTGCTTCCTCCCACAGACCATGACACAAGTGGGGAGTCGTGCTCTGCTTTCTTCCGGGGCCTGAGTCTCCCACGGAAAATGTTTTGGGACTCCCTTGCAGTTCTCTCACGCATGCACACAGCAACATGCTTCCAGCCTCAGGAAGGCCTCTTTTCGCTGAAGCAGGAATTCTCTGCAGACTTGTTCCCTCCACTTAGGTGCTTGGCTTCAGGCCTGCAGGCACACACGGGGCAACGGTACCAGCCTCGTAAACAAGGAGTGAGCTGACAGCTGCCTTCGGCACCGGCCTGTTTCTCCATCGAGTTTACGAATGGAACCCGTCCGCAGGCTCTCACCCACAGGGCAGAGTGAACTGCTTCCTCCCACAGACCACGACACCAGTGGGGAGTCGTGCTCGGCCTTCTTCCGGGGCCTGAGTCTCCCGCGGAAAATGGTTGGGGACTCCCTTGCCGTTCTCTCACGCATGCACACAGCAACATGCTTCCAGCCTCGGGAAGGCCTCTTTTCGCTGAAGCAGGAATTCTCCACACACTTGTTCCTTCGACTCAGGGGCTTGGCTTTAGGCCTGCAGGCACACGTACGGGGCAACGGTACCAGCCTCGTAAACAAGGAGTGAGTCGACAGCTGCCTTCTGCGCCGGCCTGGTTCTGCCTCGATTTTACCTATGGAACCCGCCCCCCCCCCCCCCCCCAGGACCTCACCCACACTGCAGCATAAACTGCTTCCTCCCACAGAGGGGTCGACGGTAGCCAAAGCACGGCTTCTGTACACTGTTGTTTCTTCGAGGTAGAACGCAAGCGATTAGACTTCCGTGCACAAGTGGGGCCGCAGGGCTAGCTTCCTGAAACACGTGGGGAGTCGTGTGCTGCCTTCTGCAGCGGCCTGAGGCTCCCACGGAAAATGGTTTGGGACTCCGTTGCAGTGCGCTCACGCATGCACACAGCAACACGCTTCCAGCCTCAGGAAGGCCTATTTCCGCTGAAGCAGGAATTCTCTCCGCACTTGTTCCTTCGACTTAGGTGCTTGGCTTTAGGCCTGCAGGCACACACGGGGCAACGGTACCAGCCCCGTAACCCAGGAGGGAGCTGACAGCTGCCTTCTGCACCGGCCTGTTTCTCCATCGAGTTTACGTATGGAACCCGTCCCCAGGCTCTCACCCACAGTGCAGAGTAAACTGCTTCCCCCCACAGACCATGACACCAGTGAGGAGTCGTGCTCGGCCTTCTTCCGGGGCCTGAGTCTCCCACGGAAAATGGTTGGGGACTCCCTTGCCGTTCTCTCACGCATGCACACAGCAACATGCTTCCAGCCTCGGGAAGGCCTCTTTTCGCTGAAGCAGGAATTCTCTACACACTTGTTCCTTCGACTGAGGGGCTTGGCTGTAGGCCTGCAGGCACACCCGGGGCAAGGGGACCGGCCTCCTCCACAAGAGGTGAGTTGAGAGCGGCCTTCCGCAGCGGCCTGTTTCTCGCTCCATTTCACGGACGGGACCCTTTCCCCCGTCTCTCCTGCACGAGCACTGTGAAATTCCTCTGGCTTCAGGAACGGCAATGTTAACTAAAGCGCAGGAACTCTCTAGCATTGATTCCTGGTGTTAGTAGCCCGGTAACCAGGCATCCAGGCACCCAGGGCAGGGCAGGGCGGATCTCCTAAAACAACAGCGGAGTCGACAGCAGCCTTCCTTACAGGCCTGCTTCTCACTCCGGGTTCCGTTTGGGTTCCATTTCTCATGCGTTCACAGAAACACACACGAGATGAAGTGCACGCTCAGGAAGGGCGATCTGTGCCGAGGCACGGGTTCTCTCCAGTGTGGCTCCTTTGCGTCGGGTGGACGGCCCTTAGGACCCCCCGCACACGCGGGAGAGCCGACCTAGGTTCCCGAAACAAGAGTTGAGTCGAGGGGTGCCTTCTGCCCATGCTTCTTTCTCCCTCGGAATTCTGCTGGGACTCACTCCCCACGCTTGCCCTGAAGCAGAGTTGAAAAGGCTGCCACCCTGTGGAGAGGCATTGAATGAGCTGAAGCCGGGCTTCTTTACCGGCTTCTTTCTGCCAAATCAGCGTGGAGCCCTTAGCATTCCTAGGCACGCATGGGGCAGTAAGGGTGAGCTTCAGGTAACAAGAGCTGAGTCGAGAGGTGCCTTCCGGCCCGGACTTCCTCTCCCTCGGTTTCACGTGAGGAACCCGTTCCCCAGGCTCTCCCCCACGGTAGCCTGGAAACTGCTTCCTCCCTCAGAGAGGTGGATGGCAGCTAAAGCACGGTTTCTCTACCGTGTTGTCTCTTCGAGTTCGAACGCTAGCGATTAGGCTTCCATGCGAAAGTGAGGCCGCAGAGCTAGCTTCCTGAAACAAGTGGGGAGCCGTGTGCTGCCTTCGGCCAGGGCCTGAGTCTCACTCGGAAAAGGCCTCCGGACTCCCTTGCAGTGCTCTCACGCATTGCCACAGCAAAATGCTTGCACCCTCAGGAACGGCTCTTTCGGCTGAAGCACGGGTTCTCAGCAGAGTTGTTCCTTCGAGTTAGGGGGTTGCCTTCAAGCCTGCACGCACACACGGGGCAACGGGAGTAGGCGCGTAAACAAGAGGTGAGCTGAGAGCTGCCTTCCGCGCCGGCCTTGGTGCTCCCTCGATTTTACGGGTGGAACCCGTTCCCCAGGCTCTCAGCTACAGTACACGGTAAACTGCTTCCTCCCACAGACCATGACACAAGTGGGGAGTCGTGCTCTGCTTTCTTCCGGGGCCTGAGTCTCCCACGGAAAATGTTTTGGGACTCCCTTGCAGTTCTCTCACGCATGCACACAGCAACATGCTTCCAGCCTCAGGAAGGCCTCTTTTCGCTGAAGCAGGAATTCTCTGCAGACTTGTTCCCTCCACTTAGGTGCTTGGCTTCAGGCCTGCAGGCACACACGGGGCAACGGTACCAGCCTCGTAAACAAGGAGTGAGCTGACAGCTGCCTTCGGCACCGGCCTGTTTCTCCATCGAGTTTACGAATGGAACCCGTCCGCAGGCTCTCACCCACAGGGCAGAGTGAACTGCTTCCTCCCACAGACCACGACACCAGTGGGGAGTCGTGCTCGGCCTTCTTCCGGGGCCTGAGTCTCCCGCGGAAAATGGTTGGGGACTCCCTTGCCGTTCTCTCACGCATGCACACAGCAACATGCTTCCAGCCTCGGGAAGGCCTCTTTTCGCTGAAGCAGGAATTCTCCACACACTTGTTCCTTCGACTCAGGGGCTTGGCTTTAGGCCTGCAGGCACACGTACGGGGCAACGGTACCAGCCTCGTAAACAAGGAGTGAGTTGACAGCTGCCTTCTGCGCCGGCCTGGTTCTGCCTCGATTTTACCTATGGAACCCGCCCCCCCCCCCCCCCCAGGACCTCACCCACACTGCAGCATAAACTGCTTCCTCCCACAGAGGGGTCGACGGTAGCCAAAGCACGGCTTCTGTACACTGTTGTTTCTTCGAGGTAGAACGCAAGCGATTAGACTTCCGTGCACAAGTGGGGCCGCAGGGCTAGCTTCCTGAAACACGTGGGGAGTCGTGTGCTGCCTTCTGCAGCGGCCTGAGGCTCCCACGGAAAATGGTTTGGGACTCCGTTGCAGTGCGCTCACGCATGCACACAGCAACACGCTTCCAGCCTCAGGAAGGCCTATTTCCGCTGAAGCAGGAATTCTCTCCGCACTTGTTCCTTCGACTTAGGTGCTTGGCTTTAGGCCTGCAGGCACACACGGGGCAACGGTACCAGCCCCGTAACCCAGGAGGGAGCTGACAGCTGCCTTCTGCACCGGCCTGTTTCTCCATCGAGTTTACGTATGGAACCCGTCCCCAGGCTCTCACCCACAGTGCAGAGTAAACTGCTTCCCCCCACAGACCATGACACCAGTGAGGAGTCGTGCTCGGCCTTCTTCCGGGGCCTGAGTCTCCCACGGAAAATGGTTGGGGACTCCCTTGCCGTTCTCTCACGCATGCACACAGCAACATGCTTC
Organism: Mirounga angustirostris; assembly: GCF_029215605.1. Taxonomy (NCBI): domain Eukaryota; kingdom Metazoa; phylum Chordata; class Mammalia; order Carnivora; family Phocidae; genus Mirounga; species Mirounga angustirostris. The sequence continues at coordinate 87,777,402 of NW_026991718.1, forward strand.
CAGCCTCGGGAAGGCCTCTTTTCGCTGAAGCAGGAATTCTCTACACACTTGTTCCTTCGACTGAGGGGCTTGGCTGTAGGCCTGCAGGCACACCCGGGGCAAGGGGACCGGCCTCCTCCACAAGAGGTGAGTTGAGAGCGGCCTTCCGCAGCGGCCTGTTTCTCGCTCCATTTCACGGACGGGACCCTTTCCCCCGTCTCTCCTGCACGAGCACTGTGAAATTCCTCTGGCTTCAGGAACGGCAATGTTAACTAAAGCGCAGGAACTCTCTAGCATTGATTCCTGGTGTTAGTAGCCCGGTAACCAGGCATCCAGGCACCCAGGGCAGGGCAGGGCGGATCTCCTAAAACAACAGCGGAGTCGACAGCAGCCTTCCTTACAGGCCTGCTTCTCACTCCGGGTTCCGTTTGGGTTCCATTTCTCATGCGTTCACAGAAACACACACGAGATGAAGTGCACGCTCAGGAAGGGCGATCTGTGCCGAGGCACGGGTTCTCTCCAGTGTGGCTCCTTTGCGTCGGGTGGACGGCCCTTAGGACCCCCCGCACACGCGGGAGAGCCGACCTAGGTTCCCGAAACAAGAGTTGAGTCGAGGGGTGCCTTCTGCCCATGCTTCTTTCTCCCTCGGAATTCTGCTGGGACTCACTCCCCACGCTTGCCCTGAAGCAGAGTTGAAAAGGCTGCCACCCTGTGGAGAGGCATTGAATGAGCTGAAGCCGGGCTTCTTTACCGGCTTCTTTCTGCCAAATCAGCGTGGAGCCCTTAGCATTCCTAGGCACGCATGGGGCAGTAAGGGTGAGCTTCAGGTAACAAGAGCTGAGTCGAGAGGTGCCTTCCGGCCCGGACTTCCTCTCCCTCGGTTTCACGTGAGGAACCCGTTCCCCAGGCTCTCCCCCACGGTAGCCTGGAAACTGCTTCCTCCCTCAGAGAGGTGGATGGCAGCTAAAGCACGGTTTCTCTACCGTGTTGTCTCTTCGAGTTCGAACGCTAGCGATTAGGCTTCCATGCGAAAGTGAGGCCGCAGAGCTAGCTTCCTGAAACAAGTGGGGAGCCGTGTGCTGCCTTCGGCCAGGGCCTGAGTCTCACTCGGAAAAGGCCTCCGGACTCCCTTGCAGTGCTCTCACGCATTGCCACAGCAAAATGCTTGCACCCTCAGGAACGGCTCTTTCGGCTGAAGCACGGGTTCTCAGCAGAGTTGTTCCTTCGAGTTAGGGGGTTGCCTTCAAGCCTGCACGCACACACGGGGCAACGGGAGTAGGCGCGTAAACAAGAGGTGAGCTGAGAGCTGCCTTCCGCGCCGGCCTTGGTGCTCCCTCGATTTTACGGGTGGAACCCGTTCCCCAGGCTCTCAGCTACAGTACACGGTAAACTGCTTCCTCCCACAGACCATGACACAAGTGGGGAGTCGTGCTCTGCTTTCTTCCGGGGCCTGAGTCTCCCACGGAAAATGTTTTGGGACTCCCTTGCAGTTCTCTCACGCATGCACACAGCAACATGCTTCCAGCCTCAGGAAGGCCTCTTTTCGCTGAAGCAGGAATTCTCTGCAGACTTGTTCCCTCCACTTAGGTGCTTGGCTTCAGGCCTGCAGGCACACACGGGGCAACGGTACCAGCCTCGTAAACAAGGAGTGAGCTGACAGCTGCCTTCGGCACCGGCCTGTTTCTCCATCGAGTTTACGAATGGAACCCGTCCGCAGGCTCTCACCCACAGGGCAGAGTGAACTGCTTCCTCCCACAGACCACGACACCAGTGGGGAGTCGTGCTCGGCCTTCTTCCGGGGCCTGAGTCTCCCGCGGAAAATGGTTGGGGACTCCCTTGCCGTTCTCTCACGCATGCACACAGCAACATGCTTCCAGCCTCGGGAAGGCCTCTTTTCGCTGAAGCAGGAATTCTCCACACACTTGTTCCTTCGACTCAGGGGCTTGGCTTTAGGCCTGCAGGCACACGTACGGGGCAACGGTACCAGCCTCGTAAACAAGGAGTGAGTCGACAGCTGCCTTCTGCGCCGGCCTGGTTCTGCCTCGATTTTACCTATGGAACCCGCCCCCCCCCCCCCCCCCAGGACCTCACCCACACTGCAGCATAAACTGCTTCCTCCCACAGAGGGGTCGACGGTAGCCAAAGCACGGCTTCTGTACACTGTTGTTTCTTCGAGGTAGAACGCAAGCGATTAGACTTCCGTGCACAAGTGGGGCCGCAGGGCTAGCTTCCTGAAACACGTGGGGAGTCGTGTGCTGCCTTCTGCAGCGGCCTGAGGCTCCCACGGAAAATGGTTTGGGACTCCGTTGCAGTGCGCTCACGCATGCACACAGCAACACGCTTCCAGCCTCAGGAAGGCCTATTTCCGCTGAAGCAGGAATTCTCTCCGCACTTGTTCCTTCGACTTAGGTGCTTGGCTTTAGGCCTGCAGGCACACACGGGGCAACGGTACCAGCCCCGTAACCCAGGAGGGAGCTGACAGCTGCCTTCTGCACCGGCCTGTTTCTCCATCGAGTTTACGTATGGAACCCGTCCCCAGGCTCTCACCCACAGTGCAGAGTAAACTGCTTCCCCCCACAGACCATGACACCAGTGAGGAGTCGTGCTCGGCCTTCTTCCGGGGCCTGAGTCTCCCACGGAAAATGGTTGGGGACTCCCTTGCCGTTCTCTCACGCATGCACACAGCAACATGCTTCCAGCCTCGGGAAGGCCTCTTTTCGCTGAAGCAGGAATTCTCTACACACTTGTTCCTTCGACTGAGGGGCTTGGCTGTAGGCCTGCAGGCACACCCGGGGCAAGGGGACCGGCCTCCTCCACAAGAGGTGAGTTGAGAGCGGCCTTCCGCAGCGGCCTGTTTCTCGCTCCATTTCACGGACGGGACCCTTTCCCCCGTCTCTCCTGCACGAGCACTGTGAAATTCCTCTGGCTTCAGGAACGGCAATGTTAACTAAAGCGCAGGAACTCTCTAGCATTGATTCCTGGTGTTAGTAGCCCGGTAACCAGGCATCCAGGCACCCAGGGCAGGGCAGGGCGGATCTCCTAAAACAACAGCGGAGTCGACAGCAGCCTTCCTTACAGGCCTGCTTCTCACTCCGGGTTCCGTTTGGGTTCCATTTCTCATGCGTTCACAGAAACACACACGAGATGAAGTGCACGCTCAGGAAGGGCGATCTGTGCCGAGGCACGGGTTCTCTCCAGTGTGGCTCCTTTGCGTCGGGTGGACGGCCCTTAGGACCCCCCGCACACGCGGGAGAGCCGACCTAGGTTCCCGAAACAAGAGTTGAGTCGAGGGGTGCCTTCTGCCCATGCTTCTTTCTCCCTCGGAATTCTGCTGGGACTCACTCCCCACGCTTGCCCTGAAGCAGAGTTGAAAAGGCTGCCACCCTGTGGAGAGGCATTGAATGAGCTGAAGCCGGGCTTCTTTACCGGCTTCTTTCTGCCAAATCAGCGTGGAGCCCTTAGCATTCCTAGGCACGCATGGGGCAGTAAGGGTGAGCTTCAGGTAACAAGAGCTGAGTCGAGAGGTGCCTTCCGGCCCGGACTTCCTCTCCCTCGGTTTCACGTGAGGAACCCGTTCCCCAGGCTCTCCCCCACGGTAGCCTGGAAACTGCTTCCTCCCTCAGAGAGGTGGATGGCAGCTAAAGCACGGTTTCTCTACCGTGTTGTCTCTTCGAGTTCGAACGCTAGCGATTAGGCTTCCATGCGAAAGTGAGGCCGCAGAGCTAGCTTCCTGAAACAAGTGGGGAGCCGTGTGCTGCCTTCGGCCAGGGCCTGAGTCTCACTCGGAAAAGGCCTCCGGACTCCCTTGCAGTGCTCTCACGCATTGCCACAGCAAAATGCTTGCACCCTCAGGAACGGCTCTTTCGGCTGAAGCACGGGTTCTCAGCAGAGTTGTTCCTTCGAGTTAGGGGGTTGCCTTCAAGCCTGCACGCACACACGGGGCAACGGGAGTAGGCGCGTAAACAAGAGGTGAGCTGAGAGCTGCCTTCCGCGCCGGCCTTGGTGCTCCCTCGATTTTACGGGTGGAACCCGTTCCCCAGGCTCTCAGCTACAGTACACGGTAAACTGCTTCCTCCCACAGACCATGACACAAGTGGGGAGTCGTGCTCTGCTTTCTTCCGGGGCCTGAGTCTCCCACGGAAAATGTTTTGGGACTCCCTTGCAGTTCTCTCACGCATGCACACAGCAACATGCTTCCAGCCTCAGGAAGGCCTCTTTTCGCTGAAGCAGGAATTCTCTGCAGACTTGTTCCCTCCACTTAGGTGCTTGGCTTCAGGCCTGCAGGCACACACGGGGCAACGGTACCAGCCTCGTAAACAAGGAGTGAGCTGACAGCTGCCTTCGGCACCGGCCTGTTTCTCCATCGAGTTTACGAATGGAACCCGTCCGCAGGCTCTCACCCACAGTGCAGAGTGAACTGCTTCCTCCCACAGACCACGACACCAGTGGGGAGTCGTGCTCGGCCTTCTTCCGGGGCCTGAGTCTCCCGCGGAAAATGGTTGGGGACTCCCTTGCCGTTCTCTCACGCATGCACACAGCAACATGCTTCCAGCCTCGGGAAGGCCTCTTTTCGCTGAAGCAGGAATTCTCCACACACTTGTTCCTTCGACTCAGGGGCTTGGCTTTAGGCCTGCAGGCACACGTACGGGGCAACGGTACCAGCCTCGTAAACAAGGAGTGAGTTGACAGCTGCCTTCTGCGCCGGCCTGGTTCTGCCTCGATTTTACCTATGGAACCCGCCCCCCCCCCCCCCCCCAGGACCTCACCCACACTGCAGCATAAACTGCTTCCTCCCACAGAGGGGTCGACGGTAGCCAAAGCACGGCTTCTGTACACTGTTGTTTCTTCGAGGTAGAACGCAAGCGATTAGACTTCCGTGCACAAGTGGGGCCGCAGGGCTAGCTTCCTGAAACACGTGGGGAGTCGTGTGCTGCCTTCTGCAGCGGCCTGAGGCTCCCACGGAAAATGGTTTGGGACTCCGTTGCAGTGCGCTCACGCATGCACACAGCAACACGCTTCCAGCCTCAGGAAGGCCTATTTCCGCTGAAGCAGGAATTCTCTCCGCACTTGTTCCTTCGACTTAGGTGCTTGGCTTTAGGCCTGCAGGCACACACGGGGCAACGGTACCAGCCCCGTAACCCAGGAGGGAGCTGACAGCTGCCTTCTGCACCGGCCTGTTTCTCCATCGAGTTTACGTATGGAACCCGTCCCCAGGCTCTCACCCACAGTGCAGAGTAAACTGCTTCCCCCCACAGACCATGACACCAGTGAGGAGTCGTGCTCGGCCTTCTTCCGGGGCCTGAGTCTCCCACGGAAAATGGTTGGGGACTCCCTTGCCGTTCTCTCACGCATGCACACAGCAACATGCTTCCAGCCTCGGGAAGGCCTCTTTTCGCTGAAGCAGGAATTCTCTACACACTTGTTCCTTCGACTGAGGGGCTTGGCTGTAGGCCTGCAGGCACACCCGGGGCAAGGGGACCGGCCTCCTCCACAAGAGGTGAGTTGAGAGCGGCCTTCCGCAGCGGCCTGTTTCTCGCTCCATTTCACGGACGGGACCCTTTCCCCCGTCTCTCCTGCACGAGCACTGTGAAATTCCTCTGGCTTCAGGAACGGCAATGTTAACTAAAGCGCAGGAACTCTCTAGCATTGATTCCTGGTGTTAGTAGCCCGGTAACCAGGCATCCAGGCACCCAGGGCAGGGCAGGGCGGATCTCCTAAAACAACAGCGGAGTCGACAGCAGCCTTCCTTACAGGCCTGCTTCTCACTCCGGGTTCCGTTTGGGTTCCATTTCTCATGCGTTCACAGAAACACACACGAGATGAAGTGCACGCTCAGGAAGGGCGATCTGTGCCGAGGCACGGGTTCTCTCCAGTGTGGCTCCTTTGCGTCGGGTGGACGGCCCTTAGGACCCCCCGCACACGCGGGAGAGCCGACCTAGGTTCCCGAAACAAGAGTTGAGTCGAGGGGTGCCTTCTGCCCATGCTTCTTTCTCCCTCGGAATTCTGCTGGGACTCACTCCCCACGCTTGCCCTGAAGCAGAGTTGAAAAGGCTGCCACCCTGTGGAGAGGCATTGAATGAGCTGAAGCCGGGCTTCTTTACCGGCTTCTTTCTGCCAAATCAGCGTGGAGCCCTTAGCATTCCTAGGCACGCATGGGGCAGTAAGGGTGAGCTTCAGGTAACAAGAGCTGAGTCGAGAGGTGCCTTCCGGCCCGGACTTCCTCTCCCTCGGTTTCACGTGAGGAACCCGTTCCCCAGGCTCTCCCCCACGGTAGCCTGGAAACTGCTTCCTCCCTCAGAGAGGTGGATGGCAGCTAAAGCACGGTTTCTCTACCGTGTTGTCTCTTCGAGTTCGAACGCTAGCGATTAGGCTTCCATGCGAAAGTGAGGCCGCAGAGCTAGCTTCCTGAAACAAGTGGGGAGCCGTGTGCTGCCTTCGGCCAGGGCCTGAGTCTCACTCGGAAAAGGCCTCCGGACTCCCTTGCAGTGCTCTCACGCATTGCCACAGCAAAATGCTTGCACCCTCAGGAACGGCTCTTTCGGCTGAAGCACGGGTTCTCAGCAGAGTTGTTCCTTCGAGTTAGGGGGTTGCCTTCAAGCCTGCACGCACACACGGGGCAACGGGAGTAGGCGCGTAAACAAGAGGTGAGCTGAGAGCTGCCTTCCGCGCCGGCCTTGGTGCTCCCTCGATTTTACGGGTGGAACCCGTTCCCCAGGCTCTCAGCTACAGTACACGGTAAACTGCTTCCTCCCACAGACCATGACACAAGTGGGGAGTCGTGCTCTGCTTTCTTCCGGGGCCTGAGTCTCCCACGGAAAATGTTTTGGGACTCCCTTGCAGTTCTCTCACGCATGCACACAGCAACATGCTTCCAGCCTCAGGAAGGCCTCTTTTCGCTGAAGCAGGAATTCTCTGCAGACTTGTTCCCTCCACTTAGGTGCTTGGCTTCAGGCCTGCAGGCACACACGGGGCAACGGTACCAGCCTCGTAAACAAGGAGTGAGCTGACAGCTGCCTTCGGCACCGGCCTGTTTCTCCATCGAGTTTACGAATGGAACCCGTCCGCAGGCTCTCACCCACAGTGCAGAGTGAACTGCTTCCTCCCACAGACCACGACACCAGTGGGGAGTCGTGCTCGGCCTTCTTCCGGGGCCTGAGTCTCCCGCGGAAAATGGTTGGGGACTCCCTTGCCGTTTTCTCACGCATGCACACAGCAACATGCTTCCAGCCTCGGGAAGGCCTCTTTTCGCTGAAGCAGGAATTCTCCACACACTTGTTCCTTCGACTCAGGGGCTTGGCTTTAGGCCTGCAGGCACACGTACGGGGCAACGGTACCATCCTCGTAAACAAGGAGTGAGTTGACAGCTGCCTTCTGCGCCGGCCTGGATCTGCCTCGATTTTACCTATGGAACCCGCCCCCCCCCCAGGCCCTCACCCACACTGCAGCATAAACTGCTTCCTCCCACAGAGGGGTCGACGGTAGCCAAAGCACGGCTTCTGTACACTGTTGTTTCTTCGAGGTAGAACGCAAGCGATTAGACTTCCGTGCAGAAGTGGGGCCGCAGGGCTAGCTCCCTTAAACACGTGGGGAGTCGTGTGCTGCCTTCTGCAGCGGCTTGAGGCTCCCACGGAAAATGGTTTGGGACTCCGTTGCAGTGCGCTCACGCATGCACACAGCAACACGCTTCCAGCCTCAAGAAAGCCTATTTCCGCTGAAGCAGGAATTCTCTCCTCACTTGTTCCTTCGACTTAGGTACTTGGCTTTAGGCCTGCAGGCACACACGGGGCAACGGTACCAGCCCCGTAACCCAGGAGGGAGCTGACAGCTGCCTTCTGCACCGGCCTGTTTCTCCATCGAGTTTACGTATGGAACCCGTCCCCAGGCTCTCACCCACAGTGCAGAGTAAACTGCTTCCCCCCACAGACCATGACACCAGTGAGGAGTCGTGCTCGGCCTTCTTCCGGGGCCTGAGTCTCCCACGGAAAATGGTTGGGGACTCCCTTGCCTTTCTCTCACACATGCACACAGCAACATGCTTCCAGCCTCGGGAAGGCCTCTTTTCGCTGAAGCAGGAATTCTCTACACACATGTTTCTTCGACTGAGGGACTTGGCTTTAGGCCTGCAGGCACACCCGGGGCAAGGGGACCGGCCTCCTCCACAAGAGGTGAGTTGAGAGCGGCCTTCTGCACCGGCCTGTTTCTCGCTCCATTTCACGGATGGGACCCTTTCCCCCGTCTCTCCTGCACGAGCACTGTGAAATTCCTCTGGCTTCAGGAACGGCAATGTTAACTAAAGCGCAGGAACTCTCTCGCATTGATTCTTGCTGTTAGTAGCCCGGTAACCAGGCATCCAGGCACCCAGGGCAGGGTGGGGCAGATCTCCTAAAACAACAGCGGAGTCGACCGCAGCCTTCCCTACAGGCCTGCTTCTCACTCCGGGTTCCGTTTGGGTTCCATTTCTCATGCGTTCACAGAAACACACACGAGATGAAGTACACGCCTAGGAAGGGCGATCTGTGCCGAGGCACGGGTTCTCTCCAGTATTGTGCCTTTGCGTCGGGTGGACGGCCCTTAGGACTCCACGCACACGCGTGAGAGCCGACCTAGGTTCCCGAAACAAGAGTTGAGTCGAGGGGTGCCTTCTGCCCATGCTTCTTTCTCCCTCGGAATTCTGCTGGGACTCACTCCCCACGTTTGCCCTGAAGCAGAGTTGAAAAGGCTGCCACCCTGTGGAGAGGCATTGAATGAGCTGAAGCCGGGCTTCTTTACCGGCTTCTTTCTGCCAAATCAGCGTGGAGCCCTTAGCATTCCTAGGCACGCATGGGGCAGTAAGGGTGAGCTTCAGGTAACAAGAGCTGAGTCGAGAGGTGCCTTCTGGCCCGGACTACTTCTCCCTCGGTTTCACGTGAGGAACCCGTTCCCCAGGCTCTCCCCGACGGTAGCCTGGAAACTGCTTCCCCCCTCAGAGAGGTGGATGGCAGCTAAAGCACGGTTTCTCTACCGTGTTGTCTCTTCGCGTTCGAACGCTAGCGATTAGGCTTCCATGCGAAAGTGAGGCCGCAGAGCTAGCTTCCTGAAACAAGTGGGGAGTCGTGTGCTGCCTTCGGCCAGGGCCTGAGTCTCACTCGGAAAAGGCCTCCGGACTCCCTTGCAGTGCTCCCACGCATTGCCACAGCAAAATGCTTGCACCCTCAGGAACGGCTCTTTTGGCTGAAGCACGGGTTCTCAGCAGAGTTGTTCCTTCGAGTTAGGGGGTTGCCTTCAAACCTACACGCACACACGGGGCAACGGGAGTAGGCGCGTAACCAAGAGGTGAGCTGAGAGCTGCCTTCCGCGCCGGCCTTGGTGCTCCCTCGATTTTACCTATGGAACCCGTTCCCCAGGCTCTCAGCTACAGTACACGGTAAACTGCTTCCTCCCACAGACCATGACACAAGTGGGGAGTCGTGCTCTGCTTTCTTCCGGGGCCTGAGTCTCCCACGGAAAATGTTTTGGGACTCCCTTGCAGTTCTCTCACGCATGCACACAGCAACATGCTTCCAGCCTCAGGAAGGCCTCTTTTCGCTGAAGCAGGAATTCTCTGCAGACTTGTTCCCTCCACTTAGGTGCTTGGCTTTAGGCCTGCAGGCACACACGGGGCAACGGTACCAGCCTCGTAAACAAGGAGTGAGCTGACAGCTGCCTTCTGCACCGGCCTGTTTCTCCATCGAGTTTACGAATGGAACCCGTCCCCAGGCTCTCACCCACTGTGCAGAGTGAACTGCTTCCTCCCACAGACCATGACACCAGTGGGGAGTCGTGCTCGGCCTTCCTCCGGGGCCTGAGTCTCCCGCGGAAAATGGTTGGGGACTCCCTTGCCGTTCTCTCACGCATGCACACAGCAACATGCTTCCAGCCTCGGGACGGCCTCTTTTCGCTGAAGCAGGAATTCTCCACACACTTGTTCCTTCGACTCAGGGGCTTGGCTTTAGGCCTGCAGGCCCACGTACGGGCCAACGGTACCAGCCTCGTAAACAAGGAGTAGGTTGACAGCTGCCTTCTGCGCCGGCCTGGTTCTGCCTCGATTTTACCTATGGAACCCGCCCCCCCAGGCCCTCACCCACACTGCAGCATAAACTGCTTCCTCCCACAGAGGGGTCGACGGTAGCCAAAGCACGGCTTCTGTACACTGTAGTTTCTTCGAGGTAGAACGCAAGCGATTAGACTTCCATGCAGAAGTGGGGCCGCAGGGCTAGCTTCCTGAAACAAGTGGGGAGTCGTGTGCTGCCTTGTGCAGCGGCCTGAGGCTCCCACGGAAAATGGTTTGGGACTCCGTTGCAGTGCGCTCACGCATGCACACAGCAACACGCTTCCAGCCTCAGGAAGGCCTATTTCCGCTGAAGCACGAATTCTCTCCACACTTGTTCCTTCCACTTAAATGCTTGACTTTAGGCCTGCAGGCACACAAGGGGCAACGGTACCAGCCCCGTAACCCAGGAGGGAGCTGACAGCTGCCTTCTGCACCGGCCTGTTTCTCCATCGAGTTTACGTATGGAACCCGTCCCCAGGCTCTCACCCACAGTGCAGAGTAAACTGCTTCCCCCCACAGACCATGGCACCAGTGAGGAGTCGTGCTCGGCCTTCTTCCGGGGCCTGAGTCTCCCACGGAAAATGGTTGGGGACTCCCTTGCCGTTCTCTCACGCATGCACACAGCAACATGCCTCCAGCCTCGGGAAGGCCTCTTTTCGCTGAAGCAGGAATTCTCTACACACTTGTTCCTTCGACTTAGGGGCTTGGCTTTAGGCCTGCAGGCACACCCGGGGCAAGGGGACCGGCCTCCTCCACAAGAGGTGAGTTGAGAGCGGCCTTCCGCAGCGGCCTGTTTCTCGCTCCATTTCACGGATGGGACCCTTTCCCCCGTCTCTCCTGCACGAGCACTGTGAAATTCCTCTGGCTTCAGGAACGGCAATGTTAACTAAAGCGCAGGAACTCTCTCGCATTGATTCTTGGTGTTAGTAGCCCGGTAACCAGGCATCCAGGCACCCAGGGCAGGGCGGGGCGGATCTCCTAAAACAACAGCGGAGTCGACCGCAGCCTTCCTTACAGGCCTGCTTCTCACTCCGGGTTCCGTTTGGGTTCCATTTCTCATGCGTTCACAGAAACACACACGAGATGAAGTGCACGCTCAGGAAGGGCGATCTGTGCCGAGGCACGGGTTCTCTCCAGTGTTGTGCCTTTGCGTCGGGTGGACGGCCCTTAGGAATCCACGCACACGCGGGAGAGCCGACCTAGGTTTCCGCAACAAGAGTTGAGTCGAGGGGTGCCTTCTGCCCATGCTTCTTTCTCCCTCGAATTCTGCTGGGACTCACTCCCCACGCTTGCCCTGAAGCAGAGTTGAAAAGGCTGCCACCCTGTGGAGAGGCATTGAATGAGCTGAAGCCGGGCTTCTTTACCGGCTTCTTTCTGCCAAATCTGCGTGGAGCCCTTAGCATTCCTAGGCACGCATGGGGCAGTAAGGGTGAGCTTCAGGTAACAAGAGCTGAGTCGAGAGGTGCCTTCCGGCCCGGACTTCCTCTCCCTCGGTTTCACGTGAGGAACCCGTTCCCCAGGCTCTCCCCACGGTAGCCTGGAAACTGCTTCCTCCCTCAGAGAGGTGGATGGCAGCTAAAGCACGGTTTCTCTACCGTGTTGTCTCTTCGAGTTCGAACGCTACGGATTAGGCTTCCATGCGAAAGTGAGGCCGCAGAGCTAGCTTCCTGAAACAAGTGGGGAGTCGTGTGCTGCCTTCGGCCAGGGCCTGAGTCTCACTCGGAAAAGGCCTCCGGACTCCCTTGCAGTGCTCTCACGCATTGCCACAGCAAAATGCTTGCACCCTCAGGAACAGCTCTTTCGGCTGAAGCACGGGTTCTCAGCAGAGCTGTTCCTTCGAGTTAGGGGGTTGCCTTCAAGCCTGCACGCACACACGGGCAACGGGAGTAGGCGCGTAAACAAGAGGTGAGCTGAGAGCTGCCTTCCGCGCCGGCCTTGGTGCTCCCTCGATTTTACGGGTGGAACCCGTTCCCCAGGCTCTCAGCTACAGTACACGGTAAACTGCTTCCTCCCACAGACCATGACACAAGTGGGGAGTCGTGCTCTGCTTTCTTCCGGGGCCTGAGTCTCCCACGGAAAATGTTTTGGGACTCCCTTGCAGTTCTCTCACGCATGCACACAGCAACATGCTTCCAGCCTCAGGAAGGCCTCTTTTCGCTGAAGCAGGAATTCTCTGCAGACTTGTTCCCTCCACTTAGGTGCTTGGCTTTAGGCCTGCAGGCACACACGGGGCAACGGTACCAGCCTCGTAAACAAGGAGTGAGCTGACAGCTGCCTTCGGCACCGGCCTGTTTCTCCATCGAGTTTACGAATGGAACCCGTCCCCAGGCTCTCACCCACAGTGCAGAGTGAACTGCTTCCTCCCACAGACCATGACACCAGTGGGGATTCGTGCTCGGCCTTCTTCCGGGGCCTGAGTCTCCCGCGGAAAATGGTTGGGGACTCCCTTGCCGTTCTCTCACGCATGCACACAGCAACATGCTTCCAGCCTCGGGAAGGCCTCTTTTCGCTGAAGCAGGAATTCTCCACACACTTGTTCCTTCGACTCAGGGGCTTGGCTTTAGGCCTGCAGGCACACGTACGGGGCAACGGTACCAGCCTCGTAAACAAGGAGTGAGTTGACAGCTGCCTTCTGCGCCGGCCTGGTTCTGCCTCGATTTTACCTATGGAACCCGCCCCCCCCCCCAGGCCCTCACCCACACTGCAGCATAAACTGCTTCCTCCCACAGAGGGGTCGACGGTAGCCAAAGCACGGCTTCTGTACACTGTTGTTTCTTCGAGGTAGAACGCAAGCGATTAGACTTCCGTGCAGAAGTGGGGCCGCAGGGCTAGCTCCCTGAAACACGTGGGGAGTCGTGTGCTGCCTTCTGCAGCGGCCTGAGGCTCCCACGGAAAATGGTTTGGGACTCCGTTGCAGTGCGCTCACGCATGCACACAGCAACACGCTTCCAGCCTCAGGAAGGCCTATTTCCGCTGAAGCAGATATTCTCTCCGCACTTGTTCCTTCGACTTAGGTACTTGGCTTTAGGCCTGCAGGCACACACGGGGCAACGGTACCAGCCCCGTAACCCAGGAGGGAGCTGACAGCTGCCTTCTGCACCGGCCTGTTTCTCCATCGAGTTTACGTATGGAACCCGTCCCCAGGCTCTCACCCACAGTGCAGAGTAAACTGCTTCCCCCCACAGACCATGACACCAGTGAGGAGTCGTGCTCGGCCTTCTTCCGGGGCCTGAGTCTCCCACGGAAAATGGTTGGGGACTCCCTTGCCGTTCTCTCACACATGCACACAGCAACATGCTTCCAGCCTCGGGAAGGCCTCTTTTCGCTGAAGCAGGAATTCTCTACACAGTTGTTCCTTCGACTGAGGGACTTGGCTTTAGGCCTGCAGGCACACCCGGGGCAAGGGGACCGGCCTCCTCCACAAGAGGTGAGTTGAGAGCAGCCTTCCGCACCGGCCTGTTTCTCGCTCCATTTCACGGATGGGACCCTTTCCCCCGTCTCTCCTGCACGAGCACTGTGAAATTCCTCTGGCTTCAGGAACGGCAATGTTAACTAAAGCGCAGGAACTCTCTAGCATTGATTCTTGGTGTTAGTAGCCCGGTAACCAGGCATCCAGGCACCCAGGGCAGGGCAGGGCGGATCTCCTAAAACAACAGCGGAGTCGACAGCAGCCTTCCTTACAGGCCTGCTTCTCACTCCGGGTTCCGTTTGGGTTCCATTTCTCATGCGTTCACAGAAACACACACGAGATGAAGTGCACGCTCAGGAAGGGCGATCTGTGCCGAGGCACGGGTTCTCTCCAGTGTGGCTCCTTTGTGTCGGGTGGACGGCCCTTAGGACTCCACGCACACGTGGGAGAGCCGACCTAGGTTCCCGAAACAAGAGTTGAGTCGAGGGGTGCCTTCTGCCCATGCTTCTTTCTCCCTCGGAATTCTGCTAGGACTCACTCCCCATGTTTGCCCTGAAGCAGAGTTGAAAAGGCTGCCACCCTGTGGAGAGGCATTGAATGAGCTGAAGCCGGGCTTCTTTACTGGCTTCTTTCTGCCAAATCAGTGTGGAGCCCTTAGCATTCCTAGGCACGCATGGGGGAGTAAGGGTGAGCTTCAGGTAACAAGAGCTGAGTCGAGAGGTGCCTTCCGGCCCGGACTTCCTCTCCCTCGGTTTCACGTGAGGAACCCGTTCCCCAGGCTCTCCCCCACGGTAGCCTGGAAACTGCTTCTTCCCTCAGAGAGGTGGATGGCAGCTAAAGCACGGTTTCTCTACCGTGTTGTCTCTTCGAGTTCGAACGCTAGCGATTAGGCTTCCATGCGAAAGTGAGGCCGCAGAGCTAGCTTCCTGAAACAAGAGGGGAGTCGTGTGCTGCCTTCGGCCAGGGCCTGAGTCTCACTCGGAAAAGGCCTCCGGACTCCCTTGCAGTGCTCTCACGCATTGCCACAGCAAAATGCTTGCACCCTCAGGAACGGCTCTTTCGGCTGAAGCACGGGTTCTCAGCAGAGCTGTTCCTTCGAGTTAGGGGGTTGCCTTCAAGCCTGCACGCACACACGGGGCAACGGGAGTAGGCGCGTAAACAAGAGGTGAGCTGAGAGCTGCCTTCCGCGCCGGCCTTGGTGCTCCCTCGATTTTACGGGTGGAACCCGTTCCCCAGGCTCTCAGCTACAGTACACGGTAAACTGCTTCCTCCCACAGACCATGACACAAGTGGGGAGTCGTGCTCTGCTTTCTTCCGGGGCCTGAGTCTCCCACGGAAAATGTTTTGGGACTCCCTTGCAGTTCTCTCACGCATGCACACAGCAACATGCTTCCAGCCTCAGGAAGGCCTCTTTTCGCTGAAGCAGGAATTCTCTGCAGACTTGTTCCCTCCACTTAGGTGCTTGGCTTTAGGCCTGCAGGCACACACGGGGCAACGGTACCAGCCTCGTAAACAAGGAGTGAGCTGACAGCTGCCTTCGGCACCGGCCTGTTTCTCCATCGAGTTTACGAATGGAACCCGTCCCCAGGCTCTCACCCACAGTGCAGAGTGAACTGCTTCCTCCCACAGACCATGACACCAGTGGGGAGTCGTGCTCGGCCTTCTTCCGGGGCCCGAGTCTCCCGCGGAAAATGGTTGGGGACTCCCTTGCCGTTCTCTCACGCATGCACACAGCAACATGCTTCCAGCCTCGGGAAGGCCTCTTTTCGCTGAAGCAGGAATTCTCCACACACTTGTTCCTTCGACTCAGGGGCTTGGCTTTAGGCCTGCAGGCCCACGTACGGGCCAACGGTACCAGCCTCGTAAACAAGGAGTGAGTTGACAGCTGCCTTCTGCGCCGGCCTGGATCTGCCTCGATTTTACCTATGGAACCCGCCCCCCCCCCCAGGCCCTCACCCACACTGCAGCATAAACTGCTTCCTCCCACAGAGGGGTCGACGGTAGCCAAAGCACGGCTTCTGTACACTGTTGTTTCTTCGAGGTAGAACGCAAGCGATTAGACTTCCGTGCAGAAGTGGGGCCGCAGGGCTAGCTCCCTGAAACACGTGGGGAGTCGTGTGCTGCCTTCTGCAGCGGCCTGAGGCTCCCACGGAAAATGGTTTGGGACTCCGTTGCAGTGCGCTCACGCATGCACACAGCAACACGCTTCCAGCCTCAGGAAGGCCTATTTCCGCTGAAGCAGATATTCTCTCCGCACTTGTTCCTTCGACTTAGGTACTTGGCTTTAGGCCTGCAGGCACACACGGGGCAACGGTACCAGCCCCGTAACCCAGGAGGGAGCTGACAGCTGCCTTCAGCACCGGCCTGTTTCTCCATCGAGTTTACGTATGGAACCCGTCCCCAGGCTCTCACCCACAGTGCAGAGTAAACAGCTTCCCCCCACAGACCATGACACCAGTCAGGAGTCGTGCTCGGCCTTCTTCCGGGGCCTGAGTCTCCCACGGAAAATGGTTGGGGACTCCCTTGCCGTTCTCTCACACATGCACACAGCAACATGCTTCCAGCCTCGGGAAGGCCTCTTTTCGCTGAAGCAGGAATTCTCTACACAGTTGTTCCTTCGACTGAGGGACTTGGCTTTAGGCCTGCAGGCACACCCGGGGCAAGGGGACCGGCCTCCTCCACAAGAGGTGAGTTGAGAGCGGCCTTCCGCACCGGCCTGTTTCTCGCTCCATTTCACGGATGGGACCCTTTCCCCCGTCTCTCCTGCACGAGCACTGTGAAATTCCTCTGGCTTCAGGAACGGCAATGTTAACTAAAGCGCAGGAACTCTCTAGCATTGATTCTTGGTGTTAGTAGCCCGGTAACCAGGCATCCAGGCACCCAGGGCAGGGCAGGGCGGATCTCCTAAAACAACAGCGGAGTCGACAGCAGCCTTCCTTACAGGCCTGCTTCTCACTCCGGGTTCCGTTTGGGTTCCATTTCTCATGCGTTCACAGAAACACACACGAGATGAAGTGCACGCTCAGGAAGGGCGATCTGTGCCGAGGCACGGGTTCTCTCCAGTGTGGCTCCTTTGTGTCGGGTGGACGGCCCTTAGGACCCCACGCACACGTGGGAGAGCCGACCTAGGTTCCCGAAACAAGAGTTGAGTCGAGGGGTGCCTTCTGCCCAAGCTTCTTTCTCCCTCGGAATTCTGCTGGGACTCACTCCCCACGTTTGCCCTGAAGCAGAGTTGAAAAGGCTGCCACCCTGTGGAGAGGCATTGAATGAGCTGAAGCTGGGCTTCTTTACTGGCTTCTTTCTGCCAAATCAGCGTGGAGCCCTTAGCATTCCTAGGCACGCATGGGGCAGTAAGGGTGAGCTTCAGGTAACAAGAGCTGAGTCGAGAGGTGCCTTCCGGCCCGAACTTCCTCTCCCTCGGTTTCACGTGAGGAACCCGTTCCCCAGGCTCTCCCCCACGGTAGCCTGGAAACTGCTTCCTCCCTCAGAGAGGTGGATGGCAGCTAAAGCACGGTTTCTATACCGTGTTGTCTCTTCGAGTTCGAACGCTAGCGATTAGGCTTCCATGCGAAAGTGAGGCCGCAGAGCTAGCTTCCTGAAACAAGAGGGGAGTCGTGTGCTGCCTTCGGCCAGGGCCTGAGTCTCACTCGGAAAAGGCCTCCGGACTCCCTTGCAGTGCTCTCACGCATTGCCACAGCAAAATGCTTGCACCCTCAGGAACGGCTCTTTCGGCTGAAGCACGGGTTCTCAGCAGAGCTGTTCCTTCGAGTTAGGGGGTTGCCTTCAAGCCTGCACGCACACACGGGGCAACGGGAGTAGGCGCGTAAACAAGAGGTGAGCTGAGAGCTGCCTTCCGCGCCGGCCTTGGTGCTCCCTCGATTTTACGGGTGGAACCCGTTCCCCAGGCTCTCAGCTACAGTACACGGTAAACTGCTTCCTCCCACAGACCATGACACAAGTGGGGAGTCGTGTTCTGCTTTCTTCCGGGGCCTGAGTCTCCCACGGAAAATGTTTTGGGACTCCCTTGCAGTTCTCTCACGCATGCACACAGCAACATGCTTCCAGCCTCAGGAAGGCCTCTTTTCGCTGAAGCAGGAATTCTCTGCAGACTTGTTCCCTCCACTTAGGTGCTTGGTTTTAGGCCTGCAGGCACACACGGGGCAACGGTACCAGCCTCGTAAACAAGGAGTGAGCTGACAGCTGCCTTCGGCACCGGCCTGTTTCTCCATCGAGTTTACGAATGGAACCCGTCCCCAGGCTCTCACCCACAGTGCAGAGTGAACTGCTTCCTCCCACAGACCATGACACCAGTGGGGAGTCGTGCTCGGCCTTCTTCCGGGGCCCGAGTCTCCCGCGGAAAATGGTTGGGGACTCCCTTGCCGTTCTCTCACGCATGCACACAGCAACATGCTTCCAGCCTCGGGAAGGCCTCTTTTCGCTGAAGCAGGAATTCTCCACACACTTGTTCCTTCGACTCAGGGGCTTGGCTTTAGGCCTGCAGGCACACGTACGGGGCAACGGTACCAGCCTCGTAAACAAGGAGTGAGTTGACAGCTGCCTTCTGCGCCGGCCTGGTTCTGCCTCGATTTTACCTATGGAACCCGCCGCCCGCCCCCCAGGCCCTCACCCACACTGCAGCATAAACTGCTTCCTCCCACAGAGGGGTCGACTGTAGCCAAAGCACGGCTTCTGTACACTGTTGTTTCTTCGAGGTAGAACGCAAGCGATTAGACTTCCGTGCAGAAGTGGGGCCGCAGGGCTAGCTTCCTGAAACACGTGGGGAGTCGTGTGCTGCCTTCTGCAGCGGCCTGAGGCTCCCACGGAAAATGGTTTGGGACTCCGTTGCAGTGCGCTCACGCATGCACACAGCAACACGCTTCCAGCCTCAGGAAGGCCTATTTCCGCTGAAGCAGGAATTCTCTCCGCACTTGTTCCTTCGACTTAGGTGCTTGGTTTTAGGCCTGCAGGCACACACGGGGCAACGGTACCAGCCCCGTAACCCAGGAGGGAGCTGACAGCTGCCTTCTGCACCGGCCTGTTTCTCCATCGAGTTTACGTATGGAACCCGTCCCCAAGCTCTCACCCACAGTGCAGAGTAAACTGATTCCCCCCACAGACCATGACACCAGTGAGGAGTCGTGCTCGGCCTTCTTCCGGGGCCTGAGTCTCCCACGGAAAATGGTTGGGGACTCCCTTGCCGTTCTCTCACGCATGCACACAGCAACATGCTTCCAGCCTCGGGAAGGCCTCTTTTCGCTGAAGCAGGAATTCTCTACACACTTGTTCCTTCGACTGGGGGGCTTGGCTTTAGGCCTGCAGGCACACCCGGGGCAAGGGGACCGGCCTCCTCCACAAGAGGTGAGTTGAGAGCGGCCTTCCGCAGCGGCCTGTTTCTCGCTCCATTTCACGGACGGGACCCTTTCCCCCGTCTCTCCTGCACGAGCACTGTGAAATTCCTCTGGCTTCAGGAACGGCAATGTTAACTAAAGCGCAGGAACTCTCTAGCATTGATTCCTGGTGTTAGTAGCCCGGTAACCAGGCATCCAGGCACCCAGGGCAGGGCAGGGCGGATCTCCTAAAACAACAGCGGAGTCGACAGCAGCCTTCCTTACAGGCCTGCTTCTCACTCCGGGTTCCGTTTGGGTTCCATTTCTCATGCGTTCACAGAAACACACACGAGATGAAGTGCACGCTCAGGAAGGGCGATCTGTGCCGAGGCACGGGTTCTCTCCAGTGTTGTGCCTTTGCGTCGGGTGGACGGCCCTTAGGACTCCACGCACACGCGGGAGAGACGACCTAGGTTCCCGAAACAAGAGTTGAGTCGAGGGGTGCCTTCTGCCCAGGCTTCTTTCTCCCTCGGAATTCTGCTGGGACTCACTCCCCACGTTTGCCCTGAAACAGAGTTGAAAAGGCTGCCACCCTGTGGAGAGGCATTGAATGAGCTGAAGCCGGGCTTCTTTACCGGCTTCTTTCTGCCAAATCAGCGTGGAGTCCTTAGCATACCTAGGCACGCATGGGGCAGTAAGGGTGAGCTTCAGGTAACAAGAGCTGAGTCGAGAGGTGCCTTCTGGCCCGGACTACTTCTCCCTTGGTTTCACGTGAGGAACCCGTTCCCCAGGCTCTCCCCGACGGTAGCCTGGAAACTGCTTCCCCCCTCAGAGAGGTGGATGGCAGCTAAAGCACGGTTTCTCTACCGTGTTTTCTCTTCGCGTTCGAACGCTAGCGATTAGGCTTCCATGCGAAAGTGAGGCCGCAGAGCTAGCTTCCTGAAACAAGTGGGGAGTCGTGTGCTGCCTTCGGCCAGGGCCTGAGTCTCACTCGGAAAAGGCCTCCGGACTCCCTTGCAGTGCTCTCACGCATTGCCACAGCAAAATGCTTGCACCCTCAGGAACGGCTCTTTTGGCTGAAGCACGGGTTCTCAGCAGAGTTGTTCCTTCGAGTTAGGGGGTTGCCTTCAAACCTGCACGCACACACGGGGCAACGGGAGTAGGCGCGTAACCAAGAGGTGAGCTGAGAGCTGCCTTCCGCGCCGGCCTTGGGGCTCCCTCGATTTTACGTATGGAACCCGTTCCCCAGGCTCTCAGCTACAGTACACGGTAAACTGCTTCCTCCCACAGACCATGACACCAGTGGGGAGTCGTGCTCTGCTTTCTTCCGGGGCCTGAGTCTCCCACGGAAAATGTTTTGGGACTCCCTTGCAGTTCTCTCACGCATGCACACAACAACATGCTTCCAGCCTCAGGAAGGCCTCTTTTCGCTGAAGCAGGAATTCTCTGCAGACTTGTTCCCTCCACTTAGGTGCTTGGCTTTAGGCCTGCAGGAACACAGGAAGCAACGGTACCAGCCTCGTAAACAAGGAGTGAGCTGACAGCTGCCTTCGGCACCGGCCTGTTTCTCCATCGAGTTTACGAATGGAACCCGTCCCCAGGCTCTCACCCACAGTGCGGAGTGAACTGCTTCCTCCCACAGACCATGACACCAGTGGGGAGTCGTGCTCGGCCTTCCTCCGGGGCCTGAGTCTCCCGCGGAAAATGGTTGGGGACTCCCTTGCCGTTCTCTCACGCATGCACACAGCAACATGCTTCTAGCCTCGGGACGGCCTCTTTTCGCTGAAGCAGGAATTCTCCACACACTTGTTCCTTCGACTCAGGGGCTTTGCTTTAGGCCTGCAGGCACACGTACGGGCCAACGGTACCAGCCTCGTAAACAAGGAGTGAGTTGACAGCTGCCTTCTGCGCCGGCCTGGTTCTGCCTCGATTTTACCTATGGAACCCGCCCCCCCAGGCTCTCACCCACACTGCAGCATAAACTGCTTCCTCCCACAGAGGGGTCGACGGTAGCCAAAGCACGGCTTCTGTACACTGTTGTTTCTTCGAGGTAGAACGCAAGCGATTAGACTTCCATGCAGAAGTGGGGCCGCAGGGCTAGCTTCCTGAAACAAGTGGGGAGTCGTGTGCTGCCTTGTGCAGCGGCCTGAGGCTCCCACGGAAAATGGTTTGGGACTCCGTTGCAGTGCGCTCACGCATGCACACAGCAACACGCTTCCAGCCTCAGGAAGGCCTATTTCCGCTGAAGCACGAATTCTCTCCACACTTGTTCCTTCCACTTAAATGCTTGACTTTAGGCCTGCAGGCACACACGGGGCAACGGTACCAGCCCCGTAACCCAGGAGGGAGCTGACAGCTGCCTTCTGCACCGGCCTGTTTCTCCATCGAGTTTACGTATGGAACCCGTCCCCAGGCTCTCACCCACAGTGCAGAGTAAACTGCTTCCCCCCACAGACCATGACACCAGTCAGGAGTCGTGCTCGGCCTTCTTCCGGGGCCTGAGTCTCCCACGGAAAATGGTTGGGGACTCCCTTGCCGTTCTCTCACACATGCACACAGCAACATGCTTCCAGCCTCGGGAAGGCCTCTTTTCGCTGAAGCAGGAATTCTCTACACAGTTGTTCCTTCGACTGAGGGACTTGGCTTTAGGCCTGCAGGCACACCCGGGGCAAGGGGACCGGCCTCCTCCACAAGAGGTGAGTTGAGAGCGGCCTTCCGCACCGGCCTGTTTCTCGCTCCATTTCACGGATGGGACCCTTTCCCCCGTCTCTCCTGCACGAGCACTGTGAAATTCCTCTGGCTTCAGGAACGGCAATGTTAACTAAAGCGCAGGAACTCTCTCGCATTGATTCTTGCTGTTAGTAGCCCGGTAACCAGGCATCCAGGCACCCAGGGCAGGGCGGGGCGGATCTCCTAAAACAACAGCGGAGTCGACCGCAGCCTTCCTTACAGGCCTGCTTCTCACTCCGGGTTCCGTTTGGGTTCCATTTCTCATGCGTTCACAGAAACACACACGAGATGAAGTGCACGCTCAGGAAGGGCGATCTGTGCCGAGGCACGGGTTCTCTCCAGTGTTGTGCCTTTGCGTCGGGTGGACGGCCCTTAGGACTCCACGCACACGCGGGAGAGCCGACCTAGGTTTCCGCAACAAGAGTTGAGTCGAGGGGTGCCTTCTGCCCATGCTTCTTTCTCCCTCGGAATTCTGCTGGGACTCACTCCCCACGTTTGCCCTGAAGCAGAGTTGAAAAGGCTGCCACCCTGTGGAGAGGCATTGAATGAGCTGAAGCCGGGCTTCTTTACCGGCTTCTTTCTGCCAAATCTGCGTGGAGCCCTTAGCATTCCTAGGCACGCATGGGGCAGTAAGGGTGAGCTTCAGGTAACAAGAGCTGAGTCGAGAGGTGCCTTCCGGCCCGGACTTCCTCTCCCTCGGTTTCACGTGAGGAACCCGTTCCCCAGGCTCTCCCCCACGGTAGCCTGGAAACTGCTTCCTCCCTCAGAGAGGTGGATGGCAGCTAAAGCACGGTTTCTCTACCGTGTTGTCTCTTCGAGTTCGAACGCTACGGATTAGGCTTCCATGCGAAAGTGAGGCCGCAGAGCTAGCTTCCTGAAACAAGTGGGGAGTCGTGTGCTGCCTTCGGCCAGGGCCTGAGTCTCACTCGGAAAAGGCCTCCGGACTCCCTTGCAGTGCTCTCACGCATTGCCACAGCAAAATGCTTGCACCCTCAGGAACGGCTCTTTCGGCTGAAGCACGGGTTCTCAGCAGAGCTGTTCCTTCGAGTTAGGGGGTTGCCTTCAAGCCTGCACGCACACACGGGGCAACGGGAGTAGGCGCGTAAACAAGAGGTGAGCTGAGAGCTGCCTTCCGCGCCGGCCTTGGTGCTCCCTCGATTTTACGGGTGGAACCCGTTCCCCAGGCTCTCAGCTACAGTACACGGTAAACTGCTTCCTCCCACAGACCATGACACAAGTGGGGAGTCGTGCTCTGCTTTCTTCCGGGGCCTGAGTCTCCCACGGAAAATGTTTTGGGACTCCCTTGCAGTTCTCTCACGCATGCACACAGCAACATGCTTCCAGCCTCAGGAAGGCCTCTTTTCGCTGAAGCAGGAATTCTCTGCAGACTTGTTCCCTCCACTTAGGTGCTTGGCTTTAGGCCTGCAGGCACACACGGGGCAACGGTACCAGCCTCGTAAACAAGGAGTGAGCTGACAGCTGCCTTCGGCACCGGCCTGTTTCTCCATCGAGTTTACGAATGGAACCCGTCCCCAGGCTCTCACCCACAGTGCAGAGTGAACTGCTTCCTCCCACAGACCATGACACCAGTGGGGATTCATGCTCGGCCTTCTTCCGGGGCCCGAGTCTCCCGCGGAAAATGGTTGGGGACTCCCTTGCCGTTCTCTCACGCATGCACACAGCAACATGCTTCCAGCCTCGGGAAGGCCTCTTTTCGCTGAAGCAGGAATTCTCCACACACTTGTTCCTTCGACTCAGGGGCTTGGCTTTAGGCCTGCAGGCACACGTACGGGGCAACGGTACCAGCCTCGTAAACAAGGAGTGAGTTGACAGCTGCCATCTGCGCCGGCCTGGTTCTGCCTCGATTTTACCTATGGAACCCGCCCCCCCCCGCAGGCCCTCACCCACACTGCAGCATAAACTGCTTCCTCCCACAGAGGGGTCGACGGTAGCCAAAGCACGGCTTCTGTACACTGTTGTTTCTTCGAGGTAGAACGCAAGCGATTAGACTTCCGTGCAGAAGTGGGGCCGCAGGGCTAGCTCCCTGAAACACGTGGGGAGTCGTGTGCTGCCTTCTGCAGCGGCCTGAGGCTCCCACGGAAAATGGTTTGGGACTCCGTTGCAGTGCGCTCACGCATGCACACAGCAACACGCTTCCAGCCTCAGGAAGGCCTATTTCCGCTGAAGCAGGAATTCTCTCCGCACTTGTTCCTTCGACTTAGGTACTTGGCTTTAGGCCTGCAGGCACACACGGGGCAACGGTACCAGCCCCGTAACCCAGGAGGGAGCTGACAGCTGCCTTCTGCACCGGCCTGTTTCTCCATCGAGTTTACGTATGGAACCCGTCCCCAGGCTCTCACCCACAGTGCAGAGTAAACTGCTTCCCCCCACAGACCATGACACCGGTGAGGAGTCGTGCTCGGCCTTCTTCCGGGGCCTGAGTCTCCCACGGAAAATGGTTGGGGACTCCCTTGCCGTTCTCTCACACATGCACACAGCAACATGCTTCCAGCCTCGGGAAGGCCTCTTTTCGCTGAAGCAGGAATTCTCTACACACTTGTTCCTTCGACTGAGGGACTTGGCTTTAGGCCTGCAGGCACACCCGGGACAAGGGGACCGACCTCCTCCACAAGAGGTGAGTTGAGAGCGGCCTTCCGCACCGGCCTGTTTCTCGCTCCATTTCACGGATGGGACCCTTTCCCCCGTCTCTCCTGCACGAGCACTGTGAAATTCCTCTGGCTTCAGGAACGGCAATGTTAACTAAAGCGCAGGAACTCTCTAGCATTGATTCTTGGTGTTAGTAGCCCGGTAACCAGGCATCCAGGCACCCAGGGCAGGGCAGGGCGGATCTCCTAAAACAACAGCGGAGTCGACAGCAGCCTTCCTTACAGGCCTGCTTCTCACTCCGGGTTCCGTTTGGGTTCCATTTCTCATGCGTTCACAGAAACACACACGAGATGAAGTGCACGCTCAGGAAGGGCATTCTGTGCCGAGGCACGTGTTCTCTCCAGTGTGGCTCCTTTGTGTCGGGTGGACGGCCCTTAGGACCCCACGCACACGTGGGAGAGCCGACCTAGGTTCCCGAAACAAGAGTTGAGTCGAGGGGTGCCTTCTGCCCAGGCTTCTTTCTCCCTCGGAATTCTGCTGGGACTCACTCCCCACGTTTGCCCTGAAGCAGAGTTGAAAAGGCTGCCACCCTGTGGAGAGGCATTGAATGAGCTGAAGCCGGGCTTCTTTACTGGCTTCTTTCTGCCAAATCAGCGTGGAGCCCTTAGCATTCCTAGGCACGCATGGGGCAGTAAGGGTGAGCTTCAGGTAACAAGAGCTGAGTCGAGAGGTGCCTTCCGGCCCGGACTTCCTCTCCCTCGGTTTCACGTGAGGAACCCGTTCCCCAGGCTCTCCCCCACGGTAGCCTGGAAACTGCTTCCTCCCTCAGAGAGGTGGATGGCAGCTAAAGCACGGTTTCTCTACCGTGTTGTCTCTTCGAGTTCGAACGCTAGCGATTAGGCTTCCATGCGAAAGTGAGGCCGCAGAGCTAGCTTCCTGAAACAAGAGGGGAGTCGTGTGCTGCCTTCGGCCAGGGCCTGAGTCTCACTCGGAAAAGGCCTCCGGACTCCCTTGCAGTGCTCTCACGCATTGCCACAGCAAAATGCTTGCACCCTCAGGAACGGCTCTTTCGGCTGAAGCACGGGTTCTCAGCAGAGCTGTTCCTTCGAGTTAGGGGGTTGCCTTCAAGCCTGCACGCACACACGGGGCAACGGGAGTAGGCGCGTAAACAAGAGGTGAGCTGAGAGCTGCCTTCCGCGCCGGCCTTGGTGCTCCCTCGATTTTACGGGTGGAACCCGTTCCCCAGGCTCTCAGCTACAGTACACGGTAAACTGCTTCCTCCCACAGACCATGACACAAGTGGGGAGTCGTGTTCTGCTTTCTTCCGGGGCCTGAGTCTCCCACGGAAAATGTTTTGGGACTCCCTTGCAGTTCTCTCACGCATGCACACAGCAACATGCTTCCAGCCTCAGGAAGGCCTCTTTTCGCTGAAGCAGGAATTCTCTGCAGACTTGTTCCCTCCACTTAGGTGCTTGGCTTTAGGCCTGCGGGCACACACGGGGCAACGGTACCAGCCTCGTAAACAAGGAGTGAGCTGACAGCTGCCTTCGGCACCGGCCTGTTTCTCCATCGAGTTTACGAATGGAACCCGTCCCCAGGCTCTCACCCACAGTGCAGAGTGAACTGCTTCCTCCCACAGACCATGACACCAGTGGGGATTCATGCTCGGCCTTCTTCCGGGGCCCGAGTCTCCCGCGGAAAATGGTTGGGGACTCCCTTGCCGTTCTCTCACGCATGCACACAGCAACATGCTTCCAGCCTCGGGAAGGCCTCTTTTCGCTGAAGCAGGAATTCTCCACACACTTGTTCCTTCGACTCAGGGGCTTGGCTTTAGGCCTGCAGGCACACGTACGGGGCAACGGTACCAGCCTCGTAAACAAGGAGTGAGTTGACAGCTGCCATCTGCGCCGGCCTGGTTCTGCCTCGATTTTACCTATGGAACCCGCCCCCCCCCGCAGGCCCTCACCCACACTGCAGCATAAACTGCTTCCTCCCACAGAGGGGTCGACGGTAGCCAAAGCACGGCTTCAGTACACTGTTGTTTCTTCGAGGTAGAACGCAAGCGATTAGACTTCCGTGCAGAAGTGGGGCCGCAGGGCTAGCTCCCTGAAACACGTGGGGAGTCGTGTGCTGCCTTCTGCAGCGGCCTGAGGCTCCCACGGAAAATGGTTTGGGACTCCGTTGCAGTGCGCTCACGCATGCACACAGCAACACGCTTCCAGCCTCAGGAAGGCCTATTTCCGCTGAAGCAGGAATTCTCTCCGCACTTGTTCCTTCGACTTAGGTACTTGGCTTTAGGCCTGCAGGCACACACGGGGCAACGGTACCAGCCCCGTAACCCAGGAGGGAGCTGACAGCTGCCTTCTGCACCGGCCTGTTTCTCCATCGAGTTTACGTATGGAACCCGTCCCCAGGCTCTCACCCACAGTGCAGAGTAAACTGCTTCCCCCCACAGACCATGACACCAGTGAGGAGTCGTGCTCGGCCTTCTTCCGGGGCCTGAGTCTCCCACGGAAAATGGTTGGGGACTCCCTTGCCGTTCTCTCACGCATGCACACAGCAACATGCTTCCAGCCTCGGGAAGGCCTCTTTTCGCTGAAGCAGGAATTCTCTACACACTTGTTCCTTCGACTGAGGGACTTGGCTTTAGGCCTGCAGGCACACCCGGGGCAAGGGGACCGGCCTCCTCCACAAGAGGTGAGTTGAGAGCGGCCTTCCGCACCGGCCTGTTTCTCGCTCCATTTCACGGATGGGACCCTTTCCCCCGTCTCTCCTGCACGAGCACTGTGAAATTCCTCTGGCTTCAGGAACGGCAATGTTAACTAAAGCGCAGGAACTCTCTAGCATTGATTCTTGGTGTTAGTAGCCCGGTAACCAGGCATCCAGGCACCCAGGGCAGGGCAGGGCGGATCTCCTAAAACAACAGCGGAGTCGACAGCAGCCTTCCTTACAGGCCTGCTTCTCACTCCGGGTTCCGTTTGGTTTCCATTTCTCATGCGTTCACAGAAACACACACGAGATGAAGTGCACGCTCAGGAAGGGCGATCTGTGCCGAGGCACGGGTTCTCTCCAGTGTGGCTCCTTTGTGTCGGGTGGACGGCCCTTAGGACTCCACGCACACGTGGGAGAGCCGACCTAGGTTCCCGAAACAAGAGTTGAGTCGAGGGGTGCCTTCTGCCCATGCTTCTTTCTCCCTCGGAATTCTGCTGGGACTCACTCCCCACGTTTGCCCTGAAGCAGAGTTGAAAAGGCTGCCACCCTGTGGAGAGGCATTGAATGAGCTGAAGCCGGGCTTCTTTACTGGCTTCTTTCTGCCAAATCAGCGTGGAGCCCTTAGCATTCCTAGGCACGCATGGGGCAGTAAGGGTGAGCTTCAGGTAACAAGAGCTGAGTCGAGAGGTGCCTTCCGGCCCGGACTTCCTCTCCCTCGGTTTCACGTGAGGAACCCGTTCCCCAGGCTCTCCCCCACGGTAGCCTGGAAACTGCTTCCTCCCTCAGAGAGGTGGATGGCAGCTAAAGCACGGTTTCTCTACCGTGTTGTCTCTTCGAGTTCGAACGCTAGCGATTAGGCTTCCATGCGAAAGTGAGGCCGCAGAGCTAGCTTCCTGAAACAAGAGGGGAGTCGTGTGCTGCCTTCGGCCAGGGCCTGAGTCTCACTCGGAAAAGGCCTCCGGACTCCCTTGCAGTGCTCTCACGCATTGCCACAGCAAAATGCTTGCACCCTCAGGAACGGCTCTTTCGGCTGAAGCACGGGTTCTCAGCAGAGCTGTTCCTTCGAGTTAGGGGGTTGCCTTCAAGCCTGCACGCACACACGGGGCAACGGGAGTAGGCGCGTAAACAAGAGGTGAGCTGAGAGCTGCCTTCCGCGCCGGCCTTGGTGCTCCCTCGATTTTACGGGTGGAACCCGTTCCCCAGGCTCTCAGCTACAGTACACGGTAAACTGCTTCCTCCCACAGACCATGACACAAGTGGGGAGTCGTGTTCTGCTTTCTTCCGGGGCCTGAGTCTCCCACGGAAAATGTTTTGGGACTCCCTTGCAGTTCTCTCACGCATGCACACAGCAACATGCTTCCAGCCTCAGGAAGGCCTCTTTTCGCTGAAGCAGGAATTCTCTGCAGACTTGTTCCCTCCACTTAGGTGCTTGGCTTTAGGCCTGCGGGCACACACGGGGCAACGGTACCAGCCTCGTAAACAAGGAGTGAGCTGACAGCTGCCTTCGGCACCGGCCTGTTTCTCCATCGAGTTTACGAATGGAACCCGTCCCCAGGCTCTCACCCACAGTGCAGAGTGAACTGCTTCCTCCCACAGACCATGACACCAGTGGGGATTCATGCTCGGCCTTCTTCCGGGGCCCGAGTCTCCCGCGGAAAATGGTTGGGGACTCCCTTGCCGTTCTCTCACGCATGCACACAGCAACATGCTTCCAGCCTCGGGAAGGCCTCTTTTCGCTGAAGCAGGAATTCTCCACACACTTGTTCCTTCGACTCAGGGGCTTGGCTTTAGGCCTGCAGGCACACGTACGGGGCAACGGTACCAGCCTCGTAAACAAGGAGTGAGTTGACAGCTGCCATCTGCGCCGGCCTGGTTCTGCCTCGATTTTACCTATGGAACCCGCCCCCCCCCGCAGGCCCTCACCCACACTGCAGCATAAACTGCTTCCTCCCACAGAGGGGTCGACGGTAGCCAAAGCACGGCTTCAGTACACTGTTGTTTCTTCGAGGTAGAACGCAAGCGATTAGACTTCCGTGCAGAAGTGGGGCCGCAGGGCTAGCTCCCTGAAACACGTGGGGAGTCGTGTGCTGCCTTCTGCAGCGGCCTGAGGCTCCCACGGAAAATGGTTTGGGACTCCGTTGCAGTGCGCTCACGCATGCACACAGCAACACGCTTCCAGCCTCAGGAAGGCCTATTTCCGCTGAAGCAGGAATTCTCTCCGCACTTGTTCCTTCGACTTAGGTACTTGGCTTTAGGCCTGCAGGCACACACGGGGCAACGGTACCAGCCCCGTAACCCAGGAGGGAGCTGACAGCTGCCTTCTGCACCGGCCTGTTTCTCCATCGAGTTTACGTATGGAACCCGTCCCCAGGCTCTCACCCACAGTGCAGAGTAAACTGCTTCCCCCCACAGACCATGACACCAGTGAGGAGTCGTGCTCGGCCTTCTTCCGGGGCCTGAGTCTCCCACGGAAAATGGTTGGGGACTCCCTTGCCGTTCTCTCACACATGCACACAGCAACATGCTTCCAGCCTCGGGAAGGCCTCTTTTCGCTGAAGCAGGAATTCTCTACACACTTGTTCCTTCGACTGAGGGACTTGGCTTTAGGCCTGCAGGCACACCCGGGGCAAGGGGACCGGCCTCCTCCACAAGAGGTGAGTTGAGAGCGGCCTTCCGCACCGGCCTGTTTCTCGCTCCATTTCACGGATGGGACCCTTTCCCCCGTCTCTCCTGCACGAGCACTGTGAAATTCCTCTGGCTTCAGGAACGGCAATGTTAACTAAAGCGCAGGAACTCTCTAGCATTGATTCTTGGTGTTAGTAGCCCGGTAACCAGGCATCCAGGCACCCAGGGCAGGGCAGGGCGGATCTCCTAAAACAACAGCGGAGTCGACAGCAGCCTTCCTTACAGGCCTGCTTCTCACTCCGGGTTCCGTTTGGTTTCCATTTCTCATGCGTTCACAGAAACACACACGAGATGAAGTGCACGCTCAGGAAGGGCGATCTGTGCCGAGGCACGGGTTCTCTCCAGTGTGGCTCCTTTGTGTCGGGTGGACGGCCCTTAGGACTCCACGCACACGTGGGAGAGCCGACCTAGGTTCCCGAAACAAGAGTTGAGTCGAGGGGTGCCTTCTGCCCATGCTTCTTTCTCCCTCGGAATTCTGCTGGGACTCACTCCCCACGTTTGCCCTGAAGCAGAGTTGAAAAGGCTGCCACCCTGTGGAGAGGCATTGAATGAGCTGAAGCCGGGCTTCTTTACTGGCTTCTTTCTGCCAAATCAGCGTGGAGCCCTTAGCATTCCTAGGCACGCATGGGGCAGTAAGGGTGAGCTTCAGGTAACAAGAGCTGAGTCGAGAGGTGCCTTCCGGCCCGGACTTCCTCTCCCTCGGTTTCACGTGAGGAACCCGTTCCCCAGGCTCTCCCCCACGGTAGCCTGGAAACTGCTTCCTCCCTCAGAGAGGTGGATGGCAGCTAAAGCACGGTTTCTCTACCGTGTTGTCTCTTCGAGTTCGAACGCTAGCGATTAGGCTTCCATGCGAAAGTGAGGCCGCAGAGCTAGCTTCCTGAAACAAGAGGGGAGTCGTGTGCTGCCTTCGGCCAGGGCCTGAGTCTCACTCGGAAAAGGCCTCCGGACTCCCTTGCAGTGCTCTCACGCATTGCCACAGCAAAATGCTTGCACCCTCAGGAACGGCTCTTTCGGCTGAAGCACGGGTTCTCAGCAGAGCTGTTCCTTCGAGTTAGGGGGTTGCCTTCAAGCCTGCACGCACACACGGGGCAACGGGAGTAGGCGCGTAAACAAGAGGTGAGCTGAGAGCTGCCTTCCGCGCCGGCCTTGGTGCTCCCTCGATTTTACGGGTGGAACCCGTTCCCCAGGCTCTCAGCTACAGTACACGGTAAACTGCTTCCTCCCACAGACCATGACACAAGTGGGGAGTCGTGTTCTGCTTTCTTCCGGGGCCTGAGTCTCCCACGGAAAATGTTTTGGGACTCCCTTGCAGTTCTCTCACGCATGCACACAGCAACATGCTTCCAGCCTCAGGAAGGCCTCTTTTCGCTGAAGCAGGAATTCTCTGCAGACTTGTTCCCTCCACTTAGGTGCTTGGCTTTAGGCCTGCGGGCACACACGGGGCAACGGTACCAGCCTCGTAAACAAGGAGTGAGATGACAGCTGCCTTCGGCACCGGCCTGTTTCTCCATCGAGTTTACGAATGGAACCCGTCCCCAGGCTCTCACCCACAGTGCAGAGTGAACTGCTTCCTCCCACAGACCATGACACCAGTGGGGAGTCGTGCTCGGCCTTCTTCCGGGGCCCGAGTCTCCCGCGGAAAATGGTTGGGGACTCCCTTGCCGTTCTCTCACGCATGCACACAGCAACATGCTTCCAGCCTCGGGAAGGCCTCTTTTCGCTGAAGCAGGAATTCTCCACACACTTGTTCCTTCGACTCAGGGGCTTGGCTTTAGGCCTGCAGGCACACGTACGGGGCAACGGTACCAGCCTCGTAAACAAGGAGTGAGTTGACAGCTGCCTTCTGCGCCGGCCTGGTTCTGCCTCGATTTTACCTATGGAACCCGCCGCCCGCCCCCCAGGCCCTCACCCACACTGCAGCATAAACTGCTTCCTCCCACAGAGGGGTCGACGGTAGCCAAAGCACGGCTTCTGTACACTGTTGTTTCTTCGAGGTAGAACGCAAGCGATTAGACTTCCGTGCAGAAGTGGGGCCGCAGGGCTAGCTTCCTGAAACACGTGGGGAGTCGTGTGCTGCCTTCTGCAGCGGCCTGAGGCTCCCACGGAAAATGGTTTGGGACTCCGTTGCAGTGCGCTCACGCATGCACACAGCAACACGCTTCCAGCCTCAGGAAGGCCTATTTCCGCTGAAGCAGGAATTCTCTCCACACTTGTTCCTTCGACTTAGGTGCTTGGTTTTAGGCCTGCAGGCACACACGGGGCAACGGTACCAGCCCCGTAACCCAGGAGGGAGCTGACAGCTGCCTTCTGCACCGGCCTGTTTCTCCATCGAGTTTACGTATGGAACCCGTCCCCAAGCTCTCACCCACAGTGCAGAGTAAACTGCTTCCCCCCACAGACCATGACACCAGTGAGGAGTCGTGCTCGGCCTTCTTCCGGGGCCTGAGTCTCCCACGGAAAATGGTTGGGGACTCCCTTGCCGTTCTCTCACGCATGCACACAGCAACATGCTTCCAGCCTCGGGAAGGCCTCTTTTCGCTGAAGCAGGAATTCTCTACACACTTGTTCCTTCGACTGGGGGGCTTGGCTTTAGGCCTGCAGGCACACCCGGGGCAAGGGGACCGGCCTCCTCCACAAGAGGTGAGTTGAGAGCGGCCTTCCGCAGCGGCCTGTTTCTCGCTCCATTTCACGGACGGGACCCTTTCCCCCGTCTCTCCTGCAGGAGCACTGTGAAATTCCTCTGGCGTCAGGAACGGCAATGTTAACCTAAGCGCAGGAACTCTCTAGCATTGATTCCTGGTGTTAGTAGCCCGGTAACCAGGCATCCAGGCACCCAGGGCAGGGCAGGGCGGATCTCCTAAAACAACAGCGGAGTCGACAGCAGCCTTCCTTACAGGCCTGCTTCTCACTCCGGGTTCCGTTTGGGTTCCATTTCTCATGCGTTCACAGAAACACACACGAGATGAAGTGCACGCTCAGGAAGGGCGATCTGTGCCGAGGCACGGGTTCTCTCCAGTGTTGTGCCTTTGCGTCGGGTGGACGGCCCTTAGGACTCCACGCACACGCGGGAGAGCCGACCTAGGTTCCCGAAACAAGAGTTGAGTCGAGGGGTGCCTTCTGCCCATGCTTCTTTCTCCCTCGGAATTCTGCTGGGACTCACTCCCCACGTTTGCCCTGAAGCAGAGTTGAAAAGGCTGCCACCCTGTGGAGAGGCATTGAATGAGCTGAAGCCTGGCTTCTTTACTGGCTTCTTTCTGCCAAATCAGCGTGGAGCCCTTAGCATTCCTAGGCACGTATGGGGCAGTAAGGGTGAGCTTCAGGTAACAAGAGCTGAGTCGAGAGGTGCCTTCTGGCCCGGACTTCTTCTCCCTCGGTTTCACGTGAGGAACCCGTTCCCCAGGCTCTCCCCGACGGTAGCCTGGAAACTGCTTCCTCCCTCAGAGAGGTGGATGGCAGCTAAAGCACGGTTTCTCTACCGTGTTGTCTCTTCGAGTTCGAACGCTAGCGATTAGGCTTCCATGCGAAAGTGAGGCCGCAGAGCTAGCTTCCTGAAACAAGTGGGGAGTCGTGTGCTGCCTTGGGTCAGGGCCTGAGTCTCACTCGGAAAAGGCCTCCGGACTCCCTTGCAGTGCTCTCACGCATTGCCACAGCAAAATGCTTGCACCCTCAGGAACGGCTCTTTTGGCTGAAGCACGGGTTCTCAGCAGAGTTGTTCCTTCGAGTTAGTGGGATGCCTTCAAGCCTGCACGCACACACGGGGCAACGGGAGTAGGCGCGTAAGCAAGAGGTCAGCTGAGAGCTGCCTTCCGCGCCGGCCTTGGTGCTCCCTCGATTTTACGTATGGAACCCGTTCCCCAGGCTCTCACCTAGAGTACACGGTAAACTGCTTCCTCCCACAGACCATGACACCAGTGGGGAGTCGTGCTCTGCTTTCTTCCGTGGCCTGAGTCTCCCACGGAAAATGGTTGGGGACTCCCTTGCAGTTCTCTCACGCATGCACACAGCAACATGCTTCCAGCCTCAGGAAGGCCTCTTTTCGCTGAAGCAGGAATTCTCTGCAGACTTGTTCCCTCCACTTAGGTGCTTGGCTTTAGGCCTGCAGGCACACACGGGGCAACGGTACCAGCCTCGTAAACAAGGAGTGAGCTGACAGCTGCCTTCTGCACCGGCCTCTTTCTCCATCGAGTTTACGAATGGAACCCGTCCCCAGGCTCTTACCCACAGTTCAGAGTGAACTGCTTCCTCCCACAGACCATGACACCAGTGGGGAGTCGTGCTCGGCCTTCTTCCGGGGCCTGAGTCTCCCGCGGAAAATGGTTGGGGACTCCCTTGCCGTTCTCTCACGCATGCACACAGCAACATGCTTCCAGCCTCGGGACGGCCTCTTTTCGCTGAAGCAGGAATTCTCCACACACTTGTTCCTTCGACCCAGGGGCTTGGCTTTAGGCCTGCAGGCACACGTACGGGCCAACGGTACCAGCCTTGTAAACAAGGAGTGAGTTGACAGCTGCCTTCTGCGCCGGCCTGGTTCTGCCACGATTTTACCTATGGAACCCGCCCCCCCAGGCCCTCACCCACACTGCAGCATAAACTGCTTCCTCCCACAGAGGGGTCGACATTAGCCAAAGCACGGCTTCTGTACACTGTTGTTTCTTCGAGGTAGAACGCAAGCGATTAGACTTCCGTGCACAAGTGGGGCCGCAGGGCTAGCTCCCTGAAACATGTGGGGAGTCGTGTGCTGCCTTCTGCAGCGGCCTGAGGCTCCCACGGAAAATGGTTTGGGACTCCGTTGCAGTGCGCAAACGCATGCACACAGCAACACGCTTCCAGCCTCAGGAAGGCCTATTTCCGCTGAAGCAGGAATTCTCTCCGCACTTGTTCCTTCGACTTAGGTACTTGGCTTTAGGTCTGCAGGCACACACGGGGCAACGGTACCAGCCCCGTAACCCAGGAGGGAGCTCACAGCTGCCTTCTGCACCGGCCTGTTTCTCCATCGAGTTTACGTATGGAACCCGTCCCCAGGCTCTCACCCACAGTGCAGAGTAAACTGCTTCCCCCCACAGACCATGACACCAGTGAGGAGTCGTGCTCGGCCTTCTTCCGGGGCCTGAGTCTCCCACGGAAAATGGTTGGGGACTCCCTTGCCGTTCTCTCACACATGCACACAGCAACATGCTTCCAGCCTCGGGAAGGCCTCTTTTCGCTGAAGCAGGAATTCTCTACACACTTGTTCCTTCGACTGAGGGACTTGGCTTTAGGCCTGCAGGCACACCCGGGACAAGGGGACCGGCCTCCTCCACAAGAGGTGAGTTGAGAGCGGCCTTCCGCACCGGCCTGTTTCTCGCTCCATTTCACGGATGGGACCCTTTCCCCCGTCTCTCCTGCACGAGCACTGTGAAATTCCTCTGGCTTCAGGAACGGCAATGTTAACTAAAGCGCAGGAACTCTCTAGCATTGATTCTTGGTGTTAGTAGCCCGGTAACCAGGCATCCAGGCACCCAGGGCAGGGCAGGGCGGATCTCCTAAAACAACAGCGGAGTCGACAGCAGCCTTCCTTACAGGCCTGCTTCTCACTCCGGGTTCCGTTTGGGTTCCATTTCTCATGCGTTCACAGAAACACACACGAGATGAAGTGCACGCTCAGGAAGGGCATTCTGTGCCGAGGCACGTGTTCTCTCCAGTGTGGCTCCTTTGTGTCGGGTGGACGGCCCTTAGGACCCCACGCACACGTGGGAGAGCCGACCTAGGTTCCCGAAACAAGAGTTGAGTCGAGGGGTGCCTTCTGCCCATGCTTCTTTCTCCCTCGGAATTCTGCTGGGACTCACTCCCCACGTTTGCCCTGAAGCAGAGTTGAAAAGGCTGCCACCCTGTGGAGAGGCATTGAATGAGCTGAAGCCGGGCTTCTTTACTGGCTTCTTTCTGCCAAATCAGCGTGGAGCCCTTAGCATTCCTAGGCACGCATGGGGCAGTAAGGGTGAGCTTCAGGTAACAAGAGCTGAGTCGAGAGGTGCCTTCCGGCCCGGACTTCCTCTCCCTCGGTTTCACGTGAGGAACCCGTTCCCCAGGCTCTCCCCCACGGTAGCCTGGAAACTGCTTCCTCCCTCAGAGAGGTGGATGGCAGCTAAAGCACGGTTTCTCTACCGTGTTGTCTCTTCGAGTTCGAACGCTAGCGATTAGGCTTCCATGCGAAAGTGAGGCCGCAGAGCTAGCTTCCTGAAACAAGAGGGGAGTCGTGTGCTGCCTTCGGCCAGGGCCTGAGTCTCACTCGGAAAAGGCCTCCGGACTCCCTTGCAGTGCTCTCACGCATTGCCACAGCAAAATGCTTGCACCCTCAGGAAAGGCTCTTTCGGCTGAAGCACGGGTTCTCAGCAGAGCTGTTCCTTCGAGTTAGGGGGTTGCCTTCAAGCCTGCACGCACACACGGGGCAACGGGAGTAGGCGCGTAAACAAGAGGTGAGCTGAGAGCTGCCTTCCGCGCCGGCCTTGGTGCTCCCTCGATTTTACGGGTGGAACCCGTTCCCCAGGCTCTCAGCTACAGTACACGGTAAACTGCTTCCTCCCACAGACCATGACACAAGTGGGGAGTCGTGTTCTGCTTTCTTCCGGGGCCTGAGTCTCCCACGGAAAATGTTTTGGGACTCCCTTGCAGTTCTCTCACGCATGCACACAGCAACATGCTTCCAGCCTCAGGAAGGCCTCTTTTCGCTGAAGCAGGAATTCTCTGCAGACTTGTTCCCTCCACTTAGGTGCTTGGCTTTAGGCCTGCGGGCACACACGGGGCAACGGTACCAGCCTCGTAAACAAGGAGTGAGCTGACAGCTGCCTTCGGCACCGGCCTGTTTCTCCATCGAGTTTACGAATGGAACCCGTCCCCAGGCTCTCACCCACAGTGCAGAGTGAACTGCTTCCTCCCACAGACCATGACACCAGTGGGGAGTCGTGCTCGGCCTTCTTCCGGGGCCCGAGTCTCCCGCGGAAAATGGTTGGGGACTCCCTTGCCGTTCTCTCACGCATGCACACAGCAACATGCTTCCAGCCTCGGGAAGGCCTCTTTTCGCTGAAGCAGGAATTCTCCACACACTTGTTCCTTCGACTCAGGGGCTTGGCTTTAGGCCTGCAGGCACACGTACGGGGCAACGGTACCAGCCTCGTAAACAAGGAGTGAGTTGACAGCTGCCTTCTGCGCCGGCCTGGTTCTGCCTCGATTTTACCTATGGAACCCGCCGCCCGCCCCCCAGGCCCTCACCCACACTGCAGCATAAACTGCTTCCTCCCACAGAGGGGTCGACGGTAGCCAAAGCACGGCTTCTGTACACTGTTGTTTCTTCGAGGTAGAACGCAAGCGATTAGACTTCCGTGCAGAAGTGGGGCCGCAGGGCTAGCTTCCTGAAACACGTGGGGAGTCGTGTGCTGCCTTCTGCAGCGGCCTGAGGCTCCCACGGAAAATGGTTTGGGACTCCGTTGCAGTGCGCTCACGCATGCACACAGCAACACGCTTCCAGCCTCAGGAAGGCCTATTTCCGCTGAAGCAGGAATTCTCTCCACACTTGTTCCTTCGACTTAGGTGCTTGGTTTTAGGCCTGCAGGCACACACGGGGCAACGGTACCAGCCCCGTAACCCAGGAGGGAGCTGACAGCTGCCTTCTGCACCGGCCTGTTTCTCCATCGAGTTTACGTATGGAACCCGTCCCCAAGCTCTCACCCACAGTGCAGAGTAAACTGCTTCCCCCCACAGACCATGACACCAGTGAGGAGTCGTGCTCGGCCTTCTTCCGGGGCCTGAGTCTCCCACGGAAAATGGTTGGGGACTCCCTTGCCGTTCTCTCACGCATGCACACAGCAACATGCTTCCAGCCTCGGGAAGGCCTCTTTTCGCTGAAGCAGGAATTCTCTACACACTTGTTCCTTCGACTGGGGGGCTTGGCTTTAGGCCTGCAGGCACACCCGGGGCAAGGGGACCGGCCTCCTCCACAAGAGGTGAGTTGAGAGCGGCCTTCCGCAGCGGCCTGTTTCTCGCTCCATTTCACGGACGGGACCCTTTCCCCCGTCTCTCCTGCAGGAGCACTGTGAAATTCCTCTGGCGTCAGGAACGGCAATGTTAACCTAAGCGCAGGAACTCTCTAGCATTGATTCCTGGTGTTAGTAGCCCGGTAACCAGGCATCCAGGCACCCAGGGCAGGGCAGGGCGGATCTCCTAAAACAACAGCGGAGTCGACAGCAGCCTTCCTTACAGGCCTGCTTCTCACTCCGGGTTCCGTTTGGGTTCCATTTCTCATGCGTTCACAGAAACACACACGAGATGAAGTGCACGCTCAGGAAGGGCGATCTGTGCCGAGGCACGGGTTCTCTCCAGTGTGGCTCCTTTGCGTCGGGTGGACGGCCCTTAGGACTCCACGCACACGTGGGAGAGCCGACCTAGGTTCCCGAAACAAGAGTTGAGTCGAGGGGTGCCTTCTGCCCATGCTTCTTTCTCCCTCGGAATTCTGCTGGGACTCACTCCCCACGTTTGCCCTGAAGCAGAGTTGAAAAGGCTGCCACCCTGTGGAGAGGCATTGAATGAGCTGAAGCCGGGCTTCTTTACTGGCTTCTTTCTGCCAAATCAGCGTGGAGCCCTTAGCATTCCTAGGCACGCATGGGGCAGTAAGGGTGAGCTTCAGGTAACAAGAGCTGAGTCGAGAGGTGCCTTCCGGCCCGGACTTCCTCTCCCTCGGTTTCACGTGAGGAACCCGTTCCCCAGGCTCTCCCCGACGGTAGCCTGGAAACTGCTTCCTCCCTCAGAGAGGTGGATGGCAGCTAAAGCACGGTTTCTCTACCGTGTTGTCTCTTCGAGTTCGAACGCTAGCGATTAGGCTTCCATGCGAAAGTGAGGCCGCAGAGCTAGCTTCCTGAAACAAGAGGGGAGTCGTGTGCTGCCTTCGGCCAGGGCCTGAGTCTCACTCGGAAAAGGCCTCCGGACTCCCTTGCAGTGCTCTCACGCATTGCCACAGCAAAATGCTTGCACCCTCAGGAACGGCTCTTTCGGCTGAAGCACGGGTTCTCAGCAGAGCTGTTCCTTCGAGTTAGGGGGTTGCCTTCAAGCCTGCACGCACACACGGGGCAACGGGAGTAGGCGCGTAAACAAGAGGTGAGCTGAGAGCTGCCTTCCGCGCCGGCCTTGGTGCTCCCTCGATTTTACGGGTGGAACCCGTTCCCCAGGCTCTCAGCTACAGTACACGGTAAACTGCTTCCTCCCACAGACCATGACACAAGTGGGGAGTCGTGCTCTGCTTTCTTCCGGGGCCTGAGTCTCCCACGGAAAATGTTTTGGGACTCCCTTGCAGTTCTCTCACGCATGCACACAGCAACATGCTTCCAGCCTCAGGAAGGCCTCTTTTCGCTGAAGCAGGAATTCTCTGCAGACTTGTTCCCTCCACTTAGGTGCTTGGCTTTAGGCCTGCGGGCACACACGGGGCAACGGTACCAGCCTCGTAAACAAGGAGTGAGCTGACAGCTGCCTTCGGCACCGGCCTGTTTCTCCATCGAGTTTACGAATGGAACCCGTCCCCAGGCTCTCACCCACAGTGCAGAGTGAACTGCTTCCTCCCACAGACCATGACACCAGTGGGGAGTCGTGCTCGGACTTCTTCCGGGGCCCGAGTCTCCCGCGGAAAATGGTTGGGGACTCCCTTGCCGTTCTCTCACGCATGCACACAGCAACATGCTTCCAGCCTCGGGAAGGCCTCTTTTCGCTGAAGCAGGAATTCTCCACACACTTGTTCCTTCGACTCAGGGGCTTGGCTTTAGGCCTGCAGGCACACGTACGGGGCAACGGTACCAGCCTCGTAAACAAGGAGTGAGTTGACAGCTGCCTTCTGCGCCGGCCTGGTTCTGCCTCGATTTTACCTATGGAACCCGCCGCCCGCCCCCCAGGCCCTCACCCACACTGCAGCATAAACTGCTTCCTCCCACAGAGGGGTCGACGGTAGCCAAAGCACGGCTTCTGTACACTGTTGTTTCTTCGAGGTAGAACGCAAGCGATTAGACTTCCGTGCACAAGTGGGGCCGCAGGGCTAGCTTCCTGAAACACGTGGGGAGTCGTGTGCTGCCTTCTGCAGCGGCCTGAGGCTCCCACGGAAAATGGTTTGGGACTCCGTTGCAGTGCGCTCACGCATGCACACAGCAACACGCTTCCAGCCTCAGGAAGGCCTATTTCCGCTGAAGCAGGAATTCTCTCCACACTTGTTCCTTCGACTTAGGTGCTTGGTTTTAGGCCTGCAGGCACACACGGGGCAACGGTACCAGCCCCTTAACCCAGGAGGGAGCTGACAGCTGCCTTCTGCACCGGCCTGTTTCTCCATCGAGTTTACGTATGGAACCCGTCCCCAGGCTCTCACCCACAGTGCAGAGTAAACTGCTTCCCCCCACAGACCATGACACCAGTGAGGAGTCGTGCTCGGCCTTCTTCCGGGGCCTGAGTCTCCCACGGAAAATGGTTGGGGACTCCCTTGCCGTTCTCTCACGCATGCACACAGCAACATGCCTCCAGCCTCGGGAAGGCCTCTTTTCGCTGAAGCAGGAATTCTCTACACACTTGTTCCTTCGACTGGGGGGCTTGGCTTTAGGCCTGCAGGCACACCCGGGGCAAGGGGACCGGCCTCCTCCACAAGAGGTGAGTTGAGAGCGGCCTTCCGCAGCGGCCTGTTTCTCGCTCCATTTCACGGACGGGACCCTTTCCCCCGTCTCTCCTGCAGGAGCACTGTGAAATTCCTCTGGCGTCAGGAACGGCAATGTTAACCTAAGCGCAGGAACTCTCTAGCATTGATTCCTGGTGTTAGTAGCCCGGTAACCAGGCATCCAGGCACCCAGGGCAGGGCAGGGCGGATCTCCTAAAACAACAGCGGAGTCGACAGCAGCCTTCCTTACAGGCCTGCTTCTCACTCCGGGTTCCGTTTGGGTTCCATTTCTCATGCGTTCACAGAAACACACACGAGATGAAGTGCACGCTCAGGAAGGGCGATCTGTGCCGAGGCACGGGTTCTCT
This sequence comes from Mirounga angustirostris, assembly GCF_029215605.1. Taxonomy (NCBI): domain Eukaryota; kingdom Metazoa; phylum Chordata; class Mammalia; order Carnivora; family Phocidae; genus Mirounga; species Mirounga angustirostris. The sequence goes on from NW_026991718.1 coordinate 87,817,939, forward strand.
CCAGTGTTGTGCCTTTGCGTCGGGTGGACGGCCCTTAGGACTCCACGCACACGCGGGAGAGCCGACCTAGGTTCCCGAAACAAGAGTTGAGTCGAGGGGTGCCTTCTGCCCATGCTTCTTTCTCCCTCGGAATTCTGCTGGGACTCACTCCCCACGTTTGCCCTGAAGCAGAGTTGAAAAGGCTGCCACCCTGTGGAGAGGCATTGAATGAGCTGAAGCCTGGCTTCTTTACTGGCTTCTTTCTGCCAAATCAGCGTGGAGCCCTTAGCATTCCTAGGCACGTATGGGGCAGTAAGGGTGAGCTTCAGGTAACAAGAGCTGAGTCGAGAGGTGCCTTCTGGCCCGGACTTCTTCTCCCTCGGTTTCACGTGAGGAACCCGTTCCCCAGGCTCTCCCCGACGGTAGCCTGGAAACTGCTTCCTCCCTCAGAGAGGTGGATGGCAGCTAAAGCACGGTTTCTCTACCGTGTTGTCTCTTCGAGTTCGAACGCTAGCGATTAGGCTTCCATGCGAAAGTGAGGCCGCAGAGCTAGCTTCCTGAAACAAGTGGGGAGTCGTGTGCTGCCTTGGGTCAGGGCCTGAGTCTCACTCGGAAAAGGCCTCCGGACTCCCTTGCAGTGCTCTCACGCATTGCCACAGCAAAATGCTTGCACCCTCAGGAACGGCTCTTTTGGCTGAAGCACGGGTTCTCAGCAGAGTTGTTCCTTCGAGTTAGTGGGATGCCTTCAAGCCTGCACGCACACACGGGGCAACGGGAGTAGGCGCGTAAGCAAGAGGTCAGCTGAGAGCTGCCTTCCGCGCCGGCCTTGGTGCTCCCTCGATTTTACGTATGGAACCCGTTCCCCAGGCTCTCACCTAGAGTACACGGTAAACTGCTTCCTCCCACAGACCATGACACCAGTGGGGAGTCGTGCTCTGCTTTCTTCCGTGGCCTGAGTCTCCCACGGAAAATGGTTGGGGACTCCCTTGCAGTTCTCTCACGCATGCACACAGCAACATGCTTCCAGCCTCAGGAAGGCCTCTTTTCGCTGAAGCAGGAATTCTCTGCAGACTTGTTCCCTCCACTTAGGTGCTTGGCTTTAGGCCTGCGGGCACACACGGGGCAACGGTACCAGCCTCGTAAACAAGGAGTGAGCTGACAGCTGCCTTCTGCACCGGCCTCTTTCTCCATCGAGTTTACGAATGGAACCCGTCCCCAGGCTCTTACCCACAGTTCAGAGTGAACTGCTTCCTCCCACAGACCATGACACCAGTGGGGAGTCGTGCTCGGCCTTCTTCCGGGGCCTGAGTCTCCCGCGGAAAATGGTTGGGGACTCCCTTGCCGTTCTCTCACGCATGCACACAGCAACATGCTTCCAGCCTCGGGACGGCCTCTTTTCGCTGAAGCAGGAATTCTCCACACACTTGTTCCTTCGACCCAGGGGCTTGGCTTTAGGCCTGCAGGCACACGTACGGGCCAACGGTACCAGCCTTGTAAACAAGGAGTGAGTTGACAGCTGCCTTCTGCGCCGGCCTGGTTCTGCCACGATTTTACCTATGGAACCCGCCCCCCCAGGCCCTCACCCACACTGCAGCATAAACTGCTTCCTCCCACAGAGGGGTCGACATTAGCCAAAGCACGGCTTCTGTACACTGTTGTTTCTTCGAGGTAGAACGCAAGCGATTAGACTTCCGTGCACAAGTGGGGCCGCAGGGCTAGCTCCCTGAAACATGTGGGGAGTCGTGTGCTGCCTTCTGCAGCGGCCTGAGGCTCCCACGGAAAATGGTTTGGGACTCCGTTGCAGTGCGCAAACGCATGCACACAGCAACACGCTTCCAGCCTCAGGAAGGCCTATTTCCGCTGAAGCAGGAATTCTCTCCGCACTTGTTCCTTCGACTTAGGTACTTGGCTTTAGGTCTGCAGGCACACACGGGGCAACGGTACCAGCCCCGTAACCCAGGAGGGAGCTCACAGCTGCCTTCTGCACCGGCCTGTTTCTCCATCGAGTTTACGTATGGAACCCGTCCCCAGGCTCTCACCCACAGTGCAGAGTAAACTGCTTCCCCCCACAGACCATGACACCAGTGAGGAGTCGTGCTCGGCCTTCTTCCGGGGCCTGAGTCTCCCACGGAAAATGGTTGGGGACTCCCTTGCCGTTCTCTCACACATGCACACAGCAACATGCTTCCAGCCTCGGGAAGGCCTCTTTTCGCTGAAGCAGGAATTCTCTACACACTTGTTCCTTCGACTGAGGGACTTGGCTTTAGGCCTGCAGGCACACCCGGGACAAGGGGACCGGCCTCCTCCACAAGAGGTGAGTTGAGAGCGGCCTTCCGCACCGGCCTGTTTCTCGCTCCATTTCACGGATGGGACCCTTTCCCCCGTCTCTCCTGCACGAGCACTGTGAAATTCCTCTGGCTTCAGGAACGGCAATGTTAACTAAAGCGCAGGAACTCTCTAGCATTGATTCTTGGTGTTAGTAGCCCGGTAACCAGGCATCCAGGCACCCAGGGCAGGGCAGGGCGGATCTCCTAAAACAACAGCGGAGTCGACAGCAGCCTTCCTTACAGGCCTGCTTCTCACTCCGGGTTCCGTTTGGGTTCCATTTCTCATGCGTTCACAGAAACACACACGAGATGAAGTGCACGCTCAGGAAGGGCATTCTGTGCCGAGGCACGTGTTCTCTCCAGTGTGGCTCCTTTGTGTCGGGTGGACGGCCCTTAGGACCCCACGCACACGTGGGAGAGCCGACCTAGGTTCCCGAAACAAGAGTTGAGTCGAGGGGTGCCTTCTGCCCATGCTTCTTTCTCCCTCGGAATTCTGCTGGGACTCACTCCCCACGTTTGCCCTGAAGCAGAGTTGAAAAGGCTGCCACCCTGTGGAGAGGCATTGAATGAGCTGAAGCCGGGCTTCTTTACCGGCTTCTTTCTGCCAAATCAGCGTGGAGCCCTTAGCATTCCTAGGCACGCATGGGGCAGTAAGGGTGAGCTTCAGGTAACAAGAGCTGAGTCGAGAGGTGCCTTCCGGCCCGGACTTCCTCTCCCTCGGTTTCACGTGAGGAACCCGTTCCCCAGGCTCTCCCCCACGGTAGCCTGGAAACTGCTTCCTCCCTCAGAGAGGTGGATGGCAGCTAAAGCACGGTTTCTCTACCGTGTTGTCTCTTCGAGTTCGAACGCTAGCGATTAGGCTTCCATGCGAAAGTGAGGCCGCAGAGCTAGCTTCCTGAAACAAGAGGGGAGTCGTGTGCTGCCTTCGGCCAGGGCCTGAGTCTCACTCGGAAAAGGCCTCCGGACTCCCTTGCAGTGCTCTCACGCATTGCCACAGCAAAATGCTTGCACCCTCAGGAACGGCTCTTTCGGCTGAAGCACGGGTTCTCAGCAGAGCTGTTCCTTCGAGTTAGGGGGTTGCCTTCAAGCCTGCACGCACACACGGGGCAACGGGAGTAGGCGCGTAAACAAGAGGTGAGCTGAGAGCTGCCTTCCGCGCCGGCCTTGGTGCTCCCTCGATTTTACGGGTGGAACCCGTTCCCCAGGCTCTCAGCTACAGTACACGGTAAACTGCTTCCTCCCACAGACCATGACACAAGTGGGGAGTCGTGTTCTGCTTTCTTCCGGGGCCTGAGTCTCCCACGGAAAATGTTTTGGGACTCCCTTGCAGTTCTCTCACGCATGCACACAGCAACATGCTTCCAGCCTCAGGAAGGCCTCTTTTCGCTGAAGCAGGAATTCTCTGCAGACTTGTTCCCTCCACTTAGGTGCTTGGCTTTAGGCCTGCGGGCACACACGGGGCAACGGTACCAGCCTCGTAAACAAGGAGTGAGCTGACAGCTGCCTTCGGCACCGGCCTGTTTCTCCATCGAGTTTACGAATGGAACCCGTCCCCAGGCTCTCACCCACAGTGCAGAGTGAACTGCTTCCTCCCACAGACCATGACACCAGTGGGGAGTCGTGCTCGGCCTTCTTCCGGGGCCCGAGTCTCCCGCGGAAAATGGTTGGGGACTCCCTTGCCGTTCTCTCACGCATGCACACAGCAACATGCTTCCAGCCTCGGGAAGGCCTCTTTTCGCTGAAGCAGGAATTCTCTGCAGACTTGTTCCCTCCACTTAGGTGCTTGGCTTTAGGCCTGCAGGCACACACGGGGCAACGGTACCAGCCTCGTAAACAAGGAGTGAGCTGACAGCTGCCTTCTGCACCGGCCTCTTTCTCCATCGAGTTTACGAATGGAACCCGTCCCCAGGCTCTTACCCACAGTTCAGAGTGAACTGCTTCCTCCCACAGACCATGACACCAGTGGGGAGTCGTGCTCGGCCTTCTTCCGGGGCCTGAGTCTCCCGCGGAAAATGGTTGGGGACTCCCTTGCCGTTCTCTCACGCATGCACACAGCAACATGCTTCCAGCCTCGGGACGGCCTCTTTTCGCTGAAGCAGGAATTCTCCACACACTTGTTCCTTCGACTCAGGGGCTTGGCTTTAGGCCTGCAGGCACACGTACGGGCCAACGGTACCAGCCTTGTAAACAAGGAGTGAGTTGACAGCTGCCTTCTGCGCCGGCCTGGTTCTGCCACGATTTTACCTATGGAACCCGCCCCCCCAGGCCCTCACCCACACTGCAGCATAAACTGCTTCCTCCCACAGAGGGGTCGACATTAGCCAAAGCACGGCTTCTGTACACTGTTGTTTCTTCGAGGTAGAACGCAAGCGATTAGACTTCCGTGCAGAAGTGGGGCCGCAGGGCTAGCTCCCTGAAACATGTGGGGAGTCGTGTGCTGCCTTCTGCAGCGGCCTGAGGCTCCCACGGAAAATGGTTTGGGACTCCGTTGCAGTGCGCAAACGCATGCACACAGCAACACGCTTCCAGCATCAGGAAGGCCTATTTCCGCTGAAGCAGGAATTCTCTCCGCACTTGTTCCTTCGACTTAGGTACTTGGCTTTAGGCCTGCAGGCACACACGGGGCAACGGTACCAGCCCCGTAACCCAGGAGGGAGCTCACAGCTGCCTTCTGCACCGGCCTGTTTCTCCATCGAGTTTACGTATGGAACCCGTCCCCAGGCTCTCACCCACAGTGCAGAGTAAACTGCTTCCCCCCACAGACCATGACACCAGTGAGGAGTCGTGCTCGGCCTTCTTCCGGGGCCTGAGTCTCCCACGGAAAATGGTTGGGGACTCCCTTCCCGTTCTCTCACACATGCACACAGCAACATGCTTCCAGCCTCGGGAAGGCCTCTTTTCGCTGAAGCAGGAATTCTCTACACACTTGTTCCTTCGACTGAGGGACTTGGCTTTAGGCCTGCAGGCACACCCAGGGCAAGGGGACCGGCCTCCTCCACAAGAGGTGAGTTGAGAGCGGCCTTCCGCACCGGCCTGTTTCTCGCTCCATTTCACGGATGGGACCCTTTCCCCCGTCTCTCCTGCACGAGCACTGTGAAATTCCTCTGGCTTCAGGAACGGCAATGTTAACTAAAGCGCAGGAACTCTCTCGCATTGATTCTTGGTGTTAGTAGCCCGGTAACCAGGCATCCAGGCACCCAGGGCAGGGCGGGGCGGATCTCCTAAAACAACAGCGGAGTCGACCGCAGCCTTCCTTACAGGCCTGCTTCTCACTCCGGGTTCCGTTTGGGTTCCATTTCTCATGCGTTCACAGAAACACACACGAGATGAAGTGCACGCTCAGGAAGGGCGATCTGTGCCGAGGCACGGGTTCTCTCCAGTGTTGTGCCTTTGCGTCGGGTGGACGGCCCTTAGGACTCCACGCACACGCGGGAGAGCCGACCTAGGTTTCCGCAACAAGAGTTGAGTCGAGGGGTGCCTTCTGCCCATGCTTCTTTCTCCCTCGGAATTCTGCTGGGACTCACTCCCCACGTTTGCCCTGAAGCAGAGTTGAAAAGGCTGCCACCCTGTGGAGAGGCATTGAATGAGCTGAAGCCGGGCTTCTTTACTGGCTTCTTTCTGCCAAATCAGCGTGGAGCCCTTAGCATTCCTAGGCACGCATGGGGCAGTAAGGGTGAGCTTCAGGTAACAAGAGCTGAGTCGAGAGGTGCCTTCCGGCCCGGACTTCCTCTCCCTCGGTTTCACGTGAGGAACCCGTTCCCCAGGCTCTCCCCCACGGTAGCCTGGAAACTGCTTCCTCCCTCAGAGAGGTGGATGGCAGCTAAAGCACGGTTTCTCTACCGTGTTGTCTCTTCGAGTTCGAACGCTAGCGATTAGGCTTCCATGCGAAAGTGAGGCCGCAGAGCTAGCTTCCTGAAACAAGAGGGGAGTCGTGTGCTGCCTTCGGCCAGGGCCTGAGTCTCACTCGGAAAAGGCCTCCGGACTCCCTTGCAGTGCTCTCACGCATTGCCACAGCAAAATGCTTGCACCCTCAGGAACGGCTCTTTCGGCTGAAGCACGGGTTCTCAGCAGAGTTGTTCCTTCGAGTTAGGGGGTTGCCTTCAAGCCTGCACGCACACACGGGGCAACGGGAGTAGGCGCGTAAACAAGAGGTGAGCTGAGAGCTGCCTTCCGCGCCGGCCTTGGTGCTCCCTCGATTTTACGGGTGGAACCCGTTCCCCAGGCTCTCAGCTACAGTACACGGTAAACTGCTTCCTCCCACAGACCATGACACAAGTGGGGAGTCGTGCTCTGCTTTCTTCCGGGGCCTGAGTCTCCCACGGAAAATGTTTTGAGACTCCCTTGCAGTTCTCTCACGCATGCACACAGCAACATGCTTCCAGGCTCAGGAAGGCCTCTTTTGGCTGAAGCAGGAATTCTCTGCAGACTTGTTCCCTCCACTTAGATGCTTGGCTTTAGGCCTGCAGGCACACACGGGGCAACGGTACCAGCCTCGTAAACAAGGAGTGAGCTGACAGCTGCCTTCGGCACCGGCCTGTTTCTCCATCGAGTTTACGAATGGAACCCGTCCGCAGGCTCTCACCCACAGTGCAGAGTGAACTGCTTCCTCCCACAGACCATGACACCAGTGGGGAGTCGTGCTCGGCCTTCTTCCGGGGCCCGAGTCTCCCGCGGAAAATGGTTGGGGACTCCCTTGCCGTTCTCTCACGCATGCACACAGCAACATGCTTCCAGCCTCGGGAAGGCCTCTTTTCGCTGAAGCAGGAATTCTCCACACACTTGTTCCTTCGACTCAGGGGCTTGGCTTTAGGCCTGCAGGCACACGTACGGGGCAACGGTACCAGCCTCGTAAACAAGGAGTGAGTTGACAGCTGCCTTCTGCGCCGGCCTGGTTCTGCCTCGATTTTACCTATGGAACCCGCCGCCCGCCCCCCAGGCCCTCACCCACACTGCAGCATAAACTGCTTCCTCCCACAGAGGGGTCGACGGTAGCCAAAGCACGGCTTCTGTACACTGTTGTTTCTTCGAGGTAGAACGCAAGCGATTAGACTTCCGTGCAGAAGTGGGGCCGCAGGGCTAGCTTCCTGAAACACGTGGGGAGTCGTGTGCTGCCTTCTGCAGCGGCCTGAGGCTCCCACGGAAAATGGTTTGGGACTCCGTTGCAGTGCGCTCACGCATGCAAACACCAACACGCTTCCAGCCTCAGGAAGGCCTATTTCCGCTGAAGCACGAATTCTCTCCGCACTTGTTCCTTCGACTTAGGTGCTTGGCTTTAGGCCTGCAGGCACACACGGGGCAACGGTACCAGCCCCGTAACCCAGGAGGGAGCTGACAGCTGCCTTCTGCACCGGCCTGTTTCTCCATCGAGTTTACGTATGGAACCCGTCCCCAGGCTCTCACCCACAGTGCAGAGTAAACTGCTTCCCCCCACAGACCATGGCACCAGTGAGGAGTCGTGCTCGGCCTTCTTCCGGGGCCTGAGTCTCCCACGGAAAATGGTTGGGGACTCCCTTGCCGTTCTCTCACGCATGCACACAGCAACATGCCTCCAGCCTCGGGAAGGCCTCTTTTCGCTGAAGCAGGAATTCTCTACACACTTGTTCCTTCGACTTAGGGACTTGGCTTTAGGCCTGCAGGCACACCCGGGGCAAGGGGACCGGCCTCCTCCACAAGAGGTGAGTTGAGAGCGGCCTTCCGCACCGGCCTGTTTCTCGCTCCATTTCACGGATGGGACCCTTTCCCCCGTCTCTCCTGCACGAGCACTGTGAAATTCCTCTGGCTTCAGGAACGGCAATGTTAACTAAAGCGCAGGAACTCTCTCGCATTGATTCTTGGTGTTAGTAGCCCAGTAACCAGGCATCCAGGCACCCAGGGCAGGGCGGGGCGGATCTCCTAAAACAACAGCGGAGTCGACCGCAGCCTTCCTTACAGGCCTGCTTCTCACTCCGGGTTCCGTTTGGGTTCCATTTCTCATGCGTTCACAGAAACACACACGAGATGAAGTGCACGCTCAGGAAGGGCGATCTGTGCCGAGGCACGGGTTCTCTCCAGTGTTGTGCCTTTGCGTCGGGTGGACGGCCCTTAGGACTCCACGCACACGCGGGAGAGCCGACCTAGGTTTCCGCAACAAGAGTTGAGTCGAGGGGTGCCTTCTGCCCATGCTTCTTTCTCCCTCGGAATTCTGCTGGGACTCACTCCCCACGTTTGCCCTGAAGCAGAGTTGAAAAGGCTGCCACCCTGTGGAGAGGCATTGAATGAGCTGAAGCCGGGCTTCTTTACCGGCTTCTTTCTGCCAAATCTGCGTGGAGCCCTTAGCATTCCTAGGCACGCATGGGGCAGTAAGGGTGAGCTTCAGGTAACAAGAGCTGAGTCGAGAGGTGCCTTCCGGCCCGGACTTCCTCTCCCTCGGTTTCACGTGAGGAACCCGTTCCCCAGGCTCTCCCCCACGGTAGCCTGGAAACTGCTTCCTACCTCAGAGAGGTGGATGGCAGCTAAAGCACGGTTTCTCTACCGTGTTGTCTCTTCGAGTTCGAACGCTACGGATTAGGCTTCCATGCGAAAGTGAGGCCGCAGAGCTAGCTTCCTGAAACAAGGGGGGAGTCGTGTGCTGCCTTCGGCCAGGGCCTGAGTCTCACTCGGAAAAGGCCTCCGGACTCCCTTGCAGTGCTCTCACGCATTGCCACAGCAAAATGCTTGCACCCTCAGGAACGGCTCTTTCGGCTGAAGCACGGGTTCTCAGCAGAGCTGTTCCTTCGACTTAGGGGGTTGCCTTCAAGCCTGCACGCACACACGGGGCAACGGGAGTAGGCGCGTAAACAAGAGGTGAGCTGAGAGCTGCCTTCCGCGCCGGCCTTGGTGCTCCCTCGATTTTACGGGTGGAACCCGTTCCCCAGGCTCTCAGCTACAGTACACGGTAAACTGCTTCCTCCCACAGACCATGACACAAGTGGGGAGTCGTGCTCTGCTTTCTTCAGGGGCCTGAGTCTCCCACGGAAAATGTTTTGGGACTCCCTTGCAGTTCTCTCACGCATGCACACAGCAACATGCTTCCAGCCTCAGGAAGGCCTCTTTTCGCTGAAGCAGGAATTCTCTGCAGACTTGTTCCCTCCACTTAGGTGCTTGGCTTTAGGCCTGCAGGCACACACGGGGCAACGGTACCAGCCTCGTAAACAAGGAGTGAGCTGACAGCTGCCTTCGGCACCGGCCTGTTTCTCCATCGAGTTTACGAATGGAACCCGTCCCCAGGCTCTCACCCACAGTGCAGAGTGAACTGCTTCCTCCCACAGACCATGACACCAGTGGGGATTCATGCTCGGCCTTCTTCCGGGGCCCGAGTCTCCCGCGGAAAATGGTTGTGGACTCCCTTGCCGTTCTCTCACGCATGCACACAGCAACATGCTTCCAGCCTCGGGAAGGCCTCTTTTCGCTGAAGCAGGAATTCTCCACACACTTGTTCCTTCGACTCAGGGGCTTGGCTTTAGGCCTGCAGGCACACGTACGGGGCAACGGTACCAGCCTCGTAAACAAGGAGTGAGTTGACAGCTGCCTTCTGCGCCGGCCTGGTTCTGCCTCGATTTTACCTATGGAACCCGCCCCGCCCCCCAGGCCCTCACCCACACTGCAGCATAAACTGCTTCCTCCCACAGAGGGGTCGACGGTAGCCAAAGCACGGCTTCTGTACACTGTTGTTTCTTCGAGGTAGAACGCAAGCGATTAGACTTCCGTGCAGAAGTGGGGCCGCAGGGCTAGCTCCCTGAAACACGTGGGGAGTCGTGTGCTGCCTTCTGCAGCGGCCTGAGGCTCCCACGGAAAATGGTTTGGGACTCCGTTGCAGTGCGCTCACGCATGCACACAGCAACACGCTTCCAGCCTCAGGAAGGCCTATTTCCGCTGAAGCAGGAATTCTCTCCGCACTTGTTCCTTCGACTTAGGTACTTGGCTTTAGGCCTGCAGGCACACACGGGGCAACGGTACCAGCCCCGTAACCCAGGAGGGAGCTGACAGCTGCCTTCTGCACCGGCCTGTTTCTCCATCGAGTTTACGTATGGAACCCGTCCCCAGGCTCTCACCCACAGTGCAGAGTAAACTGCTTCCCCCCACAGACCATGACACCAGTGAGGAGTCGTGCTCGGCCTTCTTCCGGGGCCTGAGTCTCCCACGGAAAATGGTTGGGGACTCCCTTGCCGTTCTCTCACACATGCACACAGCAACATGCTTCCAGCCTCGGGAAGGCCTCTTTTCGCTGAAGCAGGAATTCTCTACACACTTGTTCCTTCGACTGAGGGACTTGGCTTTAGGCCTGCAGGCACACCCGGGGCAAGGGGACCGGCCTCTTCCACAAGAGGTGAGTTGAGAGCGGCCTTCCGCACCGGCCTGTTTCTCGCTCCATTTCACGGATGGGACCCTTTCCCCCGTCTCTCCTGCACGAGCACTGTGAAATTCCTCTGGCTTCAGGAACGGCAATGTTAACTAAAGCGCAGGAACTCTCTAGCATTGATTCTTGGTGTTAGTAGCCCGGTAACCAGGCATCCAGGCACCCAGGGCAGGGCAGGGCGGATCTCCTAAAACAACAGCGGAGTCGACAGCAGCCTTCCTTACAGGCCTGCTTCTCACTCCGGGTTCCGTTTGGTTTCCATTTCTCATGCGTTCACAGAAACACACACGAGATGAAGTGCACGCTCAGGAAGGGCGATCTGTGCCGAGGCACGGGTTCTCTCCAGTGTGGCTCCTTTGCGTCGGGTGGACGGCCCTTAGGACTCCACGCACACGTGGGAGAGCCGACCTAGGTTCCCGAAACAAGAGTTGAGTCGAGGGGTGCCTTCTGCCCATGCTTCTTTCTCCCTCGGAATTCTGCTGGGACTCACTCCCCACGTTTGCCCTGAAGCAGAGTTGAAAAGGCTGCCACCCTGTGGAGAGGCATTGAATGAGCTGAAGCCGGGCTTCTTTACTGGCTTCTTTCTGCCAAATCAGCGTGGAGCCCTTAGCATTCCTAGGCACGCATGGGGCAGTAAGGGTGAGCTTCAGGTAACAAGAGCTGAGTCGAGAGGTGCCTTCCGGCCCGGACTTCCTCTCCCTCGGTTTCACGTGAGGAACCCGTTCCCCAGGCTCTCCCCGACGGTAGCCTGGAAACTGCTTCCTCCCTCAGAGAGGTGGATGGCAGCTAAAGCACGGTTTCTCTACCGTGTTGTCTCTTCGAGTTCGAACGCTAGCGATTAGGCTTCCATGCGAAAGTGAGGCCGCAGAGCTAGCTTCCTGAAACAAGTGGGGAGTCGTGTGCTGCCTTCGGCCAGGGCCTGAGTCTCACTCGGAAAAGGCCTCCGGACTCCCTTGCAGTGCTCTCACGCATTGCCACAGCAAAATGCTTGCACCCTCAGGAACGGCTCTTTCGGCTGAAGCACGGGTTCTCAGCAGAGCTGTTCCTTCGAGTTAGGGGGTTGCCTTCAAGCCTGCACGCACACACGGGGCAACGGGAGTAGGCGCGTAAACAAGAGGTGAGCTGAGAGCTGCCTTCCGCGCCGGCCTTGGTGCTCCCTCGATTTTACGGGTGGAACCCGTTCCCCAGGCTCTCAGCTACAGTACACGGTAAACTGCTTCCTCCCACAGACCATGACACAAGTGGGGAGTCGTGCTCTGCTTTCTTCCGGGGCCTGAGTCTCCCACGGAAAATGTTTTGGGACTCCCTTGCAGTTCTCTCACGCATGCACACAGCAACATGCTTCCAGCCTCAGGAAGGCCTCTTTTCGCTGAAGCAGGAATTCTCTGCAGACTTGTTCCCTCCACTTAGGTGCTTGGCTTTAGGCCTGCGGGCACACACGGGGCAACGGTACCAGCCTCGTAAACAAGGAGTGAGCTGACAGCTGCCTTCGGCACCGGCCTGTTTCTCCATCGAGTTTACGAATGGAACCCGTCCCCAGGCTCTCACCCACAGTGCAGAGTGAACTGCTTCCTCCCACAGACCATGACACCAGTGGGGAGTCGTGCTCGGCCTTCTTCCGGGGCCTGAGTCTCCCGCGGAAAATGGTTGGGGACTCCCTTGCCGTTCTCTCACGCATGCACACAGCAACATGCTTCCAGCCTCGGGACGGCCTCTTTTCGCTGAAGCAGGAATTCTCCACACACTTGTTCCTTCGACTCAGGGGCTTGGCTTTAGGCCTGCAGGCACACGTACGGGCCAACGGTACCAGCCTTGTAAACAAGGAGTGAGTTGACAGCTGCCTTCTGCGCCGGCCTGGTTCTGCCACGATTTTACCTATGGAACCCGCCCCCCCAGGCCCTCACCCACACTGCAGCATAAACTGCTTCCTCCCACAGAGGGGTCGACATTAGCCAAAGCACGGCTTCTGTACACTGTTGTTTCTTCGAGGTAGAACGCAAGCGATTAGACTTCCGTGCAGAAGTGGGGCCGCAGGGCTAGCTCCCTGAAACATGTGGGGAGTCGTGTGCTGCCTTCTGCAGCGGCCTGAGGCTCCCACGGAAAATGGTTTGGGACTCCGTTGCAGTGCGCAAACGCATGCACACAGCAACACGGTTCCAGCCTCAGGAAGGCCTATTTCCGCTGAAGCAGGAATTCTCTCCGCACTTGTTCCTTCGACTTAGGTACTTGGCTTTAGGTCTGCAGGCACACACGGGGCAACGGTACCAGCCCCGTAACCCAGGAGGGAGCTCACAGCTGCCTTCTGCACCGGCCTGTTTCTCCATCGAGTTTACGTATGGAACCCGTCCCCAGGCTCTCACCCACAGTGCAGAGTAAACTGCTTCCCCCCACAGACCATGACACCAGTGAGGAGTCGTGCTCGGCCTTCTTCCGGGGCCTGAGTCTCCCACGGAAAATGGTTGGGGACTCCCTTGCCGTTCTCTCACACATGCACACAGCAACATGCTTCCAGCCTCGGGAAGGCCTCTTTTCGCTGAAGCAGGAATTCTCTACACACTTGTTCCTTCGACTGAGGGACTTGGCTTTAGGCCTGCAGGCACACCCGGGGCAAGGGGACCGGCCTCCTCCACAAGAGGTGAGTTGAGAGCGGCCTTCCGCACCGGCCTGTTTCTCGCTCCATTTCACGGATGGGACCCTTTCCCCCGTCTCTCCTGCACGAGCACTGTGAAATTCCTCTGGCTTCAGGAACGGCAATGTTAACTAAAGCGCAGGAACTCTCTCGCATTGATTCTTGGTGTTAGTAGCCCGGTAACCAGGCATCCAGGCACCCAGGGCAGGGCGGGGCGGATCTCCTAAAACAACAGCGGAGTCGACCGCAGCCTTCCTTACAGGCCTGCTTCTCACTCCGGGTTCCGTTTGGGTTCCATTTCTCATGCGTTCACAGAAACACACACGAGATGAAGTGCACGCTCAGGAAGGGCGATCTGTGCCGAGGCACGGGTTCTCTCCAGTGTGGCTCCTTTGCGTCGGGTGGACGGCCCTTAGGACTCCACGCACACGCGGGAGAGCCGACCTAGGTTTCCGCAACAAGAGTTGAGTCGAGGGGTGCCTTCTGCCCATGCTTCTTTCTCCCTCGGAATTCTGCTGGGACTCACTCCCCACGTTTGCCCTGAAGCAGAGTTGAAAAGGCTGCCACCCTGTGGAGAGGCATTGAATGAGCTGAAGCCGGGCTTCTTTACCGGCTTCTTTCTGCCAAATCTGCGTGGAGCCCTTAGCATTCCTAGGCACGCATGGGGCAGTAAGGGTGAGCTTCAGGTAACAAGAGCTGAGTCGAGAGGTGCCTTCCGGCCCGGACTTCCTCTCCCTCGGTTTCACGTGAGGAACCCGTTCCCCAGGCTCTCCCCCACGGTAGCCTGGAAACTGCTTCCTCCCTCAGAGAGGTGGATGGCAGCTAAAGCACGGTTTCTCTACCGTGTTGTCTCTTCGAGTTCGAACGCTACGGATTAGGCTTCCATGCGAAAGTGAGGCCGCAGAGCTAGCTTCCTGAAACAAGTGGGGAGTCGTGTGCTGCCTTCGGCCAGGGCCTGAGTCTCACTCGGAAAAGGCCTCCGGACTCCCTTGCAGTGCTCTCACGCATTGCCACAGCAAAATGCTTGCACCCTCAGGAACGGCTCTTTCGGCTGAAGCACGGGTTCTCAGCAGAGCTGTTCCTTCGAGTTAGGGGGTTGCCTTCAAGCCTGCACGCACACACGGGGCAACGGGAGTAGGCGCGTAAACAAGAGGTGAGCTGAGAGCTGCCTTCCGCGCCGGCCTTGGTGCTCCCTCGATTTTACGGGTGGAACCCGTTCCCCAGGCTCTCAGCTACAGTACACGGTAAACTGCTTCCTCCCACAGACCATGACACAAGTGGGGAGTCGTGCTCTGCTTTCTTCCGGGGCCTGAGTCTCCCACGGAAAATGTTTTGGGACTCCCTTGCAGTTCTCTCACGCATGCACACAGCAACATGCTTCCAGCCTCAGGAAGGCCTCTTTTCGCTGAAGCAGGAATTCTCTGCAGACTTGTTCCCTCCACTTAGGTGCTTGGCTTTAGGCCTGCAGGCACACACGGGGCAACGGTACCAGCCTCGTAAACAAGGAGTGAGCTGACAGCTGCCTTCGGCACCGGCCTGTTTCTCCATCGAGTTTACGAATGGAACCCGTCCCCAGGCTCTCACCCACAGTGCAGAGTAAACTGCTTCCTCCCACAGACCATGACACCAGTGGGGATTCGTGCTCGGCCTTCTTCCGGGGCCTGAGTCTCCCGCGGAAAATGGTTGGGGACTCCCTTGCCGTTCTCTCACGCATGCACACAGCAACATGCTTCCAGCCTCGGGAAGGCCTCTTTTCGCTGAAGCAGGAATTCTCCACACACTTGTTCCTTCGACTCAGGGGCTTGGCTTTAGGCCTGCAGGCACACGTACGGGGCAACGGTACCAGCCTCGTAAACAAGGAGTGAGTTGACAGCTGCCTTCTGCGCCGGCCTGGATCTGCCTCGATTTTACCTATGGAACCCGCCCCCCCCCCCAGGCCCTCACCCACACTGCAGCATAAACTGCTTCCTCCCACAGAGGGGTCGACGGTAGCCAAAGCACGGCTTCTGTACACTGTTGTTTCTTCGAGGTAGAACGCAAGCGATTAGACTTCCGTGCAGAAGTGGGGCCGCAGGGCTAGCTCCCTGAAACATGTGGGGAGTCGTGTGCTGCCTTCTGCAGCGGCCTGAGGCTCCCACGGAAAATGGTTTGGGACTCCGTTGCAGTGCGCAAACGCATGCACACAGCAACACGCTTCCAGCCTCAGGAAGGCCTATTTCGGCTGAAGCAGGAATTCTCTCCGCACTTGTTCCTTCGACTTAGGTACTTGGCTTTAGGCCTGCAGGCACACACGGGGCAACGGTACCAGACCCGTAACCCAGGAGGGAGCTCACAGCTGCCTTCTGCACCGGCCTGTTTCTCCATCGAGTTTACGTATGGAACCCGTCCCCAGGCTCTCACCCACAGTGCAGAGTAAACTGCTTCCCCCCACAGACCATGACACCAGTGAGGAGTCGTGCTCGGCCTTCTTCCGGGGCCTGAGTCTCCCACGGAAAATGGTTGGGGACTCCCTTGCCGTTCTCTCACACATGCACACAGCAACATGCTTCCAGCCTCGGGAAGGCCTCTTTTCGCTGAAGCAGGAATTCTCTACACACTTGTTCCTTCGACTGAGGGACTTGGCTTTAGGCCTGTAGGCACACCGGGGGCAAGGGGACCGGCCTCCTCCACAAGAGGTGAGTTGAGAGCGGCCTTCCGCACCGGCCTGTTTCTCGCTCCATTTCACGGATGGGACCCTTTCCCCCGTCTCTCCTGCACGAGCACTGTGAAATTCCTCTGGCTTCAGGAACGGCAATGTTAACTAAAGCGCAGGAACTCTCTAGCATTGATTCTTGGTGTTAGTAGCCCGGTAACCAGGCATCCAGGCACCCAGGGCAGGGCAGGGCGGATCTCCTAAAACAATAGCGGAGTCGACAGCAGCCTTCCTTACAGGCCTGCTTCTCACTCCGGGTTCCGTTTGGGTTCCATTTCTCATGCGTTCACAGAAACACACACGAGATGAAGTACACGCTCAGGAAGGGCGATCTGTGCCGAGGCACGGGTTCTCTCCAGTGTTGTGCCTTTGCGTCGGGTGGACGGCCCTTAGGACTCCACGCACACGCGGGAGAGCCGACCTAGGTTCCCGAAACAAGAGTTGAGTCGAGGGGTGCCTTCTGCCCATGCTTCTTTCTCCCTCGGAATTCTGCTGGGACTCACTCCCCACGTTTGCCCTGCAACAGAGTTGAAAATGCTGCCACCCTGTGGAGAGGCATTGAATGAGCTGAAGCCCGGCTTCTTTACTGGCTTCTTTCTGCCAAATCAGCGTGGAGTCCTTAGCATTCCTAGGCACGCATGGGGCAGTAAGGGTGAGCTTCAGGTAACAAGAGCTGAGTCGAGAGGTGCCTTCTGGCCCGGACTACTTCTCCCTCGGTTTCACGTGAGGAACCCGTTCCCCAGGCTCTACCCGACGGTAGCCTGGAAACTGCTTCCCCCCTCAGAGAGGTGGATGGCAGCTAAAGCACGGTTTCTCTACCGTGTTGTCTCTTCGAGTTCGAACGCTAGCGATTAGGCTTCCATGCGAAAGTGAGGCCGCAGAGCTAGCTTCCTGAAACAAGTGGGGAGTCGTGTGCTGCCTTCGGCCAGGGCCTGAGTCTCACTCGGAAAAGGCCTCCGGACTCCCTTGCAGTGCTCCCACGCATTGCCACAGCAAAATGCTTGCACCCTCAGGAACGGCTCTTTTGGCTGAAGCACGGGTTCTCAGCAGAGTTGTTCCTTCGAGTTAGGGGGTTGCCTTCAAGCCTGCACGCACACACGGGGCAACGGGAGTAGGCGCGTAACCAAGAGGTGAGCTGAGAGCTGCCTTCCGCGCCGGCCTTGGTGCTCCCTCGATTTTACGGGTGGAACCCGTTCCCCAGGCTCTCAGCTACAGTACACGGTAAACTGCTTCCTCCCACAGACCATGACACCAGTGGGGAGTCGTGCTCTGCTTTCTTCCGGGGCCTGAGTCTCCCACGGAAAATGTTTTGGGACTCCCTTGCAGTTCTCTCACGCATGCACACAGCAACATGCTTCCAGCCTCAGGAAGGCCTCTTTTCGCTGAAGCAGGAATTCTCTGCAGACTTGTTCCCTCCACTTAGGTGCTTGGCTTTAGGCCTGCAGGCACACACGGGGCAACGGTACCAGCCTCGTAAACAAGGAGTGAGCTGACAGCTGCCTTCTGCACCGGCCTGTTTCTCCATCGAGTTTACGAATGGAACCCGTCCCCAGGCTCTCACCCACTGTGCAGAGTGAACTGCTTCCTCCCACAGACCATGACACCTGGGGGAGTCGTGCTCGGCCTTCCTCCGGGGCCTGAGTCTCCCGCGGAAAATGGTTGGGGACTCCCTTGCCGTTCTCTCAAGCATGCACACAGCAACATGCTTCCAGCCTCGGGACGGCCTCTTTTCGCTGAAGCAGGAATTCTCCACACACTTGTTCCTTCGACTCAGGGGCTTGGCTTTAGGCCTGCAGGCCCACGTACGGGCCAACGGTACCAGCCTCGTAAACAAGGAGTGAGTTGACAGCTGCCTTCTGCGCCGGCCTGGTTCTGCCTCGATTTTACCTATGGAACCCGCCCCCCCAGGCCCTCACCCACACTGCAGCATAAACTGCTTCCTCCCACAGAGGGGTCGACGGTAGCCAAAGCACGGCTTCTGTACATTGTTGTTTCTTCGAGGTAGAACGCAAGCGATTAGACTTCCATGCAGAAGTGGGGCCGCAGGGCTAGCTTCCTGAAACAAGTGGGGAGTCGTGTGCTGCCTTGTGCAGCGGCCTGAGGCTCCCACGGAAAATGGTTTGGGACTCCGTTGCAGTGCGCTCACGCATGCACACAGCAACACGTTTCCAGCCTCAGGAAGGCCTATTTCCGCTGAAGCACGAATTCTCTCCACACTTGTTCCTTCCACTTAAATGCTTGACTTTAGGCCTGCAGGCACACAAGGGGCAACGGTACCAGCCCCGTAACCCAGGAGGGAGCTGACAGCTGCCTTCTGCACCGGCCTGTTTCTCCATCGAGTTTATGTATGGAACCCGTCCCCAGGCTCTCACCCACAGTGCAGAGTAAACTGCATCCCCCCACAGACCATGGCACCAGTGAGGAGTCGTGCTCGGCCTTCTTCCGGGGCCTGAGTCTCCCACGGAAAATGGTTGGGGACTCCCTTGCCGTTCTCTCACGCATGCACACAGCAACATGCCTCCAGCCTCGGGAAGGCCCCTTTTCGCTGAAGCAGGAATTCTCTACACACTTGTTCCTTCGACTTAGGGGCTTGGCTTTAGGCCTGCAGGCACACCCGGGGCAAGGGGACCGGCCTCCTCCACAAGAGGTGAGTTGAGAGCGGCCTTCCGCACCGGCCTGTTTCTCGCTCCATTTCACGGATGGGACCCTTTCCCCCGTCTCTCCTGCACGAGCACTGTGAAATTCCTCTGGCTTCAGGAACGGCAATGTTAACTAAAGCGCAGGAACTCTCTCGCATTGATTCTTGGTGTTAGTAGCCCGGTAACCAGGCATCCAGGCACCCAGGGCAGGGCGGGGCGGATCTCCTAAAACAACAGCGGAGTCGACCGCAGCCTTCCTTACAGGCCTGCTTCTCACTCCGGGTTCCGTTTGGGTTCCATTTCTCATGCGTTCACAGAAACACACACGAGATGAAGTGCACGCTCAGGAAGGGCGATCTGTGCCGAGGCACGGGTTCTCTCCAGTGTTGTGCCTTTGCGTCGGGTGGACGGCCCTTAGGACTCCACGCACACGCGGGAGAGCCGACCTAGGTTTCCGCAACAAGAGTTGAGTCGAGGGGTGCCTTCTGCCCATGCTTCTTTCTCCCTCGGAATTCTGCTGGGACTCACTCCCCACGTTTGCCCTGAAGCAGAGTTGAAAAGGCTGCCACCCTGTGGAGAGGCATTGAATGAGCTGAAGCCGGGCTTCTTTACTGGCTTCTTTCTTCCAAATCTGCGTGGAGCCCTTAGCATTCCTAGGCACGCATGGGGCAGTAAGGGTGAGCTTCAGGTAACAAGAGCTGAGTCGAGAGGTGCCTTCCGGCCCGGACTTCCTCTCCCTCGTTTTCACGTGAGGAACCCGTTCCCCAGGCTCTCCCCACGGTAGCCTGGAAACTGCTTCCTCCCTCAGAGAGGTGGCTGGCAGCTAAAGCACGGTTTCTCTACCGTGTTGTCTCTTCGAGTTCGAACGGTACGGATTAGGCTTCCATGCGAAAGTGAGGCCGCAGAGCTAGCTTCCTGAAACAAGTGGGGAGTCGTGTGCTGCCTTCGGCCAGGGCCTGAGTCTCACTCGGAAAAGGCCTCCGGACTCCCTTGCAGTGCTCTCACGCATTGCCACAGCAAAATGCTTGCACCCTCAGGAACGGCTCTTTCGGCTGAAGCACGGGTTCTCAGCAGAGCTGTTCCTTCGAGTTAGGGGGTTGCCTTCAAGCCTGCACGCACACAAGGGGCAACGGGAGTAGGCGCGAAAACAAGAGGTGAGCTGAGAGCTGCCTTCCGCGCCGGCCTTGGTGCTCCCTCGATTTTACGGGTGGAACCCGTTCCCCAGGCTCTCAGCTACAGTACACGGTAAACTGCTTCCTCCCACAGACCATGACACAAGTGGGGAGTCGTGCTCTGCTTTCTTCCGGGGCCTGAGTCTCCCACGGAAAATGTTTTGGGACTCCCTTGCAGTTCTCTCACGCATGCACACAGCAACATGCTTCCAGCCTAAGGATGGCCTCTTTTCGCTGAAGCAGGAATTCTCTGCAGACTTGTTCCCTCCACTTAGGTGCTTGGCTTTAGGCCTGCAGGCACACACGGGGCAACGGTACCAGCCTCGTAAACAAGGAGTGAGCTGACAGCTGCCTTCGGCACCGGCCTGTTTCTCCATCGAGTTTACGAATGGACCCCGTCCCCAGGCTCTCACCCACAGTGCAGAGTGAACTGCTTCCTCCCACAGACCACGACACCAGTGGGGATTCGTGCTCGGCCTTCTTCCGGGGCCTGAGTCTCCCGCGGAAAATGGTTGGGGACTCCCTTGCCGTTCTCTCACGCATGCACACAGCAACATGCTTCCAGCCTCGGGAAGGCCTCTTTTCGCTGAAGCAGGAATTCTCCACACACTTGTTCCTTCGACTCAGGGGCTTGGCTTTAGGCCTGCAGGCACACGTACGGGGCAACGGTACCAGCCTCGTAAACAAGGAGTGAGTTGACAGCTGCCTTCTGCGCCGGCCTGGTTCTGCCTCGATTTTACCTATGGAACCCGCCCCCCCCCCAGGCCCTCACCCACACTGCAGCATAAACTGCTTCCTCCCACAGAGGGGTCGACGGTAGCCAAAGCACGGCTTCTGTACACTGTTGTTTCTTCGAGGTAGAACGCAAGCGATTAGACTTCCGTGCAGAAGTGGGGCCGCAGGGCTAGCTTCCTGAAACAAGTGGGGAGTCGTGTGCTGCCTTGTGTAGCGGCCTGAGGCTCCCACGGAAAATGGTTTGGGACTCCGTTGCAGTGCGCTCACGCATGCACACAGCAACACGCTTCCAGCCTCAGGAAGGCCTATTTCCGCTGAAGCAGGAATTCCCTCCGCACCTGTTCCTTCGACTTAGGTGCTTGGCTTTAGGCCTGCAGGCACACAAGGGGCAACGGTATCAGCCCCGTAACCCAGGAGGGAGCTGACAGCTGCCTTCTGCACCGGCCTGTTTCTCCATCGATTTTACGTATGGAACCCGTCCCCAGGCTCTCACCCACAGTGCAGAGTAAACTGCTTCCCCCCACAGACCATGACACCAGTGAGGAGTCGTGCTCGGCCTTCTTTCGGGGCCTGAGTCTCCCACGGAAAATGTTTTGGGACTCCCTTGCAGTTCTCTCACGCATGCACACAGCAACATGCTTCCAGCCTCAGGAAGGCCTCTTTTCGCTGAAGCAGGAATTCTCTGCAGACTTGTTCCCTCCACTTAGGTGCTTGGCTTCAGGCCTGCAGGCACACACGGGGCAACGGTACCAGCCTCGTAAACAAGGAGTGAGCTGACAGCTGCCTTCGGCACCGGCCTGTTTCTCCATCGAGTTTACGAATGGAACCCGTCCGCAGGCTCTCACCCACAGTGCAGAGTGAACTGCTTCCTCCCACAGACCACGACACCAGTGGGGAGTCGTGCTCGGCCTTCTTCCGGGGCCTGAGTCTCCCGCGGAAAATGGTTGGGGACTCCCTTGCCGTTCTCTCACGCATGCACACAGCAACATGCTTCCAGCCTCGGGAAGGCCTCTTTTCGCTGAAGCAGGAATTCTCCACACACTTGTTCCTTCGACTCAGGGGCTTGGCTTTAGGCCTGCAGGCACACGTACGGGGCAACGGTACCAGCCTCGTAAACAAGGAGTGAGTCGACAGCTGCCTTCTGCGCCGGCCTGGTTCTGCCTCGATTTTACCTATGGAACCCGCCCCCCCCCCCCCCCAGGCCCTCACCCACACTGCAGCATAAACTGCTTCCTCCCACAGAGGGGTCGACGGTAGCCAAAGCACGGCTTCTGTACACTGTTGTTTCTTCGAGGTAGAACGCAAGCGATTAGACTTCCGTGCACAAGTGGGGCCGCAGGGCTAGCTTCCTGAAACACGTGGGGAGTCGTGTGCTGCCTTCTGCAGCGGCCTGAGGCTCCCACGGAAAATGGTTTGGGACTCCGTTGCAGTGCGCTCACGCATGCACACAGCAACACGCTTCCAGCCTCAGGAAGGCCTATTTCCGCTGAAGCAGGAATTCTCTCCGCACTTGTTCCTTCGACTTAGGTGCTTGGTTTTAGGCCTGCAGGCACACACGGGGCAACGGTACCAGCCCCGTAACCCAGGAGGGAGCTGACAGCTGCCTTCTGCACCGGCCAGTTTCTCCATCGAGTTTACGTATGGAACCCGTCCCCAAGCTCTCACCCACAGTGCAGAGTAAACCGATTCCCCCCACAGACCATGACACCAGTGAGGAGTCGTGCTCGGCCTTCTTCCGGGGCCTGAGTCTCCCACGGAAAATGGTTGGGGACTCCCTTGCCGTTCTCTCACGCATGCACACAGCAACATGCTTCCAGCCTCGGGAAGGCCTCTTTTCCCTGAAGCAGGAATTCTCTACACACTTGTTCCTTCGACTGGGGGGCTTGGCTTTAGGCCTGCAGGCACACCCGGGGCAAGGGGACCGGCCTCCTCCACAAGAGGTGAGTTGAGAGCGGCCTTCCGCAGCGGCCTGTTTCTCGCTCCATTTCACGGACGGGACCCTTTCCCCCGTCTCTCCTGCACGAGCACTGTGAAATTCCTCTGGCTTCAGGAACGGCAATGTTAACTAAAGCGCAGGAACTCTCTAGCATTGATTCCTGGTGTTAGTAGCCCGGTAACCAGGCATCCAGGCACCCAGGGCAGGGCAGGGCGGATCTCCTAAAACAACAGCGGAGTCGACAGCAGCCTTCCTTACAGGCCTGCTTCTCACTCCGGGTTCCGTTTGGGTTCCATTTCTCATGCGTTCACAGAAACACACACGAGATGAAGTGCACGCTCAGGAAGGGCGATCTGTGCCGAGGCACGGGTTCTCTCCAGTGTTGTGCCTTTGCGTCGGGTGGACGGCCCTTAGGACTCCACGCACACGCGGGAGAGACGACCTAGGTTCCCGAAACAAGAGTTGAGTCGAGGGGTGCCTTCTGCCCAGGCTTCTTTCTCCCTCGGAATTCTGCTGGGACTCACTCCCCACGTTTGCCCTGAAACAGAGTTGAAAAGGCTGCCACCCTGTGGAGAGGCATTGAATGAGCTGAAGCCGGGCTTCTTTACCGGCTTCTTTCTGCCAAATCAGCGTGGAGTCCTTAGCATTCCTAGGCACGCATGGGGCAGTAAGGGTGAGCTTCAGGTAACAAGAGCTGAGTCGAGAGGTGCCTTCTGGCCCGGACTACTTCTCCCTCGGTTTCACGTGAGGAACCCGTTCCCCAGGCTCTCCCCGACGGTAGCCTGGAAACTGCTTCCCCCCTCAGAGAGGTGGATGGCAGCTAAAGCACGGTTTCTCTACCGTGTTTTCTCTTCGCGTTCGAACGCTAGCGATTAGGCTTCCATGCGAAAGTGAGGCCGCAGAGCTAGCTTCCTGAAACAAGTGGGGAGTCGTGTGCTGCCTTCGGCCAGGGCCTGAGTCTCACTCGGAAAAGGCCTCCGGACTCCCTTGCAGTGCTCTCACGCATTGCCACAGCAAAATGCTTGCACCCTCAGGAATGGCTCTTTTGGCTGAAGCACGGGTTCTCAGCAGAGTTGTTCCTTCGAGTTAGGGGGTTGCCTTCAAACCTGCACGCACACACGGGGCAACGGGAGTAGGCGCGTAACCAAGAGGTGAGCTGAGAGCTGCCTTCCGCGCCGGCCTTGGGGCTCCCTCGATTTTACGTATGGAACCCGTTCCCCAGGCTCTCAGCTACAGTACACGGTAAACTGCTTCCTCCCACAGACCATGACACCAGTGGGGAGTCGTGCTCTGCTTTCTTCCGGGGCCTGAGTCTCCCACGGAAAATGTTTTGGGACTCCCTTGCAGTTCTCTCACGCATGCACACAACAACATGCTTCCAGCCTCAGGAAGGCCTCTTTTCGCTGAAGCAGGAATTCTCTGCAGACTTGTTCCCTCCACTTAGGTGCTTGGCTTTAGGCCTGCAGGAACACAGGAAGCAACGGTACCAGCCTCGTAAACAAGGAGTGAGCTGACAGCTGCCTTCGGCACCGGCCTGTTTCTCCATCGAGTTTACGAATGGAACCCGTCCCCAGGCTCTCACCCACAGTGCGGAGTGAACTGCTTCCTCCCACAGACCATGACACCAGTGGGGAGTCGTGCTCGGCCTTCCTCCGGGGCCTGAGTCTCCCGCGGAAAATGGTTGGGGACTCCCTTGCCGTTCTCTCACGCATGCACACAGCAACATGCTTCTAGCCTCGGGACGGCCTCTTTTCGCTGAAGCAGGAATTCTCCACACACTTGTTCCTTCGACTCAGGGGCTTTGCTTTAGGCCTGCAGGCACACGTACGGGCCAACGGTACCAGCCTCGTAAACAAGGAGTGAGTTGACAGCTGCCTTCTGCGCCGGCCTGGTTCTGCCTCGATTTTACCTATGGAACCCGCCCCCCCAGGCTCTCACCCACACTGCAGCATAAACTGCTTCCTCCCACAGAGGGGTCGACGGTAGCCAAAGCACGGCTTCTGTACACTGTTGTTTCTTCGAGGTAGAACGCAAGCGATTAGACTTCCATGCAGAAGTGGGGCCGCAGGGCTAGCTTCCTGAAACAAGTGGGGAGTCGTGTGCTGCCTTGTGCAGCGGCCTGAGGCTCCCACGGAAAATGGTTTGGGACTCCGTTGCAGTGCGCTCACGCATGCACACAGCAACACGCTTCCAGCCTCAGGAAGGCCTATTTCCGCTGAAGCACGAATTCTCTCCACACTTGTTCCTTCCACTTAAATGCTTGACTTTAGGCCTGCAGGCACACACGGGGCAACGGTACCAGCCCCGTAACCCAGGAGGGAGCTGACAGCTGCCTTCTGCACCGGCCTGTTTCTCCATCGAGTTTACGTATGGAACCCGTCCCCAGGCTCTCACCCACAGTGCAGAGTAAACTGCTTCCCCCCACAGACCATGACACCAGTCAGGAGTCGTGCTCGGCCTTCTTCCGGGGCCTGAGTCTCCCACGGAAAATGGTTGGGGACTCCCTTGCCGTTCTCTCACACATGCACACAGCAACATGCTTCCAGCCTCGGGAAGGCCTCTTTTCGCTGAAGCAGGAATTCTCTACACAGTTGTTCCTTCGACTGAGGGACTTGGCTTTAGGCCTGCAGGCACACCCGGGGCAAGGGGACCGGCCTCCTCCACAAGAGGTGAGTTGAGAGCGGCCTTCCGCACCGGCCTGTTTCTCGCTCCATTTCACGGATGGGACCCTTTCCCCCGTCTCTCCTGCACGAGCACTGTGAAATTCCTCTGGCTTCAGGAACGGCAATGTTAACTAAAGCGCAGGAACTCTCTCGCATTGATTCTTGCTGTTAGTAGCCCGGTAACCAGGCATCCAGGCACCCAGGGCAGGGCGGGGCGGATCTCCTAAAACAACAGCGGAGTCGACCGCAGCCTTCCTTACAGGCCTGCTTCTCACTCCGGGTTCCGTTTGGGTTCCATTTCTCATGCGTTCACAGAAACACACACGAGATGAAGTGCACGCTCAGGAAGGGCGATCTGTGCCGAGGCACGGGTTCTCTCCAGTGTTGTGCCTTTGCGTCGGGTGGACGGCCCTTAGGACTCCACGCACACGCGGGAGAGCCGACCTAGGTTTCCGCAACAAGAGTTGAGTCGAGGGGTGCCTTCTGCCCATGCTTCTTTCTCCCTCGGAATTCTGCTGGGACTCACTCCCCACGTTTGCCCTGAAGCAGAGTTGAAAAGGCTGCCACCCTGTGGAGAGGCATTGAATGAGCTGAAGCCGGGCTTCTTTACCGGCTTCTTTCTGCCAAATCTGCGTGGAGCCCTTAGCATTCCTAGGCACGCATGGGGCAGTAAGGGTGAGCTTCAGGTAACAAGAGCTGAGTCGAGAGGTGCCTTCCGGCCCGGACTTCCTCTCCCTCGGTTTCACGTGAGGAACCCGTTCCCCAGGCTCTCCCCCACGGTAGCCTGGAAACTGCTTCCTCCCTCAGAGAGGTGGATGGCAGCTAAAGCACGGTTTCTCTACCGTGTTGTCTCTTCGAGTTCGAACGCTACGGATTAGGCTTCCATGCGAAAGTGAGGCCGCAGAGCTAGCTTCCTGAAACAAGTGGGGAGTCGTGTGCTGCCTTCGGCCAGGGCCTGAGTCTCACTCGGAAAAGGCCTCCGGACTCCCTTGCAGTGCTCTCACGCATTGCCACAGCAAAATGCTTGCACCCTCAGGAACGGCTCTTTCGGCTGAAGCACGGGTTCTCAGCAGAGCTGTTCCTTCGAGTTAGGGGGTTGCCTTCAAGCCTGCACGCACACACGGGGCAACGGGAGTAGGCGCGTAAACAAGAGGTGAGCTGAGAGCTGCCTTCCGCGCCGGCCTTGGTGCTCCCTCGATTTTACGGGTGGAACCCGTTCCCCAGGCTCTCAGCTACAGTACACGGTAAACTGCTTCCTCCCACAGACCATGACACAAGTGGGGAGTCGTGCTCTGCTTTCTTCCGGGGCCTGAGTCTCCCACGGAAAATGTTTTGGGACTCCCTTGCAGTTCTCTCACGCATGCACACAGCAACATGCTTCCAGCCTCAGGAAGGCCTCTTTTCGCTGAAGCAGGAATTCTCTGCAGACTTGTTCCCTCCACTTAGGTGCTTGGCTTTAGGCCTGCAGGCACACACGGGGCAACGGTACCAGCCTCGTAAACAAGGAGTGAGCTGACAGCTGCCTTCGGCACCGGCCTGTTTCTCCATCGAGTTTACGAATGGAACCCGTCCCCAGGCTCTCACCCACAGTGCAGAGTGAACTGCTTCCTCCCACAGACCATGACACCAGTGGGGATTCATGCTCGGCCTTCTTCCGGGGCCCGAGTCTCCCGCGGAAAATGGTTGGGGACTCCCTTGCCGTTCTCTCACGCATGCACACAGCAACATGCTTCCAGCCTCGGGAAGGCCTCTTTTCGCTGAAGCAGGAATTCTCCACACACTTGTTCCTTCGACTCAGGGGCTTGGCTTTAGGCCTGCAGGCACACGTACGGGGCAACGGTACCAGCCTCGTAAACAAGGAGTGAGTTGACAGCTGCCATCTGCGCCGGCCTGGTTCTGCCTCGATTTTACCTATGGAACCCGCCCCCCCCCGCAGGCCCTCACCCACACTGCAGCATAAACTGCTTCCTCCCACAGAGGGGTCGACGGTAGCCAAAGCACGGCTTCTGTACACTGTTGTTTCTTCGAGGTAGAACGCAAGCGATTAGACTTCCGTGCAGAAGTGGGGCCGCAGGGCTAGCTCCCTGAAACACGTGGGGAGTCGTGTGCTGCCTTCTGCAGCGGCCTGAGGCTCCCACGGAAAATGGTTTGGGACTCCGTTGCAGTGCGCTCACGCATGCACACAGCAACACGCTTCCAGCCTCAGGAAGGCCTATTTCCGCTGAAGCAGGAATTCTCTCCGCACTTGTTCCTTCGACTTAGGTACTTGGCTTTAGGCCTGCAGGCACACACGGGGCAACGGTACCAGCCCCGTAACCCAGGAGGGAGCTGACAGCTGCCTTCTGCACCGGCCTGTTTCTCCATCGAGTTTACGT
Source organism: Mirounga angustirostris (assembly GCF_029215605.1). Lineage (NCBI taxonomy): Eukaryota > Metazoa > Chordata > Mammalia > Carnivora > Phocidae > Mirounga > Mirounga angustirostris. The sequence goes on from NW_026991718.1 coordinate 87,845,460, forward strand.
ATGGAACCCGTCCCCAGGCTCTCACCCACAGTGCAGAGTAAACTGCTTCCCCCCACAGACCATGACACCAGTGAGGAGTCGTGCTCGGCCTTCTTCCGGGGCCTGAGTCTCCCACGGAAAATGGTTGGGGACTCCCTTGCCGTTCTCTCACACATGCACACAGCAACATGCTTCCAGCCTCGGGAAGGCCTCTTTTCGCTGAAGCAGGAATTCTCTACACACTTGTTCCTTCGACTGAGGGACTTGGCTTTAGGCCTGCAGGCACACCCGGGGCAAGGGGACCGGCCTCCTCCACAAGAGGTGAGTTGAGAGCGGCCTTCCGCACCGGCCTGTTTCTCGCTCCATTTCACGGATGGGACCCTTTCCCCCGTCTCTCCTGCACGAGCACTGTGAAATTCCTCTGGCTTCAGGAACGGCAATGTTAACTAAAGCGCAGGAACTCTCTAGCATTGATTCTTGGTGTTAGTAGCCCGGTAACCAGGCATCCAGGCACCCAGGGCAGGGCAGGGCGGATCTCCTAAAACAACAGCGGAGTCGACAGCAGCCTTCCTTACAGGCCTGCTTCTCACTCCGGGTTCCGTTTGGTTTCCATTTCTCATGCGTTCACAGAAACACACACGAGATGAAGTGCACGCTCAGGAAGGGCGATCTGTGCCGAGGCACGGGTTCTCTCCAGTGTTGTGCCTTTGCGTCGGGTGGACGGCCCTTAGGACTCCACGCACACGCGGGAGAGCCGACCTAGGTTCCCGAAACAAGAGTTGAGTCGAGGGGTGCCTTCTGCCCATGCTTCTTTCTCCCTCGGAATTCTGCTGGGACTCACTCCCCACGTTTGCCCTGAAGCAGAGTTGAAAAGGCTGCCACCCTGTGGAGAGGCATTGAATGAGCTGAAGCCTGGCTTCTTTACTGGCTTCTTTCTGCCAAATCAGCGTGGAGCCCTTAGCATTCCTAGGCACGTATGGGGCAGTAAGGGTGAGCTTCAGGTAACAAGAGCTGAGTCGAGAGGTGCCTTCTGGCCCGGACTTCTTCTCCCTCGGTTTCACGTGAGGAACCCGTTCCCCAGGCTCTCCCCGACGGTAGCCTGGAAACCGCTTCCTCCCTCAGAGAGGTGGATGGCAGCTAAAGCACGGTTTCTCTACCGTGTTGTCTCTTCGAGTTCGAACGCTAGCGATTAGGCTTCCATGCGAAAGTGAGGCCGCAGTGCTAGCTTCCTGAAACAAGTGGGGAGTCGTGTGCTGCCTTGGGTCAGGGCCTGAGTCTCACTCGGAAAAGGCCTCCGGACTCCCTTGCAGTGCTCTCACGCATTGCCACAGCAAAATGCTTGCACCCTCAGGAACGGCTCTTTTGGCTGAAGCACGGGTTCTCAGCAGAGTTGTTCCTTCGAGTTAGTGGGATGCCTTCAAGCCTGCACGCACACACGGGGCAACGGGAGTAGGCGCGTAAGCAAGAGGTCAGCTGAGAGCTGCCTTCCGCGCCGGCCTTGGTGCTCCCTCGATTTTACGTATGGAACCCGTTCCCCAGGCTCTCACCTAGAGTACACGGTAAACTGCTTCCTCCCACAGACCATGACACCAGTGGGGAGTCGTGCTCTGCTTTCTTCCGTGGCCTGAGTCTCCCACGGAAAATGGTTGGGGACTCCCTTGCAGTTCTCTCACGCATGCACACAGCAACATGCTTCCAGCCTCAGGAAGGCCTCTTTTCGCTGAAGCAGGAATTCTCTGCAGACTTGTTCCCTCCACTTAGGTGCTTGGCTTTAGGCCTGCAGGCACACACGGGGCAACGGTACCAGCCTCGTAAACAAGGAGTGAGCTGACAGCTGCCTTCTGCACCGGCCTCTTTCTCCATCGAGTTTACGAATGGAACCCGTCCCCAGGCTCTTACCCACAGTTCAGAGTGAACTGCTTCCTCCCACAGACCATGACACCAGTGGGGAGTCGTGCTCGGCCTTCTTCCGGGGCCTGAGTCTCCCGCGGAAAATGGTTGGGGACTCCCTTGCCGTTCTCTCACGCATGCACACAGCAACATGCTTCCAGCCTCGGGACGGCCTCTTTTCGCTGAAGCAGGAATTCTCCACACACTTGTTCCTTCGACCCAGGGGCTTGGCTTTAGGCCTGCAGGCACACGTACGGGCCAACGGTACCAGCCTTGTAAACAAGGAGTGAGTTGACAGCTGCCTTCTGCGCCGGCCTGGTTCTGCCACGATTTTACCTATGGAACCCGCCCCCCCAGGCCCTCACCCACACTGCAGCATAAACTGCTTCCTCCCACAGAGGGGTCGACATTAGCCAAAGCACGGCTTCTGTACACTGTTGTTTCTTCGAGGTAGAACGCAAGCGATTAGACTTCCGTGCACAAGTGGGGCCGCAGGGCTAGCTCCCTGAAACATGTGGGGAGTCGTGTGCTGCCTTCTGCAGCGGCCTGAGGCTCCCACGGAAAATGGTTTGGGACTCCGTTGCAGTGCGCAAACGCATGCACACAGCAACACGCTTCCAGCCTCAGGAAGGCCTATTTCCGCTGAAGCAGGAATTCTCTCCGCACTTGTTCCTTCGACTTAGGTACTTGGCTTTAGGTCTGCAGGCACACACGGGGCAACGGTACCAGCCCCGTAACCCAGGAGGGAGCTCACAGCTGCCTTCTGCACCGGCCTGTTTCTCCATCGAGTTTACGTATGGAACCCGTCCCCAGGCTCTCACCCACAGTGCAGAGTAAACTGCTTCCCCCCACAGACCATGACACCAGTGAGGAGTCGTGCTCGGCCTTCTTCCGAGGCCTGAGTCTCCCACGGAAAATGGTTGGGGACTCCCTTGCCGTTCTCTCACACATGCACACAGCAACATGCTTCCAGCCTCGGGAAGGCCTCTTTTCGCTGAAGCAGGAATTCTCTACACACTTGTTCCTTCGACTGAGGGACTTGGCTTTAGGCCTGCAGGCACACCCGGGACAAGGGGACCGGCCTCCTCCACAAGAGGTGAGTTGAGAGCGGCCTTCCGCACCGGCCTGTTTCTCGCTCCATTTCACGGATGGGACCCTTTCCCCCGTCTCTCCTGCACGAGCACTGTGAAATTCCTCTGGCTTCAGGAACGGCAATGTTAACTAAAGCGCAGGAACTCTCTAGCATTGATTCTTGGTGTTAGTAGCCCGGTAACCAGGCATCCAGGCACCCAGGGCAGGGCAGGGCGGATCTCCTAAAACAACAGCGGAGTCGACAGCAGCCTTCCTTACAGGCCTGCTTCTCACTCCGGGTTCCGTTTGGGTTCCATTTCTCATGCGTTCACAGAAACACACACGAGATGAAGTGCACGCTCAGGAAGGGCATTCTGTGCCGAGGCACGTGTTCTCTCCAGTGTGGCTCCTTTGTGTCGGGTGGACGGCCCTTAGGACCCCACGCACACGTGGGAGAGCCGACCTAGGTTCCCGAAACAAGAGTTGAGTCGAGGGGTGCCTTCTGCCCATGCTTCTTTCTCCCTCGGAATTCTGCTGGGACTCACTCCCCACGTTTGCCCTGAAGCAGAGTTGAAAAGGCTGCCACCCTGTGGAGAGGCATTGAATGAGCTGAAGCCGGGCTTCTTTACTGGCTTCTTTCTGCCAAATCAGCGTGGAGCCCTTAGCATTCCTAGGCACGCATGGGGCAGTAAGGGTGAGCTTCAGGTAACAAGAGCTGAGTCGAGAGGTGCCTTCCGGCCCGGACTTCCTCTCCCTCGGTTTCACGTGAGGAACCCGTTCCCCAGGCTCTCCCCCACGGTAGCCTGGAAACTGCTTCCTCCCTCAGAGAGGTGGATGGCAGCTAAAGCACGGTTTCTCTACCGTGTTGTCTCTTCGAGTTCGAACGCTAGCGATTAGGCTTCCATGCGAAAGTGAGGCCGCAGAGCTAGCTTCCTGAAACAAGAGGGGAGTCGTGTGCTGCCTTCGGCCAGGGCCTGACTCTCACTCGGAAAAGGCCTCCGGACTCCCTTGCAGTGCTCTCACGCATTGCCACAGCAAAATGCTTGCACCCTCAGGAAAGGCTCTTTCGGCTGAAGCACGGGTTCTCAGCAGAGCTGTTCCTTCGAGTTAGGGGGTTGCCTTCAAGCCTGCACGCACACACGGGGCAACGGGAGTAGGCGCGTAAACAAGAGGTGAGCTGAGAGCTGCCTTCCGCGCCGGCCTTGGTGCTCCCTCGATTTTACGGGTGGAACCCGTTCCCCAGGCTCTCAGCTACAGTACACGGTAAACTGCTTCCTCCCACAGACCATGACACAAGTGGGGAGTCGTGTTCTGCTTTCTTCCGGGGCCTGAGTCTCCCACGGAAAATGTTTTGGGACTCCCTTGCAGTTCTCTCACGCATGCACACAGCAACATGCTTCCAGCCTCAGGAAGGCCTCTTTTCGCTGAAGCAGGAATTCTCTGCAGACTTGTTCCCTCCACTTAGGTGCTTGGCTTTAGGCCTGCGGGCACACACGGGGCAACGGTACCAGCCTCGTAAACAAGGAGTGAGCTGACAGCTGCCTTCGGCACCGGCCTGTTTCTCCATCGAGTTTACGAATGGAACCCGTCCCCAGGCTCTCACCCACAGTGCAGAGTGAACTGCTTCCTCCCACAGACCATGACACCAGTGGGGAGTCGTGCTCGGCCTTCTTCCGGGGCCCGAGTCTCCCGCGGAAAATGGTTGGGGACTCCCTTGCCGTTCTCTCACGCATGCACACAGCAACATGCTTCCAGCCTCGGGAAGGCCTCTTTTCGCTGAAGCAGGAATTCTCCACACACTTGTTCCTTCGACTCAGGGGCTTGGCTTTAGGCCTGCAGGCACACGTACGGGGCAACGGTACCAGCCTCGTAAACAAGGAGTGAGTTGACAGCTGCCTTCTGCGCCGGCCTGGTTCTGCCTCGATTTTACCTATGGAACCCGCCGCCCGCCCCCCAGGCCCTCACCCACACTGCAGCATAAACTGCTTCCTCCCACAGAGGGGTCGACGGTAGCCAAAGCACGGCTTCTGTACACTGTTGTTTCTTCGAGGTAGAACGCAAGCGATTAGACTTCCGTGCAGAAGTGGGGCCGCAGGGCTAGCTTCCTGAAACACGTGGGGAGTCGTGTGCTGCCTTCTGCAGCGGCCTGAGGCTCCCACGGAAAATGGTTTGGGACTCCGTTGCAGTGCGCTCACGCATGCACACAGCAACACGCTTCCAGCCTCAGGAAGGCCTATTTCCGCTGAAGCAGGAATTCTCTCCACACTTGTTCCTTCGACTTAGGTGCTTGGTTTTAGGCCTGCAGGCACACACGGGGCAACGGTACCAGCCCCGTAACCCAGGAGGGAGCTGACAGCTGCCTTCTGCACCGGCCTGTTTCTCCATCGAGTTTACGTATGGAACCCGTCCCCAAGCTCTCACCCACAGTGCAGAGTAAACTGCTTCCCCCCACAGACCATGACACCAGTGAGGAGTCGTGCTCGGCCTTCTTCCGGGGCCTGAGTCTCCCACGGAAAATGGTTGGGGACTCCCTTGCCGTTCTCTCACGCATGCACACAGCAACATGCTTCCAGCCTCGGGAAGGCCTCTTTTCGCTGAAGCAGGAATTCTCTACACACTTGTTCCTTCGACTGGGGGGCTTGGCTTTAGGCCTGCAGGCACACCCGGGGCAAGGGGACCGGCCTCCTCCACAAGAGGTGAGTTGAGAGCGGCCTTCCGCAGCGGCCTGTTTCTCGCTCCATTTCACGGACGGGACCCTTTCCCCCGTCTCTCCTGCAGGAGCACTGTGAAATTCCTCTGGCGTCAGGAACGGCAATGTTAACCTAAGCGCAGGAACTCTCTAGCATTGATTCCTGGTGTTAGTAGCCCGGTAACCAGGCATCCAGGCACCCAGGGCAGGGCAGGGCGGATCTCCTAAAACAACAGCGGAGTCGACAGCAGCCTTCCTTACAGGCCTGCTTCTCACTCCGGGTTCCGTTTGGGTTCCATTTCTCATGCGTTCACAGAAACACACACGAGATGAAGTGCACGCTCAGGAAGGGCGATCTGTGCCGAGGCACGGGTTCTCTCCAGTGTGGCTCCTTTGCGTCGGGTGGACGGCCCTTAGGACTCCACGCACACGTGGGAGAGCCGACCTAGGTTCCCGAAACAAGAGTTGAGTCGAGGGGTGCCTTCTGCCCATGCTTCTTTCTCCCTCGGAATTCTGCTGGGACTCACTCCCCACGTTTGCCCTGAAGCAGAGTTGAAAAGGCTGCCACCCTGTGGAGAGGCATTGAATGAGCTGAAGCCGGGCTTCTTTACTGGCTTCTTTCTGCCAAATCAGCGTGGAGCCCTTAGCATTCCTAGGCACGCATGGGGCAGTAAGGGTGAGCTTCAGGTAACAAGAGCTGAGTCGAGAGGTGCCTTCCGGCCCGGACTTCCTCTCCCTCGGTTTCACGTGAGGAACCCGTTCCCCAGGCTCTCCCCGACGGTAGCCTGGAAACTGCTTCCTCCCTCAGAGAGGTGGATGGCAGCTAAAGCACGGTTTCTCTACCGTGTTGTCTCTTCGAGTTCGAACGCTAGCGATTAGGCTTCCATGCGAAAGTGAGGCCGCAGAGCTAGCTTCCTGAAACAAGTGGGGAGTCGTGTGCTGCCTTCGGTCAGGGCCTGAGTCTCACTCGGAAAAGGCCTCCGGACTCCCTTGCAGTGCTCTCACGCATTGCCACAGCAAAATGCTTGCACCCTCAGGAACGGCTCTTTTGGCTGAAGCACGGGTTCTCAGCAGAGTTGTTCCTTCGAGTTAGTGGGATGCCTTCAAGCCTGCACGCACACACGGGGCAACGGGAGTAGGCGCGTAAGCAAGAGGTCAGCTGAGAGCTGCCTTCCGCGCCGGCCTTGGTGCTCCCTCGATTTTACGTATGGAACCCGTTCCCCAGGCTCTCACCTAGAGTACACGGTAAACTGCTTCCTCCCACAGACCATGACACCAGTGGGGAGTCGTGCTCTGCTTTCTTCCGTGGCCTGAGTCTCCCACGGAAAATGGTTGGGGACTCCCTTGCAGTTCTCTCACGCATGCACACAGCAACATGCTTCCAGCCTCAGGAAGGCCTCTTTTCGCTGAAGCAGGAATTCTCTGCAGACTTGTTCCCTCCACTTAGGTGCTTGGCTTTAGGCCTGCGGGCACACACGGGGCAACGGTACCAGCCTCGTAAACAAGGAGTGAGCTGACAGCTGCCTTCTGCACCGGCCTCTTTCTCCATCGAGTTTACGAATGGAACCCGTCCCCAGGCTCTTACCCACAGTTCAGAGTGAACTGCTTCCTCCCACAGACCATGACACCAGTGGGGAGTCGTGCTCGGCCTTCTTCCGGGGCCTGAGTCTCCCGCGGAAAATGGTTGGGGACTCCCTTGCCGTTCTCTCACGCATGCACACAGCAACATGCTTCCAGCCTCGGGACGGCCTCTTTTCGCTGAAGCAGGAATTCTCCACACACTTGTTCCTTCGACCCAGGGGCTTGGCTTTAGGCCTGCAGGCACACGTACGGGCCAACGGTACCAGCCTTGTAAACAAGGAGTGAGTTGACAGCTGCCTTCTGCGCCGGCCTGGTTCTGCCACGATTTTACCTATGGAACCCGCCCCCCCAGGCCCTCACCCACACTGCAGCATAAACTGCTTCCTCCCACAGAGGGGTCGACATTAGCCAAAGCACGGCTTCTGTACACTGTTGTTTCTTCGAGGTAGAACGCAAGCGATTAGACTTCCGTGCACAAGTGGGGCCGCAGGGCTAGCTCCCTGAAACATGTGGGGAGTCGTGTGCTGCCTTCTGCAGCGGCCTGAGGCTCCCACGGAAAATGGTTTGGGACTCCGTTGCAGTGCGCAAACGCATGCACACAGCAACACGCTTCCAGCCTCAGGAAGGCCTATTTCCGCTGAAGCAGGAATTCTCTCCGCACTTGTTCCTTCGACTTAGGTACTTGGCTTTAGGTCTGCAGGCACACACGGGGCAACGGTACCAGCCCCGTAACCCAGGAGGGAGCTCACAGCTGCCTTCTGCACCGGCCTGTTTCTCCATCGAGTTTACGTATGGAACCCGTCCCCAGGCTCTCACCCACAGTGCAGAGTAAACTGCTTCCCCCCACAGACCATGACACCAGTGAGGAGTCGTGCTCGGCCTTCTTCCGGGGCCTGAGTCTCCCACGGAAAATGGTTGGGGACTCCCTTGCCGTTCTCTCACACATGCACACAGCAACATGCTTCCAGCCTCGGGAAGGCCTCTTTTCGCTGAAGCAGGAATTCTCTACACACTTGTTCCTTCGACTGAGGGACTTGGCTTTAGGCCTGCAGGCACACCCGGGACAAGGGGACCGACCTCCTCCACAAGAGGTGAGTTGAGAGCGGCCTTCCGCACCGGCCTGTTTCTCGCTCCATTTCACGGATGGGACCCTTTCCCCCGTCTCTCCTGCACGAGCACTGTGAAATTCCTCTGGCTTCAGGAACGGCAATGTTAACTAAAGCGCAGGAACTCTCTAGCATTGATTCTTGGTGTTAGTAGCCCGGTAACCAGGCATCCAGGCACCCAGGGCAGGGCAGGGCGGATCTCCTAAAACAACAGCGGAGTCGACAGCAGCCTTCCTTACAGGCCTGCTTCTCACTCCGGGTTCCGTTTGGGTTCCATTTCTCATGCGTTCACAGAAACACACACGAGATGAAGTGCACGCTCAGGAAGGGCATTCTGTGCCGAGGCACGTGTTCTCTCCAGTGTGGCTCCTTTGTGTCGGGTGGACGGCCCTTAGGACCCCACGCACACGTGGGAGAGCCGACCTAGGTTCCCGAAACAAGAGTTGAGTCGAGGGGTGCCTTCTGCCCATGCTTCTTTCTCCCTCGGAATTCTGCTGGGACTCACTCCCCACGTTTGCCCTGAAGCAGAGTTGAAAAGGCTGCCACCCTGTGGAGAGGCATTGAATGAGCTGAAGCCGGGCTTCTTTACTGGCTTCTTTCTGCCAAATCAGCGTGGAGCCCTTAGCATTCCTAGGCACGCATGGGGCAGTAAGGGTGAGCTTCAGGTAACAAGAGCTGAGTCGAGAGGTGCCTTCCGGCCCGGACTTCCTCTCCCTCGGTTTCACGTGAGGAACCCGTTCCCCAGGCTCTCCCCCACGGTAGCCTGGAAACTGCTTCCTCCCTCAGAGAGGTGGATGGCAGCTAAAGCACGGTTTCTCTACCGTGTTGTCTCTTCGAGTTCGAACGCTAGCGATTAGGCTTCCATGCGAAAGTGAGGCCGCAGAGCTAGCTTCCTGAAACAAGAGGGGAGTCGTGTGCTGCCTTCGGCCAGGGCCTGAGTCTCACTCGGAAAAGGCCTCCGGACTCCCTTGCAGTGCTCTCACGCATTGCCACAGCAAAATGCTTGCACCCTCAGGAACGGCTCTTTCGGCTGAAGCACGGGTTCTCAGCAGAGCTGTTCCTTCGAGTTAGGGGGTTGCCTTCAAGCCTGCACGCACACACGGGGCAACGGGAGTAGGCGCGTAAACAAGAGGTGAGCTGAGAGCTGCCTTCCGCGCCGGCCTTGGTGCTCCCTCGATTTTACGGGTGGAACCCGTTCCCCAGGCTCTCAGCTACAGTACACGGTAAACTGCTTCCTCCCACAGACCATGACACAAGTGGGGAGTCGTGTTCTGCTTTCTTCCGGGGCCTGAGTCTCCCACGGAAAATGTTTTGGGACTCCCTTGCAGTTCTCTCACGCATGCACACAGCAACATGCTTCCAGCCTCAGGAAGGCCTCTTTTCGCTGAAGCAGGAATTCTCTGCAGACTTGTTCCCTCCACTTAGGTGCTTGGCTTTAGGCCTGCGGGCACACACGGGGCAACGGTACCAGCCTCGTAAACAAGGAGTGAGCTGACAGCTGCCTTCGGCACCGGCCTGTTTCTCCATCGAGTTTACGAATGGAACCCGTCCCCAGGCTCTCACCCACAGTGCAGAGTGAACTGCTTCCTCCCACAGACCATGACACCAGTGGGGAGTCGTGCTCGGCCTTCTTCCGGGGCCCGAGTCTCCCGCGGAAAATGGTTGGGGACTCCCTTGCCGTTCTCTCACGCATGCACACAGCAACATGCTTCCAGCCTCGGGAAGGCCTCTTTTCGCTGAAGCAGGAATTCTCCACACACTTGTTCCTTCGACTCAGGGGCTTGGCTTTAGGCCTGCAGGCACACGTACGGGGCAACGGTACCAGCCTCGTAAACAAGGAGTGAGTTGACAGCTGCCTTCTGCGCCGGCCTGGTTCTGCCTCGATTTTACCTATGGAACCCGCCGCCCGCCCCCCAGGCCCTCACCCACACTGCAGCATAAACTGCTTCCTCCCACAGAGGGGTCGACGGTAGCCAAAGCACGGCTTCTGTACACTGTTGTTTCTTCGAGGTAGAACGCAAGCGATTAGACTTCCGTGCAGAAGTGGGGCCGCAGGGCTAGCTTCCTGAAACACGTGGGGAGTCGTGTGCTGCCTTCTGCAGCGGCCTGAGGCTCCCACGGAAAATGGTTTGGGACTCCGTTGCAGTGCGCTCACGCATGCACACAGCAACACGCTTCCAGCCTCAGGAAGGCCTATTTCCGCTGAAGCAGGAATTCTCTCCACACTTGTTCCTTCGACTTAGGTGCTTGGTTTTAGGCCTGCAGCCACACACGGGGCAACGGTACCAGCCCCGTAACCCAGGAGGGAGCTGACAGCTGCCTTCTGCACCGGCCTGTTTCTCCATCGAGTTTACGTATGGAACCCGTCCCCAAGCTCTCACCCACAGTGCAGAGTAAACTGCTTCCCCCCACAGACCATGACACCAGTGAGGAGTCGTGCTCGGCCTTCTTCCGGGGCCTGAGTCTCCCACGGAAAATGGTTGGGGACTCCCTTGCCGTTCTCTCACGCATGCACACAGCAACATGCTTCCAGCCTCGGGAAGGCCTCTTTTCGCTGAAGCAGGAATTCTCTACACACTTGTTCCTTCGACTGGGGGGCTTGGCTTTAGGCCTGCAGGCACACCCGGGGCAAGGGGACCGGCCTCCTCCACAAGAGGTGAGTTGAGAGCGGCCTTCCGCAGCGGCCTGTTTCTCGCTCCATTTCACGGACGGGACCCTTTCCCCCGTCTCTCCTGCAGGAGCACTGTGAAATTCCTCTGGCGTCAGGAACGGCAATGTTAACCTAAGCGCAGGAACTCTCTAGCATTGATTCCTGGTGTTAGTAGCCCGGTAACCAGGCATCCAGGCACCCAGGGCAGGGCAGGGCGGATCTCCTAAAACAACAGCGGAGTCGACAGCAGCCTTCCTTACAGGCCTGCTTCTCACTCCGGGTTCCGTTTGGGTTCCATTTCTCATGCGTTCACAGAAACACACACGAGATGAAGTGCACGCTCAGGAAGGGCGATCTGTGCCGAGGCACGGGTTCTCTCCAGTGTTGTGCCTTTGCGTCGGGTGGACGGCCCTTAGGACTCCACGCACACGCGGGAGAGCCGACCTAGGTTCCCGAAACAAGAGTTGAGTCGAGGGGTGCCTTCTGCCCATGCTTCTTTCTCCCTCGGAATTCTGCTGGGACTCACTCCCCACGTTTGCCCTGAAGCAGAGTTGAAAAGGCTGCCACCCTGTGGAGAGGCATTGAATGAGCTGAAGCCGGGCTTCTTTACTGGCTTCTTTCTGCCAAATCAGCGTGGAGCCCTTAGCATTCCTAGGCACGTATGGGGCAGTAAGGGTGAGCTTCAGGTAACAAGAGCTGAGTCGAGAGGTGCCTTCTGGCCCGGACTTCTTCTCCCTCGGTTTCACGTGAGGAACCCGTTCCCCAGGCTCTCCCCGACGGTAGCCTGGAAACTGCTTCCTCCCTCAGAGAGGTGGATGGCAGCTAAAGCACGGTTTCTCTACCGTGTTGTCTCTTCGAGTTCGAACGCTAGCGATTAGGCTTCCATGCGAAAGTGAGGCCGCAGAGCTAGCTTCCTGAAACAAGTGGGGAGTCGTGTGCTGCCTTGGGTCAGGGCCTGAGTCTCACTCGGAAAAGGCCTCCGGACTCCCTTGCAGTGCTCTCACGCATTGCCACAGCAAAATGCTTGCACCCTCAGGAACGGCTCTTTTGGCTGAAGCACGGGTTCTCAGCAGAGTTGTTCCTTCGAGTTAGTGGGATGCCTTCAAGCCTGCACGCACACACGGGGCAACGGGAGTAGGCGCGTAAGCAAGAGGTCAGCTGAGAGCTGCCTTCCGCGCCGGCCTTGGTGCTCCCTCGATTTTACGTATGGAACCCGTTCCCCAGGCTCTCACCTAGAGTACACGGTAAACTGCTTCCTCCCACAGACCATGACACCAGTGGGGAGTCGTGCTCTGCTTTCTTCCGTGGCCTGAGTCTCCCACGGAAAATGGTTGGGGACTCCCTTGCAGTTCTCTCACGCATGCACACAGCAACATGCTTCCAGCCTCAGGAAGGCCTCTTTTCGCTGAAGCAGGAATTCTCTGCAGACTTGTTCCCTCCACTTAGGTGCTTGGCTTTAGGCCTGCAGGCACACACGGGGCAACGGTACCAGCCTCGTAAACAAGGAGTGACCTGACAGCTGCCTTCTGCACCGGCCTCTTTCTCCATCGAGTTTACGAATGGAACCCGTCCCCAGGCTCTTACCCACAGTTCAGAGTGAACTGCTTCCTCCCACAGACCATGACACCAGTGGGGAGTCGTGCTCGGCCTTCTTCCGGGGCCTGAGTCTCCCGCGGAAAATGGTTGGGGACTCCCTTGCCGTTCTCTCACGCATGCACACAGCAACATGCTTCCAGCCTCGGGACGGCCTCTTTTCGCTGAAGCAGGAATTCTCCACACACTTGTTCCTTCGACTCAGGGGCTTGGCTTTAGGCCTGCAGGCACACGTACGGGCCAACGGTACCAGCCTTGTAAACAAGGAGTGAGTTGACAGCTGCCTTCTGCGCCGGCCTGGTTCTGCCACGATTTTACCTATGGAACCCGCCCCCCCAGGCCCTCACCCACACTGCAGCATAAACTGCTTCCTCCCACAGAGGGGTCGACATTAGCCAAAGCACGGCTTCTGTACACTGTTGTTTCTTCGAGGTAGAACGCAAGCGATTAGACTTCCGTGCAGAAGTGGGGCCGCAGGGCTAGCTCCCTGAAACATGTGGGGAGTCGTGTGCTGCCTTCTGCAGCGGCCTGAGGCTCCCACGGAAAATGGTTTGGGACTCCGTTGCAGTGCGCAAACGCATGCACACAGCAACACGGTTCCAGCCTCAGGAAGGCCTATTTCCGCTGAAGCAGGAATTCTCTCCGCACTTGTTCCTTCGACTTAGGTACTTGGCTTTAGGTCTGCAGGCACACACGGGGCAACGGTACCAGCCCCGTAACCCAGGAGGGAGCTCACAGCTGCCTTCTGCACCGGCCTGTTTCTCCATCGAGTTTACGTATGGAACCCGTCCCCAGGCTCTCACCCACAGTGCAGAGTAAACTGCTTCCCCCCACAGACCATGACACCAGTGAGGAGTCGTGCTCGGCCTTCTTCCGGGGCCTGAGTCTCCCACGGAAAATGGTTGGGGACTCCCTTGCCGTTCTCTCACACATGCACACAGCAACATGCTTCCAGCCTCGGGAAGGCCTCTTTTCGCTGAAGCAGGAATTCTCTACACACTTGTTCCTTCGACTGAGGGACTTGGCTTTAGGCCTGCAGGCACACCCGGGGCAAGGGGACCGGCCTCCTCCACAAGAGGTGAGTTGAGAGCGGCCTTCCGCACCGGCCTGTTTCTCGCTCCATTTCACGGATGGGACCCTTTCCCCCGTCTCTCCTGCACGAGCACTGTGAAATTCCTCTGGCTTCAGGAACGGCAATGTTAACTAAAGCGCAGGAACTCTCTAGCATTGATTCTTGGTGTTAGTAGCCCGGTAACCAGGCATCCAGGCACCCAGGGCAGGGCAGGGCGGATCTCCTAAAACAACAGCGGAGTCGACAGCAGCCTTCCTTACAGGCCTGCTTCTCACTCCGGGTTCCGTTTGGGTTCCATTTCTCATGCGTTCACAGAAACACACACGAGATGAAGTGCACGCTCAGGAAGGGCGATCTGTGCCGAGGCACGGGTTCTCTCCAGTGTGGCTCCTTTGCGTCGGGTGGACGGCCCTTAGGACTCCACGCACACGTGGGAGAGCCGACCTAGGTTCCCGAAACAAGAGTTGAGTCGAGGGGTGCCTTCTGCCCATGCTTCTTTCTCCCTCGGAATTCTGCTGGGACTCACTCCCCACGTTTGCCCTGAAGCAGAGTTGAAAAGGCTGCCACCCTGTGGAGAGGCATTGAATGAGCTGAAGCCGGGCTTCTTTACTGGCTTCTTTCTGCCAAATCAGCGTGGAGCCCTTAGCATTCCTAGGCACGCATGGGGCAGTAAGGGTGAGCTTCAGGTAACAAGAGCTGAGTCGAGAGGTGCCTTCCGGCCCGGACTTCCTCTCCCTCGGTTTCACGTGAGGAACCCGTTCCCCAGGCTCTCCCCGACGGTAGCCTGGAAACTGCTTCCTCCCTCAGAGAGGTGGATGGCAGCTAAAGCACGGTTTCTCTACCGTGTTGTCTCTTCGAGTTCGAACGCTAGCGATTAGGCTTCCATGCGAAAGTGAGGCCGCAGAGCTAGCTTCCTGAAACAAGAGGGGAGTCGTGTGCTGCCTTCGGCCAGGGCCTGAGTCTCACTCGGAAAAGGCCTCCGGACTCCCTTGCAGTGCTCTCACGCATTGCCACAGCAAAATGCTTGCACCCTCAGGAACGGCTCTTTCGGCTGAAGCACGGGTTCTCAGCAGAGCTGTTCCTTCGAGTTAGGGGGTTGCCTTCAAGCCTGCACGCACACACGGGGCAACGGGAGTAGGCGCGTAAACAAGAGGTGAGCTGAGAGCTGCCTTCCGCGCCGGCCTTGGTGCTCCCTCGATTTTACGGGTGGAACCCGTTCCCCAGGCTCTCAGCTACAGTACACGGTAAACTGCTTCCTCCCACAGACCATGACACAAGTGGGGAGTCGTGCTCTGCTTTCTTCCGGGGCCTGAGTCTCCCACGGAAAATGTTTTGGGACTCCCTTGCAGTTCTCTCACGCATGCACACAGCAACATGCTTCCAGCCTCAGGAAGGCCTCTTTTCGCTGAAGCAGGAATTCTCTGCAGACTTGTTCCCTCCACTTAGGTGCTTGGCTTTAGGCCTGCGGGCACACACGGGGCAACGGTACCAGCCTCGTAAACAAGGAGTGAGCTGACAGCTGCCTTCGGCACCGGCCTGTTTCTCCATCGAGTTTACGAATGGAACCCGTCCCCAGGCTCTCACCCACAGTGCAGAGTGAACTGCTTCCTCCCACAGACCATGACACCAGTGGGGAGTCGTGCTCGGCCTTCTTCCGGGGCCCGAGTCTCCCGCGGAAAATGGTTGGGGACTCCCTTGCCGTTCTCTCACGCATGCACACAGCAACATGCTTCCAGCCTCGGGAAGGCCTCTTTTCGCTGAAGCAGGAATTCTCCACACACTTGTTCCTTCGACTCAGGGGCTTGGCTTTAGGCCTGCAGGCACACGTACGGGGCAACGGTACCAGCCTCGTAAACAAGGAGTGAGTTGACAGCTGCCTTCTGCGCCGGCCTGGTTCTGCCTCGATTTTACCTATGGAACCCGCCGCCCGCCCCCCAGGCCCTCACCCACACTGCAGCATAAACTGCTTCCTCCCACAGAGGGGTCGACGGTAGCCAAAGCACGGCTTCTGTACACTGTTGTTTCTTCGAGGTAGAACGCAAGCGATTAGACTTCCGTGCACAAGTGGGGCCGCAGGGCTAGCTTCCTGAAACACGTGGGGAGTCGTGTGCTGCCTTCTGCAGCGGCCTGAGGCTCCCACGGAAAATGGTTTGGGACTCCGTTGCAGTGCGCTCACGCATGCACACAGCAACACGCTTCCAGCCTCAGGAAGGCCTATTTCCGCTGAAGCAGGAATTCTCTCCACACTTGTTCCTTCGACTTAGGTGCTTGGTTTTAGGCCTGCAGGCACACACGGGGCAACGGTACCAGCCCCTTAACCCAGGAGGGAGCTGACAGCTGCCTTCTGCACCGGCCTGTTTCTCCATCGAGTTTACGTATGGAACCCGTCCCCAGGCTCTCACCCACAGTGCAGAGTAAACTGCTTCCCCCCACAGACCATGACACCAGTGAGGAGTCGTGCTCGGCCTTCTTCCGGGACCTGAGTCTCCCACGGAAAATGGTTGGGGACTCCCTTGCCGTTCTCTCACGCATGCACACAGCAACATGCTTCCAGCCTCGGGAAGGCCTCTTTTCGCTGAAGCAGGAATTCTCTACACACTTGTTCCTTCGACTGGGGGGCTTGGCTTTAGGCCTGCAGGCACACCCGGGGCAAGGGGACCGGCCTCCTCCACAAGAGGTGAGTTGAGAGCGGCCTTCCGCAGCGGCCTGTTTCTCGCTCCATTTCACGGACGGGACCCTTTCCCCCGTCTCTCCTGCAGGAGCACTGTGAAATTCCTCTGGCGTCAGGAACGGCAATGTTAACCTAAGCGCAGGAACTCTCTAGCATTGATTCCTGGTGTTAGTAGCCCGGTAACCAGGCATCCAGGCACCCAGGGCAGGGCAGGGCGGATCTCCTAAAACAACAGCGGAGTCGACAGCAGCCTTCCTTACAGGCCTGCTTCTCACTCCGGGTTCCGTTTGGGTTCCATTTCTCATGCGTTCACAGAAACACACACGAGATGAAGTGCACGCTCAGGAAGGGCGATCTGTGCCGAGGCACGGGTTCTCTCCAGTGTTGTGCCTTTGCGTCGGGTGGACGGCCCTTAGGACTCCACGCACACGCGGGAGAGCCGACCTAGGTTCCCGAAACAAGAGTTGAGTCGAGGGGTGCCTTCTGCCCATGCTTCTTTCTCCCTCGGAATTCTGCTGGGACTCACTCCCCACGTTTGCCCTGAAGCAGAGTTGAAAAGGCTGCCACCCTGTGGAGAGGCATTGAATGAGCTGAAGCCGGGCTTCTTTACTGGCTTCTTTCTGCCAAATCAGCGTGGAGCCCTTAGCATTCCTAGGCACGTATGGGGCAGTAAGGGTGAGCTTCAGGTAACAAGAGCTGAGTCGAGAGGTGCCTTCTGGCCCGGACTTCTTCTCCCTCGGTTTCACGTGAGGAACCCGTTCCCCAGGCTCTCCCCCACGGTAGCCTGGAAACTGCTTCCTCCCTCAGAGAGGTGGATGGCAGCTAAAGCACGGTTTCTCTACCGTGTTGTCTCTTCGAGTTCGAACGCTAGCGATTAGGCTTCCATGCGAAAGTGAGGCCGCAGAGCTAGCTTCCTGAAACAAGTGGGGAGTCGTGTGCTGCCTTGGGTCAGGGCCTGAGTCTCACTCGGAAAAGGCCTCCGGACTCCCTTGCAGTGCTCTCACGCATTGCCACAGCAAAATGCTTGCACCCTCAGGAACGGCTCTTTTGGCTGAAGCACGGGTTCTCAGCAGAGTTGTTCCTTCGAGTTAGTGGGATGCCTTCAAGCCTGCACGCACACACGGGGCAACGGGAGTAGGCGCGTAAGCAAGAGGTCAGCTGAGAGCTGCCTTCCGCGCCGGCCTTGGTGCTCCCTCGATTTTACGTATGGAACCCGTTCCCCAGGCTCTCACCTAGAGTACACGGTAAACTGCTTCCTCCCACAGACCATGACACCAGTGGGGAGTCGTGCTCTGCTTTCTTCCGTGGCCTGAGTCTCCCACGGAAAATGGTTGGGGACTCCCTTGCAGTTCTCTCACGCATGCACACAGCAACATGCTTCCAGCCTCAGGAAGGCCTCTTTTCGCTGAAGCAGGAATTCTCTGCAGACTTGTTCCCTCCACTTAGGTGCTTGGCTTTAGGCCTGCAGGCACACACGGGGCAACGGTACCAGCCTCGTAAACAAGGAGTGACCTGACAGCTGCCTTCTGCACCGGCCTCTTTCTCCATCGAGTTTACGAATGGAACCCGTCCCCAGGCTCTTACCCACAGTTCAGAGTGAACTGCTTCCTCCCACAGACCATGACACCAGTGGGGAGTCGTGCTCGGCCTTCTTCCGGGGCCTGAGTCTCCCGCGGAAAATGGTTGGGGACTCCCTTGCCGTTCTCTCACGCATGCACACAGCAACATGCTTCCAGCCTCGGGACGGCCTCTTTTCGCTGAAGCAGGAATTCTCCACACACTTGTTCCTTCGACTCAGGGGCTTGGCTTTAGGCCTGCAGGCACACGTACGGGCCAACGGTACCAGCCTTGTAAACAAGGAGTGAGTTGACAGCTGCCTTCTGCGCCGGCCTGGTTCTGCCACGATTTTACCTATGGAACCCGCCCCCCCAGGCCCTCACCCACACTGCAGCATAAACTGCTTCCTCCCACAGAGGGGTCGACATTAGCCAAAGCACGGCTTCTGTACACTGTTGTTTCTTCGAGGTAGAACGCAAGCGATTAGACTTCCGTGCAGAAGTGGGGCCGCAGGGCTAGCTCCCTGAAACATGTGGGGAGTCGTGTGCTGCCTTCTGCAGCGGCCTGAGGCTCCCACGGAAAATGGTTTGGGACTCCGTTGCAGTGCGCAAACGCATGCACACAGCAACACGGTTCCAGCCTCAGGAAGGCCTATTTCCGCTGAAGCAGGAATTCTCTCCGCACTTGTTCCTTCGACTTAGGTACTTGGCTTTAGGTCTGCAGGCACACACGGGGCAACGGTACCAGCCCCGTAACCCAGGAGGGAGCTCACAGCTGCCTTCTGCACCGGCCTGTTTCTCCATCGAGTTTACGTATGGAACCCGTCCCCAGGCTCTCACCCACAGTGCAGAGTAAACTGCTTCCCCCCACAGACCATGACACCAGTGAGGAGTCGTGCTCGGCCTTCTTCCGGGGCCTGAGTCTCCCACGGAAAATGGTTGGGGACTCCCTTGCCGTTCTCTCACACATGCACACAGCAACATGCTTCCAGCCTCGGGAAGGCCTCTTTTCGCTGAAGCAGGAATTCTCTACACACTTGTTCCTTCGACTGAGGGACTTGGCTTTAGGCCTGCAGGCACACCCGGGGCAAGGGGACCGGCCTCCTCCACAAGAGGTGAGTTGAGAGCGGCCTTTCGCACCGGCCTGTTTCTCGCTCCATTTCACGGATGGGACCCTTTCCCCCGTCTCTCCTGCACGAGCACTGTGAAATTCCTCTGGCTTCAGGAACGGCAATGTTAACTAAAGCGCAGGAACTCTCTCGCATTGATTCTTGGTGTTAGTAGCCCGGTAACCAGGCATCCAGGCACCCAGGGCAGGGCGGGGCGGATCTCCTAAAACAACAGCGGAGTCGACCGCAGCCTTCCTTACAGGCCTGCTTCTCACTCCGGGTTCCGTTTGGGTTCCATTTCTCATGCGTTCACAGAAACACACACGAGATGAAGTGCACGCTCAGGAAGGGCGATCTGTGCCGAGGCACGGGTTCTCTCCAGTGTGGCTCCTTTGCGTCGGGTGGACGGCCCTTAGGACTCCACGCACACGCGGGAGAGCCGACCTAGGTTTCCGCAACAAGAGTTGAGTCGAGGGGTGCCTTCTGCCCATGCTTCTTTCTCCCTCGGAATTCTGCTGGGACTCACTCCCCACGTTTGCCCTGAAGCAGAGTTGAAAAGGCTGCCACCCTGTGGAGAGGCATTGAATGAGCTGAAGCCGGGCTTCTTTACCGGCTTCTTTCTGCCAAATCTGCGTGGAGCCCTTAGCATTCCTAGGCACGCATGGGGCAGTAAGGGTGAGCTTCAGGTAACAAGAGCTGAGTCGAGAGGTGCCTTCCGGCCCGGACTTCCTCTCCCTCGGTTTCACGTGAGGAACCCGTTCCCCAGGCTCTCCCCCACGGTAGCCTGGAAACTGCTTCCTCCCTCAGAGAGGTGGATGGCAGCTAAAGCACGGTTTCTCTACCGTGTTGTCTCTTCGAGTTCGAACGCTACGGATTAGGCTTCCATGCGAAAGTGAGGCCGCAGAGCTAGCTTCCTGAAACAAGTGGGGAGTCGTGTGCTGCCTTCGGCCAGGGCCTGAGTCTCACTCGGAAAAGGCCTCCGGACTCCCTTGCAGTGCTCTCACGCATTGCCACAGCAAAATGCTTGCACCCTCAGGAACGGCTCTTTCGGCTGAAGCACGGGTTCTCAGCAGAGCTGTTCCTTCGAGTTAGGGGGTTGCCTTCAAGCCTGCACGCACACACGGGGCAACGGGAGTAGGCGCGTAAACAAGAGGTGAGCTGAGAGCTGCCTTCCGCGCCGGCCTTGGTGCTCCCTCGATTTTACGGGTGGAACCCGTTCCCCAGGCTCTCAGCTACAGTACACGGTAAACTGCTTCCTCCCACAGACCATGACACAAGTGGGGAGTCGTGCTCTGCTTTCTTCCGGGGCCTGAGTCTCCCACGGAAAATGTTTTGGGACTCCCTTGCAGTTCTCTCACGCATGCACACAGCAACATGCTTCCAGCCTCAGGAAGGCCTCTTTTCGCTGAAGCAGGAATTCTCTGCAGACTTGTTCCCTCCACTTAGGTGCTTGGCTTTAGGCCTGCAGGCACACACGGGGCAACGGTACCAGCCTCGTAAACAAGGAGTGAGCTGACAGCTGCCTTCGGCACCGGCCTGTTTCTCCATCGAGTTTACGAATGGAACCCGTCCCCAGGCTCTCACCCACAGTGCAGAGTAAACTGCTTCCTCCCACAGACCATGACACCAGTGGGGATTCGTGCTCGGCCTTCTTCCGGGGCCTGAGTCTCCCGCGGAAAATGGTTGGGGACTCCCTTGCCGTTCTCTCACGCATGCACACAGCAACATGCTTCCAGCCTCGGGAAGGCCTCTTTTCGCTGAAGCAGGAATTCTCCACACACTTGTTCCTTCGACTCAGGGGCTTGGCTTTAGGCCTGCAGGCACACGTACGGGGCAACGGTACCAGCCTCGTAAACAAGGAGTGAGTTGACAGCTGCCTTCTGCGCCGGCCTGGATCTGCCTCGATTTTACCTATGGAACCCGCCCCCCCCCCCAGGCCCTCACCCACACTGCAGCATAAACTGCTTCCTCCCACAGAGGGGTCGACGGTAGCCAAAGCACGGCTTCTGTACACTGTTGTTTCTTCGAGGTAGAACGCAAGCGATTAGACTTCCGTGCAGAAGTGGGGCCGCAGGGCTAGCTCCCTGAAACATGTGGGGAGTCGTGTGCTGCCTTCTGCAGCGGCCTGAGGCTCCCACGGAAAATGGTTTGGGACTCCGTTGCAGTGCGCAAACGCATGCACACAGCAACACGCTTCCAGCCTCAGGAAGGCCTATTTCGGCTGAAGCAGGAATTCTCTCCGCACTTGTTCCTTCGACTTAGGTACTTGGCTTTAGGCCTGCAGGCACACACGGGGCAACGGTACCAGACCCGTAACCCAGGAGGGAGCTCACAGCTGCCTTCTGCACCGGCCTGTTTCTCCATCGAGTTTACGTATGGAACCCGTCCCCAGGCTCTCACCCACAGTGCAGAGTAAACTGCTTCCCCCCACAGACCATGACACCAGTGAGGAGTCGTGCTCGGCCTTCTTCCGGGGCCTGAGTCTCCCACGGAAAATGGTTGGGGACTCCCTTGCCGTTCTCTCACACATGCACACAGCAACATGCTTCCAGCCTCGGGAAGGCCTCTTTTCGCTGAAGCAGGAATTCTCTACACACTTGTTCCTTCGACTGAGGGACTTGGCTTTAGGCCTGTAGGCACACCGGGGGCAAGGGGACCGGCCTCCTCCACAAGAGGTGAGTTGAGAGCGGCCTTCCGCACCGGCCTGTTTCTCGCTCCATTTCACGGATGGGACCCTTTCCCCCGTCTCTCCTGCACGAGCACTGTGAAATTCCTCTGGCTTCAGGAACGGCAATGTTAACTAAAGCGCAGGAACTCTCTAGCATTGATTCTTGGTGTTAGTAGCCCGGTAACCAGGCATCCAGGCACCCAGGGCAGGGCAGGGCGGATCTCCTAAAACAATAGCGGAGTCGACAGCAGCCTTCCTTACAGGCCTGCTTCTCACTCCGGGTTCCGTTTGGGTTCCATTTCTCATGCGTTCACAGAAACACACACGAGATGAAGTACACGCTCAGGAAGGGCGATCTGTGCCGAGGCACGGGTTCTCTCCAGTGTTGTGCCTTTGCGTCGGGTGGACGGCCCTTAGGACTCCACGCACACGCGGGAGAGCCGACCTAGGTTCCCGAAACAAGAGTTGAGTCGAGGGGTGCCTTCTGCCCATGCTTCTTTCTCCCTCGGAATTCTGCTGGGACTCACTCCCCACGTTTGCCCTGCAACAGAGTTGAAAATGCTGCCACCCTGTGGAGAGGCATTGAATGAGCTGAAGCCCGGCTTCTTTACTGGCTTCTTTCTGCCAAATCAGCGTGGAGTCCTTAGCATTCCTAGGCACGCATGGGGCAGTAAGGGTGAGCTTCAGGTAACAAGAGCTGAGTCGAGAGGTGCCTTCTGGCCCGGACTACTTCTCCCTCGGTTTCACGTGAGGAACCCGTTCCCCAGGCTCTACCCGACGGTAGCCTGGAAACTGCTTCCCCCCTCAGAGAGGTGGATGGCAGCTAAAGCACGGTTTCTCTACCGTGTTGTCTCTTCGAGTTCGAACGCTAGCGATTAGGCTTCCATGCGAAAGTGAGGCCGCAGAGCTAGCTTCCTGAAACAAGTGGGGAGTCGTGTGCTGCCTTCGGCCAGGGCCTGAGTCTCACTCGGAAAAGGCCTCCGGACTCCCTTGCAGTGCTCCCACGCATTGCCACAGCAAAATGCTTGCACCCTCAGGAACGGCTCTTTTGGCTGAAGCACGGGTTCTCAGCAGAGTTGTTCCTTCGAGTTAGGGGGTTGCCTTCAAGCCTGCACGCACACACGGGGCAACGGGAGTAGGCGCGTAACCAAGAGGTGAGCTGAGAGCTGCCTTCCGCGCCGGCCTTGGTGCTCCCTCGATTTTACGGGTGGAACCCGTTCCCCAGGCTCTCAGCTACAGTACACGGTAAACTGCTTCCTCCCACAGACCATGACACCAGTGGGGAGTCGTGCTCTGCTTTCTTCCGGGGCCTGAGTCTCCCACGGAAAATGTTTTGGGACTCCCTTGCAGTTCTCTCACGCATGCACACAGCAACATGCTTCCAGCCTCAGGAAGGCCTCTTTTCGCTGAAGCAGGAATTCTCTGCAGACTTGTTCCCTCCACTTAGGTGCTTGGCTTTAGGCCTGCAGGCACACACGGGGCAACGGTACCAGCCTCGTAAACAAGGAGTGAGCTGACAGCTGCCTTCTGCACCGGCCTGTTTCTCCATCGAGTTTACGAATGGAACCCGTCCCCAGGCTCTCACCCACTGTGCAGAGTGAACTGCTTCCTCCCACAGACCATGACACCTGGGGGAGTCGTGCTCGGCCTTCCTCCGGGGCCTGAGTCTCCCGCGGAAAATGGTTGGGGACTCCCTTGCCGTTCTCTCAAGCATGCACACAGCAACATGCTTCCAGCCTCGGGACGGCCTCTTTTCGCTGAAGCAGGAATTCTCCACACACTTGTTCCTTCGACTCAGGGGCTTGGCTTTAGGCCTGCAGGCCCACGTACGGGCCAACGGTACCAGCCTCGTAAACAAGGAGTGAGTTGACAGCTGCCTTCTGCGCCGGCCTGGTTCTGCCTCGATTTTACCTATGGAACCCGCCCCCCCAGGCCCTCACCCACACTGCAGCATAAACTGCTTCCTCCCACAGAGGGGTCGACGGTAGCCAAAGCACGGCTTCTGTACATTGTTGTTTCTTCGAGGTAGAACGCAAGCGATTAGACTTCCATGCAGAAGTGGGGCCGCAGGGCTAGCTTCCTGAAACAAGTGGGGAGTCGTGTGCTGCCTTGTGCAGCGGCCTGAGGCTCCCACGGAAAATGGTTTGGGACTCCGTTGCAGTGCGCTCACGCATGCACACAGCAACACGTTTCCAGCCTCAGGAAGGCCTATTTCCGCTGAAGCACGAATTCTCTCCACACTTGTTCCTTCCACTTAAATGCTTGACTTTAGGCCTGCAGGCACACAAGGGGCAACGGTACCAGCCCCGTAACCCAGGAGGGAGCTGACAGCTGCCTTCTGCACCGGCCTGTTTCTCCATTGAGTTTATGTATGGAACCCGTCCCCAGGCTCTCACCCACAGTGCAGAGTAAACTGCATCCCCCCACAGACCATGGCACCAGTGAGGAGTCGTGCTCGGCCTTCTTCCGGGGCCTGAGTCTCCCACGGAAAATGGTTGGGGACTCCCTTGCCGTTCTCTCACGCATGCACACAGCAACATGCCTCCAGCCTCGGGAAGGCCTCTTTTCGCTGAAGCAGGAATTCTCTACACACTTGTTCCTTCGACTTAGGGGCTTGGCTTTAGGCCTGCAGGCACACCCGGGGCAAGGGGACCGGCCTCCTCCACAAGAGGTGAGTTGAGAGCGGCCTTCCGCACCGGCCTGTTTCTCGCTCCATTTCACGGATGGGACCCTTTCCCCCGTCTCTCCTGCACGAGCACTGTGAAATTCCTCTGGCTTCAGGAACGGCAATGTTAACTAAAGCGCAGGAACTCTCTCGCATTGATTCTTGGTGTTAGTAGCCCGGTAACCAGGCATCCAGGCACCCAGGGCAGGGCGGGGCGGATCTCCTAAAACAACAGCGGAGTCGACCGCAGCCTTCCTTACAGGCCTGCTTCTCACTCCGGGTTCCGTTTGGGTTCCATTTCTCATGCGTTCACAGAAACACACACGAGATGAAGTGCACGCTCAGGAAGGGCGATCTGTGCCGAGGCACGGGTTCTCTCCAGTGTTGTGCCTTTGCGTCGGGTGGACGGCCCTTAGGACTCCACGCACACGCGGGAGAGCCGACCTAGGTTTCCGCAACAAGAGTTGAGTCGAGGGGTGCCTTCTGCCCATGCTTCTTTCTCCCTCGGAATTCTGCTGGGACTCACTCCCCACGTTTGCCCTGAAGCAGAGTTGAAAAGGCTGCCACCCTGTGGAGAGGCATTGAATGAGCTGAAGCCGGGCTTCTTTACTGGCTTCTTTCTGCCAAATCTGCGTGGAGCCCTTAGCATTCCTAGGCACGCATGGGGCAGTAAGGGTGAGCTTCAGGTAACAAGAGCTGAGTCGAGAGGTGCCTTCCGGCCCGGACTTCCTCTCCCTCGTTTTCACGTGAGGAACCCGTTCCCCAGGCTCTCCCCACGGTAGCCTGGAAACTGCTTCCTCCCTCAGAGAGGTGGATGGCAGCTAAAGCACGGTTTCTCTACCGTGTTGTCTCTTCGAGTTCGAACGGTACGGATTAGGCTTCCATGCGAAAGTGAGGCCGCAGAGCTAGCTTCCTGAAACAAGTGGGGAGTCGTGTGCTGCCTTCGGCCAGGGCCTGAGTCTCACTCGGAAAAGGCCTCCGGACTCCCTTGCAGTGCTCTCACGCATTGCCACAGCAAAATGCTTGCACCCTCAGGAACGGCTCTTTCGGCTGAAGCACGGGTTCTCAGCAGAGCTGTTCCTTCGAGTTAGGGGGTTGCCTTCAAGCCTGCACGCACACAAGGGGCAACGGGAGTAGGCGCGAAAACAAGAGGTGAGCTGAGAGCTGCCTTCCGCGCCGGCCTTGGTGCTCCCTCGATTTTACGGGTGGAACCCGTTCCCCAGGCTCTCAGCTACAGTACACGGTAAACTGCTTCCTCCCACAGACCATGACACAAGTGGGGAGTCGTGCTCTGCTTTCTTCCGGGGCCTGAGTCTCCCACGGAAAATGTTTTGGGACTCCCTTGCAGTTCTCTCACGCATGCACACAGCAACATGCTTCCAGCCTAAGGATGGCCTCTTTTCGCTGAAGCAGGAATTCTCTGCAGACTTGTTCCCTCCACTTAGGTGCTTGGCTTTAGGCCTGCAGGCACACACGGGGCAACGGTACCAGCCTCGTAAACAAGGAGTGAGCTGACAACTGCCTTCGGCACCGGCCTGTTTCTCCATCGAGTTTACGAATGGACCCCGTCCCCAGGCTCTCACCCACAGTGCAGAGTGAACTGCTTCCTCCCACAGACCACGACACCAGTGGGGATTCGTGCTCGGCCTTCTTCCGGGGCCTGAGTCTCCCGCGGAAAATGGTTGGGGACTCCCTTGCCGTTCTCTCACGCATGCACACAGCAACATGCTTCCAGCCTCGGGAAGGCCTCTTTTCGCTGAAGCAGGAATTCTCCACACACTTGTTCCTTCGACTCAGGGGCTTGGCTTTAGGCCTGCAGGCACACGTACGGGGCAACGGTACCAGCCTCGTAAACAAGGAGTGAGTTGACAGCTGCCTTCTGCGCCGGCCTGGTTCTGCCTCGATTTTACCTATGGAACCCGCCCCCCTCCCAGGCCCTCACCCACACTGCAGCATAAACTGCTTCCTCCCACAGAGGGGTCGACGGTAGCCAAAGCACGGCTTCTGTACACTGTTGTTTCTTCGAGGTAGAACGCAAGCGATTAGACTTCCGTGCAGAAGTGGGGCCGCAGGGCTAGCTTCCTGAAACAAGTGGGGAGTCGTGTGCTGCCTTGTGTAGCGGCCTGAGGCTCCCACGGGAAATGGTTTGGGACTCCGTTGCAGTGCGCTCACGCATGCACACAGCAACACGCTTCCAGCCTCAGGAAGGCCTATTTCCGCTGAAGCAGGAATTCCCTCCGCACCTGTTCCTTCGACTTAGGTGCTTGGCTTTAGGCCTGCAGGCACACAAGGGGCAACGGTATCAGCCCCGTAACCCAGGAGGGAGCTGACAGCTGCCTTCTGCACCGGCCTGTTTCTCCATCGATTTTACGTATGGAACCCGTCCCCAGGCTCTCACCCACAGTGCAGAGTAAACTGCTTCCCCCCACAGACCATGACACCAGTGAGGAGTCGTGCTCGGCCTTCTTCCGGGGCCTGAGTCTCCCACGGAAAATGTTTTGGGACTCCCTTGCAGTTCTCTCACGCATGCACACAGCAACATGCTTCCAGCCTCAGGAAGGCCTCTTTTCGCTGAAGCAGGAATTCTCTGCAGACTTGTTCCCTCCACTTAGGTGCTTGGCTTCAGGCCTGCAGGCACACACGGGGCAACGGTACCAGCCTCGTAAACAAGGAGTGAGCTGACAGCTGCCTTCGGCACCGGCCTGTTTCTCCATCGAGTTTACGAATGGAACCCGTCCGCAGGCTCTCACCCACAGTGCAGAGTGAACTGCTTCCTCCCACAGACCACGACACCAGTGGGGAGTCGTGCTCGGCCTTCTTCCGGGGCCTGAGTCTCCCGCGGAAAATGGTTGGGGACTCCCTTGCCGTTCTCTCACGCATGCACACAGCAACATGCTTCCAGCCTCGGGAAGGCCTCTTTTCGCTGAAGCAGGAATTCTCCACACACTTGTTCCTTCGACTCAGGGGCTTGGCTTTAGGCCTGCAGGCACACGTACGGGGCAACGGTACCAGCCTCGTAAACAAGGAGTGAGTCGACAGCTGCCTTCTGCGCCGGCCTGGTTCTGCCTCGATTTTACCTATGGAACCCGCCCCCCCCCCCCCCCAGGCCCTCACCCACACTGCAGCATAAACTGCTTCCTCCCACAGAGGGGTCGACGGTAGCCAAAGCACGGCTTCTGTACACTGTTGTTTCTTCGAGGTAGAACGCAAGCGATTAGACTTCCGTGCACAAGTGGGGCCGCAGGGCTAGCTTCCTGAAACACGTGGGGAGTCGTGTGCTGCCTTCTGCAGCGGCCTGAGGCTCCCACGGAAAATGGTTTGGGACTCCGTTGCAGTGCGCTCACGCATGCACACAGCAACACGCTTCCAGCCTCAGGAAGGCCTATTTCCGCTGAAGCAGGAATTCTCTCCGCACTTGTTCCTTCGACTTAGGTGCTTGGCTTTAGGCCTGCAGGCACACACGGGGCAACGGTACCAGCCCCGTAACCCAGGAGGGAGCTGACAGCTGCCTTCTGCACCGGCCTGTTTCTCCATCGAGTTTACGTATGGAACCCGTCCCCAGGCTCTCACCCACAGTGCAGAGTAAACTGCTTCCCCCCACAGACCATGACACCAGTGAGGAGTCGTGCTCGGCCTTCTTCCGGGGCCTGAGTCTCCCACGGAAAATGGTTGGGGACTCCCTTGCCGTTCTCTCACGCATGCACACAGCAACATGCTTCCAGCCTCGGGAAGGCCTCTTTTCGCTGAAGCAGGAATTCTCTACACACTTGTTCCTTCGACTGAGGGGCTTGGCTGTAGGCCTGCAGGCACACCCGGGGCAAGGGGACCGGCCTCCTCCACAAGAGGTGAGTTGAGAGCGGCCTTCCGCAGCGGCCTGTTTCTCGCTCCATTTCACGGACGGGACCCTTTCCCCCGTCTCTCCTGCACGAGCACTGTGAAATTCCTCTGGCTTCAGGAACGGCAATGTTAACTAAAGCGCAGGAACTCTCTAGCATTGATTCCTGGTGTTAGTAGCCCGGTAACCAGGCATCCAGGCACCCAGGGCAGGGCAGGGCGGATCTCCTAAAACAACAGCGGAGTCGACAGCAGCCTTCCTTACAGGCCTGCTTCTCACTCCGGGTTCCGTTTGGGTTCCATTTCTCATGCGTTCACAGAAACACACACGAGATGAAGTGCACGCTCAGGAAGGGCGATCTGTGCCGAGGCACGGGTTCTCTCCAGTGTGGCTCCTTTGCGTCGGGTGGACGGCCCTTAGGACCCCCCGCACACGCGGGAGAGCCGACCTAGGTTCCCGAAACAAGAGTTGAGTCGAGGGGTGCCTTCTGCCCATGCTTCTTTCTCCCTCGGAATTCTGCTGGGACTCACTCCCCACGCTTGCCCTGAAGCAGAGTTGAAAAGGCTGCCACCCTGTGGAGAGGCATTGAATGAGCTGAAGCCGGGCTTCTTTACCGGCTTCTTTCTGCCAAATCAGCGTGGAGCCCTTAGCATTCCTAGGCACGCATGGGGCAGTAAGGGTGAGCTTCAGGTAACAAGAGCTGAGTCGAGAGGTGCCTTCTGGCCCGGACTACTTCTCCCTCGGTTTCACGTGAGGAACCCGTTCCCCAGGCTCTACCCGACGGTAGCCTGGAAACTGCTTCCCCCCTCAGAGAGGTGGATGGCAGCTAAAGCACGGTTTCTCTACCGTGTTGTCTCTTCGAGTTCGAACGCTAGCGATTAGGCTTCCATGCGAAAGTGAGGCCGCAGAGCTAGCTTCCTGAAACAAGTGGGGAGTCGTGTGCTGCCTTCGGCCAGGGCCTGAGTCTCACTCGGAAAAGGCCTCCGGACTCCCTTGCAGTGCTCCCACGCATTGCCACAGCAAAATGCTTGCACCCTCAGGAACGGCTCTTTTGGCTGAAGCACGGGTTCTCAGCAGAGTTGTTCCTTCGAGTTAGGGGGTTGCCTTCAAGCCTGCACGCACACACGGGGCAACGGGAGTAGGCGCGTAACCAAGAGGTGAGCTGAGAGCTGCCTTCCGCGCCGGCCTTGGTGCTCCCTCGATTTTACGGGTGGAACCCGTTCCCCAGGCTCTCAGCTACAGTACACGGTAAACTGCTTCCTCCCACAGACCATGACACCAGTGGGGAGTCGTGCTCTGCTTTCTTCCGGGGCCTGAGTCTCCCACGGAAAATGTTTTGGGACTCCCTTGCAGTTCTCTCACGCATGCACACAGCAACATGCTTCCAGCCTCAGGAAGGCCTCTTTTCGCTGAAGCAGGAATTCTCTGCAGACTTGTTCCCTCCACTTAGGTGCTTGGCTTTAGGCCTGCAGGCACACACGGGGCAACGGTACCAGCCTCGTAAACAAGGAGTGAGCTGACAGCTGCCTTCTGCACCGGCCTGTTTCTCCATCGAGTTTACGAATGGAACCCGTCCCCAGGCTCTCACCCACTGTGCAGAGTGAACTGCTTCCTCCCACAGACCATGACACCTGGGGGAGTCGTGCTCGGCCTTCCTCCGGGGCCTGAGTCTCCCGCGGAAAATGGTTGGGGACTCCCTTGCCGTTCTCTCAAGCATGCACACAGCAACATGCTTCCAGCCTCGGGACGGCCTCTTTTCGCTGAAGCAGGAATTCTCCACACACTTGTTCCTTCGACTCAGGGGCTTGGCTTTAGGCCTGCAGGCCCACGTACGGGCCAACGGTACCAGCCTCGTAAACAAGGAGTGAGTTGACAGCTGCCTTCTGCGCCGGCCTGGTTCTGCCTCGATTTTACCTATGGAACCCGCCCCCCCAGGCCCTCACCCACACTGCAGCATAAACTGCTTCCTCCCACAGAGGGGTCGACGGTAGCCAAAGCACGGCTTCTGTACATTGTTGTTTCTTCGAGGTAGAACGCAAGCGATTAGACTTCCATGCAGAAGTGGGGCCGCAGGGCTAGCTTCCTGAAACAAGTGGGGAGTCGTGTGCTGCCTTGTGCAGCGGCCTGAGGCTCCCACGGAAAATGGTTTGGGACTCCGTTGCAGTGCGCTCACGCATGCACACAGCAACACGTTTCCAGCCTCAGGAAGGCCTATTTCCGCTGAAGCACGAATTCTCTCCACACTTGTTCCTTCCACTTAAATGCTTGACTTTAGGCCTGCAGGCACACAAGGGGCAACGGTACCAGCCCCGTAACCCAGGAGGGAGCTGACAGCTGCCTTCTGCACCGGCCTGTTTCTCCATCGAGTTTATGTATGGAACCCGTCCCCAGGCTCTCACCCACAGTGCAGAGTAAACTGCATCCCCCCACAGACCATGGCACCAGTGAGGAGTCGTGCTCGGCCTTCTTCCGGGGCCTGAGTCTCCCACGGAAAATGGTTGGGGACTCCCTTGCCGTTCTCTCACGCATGCACACAGCAACATGCCTCCAGCCTCGGGAAGGCCTCTTTTCGCTGAAGCAGGAATTCTCTACACACTTGTTCCTTCGACTTAGGGGCTTGGCTTTAGGCCTGCAGGCACACCCGGGGCAAGGGGACCGGCCTCCTCCACAAGAGGTGAGTTGAGAGCGGCCTTCCGCACCGGCCTGTTTCTCGCTCCATTTCACGGATGGGACCCTTTCCCCCGTCTCTCCTGCACGAGCACTGTGAAATTCCTCTGGCTTCAGGAACGGCAATGTTAACTAAAGCGCAGGAACTCTCTCGCATTGATTCTTGGTGTTAGTAGCCCGGTAACCAGGCATCCAGGCACCCAGGGCAGGGCGGGGCGGATCTCCTAAAACAACAGCGGAGTCGACCGCAGCCTTCCTTACAGGCCTGCTTCTCACTCCGGGTTCCGTTTGGGTTCCATTTCTCATGCGTTCACAGAAACACACACGAGATGAAGTGCACGCTCAGGAAGGGCGATCTGTGCCGAGGCACGGGTTCTCTCCAGTGTTGTGCCTTTGCGTCGGGTGGACGGCCCTTAGGACTCCACGCACACGCGGGAGAGCCGACCTAGGTTTCCGCAACAAGAGTTGAGTCGAGGGGTGCCTTCTGCCCATGCTTCTTTCTCCCTCGGAATTCTGCTGGGACTCACTCCCCACGTTTGCCCTGAAGCAGAGTTGAAAAGGCTGCCACCCTGTGGAGAGGCATTGAATGAGCTGAAGCCGGGCTTCTTTACTGGCTTCTTTCTGCCAAATCTGCGTGGAGCCCTTAGCATTCCTAGGCACGCATGGGGCAGTAAGGGTGAGCTTCAGGTAACAAGAGCTGAGTCGAGAGGTGCCTTCCGGCCCGGACTTCCTCTCCCTCGTTTTCACGTGAGGAACCCGTTCCCCAGGCTCTCCCCACGGTAGCCTGGAAACTGCTTCCTCCCTCAGAGAGGTGGATGGCAGCTAAAGCACGGTTTCTCTACCGTGTTGTCTCTTCGAGTTCGAACGGTACGGATTAGGCTTCCATGCGAAAGTGAGGCCGCAGAGCTAGCTTCCTGAAACAAGTGGGGAGTCGTGTGCTGCCTTCGGCCAGGGCCTGAGTCTCACTCGGAAAAGGCCTCCGGACTCCCTTGCAGTGCTCTCACGCATTGCCACAGCAAAATGCTTGCACCCTCAGGAACGGCTCTTTCGGCTGAAGCACGGGTTCTCAGCAGAGCTGTTCCTTCGAGTTAGGGGGTTGCCTTCAAGCCTGCACGCACACAAGGGGCAACGGGAGTAGGCGCGAAAACAAGAGGTGAGCTGAGAGCTGCCTTCCGCGCCGGCCTTGGTGCTCCCTCGATTTTACGGGTGGAACCCGTTCCCCAGGCTCTCAGCTACAGTACACGGTAAACTGCTTCCTCCCACAGACCATGACACAAGTGGGGAGTCGTGCTCTGCTTTCTTCCGGGGCCTGAGTCTCCCACGGAAAATGTTTTGGGACTCCCTTGCAGTTCTCTCACGCATGCACACAGCAACATGCTTCCAGCCTAAGGATGGCCTCTTTTCGCTGAAGCAGGAATTCTCTGCAGACTTGTTCCCTCCACTTAGGTGCTTGGCTTTAGGCCTGCAGGCACACACGGGGCAACGGTACCAGCCTCGTAAACAAGGAGTGAGCTGACAACTGCCTTCGGCACCGGCCTGTTTCTCCATCGAGTTTACGAATGGACCCCGTCCCCAGGCTCTCACCCACAGTGCAGAGTGAACTGCTTCCTCCCACAGACCACGACACCAGTGGGGATTCGTGCTCGGCCTTCTTCCGGGGCCTGAGTCTCCCGCGGAAAATGGTTGGGGACTCCCTTGCCGTTCTCTCACGCATGCACACAGCAACATGCTTCCAGCCTCGGGAAGGCCTCTTTTCGCTGAAGCAGGAATTCTCCACACACTTGTTCCTTCGACTCAGGGGCTTGGCTTTAGGCCTGCAGGCACACGTACGGGGCAACGGTACCAGCCTCGTAAACAAGGAGTGAGTTGACAGCTGCCTTCTGCGCCGGCCTGGTTCTGCCTCGATTTTACCTATGGAACCCGCCCCCCCCCCAGGCCCTCACCCACACTGCAGCATAAACTGCTTCCTCCCACAGAGGGGTCGACGGTAGCCAAAGCACGGCTTCTGTACACTGTTGTTTCTTCGAGGTAGAACGCAAGCGATTAGACTTCCGTGCAGAAGTGGGGCCGCAGGGCTAGCTTCCTGAAACAAGTGGGGAGTCGTGTGCTGCCTTGTGTAGCGGCCTGAGGCTCCCACGGGAAATGGTTTGGGACTCCGTTGCAGTGCGCTCACGCATGCACACAGCAACACGCTTCCAGCCTCAGGAAGGCCTATTTCCGCTGAAGCAGGAATTCCCTCCGCACCTGTTCCTTCGACTTAGGTGCTTGGCTTTAGGCCTGCAGGCACACAAGGGGCAACGGTATCAGCCCCGTAACCCAGGAGGGAGCTGACAGCTGCCTTCTGCACCGGCCTGTTTCTCCATCGATTTTACGTATGGAACCCGTCCCCAGGCTCTCACCCACAGTGCAGAGTAAACTGCTTCCCCCCACAGACCATGACACCAGTGAGGAGTCGTGCTCGGCCTTCTTCCGGGGCCTGAGTCTCCCACGGAAAATGTTTTGGGACTCCCTTGCAGTTCTCTCACGCATGCACACAGCAACATGCTTCCAGCCTCAGGAAGGCCTCTTTTCGCTGAAGCAGGAATTCTCTGCAGACTTGTTCCCTCCACTTAGGTGCTTGGCTTCAGGCCTGCAGGCACACACGGGGCAACGGTACCAGCCTCGTAAACAAGGAGTGAGCTGACAGCTGCCTTCGGCACCGGCCTGTTTCTCCATCGAGTTTACGAATGGAACCCGTCCGCAGGCTCTCACCCACAGTGCAGAGTGAACTGCTTCCTCCCACAGACCACGACACCAGTGGGGAGTCGTGCTCGGCCTTCTTCCGGGGCCTGAGTCTCCCGCGGAAAATGGTTGGGGACTCCCTTGCCGTTCTCTCACGCATGCACACAGCAACATGCTTCCAGCCTCGGGAAGGCCTCTTTTCGCTGAAGCAGGAATTCTCCACACACTTGTTCCTTCGACTCAGGGGCTTGGCTTTAGGCCTGCAGGCACACGTACGGGGCAACGGTACCAGCCTCGTAAACAAGGAGTGAGTCGACAGCTGCCTTCTGCGCCGGCCTGGTTCTGCCTCGATTTTACCTATGGAACCCGCCCCCCCCCCCCCCAGGCCCTCACCCACACTGCAGCATAAACTGCTTCCTCCCACAGAGGGGTCGACGGTAGCCAAAGCACGGCTTCTGTACACTGTTGTTTCTTCGAGGTAGAACGCAAGCGATTAGACTTCCGTGCACAAGTGGGGCCGCAGGGCTAGCTTCCTGAAACACGTGGGGAGTCGTGTGCTGCCTTCTGCAGCGGCCTGAGGCTCCCACGGAAAATGGTTTGGGACTCCGTTGCAGTGCGCTCACGCATGCACACAGCAACACGCTTCCAGCCTCAGGAAGGCCTATTTCCGCTGAAGCAGGAATTCTCTCCGCACTTGTTCCTTCGACTTAGGTGCTTGGCTTTAGGCCTGCAGGCACACACGGGGCAACGGTACCAGCCCCGTAACCCAGGAGGGAGCTGACAGCTGCCTTCTGCACCGGCCTGTTTCTCCATCGAGTTTACGTATGGAACCCGTCCCCAGGCTCTCACCCACAGTGCAGAGTAAACTGCTTCCCCCCACAGACCATGACACCAGTGAGGAGTCGTGCTCGGCCTTCTTCCGGGGCCTGAGTCTCCCACGGAAAATGGTTGGGGACTCCCTTGCCGTTCTCTCACGCATGCACACAGCAACATGCTTCCAGCCTCGGGAAGGCCTCTTTTCGCTGAAGCAGGAATTCTCTACACACTTGTTCCTTCGACTGAGGGGCTTGGCTGTAGGCCTGCAGGCACACCCGGGGCAAGGGGACCGGCCTCCTCCACAAGAGGTGAGTTGAGAGCGGCCTTCCGCAGCGGCCTGTTTCTCGCTCCATTTCACGGACGGGACCCTTTCCCCCGTCTCTCCTGCACGAGCACTGTGAAATTCCTCTGGCTTCAGGAACGGCAATGTTAACTAAAGCGCAGGAACTCTCTAGCATTGATTCCTGGTGTTAGTAGCCCGGTAACCAGGCATCCAGGCACCCAGGGCAGGGCAGGGCGGATCTCCTAAAACAACAGCGGAGTCGACAGCAGCCTTCCTTACAGGCCTGCTTCTCACTCCGGGTTCCGTTTGGGTTCCATTTCTCATGCGTTCACAGAAACACACACGAGATGAAGTGCACGCTCAGGAAGGGCGATCTGTGCCGAGGCACGGGTTCTCTCCAGTGTGGCTCCTTTGCGTCGGGTGGACGGCCCTTAGGACCCCCCGCACACGCGGGAGAGCCGACCTAGGTTCCCGAAACAAGAGTTGAGTCGAGGGGTGCCTTCTGCCCATGCTTCTTTCTCCCTCGGAATTCTGCTGGGACTCACTCCCCACGCTTGCCCTGAAGCAGAGTTGAAAAGGCTGCCACCCTGTGGAGAGGCATTGAATGAGCTGAAGCCGGGCTTCTTTACCGGCTTCTTTCTGCCAAATCATCGTGGAGCCCTTAGCATTCCTAGGCACGCATGGGGCAGTAAGGGTGAGCTTCAGGTAACAAGAGCTGAGTCGAGAGGTGCCTTCCGGCCCGGACTTCCTCTCCCTCGGTTTCACGTGAGGAACCCGTTCCCCAGGCTCTCCCCCACGGTAGCCTGGAAACTGCTTCCTCCCTCAGAGAGGTGGATGGCAGCTAAAGCACGGTTTCTCTACCGTGTTGTCTCTTCGAGTTCGAACGCTAGCGATTAGGCTTCCATGCGAAAGTGAGGCCGCAGAGCTAGCTTCCTGAAACAAGTGGGGAGCCGTGTGCTGCCTTCGGCCAGGGCCTGAGTCTCACTCGGAAAAGGCCTCCGGACTCCCTTGCAGTGCTCTCACGCATTGCCACAGCAACATGCTTGCACCCTCAGGAACGGCTCTTTCGGCTGAAGCACGGGTTCTCAGCAGAGTTGTTCCTTCGAGTTAGGGGGTTGCCTTCAAGCCTGCACGCACACACGGGGCAACGGGAGTAGGCGCGTAAACAAGAGGTGAGCTGAGAGCTGCCTTCCGCGCCGGCCTTGGTGCTCCCTCGATTTTACGGGTGGAACCCGTTCCCCAGGCTCTCAGCTACAGTACACGGTAAACTGCTTCCTCCCACAGACCATGACACAAGTGGGGAGTCGTGCTCTGCTTTCTTCCGGGGCCTGAGTCTCCCACGGAAAATGTTTTGGGACTCCCTTGCAGTTCTCTCACGCATGCACACAGCAACATGCTTCCAGCCTCAGGAAGGCCTCTTTTCGCTGAAGCAGGAATTCTCTGCAGACTTGTTCCCTCCACTTAGGTGCTTGGCTTTAGGCCTGCAGGCACACACGGGGCAACGGTACCAGCCTCGAAAACAAGGAGTGAGCTGACAGCTGCCTTCGGCACCGGCCTGTTTCTCCATCGAGTTTACGAATGGAACCCGTCCCCAGGATCTCACCCACAGTGCAGAGTGAACTGCTTCCTCCCACAGACCATGACACCAGTGGGGATTCGTGCTCGGCCTTCTTCCGGGGCCTGAGTCTCCGCGGAAAATGGTTGGGGACTCCCTTGCCGTTCTCTCACGCATGCACACAGCAACATGCTTCCAGCCTCGGGAAGGCCTCTTTTCGCTGAAGCAGGAATTCTCCACACACTTGTTCCTTCGACTCAGGGGCTTGGCTTTAGGCCTGCAGGCACACGTACGGGCCAACGGTACCAGCCTCGTAAACAAGGAGTGAGTTGACAGCTGCCTTCTGCGCCGGTCTGGTTCTGCCTCGATTTTACCTATGGAACCCGCCCCCCCCCCCCAGGCCCTCACCCACACTGCAGCATAAACTGCTTCCTCCCACAGAGGGGTCGACGGTAGCCAAAGCACGGCTTCTGTACACTGTTGTTTCTTCGAGGTAGAACGCAAGCGATTAGACTTCCGTGCAGAAGTGGGGCCGCAGGGCTAGCTCCCTGAAACATGTGGGTAGTCGTGTGCTGCCTTCTGCAGCGGCCTGAGGCTCCCACGGAAAATGGTTTGGGACTCCGTTGCAGTGCGCAAACGCATGCACACAGCAACACGCTTCCAGCCTTAGGAAGGCCTATTTCAGCTGAAGCAGGAATTCTCTCCGCACTTGTTCCTTCGACTTAGGTACTTGGCTTTAGGCCTGCAGGCACACACGGGGCAACGGTACCAGCCCCGTAACCCAGGAGGGAGCTCACAGCTGCCTTCTGCACCGGACTGTTTCTCCATCGAGTTTACGTATGGAACCCGTCCCCAGGCTCTCACCCACAGTGCAGAGTAAACTGCTTCCCCCCACAGACCATGGCACCAGTGAGGAGTCGTGCTCGGCCTTCTTCCGGGGCCTGAGTCTCCCACGGAAAATGGTTGGGGACTCCCTTGCCGTTCTCTCACGCATGCACACAGCAACATGCCTCCAGCCTCGGGAAGGCCTCTTTTCGCTGAAGCAGGAATTCTCTACACACTTGTTCCTTCGACTTAGGGGCTTGGCTTTAGGCCTGCAGGCACACACGGGGCAACGGTACCAGCCCCGTAACCCAGGAGGGAGCTCACAGCTGCCTTCCGCACCTGCCTGTTTCTCGCTCCATTTCACGGATGGAACCCTTTCCCCCGTATCTCCTGCACGAGCACTGTGAAATTCCTCTGGCTTCAGGAACGGCAATGTTAACTAAAGCGCAGGAACTCTCTCGCATTGATTCTTGGTGTTAGTAGCCCGGTAACCAGGCATCCAGGCACCCAGGGCAGGGCGGGGCGGATCTCCTAAAACAACAGCGGAGTCGACAGCAGCCTTCCTTACAGGCCTGCTTCTCACTCCGGGTTCCGTTTGGGTTCCCTTTCTCATGCGTTCACAGAAACACACACGAGATGAAGTGCACGCTCAGGAAGGGCGATCTGTGCCGAGGCACGGGTTCTCTCCAGTGTGGCTCCTTTGCGTCGGGTGGACGGCCCTTAGGACTCCACGCACACGCGGGAGAGCCGACCTAGGTTCCCGAAACAAGAGTTGAGTCGAGGGGTGCCTTCTGCCCATGCTTCTTTCTCCCTCGGAATTCTGCTGGGACTCACTCCCCACGTTTGCCCTGAAGCAGAGTTGAAAAGGCTGCCACCCTGTGGAGAGGCATTGAATGAGCTGAAGCCGGGCTTCTTTACCGGCTTCTTTCTGCCAAATCAGCGTGGAGCCCTTAGCATTCCTAGGCACGCATGGGGCAGTAAGGGTGAGCTTCAGGTAACAAGAGCTGAGTCGAGAGGTGCCTTCTGGCCCGGACTTCTTCTCCCTCGTTTTCACGTGAGGAACCCGTTCCCCAGGCTCTCCCCGACGGTAGCCTGGAAACTGCTTCCTCACTCAGAGAGGTGGATGGCAGCTAAAGCACGGTTTCTCTACCGTGTTGTCTCTTCGAGTTCGAACGCTAGCGATTAGACTTCCATGCGAAAGTGAGGCCGCAGAGCTAGCTTCCTGAAACAAGTGGGGAGTCGTGTGCTGCCTTCGGCCAGGGCCTGAGTCTCACTCGGAAAAGGCCTCCGGACTCCCTTGCAGTGCTCTCACGCATTGCCACAGCAAAATGCTTGCACCCTCAGGAACGGCTCTTTTGGCTGAAGCACGGGTTCTCAGCAGAGTTGTTCCTTCGAGTTAGGGGGTTGCCTTCAAGCCTGCACGCACACACGGGGCAACGGGAGTAGGCGCGTAACCAAGAGGTGAGCTGAGAGCTGCCTTCCGCGCCGGCCTTGGTGCTTCCTCGATTTTACGTATGGAACCCGTTCCCCAGGCTCTCAGCTACAGTACACGGTAAACTGCTTCCTCCCACAGACCATGACACCAGTGGGGAGTCGTGCTCTGCTTTCTTCCGGGGCCTGAGTCTCCCACGGAAAATGTTTTGGGACTCCCTTGCAGTTCTCTCACGCATGCACACAGCAACATGATTCCAGCCTCAGGAAGGCCTCTTTTCGCTGAAGCAGGAATTCACTGCACACTTGTTCCCTCCACTTAGGTGCTTGGCTTTAGGCCTACAGGCACACACGGGTCAACGGTACCAGCCTCGTAAACAAGGAGTGAGCTGACAGCTGCCTTCTGCACCGGCCTGTTTCTCCATCGAGTTTACGAATGGAACCCGTCCCCAGGCTCTCACCCACAGTGCAGAGTGAACTGCTTCCTCCCACAGACCATGACACCAGTGGGGAGTCGTGCTCGGCCTTCTTCCGGGGCCTGAGTCTCCCGCGGAAAATGGTTGGGGACTCCCTTGCCGTTCTCTCACGCATGCACACAGCAACATGCTTCCAGCCTCGGGAAGGCCTCTTTTCGCTGAAGCAGGAATTCTCCACACACTTGTTCCTTCGACTCAGGGGCTTGGCTTTAGGCCTGCAGGCACACGTACGGGCCAACGGTACCAGCCTCGTAAACAAGGAGTGAGTTGACAGCTGCCTTCTGCGCCGGCCTGGTTCTGCCTCGATTTTACCTATGGAACCCGCCCCCCCCCCAGGCCCTCACCCACACTGCAGCATAAACTGCTTCCTCCCACAGAGGGGTCGACGGTAGCCAAAGCACGGCTTCTGTACACTGTTGTTTCTTCGAGGTAGAACGCAAGCGATTAGACTTCCGTGCAGAAGTGGGGCCGCAGGGCTAGCTTCCTGAAACAAGTGGGGAGTCGTGTGCTGCCTTGTGTAGCGGCCTGAGGCTCCCACGGGAAATGGTTTGGGACTCCGTTGCAGTGCGCTCACGCATGCACACAGCAACACGCTTCCAGCCTCAGGAAGGCCTATTTCCGCTGAAGCAGGAATTCCCTCCGCACCTGTTCCTTCGACTTAGGTGCTTGGCTTTAGGCCTGCAGGCACACAAGGGGCAACGGTATCAGCCCCGTAACCCAGGAGGGAGCTGACAGCTGCCTTCTGCACCGGCCTGTTTCTCCATCGATTTTACGTATGGAACCCGTCCCCAGGCTCTCACCCACAGTGCAGAGTAAACTGCTTCCCCCCACAGACCATGACACCAGTGAGGAGTCGTGCTCGGCCTTCTTCCGGGGCCTGAGTCTCCCACGGAAAATGTTTTGGGACTCCCTTGCAGTTCTCTCACGCATGCACACAGCAACATGCTTCCAGCCTCAGGAAGGCCTCTTTTCGCTGAAGCAGGAATTCTCTGCAGACTTGTTCCCTCCACTTAGGTGCTTGGCTTCAGGCCTGCAGGCACACACGGGGCAACGGTACCAGCCTCGTAAACAAGGAGTGAGCTGACAGCTGCCTTCGGCACCGGCCTGTTTCTCCATCGAGTTTACGAATGGAACCCGTCCGCAGGCTCTCACCCACAGTGCAGAGTGAACTGCTTCCTCCCACAGACCACGACACCAGTGGGGAGTCGTGCTCGGCCTTCTTCCGGGGCCTGAGTCTCCCGCGGAAAATGGTTGGGGACTCCCTTGCCGTTCTCTCACGCATGCACACAGCAACATGCTTCCAGCCTCGGGAAGGCCTCTTTTCGCTGAAGCAGGAATTCTCCACACACTTGTTCCTTCGACTCAGGGGCTTGGCTTTAGGCCTGCAGGCACACGTACGGGGCAACGGTACCAGCCTCGTAAACAAGGAGTGAGTCGACAGCTGCCTTCTGCGCCGGCCTGGTTCTGCCTCGATTTTACCTATGGAACCCGCCCCCCCCCCCCCCCAGGCCCTCACCCACACTGCAGCATAAACTGCTTCCTCCCACAGAGGGGTCGACGGTAGCCAAAGCACGGCTTCTGTACACTGTTGTTTCTTCGAGGTAGAACGCAAGCGATTAGACTTCCGTGCACAAGTGGGGCCGCAGGGCTAGCTTCCTGAAACACGTGGGGAGTCGTGTGCTGCCTTCTGCAGCGGCCTGAGGCTCCCACGGAAAATGGTTTGGGACTCCGTTGCAGTGCGCTCACGCATGCACACAGCAACACGCTTCCAGCCTCAGGAAGGCCTATTTCCGCTGAAGCAGGAATTCTCTCCGCACTTGTTCCTTCGACTTAGGTGCTTGGCTTTAGGCCTGCAGGCACACACGGGGCAACGGTACCAGCCCCGTAACCCAGGAGGGAGCTGACAGCTGCCTTCTGCACCGGCCTGTTTCTCCATCGAGTTTACGTATGGAACCCGTCCCCAGGCTCTCACCCACAGTGCAGAGTAAACTGCTTCCCCCCACAGACCATGACACCAGTGAGGAGTCGTGCTCGGCCTTCTTCCGGGGCCTGAGTCTCCCACGGAAAATGGTTGGGGACTCCCTTGCCGTTCTCTCACGCATGCACACAGCAACATGCTTCCAGCCTCGGGAAGGCCTCTTTTCGCTGAAGCAGGAATTCTCTACACACTTGTTCCTTCGACTGAGGGGCTTGGCTGTAGGCCTGCAGGCACACCCGGGGCAAGGGGACCGGCCTCCTCCACAAGAGGTGAGTTGAGAGCGGCCTTCCGCAGCGGCCTGTTTCTCGCTCCATTTCACGGACGGGACCCTTTCCCCCGTCTCTCCTGCACGAGCACTGTGAAATTCCTCTGGCTTCAGGAACGGCAATGTTAACTAAAGCGCAGGAACTCTCTAGCATTGATTCCTGGTGTTAGTAGCCCGGTAACCAGGCATCCAGGCACCCAGGGCAGGGCAGGGCGGATCTCCTAAAACAACAGCGGAGTCGACAGCAGCCTTCCTTACAGGCCTGCTTCTCACTCCGGGTTCCGTTTGGGTTCCATTTCTCATGCGTTCACAGAAACACACACGAGATGAAGTGCACGCTCAGGAAGGGCGATCTGTGCCGAGGCACGGGTTCTCTCCAGTGTGGCTCCTTTGCGTCGGGTGGACGGCCCTTAGGACCCCCCGCACACGCGGGAGAGCCGACCTAGGTTCCCGAAACAAGAGTTGAGTCGAGGGGTGCCTTCTGCCCATGCTTCTTTCTCCCTCGGAATTCTGCTGGGACTCACTCCCCACGCTTGCCCTGAAGCAGAGTTGAAAAGGCTGCCACCCTGTGGAGAGGCATTGAATGAGCTGAAGCCGGGCTTCTTTACCGGCTTCTTTCTGCCAAATCATCGTGGAGCCCTTAGCATTCCTAGGCACGCATGGGGCAGTAAGGGTGAGCTTCAGGTAACAAGAGCTGAGTCGAGAGGTGCCTTCTGGCCCGGACTACTTCTCCCTCGGTTTCACGTGAGGAACCCGTTCCCCAGGCTCTACCCGACGGTAGCCTGGAAACTGCTTCCCCCCTCAGAGAGGTGGATGGCAGCTAAAGCACGGTTTCTCTACCGTGTTGTCTCTTCGAGTTCGAACGCTAGCGATTAGGCTTCCATGCGAAAGTGAGGCCGCAGAGCTAGCTTCCTGAAACAAGTGGGGAGTCGTGTGCTGCCTTCGGCCAGGGCCTGAGTCTCACTCGGAAAAGGCCTCCGGACTCCCTTGCAGTGCTCCCACGCATTGCCACAGCAAAATGCTTGCACCCTCAGGAACGGCTCTTTTGGCTGAAGCACGGGTTCTCAGCAGAGTTGTTCCTTCGAGTTAGGGGGTTGCCTTCAAGCCTGCACGCACACACGGGGCAACGGGAGTAGGCGCGTAACCAAGAGGTGAGCTGAGAGCTGCCTTCCGCGCCGGCCTTGGTGCTTCCTCGATTTTACGTATGGAACCCGTTCCCCAGGCTCTCAGCTACAGTACACGGTAAACTGCTTCCTCCCACAGACCATGACACCAGTGGGGAGTCGTGCTCTGCTTTCTTCCGGGGCCTGAGTCTCCCACGGAAAATGTTTTGGGACTCCCTTGCAGTTCTCTCACGCATGCACACAGCAACATGATTCCAGCCTCAGGAAGGCCTCTTTTCGCTGAAGCAGGAATTCACTGCACACTTGTTCCCTCCACTTAGGTGCTTGGCTTTAGGCCTACAGGCACACACGGGTCAACGGTACCAGCCTCGTAAACAAGGAGTGAGCTGACAGCTGCCTTCTGCACCGGCCTGTTTCTCCATCGAGTTTACGAATGGAACCCGTCCCCAGGCTCTCACCCACAGTGCAGAGTGAACTGCTTCCTCCCACAGACCATGACACCAGTGGGGAGTCGTGCTCGGCCTTCTTCCGGGGCCTGAGTCTCCCGCGGAAAATGGTTGGGGACTCCCTTGCCGTTCTCTCACGCATGCACACAGCAACATGCTTCCAGCCTCGGGAAGGCCTCTTTTCGCTGAAGCAGGAATTCTCCACACACTTGTTCCTTCGACTCAGGGGCTTGGCTTTAGGCCTGCAGGCACACGTACGGGCCAACGGTACCAGCCTCGTAAACAAGGAGTGAGTTGACAGCTGCCTTCTGCGCCGGCCTGGTTCTGCCTCGATTTTACCTATGGAACCCGCCCCCCCAGGCCCTCACCCACACTGCAGCATAAACTGCTTCCTCCCACAGAGGGGTCGACGGTAGCCAAAGCACGGCTTCTGTACACTGTTGTTTCTTCGAGGTAGAACGCAAGCGATTAGACTTCCAAGCAGAAGTGGGGCCGCAGGGCTAGCTTCCTGAAACAAGTGGGGAGTCGTGTGCTGCCTTGTGCAGCGCCCTGAGGCTCCCACGGAAAATGGTTTGGGACTCCGTTGCAGTGCTCTCACGCATGCACACAGCAACACGCTTCCAGCCTCAGGAAGGCCTATTTCCGCTGAAGCAAGAATTCCCTCCACACTTGTTCCTTCCAATTAGGTGCTTGGCTTTAGGCCTGCAGGCACACACGGGGCAACGGTACCAGCCCCGTAACCCAGGAGGGAGCTGACAGCTGCCTTCTGCACCGGCCTGTTTCTCCATCGAGTTTACGTATGGAACCCGTCCCCAGGCTCTCACCCACAGTGCAGAGTAAACTGCTTC
This sequence comes from Mirounga angustirostris, assembly GCF_029215605.1. NCBI lineage: Eukaryota > Metazoa > Chordata > Mammalia > Carnivora > Phocidae > Mirounga > Mirounga angustirostris. Next base: position 87,889,030 of record NW_026991718.1, read on the forward strand.
CCCCCACAGACCATGGCACCAGTGAGGAGTCGTGCTCGGCCTTCTTCCGGGGCCTGAGTCTCCCACGGAAAATGGTTGGGGACTCCCTTGCCGTTCTCTCACGCATGCACACAGCAACATGCCTCCAGCCTCGGGAAGGCCTCTTTTCGCTGAAGCAGGAATTCTCTGCAGACTTGTTCCCTCCACTTAGGTGCTTCGCTTTAGGCCTGCAGGCACACACGGGGCAACGGTACCAGCCTCGTAAACAAGGAGTGAGCTGACAGCTGCCTTCTGCACCGGCCTGTTTCTCCATCGAGTTTACGAATGGAACCCGTCCCCAGGCTCTCACCCACAGTGCAGAGTGAACTGCTTCCTCCCACAGACCATGACACCAGTGGGGAGTCGTGCTCGGCCTTCTTCCGGGGCCTGAGTCTCCCGCGGAAAATGGTTGGGGACTCTCTTGCCTTTCTCTCACGCATGCACACAGCAACATGCTTCCAGCCTCGGGACGGCCTCTTTTCGCTGAAGCAGGAATTCTCCACACACTTGTTCCTTCGACTCAGGGGCTTGGCTTTAGGCCTGCAGGCACACGTACGGGCCACCGGTACCAGCCTCGTAAACAAGGAGTGAGTTGACAGCTGCCTTCTGCGCCGGCCTGGTTCTGCCTCGATTTTACCTATGGAACCCGCCCCCCCAGGCCCTCACCCACACTGCAGCATAAACTGCTTCCTCCCACAGAGGGGTCGACGGTAGCCAAAGCACGGCTTCTGTACACTGTTGTTTCTTCGAGGTAGAACGCAAGCGATTAGACTTCCATGCAGAAGTGGGGCCGCAGGGCTAGCTTCCTGAAACAAGTGGGGAGTCGTGTGCTGCCTTGTGCAGCGGCCTGAGGCTCCCACGGAAAATGGTTTGGGACTCCGTTGCAGTGCGCTCACGCATGCACACAGCAACACGCTTCCAGCCTCAGGAAGGCCTATTTCCGCTGAAGCAGGAATTCCCTCCACACTTGTTCCTTCCACTTAGGTGCTTGGCTTTAGGCCTGCAGGCACACACGGGGCAACGGTACCAGCCCCGTAACCCAGGAGGGAGCTGACAGCTGCCTTCTGCACCGGCCTGTTTCTCCATCGAGTTTACGTATGGAACCCGTCCCCAGGCTCTCACCCACAGTGCAGAGTAAACTGCTTCCCCCCACAGACCATGGCACCAGTGAGGAGTCGTGCTCGGCCTTCTTCCGGGGCCTGAGTCTCCCACGGAAAATGGTTGGGGACTCCCTTGCCGTTCTCTCACGCATGCACACAGCAACATGCCTCCAGCCTCGGGAAGGCCTCTTTTCGCTGAAGCAGGAATTCTCTACACACTTGTTCCTTCGACTTAGGGACTTGGCTTTAGGCCTGCAGGCACACCCGGGGCAAGGGGACCGGCCTCCTCCACAAGAGGTGAGTTGAGAGCGGCCTTCCGCACCGGCCTGTTTCTCGCACCATTTCACGGATGGGACCCTTTCCCCCGTCTCTCCTGCACGAGCACTGTGAAATTCCTCTGGCTTCAGGAACGGCAATGTTAACTAAAGCGCAGGAACTCTCTCGCATTGATTCTTGGTGTTAGTAGCCCGGTACCCAGGCATCCAGGCACCCAGGGCAGGGCGGGGCGGATCTCCTAAAACAACAGCGGAGTCGACCGCAGCCTTCCTTACAGGCCTGCTTCTCACTCCGGGTTCCGTTTGGGTTCCATTTCTCATGCGTTCACAGAAACACACACGAGATGAAGTGCACGCTCAGGAAGGGCGATCTGTGCCGAGGCACGGTTTCTCTCCAGTGTTGTGCCTTTGCGTCGGGTGGACGGCCCTTAGGACTCCACGCACACGCGGGAGAGCCGACCTAGGTTCCCGAAACAAGAGTTGAGTCGAGGGGTGCCTTCTGCCCATGCTTCTTTCTCCCTCGGAATTCTGCTGGGACTCACTCCCCACGTTTGCCCTGAAGCAGAGTTGAAAAGGCTGCCACCCTGTGGAGAGGCATTGAATGAGCTGAAGCTGGGCTTCTTTACCGGCTTCTTTCTGCCAAATCAGCGTGGAGTCCTTAGCATTCCTAGGCACGCATGGGGCAGTAAGGGTGAGCTTCAGGTAACAAGAGCTGAGTCGAGAGGTGCCTTCTGGCCCGGACTTCTTCTCCCTCGGTTTCACGTGAGGAACCCGTTCCCCAGGCTCTCCCCGACGGTAGCCTGGAAACTGCTTCCCCCCTCAGAGAGGTGGATGGCAGCTAAAGCACGGTTTCTCTACCGTGTTGTCTCTTCGAGTTCGAACGCTAGCGATTCGGATTCCATTCGGAAGTGAGGCCGCAGAGCTAGCTTCCTGAAACAAGTGGGGAGTCGTGTGCTGCCTTCAGCCAGGGCCTGAGTCTCACTCGGAAAAGGCCTCCGGACTCCCTTGCAGTGCTCTCACGCATTGCCACAGCAAAATGCTTGCACCCTCAGGAACGGCTCTTTTGGCTGAAGCGCGGGTTCTCAGCAGAGTTGTTCCTTCGAGTTAGGGGGTTGCCTTCAAGCCTGCACGCACACACGGGGCAACGGGAGTAGGCGCGTAACCAAGGGGTGAGCTGAGAGCTGCCTTCCGCGCCGGCCTTGGTGCTCCCTCGATTTTACGTCTGGAACCCGTTCCCCAGGCTCTCAGCTATAGTACACGGTAAACTGCTTCCTCCCACAGACCATGACACCAGTGGGGAGTCGTGCTCTGCTTTCTTCCGGGGCCTGAGTCTCCCACGGAAAATGTTTTGGGACTCCCTTGCAGTTCTCTCACGCATGCACACAGCAACATGCTTCCAGCCTCAGGAAGGCCTCTTTTCGGTGAAGCAGGAATTCTCTGCAGACTTGTTCCCTCCACTTAGGTGCTTCGCTTTAGGCCTGCAGGCACACACGGGGCAACGGTACCAGCCTCGTAAACAAGGAGTGAGCTGACAGCTGCCTTCTGCACCGGCCTGTTTCTCCATCGAGTTTACGAATGGAACCCGTCCCCAGGCTCTCACCCACAGTGCAGAGTGAACTGCTTCCTCCCACAGACCATGACACCAGTGGGGAGTCGTGCTCGGCCTTCTTCCGGGGCCTGAGTCTCCCGAGGAAAATGGTTGGGGACTCCCTTGCCGTTCTCTCACGCATGCACACAGCAACATGCTTCCAGCCTCAGGACGGCCTCTTTTCGCTGAAGCAGGAATTCTCCACACACTTGTTCCTTCGACTCAGGGGCTTGGCTTTAGGCCTGCAGGCACACGTACGGGCCACCGGTACCAGCCTCGTAAACAAGGAGTGAGTTGACAGCTGCCTTCTGCGCCGGCCTGGTTCTGCCTCGATTTTACCTATGGAACCCGCCCCCCCAGGCCCTCACCCACACTGCAGCATAAACTGCTTCCTCCCACAGAGGGGTCGACGGTAGCCAAAGCACGGCTTCTGTACACTGTTGTTTCTTCGAGGTAGAACGCAAGCGATTAGACTTCCATGCAGAAGTGGGGCCGCAGGGCTAGCTTCCTGAAACAAGTGGGGAGTCGTGTGCTGCCTTGTGCAGCGGCCTGAGGCTCCCACGGAAAATGGTTTGGGACTGCGTTGCAGTGCGCTCACGCATGCACACAGCAACACGCTTCCAGCCTCAGGAAGGCCTATTTCCGCTGAAGCAGGAATTCCCTCCACACTTGTTCCTTCCACTTAGGTGCTTGGCTTTAGGCCTGCAGGCACACACGGGGCAACGGTACCACCCCGTAACCCAGGAGGGAGCTGACAGCTGCCTTCTGCACCGGCCTGTTTCTCCATCGAGTTTACGTATGGAACCCTTCCCCAGGCTCTCACCCACAGTGCAGAGTAAACTGCTTCCCCCCACAGACCATGGCACCAGTGAGGAGTCGTGCTCGGCCTTCTTCCGGGGCCTGAGTCTCCCACGGAAAATGGTTGGGGACTCCCTTGCCGTTCTCTCACGCATGCACACAGCAACATGCCTCCAGCCTCGGGAAGGCCTCTTTTCGCTGAAGCAGGAATTCTCTACACACTTGTTCCTTCGACTTAGGGGCTTGGCTTTAGGCCTGCAGGCACACCCGGGGCAAGGGGACCGGCCTCCGCCACAAGAGGTGAGTTGAGAGCGGCCTTCCGCACCGGCCTGTTTCTCGCACCATTTCACGGATGGGACCCTTTCCCCCGTCTCTCCTGCACGAGCACTGTGAAATTCCTCTGGCTTCAGGAACGGCAATGTTAACTAAAGCGCAGGAACTCTCTCGCATTGATTCTTGGTGTTAGTAGCCCGGTAACCAGGCATCCAGGCACCCAGGGCAGGGCGGGGCGGATCTCCTAAAACAACAGCGGAGTCGACAGCAGCCTTCCTTACATGCCTGCTTCTCACTCCGAGTTCCCTTTGGGTTCCCTTTCTCATGCGTTCACAGAAACACACATGAGAAGAAGTGCACGCTCAGGAAGGGTGATCTGTGCCGAGGCACGGGTTCTCTCCAGTGTGGCTCCTTTGCGTCGGGTGGACGGCCCTTAGGACTCCACGCACACGCGGGAGAGCCGACCTAGGTTCCCGAAAAAAGAGTTGAGTCGAGGGGTGCCTTCTGCCCATGCTTCTTTCTCCCTCGGAATTCTGCTGGGACTCACTCCCCACGTTTGCCCTGAAGCAGAGTTGAAAAGGCTGCCACCCTGTGGAGACCATTGAATGAGCTGAAGCCGGGCTTCTTTAAAGGCTTCTTTCTGCCAAATCAGCATGGAGTCCTTAGAATTCCTAGGCACGCATGGGGCAGTAAGGGTGAGCTTCAGGTAACAAGAGCTGAGTCGAGAGGTGCCTTCTGGCCCGGACTTCTTCTCCCTCGGTTTCACGTGAGGAACCCGTTCCCCAGGCTCTCCCCGACGGTAGCCTGGAAACTGCTTCCCCCCTCAGAGAGGTGGATGGCAGCTAAAGCACGGTTTCTCTACCGTGTTGTCTCTTCGAGTTCGAACGCTAGCGATTCGGATTCCATTCGGAAGTGAGGCCGCAGAGCTAGCTTCCTGAAACAAGTGGGGAGTCGTGTGCTGCCTTCGGCCAGGGCCTGAGTCTCACTCGGAAAAGGCCTCCGGACTCCCTTGCAGTGCTCTCAGGCATTGCCACAGCAAAATGCTTGCACCCTCAGGAACGGCTCTTTTGGCTGAAGCACGGGTTCTCAGCAGAGTTGTTCCTTCGAGTTAGGGGGTTGCCTTCAAGCCTGCACGCACACACGGGGCAACGGGAGTAGGCGCGTAACCAAGAGGTGAGCTGAGAGCTGCCTTCCGCGCCGGCCTTGGTGCTCCCTCGATTTTAAGTCTGGAACCCGTTCCCCAGGCTCTCAGCTACAGTACACGGTAAACTGCTTCCTCCCACAGACCATGACACCAGTGGGGAGTCGTGCTCTGCTTTCTTCCGGGGCCTGAGTCTCCCACGGAAAATGTTTTGGGACTCCCTTGCAGTTCTCTCACGCATGCACACAGCAACATGCTTCCAGCCTCAGGAAGGCCTCTTTTCGCTGAAGCAGGAATTCTCTGCAGACTTGTTCCCTCCACTTAGGTGCTTCGCTTTAGGCCTGCAGGCACACACGGGGCAACGGTACCAGCCTCGTAAACAAGGAGTGAGCTGACAGCTGCCTTCTGCACCGGCCTGTTTCTCCATCGAGTTTACGAATGGAACCCGTCCCCAGGCTCTCACCCACAGTGCAGAGTGAACTGCTTCCTCCCACAGACCATGACACCAGTGGGGAGTCGTGCTCGGCCTTCTTCCGGGGCCTGAGTCTCCCGCGGAAAATGGTTGGGGACTCCCTTGCCGTTCTCTCACGCATGCACACAGCAACATGCTTCCAGCCTCGGGACGGCCTCTTTTCGCTGAAGCAGGAATTCTCTACACACTTGTTCCTTCGACTCAGGGGCTTGGCTTTAGGCCTGCAGGCACACGTACGGGCCAACGGTACCAGCCTCGTAAACAAGGAGTGAGTTGACAGCTGCCTTCTGCGCCGGCCTGGTTCTGCCTCGATTTTACCTATGGAACCCGCCCCCCCAGGCCCTCACCCACACTGCAGCATAAACTGCTTCCTCCCACAGAGGGGTCGACGGTAGCCAAAGCACGGCTTCTGTACACTGTTGTTTCTTCGAGGTAGAACGCAAGCGATTAGACTTCCATGCAGAAGTGGGGCCGCAGGGCTAGCTTCCTGAAACAAGTGGGGAGTCGTGTGCTGCCGTGTGCAGCGGCCTGAGGCTCCCACGGAAAATGGTTTGGGACTCCGTTGCAGTGCTCTCACGCATGCACACAGCAACACGCTTCCAGCCTCAGGAAGGCCTATTTCCGCTGAAGCAGGAATTCCCTCCACACTTGTTCCTTCCACTTAGGTGCTTGGCTTTAGGCCTGCAGGCACACACGGGGCAACGGTACCAGCCCCGTAACCCAGGAGGGAGCTGACAGCTGCCTTCTGCACCGGCCTGTTTCTCCATCGAGTTTACGTATGGAACCCGTCCCCAGGCTCTCACCCACAGTGCAGAGTAAACTGCTTCCCCCCACAGACCATGGCACCAGTGAGGAGTCGTGCTCGGCCTTCTTCCGGGGCCTGAGTCTCCCACGGAAAATGGTTGGGGACTCCCTTGCCGTTCTCTCACGCATGCACACAGCAACATGCCTCCAGCCTCGGGAAGGCCTCTTTTCCCTGAAGCAGGAATTCTCTACACACTTGTTCCTTCGACTTAGGGGCTTGGCTTTAAGCCTGCAGGCACACCCGGGGCAAGGGGACCGGCCTCCTCCACAAGAGGTGAGTTGAGAGCGGCCTTCCGCACCGGCCTGTTTCTCGCACCATTTCACGGATGGGACCCTTTCCCCCGTCTCTCCTGCACGAGCACTGTGAAATTCCTCTGGCTTCAGGAACGGCAATGTTAACTAAAGCGCAGGAACTCTCTCGCATTGATTCTTGGTGTTAGTAGCCCGGTACCCAGGCATCCAGGCACCCAGGGCAGGGCGGGGCGGATCTCCTAAAACAACAGCGGAGTCGACCGCAGCCTTCCTTACAGGCCTGCTTCTCACTCCGGGTTCCGTTTGGGTTCCATTTCTCATGCGTTCACAGAAACACACACGAGATGAAGTGCACGCTCAGGAAGGGCGATCTGTGCCGAGGCACGGTTTCTCTCCAGTGTTGTGCCTTTGCGTCGGGTGGACGGCCCTTAGGACTCCACGCACACGCGGGAGAGCCGACCTAGGTTCCCGAAACAAGAGTTGAGTCGAGGGGTGCCTTCTGCCCATGCTTCTTTCTCCCTCGGAATTCTGCTGGGACTCACTCCCCACGTTTGCCCTGAAGCAGAGTTGAAAAGGCTGCCACCCTGTGGAGAGGCATTGAATGAGCTGAAGCCGGGCTTCTTTACCGGCTTCTTTCTGCCAAATCAGCGTGGAGTCCTTAGCATTCCTAGGCACGCATGGGGCAGTAAGGGTGAGCTTCAGGTAACAAGAGCTGAGTCGAGAGGTGCCTTCTGGCCCGGACTTCTTCTCCCTCGGTTTCACGTGAGGAACCCGTTCCCCAGGCTCTCCCCGACGGTAGCCTGGAAACTGCTTCCCCCCTCAGAGAGGTGGATGGCAGCTAAAGCACGGTTTCTCTACCGTGTTGTCTCTTCGAGTTCGAACGCTAGCGATTCGGATTCCATTCTGAAGTGAGGCAGCAGAACTAGCTTCCTGAAACAAGTGGGGAGTCGTGTGCTGCCTTCAGCCAGGGCCTGAGTCTCACTCGGAAAAGGCCTCCGGACTTCCTTGCAGTGCTCTCACGCATTGCCACAGCAAAATGCTTGCACCCTCAGGAACGGCTCTTTTGGCTGAAGCGCGGGTTCTCAGCAGAGTTGTTCCTTCGAGTTAGGGGGTTGCCTTCAAGCCTGCACGCACACACGGGGCAACGGGAGTAGGCGCGTAACCAAGGGGTGAGCTGAGAGCTGCCTTCCGCGCCGGCCTTGGTGCTCCCTCGATTTTACGTCTGGAACCCGTTCCCCAGGCTCTCAGCTACAGTACACGGTAAACTGCTTCCTCCCACAGACCATGACACCAGTGGGGAGTCGTGCTCTGCTTTCTTCCGGGGCCTGAGTCTCCCACGGAAAATGGTTGGGGACTCCCTTGCCGTTCTCTCACGCATGCACACAGCAACATGCTTCCAGCCTCGGGAAGGCCTCTTTTCGCTGAAGCAGGAATTCTCCACACACTTGTTCCTTCGACTCAGGGGCTTGGCTTTAGGCCTGCAGGCACACGTACGGGCCAACGGTACCAGCCTCGTAAACAAGGAGTGAGTTGACAGCTGCCTTCTGCGCCGGCCTGGTTCTGCCTCGATTTTACCTATGGAACCCGCCCCCCCAGGCCCTCACCCACACTGCAGCATAAACTGCTTCCTCCCACAGAGGGGTCGACGGTAGCCAAAGCACGGCTTCTGTACACTGTTGTTTCTTCGAGGTAGAACGCAAGCGATTAGACTTCCATGCAGAAGTGGGGCCGCAGGGCTAGCTTCCTGAAACAAGTGGGGAGTCGTGTGCTGCCTTGTGCAGCGGCCTGAGGCTCCCACGGAAAATGGTTTGGGACTCCGTTGCAGTGCTCTCACGCATGCACACAGCAACACGCTTCCAGCCTCAGGAAGGCCTATTTCCGCTGAAGCAGGAATTCCCTCCACACTTGTTCCTTCCACTTAGGTGCTTGGCTTTAGGCCTGCAGGCACACACGGGGCAACGGTACCAGCCCCGTAACCCAGGAGGGAGCTGACAGCTGCCTTCTGCACCGGCCTGTTTCTCCATCGAGTTTACGTATGGAACCCGTCCCCAGGCTCTCACCCACAGTGCAGAGTAAACTGCTTCCCCCCACAGACCATGGCACCAGTGAGGAGTCGTGCTCGGCCTTCTTCCGGGGCCTGAGTCTCCCACGGAAAATGGTTGGGGACTCCCTTGCCGTTCTCTCACGCATGCACACAGCAACATGCCTCCAGCCTCGGGAAGGCCTCTTTTCGCTGAAGCAGGAATTCTCTACACACTTGTCCTTCGACTTAGGGGCTTGGCTTTAGGCCTGCAGGCACACCCGGGGAAAGGGGACCGGCCTCCTCCACAAGAGGTGAGTTGAGAGCGGCCTTCCGCACCGGCCTGTTTCTCGCTCCATTTCACGGATGGGACCCTTTCCCCCGTCTCTCCTGCACGAGCACTGTGAAATTCCTCTGGCTTCAGGAACGGCAATGTTAACTAAAGCGCAGGAACTCTCTCGCATTCATTCTTGTTGTTAGTAGCCCGGTAACCAGGCATCCAGGCACCCAGGGCAGGGCGGGGCGGATCTCCTAAAACAACAGCGGAGTCGACCGCAGCCTTCCTTACAGGCCTGCTTCTCACTCCGGGTTCAGTTTGGGTTCCTTTTCTCATGCGTTCACAGAAACACACACGAGATGAAGTGCACGCTCAGGAAGGGCGATCTGTGCCGAGGCACGGTTTCTCTCCAGTGTTGTGCCTTTGCGTCGGGTGGACGGCCCTTAGGACTCCACGCACACGCGGGAGAGCCGACCTAGGTTCCCGAAACAAGAGTTGAGTCGAGGGGTGCCTTCTGCCCATGCTTCTTTCTCCCTCGGAATTCTGCTGGGACTCACGCCCCACGTTTTCCCTGAAGCAGAGTTGAAAAGGCTGCCACCCTGTGGAGAGGCATTGAATGAGCTGAAGCCGGGCTTCTTTACCGGCTTCTTTCTGCGAAATCAGCGTGGAGTCCTTAGCATTCCTAGGCACGCATGGGGCAGTAAGGGTGAGCTTCAGGTAACAAGAGCTGAGTCGAGAGGTGCCTTCTGGCCCGGACTTCTTCTCCCTCGGTTTCACGTGAGGAACCCGTTCACCAGGCTCTCCCCGACGGTAGCCTGGAAACTGCTTCCCCCCTCAGAGAGGTGGATGGCAGCTAAAGCACGGTTTCTCTACCGTGTTGTCTCTTCGAGTTCGAACGCTAGGGATTCAGATTCCATTCGGAAGTGAGGCCGCAGAGCTAGCTTCCTGAAACAAGTGGGGAGTCGTGTGCTGCCTTCGGCCAGGGCCTGAGTCTCACTCGGAAAAGGCCTCCGGACTCCCTTGCAGTGCTCTCACGCATTGCCACAGCAAAATGCTTGCACCCTCAGGAACGGCTCTTTTGGCTGAAGCACGGGTTCTCAGCAGAGTTGTTCCTTCGAGTTAGGGGGTTGCCTTCAAGCCTGCACGCACACACGGGGCAACGGGAGTAGGCGCGTAACCAAGGGGTGAGCTGAGTGCTGCCTTCCGCGCCGGCCTTGGTGCTCCCTCGATTTTACGTCTGGAACCCGTTCCCCAGGCTCTCAGCTACAGTACACGGTAAACTGCTTCCTCCCACAGACCATGACACCAGTGGGGAGTCGTGCTCTGCTTTCTTCCGGGGCCTGAGTCTCCCACGGAAAATGTTTTGGGACTCCCTTGCAGTTCTCTCACGCATGCACACAGCAACATGCTTCCAGCCTCAGGAAGGCCTCTTTTTGCTGAAGCAGGAATTCTCTGCAGACTTGTTCCCTCCACTTAGGTGCTTCCTTTAGGCCTGCAGGCACACACGGGGCAACGGTACCAGCCTCGTAAACAAGGAGTGAGCTGACAGCTGCCTTCTGCACCGGCCTGTTTCTCCATCGAGTTTACGAATGGAACCCGTCCCCAGGCTCTCACCCACAGTGCAGAGTGAACTGCTTCCTCCCACAGACCATGACACCAGTGGGGAGTCGTGCTCGGCATTCTTCCGGGGCCTGAGTCTCCCACGGAAAATGGTTGGGGACTCCCTTGCCGTTCTCTCACGCATGCACACAGCAACATGCTTCCAGCCTCGGGACGGCCTCTTTTCGCTGAAGCAGGAATTCTCCACACACTTGTTCCTTCGACTCAGGGGCTTGGCTTTAGGCCTGCAGGCACACGGACGGGCCAACGGTACCAGCTTCGTAAACAAGGAGTGAGTTGACAGCTGCCTTCTGCGCCGGCCTGGTTCTGCCTCGATTTTACCTATGGAACCCGCCCCCCCAGGCCCTCAACCACACTGCAGCATAAACTGCTTCCTCCCACAGAGGGATCGACGGTAGCCAAAGCACGGCTTCTGTACACTGTTGTTTCTTCGAGGTAGAACGCAAGCGATTAGACTTCCATGCAGAAGTGGGGCCGCAGGGCTAGCTTCCTGAAACAAGTGGGGAGTCGTGTGCTGCCTTGTGCAGCGGCCTGAGGCTCCCACGGAAAATGGTTTGGGACTCCGTTGCAGTGCGCTCACGCATGCACACAGCAACACGCTTCCAGCCTCAGGAAGGCCTATTTCCGCTGAAGCAGGAATTCCCTCCACACTTGTTCCTTCCACTTAGGTGCTTGGCTTTAGGCCTGCATGCACACACGGGGCAACGGTACCAGCCCCGTAACCCAGGAGGGAGCTGACAGCTGCCTTCTGCACCGGCCTGTTTCTCCATCGAGTTTACGTATGGAACCCGTCCCCAGGCTCTCACCCACAGTGCAGAGTAAACTGCTTCCCCCCACAGACCATGGCACCAGTGAGGAGTCGTGCTCGGCCTTCTTCCGGGGCCTGAGTCTCCCGCGGAAAATGGTTGGGGACTCCCTTGCCGTTCTCTCACGCATGCACACAGCAACATGCCTCCAGCCTCGGGAAGGCCTCTTTTCGCTGAAGCAGGAATTCTCTACACACTTGTTCCTTCAACTTAGGGGCTTGGCTTTAGGCCTGCAGGCACACCCGGGGCAAGGGGACCGGCCTCCTCCACAAGAGGTGAGTTGAGAGCGGCCTTCCGCACCGGCCTGTTTCTCGCTCCATTTCACGGATGGGACCCTTTCCCCCGTCTCTCCTGCACGAGCACTGTGAAATTCCTCTGGCTTCAGGAACGGCAATGTTAACTAAAGCGCAGGAACTCTCTCGCATTGATTCTTGGTGTTAGTTGCCCGGTAACCAGGCATCCAGGCACCCAGGGCAGGGCGGGGCGGATCTCCTAAAACAACAGCGGAGTCGACCGCAGCCTTCCTTACAGGCCTGCTCCTCACTCCGGGTTCCGTTTGGGTTCCATTTCTCATGCGTTCACAGAAACACACACGAGATGAAGTGCACGCTCAGGAAGGGCGATCTGTGCCAAGGCACGGTTTCTCTCCAGTGTTGTGCCTTTGCGTCGGGTGGACGGCCCTTAGGACTCCACGCACACGCGGGAGAGCCGACCTAGGTTCCCGAAACAAGAGTTGAGTCGAGGGGTGCCTTCTGCCCATGCTTCTTTCTCCCTCGGAATTCTGCTGGGACTCACTCCCCACGTTTGCCCTGAAGCAGAGTTGAAAAGGCTGCCACCCTGTGGAGAGGCATTGAATGAGCTGAAGCCCGGCTTCTTTACCGGCTTCTTTCTGCCAAATCAGCGTGGACTCCTTAGCATTCCTAGGCACGCATGGGGCAGTAAGGGTGAGCTTCAGGTAACAAGAGCTGAGTCGAGAGGTGCCTTCTGGCCCGGAATTCTTCTCCCTCGGTTTCACGTGAGGAACCCGTTCCCCAGGCTCTCCCCGACGGTAGCCTGGAAACTGCTTCCCCCCTCAGAGAGGTGGATGGCAGCTAAAGCACGGTTTCTCTACCGTGTTGTCTCTTCGAGTTCGAACGCTAGCGATTCGGCTTCCATACGGAAGTGAGGCCGCAGAGCTAGCTTCCTGAAACAAGTGGGGAGCCGTGTGCTGCCTTCGGCCAGGGCCTGAGTCTCACTCGGAAAAGGCCTCCGGACTCCCTTGCAGTGCTCTCACGCATTGCCACAGCAAAATGCTTGCACCCTCAGGAACGGCTCTTTTGGCTGAAGCACGGGTTCTCAGCAGAGTTGTTCCTTCGAGTTAGGGGGTTGCCTTCAAGCCTGCACGCACACACGGGGCAACGGGAGTAGGCGCGTAACCAAGGGGTGAGCTGAGAGCTGCCTTCCGCGCCGGCCTTGGTGCTCCCTCGATTTTACGTCTGGAACCCGTTCCCCAGGCTCTCAGCTACAGTATACGGTAAACTGCTTCCTCCCACAGACCATGACACCAGTGGGGAGTCGTGCTCTGCTTTCTTCCGGGGCCTGAGTCTCCCACGGAAAATGTTTTGGGACTCCCTTGCAGTTCTCTCACGCATGCACACAGCAACATGCTTCCAGCCTCAGGAAGGCCTCTTTTCGCTGAAGCAGGAATTCTCTGCAGACTTGTTCCCTCCACTTAGGTGCTTGGCTTCAGGCCTGCAGGCACACACGGGGCAACGCTACCAGACTCGTAAACAAGGAGTGAGCTGACAGCTGCCTTCTGCACCGGCCTGTTTCTCCATCGAGTTTACGAATGGAACCCGTCCCCAGGCTCTCACCCACAGTGCAGAGTGAACTGCTTCCTCCCACAGACCACGACACCAGTGGGGAGTCGTGCTCGGCCTTCTTCCGGGGCCTGAGTCTCCCGCGGAAAATGGTTGGGGACTCCCTTGCCGTTCTCTCACGCATGCACACAGCAACATGCTTCCAGCCTCGGGACGGCCTCTTTTCGCTGAAGCAGGAATTCTCCACACACTTGTTCCTTCGACTCAGGGGCTTGGCTTTAGGCCTGCAGGCACACGTACGGGCCAACGGTACCAGCCTCGTAAACAAGGAGTGAGTTGACAGCTGCCTTCTGCGCCGGCCTGGTTCTGCCTCGATTTTACCTATGGAACCCGCCTCCCCAGGCCCTCACCCACACTGCAGCATAAACTGCTTCCTCCCACAGAGGGATCGACGGTAGCCAAAGCACGGCTTCTGTACACTGTTGTTTCTTCGAGGTAGAACGCAAGCGATTAGACTTCCATGCAGAAGTGGGGCCGCAGGGCTAGCTTCCTGAAACAAGTGGGGAGTCGTGTGCTGCCTTGTGCAGCGGCCTGAGGCTCCCACGGAAAATGGTTTGGGACTCCGTTGCAGTGCGCTCACGCATGCACACAGCAACACGCTTCCAGCCTCAGGAAGGCCTATTTCCGCTGAAGCACGAATTCTCTCCACACTTGTTCCTTCCACTTTAATGCTTGACTTTAGGCCTGCAGGCACACACGGGGCAACGGTACCAGCCCCGTAACCCAGGAGGGAGCTGACAGCTGCCTTCTGCACCGGCCTGTTTCTCCATCGAGTTTACGTATGGAACCCGTCCCCAGGCTCTCACCCACAGTGCAGAGTAAACTGCTTCCCCCCACAGACCATGGCACCAGTGAGGAGTCGTGCTCGGCCTTCTTCCGGGGCCTGAGTCTCCCACGGAAAATGGTTGGGGACTCCCTTGCCGTTCTCTCACGCATGCACACAGCAACATGCCTCCAGCCTCGGGAAGGCCTCTTTTCGCTGAAGCAGGAATTCTCTACACACTTGTTCCTTCGACTTAGGGGCTTGGCTTTAGGCCTGCAGGCACACCCGGGGCAAGGGGACCGGCCTCCTCCACAAGAGGTGAGTTGAGAGCGGCCTTCCGCACCGGCCTGTTTCTCGCTCCATTTCACGGATGGGACCCTTTCCCCCGTCTCTCCTGCACGAGCACTGTGAAATTCCTCTGGCTTCAGGAACGGCAATGTTAACTAAAGCGCAGGAACTCTCTCGCATTGATTCTTGGTGTTAGTAGCCCGGTAACCAGGCATCCATGCACCCAGGGCAGGGCGGGGCGGATCTCCTAAAACAACAGCGGAGTCGACCGCAGCCTTCCTTACAGGCCTGCTTCTCACTCCGGGTTCCGTTTGGGTTCCATTTCTCAGGCGTTCACAAAAACACACACGAGATGAAGTGCACGCTCAGGAAGGGCGATCTGTGCCGAGGCACGGGTTCTCTCCAGTGTGGCTCCTTTGCGTCGGGTGGACGGCCCTTAGGACTCCACGCACACGCGGGAGAGCCGACCTAGGTTCCCGAAACAAGAGTTGAGTCGAGGGGTGCCTTCTGCCCATGCTTCTTTCTCCCTCGGAATTCTGCTGGGACTCACTCCCCACGTTTGCCCTGAAGCAGAGTTGAAAAGGCTGCCACCCTGTGGAGAGGCATTGAATGAGCTGAAGCCGGGCTTCTTTACCGGCTTCTTTCTGCCAAATCAGCGTGGAGCCCTTAGCATTCCTAGGCACGCATGGGGCAGTAAGGGTGAGCTTCAGGTAACAAGAGCTGAGTCGAGAGGTGCCTTCTGGCCCGGACTTCTTCTCCCTCGGTTTCACGTGAGGAACCCGTTCCCCAGGCTCTCCCCGACGGTAGCCTGGAAACTGCTTCCTCCCTCAGAGAGGTGGATGGCAGCTAAAGCACGGTTTCTCTACTGTGTTGTCTCTTCGAGTTCGAACGCTAGCGATTAGGCTTCCATGCGAAAGTGAGGCCGCAGAGCTAGCTTCCTGAAACAAGTGGGGAGTCGTGTGCTGCCTTCGGCCAGGGCCTGAGTCTCACTCGGAAAAAGCCTCCGGACTCCCTTGCAGTGCTCTCACGCATTGCCACAGCAAAATGCTTGCACCCTCAGGAACGGCTCTTTTGGCTGAAGCACGGGTTCTCAGCAGAGTTGTTCCTTCGAGTTAGGGGGTTGCCTTCAAGCCTGCACGCACACACGGGGCAACGGGAGTAGGCGCGTAACCAAGAGGTGAGCTGAGAGCTGCCTTCCGCGCCGGCCTTGGTGCTCCCTCGATTTTACGTATGGAACCCGTTCCCCAGGCTCTCAGCTACAGTACACGGTAAACTGCTTCCTCCCACAGACCATGACACCAGTGGGGAGTCGTGCTCTGCTTTCTTCCGGGGCCTGAGTCTCCCACGGAAAATGTTTTGGGACTCCCTTGCAGTTCTCTCACGCATGCACACAGCAACATGCTTCCAGCCTCAGGAAGGCCTCTTTTCGCTGAAGCAGGAATTCTCTGCAGACTTGTTCCCTCCACTTAGGTGCTTGGCTTTAGGCCTGCAGGCACACACGGGGCAACGGTACCAGCCTCGTAAACAAGGAGGGAGCTGACAGCTGCCTTCGGCACCGGCCTGTTTCTCCATCGAGTTTACGAATGGAACCCGTCCCCAGGCTCTCACCCACAGTGCAGAGTGAACTGCTTCCTCCCACAGACCATGACACCAGTGTGGAGTCCTGCTCGGCCTTCCTCCGGGGCCTGAGTCTCCCGCGGAAAATGGTTGGGGACTCCCTTGCCGTTCTCTCACGCATGCACACAGCAACATGCTTACAGCCTCGGGACGGCCTCTTTTCGCTGAAGCAGGAATTCTCCACACACTTGTTCCTTCGACTCAGGGGCTTGGCTTTAGGCCTGCAGGCACACGTACGGGCCAACGGTACCAGCCTCGTAAACAAGGAGTGAGTTGACAGCTGCCTTCTGCGCCGGCCTGGTTCTGCCTCGATTTTACCTATGGAACCCGCCCCCCCAGGCCCTCACCCACACTACAGGATAAACTGCTTCCTCCCACAGAGGGGTCGACGGTAGCCAAATCTCAGCTTCTGTACACTGTTGTTTCTTCGAGGTAGAACGCAAGCGATTAGACTTCCATGCAGAAGTGGGGCCGCAGGCCTAGCTTCCTGAAACAAGTGGGGAGTCGTGTGCTGCCTTGTGCAGCGGCCTGAGGCTCCCACGGAAAATGGTTTGGGACTCCGTTGCAGTGCGCTCACGCATGCACACAGCAACACGCTTCCAGCCTCAGGAAGGCCTATTTCCGTTGAAGCAGGAATTCCCTCCACACTTGTTCCTTCCACTTAGGTGCTTGGCTTTAGGCCTGCAGGCACACCCGGGGCAAGGGTACCGGCCTCCTCCACAAGAGGTGAGTTGAGAGCGGCCTTCCGCACCGGCCTGTTTCTCGCTCCATTTCACGAATGGGACCCTTTCCCCCATCTCTCCTGCACGAGCACTGTGAAATTCCTCTGGCTTCAGGAACGGCAATGTTAACTAAAGCGCAGGAACTCTCTCGCATTGATTCTTGGTGTTAGTAGCCCGGTAACCAGGCATCCAGGCACCCAGGGCAGGGTGGGGCGGATCTCCTAAAACAACAGCGGAGTCGACAGCAGCCTTCCTTACAGGCCTGCTTCTCACTCCGGGTTCCGTTTGGGTTCCATTTCTCATGCGTTCACAGAAACACACACGAGATGAAGTGCACCCTCAGGAAGGGCGATCTGTGCCGAGGCACGGGTTCTCTCCAGTGTTGTGCCTTTGCGTCGGGTGGACGGCCCTTAGGACTCCACGCACACGCGGGAGAGCCGACCTAGGTTCCCGAAACAAGAGATGAGTCGAGGGGTTCCTTCTGCCCATGCTTCTTTCTCCCTCGGAATTCTGCTGGGACTCACTCCCCACGTTTGCCCTGAAGCAGAGTTGAAAAGGCTGCCACCCTGTGGAGAGGCATTGAATGAGCTGAAGCCGGGCTTCTTTACCGGCTTCTTTCTGCCAAATCAGCGTGGAGCCCTTAGCATTCCTAGGCACGCATGGGGCAGTAAGGGTGAGCTTCAGGTAACAAGAGCTGAGTCGAGAGGTGCCTTCTGGCCCGGACTTCTTCTCCCTCGGTTTCACGTGAGGAACCCGTTCCCCAGGCTGTCCCCGACGGTAGCCTGGAAACTGCTTCCTCCCTCAGAGAGGTGGATGGCAGCTAAAGCACGGTTTCTCTACCGTGTTGTCTCTTCGAGTTCGAACGCTAGCGATTAGGCTTCCATGCGAAAGTGAGGCCGCAGAGCTAGCTTCCTGAAACAAGTGGGGAGTCGTGTGCTGCCTTCGGCCAGGGCCTGAGTCTCATTCGGAAAAGGCCTCCGGACTCCCTTGCAGTGCTCTCACGCATTGCCACAGCAAAATGCTTGCACCCTCAGGAACGGCTCTTTTGGCTGAAGCACAGGTTCGCAGCAGAGTTGTTCCTTCGAGTTAGGGGGTTGCCTTCAAGCCTGCACGCACACACGGGGCAACGGGAGTAGGCGCGTAACCAAGAGGTGAGCTGAGAGCTGCCTTCCGCGCCGGCCTTGGTGCTCCCTCGATTTTACGTATGGAACCCGTTCCCCAGGCTCTCAGCTACAGTACACGGTAAACTGCTTCCTCCCACAGACCATGACACCAGTGGGGAGTCGTGCTCTGCTTTCTTCCGGGGCCTCAGTCTCCCACGGAAAATGTTTTGGGACTCCCTTGCAGTTCTCTCACGCATGCACACAGCAACATGCTTCCAGCCTCAGGAAGGCCTCTTTTCGCTGAAGCAGGAATTCTCTGCAGACTTGTTCCCTCCACTTAGGTGCTTGGCTTTAGGCCTGCAGGCACACACGAGGCAACGGTACCAGCCTCGTAAACAAGGAGGGAGCTGACAGCTGCCTTCTGCACCGGCCTGTTTCTCCATCGAGTTTACGAATGGAACCCGTCCCCAGGCTCTCACCCACAGTGCAGAGTGAACTGCTTCCTCCCACAGACCATGACACCAGTGCGGAGTCGTGCTCGGCCTTCCTCCGGGGCCTGAGTCTCCCGCGGAAAATGGTTGGGGACTCCCTTGCCGTTCTCTCACGCATGCACACAGCAACATGCTTCCAGCCTCGGGACGGCCTCTTTTCGCTGAAGCAGGAATTCTCCACACACTTGTTCCTTCGACTCAGGGGCTTGGCTTTAGGCCTGCAGGCACACGTACGGGCCAACGGTACCAGCCTCGTAAACAAGGAGTGAGTTGACAGCTGCCTTCTGCGCCGGCCTGGTTCTGCCTCGATTTTACCTATGGAACCCGCCCCCCCCCCCAGGCCCTCACCCACACTGCATCATAAACTGTTTCCTCCCACAGAGGGGTCGACGGTAGCCAAAGCACGGCTTCTGTACACTGTTGTTTCTTCGAGGTAGAACGCAAGCGATTAGACTTCCGTGCAGAAGTGGGGCCGCAGGGCTAGCTTCCTGAAACAAGTGGGGAGTCGTGTGCTGCCTTGTGCAGCGGCCTGAGGCTCCCACGGAAAATGGTTTGGGACTCCGTTGCAGTGCGCTCACGCATGCACACAGCAACACGCTTCCAGCCTCAGGAAGGCCTATTTCCGCTGAAGCAGGAATTCTCTCCGCACTTGTTCCTTCGACTTAGGTGCTTGGCTTTAGGCCTGCAGGCACACACGGGGCAACGTTACCAGCCCCGTAACCCAGGAGGGAGCTGACAGCTGCCTTCTGCACCGGCCTGTTTCTCCATCGAGTTTACGTATGGAACCCGTCCCCAGGCTCTCACCCACAGTGCAGAGTGAACTGCTTCCCCCCACAGACCATGACACCAGTGAGGAGTCGTGCTCGGCCTTCTTCCGGGGCCTGAGTCTCCCACGGAAAATGGTTGGGGACTCTCCTTGCCGTTCTCTCACGCATGCACACAGCAACATGCTTCCAGCCTCGGGAAGGCCTCTTTTCGCTGAAGCAGGAATTCTCTACACACTTGTTCCTTCGACTGAGGGGCTTGGCTTTAGGCCTGCAGGCACACCCGGGGCAAGGGGACCGGCCTCCTCCACAAGAAGTGAGTTGAGAGCGGCCTTCCGCACCGGCCTGTTTCTCGCTCCATTTCACGGATGGGACCCTTTCCCCCGTCTCTCCTGCACGAGCACTGTGAAATTCCTCTGGCTTCAGGAACGGCAATGTTAACTAAAGCGCAGGAACTCTCTCGCATTGATTCTTGGTGTTAGTAGCCCGGTAACCAGGCATCCAGGCACCCAGGGCAGGGCGGGGCGGATCTCCTAAAACAACAGCGGAGTCGACCGCAGCCTTCCTTACAGGCCTGCTTCTCACTCCGGGTTCCGTTTGGGTTCCATTTCTCATGCGTTCACAGAAACACACACGAGATGAAGTGCACGCTCAGGAAGGGCGATCTGTGCCGAGGCACGGGTTCTCTCCAGTGTGGCTCCTTTGCGTCGGGTGGACGGCCCTTAGGACTCCACGCACACGCGGGAGAGCCGACCTAGGTTCCTGAAACAAGAGTTGAGTCGAGGCGTGCCTTCTGCCCATGCTTCTTTCTCCCTCGGAATTCTGCTGGGACTCACTCCCCACGTTTGCCCTGAAGCAGAGTTGAAAAGGCTACCACCCTGTGGAAAGGCATTGAATGAGCTGAAGCCGGGCTTCTTTACCGGCTTCTTTCTGCCAAATCAGCGTGGAGCCCTTAGCATTCCTAGGCACGCACGGGGCAGTAAGGGTGTGCTTCAGGTAACAAGAGCTGAGTCGAGAAGCGCCTTCTGGCCCGGACTTCCTCTCCCTCGGTTTCACGTGAGGAACCCGTTCCCCAGGCTCTCCCCCACGGTAGCCTGGAAACTGCTTCCTCCCTCAGAGAGGTGGATGGCAGCTAAAGCACGGTTTCTCTACCGTGTTGTCTCTTCGAGTTCGAATGCTAGCGATTAGGCTTCCATGCGAAAGTGAGGCCGCAGGGCTAGCTTCCTGAAACAAGTGGGGAGTCGTGTGCTGCCTTCGGCCAGGGCCTGAGTCTCACTCGGAAAAGGCCTCCGGACTCCCTTGCAGTGCTCTCACGCATTGCCACAGCAAAATCTTGCACCCTCAGGAACGGCTCTTTCGGCTGAAGCACGGGTTCTCAGCAGAGTTGTTCCTTCGAGTTAGGGGGTTGCCTTCAAGCCTGCA
The DNA here is from genome assembly GCF_029215605.1 of Mirounga angustirostris. Taxonomy (NCBI): domain Eukaryota; kingdom Metazoa; phylum Chordata; class Mammalia; order Carnivora; family Phocidae; genus Mirounga; species Mirounga angustirostris. Next base: position 87,909,503 of record NW_026991718.1, read on the forward strand.
CGCACACACGGGGCAACGGGAGTACGCGCGTAAACAAGAGGTGAGCTGAGAGCTGCCTTCCGCGCCGGCCTTGGTGCTCCCTCGATTTTACGTGTGGAAGCCGTTCCCCAGGCTCTCAGCTACAGTACACGGTAAACTGCTTCCTCCCATAGACCATGACACAAGTGGGGAGCCGTGCTCTGCTTTCTTCCGCGGCCTGAGTCTCCCACGGAAAATGTTTTGGGACTCCCTTGCAGTTCTCTCACGCATGCACACAGCAACATGCTTCCAGCCTCAGGAAGGCCTCTTTTCGCTGAAGCAGGAATTCTCTGCAGACTTGTTCCCTCCACTTAGGTGCTTGGCTTTAGGCCTGCAGGCACACACGGGGCAACGGTACCAGCTTCGTAAACAAGGAGTGAGCTGACAGCTGCCTTCGGCACCGGCCTGTTTCTCCATCGAGTTTACGAATGGAACCCGTCCCCAGGCTCTCACCCACAGTGCAGAGTAAACTGCTTCCTCCCACAGACCATGACACCAGTGGGGAGTCGTGCTCGGCCTTCTTCCGGGGCCTGAGTCTCCCGCGGAAAATGGTTGGGTACTCCCTTGCCGTTCTCTCACGCATGCACACAGCAACATGCTTCCAGCCTCGGGAAGGCCTCTTTTCGCTGAAGCAGGAATTCTCCACACACTTGTTCCTTCGACTCAGGGGCTTGGCTTTAGGCCTGCAGGCACACGTACGGGGCAACGGTACCAGCCTCGTAAACAAGGAGTGAGTTGACAGCTGCCTTCTGCGCCGGCCTGGTTCTGCCTCGATTTTACCTATGGAACCCGCACCCCCCCCCCCCCAGGCCCTCACCCACACTGCAGCATAAACTGTTTCCACCCACAGAGGGGTCGACGGTAGCCAAAGCACGGCTTCTGTACACTGTTGTTTCTTCGAGGTAAAATGCAAGCGATTAGACTTCCGTGCAGAAGTGGGGCCGCAGGGCTAGCTTCCTGAAACAAGTGGGGAGTCGTGTGCTGCCTTCTGTAGCGGCCTGAGGCTCCCACGGAAAATGGTTTGGGACTCCGTTGCAGTGCGCTCACGCATGCACACAGCAACACGCTTCCAGCCTCAGGAAGGCCTATTTCCGCTAAAGCAGGAATTCTCTCCGCACTTGTTCCTTCGACTTAGGTGCTTGGCTTTAGGCCTGCAGGCACACACGGGGCAACGGTACCAGCCCCGTAACCCAGGAGGGAGCTGACAGCTGCCTTCTGCACCGGCCTGTTTCTCCATCGAGTTTACGTATGGAACCCGTCCCCAGGCTCTCACCCACAGTGCAGAGTGAATTGCTTCCCCCCACAGACCATGACACCAGTGAGGAGTCGTGCTCGGCCTTCTTCCGGGGCCTGAGTCTCCCACGGAAAATGGTTGGGGACTCTCCTTGCCGTTCTCTCACGCATGCACACAGCAACATGCTTCCAGCCTCGGGAAGGCCTCTTTTCGCTGAAGCAGGAATTCTCTACACACTTGTTCCTTCGACTGAGGGGCTTGGCTTTAGGCCTGCAGGCACACCCGGGGCAAGGGGACCGGCCTCCTCCACAAGAGGTGAGTTGAGAGCGGCCTTCCGCACCGGCCTGTTTCTCGCTCCATTTCACGGACGGGACCCTTTCCCCCGTCTCTCCTGCACGAGCACTGTGAAATTCCTCTGGCTTCAGGAACGGCAATGTTAACTAAAGCGCAGGAACTCTCTATCATTGATTCTTGGTGTTAGTAGCCCGGTAACCAGGCATCCAGGCACCCAGGGCAGGGCAGGGCGGATCTCCTAAAACAACAGCGGAGTCGACAGCAGCCTTCCTTACAGGCCTGCTTCTCACTCCGGGTTCCGTTTGGGTTCCATTTCTCATGCGTTCACAGAAACACACACGAGATGAAGTGCACGCTCAGGAAGGGCGATCTGTGCCGAGGCACGGGTTCTCTCCAGTGTGGCTCCTTTGCGTCGAGTGGACGGCCCTTAGGACTCCACGCACACGCGGGAGAGCCGACCTAGGTTCCCGAAACAAGAGTTGAGTCGAGAGGTGCCTTCTGCCCATGCTTCTTTCTCCCTCGGAATTCTGGTGGGACTCACTTCCCACGTTTGCCCTGAAGCAGAGTTGAAAAGGCTGCCACCCTGTCGAGAGGCATTGAATGAGCTGAAGCCGGGCTTCTTTACCGGCTTCTTTCTGCCAAATCAGCGTGGAGCCCTGAGCATTCCTAGGAACGCATGGGGCAGTAAGGGTGAGCTTCAGGTAACAAGAGCTGAGTCGAGAGTTGCCTTCTGGCCCGGACTTCTTCTCCCTCGGTTTCACGTGAGAAACCCGTTCCCCAGGCTCTCCCCGACGGTAGCCTGGAAACTGCTTCCCCCCTCAGAGAGGTGGATGGCAGCTAAAGCACGGTTTCTCTACCGTGTTGTCTCTTCGAGTTCGAACGCTAGCGATTAGGCTTCCATGCGAAAGTGAGGCTGCAGAGCTAGCTTCCTGAAACAAGTGGGGAGTCGTGTGCTGCCTTCGGCCAGGGCCTGAGTCTCACTCGGAAAAGGCCTCCGGACTCCCTTGCAGTGCTCTCACGCATTGCCACAGCAAAATGCTTGCACCCTCAGGAACGGCCCTTTTGGCTGAAGCACGGGTTCTCAGCAGAGTTGTTCCTTCGAGTTAGGGGGATGCCTTCAAGCCTGCACGCACACACGGGGCAACGGGAGTAGGCGTGTAAGCAAGAGGTCAGCTGAGAGCTGCCTTCCGCGCCGGCCTTGGTGCTCCCTCGATTTTACGTATGGAACCCGTTCCCCAGGCTCTCAGCTACAGTACACGGTAAACTGCTTCCTCCCACAGACCATGACACCAGTGGGGAGTCGTGCTCGGCCTTCTTCCGGGGCCTGAGTCTCCCGCGGAAAATGGTTGGGGACTCCCTTTCCGTTCTCTCACGCATGCACACAGGAACATGCTTCCAGCCTCGGGAAGGCCTCTTTTCGCTGAAGCAGGAATTCTCCACACACTTGTTCCTTCGACTCAGGGGCTTGGCTTTAGGCCTGCAGGCACACGTACGGGGCAACGGTACCAGCCTCGTAAACAAGGAGTTAGTTCACAGCTGCCTTCTGCGCCGGCCTGGTTCTGCCTCGATTTTACCTATGGAACCCGCCCCCTCCCCAGGCCCTCACCCACACTGCAGCATAAACTGCTTCCTCCCACAGAGGGGTCGACGGTAGCCAAAGCACGGCTTCTGTACACTGTTGTTTCTTCGAGGTAGAAAGCAAGCGATTAGACTTCCGTGCAGAAGTGGGGCCGCAGGGCTAGCTTCCTGAAACAAGTGGGGAGTCGTGTGCTGCCTTCTGCAGCGGCCTGAGGCTCCCACGGAAAATGGTTTGGGACTCCGTTGCAGTGCGCTCACGCATGCACACAGCAACACGCTTCCAGCCTCAGGAAGGCCTATTTCCGCTGAAGCAGGAATTCTCTCCGCACTTGTTCCTTCGACTTAGGGGCTTGGCTTTAGGCCTGCAGGCACACAAGGGGCAACGGTACCAGCCCCGTAACCCAGGAGGGAGCTGACAGCTGCCTTCTGCACCGGCCTGTTTCTCCATCGATTTTACGTATGGAACCCGTCCCCAGGCTCTCACCCACAGTACAGAGTAAACTGCTTCCCCCCACAGACCATGACACCAGTGAGGAGTCGTGCTCGGCCTTCTTCCGGGGCCTGAGTCTCCCACGGAAAATGGTTGGGGACTCCCTTGCCGTTCTCTCACGCATGCACACAGCAACATGCTTCCAGCCTCGGGAAGGCCTCTTTTCGCTGAAGCAGGAATTCTCTACACACTTGTTCCTTCGACTTAGGGGCTTGGCTTTAGGCCTGCAGGCACACCCGGGGCAAGGGGACCGGCCTCCTCCACAAGAGGTGAGTTGAGAGCGGCCTTCCGCACCGGCCTGTTTCTCGCTCCATTTCACGGATGGGACCCTTTCCCCCATCTCTCCTGCACGAGCACTGTGAAATTCCTCTGGCTTCAAGAACGGCAATGTTAACTAAAGCGCAGGAACTCTCTCTCATTGATTCTTGGTGTTAGTAGCCCGGTAACCAGGCATCCAGGCACCCAGGGCAGGGTGGGGCGGATCTCCTAAAACAACAGCGGAGTCGACCGCAGCCTTCCTTACAGGCCTGCTTCTCACTCCGGGTTCCGTTTGGGTTCCATTTCTCATGCGTTCACAGAAACACACACGAGATGAAGTGCACGCTCAGGAAGGGCGATCTGTGCCGAGGCACGGGTTCTCTCCAGTGTTGTGCCTTTGCGTCGGGTGGACGGCCCTTAGGACTCCACGCACACGCGGGAGAGCCGACCTAGGTTCCCGAAACAAGAGTTGAGTCGAGGGGTGCCTTCTGCCCATGCTTCTTTCTCCCTCGGAATTCTTTTTTTTTTTTTTTTTTTTTATTTTATTTATTTATTTTTTTTTTTTAATTTTTTTATTCTTATGTTAATCCCCTTACATTACAACATTAGTTTTAGATGAAGTGTTCCATGATTCATTGTTTGTGCATAACACCCAGTGCTCCATGCAGAATGTGCCCTCCTAAATACCCACCACCAGGCTAACCCATCCTCCCACCCCCCTCCCCTCTAGAACCCTGTTTGTTTTTCAGAGTCCATCGTCTCTCATGGTTCGTCTACCCCTCCGATTTCCCCCGCTTCATTCTTCCCCTCCCGCTACCTTCTTCTTCTTCTTCTTTTTTTTTTTTCTTAACATATATTGCATTATTTGTTTCAGAGGTACAGATCTGAGATTCAACAGTCTTGCACAATTCACAGCGCTTACCAGAGCACATACACTCCCCAGTGTCTATCACCCAGTCCCCCCATCCCTCCCACCCCACCCCCCACTCCAACAACACTCAGTTTGTTTCCTGCGATTAAGAATTCCTCATATCAGTGAGATCATATGATACATGTCTTTCTCTGTTTGACTTATTTCACTCAACATAATACCCTCCAGTTCCATCCACGTCGTTGCAAATGGCAAGATCTCATTCCTTTTGATGGCTGCATAATATTCCATTGAATATATATACCACATCTTCTTTATCCATTCATCTGTCGATGGACATCTTGGCTCTTTCCACAGTTTGGCTATTGTGGACATTGCTGCTATAAACATCGGGGTGCACGTAGCCCTTCGGATCCCTACTTTTGTATCTTTGGGGTAAATACCCAGTAGTGCAATTGCTGGATCATATGGTAGCTCTATTTTCAACTTTTTGAGGAACCTCCATACAGTTTTCCAGAGTGGCTGCACCAGCTTGCATTCCCACCAACAGTGGAGGAGGGTTCCCCTTTCTCCGCATCCCCGCCAACATCTGTCGTTTCCTGACTTGTTAATTTTAGCCATTCTGACTGGTGTGAGGTGATATCTCATTGAGGTTTTGATTTGGATTTCCCTGATGCCGAGCGATATTGAGCACTTTTTCATGTGTCTGTTGGCCATTTGGATGTCTTCTTTGGAAAAATGTCTGTTCATGTCTTCTACCCATTTCTTAATTGGATTCTTTGTTCTTTGGGTGTTGAGTTTGATGAGTTCTTTATAGATTTTGGATACTAGCCCTTTATCTGATATGTCATTTGCAAATATCTTCTCCCATTCTGTCGGTTGTCTTTTGGTTTTGTTAACTGTTTCCTTTGCTTTGCAAAAGCTTCTTATCTTGATGAAGTCCCAATAGTTCATTTTTGCCCTTGCTTCCCTTGCCTTTGGCGATGTTTCTAGGAAGAAGTTGCTTCGGCTGAGGTCAAAGAGGTTGTTGCCTGTGTTCTCCTTTAGGATTTTGATGGACTCCTGTCTCACATTGAGGTCTTTCAACCATTTGGAGTCTATTTTTGTGTGTGGTGTAAGGAAGTGGTCCAGTTTCATTCTTCTGCATGTGGCTATCCAATTTTCCCAACACCATTTGTTGAAGAGACTGTCTTTGTTCCATTGGACATTCTTTCCTGCTTTGTCGAAGATTAGTTGACCATAGAGTTGAGGGTCCATTTCTGGGCTCTCTATTCTGTTCCATTGATCGATGTGTCTGTTTTTGTGCCAGTACCATGCTGTCTTGATGATGACAGCTTTGTAATAGAGCTTGAAGTCCGGAATTGTGATGCCACCGGCTTTGCTTTTCTTTTTCAATATTCCTCTGGCTATGCGGGGTCTTTTCTGGTTCCATACAAATTTTAGGATTATTTGTTCCATTTCTTTGAAAAAAGTGGGTGGTATTTTGATGGGGATTGCATTGAATGTGTAGATTGCTCTAGGTAGCATTGACATCTTCACAATATTTGTTCTTCCAATCCATGAGCATGGAACGTTTTTCCATTTCTTTGTGTCTTCCTCAATTTCTTTCATGAGTATTTTATAGTTTTCTGAGTACAGATCCTTTGTCTCTTTGGTTAGATTTATTCCTAGGTATCTTATGGTTTTGGGTGCAATTGTAAATGGGATCGACTCCTTAATTTCTCTTTCTTCTGTCTTGTTGTTGGTGTATAGGAATGCCACTGACTTCTGTGCATTGATTTTATATCCTGCCACTTTACTGAATTCCTGTATGAGTTCTAGCAGTTTTGGGGTGGAGTCTTTTGGGTTTTCCACATAAAGTATCATATCATCTGCAAAGAGTGAGAGTTTGACTTCTTCTTTGCCAATTTGGATGCCTTTGATTTCTTTTTGTTGTCTGATTGCTGTGGCTAGGACTTCCAATACTATGTTGAATAGCAGTGGTGATAGTGGACATCCCTGCCGCGTTCCTGACCTTAGGGGGAAAGCTCTCAGTTTTTCCCCATTGAGAATAATATTTGCTGTAGGTTTTTCATAGATGGCTTTTATGATATTGAGGTATGTACCCTCTATCCCTATACTCTGAAGAGTTTTGATCAAGAAAGGATGCTGTACTTTGTCAAAAGCTTTTTCGGCATCTATCGAGAGGATCATATGATTCTTGTTCTTTCCTTTGTTAATGTACTGTATCACATTGATTGATTTGCGGATGTTGAACCAACCTTGCAGCCCAGGGATAAATCCCACTTGGTCATGGTGAATAATCCTTTTAATGTACTGTTGGATCCTATTGGCTAGTATTTTGGTGAGAATTTTTGCATCCATGTTCATCAGGGATATTGGTCTGTAATTCTCCTTTTTGATGGGGTCTTTGTCTGGTTTGGGGATCAAGGTAATGCTGGCCTCATAAAATGAGTTTGGAAGTTTTCCTTCCGTTTCAATTTTTTGGAACAGTTTCAGAAGAATAGGTATTAATTCTTCTTGAAATGTTTGGTAGAATTCCCCTGGGAAGCCATCTGGCCCTGGGCTTTTGTTTTTTGGGAGATTTTTGATGACTGCTTCAATTTCCTTAGTGGTTATAGGTCTGTTCAGGTTTTCTATTTCATCCTGGTTCAGTTTTGGTAGTTGATACATCTCTAGGAATGCATCCATCTCTTCCAGGTTATCTAATTTGCTGGCATAGAGTTGCTCATAATATGTTCTTATAATTGTTTGTATTTCTTTGGTGTTGGTTGTGATCTCTCCTCTTTCATTCATGATTTTGTTGATTTGGGTCATTTCTCTTCTCTTTTTGATAAGTCTGGCCAGGGGTTTATCAATCTTGTTAATTCTTTCAAAGAACCAGCTCCTAGTTTCGTTGATCTGTTCTACTGTTCTTTTAGTTTCTATTTCATTGATTTCTGCTCTGATCTTTATGATTTCTCTTCTCCTGCTGGGTTTAGGCTTTATTTGCTGTTCTTTCTCCAGCTCCTTTAGGTGTAGGGTTAGGTTGTGTACTTGAGACCTTTCTTGTTTCTTGAGAAAGGCTTGTATTGCTATATACTTTCCTCTTAGGACTGCCTTTGCTGCATCCCAAAGATTTTGAACAGTTGTGTTTTCATTTTCATTAGTTTCCATGTATTTTTTTAATTCTTCTTTAATTTCCTGGTTGACCCATTCATTCTTCAGTAGGATGCTCTTTAGCCTCCATGTATTTGAGTTCTTTCCGACTTTCCTCTTGGGATTGAGTTCTAGTTTCAAAGCATTGTGGTCTGAAAATAGGCAGGGAATGATCCCAATCTTTTGGTACCGGTTGAGACCTGATTTATGACCTAGGATGTGGTCGATTCTGGAGAATGTTCCATGGGCAGTAGAGAAGAATGTGTATTCCGTTGCTTTGGGGTGGAATGTTCTGAATATGTCTGTGAAGTCCATTTGGTCCAGTGTGTCATTTAAAGTCTTTATTTCCTTGTTGATCTTTTGCTTAGATGATCTGTCCATTTCAGTGAGGGGGATGTTAAAGTCCCCCACTATTATTGTATTGTTGTTGATGTGTTTCTTTGCTTTTGTTATTAATTGCCTTATATAATTGGCTGCTCCCATGTTAGGGGCATAGATATTTACAATTGTTAGATCTTCTTGTTGGATAGATCCTTTAAGTATGATATAGTGTCCTTCCTCATCTCTTATTACAGTCTTTGGTTTAAAATCTAATTTGTCTGATATAAGGATTGCCACCCCAGCTTTCTTTTGGTGTCCATTAGCATGGTAAATGGTTTTCCACCCCCTCACTTTCAATCTGGGGGTGTCTTTGGGTCTAAAATGAGTCTCTTGCAGACAGCATATCGATGGATCTTGTTTTTTAATCCAGTCTGTTAGCCTGTGTCTTTTGATTGGGGCATTTAGCCCATTTACATTCAAGGTAACTATTGAAAGATAGGAATTTAGTGCCATTATATTGCCTGTAAGGTGACTGTTACCATATATTGTCTGTGTTCCTTTCTGGTCTATGTTGCTTTTAGGGTCTCTCTTTGCTTAGAGGACCCCTTTCAAGATTTCCTGTAGGGCTGGTTTTGTGTTTGCAAATTCCTTTAGTTTTTTTTTGTCCTGGAAACTTTTTATCTCTCCTTCAATTTTCAATGACAGCCTAGCTGGATAGAGTATTCTTGGCTGCATATTTTTCTCATTTAGTGCTCTGAATATATCCTGCCAGTCCTTTCTGGCCTGCCAGGTCTCTGTGGATAGGTCTGTTGCCAATCTAATGTTTCTACCATTGTAGGTTACATATCTCTTCTCCCGAGCTGCTTTCAGGATTTTCTCTTTGTCTGTGAGACTTGTAAGTTTTACTATTAGATGTCGGGGAGTTGACCTATTTTTATTGATTTTGAGAGGGGTTCTCTGTGCTTCCTGGATTTTCATGCCTGTTTCTTTCCCCAAATTAGGGAAGTTCTCTGCTATAATTTGCTCCATTATACCTTCTGCCCCCCTCTCTCTTTCTTCTTCTTCTGGGATCCCAATTATTCTAATGTTGTTTCGTCTTATGGTATCACTTATCTCTCGAATTCTGCCCTCATGATCCAGTAGTTGTTTATCTCTCTTTTTCTCAGCTTCTTTATTTTCCAGCATTTCATCTTCGATATTACTGATTCTCTCTTCTGCCTCATTTATTCTAGCAGTTAGTGCCCCCATTTTTGATTGCACCTCATTAATAGCCTTTTTGATTTCTACTTGGTTGGATTTTAGCTCTTTTACTTCTCCAGAAAGAGTTTCTCTAATAACTTCCATATTTTTTTCAAGCCCAGCTAGTATCTTTAAAGTGATGATTCTGAACTCTAGATCTGACATCGTACTAATGTCCGTATTGAGTAGGTCCCTGGCAGTCGGTACTGCCTCTTGTTCTTTTTGTTGAGGTGATTTTTTCCGTCTCGTCATTTTGTGCAGAGGAGAATAGATTAATGAGAGAACAAAATGCTAGCAGAGTAACCACGTCCCCAGAAAATATACTCTAAACAAATCAGAAAAGACCTGAAGCAGTGGGATAAGAAGGGGAAAGAGAGAAAAAAAAAAAAAAAGAAAAAAAAAGAAAAAGATAAAGATAAAAACAACAACAAACAAAACAAAAGAACAACAACAAAAGAAAAACCAGAATGTGATCAAATATGATCTATATGGTATATAGATCAGTGCCACACACTAGATTTGGGGTGTGTTTTGGTCTTTTAGAAGAAAGTGTCTCCCAAAATTTTAAAGAAAGAAAAACTTATATATGTACAAAAATAAGGGTTGATATGATGAAGGGATGGAAAATGACTGTAAAAATGGAAATTATAAAAAATTTTATAAAAGGAATTGATAAGAAGTTGTTTGAAAAAAGAAAGAGGATTTAAAAAAAGAAAAAAGAAAAAAAAAAAGGGAGAGGATGTGATCAGGCAGGGGAATAGAGAACACCATATACTAGAGATTTAGGGTATATTTTAATCTGTTAGAAGAAACTATCTCAAAATTTTAAAGAGAGAACAACTTATATATATAAGCCAAAAATATGGGTAACTACTATGAAGGGATAGAATATGACTCTAAAAATGAAAAATAAAAATGTTTTTTTTTAAAAAAGGGATTGATAAGATGTTGTTTGAAAAAGGGAAAAAGAAAAATTCAAAAAGAAATAAAAAGACAAAAAGACAGTTAAAAAAAAAATTAACTTTAAAAGACTAAGGAATCATGGTAAAAAAGCCGTGAATTCTATGTGCAGCATTCCCCTAGCGCTGGAGTTCTGCCGTTCTCATTGATCGGTAAACTTGGTCTTGGCTGCCTGTTCTCGCTGATCTTCTGGGGAGGGGCCTGTTGCCGTGGTTTCCAAATGTCTCTGCCGGAGGCGGAATAGCCCCGCCCTTGCCCCCTCCCGGCTAAGTAATCTGCTCGGGTTTGCTCTCCGGGGCTTTTGTTTCCTGCGAGCTTTCCGTACAGCTTTGGAGGAGGAGAGTGAAAATGGCGGCCTCCCAATCTCCGCCCCGGAGGAGCCGAGAACTCGGGGCCCCGCTCCACAGTGAGCCCCCAGAGAAAAGCCGTCAGTCACTCCCGTCTCCCCGGTCTGCAGCTGCACTCCGTGCTCAACCGGCCTGTGACCACGCGTTTCTATCTCTGGCACCGGACCCGGTCTGGAGTCTCCAAACCCAGCAGATCCCTGCGGTGCACTCCCGCGCGGCTCCTCCCGGGGGAGGAAGGTGAGTCTCCCCGGATCGGCCGCTTGTTGGGTCCCTGCTGGAGGAGCAGGGGCCCGACTGGGCCGCGGATCGCGGTTAATGGCAACCCCAGCTGAGAGCCCGCGCCTGGGCTCCGCCTCTGCAGCCGGCTTCCCTGCTGCGTTACCTGGGAGCTCTGCTGCCCTCAGGCACCCCCGGTCTTTCTGTGACCACGAGGGTCCTGAGACCACACTGTCCCGGAGGGTTCCACCCCCCGCTGAGCCACCAGAGTGACGTCCCTCGGCGGAGCTGACTTTTAAAAGTTCCGATTTTGTGCTCCGCGGCTCTATCACTTGCCAGAAGCGGCCGACGGAGGCCCCTCCCCCGCCGTCTATCCTCCCGAATATCGCCTCGGATTCACTTCTCCGCACGTCCTACCTTCCAGAAAGTGGTCGCTTTTCTGCTGAGACAGTTGTTGCTCTTCTTTTCTTCGATCTCCTGTTGAGTTTGTAGGTGTTCAGAATGGTTTGATCCCTATCCAGCTGAATTCCTGAGAGGAGACGAAATCCAGGTCTCCTACTCCTCCGCCATCTTGCTCCACCCCCCTCTCCCTCGGAATTCTGCTGGGACACACTCCCCACGTTTGCCCTGAAGCAGAGTTGAAAAGGCTGCCACCCTGTGGAGAGGCATTGAATGAGCTGAAGCCCGGCTTCTTTACCGGCTTCTTTTTGCCAAATCTGCGTGGAGCCCTTAGCATTCCTAGGCACGCATGGGGCAGTATGGGTGAGCTTCAGGTAACAAGAGCTGAGTCGAGAGGTGCCTTCCGGCCCGGACTTCCTCTCCCTCGGTTTCACGTGAGGAACACGTTCCCCAGGCTCTCCCCACGGTAGCCTGGAAACTGCTTCCTCCCTCAGAGAGTTGGATGGCAGCTAAAGCACGGTTTCTCTACTGTGTTGTCTCTTCGAGTTCGAACGCTAGCGATTAGGCAAATGCGAAAGTGAGGCCGCAGAGATAGCTTCCTGAAACAAATGGGGAGTCGTGTGCTGCCTTCGGCCAGGGCCTGAGTCTCACTCGGAAAAGGCCTCCGGACTCCCTTGCAGTGCTCTCACGCATTGCCACAGCAAAATGCTTGCACCCTCAGGAACGGCTCTTTCGGCTGAAGCACGGGTTCTCAGCAGAGTTGTTCCTTCGAGTTAGGGGGTTGCCTTCAAGCCTGCACGCACACACGGGGCAACGGGAGTAGGCGCGTAAACAAGAGGTGAGCTGAGAGCTGCTTTCCGCGCCGGCCTTGGTGCCCCCTCGATTTTACGGGTGGAACCCGTTCCCCAGGCTCTCAGCTACAGTACACGGTAAACTGCTTCCTCCCACAGACCATGACACAAGTGGGGAGTCGTGCTCTGCTTTCATCCGGGGCCTGAGTCTCCCACGGAAAATGTTTTGGGACTCCCTTGCAGTTCTCTCACGCATGCACACAGCAACATGCTTCCAGCCTCAGGAAGGCCTCTTTTCGCTGAAGCAGGAATTCTCTCCGCACTTGTTCCTTCGACTTAGGTGCTTGGCTTTAGGCCTGCAGGCACACACGGGGCAACGGTACCAGCCCCGTAACCCAGGAGGGAGCTGACAGCTGTCTTCTGCACCGGCCTGTTTCTCCATCGAGTTTACGTATGGAACCCGTCCCCAAGCTCTCACCCACAGTGCAGAGTAAACTGCTTCCCCCCACAGACCATGACACCAGTGAGGAGTCGTGCTCGGCCTTCTTCCGGGGCCTGAGTCTCCCAAGGAAAATGGTTGGGGACTCCCTTGCCGTTCTCTCACGCATGCACACAGCAACATGCTTCCAGCCTCGGGAAGGCCTCTTTTCGCTGAAGCAGGAATTCTCTACACACTTGTTCCTTCGACTGAGGGGCTTGGCTTTAGGCCTGCAGGCACACCCGGGGCAAGGGGACCGGCCTCCTCCACAAGAGGTGAGTTGAGAGCGGCCTTCCGCAGCGGCAGTTTCTCGCTCCATTTCACGGACGGGACCCTTTCCCCCGTCTCTCCTGCACGAGCACTGTGAAATTCCTCTGGCTTCAGGAACGGCAATGTTAACTAAAGCGCAGGAACTCTCTAGCATTGATTCCTGGTGTTAGTAGCCCGGTAACCAGGCATCCAGGCACCCAGGGCAGGGCAGGGCGGATCTCCTAAAACAACAGCGGAGTCGACAGCAGCCTTCCTTACAGGCCTGCTTCTCACTCCGGGTTCCGTTTGGGTTCCATTTCTCAGGCGTTCACAGAAACACACACGAGATGAAGTGCACGCTCAGGAAGGGCGATCTGTGCCGAGGCATGGGTTCTCTCCAGTGTGGCTCCTTTGCGTCGGGTGGACGGCCCTTAGGACTCCACGCACACGCGGGGGAGCCGACCTAGGTTCCCGAAACAAGAGTTGAGTCGAGGGGTGCCTTCTGCCCATGCTTCTTTCTCCCTCGGAATTCTCCTGGGACTCACTCCCCACGTTTGCCCTGAAGCAGAGTTGAAAAGGCTGCCACCCTGTGGAGAGGCATTGAATGAGTTGAAGCCGAGCTTCTTTACCGGCTTCTTTCTGCCAAATCAGCGTGGAGCCCTTAGCATTCCTAGGCACGCATGGGGCAGTAAGGGTGAGCTTCAGGTAACAAGAGCTGAGTCGAGAGGTGCCTTCTGGCCCGGACTTCTTCTCTCTCGGTTTCACGTGAGGAACCCGTTCCCCAGGCTCTCCCCGACGGTAGCCTGGAAACTGCTTCCTCCCTCAGAGAGGTGGATGGCAGCTAAAGCACGGTTTCTCTACCGTGTTGTCTCTTCGAGTTCGAACGCTAGCGATTAGGCTTCCATGCGAAAGTGAGGCCGCAGAGCTAGCTTCCTGAAACAAGTGGGGAGTCGTGTGCTGCCTTCTGCAGCGGCCTGAGGCTCCCACGGAAAATGGTTTGGGACTCCGTTGCAGTGCGCTCACGCATGCACACAGCAACACGCTTCCAGCCTCAGGAAGGCCTATTTCCGCTGAAGCAGGAATTCTCTCCACACTTGTTCCTTCCACTTAGGTGCTTGGCTTTAGGCCTGCAGCCACACACGGGGCAACGGTACCAGCCCCGTAAGCCAGGAGGGAGCTGACAGCTGCCTTCTGCACCGGCCTGTTTCTCCATCGAGTTTACGTATGGAACCCGTCCCCAGGCTCTCACCCACAGTGCAGAGTAAACTGCTTCCCCCCACAGACCATGGCACCAGTGAGGAGTCGTGCTCGGCCCTCTTCCGGGGCCTGAGTCTCCCACGGAAAATGGTTGGGGACTCCCTTGCCGTTCTCTCACGCATGCACACAGCAACATGCTTCCAGCCTCGGGAAGGCCTCTTTTCGCTGAAGCAGGAATTCTCTACACACTTGTTCCTTCGACTTAGGGGCTTGGCTTTAGGCCTGCAGGCACACCCGGGGCAAGGGGACCGGCCTCCTCCACAAGAGGTGAGTTGAGAGCGGCCTTCCGCACCGGCCTGTTTCTCGCTCCATTTCACGATGGGACACTTTCCCCCGTCTCTCCTGCACGAGCACTGTGAAATTCCTCTGGCTTCAGGAACGGCAATGTTAACTAAAGCGCAGGAACTCTCTCGCATTGATTCTTGGTGTTAGTAGCCCGGTAACCAGGCATCCAGGCACCCAGGGCAGGGCGGGGCAGATCTCCTAAAACAACAGCGGAGTCGACAGCAGCCTTCCTTACAGGCCTGCTTCTCACTCCGGGTTCCGTTTGGGTTCCCTTTCTCATGCGTTCACAGAAACACACACGAGATGAAGTGCACGCTCAGGAAGGGCGATCTGTGCCGAGGCACGGGTTCTCTCCAGTGTTGTTCCTTTGCGTCGGGTGGACGGCCCTTAGGACTCCACGCACACGCGGGAGAGCCGACCTAGGTTCCCGAAACAAGAGTTGAGTCGAGGGGTGCCTTCTGCCCAGGCTTCTTTCTCCCTCGGAATTCTGCTGGGACTCACTCCCCACTTTTGCCCTGAAGCAGAGTTGAAAAGGCTGCCACCCTGTGGAGAGGCATTGAATGAGCTGAAGCCGGGCTTCTTTACCGGCTTCTTTCTGCCAAATCAGCGTGGAGCCCTTAGCATTCCTAGGCACGCATGGGGCAGTAAGGGTGAGCTTCAGGTAACAAGAGCTGAGTCGAGAGGTGCCTTCTGGCCCGGACTTCTTCTCCCTCGGTTTCACGTGAGGAACCCGTTCCCCAGGCTCTCCCCCACGGTAGCCTGGAAACTGCTTCCTCCCTCAGAGAGGTGGATGGCAGCTAAAGCACGGTTTCTCTACCGTGTTGTCTCTTCGAGTTCGAACGCTAGCGTTTAGGCTTCCATGCGAAAGTGAGGCCGCAGAGCTAGCTTCCTGAAATAAGCGGGGAGTCATGTTCTGCCTCCTGCCAGGGCCCGAGTCTCAGTCGGAAAATGCTTTCGGACTCCCTTGCAGTGCTCTCACGCATTCCCGCAGCAAAAATGCTCCCACCCTCAGGAATGGCTATTGGAGCTGAAGTGCGGACTCTCACCAGAGTTGTTCCTTCGGGTTAGGGCGTTGCCTTTAGGCCTGCACGCACACACGGGGCAATGGTTTCCGCCTCGTAAACAAGATGTGAGCTGAGAGTTGCCTTCCGCTCTGGCCTATTTCTCCCTCAATTTGACGTATGGAACCCGTTCCCCGGGCTCTCAGCCACAGCACCCCCGAAACTGCCTCCTCCCACAGAGAGGTCGACGGTATCCATAAACCACGGTTTCTCTTCAGTGTTGTTTCTCCGAGTTAGAACGCTGGCGATGAGACTTCCATGCAAAAGGGGAGCCGCAGTGCCGGCGAGCTCCATGGAACAAGCGGGGGGTCTTGTGCTGCCTTCTGCCGGGGCCTGAGTGTCACACGGAAAATGGTTTGGGACTCCCTGGCAGGGCGCTCACGCACGCACCCAGCAAAATGCGTCCAGCCTCAGGGATGCCTATATTCGCTGAAGCAGGAATTCTCTACAGAGTTGTTCCTTCCCACTTAGGTGGTTGGCTTGAGGCCTGCAGGAACACACGGGGCCACTGCACTGGCCTCGTAAACAAGAGGTGAGTTGACAGCTGCCTTCTGTGCAGGCCTGTGTCTCCCTCGATTTGACGTGTGGAACCCGCCCCCCCCCCGCCCCCCCAGCTCTCAGCCACACTACACCCTAAACTGCTTCCTCCCACAGAGAGGTCAACGGTAGCTATAAAGCACGGTTTCTGCACACTGTGGTTTCTTCGGGTAGGAACGCAGGCGATGAGACTTCCATGCAAACGTGGGGCCGCAGTGCTAGCTTCAGGAACCAAGTGGGGAGTCGTGTGCTGCCTTCTGCAGCGGCCGGAGGCTCCGTCGGAATTAGGTTTGGGACTCCCTTGCAGTGCTCTCACGCACGCACACAACAAAGGGCTTCCACCCTCAGGAGCGGCTGTTGTAGCTGAAGCACGGATTCTCTACCCAGCTTTTCCTTCGAGTTAGGTGGCTGTCTTGAAGCCTGCACGCACGCCCGGGGCAACGGTACTAGCCCCATAACCATGATGTGAGTGAGTTGAGAGCTGCCTTCTGTACCGGCCTGTCTCTCCCTCGATTTGACAAAATGGAACCCGTCCCCAGGCTCTCACCCACAGTACACCCGACACTGCTTCCTCCCACAGAGAGGTCGACGGTGCCTAAAGCACCGTTTCTCCGCAGTGTGGTTTCTCCGAGGGAGAACGCTAGCTATTAGACTTCCATGCAAAAGTGGGGCCGCAGTGCTAGCTTCAGGGAAGAACCAAACCAAAGCTGGGGACATCACAGTGTCTGATCACAACTATATTACAAAACTGTGATCATCAAGACAGCATGGTTTTGGCACAAAAACAGACACATACATCAATGGAAGAGAACAGAGAGCCCAGAAATGGACCCTCAACTCTATGGTCAAGCAATCTTCAACAAAGCAGGAAAGAAGAGCCTATGTACCAAAGACAGTCTCGGAGCGCCTGGGTGGCTCAGTCGTTGTGTCTACCTTCAGCTCAGGTCATGATCCCAGGGTCCTGGAATCGAGCCCTGCATTGGGCTCCCTTTTCCACAGGAAGCATGATTCTCCCTCTCCCACTCCCCCTGCTTATGATCCCTCTCTCGCTGTCTCTCTGTCAGATAAATTATTTTTTTAAAAAAACAGTCTCTTCATAAATAGTGCTGGGGACATGGGGCTGCCACATGCAGAAGAATGAAACTGGACCACTTTCTTATGCCATACACAAAAATAAACTAAAAATAGATGAAAGACCTTAATTTGAGATAGGAACCCATCAATATCTTAGAGGAGAAACAACTTCCACCTCAACCACAACTTCTTGCTAGATATGTCTCCAAAAACAAGGGAAACAAAAGCAAAAATGTACAATTATTGCGAGTTTCTCAAGACGTTAAAAATAGAGCTACCCTATGTCTCAGCAATTGCATTACTTGCTATTTACCCCAAGGACACAGATGGAGCAGACGCACCCCAATATTCCTAGCAGCAATGTCCACATTAGCCAACCTGTGGAAGGAGCCCAGATGTACTTCAACAAATGAAAGGTTAAAGAAGATGTGGTTCATGTATACAATGGAATATTACTCAGCCATCAGAAAGGATGAATACCTACCATTTGCAGTGATATGAATGGAACTAGAAGGTATTAAGTGAAATAAGTCAAGCAGAGAAAGACAATTATCATATGGTTTCACTCATATGTGGAAAATAAGCAAAGCAGGATCATTGGGGGAAGCGAGGAAATATGAATGGAATGTCATCAAAGAGGGAGAGAAACTATGAGAGGTTCTTAACCATAGGAAACAGGGTTGCTGGAGGGGAGGCGGTTGGAGGTATGGGGTAATTGGGTGATGGGCATGAAGCAGGGCACTTGATGTGATGAACACTGTTATATGCAAACACTGAATTATTGAACGCTGCATCTATAACTAATTATGTTGGCTAATTGAATTTAAATAATAAATAATGAATAAATAAATAAGCAACATAAAAAATAATAAACCCCTCCCAAAGAACATTTGCTGTATATCTACGATGGAATATTATTCAACCACCAAAAAGAATGGACCTTGCCATTTCTAATGACATGGATGAAACTAGGGTGTATTATGCTAAGTGAAAGAAACCAGTCAGAGAAAGACAAATAGCATATGATTTCACTCATATGTGCAATTTAAGAAACAAAACAGATGCACTTAGGGGAAGGGAAGGAAAAATAAAACAGAGGGAGGCAAAACATAATAGATTCTTAGCTATAGGAAACCAATTGAGGGCTGCTCGAGGGTGGTATGTGTGAGATTGGGTAATTTGGGTGTTGGGCTTTAAGGAGGGCACTTGATGTATTCAAGCACTGGGTGTTATATGCAAGTGATGAATCACCAAATTCTACCCTTGCAACTATTAATACGTTACATGAACTAAACTGAATTTAAATATAAAATTAAAAAAATAAGTCACTGAGGAAACAGAGAATACACAACAAAGGATTTAACCAGAAAATGAAGATTCTTGGCTTGATATTTAAGGTAAACAGCCTGGATACTCCATGGCACATCTCCCTCTTAAGACATTGGGGCAGACAGGGGAGCAATTTTCTCATGTGAATAATACCTCCCCCCCCCCACACTGTTCTGAAGCCATAGTGGTGTCTCTTTGAGATGTCCTGAGGAAAAGCAGGTCTTATCTTTTTTCTTTTCGTTTTTTTAAGATTTTATTTGTCAGAGAGAGAGAGATCACAAGCAGGGGGAAGTGGCAGGCAGAGCAGGTTCCCTGCTGAGCAAGGAGTCCGATGTGGGACTTGATCCCAGAACCCTGGGATCATGACCTGAGCTGAAGGCAGACACTTAACGACTGAGCCACCCAGGCATCCCAAAGCAGGTCTTTTCTCAAGGAGGATGCATTGCTTTCCTGCAAAATAACACATGTGTCCCACACAGCCCAGGATGGTTTGTTTTGCGTACCCTCTGCTGGCCACTGGGGCAGCACAAGATGCAAAGAACTTATGTGTCAGGTGGAAGTGTGTCATTTCCTGGCCAGGATACCAAATCACTCAAATTTCCATGTTCCAGTCTCTGCGGAAGGCACTGGTACACTCTTCTCCAGCCATGCCTGCTCTCTTGATGGAAGTATGCTTCATTCCTTGGAGCCAGAACATGGAAAACAAAGGAGTCATCAGGATTTTGAGTCATCTGAAAAAAGTTGCCTGCATGCTATGACTGATTTCAAGTCCTTAGAAGAGAGGGACCCATTTGCACCATCAGATTCTCCACTACATCATCAACCTGGTAGACACAGGAAACTGCAGCTCTGCTTGGGAAAAAAATCATTCTTGATAAACAATGTAATGGTGATCCCAATCGCAACTGAAGCAGAAAATGAAAGGAGATAATCAATCATATGGCTAAACCTCATTTGGGAATTGCGATCCAGAGGTACCACCAAGATATCATTAGCTATCTGAAGCAGTGAAATAAAGATGTCCTTCCTTGGAGTTTCTCAGGGAAGTAAAGAAATTGTGCTTTTCTCTCATTTAGAAAGTCCTGTTAAAAAGCTAATCAAATAAGGAAGAACAATATCATAATGACCCTTTCTATTCAATTACATTTTTATGCAAAGAAAATTAATCAGAACTCATACCAGTTGTAAAATATCTGAAAAAAATAATAAGTATTATATTTAAAATATGATAAAACTTGAATATCCAGACTTCTTTGAAGTTAGTTGTTATAATGGAGATACATGAAAATATCAGTTTTTAACATCACACAAATTTATATTCATATAAAACATAAACACAGCCTTTCAAGTAGCAAGTGACTCGTCCTGTTTAATTTCCTTGAAATAGAGATTCAGAGACTCATCTACCTTGAATAAATGGATTTGCCATAATCAACATGTACCTTCAACTGTGGGTATTTTCACTAGGATGATTCCTCTCAGTTGTAAAGGTGAAATGTTGCAAATTTGTGACAGATCATGAGCCATGTTTTCATGGCCTGAGCATATACAGGACAAATATCACTTCCATCCCCACTTACTTGCTGTGGGCAATGTGAATTATTTTCATCTGTGGGTCACTCAGAGGCTGCAGGTAAGGGCATCACAAAGAATTCACTTCCTGAGCAGAGCCCTTGGTGCAGAGTGTATGCCTGCACAGGGAGATGGGGCTCAGGAGCACTCACTGTCCTGGGGATTGCACAGCCCCTTCCAAATTGGGCCATTTTACACACTTCATTCCCAGAAGAACACAGGCATGCACAAATGGAAACAGACTTCTTCACAGTTGGAGACCTTGGAAAGATGTTTAAGAAGAGCAGAACTCCTGTGAGGGACAAAGAAAGAAGAGAAAGAAGGTGGAAGCATATTTTCGGTGGACAAGGGGCATCCATTCTCCTGGTGATATGTCCAGAAATCCATAGCCTGAGAAGGACTCTCAAAGTCCCCATAGCCCTGCATGGTTATAGGCCATCTCCCCAGTAGTCTCCAGAGGACAAGGCCGGGAGTCCTACAGTCCATAGCTCTCGGCTCCTAGAACTGGGCACAGAAGCCATCCCTCAGTGTAGACAGGGACTGTAGAAGAAAAGGACACAGTTTCCTCCACTACAAAATGTGTACTTGCTGTGTCTGACCACAAGGGTTCTGCCAGTTTTGGAAAGTCTCTAGACCTTGGTTCAGAACCAATGGCCCACTGTGCTCTGAGAGCATGGACAAATGCTTTCCACACCATGAGTTTTTCAGAGAAGAGGGGACCTTTGAGATTTGGGAATGAGGAGTTGGGGTGGGCAAAATGAGGCAGAACTATGGACTGAGTAACAAGGGTCTAGGGAGAAGACCAGTTCTAGTTGGATCCTCTGGGTCTTCATTTGGAAGTTGGGGTAATCACGACCCTGGCTGAGGTGAGGATTCCTTGTGAGTGAATTAAACATCTCAGAGTGTACAGGCAAGATTTTCTTTTGAGGTCCCTTCCACAGCCCTCCCTGGAAGATGCAGGTCCTTTTCCTTTATCCCTGAGTCTGTGAAGAAAATCTGTCCTGTAAACACCCAAATAGTTACCTGTGCGGCGCTAGTGCTGGCCACTATGGGGCAGGCAGTAGCCAGTGTATCTAGTGCCACCGAGCATTTCTGGAGCAACTGGAGAAAGGATAATGCAAAGATCATTTTGGCCACGCCCCTACCTCAGAAACAGCATGCATGCAAACAGCATAAATAACAAAATTAACTTATTAGTCATTATCCCTACAGAATGAGTTGGTCAGAATCAGGAAGGAGGGGCTCCACCATCTTCCCGTTTATTCTTTCAGCAACTATGCTCTGAACACTCCCCCTGTGCCAGATGAGTTGGTGGGCCCCAATGTAGTACTGAAAATGGCCAAGTTTTTTCTGCTGCTCAGGTGTACAACAGCTTGAACGCAAGATGTGTGAAAGAAAAGAGCAAAATTTATACTCCAGTCAAAAGCACAGTGTAGGAGGGAGGGTTGGGGAGTCCCAGGAGAGGAGGGTCTGGAAGGCCTCACCATGGTGACATCTGCCAGGAGCAGACTGACAAGAGGGAGCAAGACCTGCACAAGTCTGGGACCATTGTGTCAGGGAGAAGGCACCACTGGCACAGAGTGTTTCAGACAGAAGCTAGTTTGACCGGATAAGGTTTGAAAAGTTGCCAGAGTGGCTGGTGGAAGCTGGGAGGCTAGAACGAGAGATGGGTGGCTGGTAGGGCCAGCTGCTGAAGCTCAGTGG
Organism: Mirounga angustirostris; assembly: GCF_029215605.1. Taxonomy (NCBI): domain Eukaryota; kingdom Metazoa; phylum Chordata; class Mammalia; order Carnivora; family Phocidae; genus Mirounga; species Mirounga angustirostris. The sequence goes on from NW_026991718.1 coordinate 87,931,203, forward strand.
AAGGACTGTGTTAGCTCTCTGTTTGTCTCTAATAACACTACTAGAAAGCTTAGCACTTCTGAAGCATGATATTTCATAGCTCCCAATTCCTGTGGGCCTGGAATCTGCGCACAGTTTAGGCCAGATGTCTCTGCCACAAGGTCTCTGTGTGATGCAGTCTGTGGCCTCATCCGAGACTCAATAGTGGTAAGATTTGCTCCCAAGTGATACATGTCAGGATTTAGCTTAAACTGAGTGTTTGAGTTCCTTTCTGCCTGATGGCCTGGGCATTCCCTAGGTTCTTTCCTTTGTGGGCCTCTATGTAAGATAGTTCTAAGTACGAATCTTTGCTTCCCCAGTCCAGGGATAGGGGAGAGAAAGGGAGGGAACACAAGGGAGTGACATAAAGTGGCAATGCATTGTCGTTTGTCATTAATGCTTAAAGGTGACATCCCATCTCTTTGACTACCGACACATCTCTTGGTCAGAAGCCTATTAGCAACTACTCAGTGGTTACACAGGGAGGTATGTAACAGAGATGGTGATCACCAGGGGCCACAGTGGAGTGAACGTCGTGATATATTCACTATGATTCACCCAGACCAAGAAACTGAGTTAAGACTTAATATTAATGAGTGTTATGTTAACATATGGTTTTACTCATGTGTGGCATTTACGAAACAAAACGGAAGAACAAAGAAAAAAACAAACATGAAAAAACAGACTCAAATATAGAGTACAAACGTGGTTGACAGGTTGGGGGGATGGGAGACATAGGTGTTGGGGATTAAGAATACACTTATTGTGATGAGCGCTGAGTAATGTACAGAACTGTTGAATCACTACTGTTCACCTGAAATTAATATAACACTGTATGTCAACTATACTGTAATTTCAAAAATAATACCATGGGTATTACGAGATGAAAGATTGGAATATGCTCTCTGAGTGTCATAATCAGGTCTCATCAGGCTGAGTGTAAATTTACATTAAAGATGAATGGAAATGTCCAAAGACAAAAATAAAGTACGTTTAATATGGAAAGGCCAGAGCCCACCTCTGTATTCACATAAAAGGTAGCATTTTTTAATATGATATAGTTGTAAAAGAATTTCACTCAAGTCCTATTGGAGCTATACTCCTCCAGTGTTTAAGTTCTACTAGGGTTTGTGTCTGAATAAAGTAATTTAAATAACTATTCATCTGCCTTGTTTCATGGATTAAGCAAAATTCAGCTATTTGTAGCCACTGAGAGTTTGGAGCTGAACGAACTTTTGGAAAATATTTAGCATTTGTATCTCTCATCATTTTACAGATAAGGAAACTGAGGCCCAGCAAGGGCACCAATTGAACAATAACACAGATGAGGTTCTCCTGACACATGGTTCAGGATCATAGCTCACTGAGGAAGAGTGAAGAACCCCCCGCTCCCTCCAGGGCAACGGACATAGCATTTGAATGTGTCATATTTCAGGAAAAGTGAAATTCAGTCAGAAATAGAAAGCTATAAAATAACATCATTTTAAAGAAAATCCACTATGATCCTCTGTGCTGTTTCTTATATTCCACATATGAGTGAGATCATATGGATTTCACTCCATATGATAGGGGAAGGGAGGGAAAACTGAATGGGAAGCCATAAGAGAGGGAGAAAAACCATGAGAGACTCTTAACTATAGAAAATGAACTGAGGGTTGCTGGAGGGGAGGTAGGTGGGTGACGGGCATTAGGAGGGCAAATGATGTGATGAGCACTGGGTGTTATACACAACTAATGAATTATTGAACACTGCATCTCAAACTAATGATTTACTATATGTTAGCTAATTTAATTTAAATAAAAAATAAAGAAAATCCAAGGTTCAGTATTTTGTTGTTTTCAGTGTGAAAAATACAGGATGATTTATTTTCTTTCCATGAGTAATGAAATGAAATAGCCTATTCAAGATGAAGCAATTCTCAGGGCGTTCTTCCTTTTTATTTCAGCCCTAAAGAGGTTTTAAAATATGTTTTCAGTTCAAATCCCCTTGCCCTTCTAGTTAATTCTCAGCACCCTTGACAGAGTGGGAAAAAATTTTTTTTCTTCAAGGTGAGTCACCTCACCAGGTAACATACGTACTGGTCACAAGAGTTACTACAAGTGTGCACTCTCCATCACTTACAAGTGCCTCTCTCACAAGTTTTCCACACAGGTGGCAAGAACACTGGTGGCTGATGGTTTTATCTTTGATGACATTGATCACTTTTTTTCACGTGCATGATGACTGCGGTCAGGGTTTCCATCCCACTCATGGAGGTGATATAGCTCTCCAGCTCACCTTCAAACATGTCCATCTCCTCCCTCCCATACAAGAACATGCAGAACTTAGTGACCATGAACCACAGAGCAAATGTAGAAAAGTCTTACCTGAATTCAGCTCAATCTCTGCCCTGGAGGAGCCGAGAACTCGGGGCCCCACTCCTCAGTGAGCCCCAGAGAAAAGCAGTCAGTACTCCCATCTCCCTGGTCTCTGGCCACACTCCATGCTCATCTGGCCTGTGACAGGACCCCGTGTGGAGTCTCCGAACCAAGCAGATCCCCGCGGTGTGCTTCTGTGCTTCTCCTCCCAGGGGAGGAAGAGGAGTCTCCCCGGATCTGGGCTTGTTGGGTCCCTGCTGGAAGAGCAGTGGCCCAACTGTGCTGCAGATCACGGTTTATGGCAACCCCGAGCTGAGAGCCTACTCCTTGGCTCCATCTGTGCAGCCAGCCTCCCTGCTCCGATACCTGGGAGCTCTGCCGCACTCAGGCAGCCCCGGTCTTTCTGTGACCCCAAGGGTCCTGAGACCACACTGTCCCGCGAGGGTTCTACCCCCGCTTAGCCACTGGAGTGACATCCCTCAGCAGAGCCTACTTCTAGAAGTTCTCATTTTGTGCTCCGCTGCTCTATCACTTGCCAGAAGCGGCTGACGGAGGCCCCCTTCCCCCAAGTCTATCTTCCCGAATATCGCCTTGGATTCACTTCTCCGCACATCCTACCTTCCAGAAAGTGGTTGCTTTTCTGTTCAGAGTTGCTGCTATTCTTTTCTTCGATCTCCTGTTGAGTTTGTAGGTGTTCAGAATGGTTTGATCCTTATCTAGCTGAATTCCTGGGACCAGATGAAATTTAGATGTCCTACTCCTCCGCCATCTTGCTCCTCTGGATATCATCGCTTTTTTAAAAAATTTGGATTTCCCAGGGTGCCTGGGTGCCTCAGTCATTAAGGGTCTGTCTTAGGCTCAGATCATGATCCTGGGGTCCTGGGATCGAGCCCCACATCAGTCTCCCTGCTCGGTGGGAAGCCTGCTTCTCCCTCTCCCACTCCCCCTGCTTCTGTTCCGTCTCTCGCTGTCTCTGTCAAAAAATAAATAAAATCTTTAAAAAATTTGATTTCCCTAAAATTTAGTGATGTTGAGTATCTTTTCAAATTTCTTTTCATATGTGTACCTTTGAGGCTATGTCTATTTACATTTTATGCCCATTCACACGTTACATTTGGTTTGTTTTCTGTTGTTGAGTTGATGTGTTCTCTATATATTCTGGATTTTGAGCCCCTGTCAAGTACATGGTTTGCAAATATGGTCTCCCATCTTGTGGATTGTGTTTTTACCTCATTGATAATGTCTTTTAAATCACAAAGATTTTAAGTATTCATAATGTCCAGCATGTGAATTTATTTTTCTTTTATATCTTGTGCTTTGCGGGTCATATCCATTAAATCATTGCCAAGTCCTATTTTGTGAAGCTGATGAAGATAATTTCTACTGAGCTCCAACTTCAGAGATGGAAAAGGTTCATTGGTGGAGTAAGACGGCAGCATGAACTGGAGAAGCACGGGCATGGTGATGGGGTCATGACGATATGTGATGGTATGATGATAGGAATATGTATGGTGGGCCAGCATGAGATGTGTACTGGGAACAATACCTTGTCCATTTTGTCCACTGCCTACATGGATGATGGAATCAGTGAGACATATGATTTGATGTGTCCCCAAGCTCAGCCCTTCTTCAAAGTTAACCTTTTAGTTCACTCTGATCCATCAATGTTTGCAGAATTTCTTAATCAGATAAGGGTCGTACTCTTAGATATTATGGGGTGATGAATGTCCTGTGGGTGACACCTGTCTCCAAGGAAGTTCTAATCCCTCTCATCTTGGTGAGCCACTCTCTGGAATCATTTGCAAAGAAGGTTAGAATGATTAAAGGACACTGGGATCAAACCCAAAGAGAGAACAGTACGTCACTCACATGCTGAGCTGAATTCAGGTAAGACCTTTCTACATTTGCTCTGTGGTTCATGGTCACTAAGTTCTGCATATTCCTGTATGGGAGGGAGGAGATGGACATGTTTGAAGGTGAGCTGGAGAGCTATATCACCTCCATGAGTGGGATGGAAACCCTGACCGCAGTCATCATGCACGTGAAAAAAAGTGATCAATGTCATCAAAGATAAAACCATCAGCCACCAGTGTTCTTGCCACCTGTGTGGAAAACTTGTGAGAGAGGCACTTGTAAGTGATGGAGAGTGCACACTTGTAGTAACTCTTGTGACCAGTACGTATGTTACCTGGTGAGGTGACTCACTTTGAAGAAAAAAAATTTTTCCCACCCCGTCTGTGCAGCCAGCTTCCCCGCTCTGATACCTGGGAGCTCTGCCGCACTCAGGCACCCCCGGTCTTTCTGTGACCCCGAGGTTCCCGAGACCACACTGTCCCTGCAAGGGTTCCACCCCCCCACTTGGCCACTGGAGCAACCTACCTCAGCGGAGCCGACTTCTAAAATTTCTGATTTTGTGCTCAGTGGCTCTATCACTCGCCAGAAGAGGCCAACGGAGGCCCCCTCCCCCGCCATCTATCCACCCGAATATCGCCTTGGATTCACTTCTCCACACGTCCTACCTTCCAGAAAGTGGTCGCTTTTCTGTTCAGAGAGTTGCTGCTATTCTTTTCTTTGATCTCCTGTTGAGTTCGTAGGTGTTCAGAATGGTTTGATCCCTATCCAGCTGAATTCCCGGGACCAGACGAAATTTAGGTATCCTACTCCTCCATCTCGCTCCTCCCCACCTGCTCTTTTAAGTTTTATTTATGTGTCATTATTTTTACCAAGTCAACTTTCCTGTTGCCCGTTATGAATATTAAAATATTTTTTGCGCCAGTTTTTTTTATATAATTGACAAAGGGCACTGTGTATGTTTAAGTTATTATGTGATGAGAACTCTCAGAATTTACTCTCTTAACACCTCTCAAATGTACCATAGAGCAGTATTAACTGTAGTCATCATGTTGTACTGAAAATCCCTATTACTTATTTATCTTAAAACTGGAAGTTTCTACCTTTTCACCATTTACTCAATCCCTGTCCGCACCCTTCCCTCTTCTTCTGGTTACTTCAATCTGATCTTTTTTTCTGAATTAGTTTTCCTCCTTTTCTTTTCTTTGTTTTAGATTCCACATATAAGGGAAAAGTACCTATACACATCTAGTATTTGCCTTTGTCTCATTTGTTTCACTTGGCATAATCCCTTTAAAGTCCAGTACTGTTACACTTAGGATTTTCTTTTCTTACGGCTGATTAATAGTCCATTATATAGATAACACTTCTCTATCCATTCATCACTAATGGGCACTGATGTTTTCTGTGTCTTGACTATTGAAAATCATGCTTCTTGAACATGGAGGTTCAGGTATTTCTTGAACATATTCCTTTGTTTTCTAAGGGTATGTTCCCAGACGTGGAACTAGTGGATCATACAGTTGTTCTATTTTCAATTTTTTGAGGAATCTCCATACTGTTTTGCATAGTGACAGTAGCAATGTGAATTCCCACCAATGGTGCCCAGGGGTTCTTTTCTCCACATCCTCACCAGAATTTGCTCTCTTGTCTTTTTTTATGATAGCTATTCCAATCAATATGATGTAATATCTCACTGTGCTCTTGGTTGCATTTTTCTGATGGTTAGTCATGTTGAGCACCTTTTTTCCTACCTGTTTATCATCTGTTTATGTTCTCTGGGAAAAATGGCAGAGCACTGCACACTGTGTCTAGGGCCTAGGGACATGACCAGTCTCCATTAGACCTTCATGTCCTCGTTTTAGACATACAAGGGTGGGTGCAGAATCACTCTTCTGGCTGAGATGAGGGTGCTGTATTAGTAAAGAGGACACCATGGGAGTGGACAGAAAAAGGAGGAAAGGAGGTTTCTGAGTCCTTTACTCTGCTCTTTGAGCCTGTAGATCCTTCTCCTTTCCCCTCTGGCCCTGGAAAGCCACTGCCTTGAAGACACCCAAATAAAGGCATCCCTTTCTTTGTTGGTGTGCCTGCCTGGGGTTGTCCCACTAGGGCTGGAGAACACGATGCAGGGCGCTTCCTTGTCCATGGTACAGAGTGAGTTCTGCTGGAGGTACTGGAGCAGGAAGAGTCAGGCACAGGCCATTGTGGTTGTCTCCCTACCCAGAAACTTTTAGTAGCATGTCTTCCTACATTCTAGGTGGTTAGAAGGGGAGGTGGGCTCCAAGTCCTTCTTAATTATTCATTCAGTAACTAGATATTAAGCATTCCCCTATGCCAGGTACCTTGGTGGGCCCATGAGGGGAGCTGAAAATACCAAGAGCTCCCTGCTTTTAGGTGCTCACAGTCTAGATACGGACAAAAGCGCAAAAGCAAAGACATGTGAGAGAAAAGAGCAAGTGCTATATACAACAAATGAAGTATGTGCTACGAAGGAAGGCTGGGAAGTCATTGGATTAAGAAGGTATGAAAGGCCTGAGGGTGACATTGCTGAGAACAGAATGACAAAAGGCAGCTAGATGTGCACAAGTCAGAGTGCAGTGTGTCAGGAAGAAGGGACCACTGTTGCAGACACTCTAACAGAAGCCGGTTTGGCCAGAGGAGGTGAAAAAGGCAGGCAGCATGGCTGGACAGAAACTGGGAGGAGAGCAGAGGGGAGGGAAGAAGGCAGGGAGAGATGCTGAAGCCTGGGAGACTGTTAGTTATCTGTTGTAAAAATGCATATATCTAATTTCTCACAATTTTTATGGGTGAGAAATCCAGGCACAAATTAGCATGGTTCCCCAGCCTCAAGATGTGTCAGATCCTGTGGCTGGGACTGAGGCTAGACTGCAGAGGATTTTCTCCCAAGTTGGCTCACATGGTTGAGGATGCCATTTGAACTCAGAATCTGAGTCACCCTGGGTTCCTGTGTGTCTTTTGGCCTTGGCACTGCCTCAGTTCTCTGCCATGTGAGCCTCTACATATGGCAGCTCAAAATATCTGTGCTTGATTTTTGGTTCATGGAGCAAGAAGAAAAAGGGAAAGGGAAAGAGTGAGAAGTGGAACACAAGAAAAGTAACTAGGAAGTTAGAAACTCTTTGCAATTGAAATTAGACATGACATTTCTTCACGTTGGCTGTATACTATTGGTCAGAAACCAGTCACTAACCACCTAATGGTTACAGAGTGATGCTTACACCACAGGTCTGGATCACCGGGAGCCATTGTGAAGGCTGCTCCCCCCATAGACCAAAATGAGGCAACTGGGTTTCCTTCTAAATATTTTACTACAGAAGACAACAGTTTCTGCATCTTCATGCATTTCCACCCTATCATGGTGCCACATTAAAATGAGGCCAAAAGGGAAAGTGTTCCAATATTACATGGCTGGAATCCAAGCCTCTTTTGAGCAGTACTCCATGCCAAGTCCCAGCCCTTCTTGTAATTCTTCCATCCTTAAATTTGTGCCCCAGATACACATGATACCACCCCACACGTGTTATAAATATTATCTACATACACCTGATGTCCCTAGGAAGTAGATTCTAGCCTGATCCCACCTATGCAGGTTGGGAAAGTGGGGAATACGTGAGAAACACAGTTAGTTAGGATACAGAACTGGCAAAACAACAAAAGAAAAAAGGTCTGAAGTCAGCTCTGTCTCCTGAAACTGAGGACCCTAGTTACATTTCCAGAGAGTTGTGGCTATGGTATTTTTGGCTCAATGTGTACAGTTAAGGAGATGACATGGGGGGAGAAAAGTAAACAGTTAACTGCCAAGAAGGGGCTCTGGATAGGTCTGACTGAACAAAGGGGCCCAGGTACTAGAATCTTGAAAAGGTGACCTCTCTTCCTTGGTGATAGGCCCCAACTGAACTTAGAACTCTGGTAACCAGGCACCCACATTCAAAAGAAAGCCTGCTTTCCAGCTCACTTGACTGGAGATGTTCAAGAGAAGAAGATGTTCTGGTTGTTGTATTCCTACTTTCAGGGGTGAGAGACTTTTATGTCACTGTAGACATTGGCTCAACCCTCTTTTCTGAAGCTTCTGGTCATGTGGCAGGAGACACCAACAGGTAACACAAGGCAGCTCAGGGCAGCCCACTAGAGAGCAGGCAACAACTGTGATCCCACCGCAGCAGGGCCACACCTCTTGCCCCTCATCGTGTGTGTGTGTGTGTGTGTGTGCGTGTGTGTGTAGAGGAGGGAACAGAGGATGAGGGACATGCCCTTCCTGGGCAGAAGCAAGCTGCCAGGTGTTAGAAACCTGGCACATCTTTCATGTTCACACCCCAGGTCATAGCAGGCAGGATGAGGTGGTGAGTGCTGGGGACCAAGCTCAACTACTTATATGTTAATTATGAGCTCTAGAGTTTCATTTGGCTTCCTCCTTGCTGGATGTTTTTTCCACTGCCCCTCTTAGCCTGAACTGGAGAACATGATTTCTAATGGGGGTGTCCCCTTATGGCTATGTCTGGGGAAAACCCTAATGTCTTTTGGCCTTGTATATAGAGGGGCACTGCATTTGCAGAGCTGCACCCAGGAGATCTTTGAGGAGTTGGTCTGTGACTTCAGCTACTCCAACTCCCTAGACAACTGTCAGATGTGCCAGGCCACCAAGGATCAGTGCTGCTGAGGTAAGAATGGGAAGAGGGTTCTCCACACCTAGGGCCCCCACAGAAATACGGGGACAAACCTCCGGTCCTCCCATAGTGTTTCCACATGAGTGTCCCACAGGCCCAGCCAAAAAGTAGCCTGAACCTCCACACTTCCACCACCAGCTATGTGATAAAGTAGGAAGACACTCTTCACATATGTTGGAGTGGTGGAGCATATATTTAATGTTTTGGGGGGGTTGGAGGCTTATTTTTTGTTTTTACTTTTCATGAAGCCATGAGTATCTTTGCATTTTACTGTTTTTATTATCTTACCTACTCACCCCAGCTATCCTGTGTAGAACCCAACTCCACTGTCCTTGCAGAACTTCTCCAACCCCTTATAAATCCTCACACTAATAGGGTGATTTAACATAAAAGAAAGGGTGGGATGAAGCCATTCTATATGTTTCTTTTATCATCTCTCAGAACATATCAAATCATTGTAGGTCCACCAGGTCACAAGCTGTGTCCTCATATGTCTTCATATTACTCCATAAAGGAGGTCATCTGCCACAGTGGTTCAGGCTTTCATGGCTGGTGGAACTTGACATGATTCAATTCTGTTGCCACTTCAGCAGTGCTGCAAGGAACATAAGTGTTCTAACAGACTGTTTTAGTTGCTAGATCTGCCACAACATAGAACCACAGATTGGGTGGAAGACCTCTGATGCCTCCTGGCTCTGTCTTTTCAGAGTTCCACCCAGGACATCTTTGATGAGCTGCTCTAAGTGTTCAGTTATTCCATCTCCCTTGACAAGCAGCAGGTGCACCAGGCCACCAATAACATCCAGTGCTCTTCTGGGGTGAGAACAGGTCCAGATTCATGTCCAATCTCAGGACCCAGAGATAATCAGGGCAAGCCCAAAACCCAGACTAGAAACAACTGTCTCCCCTGGGGCCTGCTGAGGAAGGTGTTTTTCCCTTGAACCTTTCTCCCCACGTCAGGAACAGACCAAGCCTCATCAGCTTATGGGAAATGCCATGCAGTCCATGCTTTGGACAATTCTCAGGCCCAACATATATGAGCTTGAGAAGCATTTGAGATTCTAACCCTCTGTTTTCTCCTGTCTACAGTGGGGATGCTTACTGATGACTCAATGGCATACTGCTTTTAATAAAGGCTATTAATGGAGAGAAATGCTATTGTTGCTCAGCTAACAGAATGTGTTGAAGTGACAGTAGTTTACCATTTCACCCCTAAACCAATTGTACTTTTAAGCCTAGAACCTTTTTCTAGGTGGGCACTCAAGTCCCTTCTCTTGCACAAGTTCCTCAAGAGATGGGAGTCTCTGGTCTGAGCGCCAGACCCTGATCTTCCTGGCGGTTCATGGTGTTGAAGCTGACTACATTGCATCTACCTGGTGGGAAAAGGAATTGACCCTGTCCCTGGATGACGCCTGCATGATGCTGATGCTCAAAGAAGGCACAATGGAGAATTTCATACAGTCCCTGGTACCATCCTTCCCAGATAGATACAACTCAAACATCACAACCATTTTCTGCATATACTAGGTGTTCATTTCAGCCCAACAGGTCCTGGGCCAGCAGTTCCAACAGGTGAATGCCCACCCCGTGCACAGCACAGGGGTGAGCCTCCCATCTACTAGTTGTCTTGGGAATATCACTGCACTTCTCTGACCTTCACTTTCTTCTTCTGAAAAGTAGGGTGGTTAAGAGGATAAACCTCATAGGGTTACTCTAAGAAATCATGGAGGAAACATGGCATAGGCTTATCTGGTGCCTGGCTCCGTGGAAAAGGCTGCTGGACATGCTGGGCATCTTCATTGTTCATAGTTCTCTCTCTCCAGGGAAGAAGCTCTCAACATCAACCCTCACAAGCCTGTGGCCCTTCTGGGTTTACAAAAGGAAATGGAAAGTAGGCAGTTTTCCTATCTGCAAAGGACTTCAAGATTCCATCTAGCTGGTCCTGGTACTTGTCCTTTATGTGACCAGATTAAGGGGTCACTGGGGACAGACAGAGCAGCTGAAGGTCCACTCAGTATTTGGAAAGTACTGGTTGGGATTCATTCATTCAATAATATATATTAGGCACCTAGAAATGCAAGCACTAGTCACTAAGATAACTCAATGGATAAAGTAGATACAATGTCTGGGTCTCAATTCTAGTCAGAGGGTCACTCTACATATCATAAGCACCCATGTCCATAGTTCATTAGATGTGACATTTTCATGGCCTACTCTAGGTATGAATGGATCCATCCATATTTGAGCCATTATGATGGACTATAAGATCAAGTAAAAACATGATTGGTCTTTTGGTCCAGAAGGAAGGCCTGCTGCCTCCACAGAGCAGGGTGGGAGACTACAGGGGTTATGGATGGGGAAGGACTTTCAGAACCATGGATCTCACAGATCTCTTTATTTCCATGGGAGGGCTTAATTTGGGTGGCTTCCTGTGAAGAAGCAAATGAGTCAAAGAGAGCTATGGATGGGGCCCCAAGCCCTCTGGGAAGCAGAGCACAGTCTGTGCTGAGTTTGTGCCTAAAACACCCATGCCCTTGATGGTCCCATCTTGCTCTGCCTGCCCCTTTTCATACCCACCTCTGCTGACCACCACAACTGGAGCCAAGAACAGAAGCGAGCAGACCACTCACAAATCTGCCTCAAACTTAAGCCCTGGTACTGGTCTGCATGGAGGATAGAGTAGAAGAGGCCATGGCCATGAAGAGAAAAGTGGAAAAACCAGACTCATACACATTTTCGGGATGACCAGGCTTTCCACTGCAAGGACAGCTACAGAGGGGTTGGAAGTAGACTGGGGCCATCCTCTAGGACCCACACAGAAAGAATGGTGCTGTAGGAGTACCATGTGGAATGAAAGGCCATGCCTCTCACTGCTCCACATATGACTCTCCCCAGCACCCTGTCTCCCATCTTGGGTACCTGGCCTGACCAGAAATTGCAGGATATCTGGCAGTCCCTGCACTGTGCCCATTTTGAGGTAAAATGGGGTCTATGTGCACCTGAAGTGGCATGACTGGGAAAAATGTCCCCTTCTCCTGCTGAAGCAGGAACTTCTGGAGCCCACTGAGGCAGAGTCAGAGGGTAAGGGGGATTGCAAGTTGGGAAGGCTATCTGTGATGGGGTTCATGGGCTATGGAATCTGTCCTGTTTTTGGAAAGGCACATGAAAAGCTAGCCCCAGTGCTGGCTCCATGGCTCCTTCCAGCTGCAGAACCAGAAAAAAGGCCTCCTATGGAGCTAGAGGCAACCCCAGCTCTGTGTCAACCATCACCTCAAGTGTCAGAGTCAGCCTCACCTCCATCAGCTGTTCCAGAACTGGAACAAGTGCTCTCATCTTCTGTATGTGTGTCGGGTCTTGAGCGGCAGTCAGCTCGACCATCATCTTTCCTGGGAATTTTAACTCCATCTCTAAAAAGGGAGACAGAGGGGTGCCTGGATGGCTCAGTCGTTGAGCATCTGCCTTTGGCTCAGGTCATGATTTCAGGGTCCTGGGATCGAGCCCCGCATCGGGCTCCCTGTTCAGCGGGAAGCCCACTTCTCCCTCTCCCACTCCCCCCGCTTGTGTTCCTTCTCTCACTTTGTCTCTCTCTGTCAAATAAATAAAATCTTGAATAAATAAATAAATAAATAAAAATAGAGACAGAGCCCACTCTGGTCCCAGAGGCTTCCTGCCACCAGTGTGTAACCCCAAAGAACCAGCTGAATGAAGAGAAGCCTGACCTCCTGGACTTCCCTCCCAAGCTGGTGGCAGAGCAACTGACATACGTGGATGCAGTGAGCAGCTGGGCTCTCAGGGTGGGGCAGGGGCAGGCTTTTCTTCTGCTCTCAGTGGCCCCACACCTGCCTTTCCCTGATGTGGACTCCTATGGTCTGGGATCAAATCTCAGCTCCACCACTTACCAACCCTGTCAACCCATATGGTCTTTAATCCAAGCTTTCACTGTCCAGCTGCGGAATGTAGAGATAGACACTAAGAACTGATGCAGAGTTACTGTGTAGAAGAAATGAGCCAGAACAGATAGACAAATGGGCAGGCCCTGGTCCCTTGGGTGGAGAAGGGCAGCTCCCTGTGTGCAACCAATTCCATAGGTTGCCCACCCATCTGCCTTGGAGGCTGAACACCCTCAGCATTTATTAAGCATCTGACAGGGCAGACAGACAAACCTGTGGTTGCAGCGATCATGTGAGAATGTGCATCTGAAAGGGGAGAAGGACCAGAGGGATGAACAGTTGGAGGAGAAGATGCCCCCTTGGAAGGAGCCACTTTGAACTGCCACCTGGAGCTGGGAGTTGCTGAGGAAGGTCAGGGTGTAAATGCCCTCCTTTCTTCCCTTGTCACTATTTGCTCCTGGGTCATCCTGTACTGGGTTCCCTCAATGAAAAAGAATGGAATGAAATCCAGGATCTCCAACCAGGCTCAGGCCACATTCTCAGGTTCCTGAGCTGAAGCTCTGACATGTGACCACTATCAAGGACATGAACCTTGCATGTGAAATGAATGGGGGAGCCAACGTCCCACTGTTCTCCAGGAGCTGTTCAAGAGGGTGCTGCTCCAACAGTGCCTGGGCTCTGTCTGGACCAAGCAGAATAAGCCTGGCAATGAGCACCTGGCACCCACAGTCTGGGCCACCGTCGCCCAGTTCAACGGTGTGTCATCACCACCTGCCTTGGCAACCCAAGCATGACAGCCCATGACAGGGCCATGGTGGTGGAGAACTGGATCAAGGTGGCCAAGGTATGCTATGGGAGGCCCAGCTGAGTTGCTCTCCTGAGCCTCAGGAACTGCTCTTCCCTTTAGCACTTCTCAGGGTTGAATTTTCTGGTCTTAGCCCTAGGGACTGTGCAGTCCCTAGGCTCTTCCTTCCAGGGGCATGTTGATTTTGACTTGCACAGCCCCATGTTGGGATGCTCAGTTCCTACCTGGCTCCTTCCTTGGAGTGAGGTCAAATCCTCCCTCTCCCCAGCAGTGTTACTCTCTGGGCCTTCCATGTGCCCTTCTGCAGGTCCCTGGAGATGTGCTTCATCCAGGATGGAAGATGTCCACTGAGGGAAGCTCTAGAGCATGTAGGGCTCCTGCTCTCCACCTGACAGCTCCTTGTCCCTCCCTGGGCCTGTCAAATCCTGCAGAACTACTCCTCCCTGTATGCCATCCTCACGACTCTGCAGAGTGTCTCAATTCATCGCCTGAAGAAGACATAGCAGAACGTTTCCAGGTGAGGAGGCCTCTCTCCATGGAGGGACCAGGATGGATGAAGGATCTCCCATAGGCCTGTCCTTTTCACCCTCAGTCAGCCTGGACCTCCTGGAAGGCAGCAAAGCCTGGCAATAGGACTGGACTGGTGGGCAGGTCTTTCAGCTCCCCCTGGGAATAAGCCACCAAGCCTCCTGCTTTTGAAATCAGTTTTCTTAAATGTCCCACACTGGGCTGAGCTGAATGAAATATTTTCACATGTTTACTTTACAGCCACTAAACTTTCTGCCCAATGGAAACCAAAATTGACTGAAACAGAGCTGCTCCATTCATATAGGAACGGAGGCCCAGGATGACCCACATGAGAGTTCCCTCCCATGTCCTACAAAGACCATAGTGCCCAGAGAATCCCCGAGAAAACCCTCTTCCAGGCAGTTTGACACTTGGGGTTCTCAAATAAAAGGGACTTGCACTCAACCCTGCCACATTATTCCTACATTGATCTTTCTTTCTTTCCCTCTATTCAGGAAGAGCTTTCAAAACTTTAAAGAGCTGTGTGCAGAAGACAACCCCCAGGGCAGGAAACTGCTCATCAAAGTAGCATGGAAGGTGCAGGTCTGGACAGAGAGGAGGGCTATGAGGGAACAGGGTCCTGCATGGCTGAAGTAGGGAATGGCCTGAAGCATTCCTTGGGGAGGGGAAGTCTTTGGCATGAACGTGGTGACAGCTGGGGGTGGGGGGGAGATTCCACTGGGGCTGGGACAAACAGGTGCTGCCCAACCAGACTCTCTAGCCTAGACCCTCTGTCTCTCTGTGTCAACAGCTGGCTCAGATGGGGGCCTGTATAAACTTTGAGCGCCCAGAGGACAGGCCTCTGCTCAGGGATGGGGTTAGGATGCTTTGAGGGCCACATTAGTGATGATAGTAAGACGACCCTGAGTCCTCAGGAGACCGTGGGAGGTAGGTGGAGTTCTCACTTTTCCTGATGAGAAAACAGGCTCAGGGAGGCCAGGCTGCAAGCTCAAGGTCACACATGGAGTGAGGGTTGGAGCTGAGATTGCTCTAGAATCACTCTTGGCATGCCTCAGGATAATGTAGCATCAGTATCAGCTGAGTTAAGTCAGATGTGTAGGGTCTGAAATCAAAGATGGTGGGGGCAAGTGGACTGAGGGTACTCTGGTCTCAAGGAACTTGTCATTGGGCCTGCAGGAGTGGCCATCTAATAAATTTGCCAGCCTGGTGATGGACCTCCAGAGAGCCTGGAAGAGGGTGCAGAAGGTGAGTGTGCCTGAGGGCCTCCAATGTCAGAGGAGAGAGGTTCCTCCCTGAGGGCTGGAAGCCTCCAAACCAAGACAGGTGGGACTTCTGACTCCAGCTCCACCTCCTCTTGCCACAGGTTCTAAAGTTCTTATTTCAAAGTGACCGGGAGGAGGGTCTATAAAGCTGGATGCAGAATGAGTTTGTGGGTGGGGAGGGGCCAAGGGCTACATACCCTGTGATTTTCTAAAAGCAGGACCTGGAGGTTATTAGGAGGAGTCTGATGTTCTTGGAGGGTGAAGGGAAAGGGAATTGAGGGGAGGCTGCTAAGGGTCCTAGGCCGCTCCACATAGGGTTGGCCTGGAGGTTGAAGCATTTTCAAGGGAGGGTCCCTGTGGGCACCAGAGAGCAGGGACTCATCCCAACCTTACCCCTCATGACACAGGGTGTCGTCCCCTACCTTGGCACTTTCCTCACTGACCTGATGATGCTGGATACTGCAATGGAGGACTATCTGGAGGTGGGTGAGCCTGAGGATTGTGGAGGAGGGCCCAGAATTCTGCAGTTTGGGAGCAGAGAGCCCCTGTCCTGAACCCTGAGCTCTCAGTACTTGGCAAACCTCCCCTTATGACAGGCTCCCAGCTCACCCTGTGAGCCGGTGTCTCTTGCCCATCTCAGTGATGAGTGAGGGGAGGCTGCACTTAGGACACTGGCCCAGGTGCCCAAGACAGGCGAAGCAGCAGAGCTTCCTGAAGGCAAAGCTGCATGAGGTCTCTCTGAGTGGACCTTAGCCTCTCCCTCTGAGGTTGCCTGTGGGGGGGAGAGTGAAGTCAGGACCCTCCACATCAGCAAGAACTTCGGTAGCCTAGCAGGCCCTTCCTGCCTGAGGTTTCGGCCTCCCCTTCTGTCAGAGAGGGTTGTGTGACTGGGTCCCTCCCTGTAGCTGGACCATATGCCCCATGTCCTCCTTTCTCTGGACCCCAGAGTCTGGCCTAGATCCCACTCCCGTTATCTGTGTATGCATGGTCCCCTCATGTGTCCTGGCCTAAGTGCAGATTGAGAAGTGGTGGGAATAAAGTGCTGGTAATAACCAGGGGGCTCTTTCTGATGGACTTTGGTTGTCTGTTTTCCAGGAGAATGAGATCAACCACCAGAAAAAGAATGTGAGCGTAGTGGCACTTCCTGTAGAGGATAAGGAACTGGATATCAGAGATGTCCCTGGGAAGAACATTCCTTGGCTCCATCTCCTCCATTTCACATTTACAGGGACTGGTTGATAATAAAGAGGTGGAAGACCCATCCAGTTAGTAAGTGGGGAGAGAGGAATGGCATCAAGGATAACTTCCTTAAGGAAGGGCTATTTATACTCACCTCTGAGAACAGGTTGTGACTGGATGAATTTGCAGGCAGGAGGGTGGCCATGTGTGTCCCCAGTCCCGCTGCTCAACCCTCACCAGGCCCTGAAGCTTCCCCGCCCAGGCCTTGGAAGCATCCTGTGCTTCTCTCTTGGCCCAGGAATACAAAGCCATGACAGAGATCATGCTGCTCCAGGAGGCTGCAAAGAATTACAACCTAGAGCCCAAGGATCCATTTCGGGCCTGGTTCCAGCTCAGCGAGGATGAGAGGTGAGGCCCATCAGGACCTGGGTGAAGGTCAGGCTGGATTCTTTCTGCTGGCCACTCTGGGGATCCTTCTTCCCTGGGCAGCCTCAGGCCTTGTTGCTGGGATGCCAGACTCCAGATGTGGGAAAACACTGGGAGGGACTCCTGAATGGCAGCTCCTTGTCAACTCAACAGATGTCACTCTGTCCTTAGCTACATCCTGTCCTGCCGGCTGGAGCTCTGGTCCTAGCTGGCCAGCAGAATGCAGAACAAGAAGAACTGGCCACAGTCAACCTCAGGACTGAGCGTGTGTCCAGTGGCAGTGCCAAATTCCTCAGCAGTTGGGGTACTCGTGGCACGTGCACCACATCTGCTCAACACCCCTTCCTCCCATGTCTTTACTTATGGGGGGAGGGTAAGTGGTAGATTTGAATATTTAATTCTCTTAAATAGTAAGTGGTAGGTTTGAATATTATTATATTAAAGCCCTTTTTCTTCTAGAGCCCAGGAGTGTGGTTTGGTTCTTTTACTTCCTACAGTAATGTAAAAGATGTATAGACTCTCATATTCATTCCTGAGCTAAGGAAACTTGCAGAATCATCTGCTCTTGTATGTGGAAGGAAGGAGAAGAGACAGCCCTCCTTCCTAGCTACCGGAGGGCACCTGCAAAATCCCCTTATTCAGAAGACATGTTCATTTCAGTATAATGAATTTGGACAAACAACAGAGACAGCCCCTCAGAACTCCTGAGATTTAAAGGTTAAAGTTCCTTTCACAGGAATAGCAACAACCACTGAAATTGTGAGTCTTTAAGAGTTACACTCCCCAGAGGTGCCTGGGTCGCTCAGTCCTTAAGCGTCTGCCTTTGGCTCAGGTCATGATCCCAGGGTCCTGGGATCGAGCCCCTAATCGGGCTCCCTGCTTGGCCACCGAGCAGGGAGCCTGCTTCTCCCTCCCCTAATCCCTCTGCTTGTGTTCCTGCTCTCGCTATCTCTCTCTGTCAAATAAATAAATAAAATCTACTACTTCCTGCCCAGGACAGGGGCTGCCTTTCTCCACTATAAAGGAAGGAAGACTATTTCCTGCTTCCTTTGTTGACATGGTGTTTTGGGTTTTGGTTTTGTTTTGACCCAGTATTTGGAACTAGTAGTTTTCTAAAAAGTTCAGTCTCTGGAACTGCATCAGCACTAAGTGGGGAAAAACATGGAAAGAGATCAAATCCTGCATGTGGAAGGGACAAAACCAAAGGAAAATACTTTGCAAATGGACTAAGGGCAGGCAGGACTTTCCATCCTCAGTCTCGCTCTAGGGGCTCCAGTTTCACTCTTTACCAAAATTGGAATCCTCCTGGGATCCTTGTCAATGATCCCTGGATTCTTTTTCCTGCTTGTTTTGTACGTGGGGAAAAGATGGGTGGTGTACCATTAAGGTCACAGCTGGGCCTGGTTCCATTAATATCTATGCTGACCTAGGATCTAGGATTTCCAGCATTCCTACATTTCCTTATGCAGTTCTTTTTTTAAGACAGGAATTCCCTCAAGGCCCCAGCCTTTTGGTCAGATACATGGGAGCCACTGTTCCCTGGCTGGGACCTGATGGATCAGGGATTGGTTTTCTCATGCCAGGATAATGGTCCATATCCTTGACCAGAGAAAGCCCACACTCTCCTTGCTGGCCCAGGTGACTTTTAGGTCCGTGTTGTTCTGAAGTCCATGGTCTCAAACATTCACCAGTTTACACATTCAGTCTCAGTTTACACTCTTAAAAATTGCTAACTGAGCTTGACCCCCTAGATCTTATAGCTCCTGAGATGGCTCTGCTCTTTTCCAGTCTTGTGCTTAGGTTATGTCAAGGGGTACATGAACCTTTCCTGTCAGGAGCTTTGAAAGATGATGAATGAGAGGGGAAGAATCAGGGGGTTCCATCGGGGGAATGCCACCAAACTGATGACCAGAGTAATCATATGGCAATAAATACATTCTTATCAATAATTGCTTTGCATGGTTTTAAAATTTATTTTATTTTATATTATTTTTTATTATTAACATATAATGTATTATTTATTTCAGGGGTACAGATCTGTGATTCATCAGTCTCACACAATACACAGCGCTCACCATAACATATACCCTCCCCAATGTCCATCACCCAACCACCCCATCCCTTCCACCCCCTTCTGCTCCAGCAATCCTCAGCTTGTTTCCTGAGATTAAGAGTCTCTTATGCTTTCTCTCCCTTTCTGGTTTCTTCTTGTTTCATTTTTTCCTCTCTTGCCCTATGATCCTCTGCCTTGTTTCTCAAATTCCACATATCAGTGAGGTCATATGATAATTGTCTTTCTCTGATTGACTTACTTTGCTTAGCATAGTTCCATCCACATCATTGCAAATGGCAATATTTCATTTTATTGATGGCTGCATAATATTCCATTGTGTATATATATATATCACATCTTCTTTATCCATTCATCTGTCGATGGACATCAGGGCTCTTTCCATTTTGGCTCTTGTGGACATTGCTGCTATAAACATTGGGGTGTAGAACACCTACACCTTTGGATTACTACATTTGTATCTTTCGGGTAAATACCCAGTAGTGCAATTGCTGGGTCATAAGGTAGTTCTATTTTCAACTTTTTGAGGAACCTCCATGCTGTTTTCCAGAGTGGCTGCACCTGCTTGCATTCCCACCAACAGTGTAGGAGGGTTCCCTTTTCTCCACATCCTTGCCAACATCTGTCAATTCCTCACTTGTTAAGGTGTAAGGCGGTATCTCATTGAGGTTTTGATTTGTATTTCCCTGAGACCAAGTGATGTTGAGCCTTTTTTCATGTGTCCGTTGGCCATTTGGATGTCTTCTTAGGAGAAGTGTCTGTTCCTGCCTTCTGCCCATTTCTTGATTCAATTATTTGTTCTTTGGGTGTTGAGTTTGATAAGTTCTTTATAGGTTTTGGATACTAGTCCTTTATCTGATATGTCATTTGCAAATATCTTCTCCCATTCTGTCAATTGTCTTTTGGTTTTGTTGACTATTTCCTTTGCTGTGCAAAAGCTTTTTATCTTGATGAAGTCTCAATAGTTCATTTATGCTTTTGTTTCCCTTGCCTTTAGTGATGTGTCCAGGAAGAAGTTGCTGCGGCCAAGGTCAAGGAGGTTGCTGCCTGGGATTCTCCTTTAGGATTTTGATGGATCCCTGTCTCACATTTAGGTCTTTCATCCATTTTGAGTGTATGTGTAAGGAAATGGTCCAGCTTCATTTTTCATGTGGCTGTCCAATTTTCCCAATACCATTTGTTGAAGAAACTGTCTTTTTTCCATTGGATATTCTTTCCTGCTTTGTGGAAGATTAGTCGACCATAGAATTGAGGGTTCATTTCTGAGTTCTCTATTCTGTTCCATTGATGTATGTGTCTGTTTTGTGCCAGTATCACACTGTCTTCATGATTACAGTTTTGTATTAGAGCTTGAAGTCCGGATTGTGATGCCACAAGCTTTGGTTTTCTTTTTCAAAGTTCCTCTGGCTATTCAGGGTCTTTTCTGGTCCCATACAAATTTTAGGATTATTTTTTCCATTTCTGTGAAAAAAGTTGATGGTATTTGGATAGAGGTTGCATTGAATGTGTAGATTGCTCTAGGTAGCATAGACATTTAACAATGTTTGTTCTTCCAATCCATGAACATGGAACGTTTTCCCATTTCCACATCTTCCTCAATTGCTTTCATGAGTATTCTATAGTTTTCTGAGTACAGATCCTTTGCCTCTTTGGTTAGATTTATTCCTAGGTATTTTATGGTTTGGGGTGCAGTTGTAAATGGGATCGACTCCTTAATTTCTCTTTCTTCTCTCTCGTTGCTGGTGTATAGAAATGGAGCCGATTTCTGTGCATTGATTTTATATCCTACCACTTTATTGAATTTCTGAATGAGTTCTAGAGTTTTGGGGTGCAGTCTTTTGGGTTTTCCACATAAAGTATCATATCATCTGCAAAGAGTGAGAGTTTGACTTCTTTGCCAATTCAGATGCCTCATTTCTTTTGTTGTCTGATTACTGGGGCTAGGACTTCTAGAACTATGTTGAACAGCAGTAGTGATAGTGGACATCCCTGCCATGTTCCTGACCTTAGGGGAAAAGCTCTCGGTTTTTCCCCATTGGGAATGATATTTGTTGTGGGATTTTCATAGATGGCTTTTATGATATCCCTACACTGTGAAGAGTTTTAATCAAGAAAGGATGCTGTACATTGTCAAATGCTTTTTCTACATCTATTGAGAGGATCATATTGTTCTTGACCTTTCTTTTATTAATGTAGGGTATCACATTGATTGATTTGTGGATGTTGAACCAACCTTGCAGCCCAGGAATAAATCCCACTTGGTTGTGGTGAATAAGCCTTTTAATATACTGTTGGATCCTATTGGCTAGTGTTTTGGTGAGGATTTTTGCATCCATATTCATCAGAGATATTGGTCTCTAATTCTCCTTTCTGGTGGGGTCTATGTCTGGTTTAGGGATCAGGGTAATGCTGGCTTCATAGAATGAGTTTGGAAGTTCTCCTTCCATTTCTATTTCTTGAAACAACTTCAGAAGAATAGGTATTAAGTCATCTTTAAATGTTTGGTAGCATTCCCTTGGGAAGTTATCTGGCCCTGGACTCTTGTTTGTTGCAAGATTTTTAATTACTGCTTCAATTTTCTTACTGGTTATGGGTCTGTTCAGATTGTCTATTTCTTTCTGCTTCAGTCTTGGTAGTTTATAAGTTCCTAGGAATGCATCCATTTCTTCCACAGCAAGGAGACCAATGCAGGGCTTGATCCCAGGACGCTGGGATCATGATCTGAGCCAAAGGCAGACGCCCAACTGACTGAGCCACCCAGGCATCCCTACTGCAATAATTTCTAATATTTTTTCTATTTCCTTGGTATTAGTTGTGATCTCTCCCCTTTCATTCATGATTTTATTAATTTGGGTCCTTCCTCTTTTCTTTTGGTTAAGTCTGGCCAGAGGTTTATCAATCTTATTAATTCATTTAAAGAACCAGCTTCTAGTTTCGTTGATCTGTTCTACTGTTCTTCTGGTTTCTATTTCATTGATTTCTGCTCTAATCTTTATTATTTCTCTTCTCCTCTTGGTTTAGGCTTTATTTGCTACTCTTTCTCCAGGTCCTTTAGATGTAAAGTTAGCTTGTGCCTTTGGGATTTTTCTAACTTTTTGAGGGAGGCTTGTATTACTATGTACTTCCCTCTTAAGACCACCTTTGCTGTA
This sequence comes from Mirounga angustirostris, assembly GCF_029215605.1. Classification (NCBI taxonomy): domain Eukaryota; kingdom Metazoa; phylum Chordata; class Mammalia; order Carnivora; family Phocidae; genus Mirounga; species Mirounga angustirostris. The sequence goes on from NW_026991718.1 coordinate 87,953,422, forward strand.
TCCCAGAGGTTTTGAACTGATGTGTTTTCATTCTCATTAGTTTCCATCAATTTTTTAAATTCTTCTTTAATTTCCTGGTTGACCCATTCATTCTTTAGTAGGATGCTCCTTAACCGCTAAGGGTTTGAGTTCCTTCCAAATTTCTTCTTGTGGTTGAGTTCCAGTTTTAAAGCATTGTGGGTGGTCTTAAAATATGCAGGGAATAATCTCAATCTTTTGGTATCAGTTGAGACCTGATTTGTGACCCAGTATGTGATTTTATTTATTTATTTATTCTTGAGAAAATGCCATGTGCACTCAAGAAGAATGAGTATTCTGTTGTTTTAGGATGGAATGTTCTGTATATATCTGTGAAGTCCATCTGTTCCAGTGTGTTATTCAAAGCCCATGTTTCTTTGTTGATCTTCCGCTTCGATTATTTGTCCATTGCTGTGAGTGAGGTGTTGAATTCCCCTACTATTAATGTATTATTATCAATATGTTTCTTTACTTTGGTTATTAGTTTATATAATTGGCTGCTCCCACGTTGGGGTCATAGATATTTATAATTGTTAGGTCTTCTTGTTGGATAGACCCTTTAAGTATGATATAGTGTCCCTCTACAACTCTTACTACAGTCTTTGGTTTAAAATCTAATTTGTCGGATATAAGGATTGCTACCCCAACTTTCTTTTGAGGTCCATGAGCATGGTAGATGGTTCTCCATCCCTTCAATTTCAGTCTGGAGGGGTCTTTCAGTCTAAAATGAGTCTCTGTAGACAGCATATGAATGGGTCTTCCTTTTTAATCAGTATAATACCCTATGTCTCTTGATTGGAGCATTCAGCCCATTTACATTAGAGTAACTATTGAAAGATATGAATTTAGTGCCATTGTATTTCCTAAAGTCTCTGTTTCTGTAGATTCTGTTACTTTTGGTCTATGTTACTCTTGGGATATCTCTTCTCTTACAGTAGCCTCCTTAATATTTCTTGCAGGGCTGGCTTGGTGGTCATATATTCTTTCAGTTTCTGTCTGTCCTGGAAGCTCTTTATCTGTCCTTCCATTCTGAATGATGCCTTACTTGTTAAAGTATTCTTGGCTGCATATTTTTCTCATTTAGCACCCTAAATATATCATCCCAGGCCTTTCTGGCCTGCCAGGTTTCTGTGGATAGGTCTGAGGTTATTCTGATGTTCCTCCCTCTGTACATAAGGAATCTTCTGTCTCAAGCTACTCTCAGGATAGTTTCTTTTTCTCTAAAATTTGCAAGTTTCACTATTATATGTCAGGGTGTTGATCTATTTTTATTGATTTTGGGAGGGGTCCTCTCTGCCTTCTTAGACATGAATACTTGTTTCCTTCCCCAGATTAAGGAAGTTCTCAGCCATGACTTGCTCAAATATACTTTCTAGCCCTCTCTCTCTCCACCCCATCTTGCATCCCAGTGATTCTGACAATGGTTCTTTTCAATGCATCATTAAGTTCTCTAACCCTTTCTTCATGGGCTCTGAGTTGTCTTTCTCTCCCTTCCTCAACTTCTTTCCTTTCCATCAGCTTGTCTCTAGATCGCTTATTCTCTCTTCTGCCTCATTGATGCTAGCTGTTAGAGCACCCAATTTAGACTGTATCTCAGCAGCACTTTTAAGTTTGGCCTAATTAGATCTCATTTCTGCCCTTAGAGATTCTCAACTGTCATTTATGCTTTTTTTCAAGCCCAACTATTAAGTTTATAATTGCTATCCTGAATTCCATCTCTGACTTCTTACTTATATCCATATCAATTAGCTCTGTGGCAGAGAATATTGTCTCTGGTTCTTTCTTTTGTCGTGAATTCCTCCTTCTAGTCATTTTGCCCAGAGAAGAATGGGTGAGCGAGTGAGCAAAGTCCAAAATATCCCCCACAACCCAAGACAATACACCCTAGACAAATCCAAAGTAGTTGGAAACCACTACAGAAAACAAACAAAACAAAAACAAAATAAAATCAAAAAGGGAGGTGGAAGGGAAACTATAATCTCTCAGGGCAGACAAAGCAGGGTGATCCACTTGTTCCTGAATGAATTTTGGTCTCTGTGTTAGAAGACACTACATTCCAAAATTGCAAAGAAAGCAAAACATTTATTTATAAATAAAATTGGATAGAGTGAAAAAAAGGACTAAAATGAAGCATATATCTATAAAACGTGGATGTAAAAAATAGAAATTAAAAAGGGACTTAACGGGGCACCTGGGTGGCTCAATCGTTAAGTGTCTGCCTTTGGCTCAGGTCATGATCCCAAGGTCCTGGGATCGAGCCCGGTGTCAGGCTCCCTGCTCTTCGGGAAGCCTGTTTCTCCCTCTCCCACTCCTCCCGCTTGTGTTCCCTCTCTGGCTGTCTCTCTCTGTCAAATAAATAAGATCTTTTAAAAAAAAGTGACTTAAAACCATAAGTTGGTAAAATAAGAAACTAGGTGAAATGGGAAAAAAGTAAAAAAAAGAAATGGAAAATTTTAGACTGAAAGATAAATGAATCATGATAAAACACCTGGAGCTCAATATATTATTTTCCCCTGGCACTGGAGTTTTATAGTTTTGTGGGATCCATAAAGTTGTAGTCCACCTGTTCTTCCAGTCAGTCTTCTGGGGGAGGGGCCTGCTGTGCTGCTTCTTGGGTGTCTTTGCCTGGGCGGAGTTACACCACTCTTTGCCAGGGGGCTGGACTCAGTATATCTGGTCTTCTGTGGCTTTTGTTCCCTGGAGGCTGTCTGCACCTCTTTAGAGGATCAGTATAAAAATGGCCATGCCCAGATCTCCAGCCCAGAGCCGAAAGATTGTGGTCCCCCCCTTCAATAAACCCTTTGGGATAGTCTTCACCTTTTTGTGTGCCAAACTCCAAAGACTCTTGTAGTGGGTGCCCACTGTAATCCTCCCAGAGGGAGTCAGAGGATCCTGGGTCACCGCCCTTTGTGTGCCTTAGGACAGAGAGCAGTTGCAGGCTCATGCATGTGCCAAGCTCCACTGCTCCTGGGGGATGGCTGGGGGTCTCTCTACTGTCCTTTCTGGGGCCCCCATCCTGAGAGCTGTTGCCCGGTTGTGTGCACAGCTGTTTTGCCCCTCCTGGGAGATGATTAACAGCCTGCATGTTCCAGTCCTTTTCACGGTGCTCTGGCAGAGAGCAGCCACCCGAACTGCCCTGCTCTCGGTTTATGTGGACTTGAGCTGAGAGTCCCCTCCTGGGCTCACTGACCATAACCAGTTTCCCCGCTTCACTGGTTGAGCCCTCTATCAGTTCAGACACCCCCGTTCATTCTGTGACTCCTGGGATACTGAGACCACAACGACCCACCTAGAATTCTGCCCTTTTCATCCCCTCAGCCCCTTTCAGAAAAGGATGTCTCTCACTGGAGCAGATTTCTAAGGGTTCCAATTTTGCACTCTGGGGTTATATCATTTTCTGGTAGCCAGCTCATGGAGGCTCCCCCCTTCAATTTATCTTCTGATATCTCCCCACAGATTCACATCTCTGCACCTCCTACCTTGCAAAAAGCAGTCGCTTTTCTACTTGTAGAGTTCCAAATATATTTTCTTACATCTCAGGCTGAATTCATGGGTGTTCAGAATGGTTTGATAGATATCCAGCTAAATTCAATCTTGCCTACACCCTCCCATGTAAATTTATATTTTTGTGATTATTTCATTAACCTATGTCTGTCTCACCAAGTGCTGTGGAAAATGGCTACATTTGGACTTTCTCTGGTTCTTCAAAGGGGCTTTGTTTGGAGGTTCCTGCATAATAATTTGGGCCAGGGATTGAAACGCAGAGGCAGGAGGTTGAATTAGGATTTAAATTTTTCTCAACTCAGACACCATCTCTAGGGCATCAACTCTTTCCCATAGAATCCTTGGAGCAGGAAGACTTGAGAAAGAAAGGGAGGAGAGCTTTTTGTTCTGGAGTCCAGGCGATTTTTCTCAGGGAGGGGCCTTGGGAAGGTCTCAGGTGGTCCAGGATCTCTCTCCCCCAGAGAACCAACTACATTCCTGTCCCAGATCCATCACTCATCAGTGTGATGACTCAGGGCCAGTCACTTCATCTCTCTCAATTTCAGTGCCCTCTACTATAAAATATGGGGTATAGCCCCTGCTTTGCCTCCACCCCAAGAGGGCTGCTGTGGGGATAATAGGAGACAATAATACACATTCTCCATAACTGTGAAGAATCACTCCCATGTAAAGGCTGAAGAGTAAGCTTCCATCCTCCCTTGCTGTAGAATCATCCAATTCCCCTCTGGATTCAACTACTACCAGGTGTCTACCTTATTCCTGTAGACATCCAATAATTGAACACTTTAGAGCAATTATGAAGCACCAGTCCTTTACTTCTTTTAAGGCTTTACTCATAGTAAATCACTTTTGGCCTCAAAACAGAACACTAATCAGTAAGCTATACTAACATTTCTATATCTCAGAACAGTGAACTGAAGCACAGAGGGCTCTCCATAACTCTCAGGTATGTATAGTTTCTAAATGGGATTTGAGGCCAGGCCATCAGGTGTGGTCACTGTGCTTTGTTGCATTTCTTATAACATCTCAACTAAATAAAAGTATTTGCCCACAAAACTTGTCTTTGGGTGTTTTTTAAGAGCACCCCAAACTACAACATCTTCTGAAGTCCAACTTTGATTCAAGAGGCTCTGCTGGGCAGCTGGTGAATAAGGGGAGCAGAAGGTTGAACTATGAGTAAATGATCACTAATTTCCCTGTGATCTTCTGCCAGCAAGATGCCAATAGTTCTACTGTAATGCACTTCCCAGGATCTTGCATTAAGATGTAAGAAGAAACATCCATCTGAGCTCAAGAATATCAACTTCCAGCCCCAATCATCCATTCAGAAAACTGCTTTTGGCCACACAAGAGGGTGCACCCTATAAACAACCTAGCTGAAGGTACTGTGGAAATTTACTCATTAAGTTGATTCAACAATAATTATTCTATTTTATTCAGTGTCCTATATTTAAGTGAAAACTATAAATATGCTAAGGCACATTTTTCTTTTATATATGCAAATTTAAATTTATTACATCAATTGATCATACTAAAACTATAGAAGTCAAAATGTATTTCTAACTCAAAAACTAGATTCACATTTTACAATGAACAATATCTCTAGGTAGTGTATAAACCTTAGCTGATTTTTGAGCAATGACTGATAATAGATCTCTCCCTGAAAGTGTTTCCAGATTTTTAAAAATTAATAGATTTAGAATATGTTTAAATTAACATAAAAGTTGAGCAAATAATACAGAAAGCTCCATTCCCCCCCCCCAATTCCCCTATTAATATCTTATGAGTGTGGCACATTTGTTACAATTAGTAAAACAACATTGATACATTTTATTAATTAAAGTCCATAGTTTTCATTAAGATTCACTCTTTGTGCTTTAACATTTGGGTTTGGACAAGTGCATGTCATGTATCATCATTACAGTATCATACAGGAATCTGTACACCAATGTTCATAGCACCCTTACTCACATTAGCCAAAAAAGGGAACAACCCAAAAATCCATCAAGTGATGAATGAATAAATAAAATGTGATACATACACACAATAGACTATTTAGCAATTTTATTTATTTTTTTAAATATTTATTTATTTGACAGAGAGAGAGAGACAGCGAGAAAGGGAACACAAGCAGGGGCAGAGGGAGAGGGAGAAGCAGGCCTCCTGCTGATCAGGGAGCCCAATGTGGGGCTCGATCCCAGGACCCTGGGATCATGACCCGAGCCAAAGGCAAATGCTTAAAGACTGAGCCACCCAGGTGCCCCTATTTAGCATTTTAAAATATGCTAAAACATGGATGGACCTTGAAAAAATAATATGCTTTCTGAAATAAGGCAGGCACAGAAAGACATATATGTATGAATCCACATATATGAGGTACCTAGAATAGGCAAAATCATAGAGACAGAAAATAGAGATTACCATGGGATGGAAGCAGGGGAGAAGGTGGATTGTTTTTCATAGGTTTTTCAGAGGTTATGTTGGATATGATGAAAAGGTTTGGGGTATAAATGATAATGATGAGTACACAGCATTGTGAATGTAATTAATGCCATTGAGTGTACACTTACAAATGATTAGAAGGATAAATATTATATACATATATTTCACCACAGTATATATATATATACACATATATATATTTCACCACAATAAAAAATAGTATATATATATACAGTATATGTACATATATATTTCACCACAGTAAAAAAAAAAGTAAAAAATTCAATAGAAAAGATGATGAATACAGTAGCTGCATATATGAAGACATGGAAGCTGAAATGGTCCTGTAACATGTGAAGCAGTGGGAATTTGACTGGATTTCAAAACAGTCAGGAGGAGTCATGGAACTCTATCACTGAAACACAGCATGCATTTTAGTGTTTGCTCCCTTTTAGATGGACTATTTCACACGAACTAGATTCCACTTAGCTCTAAAGCCAAAAGCTCTGTTTTTCACTTCCTTCCTGCTCCTTTTCTTTGCCTTCATTCGTACACCAAGGAGGATGGCCCAGCAACAGCTCACCTTGCCTGTTAACCAATCACATCCATACCTCTTGCCCCATTTTCACGTCAGAGCTCTCTGAGTAATTTCTGAGCAGCACAATCAGTGTCCTGACAGTTACCCTATGTCCCTCTGATTCCCTGGAGTGTCCATTGGAGGACCTTCCCAGTGACAGTGCAGGCCCCATCTCTCCCCAAGTTAAGCTTGACTTTGTCTGAAATAGAAACGTTGCTTCATTTCTTTGCTTTTCAAACTAATGCAGGCATGAAAATCTGACAATATACATTAGTGACGGTAGATGCAATTTCCTTGGTTAGGGAAGGTTTAGTGGAAGTCTATTACCAACTGAGAGCTGACACAAAAAGGTAATAAAAAATGACAGCATCAGTTATAAACTGTACGGTAGTAAGGATTTTTTCCAGTAGAAAATGTTCCTCCTTGGAAAAAAAGTTTTGTATTTGCTGAGCAAAATGGACATGAGAGTTCTTCCATGAAAAGCTCATGCATTTTTCCACACGTGTCCTGTATATTTTGTTTTGGGGCCACTGATTCAACCACTGGTTCCCATCAGGTTTCTTAAAGAGAACAAAAGACCTGTACCAACAGTGTTTAGGGTGATGCCATCCTCATAGTGTTTGGGTTTTTTTTTTTATTGCAGATTAATTCAACAGGAAATAAAAGCATTCCTTTTTTTTTTAAATAACCATTCACTGAGAAATAATCTAGGTGATGAAGGAGGTGGGGCTTTTTTGTCTGCTTTGGTCTGGAGAGCCACCCTGATTCTGGGTTCTTGCAAGGAATGAGGGTTGAATCTAGTAGTGGGAGAAACCAACTGTCCAGTAAAGACTATGGACCATGTATGACAGGTCATTTAGGTTGTATGGTTTGTGTGTGAGGGCTAAGGGTTGTCTATGTGGTGTAAATATGAATGTGAGTGTGTCGAGTATGTGTGTTTCTTCAGGAACTATTTCCCACGTACACAGAACAATGCAAGTATCAACTTTCCAAAAAAAATCTCATCACCACTGCACACTTCACGTAAAATACCAAATTCCTCCATCACCACAGCTGTGCCTGGAATTTTGTTTAATATTCCCTTCCTCAGACAGAGATGGAGCAGAAATGAATGTCCCAAGGTCTTGACCTCCCAAGTAGAAAAGCCAAAATGTGGACCTAGGCCTGGATCCCTGTTGTTGATGCTCTGAGCTACTAACCTGCACTTATCACTCAGCCACAGGATCATTAGTCACAGAGCAGGGGAGTTTCAGCATCCGTGCACACTCCCAAAAGTACTAAAGTGTACACATGTCCCAAACACTGACAACATTATAAGGTGGCCTCAATGGTCACATAACCCAGGACAACTATAGGTGTATTTAACAGCCAACTCTGGAATAGTCATTAGTGTGAAACCCACATAGAAAGTCCACATGCTCCTGGTCAGTCCACAGATTCTGAGGTAGGAAGCCCCACATAGGACAGTGCAAGCCAACATTAGTCATAGCTGAGGTCATTGCTTACACATGGCCCAGAGCAGATAAGAATCAAGAAGATTATTTAATGCAATTGATGCCATTACCATACCATGAGAAATGCTCAAATCCTATAAGAACATACCCAAAGTACAGTGGCAAATAGGAACTCAAAGTAAAACTTGGCTTTTAGCTTGGTGCCCATCACCCTTGTTGCAAATCTCCTAAACAGCTGGGTTAGAGAGTGTCAGTGTTCACTCCATGCCCCCTTTACTTTCCCCATTGTGTAGTCTTGGCACCCTTGTCAAAGATCACTTATCTATGTATCTGTGAGTTTATTTGGGGCCTCTCTGTTCTGTTCCACTGATCTATCTGCCTGTTTTTATGCTGGTACCATTCTGTTTGATTACTGTAGCTTTGTAATATGCTTTAAAGTCAGGAAGTGTGGAGACTCCATCTTTGTTCTTCGTTCTCAAAATTGTTTTAGTTATTTGAGGTCCTTTGTGGTTCCATATATATTTTAGAATTTTTTCTGTTTCTATACAGTGACATTGGGATTTCTGTAGGTCACTTCCTCTAGGGCCTGGTTGTTGACCTTACTCTTTAGTGTCCCAGAGCCTCAGGTAGTGCCTGGCATGTGTGCATGAGCCCAGAAATATCTACACGTGATCAGATCAGGCCAGCAAACTACTTTGTTACCTCTTTTTCACCTTTGGATTCTAGAACTGTGCCATCCAGGGTGGTAGCCTCTAGTCACATGTGTCTGCTTATAATTAATTTTATTCCATCATTCAGTGAATTAAAATAACATCACATTGCTCAGTCACACTAGCCACATTTCAAATGTGCCATAATAATTTGAATCTCAGGTGGTTTGTTTGGAGGTAAGAGCCATAATGTTCCTGTAGAACTGAGAGTGCAAAGGGTGATTCATTCAGCATCTCTGTCTCATTTGAAGGTTTGCAACTGTGATCAATTCTTGAAGGGCTCTGACTCCACCAAGTCCAGCGAAATTCTGAGAACCCACAGGAAATATCAGGTTGATGCTGTATGACCCACACAACCTCAACTAGAGGAGGAGGAAAGGGTGAGCCCCTCTCTCTAATAATTTGATTGCTGATGTTTGTGTTTCTATAGATTTGCTTGTGGAGAGCATTCAAGATTCCAGTAGTGAGGAGGATGACTCTCCGGGTAGGGAACAACACTCAGGTAGGAAGCAATGCAAGAGGGTTCCTGGTACAATTAGGTTGCACCTGCTGCTCTGGAGACTGAGGAAGGTGGATAGAAATCAGAAAGGAAAGGGAAATATATATACAAGTTTAACTTGTTCATTTCATATTTTAATGACATATTAGTAAGAGGAATTGAGTCCATAGGTATTGAGTGTGCTGTGTTTGTAATCATCAGTTTTGCTTTTCTATTTAAAAATTCTTTCCCATGAAACCTGTACTTCCTTCTCTTTCCCACTGCCAGATGTCAAAGCTTAGGTTCTGTTTCATTAGCACCTCTTGGGATTTTGGTATCTTTCTTGTTATTGACCTATGATGGATGTAATCTGGTGAGACACAATGGCTCTCTCACAGCACTTGAATCTGGATATGAAGTTCTTCTAGTGTAAGCCAGGAGGTAGATGAGAGGTCAACTCTCTCCTTTTTAATTTATAGGACTAGTAACATTATGTTCCTGTCCCATTTGCTCCTCCTTAAACTTGCAGAGCTGGACAAGTTAAAGAATATTTCCTCTGGAATTACTGCATACGTTCCAATGTCCTTTAGCTCATCCCAGCCTCCATACCTCACTCAAGTCTGACCTGTGAATGTGCTTCCATCTGAGAGAGACCCATGTGCAGCTGCCCTGGAGACCCTCCATGGCCAGCAGGGATTCTAGAGGACTGTATGAGGGGCTGCTGGGTCTGCTTCACACACTCGCTCTTACAGCCCTGCTGACCTGGTCACCTGGCATTAACCAGGCACAGGACAGAGCCTCTCTCTGGGCAGCAGGGCAGGGAGTCAGTGCTCCTCTCAGAACCCACTGCTTCAGCCACACAGTGCTGGCCCTGCTCCCTACACCCTGGTCATGCCCACCCCATGACCTTTCTTCAAGCCTGCCCAAGGCCCACCCTCCCAGTCCTTCCAAGGTTCAGGGCAAACCCTGGCATGTACTGTGTGTTTATGTTGCCACACCTGCTGTAGAGCCCCTGTTGCCCCACTTACAGACTAAGGGAATTTGGACAAGTTAGCTGACTTCTAATGTCATGTTCATGCTCTCTAAGGGGCTAGGAAACCTATGGGGTTTTTTGAGAATTAATGATCTTCAATCAGGAGGACAGGACAGATAGTATGTGGAACTGGTTGCCATTCTCTCCCACAGGGCCCAACAAAACCCCAGTCCCATAACAGGTGCCTGCTGGATGGATTGGTTAATTGATCAACTGATTGATGAGGGAGAATGGCAGTATACCCATGATCATTCTTCCAGTGTTCCCATATTTTAAAACAATATGGCTAGTAGAGGTTGACAAGGAGAAGGACAATGAACACTAAGGAAGAGAAGAGGAAGGGGAGTACTGAATCATGAGTACTGAGGAAGGCAACATCACACACAGAAATGCATGCAGATAGTGACTGCCTTCTTGTAAGGACAAGATGACACAGGAGTTCATTCCTGGCCACAGTTATGAAATTTGAAGACTGGAAAAAATACATTGGAGATCACAGAGACCCACTCCCTCATTGCAGAGGTGAAGACGGAATCCCCCAGGTCAGCCTTTTTCCTGCCAGGAGCAGTGGGTCCAAGTTCTCACCTCAACCCCGACTGTGCCCATCCTTTCCCGAGGCTTCCTCCTCCCCACTCCTACAATTATCCATGCACAGGATTACTTCATGGATTTTGAGGACTACAATGCAGGGAGCAAAACTGTGCATGCAGTTTATTTCCTCTTTAATCTCTTTTCACTTTCTGTTTTTGCTGTCCATAAGCTCCTCTTTGTAGCTCTTCCTCATTCCCTCTTTTTATAATGCTCATCCTGTAGGATGTGGTCTCATCCAGGCACTGAAGGTCCTTGGATCAATGTCTATAAAACCTCCCTGCAGCCTACCTCATCCACTTTTTTTATAAAGATTTTATTTATTTATTTGACAGGGAGACACACAGAGAGAGAGGAAACACAAGCAGGGGAGGGGGAGAGGGAGAAGCAGGCTTCCCTCGGAGCAGAGAGCCCAATGCGGGGCTCAATCCCAGGACCCTGGGATCATGACCTGAGCCGAAGGCAGATGCTTAACCAACTGAGCCACCCAGGTGCACCATCCTCATCCACTTTTTTAGTGTTGCTCTGGCCCCTGAACCTGGGTCTGCACCATTGGTGAGCAGCCCTGAATGGCCCCAGCGGGGAGCTGGGCTGGGAGTCAGAAAGGAGTCAGAAGGGTCCCTGATGGAGGGGCCCCAGGAATTCTGGATCTGCTCTCAGCATCCTCTACTTAATGGTTACCTGCCCTAGGTGGCTCTAGTTATGCCTGATTCTTCTCTTCCTTTCAGCTGTCAACAAATTCTTTTGAAATGGACTCAAAAGAAGGAAAAGACAAAGCAAATTGGGGCAAAGAAGAACAGGAAGAGGAAATGTGAATGCAGGGTGCTTGGGATGAAAATGGTAAAGCAAACAAGTGCACATGTTCTCCATTGCTTCCCTAACTTACTTGTTGGCACTTTAGGAAAACCAACCAAAAACTGGGGTCATGGCTAATGCATGTGATCACAAAAGTGGAGACAGGATGATGGTAATAGTCCATGCAGGCAAGTTAACTACTGTCCAAGGATGTTGCCACACTATTTTTGAGCTAATTATGTGTAATCATTGTGCCTGGGCTATACATGGAGTAGATGATTTCATTCTTGTATGCTAATAAATTAGGTATTATTCTTAACTCCTTCTAAAGGAGGCTGCCAGGGTCCTGGAGATGTTCTGTATGTTGAACTGGTGTTGGCAAGAGAAGCATTTATATTACAGGAAACCATAAAGCTAGACACTTATGATTTGGGGATTTACAATATGTAAAATAAACACCAATTAAAAAACAAGAAATGTAAAAATATTTTTTTCTACAAAGCAAACTTCAGGCACGATGGTTTCGCCTAATTTCTACGAAGTATTTTAGAAATGAAGCCATTCTCCTACATCCTCTTCCAGAGAACATATACAAAGGGAAGACACCTATACTGCTTTCATCAGATCAGGAGAATTTTGATGCCACCTAGCAATAGACATCACAATAAAGGGAAATCACAAGTTAATTCTTCTGAATGTAGATGTCAAGATCCAAAACCAAACATTAGCGGTCTATAAATCCAGAGATTTTTATAAAGGAATGAAACTGGGATTTCATGGAGTGATTTCCATTAGGTTGATGCGAACAGGATTACTGGGTGTTTGGGTGCTGCCTGGGACAGTGGTGAGAAGGGACAGTGCCATTGGGTTGGTGGAATGAACATTTGGTGACAGAGGGACCCTCTCCCTGCCACTTCAGGGTCTAGAGAAGGGTGAGGAGTCTATAGAGACTTCATAGTTTGGGGAGTAGGAAAGTGCACACTCAGAGCCAGTGTAGGCTTTGCCCGCTCTCGACCAGGCCTTAGCTCAGGCTGCTCAGACTATTGCTCAGATCAGTGATCAGAAGACAGTGGAGGACACACCAGCTTCATCCATTAAATCAGCAAAGCACCAGCCCTTCAGGTCACTTTCCTCATTAATTAGTGGTTCATCTAGGGTTGTTCCTTGAAGGCCAAGCTGATTCATTAGAGAGGAGGCATTATGTGCAAGTTGGTTTGAAAAAGCCTGGGCTCTGGGCCACAAAGGAGTCAAGCAGACCACTGGTCAGACTCTCGGTCTGCCTTGAGGCAGCTGATGTGTGACGATGTGGGAGGAGGGATTTTCCCCCTGACCTGTCAAGGGACTTCCTTTCAGGAAAATGTCACAGCTTTCGAGTCAGAGATTGAAATGTTTGGGTGGAGGCTGGGTCAGGCATGTGCCCTTCTCTTGGCTCAGGCACCTTCTGTGTCCTGGCAGCAACTTTGGGGCAGGAAAATTTGGGGAATGGAGGGAGGGTAGCCCTTGGTTCAGAAGTCCAGCGCATGATCTGGAGGACTCAGCATAGGGAGGGGTTTGTTCAGGGATCTCTGTCCCCAGGGAAACAACTACTTTCCTATCTCAGGTCTGTCATCAGCCTGTAACTCCAGGCAAGTCATTTAAAATCTCTACAATTTAGAGCCATGAACCACAAAACAGGGGCCACAGGAACTGCCCTGCATATTCCATGGGGATGATGGGGGATGACAGGAGATGATGACATATTCTCCATAAGCTATAAAGCATCATGCCCATGTGAAGGCGGAAAGGTCAGCTTGCACCCTCCCCCGCCCTGTATCCATTCAAGTTGCCTCTCTGGAGGCAGCCACTCCTATATTTCTTGCTTACTCTTGCAGACATTTAATATTGGAATACTTATATAGCATTTATGAAGTACCAGTCATTTTCTTCAGGTGCTATCTGGATTGTCTTATATTAAGCTTCATAAGGGAATACTAGTAAGTAGGCTTCATGCCACAGAACAGGGAACCAAGGACAAAGGGGTTAAGTAACTTTCCCAGGTACATGTGCTTCTAGTATGATTTGATACCAGCCACCAGACACCAGCTCCCATGCTCTCTCTCTCACTCTCTCTCAGTCCCGTGCTGTGCTGCCTTTCTATATTGTCTCATCCTAATAAAGTCACAACCCCATGCAGTGAGTGTGCTGGGGATGTTAGGTACACATTAGATTGTAATACCCCTCCCTCTTTGCTAACAGAACAGAAGTGTGGCTTAGGAATGAATGAATGTACTCCCAGGGTCTTCTCCCATCTGTATATCAACAGTTTTATTTTCAAGGATCGTAGCTCAGGTTATAAAAAGAAAAAGATCATAAGGGATTCAAACATGGGATTCACAATATAACTATCTGTGTTTAAGAAAATCTGCTTACTGTCCACTGTTCTGCTGGCTGTGCCCACAGTGGTTCAGCCACATGGAAATGGGCATTGGACCAAACAACATGGTAGAGCCACAAATATCACCCCCACTAATTACTCCATCGAAAGTACCATGGGAATAAAACCAGTAATTAGATTAAAGGAGAATGACTGTAGTTTGTACAAAAGACACTGGATGTTGGAAAGGAAGGAATGAGCAGGGAAGGTGCATACTCAAGAGCCAGTGCAGCTACTTCTTGCTCTCGGCCATGCCTTCCTTAGTGGCTGCTCAGATGGTGGGTCAGATCTTTAGTCAGGGAGACACTAGGGGCTTGTAGGCTTCATCCACTAAGCCACAAAAGTGCCAGCCTGGCAGACCCCTTTCCTAGTTAATTAACTGCTCATCATCCATGTTTGGTCAGTTGAAGACGAAGCTAGTTCTTTGGGCAACTGTTATGTGGGCAGTTGGTTTGGAATGTCCTGGGTTCTGAGCCAGTTGGGAGTCAAGCAGGTCATTCAGGGCAATCACCTGACCACCAGGAAGTCTCACTGAAACGCAGCAGATAGAATCAAGTACTGGGGGCAAGTGAGGGGAGATGGAGACATGTTCAGATGCCCCCAACCCATCAGGGGTTCTTCATTTGGAGGAAAGATATTGTATTTTGAGTCAGGGATTGAAACATAGAGCCAGGAGTTGGGTCAGGATTTGAGCCATTCTCTTGGTCCAGGCACCTCCTTGGGGCACCAGCTGTCTCCCTGCAGAAACCTTGGGGCAAGAGGATATGGGCAAGGGAGTGAGGTAAGGGCTTGATTCAGATGTCCAGGGCATGATCTCATATTCAGGTGATCAGGGATCTCTATCCCCAGGGAACCATCTGTATCCCCTGCCTCAGAACCATCATTCATCAGTACTGCAACTCTGAGCAAGTCACTTAATCTCTCTAAATTTCAGTACCCTTTACCATGAAATATGGATCTCAGCCCCTACTTTGCCCACCCTTGTGAGCATCACAAGAAATGACAGATTCTATTCATTACTGGAAGTTGAATACTGAAGTCTCCAATTGTTATTGTTGAGGGGTCTGTTTCTCTTTTCAATTCTGTCCGTTTGTTTTATGTATTTTGGAGCTCTGTTAAGTGTAAAATGCTTGTAATCTCCTTAAAGGATGGGTCCTTTTGTCACTATAAAATGTCCTTATTTTTTTCTAGAAGAAAACTGTCATAGAAGTTTGTCTTGGGGTGCCTGGGTGGCTCAGTCGTTAAGCGTCTGCCTTCGGCTCAGGTCATGATCCCAGGGTCCTGGGATCGAGCCCCGCATTGGGCTCCCTGCTTTGCGGGAAGCCTGCTTCTCCCTCTCCCACTCCCCCTGCTTGTGTTCCCTCTCTCGCTGAGTCTCTCTCTGTCAAATAAAATAAAAAATTTTTAAAAAGTTTGTCTTATGTTATCAAAGCCAGTCTAGTTCTCTTTTGGATACTACTTGCTTAGTATTTATTTTCCTTTTATTTTCAGCCTGTGTCTTAGACTTAAAGTGTTACTCCCTTATAGGTAGCATATAGAGATCATGGGATTTGTTTTTTTAATCCATTCTGCCAATATCTGCCTCTGAATTGGAGTATATAATCCATGAACATTTAATTACTAATCAGGTAACATTGATATCTGTCATTTTTCCTTTTTTTTTTTTTTTTTGGCTGTATATGTCATATCTTTTCTAATATTCCTCCATTACCAGTTTTGTTATTTTCTAGTGTACCAAATTCCCATGTTGTTTTTTTTGCTATATATTCTGGGTTATATTCTTAGTAGCTTCCCTCAGATTATAACTAACACCTTAAATTATAACATTCTAATTGGATTAATACCAGATTAATTTTTGTGGCATATAGAAACTACTTTCATGTAGATCCAATGCACACCCTCTCCTTATTGCAATTGTCATACAAATTACATCTTTATACATGTGTGCTCATCAACATACTTATAATATTTACTTCATGTGGTGTTCTTTTAAATCAGGAGAAAATAATACATTGTTTACCTTTATATTATACAAATTTTATGTACTTATATATTTTTATTTAAATTCAATTAGCCAACAAATACATACTTATATATTTATACTTTCTTGTATATTAGCCTATGCAACTCTTTATTTCTTCATGTAGAATTAAGTTACTCTTTTGTCTTTTCATTTCAGCTTGAAGGACTCTACTTAGTATTTCTTTGTAGGGCTGATGGAAGCAGTGGGTTCTCTCAAAATTTATCTGGGAATATCTCAGTGTCTCCTTCATTACTGAAAGACATCTCTGCTAGATACAGAGCACTTGGTTGACAATTTTTGTCTTTCGGCACTTTTCATGTCATCCCACTGCCTTCTGGCCTCTGGTTTATGAAGAAAATTAGCCATTAAACTGAGGAGCCTTTGTAAATGATTAGTCACTTCTCTCTAGTTGCTTTCATGAGTTTCTTTTTGTCTTTGGCCTTGAACAATTTTATTACAAGGTGGGTTTATACTGGTTGGACTTTGTTGAACTTCTTGAATATTTTTATTAATGTTTCTCATGAAAATTGGTGAGATTTTGGCTATTATTACTTCACACATTCTCATGTCCCTTTCTTTTATTTTATTTTTTATTTTACTTATTTTATATTACATTCCCTGTCTTTTATTTTTCTGGGGACTCTTCTTTGTGCATATGTTGGTATGCTTGGTAGTATTATATAGGTCTCTGAGGCTCTGCTAATTTTTTCCCGTCCTAATTTTTTAACTCACTGTTCATCAGACTGGATCTCTATTGATCTATCTTCAAATTTGCTGGTTTTGTATTTTTCCTGCTCAAATCTGTTGTTTAGCCTTTGTGTCTCCCAAAATTATACATTAAAGTTGTAGCCCACAGTACCTGTGAAAGTATCCTTATTTGGAAATAAGGTCTTTGCAGATATAGTCAAGATAAGGTTATACTGGATTAGGGTGTGCCCTAATCGAATGGCTGCTGTCCTTATAAGAGCAAGGAGGTTTGGATACACAGACACAGAGGGGAGAAAGCCATGTGATGACAGAGGCAGGGTTTAGAATGATGTAGATGCAACCCAGGGAAAGCCATGAATTTCCAGAAAATACCAAAAGCTAGAAAGAGGCAAGGAAGGATAATTCTCTAGCTCTTTCAATAGGGAGCAGAGTCTAGCTTATAGCTTGACTTAAGACTTCCAGCCTTCAGAAGTGTGAAAGAGTAAATTTCTATTGTTTTAGGCCATGTAGTATGTAGTGATTTCTTACAGCAGCCCTAGGAAATGAATACCAGCCCTTTTAGTGACATTTTCAGTTGTTACTATAATTTTCAGCCCCAGAATATCCATTTGGTTCTCTTTTATAATTCATATCTTTTTTTTATTGTTATTCTCTACTTGGAGAGATATAGTCTCATACTATCTTTTAATTCTTTAACTATCATTTCCCTTAATTCCTTGAATATACTTAAAAGAGCTGATACAAAGTATCTGTCTAATAAGTCCAATGTCTGGACTTTGCTTAGGGACAGTGCCTATTCATTGCTTTTTTCTCCTTGTATATCAGCTTATGTTAGGGGACAGCCCAAGAGCACCTTCAACATCTGTCTCTCTAGAAAGACTAACTGAACTCAGTATATAGCCGTACTGATTGCTATGATTTATTACAGTGAAAGCACACTAAGCAAAATAAGCTAAGGGAAAGGTACCTGGGAGGTCCAGAGAAAACCAGGCACAAGCTTTCAAGAATTCTGCTCCAGTGGAGTCACAAAGGTATACTTCATTCCTCCAGCAATAAAGTGTGAAACATCTTCTAGGGAAGCTCATTAGAGACTGTGTACCCAGAGGTTTTTAGTGGGAACTGGTCATTTAGGCACCCTCTGCCCAGCACATATCTGAATTTCAGAATTCCATCAACAAAGATATGTTCTGCATAAACCATAGGGTTTGCACAAACAGTTTAGGCACAGCAAGCCACCCTTACCAGAGAATGGTGGGGACTCTCCTGATTCCAAGTTCCCAGACTTCAGACAAGGGTCAGGCTAACAAGCAGGCCTGTCATAGGAAAGCATGCTCGGTCATGGTATGCCAACTTTTTCTGCACAGACTTCTGGTTTCCCTGCAGATCTCTTGTTATTGGGGCAGGGGGCTGTAAATTGGTTATTTAAAATAATATCATATGGCAACTCTAGAAATCTGATTCTCACTCTTCCCTAGGATTTGTTGGCTTTGCTATTTTTTGTCATTGCTTTCTCGTTAGTGATTTTAATTAACTAACTCTCCCAAGTCTGTATTCTTTGTCATGTGTGACCACTGTAGTCCCTGCTCAGCTATACGGTGTCAACTATTGACTGGATAGAGATATCATTAACAGTCTGGAACTGAGAAGTCATTCAGTCTTTGTCGAGGGGCTTTGTGAGCATGTTGAATCATATCTTCAACATTCAGCTGGCAGCTGGAAACTCTGCCATAACCTTCACTTCCTGCTTGTGCAGAACATTCAGGTCAGGCAGAAGGGAGAGCTTAGGGCCTTCTAGGGTCTTTCCTGAGTATGCTCACAGTGTTCTAGATTCCTAGGAATAAGTAAGAGCTTTTCAAATCCCCTTATGGAACTCTCATTTCTTGGTCCTCCTTGTAAGCTTTCTATTACTCTATTATTTGCTCCAATTAGTATCTGTCACTTTAACCAACCAAAAGTTAAACAACTGCCTATAATTGCTTTTGTGACAATTATGCTGGGAAAAGGCTTTTTGTTCTGGGCAAGCTCCAAGTGAGATTAAATACAAACAGTAGAACAAGTAGGGTCTTGCAGACATCCCTCAGATCCATTAGTGATAATTCTCTAAAAATGAGGTTTTGAGGGAGCTCCAGACCCATTCTGCTCTCTCCAGTGGCTGCCACGTTGCTGACTTTCACTGTGAACATGGGCTTTAGTTTTCTGAACTACTCTGGAGCCACCGGGCAGGGGATGGGACTAGGGCATGTTAAAACAGCACAAAACTCATGGTTCTGAAAGTCACCTGTTTTTTCTTTTTTTTTTTCCCTCTCCCACCAGTATCAACATTCCCTCTATTGCTGCAAGTTTGAATTTATTTCCAGAGTTCTTAAGATGTTGATGGCAATTTTTGCCAGTTTCCTCATTGAATTTTTTAAGGAGAGAATTTTTGGAGGTCTTTAAGCTGCCATTTGCACTAAAGTCACTCACCACATCATATTCTTTTGAATATCCTCAAGCCACGGTCCATGACTAATTATCCTCAGGTGTTTGCAGGAATCACAGTTCAATGTAAACTGTGTCTCAGAAGAGGCTCCTCATGCAGTTGTGTGCACACATGAAATTCAACTTCAAAATAGAGTGTCACTAAAAGGAATTAAATTTAAAAAATAAAATAAAGGAGTTTTCTTAAAATTGTATACTGAATAATATGACTTGGCACCTCTGGATAATATTGTACATACCCTACAGTTGAATTTAGGTCATTAGACAGGGTTTTGTTGTGTTTTATTCTTCCTCCAACTTAAAAAAATTAAGGCTTAATCATATGCACGATTTTATAATGGTAGTTTGGATATTTAATTTATGTATGATTTCTTGAACTTGTAAATTTATTTGATGCATATTAGAAATAGAAAGCTATTTGGGAATAAAATCAATTATCTTTGGCCATGTATATTTTATCAAATATTATCTTGATAAGGCTTGTACTCTATGGAAAAAAAACATGAAGATATCCAGAGATTCCAAGATATGGTGTAAAGCTGTGTATCATTGTAAATCCACACTGTATCTTTAAAATACATGTAAAATTGCTCCAAATTGCCCAAGGCCCCTCTAGAGCAGTCAAGAGGATGTAGCTGATTTTTATCATCCTGTTTTCCTGGAGACCATTCCAAACATGTACATCACACAGATGTGTGTGCAGCAGACGGGTTGGGAAAGACTCAGATTCTCATTGTACCTCAAAGTCACAGTTGGAAGTCTGAGCCTCATGACAGCATTACTGTAGCTTTGAGTTGACTGCACTGAGCTGTGTCTAGGCAGCATGCACATCCTGCAGTTTGCTTGGTTGGTTACAAGTTGTCTGTTGATTGAGAAACAGCTCCAGTCACATTGACCTCCCATCACCTCCTCCACAAACTTTCCTCATCACCTCCTGATTCCATCTGTATGATGTTCTTTCTGCAGGCATCGCCTTCTCCTCTACCCACTCCAGCCATTACCCAGGCTGCACCCCAAGTTATCCTGAATGCATTCCTCAGATAAGGGCTCAGTCAGCCCCTCTTCCAGAGAACCTCCCAAGATCTCCCTGACTAGAGCTGTGTCCAGGTCATCTGTTTCAGGGATCTCCTATTAGTTGAACTTTTTATTGTATGGTTTTTATTGTGTGGTTATTTTATGTATATCTTCCCAAGAATAATTAGGATCCATGGAGGCAGAGAATGTAAAGTTCTTACCGGTAATCCCGTACATAACTCCTTGCACCTGGTGAACAGGACAGAGATTCTCCAGAGACAGTGCAATGAGGACAACACTCTGCAGTGGGGAGGGTGCAGGATCTGAATCTGCACGGTCTGCTCCATGCCTAGCTCTGCCATTCACACCACATTATGCAGGGCAGGATCAAAAAACATTTCTAGGAGTACATCTCCTAATGTCTAAAACAGGAGTAACAGTAATTCCTCAAGGGGGCATTTGCGAGGAGAGAGGGAAGTAGTATTCATGTAAGATCTTGGGATGTATCTACCATGTCACCATTCACTAAATGTTGGTTGGTGGCCTGCTGACAGCCTAGTCCCACATTACTGGGTCATGTCCTCTGAGCAAATCATGATCACTCAGCAGGCATAAGCCTCTCTGCAGCTCTGAGATCCTTGTCTTGTCACAGCTGTCTCTCTTTATTGTCACAGTCAATCCCAGTCAACCTATGTTATAGGCATTATTTTCTCAGTTCTATGTTATGTGTCTGACATTTTTTTCCCTGCCATTTTTTCTTAAAACATGGGTGGCTACAGCTGGCTGTCTCTACTGGAATCTAGAGGATGTGGGATACATAGCAGCACTGTGGTGTCACTACCCTCCTGGCCAGGTTAACTGTACAGTCTCTCAGGGTTTTTCCAAAGACCCCATCCTCAGGGGTCCTCCACATGTCCCAAGCACTTAACGCATTTGTTCATTTAGTCCAAACTTATAAAATGAGTTTAGTCACCTCTGCATGCAGTCTACCTGTAAAGGAGTTAAGTGACTTGTCCAAATCCAGGCAAAAAAACATGGTTAATCCGGAAGACATGGGATGAGTCATCAAGACAATATCCTAGGGAAAAGAACTCACACATGAATCCTTAGAGATCACTTCTTACATCTATCTATTCAATGAACATATCATTCTAAGTATTTTCCATTGAATATGACTTTTCACAACTAATTGAAGTAGCATGCATCACCATAATACCAGAAGGAGCTAAGTGCCAGGAACTTCAGAGGATCACAGTTTTGAGGGCAGCATTAGGGAGCTGTTGATACCAGCCTATGCCACACAGTCCAATGACGCACTGCAAGCCCAGTGCAAGACACAGTACCTCTCTGTCCAGGAGACCCCAACACTGAGATTCCCGAGACAGTGTAGACTGTGCCCAGGGCCCTGAAATGGAAAGAGACACAGGAATGGTGAGTCTGAGGTCATGTGATGTCTATAAGATAAGAAGGAAGTGGCAAGGCCTCCCCTGATCCACTCAGCAGATCATCTGAGCAGAGAGTGAGGAGTGGGGAGAAAAGGGCACTAGGCCATGATGGAAAGGCCCTTGGAGCTCTACTTCCTGAGGGGCCTAAAGTCAATTTTACCTACTTGCCCCACTCAAAGGGAGGTCAGGGAAGTCACGCAGATCCTTCCCCTCCCCCTTGATGGCCTCCCACACCTGAGCTCTCAGTCACCCCAGGGGACTGAGAATAAGCAGCTGATGTGCCACAGGGGTCCATGGCAGGGCAGGCCCACAGCTCTCCCTGCTGTGTTAGGGCCAGAGGCACATACAGAAGGGGACCCTGGAGAGAGAGCTGCATGCCCACCCACCTGTCCACTACCCCCTTCCCACAGAGAGGGGTCTCTTCACTGCTCAGGAGCCTTCTCTTAAGACTGCAGCCTCTGCCACAGCCCTGCACTCAGTGAAGTGACCTCCACAGCTTCTTCCTCCTTGTAGATCACTGTAGAGGGGGATCCAGAGGGAACCCAACCTCAGAGAGAACTTGTTCCAGATTCAGAACACCAGAAGGACCAAGGACCATGACAGACCAGCCAAGACCAACCCACTTTCCACTGTGGCAGTCAGAGGGTCCCCTTCACCTCATCCTATGGTTGCTCTCTCTCCATCATCCCTGATCGGGGGACAACATAAGGAGACCCTCAAGGACAGGGAGAGAGAGCTAAGCACATCTTGTGGGTGCTCCACTCTGAGGAATGGGAGGGACCACCCAGCCCTCCTTGGCACACTCTGGTTACCCTCTGCCTGATATCGGACCCAAGGGTTGATTGGGTCTGTTGTTTGGGTGTACACATATAGTATCAGGAAACTGGAGGTAAGCAGAAGTTTCAAGGGAAGAAGAGGGACTCTGCATTTTTTTCCCTGAGCAAAGCTGGTTCCAGTCACTAACATAATAATCCACACCAATACTTCCAGTGCAGGACACAGTGATCTGACCAAAAGCCCCAGAAATTGTGGACAGCTGGGTCAACAGACCATACCCAGGACCTTAGAAATGGGGGTGCAGCAACCACCCAGTGCCAAGAACCAGAAGAGAAAGGATAACTGTGTGTGACCCCCATGACACTTCTCCAGGACTTAGCAGCAACCCACAAGCAACTTGCCCACAAAATAACAGCAATAACTCTGGACAGTGAGTAGGTACAGGCAACCAACAGGTTTTATCTCACTTCCCTATGGGCCTTGAGGTCAATGCAGGCATCAAGCTGCTGTCCCACACTAAGCTGTAATAATCAGCCTCTTCTCCGGGCTGGAGTCCAAAGATCAAGAAGCCTGGCTGCCTGATCTGGAGCCCAGGAATCTCTCTGAGATCCCTGAGAGTCAATTGCAAATCTGTGGGTCAGGAGTTTGGCAACACAGCCCAGGTGTTGCTGCAGCTGAGCTGCTCCCTGGTTGCCAACATTGTTACTCTTCCTAGTGCAAGTAATGGTGGCCATCTATCCTGGGTCCTTGGACACTGAGAGTGGCTGAGTCAACCCCATCTGGACCACAGACCCAGGGACAAGTAGAACAGTGAGGTGGGTGAATGAGGGAGTGGACCAGAGCTGAGTGAGAGGTCCCCTACAAATCTTTCACCCAGAAAAGTTCAACTCTCCTGTGCAGAAAGTGAGAAGCACAATGAGAGGGGCACAGGTCATGTATAGATGCTTAAGAGCTCTGCCCCCTGAGACTCCAGAAAGGGGCAACCCTAAGTCCCTCTTATTCTCTCTCTAGGCACCCATGGGAGGAGGGGCTCCTACATTCATATATGTCCCTGCTCCTTGACATTCAGCCACCTGGCAGAATGATGCCCCCCAAAGATGTCCATGTTCTAATCCTTGGAATCTGCCCACATGTTGCCTTACATGGAGAATGAGAATTAAAGTTGCAGATGGAATTAGGTTGCTAATCAGCTAATATTAAAATCAGGAGATGATCCTGGATTATCCTGTGGTCCCAAGGTCATCACAAGGTCATTAAAAGTAGAAGTGCAGCAGAAGAGTCAACTAGGATAGGGGGTGAGTCAGTCAGCTACTATTGGCTTTGGAGGTGGGAGGGGAATTTGGCAAGGAGTGCAGACAGCCTCTAGAAGCTGGAAAAAGCCAGGAAACAGATTCTCTCCCAGCACCTCCAAAAAGGAACACCCTGCAGACATGTTTTAGTCCAGTAAGGCCCATGTGAGACTCTAACCTGCAGAAGTGCAAAACACTACATTTATGAGGTTTGAAGGCAATACATTTGTGATAATTGGTTACAGCAATGTGAAACTGATACGGTAATTCCCAAGTCAACAGACTGAAGAAGAAAAATCTTGATCATTTCAATAGATACAGAAAAAGCATTTAGGATAATTCAAAATACATTCAAGATTTAAAAAACTCTCAGCAAAATAAGAATTAAGATTTTGTCAACTTGATGAAGGACACTTACAAACAATTTATAATTAACATAATAGTGATGAAAGATAAAATTATTTCCTCTGAATTCAACATGATACAGGAGTTGGTGACTATCATAACAAATACCAGGGTCATCTATTGATTTCATTTCCTTTGGATGTATACCGAGATATGTGATTACTGGATCATAATCTATTTGTAATTATCTGAGGAAACTCAGTACTGTTTTCCATAATGGCTGTACCATTCTACATTCTCACTAACAGTGTATGAAGTTTCAAATTTCCACTTTCTTACCAACATATATATATATATAAGCCAACCTAACAGGTGACATGATATTGTCCTTTGATTTGGATTTCTCTGATGATTAGTGATGCTGAGCTCCTTTTCATATGTCTGTAGGCCATTTGTATTTCTTCATTGGAAAAATGTCTATTGAAATATTTAGCCCATTTTTAAATTGGGTTAAACACTTTTTAAAAAGATTTTATTTATTTGAGAGAGAGAGAGAGAGAAAGCACGAGGGGGGGAGGGTCAGAGGGAGAAGCAGACTCTCTGCTGAGCAGGGAGCCCAATGTGGGACTTGATCCCGGGACTCCAGGATCATGACCTGAGCTGAAGGCAGATGCTTAGCCAACTGAGCCACCCAGATGCTCCTGGATTAAACACTTATTTTTAATGACTTGTAGCAGTTTCTTATATATGTTGGATATTACCCTCTTTTTATTTTTTAAAGATTTTATTTTTTAGAGAGAGAGTGTGTGTGCAAATGGTGAGAGGGGCAGAGGATGAGGTAGAGAATCTCAAGCAGAATCTGCAGTGAGTGTGGAGCCCAACGTAGGGCTTGATCTCATGACCCTGAGATCAGGACCTGAGCTGAAATAAAGAGTTGGACGTTTAATCAACTGAGCCACCCAGGGCCCCTAGTCTCTTTTCTGATACAAGGTTTGCAATTGGATTCTCCCATTCTATAGATTGCCTTTTCATTCTGTTGATTGTTGAAGAGACTGTCCTTTCCTCATTGTGTACTCTTGGCACCCTCATCAAAGATCATTTATCCATGTATATGTGAATAAATTGGGGGCTCTCTATTCTGTTCCATTGCTCTATCTACTGTTTTTTCATTAACATATAGCATGTTTCAGAGGTAGAGTTTAGTGATTCATCAGTTGCATATAATACCCAATGTTCATTATATCAAGTGTCCTCCTTAATGCCCATCCCCAGTTACTCCATCCCCCCGCCCAACTCCCCTTCTGCAACCCTCAGTTTGTTTCCCGGAGTCAAGAGTCTCATATGGTTTGTCTCCCTCTCTGATTTCTTACCCTTCAGTTTTCCCTCCCTTCCCCTATTGTCCTCTGCACTATTCCTTATGTTCCACATATGAGTAAAACCATATGATAATTCTTTCTCTGATTGACTTGTTTCAATTAGCATAATACCCTTCAGTTTTGTTTCTTAAATTCCACTATGAGTGAAATCATATGATATTTATCTTTCTCTGACTTATTTCACTTAGCATAATAACCCTAGTTCCATCCATGTCGTTACAAACAGCAAGATTTCATTCGTTTGGATGGCTGAATAGTATTCCACTGTATTTATATACCACATCTTCTATATCCATTCATCTGTTGATGGACATTTGACATTTGGGCTCTCTCCATAGTTTGGTTATACTGTGGACATTGCTGCTATAAACATTGGGGTACAGGTGCCCCTTCGGATCACTACATTTGTATCCTTTGGATAAATACCTGATAGTACATTTGCTGGGTCGTAGGGTAGCTCTATTTTCAACTTTTTGAGGAACTTCTGTCCTGTTTTCCAGAGTGGCTGCATCAGTTTACATTCCCACCAACAGTGTAAGAGGGTTCCACTTTCTCAGCATCCTTGCCAACATCTGTTGTTCCCTGACTTGTTAATTTTAGCTATTCTGACTGGTGTGAAGTGGTATCTCATTGTGGTTTTGATTTGTATTTCCCTGATGCCAAGTGATGTGGAGCATTTTTTCATGTGTCTGTTGGCCATTTGTATGACTTCCTTGGAGAAAAGTCTGTTCATGTCTTCTGCCCATTTCTCGATTGGATTATTTGTTTTTTGGGTGTTGAGTTTGATAAGTTCTTTATACATCTTGGATACTAGCCCTTTATCTGATAAGACATTTGCAAATATCTTCTCCCACTCTGTAGGTTGCCTTTTAGTGTTGTCGACTGTTTCCTTTGCTGTGCAGAAGCTTTTTACTTTGATAAAGTCCTAATAGTTCATTTTTGCTTTTGTTTCCCTTGCCGTTAGAGACATGTCTAGCAAGAAGTTGCTGTGGCCGAGGTTGAAGAGGTTGCTGCCTGTGTTCTCCTCTAGGATTTTGATGGATCCCTGTCTCACACTTAGGTCTTTCATCCATTTTGAATTTATTGCTGTGTATGGCGTAAGAAAGTGGTCCAATTTCATTCTTCTGCATGTGGCTGTCCAATTTTCCCAGCACCATTTGTTGAAGAGACTGTCTTTTTTCCCTTGGATATTCTTCCCTGCTTTGTGGAAGATTAATTGACCATAGGGTCGAGGGTCCATTTCTGGATTCTGTGTTCTGTTCCACTGATCTATGTGTCTGTTTTTGTGCCAGTACCATACTGTCTTGAAGATTACAGCTTTGTAATATAGCTTGAAGTCCAGAATCGTGATGCCCCCAGCTTTGGATTTCTTTTTCAATATTACTTTGGCTATTGGGGTCTTTTCTGGTTCCATACAAATTTTCGGATTGTTTGCTCTGGGTCTATGAAAAATGCTGATGGTATTTTGATAGGGATTGCATTGAATGTGTAGATTGCTTTGGGTAGCATAGACATTTTAACAATATTTGTTCTTCCAATCCATGAGCATGGAATGTTTTTCCATTTCTTTGTATCTTCCTCAGTTTCTTTCATAAGGTTCTATAGTTTTCAGAGTACAGATCCTTTACCTCTTTGGTTTGGTTTATTCCTAGGTAACTTAATGGTTTTTCGTTGTAATTGTAAGTGGGATCGATTCCTTGATTTCTCTTTCTTCTGCCTCATTAGTGTATCAAATGCAACTGACTTCTGTGCATTGATTTTATATCCTGCCACTTTGCTGAATTTGTGTATGAATTCTAGCAATTTTTGGGTGGAGTCTTTGGGGCTTTCTCCATAGAGTATCATGTCACCTGCGAAGAGTGAGAGTTTGATTTCTTCTATGCCAGTTTGGAAGTCTTTTATTTCTTTCTGTTGTCTGATTGCTGAGGCGACTATGTGGAACAACAGTAGTGAGAGTGGACACCCCTGTCATGTTCCTGACCTTAGGGGAAAAGCTCTCAGGTTTTCACCGTTGAGAATGATATTTGCCATGGGTTTTTTGTATATGGTTTTTATGATGTTGAGACATGTTCCCTCTATCCCTACACAGCAGAGAGTTTTTATCAAGAAAAGATGCTGTATTTTCTTAAATGCTTTTTCTGCATCAATCAAGAGGATCATGTGGTTCTTGTCCTTTCTTTTATTAATGTGGTGTATCACACTGATTGATTTGCAGATGTTGAACCACCTTGCAGCCCAGGAATAAATCCTACGTGGTTGTGGTGAATTATCCTTTTAATGTACTGTTGGATCCCATTAGCTAAGTATTTTGGTGAGAATTTTTGCATCCATGTTCGTCAGGGATATTGGTCTGTAATTCTCCTTTTTGGTGGGGTCCTTGGTTTGGGGATCAAGGTAGTGCTGGCCTCATAGAATGAGTTTGGAAGTTTTCCTTCCATTTCTGTTTTTTGAAACAGCTTCAGGAGAACAGGTATTAATGCTTCTTTAAATGTTTGGTTTCCGCGGGAGGCCATCTGGTCCTGGACTCTTGTTTGTTGGGAGATTCTTGATTACTGCTTCAATTTCTTTGCTGATTATGGGTCCATTCAGGTTTTCTATTTCTTCCTGTTTCTGTTTTAGTGGCTTATATGTTTCTAGGAATGCATCCATTTCTTCCAGATTGCCAAGTTTGTTGGCACATAATTGCTCATAATATGTTCTTGTAATTGTATTTCTTCAGTGTTGGTTGTGACCTCTTGCATTCAAGATTTTATTTGGGTCCTTTCTCCTTTCTTTTGGATAAGTCTGGCTAGGGTTTATCAATCTTATTCTTCCAAAGAACGAACTCCTAGTTTCATTGATCTGTTCTACTGTTCTTTTGATTTCTATGTCATTGATTTCTGCTCTAATCTTTGTTATTTCTCTTCTCCTGCTGGATTTAGGCTTTATTTGCTGGTGTTTTTTTTGTTTGTTTTGTTTTGTTTTTTCCAGCTCCTTTAGGTGTAAGGTTAGGGTGTGTAGTTGAGACTTTTCTTGTTTCTTGAGAAAGGCCTGTACTGCTGCATCCCAAAGGTTCTGAACTGTCATGTTTTCATTTTCATTTGCTCCCACGTATTTTTTAAAATTCTTCTTTAATTTTCTGCTTGACCCATTCATTCTTTAGTAGGATGTTCTTTAACCTCCATGTATTTGTGGTCTTCCAATTTCTTTCTTGTGGTTGACTCTAAGTTTTACAGCATTGTGGTCTGAAAATGTGTAGGGAACCATCCCAATATTTTGGTACCGGTTGAGACCTGATTTGTGACCCACTATGTGATCTATTCTGGAGAATGTTCCATGTGCACTTGAGAAGAATGTGTATTCTGCTGCTTTAGGATGAAATGCTCTGAATATATCTCTGAAGTCCATCTGGTCCAGTGTGTCATCCAAAGCCCTTGTTTTTTGATGTGAAGAGTGAGATCTTGTTGATTGTTGATCTTCTGCTTAGATCATCTGCCCATTGCTGTGAGTGGGGTGTTAAAGTCCCTGAATATTATTTGTATTATTATCAGTGAGTTTAAGTTCATTATTAGTTGATGTATATATTTGGTGGCTCCCAAGTTAGGGGCATAAATATTTACAACTGTTACATCTTCTTGTTGGATGGACCCTTTTATTATGATGTTAGCGTCCTTCTTTATCTCTTATTATAGTCTTTGGTTTAAAATCTAATTTGTTTGATATTAGGATGGCTACTCCAGCTTCCTTTTGATATCCATTAGCATGATAAATGATTCCCCACCCCATCACTTTCAATCTGGAAGTGACTTTTGGTCTAAAATGAGTCTCCTTTAGAGAGCATATTTAAGGAATTTTTTGCTTTATTCTATCTGATACCCTGTGTCCTTTGATGGAGCATTTAGTCCATTTACATTCAGAGTAATTACTGAAAGATAATGAATTTAGTGCCATTGTATTACCTTAAAGTTGCTGTTCCTATAGGTTGTCTATTCCTTTTTTTTTTAATTAGACTTTATTTATTTATTTGAGAGAGAGAGTGAGTGAGAGAGAGAGAACACAAGCAGGAGGGAGAGGGAGAAGCAGACTCCTCTGTTGAGCATGTAGCCCAATGCAGGGCTTGATCCCAGGATCCCAGGAGCATGACCTGAGCTGAAGGCTGACGCTTAACCTTCTGAACCACCCAGGTGCCCTGTGTCTCTTACTTTCTAGTCTTTGTTGCTTTTGGCTTCATTGTCCCATTTAAGGGGTTCCCTTTAATATTACTTGTGGAGCTGATTTAGTGTTCACAAACTCCCTTCATTTTTGTTTGTCCTGGAAACTCTTTCTCCTTCTATTCTGAATGACAGCCTTGCTGGATAAAGTATTCTTGGCTGCATATTTTTCCCATTTAATGCGTTGATAATGTCATGCCAGTCCTGTCCGGCCTGCCAGGTCTCTATGGACAGGTCTGCTTCCTGTCTTTGTGTCTACCCTTGTAGGTTAAAGACGTTTTCTCCCTAGCTGCTTTTAGAAATCTCTATCTTTGTATTTTGCAAGTTTCACTATAACATGTCGTGGTCTTGACCTGTTTTGTTCTTTCTTTTAATTTTGAAGGAGTTATTTGTGCCTCTTGAACTTTTTTCCCCCAGACTCAGAATGTTCTCATCTATAATTTGTTCAAATAAACCTGCCCTCTTTTTCCGCTCTTCTTGTGAGACTTCTATGATATGGATATTATTTTGCTTTTTGGAATTGCTGAGTTCCTTATGTCTACTTTCGTGATCTAACAGTTTTCTTTCTCTCTTCTTTTCAGCTTATTTTCCATAACTTTATTTTCTATATCATCTATTCTCTCCTGTGCCTGTTCAATCCTCAGTGTGATTATATCCAGTCAATTTTGCATCTCAGTTATAGCATTTTTTTTATTTTAGCCTGACTCGTTTTTAGTTATTTTAATCTGTGCAGCAAGGGTTTCTCTTGTGTCTTATATGCTTTATTCACGTCCAGCTAGTAGTCTTATGACTATCATTCTAAATTCCTGGTCAGATATATTGTTTATATCTGTTTTCACCAAGTCCCTGGCTGTGATTTCTTCTTGACCTTTCTTTTGGGGAGAGTTCCTCTGTCTTGTTATTTGGCTAAGTTTTGTGTTGTGTGTGTTATGAAAGCTTGTTATAGTCCCTGCACTTGAGAGTAATGCTGTATTAAAAGGGTCATATATCTTATTTTATTTTTCTTTGGGTAAATACCTAGGAGTAAAAACGCTGGGTCATAGGTTAGCTCAATTTTTAACTCTTTGAGGAACCTCCGTACTGTTTTCCAGGGTGGCTGCAACAGTTTGCATTAGAGAGGGAGGTATGAGACTCTTAACTATAGGTAACAAACTGAGGGTTGCTGGAGGAGAGGTGGGTGTGGGGAAGGAATAATTGGGTGATGGGCATTAAAATGGAGGGCGCTTGATAAAGTGAGCACTGGGTGTTATATGCAAATGATGAATTACTAAATTCTGCCCCTGAAACTAATATGTTATGTCAACTAAATTGAATTTAAATAAAGAATAAAAAGATAAAAAATTTTAAAAAGGGTCATACACTGTCCAGGGCCTGGCACTTCAGGAAGTGTTTCTGGTGTATGCTGTGTGCACTCTGCTGTTACATTTTGGCTGCTCTTTCCCACTGGTCAGTCCTCTGCAGAGTTCCTCCTTGCTTGCAGTGGGAAGTGTTTAGACCTTTAACTAGGTGTGCTTTGATTTGTTTGTTAAAATAATCCTTGAAAAAAAAGAATGATAAAAAGCCCGATTCCCCCCCTCCAAAAAAAGAAACAGAAAAGGAATGAAAAAGCCAAAAAGACAAAAAACTATAAGCTCGATTCCAAAGAAAAAGAAAAGTAAAAAAGAAACCTGATCCAGATAAAAGTGAAAGGAAATGAAAAAAACTAACAAACAAAAAACTATAAGCCTGGGGCCAGGGAGTGCCACTGCCCTTTGTGATTCTAAAACCACAAGCAGCAGCAGGCTTGTGCTCGCCTTGAAGCTGCTGGATCATGTCTGGGTGCTGCTCTAAAGCCCTTTCCAGGCCACTGCCGCTCTGTGAGTTTTTGCCCAGTCCCAGGTGCAAGTTCCAGAGTTTTTCAGGCTACTTAAGAGCAACTATGGACTGGCCTCACTCACGGTTTATGGCGATCCAAGCTGAGTCCCTTCCTGGGCTCGCTGACCATAACCTGCTTCCTGGCTCCACCACTCGGGCACTCTACCAGTTCAGGAAGCCCCTTTTGTCTGTGGTTCCTCATATCCTGACACCACAGTGCCCTACCTAGAATTCTGCCTTTTCATTTCCACAGAATGGGAGAGGATATTTGCAAATGACATTGCAGATAAAGGGCTGGTATCCAAGATCTATAATGAACTTATCAAACTCAACACCCAAAAAACAGTCAAGAAATGGGCAGAAGACATGAACAGACACTTCTCCAAAGGAGACATACAAATGGCTAATGACACATGAAAAAATGTTGAACATCACTAGCCACCAGGGAAATACAAATCAAAACCACAATGAGATACCACCTTACACCAGTTAGAATGGCTAAAAAAAATTTTTTTTAAAGATTTTATTTATTTATTTATTTGAGAGAGAGAATGAGATAGAGAGAGCATGAGAGGGGGGAGGGTCAGAGGGAGAAGCAGACTCCCTGCCGAGCAGGGAACCCGATGCAGGACTCGATCCTGGGATTCTAGGATCATGACCCGAGTCAAAGGCAGTCACTCAACCAACTGAGCCACCCAGGTGCCCTAGAATGGCTAAAATTAACAAGACAGGAAACAAATGTTGGCGAGGATGTGGAGAAGGGGGAATCCTCTTACACTGTTGGTGGGAATGCAAGCTGGTACAGCCACCCTGGAAAACAGTATGGGGGTTCCTCAAAAAGTTAAAAATAGAGTTGTCCTATGACCCAGCAATTGCACTACTAGGTATTTACCCCAAAGATACACATGTAGTGAAAAGAAGGGGCACATGCACCCAATGTTCACAGCAGCAATGTCCATACTAACCAAACTGTTGAAGGAGCCGAGATGTCCATTAGTAGATGAATGGATAAAGAAGATATGGTTCATATATACAATGGAATATTATTCAGCCATCAGAAAGGATGAATACCTACCATTTGCACGACATGGATGGAACTGGAGAGGATTATGCTAAGTGAAATAAGTCAAGCAGAGAATGACTATTATATAGTTTCACTCATATGTGGAACATAAGGAATAGCACAGGGGAAGGGAGGGAAAACTGAATGGGAAGAAATCAGTGAGGTAGACAAACCATGAGAGACTCTGGACTCCAGGAAACAAACTGAGGGTTACAGAAGGGAGGGGCATGGGGGGATGGGGTAACCTGGTGAAGGGCATTAAGGAGGGCACGGTTTGTGATGAGCACTGAGTGTTATACACAACTCATGAATCATTGAACACTACATCGAAAACTAATGCTGTACTATATTTTGGCTAACTGAACATTAAAAAACAAAAAAAACTATAAGCCTGATTCCAAGGGAGGGGGAGAGAAAAATATACAGCCTCGTCCTATTTCCACCAGAACTGAGGGGATGCTTTGAAGCGCTGTATGATCAGTAGACTTGGTGCATGTGGGGTACTGCCTGTGCTGGCCTTCTCAGGGAGAGGCCCACTGCACTAGCTCGGTGTCAGTGCTGCCCCAGTGAATATGCACTTTCCAGGCACAGAGGGACTGGTTTTGGTGTAAGCAGCTCTCACTTCCACTGGGGGTCACTGTGTTCTCTGAAGTTTGACTGTTGGTAGAGAGGGGAATATGGCACCACCCCACTCTTTTCTCCTTGGACAAGGGATCTCACACCCACTGCTGCTCAGGAAGCCCTCACAGAAAAGTGAGGGCCATCAGCACACCAGGCACCTCTCCTGTGTTTTATCTTTGGTGCACAGTTAGGATTCTGAACTCCAAATCTTACAGAACCCCCATTGCACCTTTCTGCTCTCTCTGGAGTCAAGCCTCCCTCCATACTGTGTCTAGTGTCCTTTGTCCCAGAAAAACAGTCCCACACCTGTTAGGTGTGCAGAATCTATAGTGTAGCACCTGGAAAAGCAGCAATCAGGTTATCCACCCTCTATGTGCGACTTTGTCCCCTGCTGATGAAAGACTCTTTGCTGGCACCTGCAGGGTCTTTTCTCCTTGGAAAAGCAATATACCCCCTTCCAAATGTATTCCAGAAAGGGGAAGTTATGTCTCTGTGCAACCCAGGAGATCCTTATGCTACTTTGTGTGCTCTCCAGCCAGTACCCTCTTTCTTCCCAGGTGCACAACTCACAGCTCCCCTTTGGGGAAAGCTGTGCACTTCCAAAACCTCAAGAGTTTGAGCTCCACACATGGTTTGTAAAAAACCTCCCACACTCAGTTTCCCCTTGCTCCCCAGGCCATGGTCTAGACAGGTTTTCTTCTTGTGAGGACCCAATGCCACACTCTCTCAACCCCTCTCTCTTTCTCTCCCTTTTCTCTGCCTGCAGAAAGGGCTCCCTCCCCTCAGCAGCACAGCAGTTTTTCTCTCCCGCAATTCATTTCCATGTACCTTGCACTGTATCCCTCCAACCGAGAAGATCCTTCTTCCAAGCCTCAGATTGATTCCTTGGGTGTTCCAAGTGATCTGACCTCAATACAGCT
The DNA here is from genome assembly GCF_029215605.1 of Mirounga angustirostris. Lineage (NCBI taxonomy): Eukaryota > Metazoa > Chordata > Mammalia > Carnivora > Phocidae > Mirounga > Mirounga angustirostris. The sequence goes on from NW_026991718.1 coordinate 87,987,537, forward strand.
GTGCAGCTGTGTTCGAGGGTCGAGAAAAGCCCACGGTACCCCTACTTCTCCACCATCTTAACTTCCCCAATATTTAGATTGTTTTAGATAAGTATTTCTCCAGTTGATGAATGGTCTTAAGAAAATTTCCAGAGACTTTAAGTGGTTGTTCTTGTTTAATAATTCCCACAGTTATAGTTGTTTTGCTGGGGAGAGGGTCCATGTAGCTCCTCCCGCTGCCGTCTAGAAATCCATATTTTTATTGTAATTTGAGCAGAACTAGAGCAGGTAATCAGGTGAATGGAGCGATCATTATTTGTACTTATGGGCATATGAGTGAGAAAAGCCTGGAAGGAAGAAGAGGGGAGGAGAGGGAAAATATATGACAAAGACAGAATCAGTAGGACTCAATGCCTAATCAAGTAGCTAAAAGATCTGCCAAGATGTGGAAGCTACAGCCTTTACCAAGGTGAGCAAGGCAATAGGTGAGAGAAGTGAAAGATAAATGCTGAATTCTAGATACTTTTCTTCTCAAGCCTCTAATATTAATGGCCCTAGCTATGGAATTGGAACTGTAAAGACATTTTTGAGACTACTAGGAAATGTTCCACATGGATTGAGTAATCAGTGAAATTAAGAAATTACTGTTAATTTTGTTGAGTACAATAATGGTATGATAGTTGTTAAAAAGCAAAAACACAAAAATAGTCCTCAGAGAAGAGTAGTTATACTATAATACACTGGAATATTTACAGATAAAATGATGTTCTGGGTTGTCTTCAAGATACTCTAGTAGGAAAATAAAAAATCATGGGATAGGGTGAGGGTTGGATGAAATAAGAGTAGCAAGCAGTTAACAAGGTGAAGGGTATGGAGAGATGGATTATAAATTCTATTTGCTTCAGTTAATATTTAAATATTTTCCATTATGAAATTTAAACAAGTAGAATATCCCTCCCCAAATAAATAAAGCAAGGAGACTACAGAAGTCTCATTTCCAGGCTATAAGAGGAGAACACTGAAAACCAGGGAAAAAGTGGCTTAGTTAGCAATAAATTAGAATATGAGACAAGAAAGATTTAGCTCCTCCATATATATTTCATTAAAAATTTTGAGTGAAAAAAACATTTTGGGATGATGATAATTTTTCATGTTCATTCTGATGATGGAGACTTAACTGCTTACATTTGTCAAAACACACTGAACTGTAACTTAAGATGAGTAAATTTTACTGTCTAAATCATATCTCAATAAAGCTGATTATTAAAACAAAACCAAAAACCCTAATTTGCTCCACAACCTGGTCCACCTGATCTTAGATGTGTTACATAAAATAATTTTTTCAACTCATTAACACACTATTGCTTCCTCTGCAAAATAGAAACTTCAATCCTAACTTGCAGGGTGGCTGAGAGACTATACATCACATCAATAAGAGAAAGGAGAAAAACCATATGATCGGTTAAGATGATGGAGTAATAGGGGGATCTTGAACTTGCCTTGTCCTTTGAATACAACTAGATCAACACTTAGGTATTTTGAACATCTAGCAAAAGGATCAGAGGATTAGGGAAACAATCTGCACAGTTGGAGTGAGAGAACTTGGCAAATGAGAGGTTCGGAGCCCTGAACTGGGGGAGAGGAAAGCCCCATGGCAAGGAAGGGGAAAAAACCCATTTCAAGGAGTAAAGTCAGGAAGAGGGAGAAAGTGGGAAAGAGTGCAGTGGGTTTTCACACACAATAGGCCAGGGTGAGGCGATCCCCTGGGTTACTCAAGGAAAGATCACTCCCCTTCCTGGAGCGCATTTGGAGAAAGTATTTCCCCTCTCCAAAGACAAAAGGCCAGTTGGGGAGCCATTGAGCGGAGTTTAGCAGCAGGGTCGGGGTGCGAGCAGAGGGCAGAAAACCTCTTAACTTTTCCCTGTGAGCCACAATAGGCTTAAACCTCTGTGTGAATGCTGATAGAGACTGAGCAGATTCCGGATAACCTGGCCACCGCTTTTGCTGTCTGCCACAATAGATTCAAGCCATACAGTTGACAGTGCAGATGGCTGATAACCTGGCTCCAGCTTTTCGCTGAGCATTACAATAAACTCTAACCACACATACACTGTGCAATGGCTTTTCCGGACAGTTGGTGCTGGGCACACCCTGAGCCTCTCCACCAGGGGACAGGAGTGGGCCAACACCTTACCAGGCCCTATAAAACTTGGGAGTTTTTAATCCCAGCCACTGGCAAAGATAAAATGCTCTGGCTGAGCCAACGATCCAGGCATGGACAGGTTAGGGCTGGGAACTGATGAAAGCTGGGACACAGGAGATTGTTCACTTTTGGAAGAGGGCCTCCTGAAGAGTGGTGGCTGGGAGTTCCGCTCCCCATGGACAGGAGCTGTATTCTACCTCCCACACCATCCTTCCCTCCTCCCACCTCTCCCTCCTCCTGCCCACAGTCAGACTCCAGAGAGACACCCTGTGCCTCCAGTAGAGGCTGAAGTCCCCTGCACTAAACCCTGACCGCCTGGCCTGGCAGGAGCATATCTACAAGGGCAAATCAGCTTCTGAGCCAGCAAAGCAGGGCTCTTCCTCAGAAGATCAACACAGGCCCCTGCATCTACTAAATCTACTGATTAAAGAAAGCTTCAAAACATCAGCTTCTGGTGGAAATAGGACCAGGCTTGCTTCCTTTTTTATTTTTTTCATCTGTTTTCTTAATTTAAAATTTTTTTTTACATGTTTAATTTTCTATTTCTTTTTTTTATTCTTTATCCTTTACTTTATATATACTTTTCTTTTTTTTTTTTAATCAGGCATATAATCTTTTATTTGTTGGTTCAAGTGTATCCTCTTAAATTTTAAACCAGGCTTCTTTTTTTTAATTTTTATTTTTAATTTTAATTTTTTGGATCAAGCATATAATCTTTTGTTCATTTGTTGGTTTGTTTGTTTTCTTCTCAGCATTTGGACCATTCTTCTTCTTTTTCTTTTCTCTTCTTTCCCTACTCTTCTCTCCCTTCCTGTTTCTATTTTTTGAATCAGTCTTAATTTATTGTTTGTATGTTGGTATTCATATTTGTTCCATTTCCTTTTTCTTGTCTTGGATCAGGCTATTTTTTGTTTTTGTTTTTTGTTTTTTCTGTTTTCTATTTTCTTCTTTACAGGCCTAATTTCACAAATAAATCAAAGCACACCTACTTAAAGGTGCAAACACTTCCCCCTACAAGCAAGAAGGAACTCTGTAGAAGAAGGACCAGTGGAAAAGGGCAGCCAGAAACACTTCCTGAAGTTTCTATTATTGTTGTTCTTATTGCTGTTTTTCTTATTTTTTCTTTTTTCTTTCTTTCTTTTTCTTTCCTCCTTTCTTTTCTGGACACGAGGTCTAGAAGGAGAAATTCACCATAAGAAAAAAGAACTATTAGAGGTAACATTCTCTGCCATGGAATTTATCAAGATGGATATAAGTAAGATGTTGAAGCTAGAATTCAAAACAACAATTATAAAGATAGTAGCTGGGCTTGAAAAAAAAATAATGCACACTACAGAATCCCTTACTGCAGAAATAAAAGAACTAAAATCTAATCAGGTTGAAATTTAAAATACTCTTACTGAGATGTAGTCAGAAATGAGTCAGAAGAGTAATATAGAAGACAAAGTGATGGAAAGTAAGGAAGCTGAGAAAAACAACTATGGATCATAGGGGAGACTTCAAACAATCAGTGATACCATAAAATGCAATAATATTAGAATAATAGGGGTCCCAGAAGATGAGGAAGAAGAGAGAGGGGGGCAGAAAGTTTATCTGAATGAATTATAGCTGAGAACTTCCCTAATCTGGGGAAGAAAACAGGCATTCAGGTCCATGAGGCACAGAGGAACCCCCCCAAAATCAATAGAAATAGGTCAACACCTCAAAATATAATCATAAAACTTGCAAATTTCAGAGATAAAGAGAAATCCTGAAAGTAGCTCGGGACTAGAGGTCCTTATCCTACAAGGGTGGACACATAAGGCTGGCAGCAGATCTATCCACAGAGATCTGGCAAGCATGAACGGAATGGCATAATATATTCAATGTGCAAAATGGGAAAAAAATATGCAGCCAATAATACTGAATCCAGCAAGGCTGTCATTCAATATAGAAGGAAAGATAAAGAGTTTCCAGGACAAACAAAAACTAAAGGAATTTGTGAACACTAAACCAACCCTACAAGAGATATTCAAGGGGAGCCTTTGAGAGAAGAGAGAAAGTCCAAAAGTAACAAAGACCAGAAAGGAACAGACACAATCTACAGAAACAGTGACTTTACAAGATATACAATGGCACTAAATTCACATCTTTCAATAGTTATTCTGAATGTAAATGGACTAATGCTCCATCAAAGGACACAGGGTATCAGATTGGATTTAAAAAAAGATCCATTGGTATTCTGTCTTTAAGAGACTCATTTTAGACCAAAAGACAACCCCAGATTGAAAGTCGGGGTGGGGGGTGGGAAATCTTTTATCAAGCTAACTGATATCAAAAGGAAGCTGGAATAGCCATCCTTATATCAGACAAAGTAGATTTTGTTTATTTTTAAAAAAAGATTTTATGTATTCATTTGAGAGAGTGAGCAAGAAAGAGAGAACAAGCTGGGGTGGGGGAGGCACAAGAGGAAGCAGACTACCTGCTGAGCAGGGAACCCAAACTGGGACTCAATCCCAGGACCCTGGGATCATGACCTTAGCTGAAGGGAGACACCTAACCTACTGAGTCACACAGGTGCCCCAGACAAACTAGATTTTAAACCAAAGACTATAATAAGAGATAAAGAAGGACGCTAACATCATAATAAAAGGGTCCATCCAACAAGAAGATGTAACAGTTGTAAATATTTATGCCCCTAACTTGGGAGCCACCAAATATATACATCAACTAACAATGAACTTAAACTCACTGATAATAATACAAATAATATTCAGGGACTTTAACACCCCACTCACAGCAATGGGCAGATGATCTAAGCAGAAGATCAACAATCAACAAGATCTCACTCTTCACATCAAAAAACAAGGGCTTTGGATGACACACTGGACCAGATGGACTTCAGAGATATATTCAGAGCATTTCATCCTAAAGCAGCAGAATACACATTCTTCTCAAGTGCACATGGAACATTCTCCAGAATAGATCACATAGTGGGTCACAAATCAGGTCTCAACCGGTACCAAAATATTGGGATGGTTCCCTGCACATTTTCAGACCACAATGCTGTAAAACTTAGAGTCAACCACAAGAAAGAAATTGGAAGACCACAAATACATGGAGGTTAAAGAACATCCTACTAAAGAATGAATGGGTCAAGCAGAAAATTAAAGAAGAATTTTAAAAAATACGTGGGAGCAAATGAAAATGAAAACATGACAGTTCAGAACCTTTGGGATGCAGCAGTACAGGCCTTTCTCAAGAAACAAGAAAAGTCTCAACTACACACCCTAACCTTACACCTAAAGGAGCTGGAAAAAACAAAACAAAACAAACAAACAAAAAAAACACCAGCAAATAAAGCCTAAATCCAGCAGGAGAAGAGAAATAACAAAGATTAGAGCAGAAATCAATGACATAGAAATCAAAAGAACAGTAGAACAGATCAATGAAACTAGGAGTTCGTTCTTTGGAAGAATAAGATTGATAAACCCTAGCCAGACTTATCCAAAAGAAAGGAGAAAGGACCCAAATAAAATCTTGAATGCAAGAGGTCACAACCAACACTGAAGAAATACAATTACAAGAACATATTATGAGCAATTATGTGCCAACAAACTTGGCAATCTGGAAGAAATGGATGCATTCCTAGAAACATATAAGCCACTAAAACAGAAACAGGAAGAAATAGAAAACCTGAATGGACCCATAATCAGCAAAGAAATTGAAGCAGTAATCAAGAATCTCCCAACAAACAAGAGTCCAGGACCAGATGGCCTCCCGCGGAAACCAAACATTTAAAGAAGCATTAATACCTGTTCTCCTGAAGCTGTTTCAAAAAACAGAAATGGAAGGAAAACTTCCAAACTCATTCTATGAGGCCAGCACTACCTTGATCCCCAAACCAAGGACCCCACCAAAAAGGAGAATTACAGACCAATATCCCTGACGAACATGGATGCAAAAATTCTCACCAAAATACTTAGCTAATGGGATCCAACAGTACATTAAAAGGATAATTCACCACAACCACGTAGGATTTATTCCTGGGCTGCAAGGTGGTTCAACATCTGCAAATCAATCAGTGTGATACACCACATTAATAAAAGAAAGGACAAGAACCACATGATCCTCTTGATTGATGCAGAAAAAGCATTTAAGAAAATACAGCATCTTTTCTTGATAAAAACTCTCTGCTGTGTAGGGATAGAGGGAACATGTCTCAACATCATAAAAACCATATACAAAAAACCCATGGCAAATATCATTCTCAACGGTGAAAACCTGAGAGCTTTTCCCCTAAGGTCAGGAACATGACAGGGGTGTCCACTCTCACTACTGTTGTTCCACATAGTCGCCTCAGCAATCAGACAACAGAAAGAAATAAAAGACTTCCAAACTGGCATAGAAGAAATCAAACTCTCACTCTTCGCAGGTGACATGATACTCTATGGAGAAAGCCCCAAAGACTCCACCCAAAAATTGCTAGAATTCATACACAAATTCAGCAAAGTGGCAGGATATAAAATCAATGCACAGAAGTCAGTTGCATTTGATACACTAATGAGGCAGAAGAAAGAGAAATCAAGGAATCGATCCCACTTACAATTACAACGAAAAACCATTAAGTTACCTAGGAATAAACCAAACCAAAGAGGTAAAGGATCTGTACTCTGAAAACTATAGAACCTTATGAAAGAAACTGAGGAAGATACAAAGAAATGGAAAAACATTCCATGCTCATGGATTGGAAGAACAAATATTGTTAAAATGTCTATGCTACCCAAAGCAATCTACACATTCAATGCAATCCCTATCAAAATACCATCAGCATTTTTCATAGACCCAGAGCAAACAATCCGAAAATTTGTATGGAACCAGAAAAGACCCCAATAGCCAAAGTAATATTGAAAAAGAAATCCAAAGCTGGGGGCATCACGATTCTGGACTTCAAGCTATATTACAAAGCTGTAATCTTCAAGACAGTATGGTACTGGCACAAAAACAGACACATAGATCAGTGGAACAGAACACAGAATCCAGAAATGGACCCTCGACCCTATGGTCAATTAATCTTCCACAAAGCAGGGAAGAATATCCAAGGGAAAAAAGACAGTCTCTTCAACAAATGGTGCTGGGAAAATTGGACAGCCACATGCAGAAGAATGAAATTGGACCACTTTCTTACGCCATACACAGCAATAAATTCAAAATGGATGAAAGACCTAAGTGTGAGACAGGGATCCATCAAAATCCTAGAGGAGAACACAGGCAGCAACCTCTTCAACCTCGGCCACAGCAACTTCTTGCTAGACATGTCTCTAACGGCAAGGGAAACAAAAGCAAAAATGAACTATTAGGACTTTATCAAAGTAAAAAGCTTCTGCACAGCAAAGGAAACAGTCGACAACACTAAAAGGCAACCTACAGAGTGGGAGAAGATATTTGCAAATGTCTTATCAGATAAAGGGCTAGTATCCAAGATGTATAAAGAACTTATCAAACTCAACACCCAAAAAACAAATAATCCAATCGAGAAATGGGCAGAAGACATGAACAGACTTTTCTCCAAGGAAGTCATACAAATGGCCAACAGACACATGAAAAAATGCTCCACATCACTTGGCATCAGGGAAATACAAATCAAAACCACAATGAGATACCACTTCACACCAGTCAGAATAGCTAAAATTAACAAGTCAGGGAACAACAGATGTTGGCAAGGATGCTGAGAAAGTGGAACCCTCTTACACTGTTGGTGGGAATGTAAACTGATGCAGCCACTCTGGAAAACAGGACAGAAGTTCCTCAAAAAGTTGAAAATAGAGCTACCCTACGACCCAGCAAATGTACTATCAGGTATTTATCCAAAGGATACAAATGTAGTGATCCGAAGGGGCACCTGTACCCCAATGTTTATAGCAGCAATGTCCACAGTATAGCCAAACTATGGAGAGAGCCCAAATGTCAAATGTCCATCAACAGATGAATGGATAAAGAAGTGGTTGTGTATATATATATGGAATGGAATATTACTCAGCTATCAAAAACATGTAATCTTACCATTTGCAATGATGTGGATGGATCTAGAGGGTATTATGCTAAGTGAAACAAGTCAATCAGAGAAAGACACAAACCATATGATTTCGCTCATATGTGGAATTTAAGAAAAAAAACAGATGAATATAGGGGAAGGAAAGGAAAATAAAATAAGATAAAAACTAGAGGGAGGCAAACCATAAGAGCCTCTTAACTCTAGGGAAGAAACTGAGGGTTGCTGGAGGGGAGGTGGGGGGAAGGCGTAATTGGGTGATGGGCATGAAGGAAAGCACTTAATTTAATGAGTACTGGGTATTATATGCAACTGATGAATCACTAAATTCTACAAATGAAACTAATAAATATTAATTTTTTAGAAAGGAAGAAGATGTGGGATATATTTCTACAATGGAATATTACTCAGCCATCCAAATGAATGAAATCTTGCTATTTGCAACAATGTGGATGGAACTAGGGGGTTTCATGCTAAGTGAAATAAGTCAGTCAGAGAAAGACAAATACCATATGATTTCACTCATATATGGAATTTAAGAAACAAAAGAGATGAACATAGGGCAAGGGAAGGAAAAATAAAATAAGATGAAAACAGAGAGGGATGAAACCATAGAGATGCTGAACTCTAGGAAACAAACTGAGAGTTGCCGGAGGGGAGGTGGGTGCTGGGAAGGGATAACTGGATGATGGAGATTAAGGAGGGCACTTGAAGTAATGAGCACTGGGTGTTATAGCCCACTGATGAATCGCTAAATTGTACCCCTGAAACTAATAATACAGTATAAGTTAACTAAATTGAATTTAAATAAGGAATTATAAATAAATAATAAAATAAAATAAAAAGGGAAAAGGGCAAAAAATAATAAGTGTTGGTCAGGATGTGGAAAAACTGGAACCCTTGTGCCCTGGTGGTAGAAATATAAAATTCATGCAGCTGATGTAGAGGACAGTTGATGTGAAGTAGTTCTCAAGAAATTAAACACAGAATTACCATATGATCCAGCAATGCCACCTTTGGATATATACCTAAAAGAATTGAAAACAGGGTCTCAAAAGTTATTTTTACACCTATGTCTATACCAGCATTATTCACAACAGACAGAAGTTGTAAGTAGCCCAAATATCTACTGATGGATGAATAAATAAATAAAATGTGATATACACATACAATGGAACATTATTCAGCCTTAAAAAGGAAGGAAATTTTGACTTCTGCTACAACATGGATGAATCCTGAGGACATTAAGTAAAATACGCCAGTCACAAAAGGTCAAATAAGTGGACGATTCCACCTATATGAGGTATCTAGTCAAATTCATGAGACAAAAAGTAGAATTATGGTTGTCTGGAGCTGGTGGGAGAAAGGAATGGGAAGTTGTTTATTGAATAGAGTTTCAGTTAGGAAAGATCAAAAAGTTTTGGAGATGGTTAGAGGGAATGGTTGCAGAACAATGTGCTTAATACCACAGAACTATATTCTTTAAGGTGGCTAAAATGGTAAGTTTTGTTAGATACATTTTAATTTAAAATTTTCATCTTATTCAATGTTTTTTGAGCTCTAGATTGAGCCTGGGGATACAGTAATTAAAGGTGGAGCTCTTCACTCACAGAACAAGTAAACAAGTAGATAAATTACAGGGTGTTAAATGCTGTAAGGGGAAGGGGGCACCTAACCTCCAGTCTGGGTGTGTTTTTGTGCTTACGAGGAGCAGTCAGGAAAGAATCCCACAGCTACTGGAGTCTAGGTTCAGATTGAAGGAGAGGGAAGTAGTCAACTGAAGGGACTAAGGGAAAAGAGAGGTATCCCTAGTGGTGGGTATCAGCTGTGGGCAGGAGACAAGAATGTGAAGTAGGGGAAGTGCAGAGAAAGTCAGTGTGGCTGATTCAAGGGCTGGGAAGTAGAGAGGGTGTTGCCAAGTAGAGGTGGTGACATTGAACAGGAGCATAAAATGTGTTGTTTTTTTTAAGTCAGGTTAGGGTTTGGGTCACATCATCACTGAGTTTTCAGTGGCAGGTAACAGCTCACCTGGTTTACAGTCTAGATGGGGAAGCAGATGGGTAAACACACCCACACATATTGGACATTTAATACAAAACTTAAGAGGTAAGTTCTTCTAAATCACAATGGTCTGGCATGGGAGGGCATTGTGCTTATATGTTTCTTAGACTTTTCTCCCCTCTATATACTGTAGCTTCTGAAAGTTTTGCTTTTCCCAACTCCACTTTTTAACCCCTCCCCCTATGTACTCTCCAGTTTGCTCTTCTCTCTCCACAACAGGTAAGGTGAAGAGAAGATGAAATGGATCTCTAGTCAGATTATGTTCTGGCTTGAGGAGAGCTGGTGAAACTGCCATTAATTCAGTTAAATATATATACTTATTGAGGATCTACTATGTGCTTTGTAGAGTGCTCTGAAGATACAATGATGAATTAAACTGGCATAGGTCTCTGCCCTCATAGGGTTGACTGTACAGTGGGAAAGAAACATAAATCACCCTGTGTCACTATGTATAATTACATACATCCCTGTTTTCACTTTCCGTGGTTTCCGTTACCCATGGTCAACCACAATCTGGAAGCAGATGATCCTCCTTCTGATGTACTGTCAGGTAGCTTAACTGTACATCACAATGCCTACATCATTGACCTCACTTCATCTAATCACGTGGCCATTTTATCATCTAATATCATCACAAGAAGGGTGAGTATAGTACAATAAGAGAACTTGAGAGAGACACATTTATGTAACTTTTATTATAGTATATTGTTATAATTATTCTATTTTAGTATTAGCTATTGTTTATCTCTTATTGTGCCTAATTTATAAACTTTATCATTGATATGCATGTATAGGAAAAAACATATTATATATATATGGTTCAGTACTGTCCACAGTTTCAGGCATCCACTGGAGGTCTTGGAACATATCCCATGGATAAGAGGAAACTACTGTAATATTAACTGCAAAAAAGTTGCTACTTCCTCCTAGTAGAGGAATAGAATCTGGGATCCTAGGACAGGCACTGTACTCAAGAGGCTAATACAAACTGCTCACCAGAAGGAGCTGTGTGCAGCACATGGAGACCTCTGAAGGACAAGGCCGGGTCACCTGATGGGCTGAGGGAGGGAAGGGCATGAGGCTACAGAAATGCAGGCCCTGGCTTATCACAGGCAGTGGAACCTCCTCTCTTATCAAGGGTATCAGTGTTTCAAAGTGAGGAATGACAAACCTTGCTGGTGTCTGGAACACACTTAGCATTTTGCTCCGCACAGGATTTTGACCACAGAGGTAAAAGAGTTCAAATTCCGTTTTTCACAATCAGACAAATAAATGTTTGACTTAGATTCAACCAACCAACAGTAACAAAATAAGAGGAAAGTCTAGTAAAAGATAACACAGGTTAAAGAGATAATGTATCCTTAAATAATCAATTTCAATTATTAAGAAAATATACAGAATTGAAATTAACAAAAGAATCAATAAAATCAACCTAAAGAATCAATCCAAAGAATAAATAGCAGTTGCAGTACTGCAACTCCAAACTTTAAGACAACAATTCTGTATTTACTATGAGAAAGACAGATACTTTCTTAGACTTCTGTCACTGTCTCCTGAATGACTTAGCATAGGAAGTGCAGGATTGTGGAATCCCAAATATATATAAACCCTTGGAGGAGCATGTGTGTGTGTAGAGAGAGCATGCAAGTGAGTGCATGCACCTGGATAATAACTATCCATATTCTGATACTCTGATAGCACTGCTGGTGAACTGTTACCAACTGGAATGTGCCCTCTGCTGATAGGGCAGTTACTATGAGGGCAAAGAATGGCTATTAGATTTAGTAAGGTGAAGGTCACTGGTGACTTGGCAATAGTAGTTTCAGTGCAATACTGTGATTGAGAGGCTAACTGGAGTGGATTCAATAGATGGGAAACTTTTGATGATGCACAAGAGGAAAGAATTGCTGAAAAGATTTCCCCAAGCTGAGGTGGGGATATAGGGAACAACTGAAAAGGCTAGCCACAGAAGGCAATAGAGATGGCCCATTTAAGGATAACAGGCAGTGTGGATGGATACAACTGATGATAGCTGGGTAGATATAGTGGGAACCTGTGATTCACTTCCAGTTGTTTCTGTTTTATTCCTATTGACATAGCAATGCCCCATTCTGAAAACAAACAAACAAACAAACAAACAAACTTTAAGCCAGAAGGCAAACCTCTCTCTTCTGAAGTCATGGAGTTGTAATGAACTTGTACATGGGCAGTGGGTGGGAAGAGCCTCACAGCTTCCTGAAGGTGAGAAAGGCCAGGAGCAATGCTGGGCAGGAGCAATGGCACAATGATGCCATTATGCACAGTGCAGAATGCAAAGCAATGTTAGTTTAGTTTCCACTTTGTTACCACATCAAGTGTCACAATTACCAATTTTTTACTTAGACCTTGCATCCTGCAAATATGCTCTTCTAGCTACTAGAGTTAAATCTGTCAAGCTGACCAACTTTAAATATTGTACCTGAGGCCCACCTATGTAGAGCCTGTACATCTATCTTAAAAATGTTACAGGAGAACTGGTTCACAAATTTTAACTGCAACATCCTAAACCCTGATTCTATAATTAGAAGGATTAAAGTTGTCAGGATATAGTTTCTGGCCATCACCCCTCTTTAAGTAGTAAAGTTGGACAGGTCATGGAATGCCTTTAGACTACTTGTCAGGAAGAGGAACCTGTCAAGTGCTCCAACCCATTAAGAGGATTATACAGACTACCATACCTCCTCTGCGTTTGGATTTGGATTTGTGACTGTCAATAAACTCTATATACACATCAGGGGGTGGGGGGAACAGCTTCAGTCCTCTAAGTTTCATTACCATAAGCAGTTGTTTTTTTTTAATATTTTATTTATTTGAGAGAGAGAGCACACACGAGTGGGTGGAGGGGCAGAGGGTGAAGCAGACTCCCCGCTGAGCAGGGAGCCCAATTCGGGGTTTGATCCCAGGACTCTGGGATCATGACCTGAGTGGAAGGCTCAACCAGCTGAGCCACCGAGGTGCCCCACCCCATAAGCAGTTTTATGCTTAATTTATTCTGACATCTCAGGCAACTAAAAAATGTTAACTCCAATTAATGCATTCATAATTTTAGCTGATTGGTAATCTAAATGACCAAAACTGTTAGGCTGGCCCTGCACATCAACAGAGCAACCAGAGTCACATTTTTGAGGAATAAATAAAATTATCTTTATTTGCCACAATAGCAAAGAGAGGTTAACTGTAAAATTCTGCTGCTAAACATACGGAAATTGTAGTCTGCCACTGCAAAAGAAAAAAACTATTAACATAAAGATAAGAAAACTGATCTAAGTCTACTGAACGCCAGCAGCCCAACTGTTACTCATGTACCTCAGGAGTGGGCAAATTTTATCTATAAAGTGCCAGATAGTAAATATCTTAGGCTGTGCAGGCCATATGGTCTCACATATAATTACTCAACTTTGCTTGTAGGGCAAAAGCAGCAAGATGATATATAACTGAATGAGTGTGGTTGTGTCCCAATAAAACTATTTATGGGGGCACCTGAGTGGCTCAGTTAGCCCTCTGACTCAATATCAGCTCAGGTCTTGATCTCAGGGTCAGGAGTTCAAGTCCCTGCTTCGGGTTCCACGCTGGGTGTGGAGCCTACTTAAAAATATATATTTATGGACACTAAAGTTTGCATTTCATATAATTCTCACATGTCATGAACTCATCCTTTGATTTCTTTCAATCACTTTTTTCCCCCTTGTTTTAAAAAATTATTTAGTGGCGCCTGGGTGGCTTAGCCAGTTGGGCATCTGCCTTTGGCTCAGGTCATGATCCCTGGGACTGGCGCTGAGCCCCACGTTGGCTCTCTGCTTGGCAGGGAGCCTGCTTCTCCCTCTGCCTGCTACTTCCTCTGCTTATGCTCTCTTTCTCAAATCTTTTTAAAATAATTATTTAAATTCAATTTAGTTAACATAAACTGTATTATTAGTTTCAGGGGTAGAATTTAGTGATTCATCAGTTGCATATAACACCCAGTGCTCATTACATCAAGTGCCTCCTTCATGCCCATCACCCAATTACACCTTCCTCCCCCCACCTGCCCTCCAAGTAACCCTCAGTTTGTTCCCTAGAGTTAAGAGTAAGAGGCTCTTATGGTTTGCCTCCCTCTCTGTTTTTATCTTATTTTTCCTTCCCTTCCTCTATATTCATGTTTTGTTTCTTAAATTCCACATGACTGAAATCATATGGTATTTGTCTTTCTCTTACTTATTTGATTAGCATAATACCCTCTAGTTCCATCCACATCATTGCAAATGGCAAGATTTTATTTTTGATGGCTGAGTAATACTCCATTATACATATATACCACATCTCCTTGATCCACTCATCTGTTGATGGACATCTGAGCTCTTTCCATATTTTGGCTCTTGTGGACATTGCTGCTATAAACACTGAAGTGCAGGTGCCCCTTCAAATCACTACGTTTGCATCCTTTGGATAAATACCTAGTAGTGCAATTGCTGGGTCATAGGGTAACTCTATTTTCAACTTTTTTGAGGAACCTCCATTCTGTCTTCCAGATTGGCTGCACCAGTTTGCATTCCTACCAACAGTGTAAGAGTGTTCCCCTTTCTCGGCATCCTTGCCAACATTTGCTGTTCCCTGACTTGTTAATTTGAGCTATTCTGACTGGTGTGAGGTGGTATCTCATTGTTGTTTTGATCTGTATTTCCCTGATGATTTCCTCCAATCACTTTAAAAATGTAAACCAGTCTTTGATCACAGATTCAAATCTGTGATCTGGTGGCAATTTGGTCTGCAGCTAGAAAATTTCTGGTCACTGATGACCACATATCTAAATTCCAGTAAAGTTACAACATCTTTGTCTTGCTAGGAGTAGAAAGCAGTTGTTATTGACCTTCTGGGGATCAATAGACTGTTACGGTCCCTCAGCTCCTTGCTACACCTGAAAGCCATTTATATGGTATCCAAAAACCTGGAAATGCAAGTCTTCAGGAAAAGCAATCTAAGTGGACAACACATCAGCAGACCCTACAGAGTCCC
This sequence comes from Mirounga angustirostris, assembly GCF_029215605.1. Classification (NCBI taxonomy): domain Eukaryota; kingdom Metazoa; phylum Chordata; class Mammalia; order Carnivora; family Phocidae; genus Mirounga; species Mirounga angustirostris. The sequence continues at coordinate 88,002,842 of NW_026991718.1, forward strand.
CCCGGTCTTTCCAAGCACAGTCCCGACACAGGGGTCTTAAGGAATCAGGCTCCAGTTCTAACACGGCTACTCTATCTAGTAGGGTAAATATCACACCTTTGCACCCCCCTGGCATTCTGCCATCGACATGACTTCTCCCGTAACCGCAGACTCCGGATACTACACACATGCACTCACACCCCAACTTAGGGCAAGCAAAAGACCAGCGACGCTTCGGACAGCACGCAGCTCTCCATGCGCAACCCATAGCCTAACCGGAAAAGCCAACTGATTCTCGGCCTCCTTCAGGCGGCAGATGGAGCAGAAAACCTCCCCCGGGTACTTATGACACTCTCCTCACGCCAGGAGGACAACATGAAAAAAAGAGATAAGCAGAAAGAGGCTACGAAGGAAAACAGCGCTACTAATCACCCTCCACATCCAAGCTGTTCAGATAACCACTCGCCCACTAACGAAGGCGTTCCTTGATCGCACGGGTTAGACCACGATCCCGGAGTCTCGCGGCATTTTCTCAGACGCTCCAATATTGAGACCTCTCGCGGGAGTCCCGCGGGCAGCGCCGAATGGTCATGTGACCTCACGGCCCCGCCCACTTCTTCCTTGACCTCGGGCCCGCTTCACGCATGCGCGGGCGGCGGTGGCAGCAGCGAGTTGGCGCGGTGCGAGCGCGAGTGGCGGGATGGTGCTGAACCGGGTGCGGGCGGTTTTCTTCGATCTGGACAACACGCTCATCGACACGGCAGGGGCGAGTAGAAAAGGCATGTTGGAGGTAACGTCCCGACTCCCGCGGTCGTCCTCTGGGCAGGGTCAGCGCGCCCAACCCGTATCGCGCGCTTTCCTGTCCCCTTGGTGTCCTCCCACCCCCGACATTCCCACTGCCGAGTCCATCGACACCGCGCCTGGCGCTGGGTCATCCCGGAGGCACTGGCTTCTCGTCCTTTGAGACCCACCTCGTGAGGGAAGGAGCGGGAAAGAAGGACCAGTGGGCAGGGGAAACTGGCTGGGGAGGCTGCCTTCTCTCACGCCCAGCGGCTTGGGTTACCTGCCTGGCTACGCCCACGTCTGGGAAGCTGGGTTTTAGAAGTTGTTTCCAGCGCTGTGGGACCCGGGAGAATGTCGTTAAAACTGCCACGGTGGCAGAGTTGCCCACAAACATAGACGGTCACCTGGCTTTTTGCCAAGACAGGTTCGGACCAGGCTAGTGTGGCGCCAGGCTCTCCGCGGTTGGCCTCTCCACACCGCGTGGTCTTTGGCAGTGCTTGGTCTTAGGCAGATCTTTGAGGAGACCCAAGAAGTTACACAACTATCAGTGGCGAGCCTGGACTTAATTGACTCCAGAAAATTTTCTCCGCAGAAATTGACCTCCAGTCTCCCTGCTGTGGGTGTGACCCTTAAGATTTCTGAGGTGACACTCACAGCCTGTGCTTGTACAGAGCATTACTTTCATGAGGCATTATTCAGCAGCATCCTCTCCTTTCCATACCCACAAATGCTGAATCAGACCTCTTCAAGGCCCAAGTCCACCCCTGCTTGCTTTCTTCTGCCTTCAGCTCTAGGGAGAAAACCAAGGATTATCAGATGCGAAAACCCACTTTCAAAAGCTAATCCTTCCAACCCTGAGAGTCCCAACCTCTTCATGCTTCATTAGTTAGGTTTTGACTCCCTGGGTTTTTTGTTTTGTTTTGTTTTGTTTTTTTAAGCCCCAAAGGTGGGGCTGGACCGGGGCGACCTCAAGACCTGAGCCCAGGTCAAGAGTCCGATGCTTACCTGACTGAGCCACCTAGGTGCCCCAGGTTTTGACTCCTTGCATCTTCATCCTTTCTTGATGCGTTTCAGTCCTGCATATTCAGGTCTGTCCCATACTTGAAAAAATAAAAAAGGAGCCTCCTTTGAACCTTTCTTCCTTCACTAGATATTTCTCTTGACGGCCTTTTCTGTTGTTGTTTTTAATTTGAATTCAGGTTAGTTATGTAGTGTTTTATTGGTTTCAGGGAATCATCAGTTGCATAGAACACCCAGTGCTCATTACATCAGGTGCCCTCCTGCATGCCCATCATGCTATTACCCCATCCCCCACCCACCTTTCCTCCAGCAACCCTCAAGATTGTTCCCTAGAGTTCAGATTTTCTTATGGTTTGCCTCCTTCTCTGTTTTTATCTTATTTTTCCTTACTTTCCCGTTTTGTTTCTTAAATTCCACGTATGAGGGAAATCATGTGGTATTTGTCTTTCTCTGACTTCTTGAATTAGCATAATACCCTCTAGTTCTATCCATGTTGTTGCAAATGGCAAGATTTCATTCTTTTTGATGGCTGACTAATATACTCCATTGTGGTTTTGATTTGTATTTCCCTGATGCCAAGTGATGTGGAGCATTTTTTCATGTGTCTCTTGGCCATTTTCTTTGGAGAAAAGTCTGTTCATGTCTTCTGCCCATGACTGAATTATTTGGTTTTTGGGTGTTGAGTTCGATAAGTTCTTTATAGATCCTGGATACTAGCCCTTTGTCTGATAAAACATTTGCAAATATATTCTCCCACTCTGTAGGTTGCCTTTTAGTTTTGTCGACTGTTTCCTTTGCTGTGCAAAAGCTTTTTATCTTGGGGTGCCTGGGTGGCTCAGTCGGTTAAACATCTGCCTTTGTTCATGGTCAGGTCATGATCCCAGGGTTCTGGGATCGAGCCTCGCATCCGGCTCCCTGACCAGCAGAAAGCCTGCTTCTCCTTCTCCCTCTGCTGCTCCCCCTGGTTGTGCTCCCTCTCTCTCTCTGTGTCAAATAAATAAAGTCTTTTTTTAAAAAAAAAGCTTTTTCCACGTCTGAGGAAATCATCAGCACCCTAGAGACTGACTGGAAAGCAAGGACTTTGGGTGAATGCACTAAACTCTGCCTCTAGACTTGTAGCCTCCTACCTCCAGGTCCTGGGCGTGAGCCGCGGCCTCCAGCCCAGCTGTCCTTGCTGCAGACCGGCTGCCCCCAGAGCCCACGTCCTTCTATCTTGCCCATTTCTCCTGCCTCATGGGGTTTTGTGCAATTCAAGAGTTTTTCCATAAACTGACCTTGTATTAGTAGAGCCTTTAGGAGATTCTTGTTAGAAACCAAAGCTCTGAACAGTTTTTTTCCCTCGATTCCAACCCAAAGATTTATGTACCTTAATATTAATAGTTTAATCAAATTTGTGGATGGTTTCTCCCCTTTTCTTATTTGACATTCTTAGCCCTAGGTTAGCTTTATCACAGGAATGGTGATGTACATCAGTCCAATAAAATATGAAATAACCATGCTGAAAAAACAAAACAAACAAAAAAAAGCTTATCTTGGTGAAGTCCCAATACATTTTTGCTTTTGTTTCCCTTGCCTCAGGGGATGTGTCTAGCAAGAAGTCAAAGAGGCCAAGGTCAAAGAGATTGCTGCCTGTGTTCTCCTCTGGGATTTTGATGGATTCCTGTCTCACATTTAGGCCTTTCATCCATTTTGAGTCTATTTTTGTGTGTGGTATAAGGAAATGGTCCAGTTTCATTCTTCTGCATGTGGCTGTCCAATTTTCCCAACACCATTTATTGAAGAGACTGTCCTTTTTCCATTGGATATTCTTTCCTGCTTTGTGGAAGATAATTGACCACAGAGTCGAGTCCATTTCTGGATTCTCTGTTCTGTTCCATTGACCTATGTGTCTGTTTTGTGTTGACGGCAATATTTTTCAAAAGAAATCTATATACATTATCTCCACGTCTCCACCTTTTATATATTCCTTAATCCCTTGACATATAGCTTCTCTTTGTGCTACTTAATGAAATAGACTTGCCAGGTCATTGGGCACTTCCCAAATTGCCAGAGTCAATGGACATTTTAAGTCTGTATTAATGACTTTGCTGAGGTATTGCATACTATTGACTATCCCTTCCATTTGCATACCCTTGACCTTAACCTCATGGGCACCACCCTGTGCTGTATTGTCTCCAGTCTCTCTAGCTGTCTTGTGTTCTTGGCAGGTCAAGCCCAGTATATTGAAATTAAATTCTTTTTTTTTTTTTTGAAATTAAATTCTTGATTTAGGCCAAATCATGCTATAGCCTAGAGTTCATGTGTTAAAATCAGGCATTTGAGTTTGAATCACAACTCTCCCAATACCTAGCTGAAAGTGCCTGAACAAGTTCCCTAAACTGTCTAAATCTTAAATCCTTATTTAAAAATTTGAATGGTGATATTAGTCCTCAGTGTCCTTATGAGGTTTAATTGAATGCATGGGAAGTATATAGCATCCAAGCGTAAACTCGATGAATTGTACCATCCACCCTGTCACCCAGTCTGTCCCCTCCTGCATATCCACCCCCCACCACCACCCTTATCTTAATTAAAGGTGTACTTGTCTGTCACCTAGACGATTGCTGTGGTGGTGTCTCCAAGCTTACTGTGTCCAGTTCATCCTCCACGTTCCTGCCAGAGTGAAATTTCTGAAAAAAAGTCAGAGCGTATTTCTCCCTAGTCTTTACACCCTTCCTTATACCAACACTGTATTTTGTTCAAGATATCTTAAAATATACTTATCAAAGGATATTACAATTAATTTTTGCAATTCAGATGCCTGCAACTTAAGAGCTTCTTAAGAGGAAACAAACCATCTTGGTCATATTCATTTGATACATGGTAAATATTAAATGAATAATGGATGAATGGATCAAAATCCAGGTCTTCAGACTTGGTTCGGTTGCCACCTCCTTTATAAACATCCTATTAAACGAGCAGAATTGAGTTGTGTGCTTTTGACTATACAAGGAGTGCTTTATCATGTAAGAATACAATACCATCTGGGGAGCCTGGATGGCTCAGTTGTTTAAGCATCTGCCTTTGCTTTAGGTTATGATCTCGGGGTCCTGGGATTGAGCCCCGCATTGGACTCCCTGTTAAGCGAGGAGCCTGCTTCTCCCTCTGCTCATGCTCTCTCTCTCCCAAATAAATAAATAAAATCTAAAAAAAAAAAAGAATACAACACCATCCATAAATGTTGGCCTATTTAAAAGTAACATACCAGCTTTCATAAATACTCTGATTTATGAAAGGAAAAAGGGAGGAAAGGTCTAGTCATTGCCTTGTGCTTGGGGAGAAGGAGCCATATACTGACTCTATATATCCATTTAATTTTTTTTAATCTTCTGGAAAAGTTACTTCTTTCTGCCATCTTCAGGCCTTTCTTTCAGGGTCACTACCCAAGAGGAAGCTGTCCACAGAATTTGGGGTTTCTCAGTGAACAGAGCAGAAAAGATTTCTGCATTTGTGAGTTTACTTTCTAGTGGTGGTTGATCATGAACATAATACATCAAATGTATGTTTATTTATAAGTATATTCAGAAAAGTGGAGAGGAGAATGAATTGCAGTTTTAAATAGGTTGGTCAGGTAAGTCACATGGAGTAAATGATGTTTGAAGAAAGACTTGGACTAAGTACATGAGGGCTGCTTGAATTGTTAGGCTATATGTAGGCAGTCATAGTGAGCATGTAATTTTTTTTTAAAGATTTTATTCAGGGGCGCCTGGGTGGCTCAGTCGTTAAGTGTCTGCCTTCGGCTCAGGTCACGATCCCAGGGTGCTGGGATCGAGCCCCGCATCGGGCTCTCTGCTCAGCGGGAAGCCTGCTTCTCCCTCTCCCACTCCCCTTGCTTGTGTTCCCTCTCTTGCTGTGTCTGTCAAATAAATAAATAAAATCTTTTAAAAAAAATAAAAAATAAAGATTTTATTCATTTATTTTAGAGAGAGTGAGTGCAAGCGTGGGGAGGAGCAGAGGGAGAGAGAGCATCCCAAGGGAACCCCACACTGAGCGTGGAGCCTGAATGGGGCTCCGTCCCAGGAACCCGAGATCACAACCTGAGCTGAAATCAAGAGTCAGACGCCCAACCAACTGAGCCACCCAGGTGCCCCTGTAAGCATGTATTTTTAACTCAGTTTTATTTGGAATTCAGCCACTTCATATCATATCATAGTGTTACAGTATTATATAGTTCCTACACTAGCTCTCAAAGAGTGTTTAAATCACAATTAGCTAAAAACTAGTACTGATGATAGTTATCTTTAATTCTGGGTCCAGAGAGCAGGTTGGAAGGATATAGTTTCCTTTCTGTATCAGTTAAGATGAGACTTAGAGTTTTGAAGTAGAAGCTTGAGTTTATCTTATCTACAAATTGATCTCCCCCTTCTCCCCTTCACTATCTTAGGGCCCTTTTCTTCAGGCCCCTAGGTACCTGGTGGGCTTAATTGTACTCAGAATCCTTTTCAAGCCGCCTTATCCCTTGCACAAAATGTCATCATACCTCCAGATTAGAGATCATTTTCCTCCACCCCCAATTCAATCAAAATTCCTATTTTCTCAGTGCAGGGATTAGGATTGTTTATACTAGTAATAATATGAACTAATTCAAGTTAGGTGTTTTTTGTTTTTATTGAAGTATAGTTGATACACAATGTTACGTTAGTTTCAGGTGTACAACAGTGATTCTCAATAGGTGTTATTTCTGTTTTAATAATATGTAAATGGCTGATAAAGTTTTTCCCCAAATATGTTAATATTAAAATGCTACCTGGGGGCGCCTGGATGGCTCAGTCGGTTAAGCAACTGCTTTCAGCTCAGATCCGAGCCTTGCATCAGGCCCCCTGCTCAGCAAAGGAACCTGCTTCTCCTCCTCCTTCTGCTGCTCCCCCTGCTTGTGTGCTCTCTCTCTCTCTGTCAAATAAATAAAATCTTTAAAAAAAATGCTACTTGTGATCCCAATTGAATCTGCAATTAGTTGCTGTGTGAAAAAATGGAAAAGTTAAATCAGAGGATATAATGGGAAGAAATTTCAAAACTTGAAAGTGGTATGCTATACCTTTACAAGACTCTTCCCTTTAAGGTGAGCTAATTCTGTTTTTTCAGAGCCCTAAAAACGTGAAATGAATTGCCAATTGCAGGAACAGGAAATTGGACAGTTCTGGGAGCTCTCTGTTGGCTATGAGCCAGCTCCTATTTAAGCTTAAGCACTGTGGATTTCTAGAGGCCTGTGTTCTTTTATTGTGTAGCAATAGGTTTGCTAATAAAACTTTAGGGTAACCTTCCATCATAGCTCAAGAGTAATTTTTTTTTTAAAGATTTTATTTATTTATTTGACAGAGACACAGCGAGAGAGGGAACACAAGCAGGGGGAGTGGGAGAGGGAGAAGCAGGCTTCTGCTGAGCAGGGAGCCCAATGCAGGGCTCGATCCCGGGATGCTGGGATCAGGACCTGAGCCGAAGGCAGACACCCAACGACTGAGCCACCCAGGTGCCCCAGCTCAAGAGTAATTCAACTGACATTGTTAGAAAAGATGGTGACATGCGCATGGAGGCTGTAAAAGCTCGGTTTGTTAACTGAAATTTAACTTTGCCTTCCCCTAAAATTCTTAGGAATGGTGTATTTTTCTTGAAGAAATAAGACTTCTTAACTATTGCATTTTTTTGAAGAGCACAAATAGCCTGAACAATATTTACTTTTGATGTGATTCTTATACTTTTTTTTTTTAAGATTTTATTTATTTATTTGACAGAGAGAGACACAGAGAGGGAATGCAAGCAGGGGGAGTAGGAGAGGGAGAAGCAGGCTTCCCACCAAGCAGGGAGCCCATGCGGGGCTGGATCCCATGACCTGAGCCGAAGGCAGACGCTTAACAACTGAGCCACCCAGGTGCCCCAATGTGATTCTTATACTTTGAAGGAGGAAAAATGTGTCTATTAATCTCTTTCCCCTTTTCAGTAGGTGAATTGAGTGTCTGGTGTGAGTAGCATACTTCTTGTTCCCTGTATAGTTTAGGGCAACATATTTTAACTTGTTTGACCTCCTTGCTTCAGCAGCAGACAGTTTTTAGTCCCAGCTACGTGCATTACACTCATTATCCAAAGATCCAAAGTTGTCTTGGCATTGTCAACTTTCCCCAGATGTCCCTAAGATAGGGACTTCAAATGCAGGTAGTCCATTTGGGAGGTGATCCTTGCAAGTGCTGTAGAAGAATGGTGGAATCATACAAGGAAGGGAGGGAATCTAATAAATGAGCAGGTTACTGGTGTGAACAGTTGGGGAACTCTGGGAGACAGCATACAGAGCATGCTTCAGTTGTCCCTCCCAAGGGACAAGAAAGCTGGGATATTAATCTACCAATTTGTGCCCCTCATTGGTTGAGGCCCACTTCCAGGGCAACACTTCAGCCCCAGCTTGTGTGCATGGGTGTGCCCATGGTCAAATAAAGCCCTTGGTTACTTAGAGTATGAAGCCCAATTGGCATTACAGTATCACTTAATAGTATGAAGCCACTGGCATGTATGGAAACTGTGTGCCAAGGGGACTTGGGTAGCATCTATAGCAGCGTGGGATTGAAGGCCCTTTACTAACCAGTTGCAAACATGCTCTTCAGCCTCCTCTTTTAGGATCCTCCCTCATATGCCTTCCATTTCAGCTTGAAATCAGCTTCTCACCTTTCCCAGTTCTCAAAATTCTAAGCTCCGTAGCTTTGTTCTTGCTATTCCTTCTGTCTAGAATGATTTCATTCTCCTCCCAGGCCCACCTTCTAGGCTTGGTAATACCTTGGTTTAAATGTTACTTTCTCAGGGTGCCTGGGTGGCTCAGTCCTTAAGCATCCACCTTCAGCTCAGGTCATGATCCCAGGGTGCTGGGATCAAGCCCCACATTGGGCTCCCTGCTCAGTGGGAAGCCTGCTTTTCCCTCTCCCACTCCCTCTGCTTGTGTTCCCTCTCTCACTGTCTCTTTGTCAAATAAATAAAATCTTTAAAAAAGTTAGAAAAAAAAGCTACTTTCTCTGCCAGGTCTTATCCAATAACCCTGTGGAATGACTTGCTTCTTACATTTTATTTCCACCGTTGTTTAGATGACTGTCATAGCACTCAACCCAGCATTTATGTTGGTTGCATACCTGCTTATTTCCCCCCCCAGATAATGTCATGAGGGCAACAGACCCAGTCTCCACTGCCTAATACAATAGTGTAAAGGTAAGCACATGTGCTTTGGAAGTAGGCAAGTGTGGATTTAAATCCCAGCTTGGGCAAGTTACTTAATAGTTCTGAATTTCCATTTCCTCATTTCAAAAAGGGGAGTGCCTCGCAGAGTTGTGGAAAAGGTTAGAAATAATATATGTGAGCATTAGGCACAATGCTTGCCACATTAGGGTTTCTGTAAATGTTAAAAGAGGCCAAATGGAAAAGAACCTAATATAATAAAAGCCGAGATAAAAAGTCGGGGGAACACAAGAGGGAGCGTGTAATTCTAACAAGGGAGTCAGAACCAATGTAACAGAGGGTGACTCGAACTCCTTGAAGTTTTTTATCTGGAAAACTAGGTTTGGAAAAAGCCCTGGGTCATTAAACTGCTGAAATCATGGAACATGCTTGATTCTTTTTTTTTTTTTTTTAAGATTTTATTTATTTGACAGAGACACAGCGAGAGAGGGCACACAAGCAGGGGGAGTGGGAGAGGGAGAAGCAGGCTTCCCACTGAGCAGGGAGCCCGATGCGGGGCTCGATCCCAGGACCCTGGGATCATGACCTGAGCCAAAGGCAGACGCTTAATGACTGGGCCACCCAGGCGCCCCAACATGCTTGATTCTGTTAGAACTGAATACATGTTTTTAAAAGTACAGAATTAGGTCCCATTTTATATGGTGGTCAGTTTAGGCCTTCAAAACGTAAAATGGGTGTAGATAAAAGGATGAACCAGCATTATTTTTGGGAAGAGTCTATATAATGGTTGTGAGGAATTTAAAATGTTTTACTAAATTTAAACCTAGGTTTTATTTCTATTTCTTCATAACCAGAATGGAAGGTGGTAGACTGCCAAATGAAGGGTTTTTATGACCTATATCTGAAGATACTTCTTAGAATAGAAATCGGTCAGGCGCCTGGGTGGCTCAGTTGGTTAAGAGACGGCCTTCAGCTCAGGTCATGATCCTGGAGTCCCTGGATCGAGTCCCGCATCGGGCTTCCTGCTCGGCAGGGAGCCTGCTTCTCCCTCTGACCCTCCCCCCTCTCATGTGCTCTCTCTCTCTCATTCTCTCAAATAAATAAATAAAATCTTTTTTTTAAAAAAAAAGAAAGGAATCCCTTCCAAAAATCATATTTAAAAAAAAAGAATAGAAGTCAGTCAAAAATATGAATGAGTGGTGTAGAGAGATTGGGAAATCTTCCCTCTGATATTCTTTGAAAATGAGACCAATTCCCACCAGAAATGGTGTGGTAACAGAGCTGCCTTAAGGCAGGCACATGGAGTTGGAATCTCTACTCTGGCATTATAGGAACATGGCTTGGCTTCTCAGAGCATGACTATAAAAGACCTGAAGTGTGTTAATGGAGTTTTCCTTTATTTAGGTGATAAAGCTCTTACAATCAAAATACCATTACAAAGAAGAGGCTGAAACCATTTGTGACAAAGTTCAAGTTAAACTCAGCAAGGAATGTTTTCATCCTTCCAGTACATGCATTACTGACCTAAGGACTTTACACTGGGAAGAAGCAATCCAGGAAACAAAGGGTGGTGCAGCCAATAGGAAATTGGCTGAAGAATGTTATTTCCTGTGGAAATCTACACGTTTACAGCATATGATACTAGCAGAAGATGTTAAAGCCATGCTCACTGAACTTCGGAAGGAGGTCCGCCTACTTTTATTAACAAATGGAGACCGACAGACCCAGAGGGAGAAGATCGAGGCTTGTGCCTGCCAGTCCTATTTTGACGCTATCATTGTAGGTGGAGAGCAGAAAGAAGAGAAACCAGCACCTTCCATATTTTATCACGGCTGTGATCTCCTCGGAGTACAGCCTGGGGACTGTGTGATGGTTGGTGACACGTTAGAAACAGATATACAAGGAGGCCTCAATGCAGGGCTGAAAGCAACAGTCTGGATAAATAAAAATGGAATAATGCCACTGAAGTCATCCCCCATGCCACATTATATAGTTTCTTCTGTGCTAGAGTTACCTGCTCTCTTACAAAGTATAGATTGTACAGTCAGTATGTCAGCTTAAGGCACATAAAAGGGCATGATTTTGTATTTTTAGGGTCAAATTACAGGTTTTGAACTAAGAAAAGTTAAGGCATTCCATATACTAAGACCCAGTTCTAAGAATAATTTTACTTACGATTAATAGCCAATCAACCACTGACTGGTATTTATATCTGGAAATCCAGAGTACCTTAATTAATACAAGTTACTTTTAGTAGTATAATCCAGAAAACTTGAGGAAATATATTATTTGTTAATCTGTGACTTGAGGTTTTTAAAAAATTATTAGTCTTTTAGCATCTTGGATCCATGAAGATACCAGGCAAGATAGCTTATACATGGATGCACAAATACAGGTTTTATGTTGTGTCTTAAAAATAGATATTTTTTTAAAATAGATATTCTAAAACATATATAATAGAGATTTATCAGAACAATTGGATCTGATTAATAGGAAATAAGTGCTAAGTCACATGCCAATCAAGGCACTCCATAGTGAAATTATTTTGCATATTTTCTTTTTTAAAAGATATATACCATATTTTTGCCTACTTTGAATATATATGTTCTTTTATGAATCCAGTTTTTCTGCATGACCTTTTTTTGGGTGCAGGGGGGCATTTTCCTATGGTATATACGTGACAAATAGATTTCTCCAGTAAAAAAGCCATTAAAACCAACATGTGGTGCTCCTTTTCCATGGCAGTTTCACATCTTTCCAGAGTGCACTTGTAGGTTCTTATTAGTCTTTACCTCTTACAGAAGTATTTTTACAATCTTTTCCCAGGTATACAATTGGGTTCAGGGGACTAGACTGCCTGGCTGGGGATAAGTACAAGCCACATGGCACCAAAAGTCATTTTCCTTCTGTGGATACCTCAGAGGTGCAGCCTAACCATGTAGTCTCCCATAAATTCTCTACTGACTGAATAGTTTCACCCATATGATGAAAGCTAATAGAAAATTATGTTTTGCTATGAAATAATTTCAGGGTGCCATTTTAATATAATTTAAGTGGCTCTTGGTGTGATGTCCCCTGTCTTTCAAATTTTAGGAAATATATCCTGTTTCACAGTTTCTATATCCAATTCAGTGTTCACTTTGAGTTTATTAATTAATGACTAAGACATCTTGCAACTAGAAAACTTTCTAGGCCATTAAGCTAGACATTCTCATGTCTTCACCAACTTGGAGTAAAATGGTTAAGGAAAAAAATGATTTGGGTTGGTTTTTGGCAGGTTTTTTTTTTTTTTAACTTTTGTATAAGAAGCTACTAATGTAAAATATTAGACTGTTAGAATATATATAGCTATGACTCCTTTAAATATCCTATGATTATGATACTTAGATTCTAGAGTATGCCTATCCTTAACTTATTTCTTTAGCCAGTCATTTCCTGCCTATTGCCAAGAACAGGATTCTCTGCTTTTGTGCAAATGTCCTGTTGTGTTTACTTTTCACTCTTAATTTTTACAACTGTGATTGTGTCCTTGACTGTCCCAGGGTGTTGTTGCTATGAAGCTAAACATTTGTGAACAGGGTATGTTTGTGTATAGTTTCAGGTATGGTACCCATGTGACCTTGATTATATTTTAGCTATTTAAAAATTATTAAATTGGAGGATCTAGGCAGAAAAATAATTGTATGTGGTTTCTCTGATATATTGATGTGTGATGCTGAGGGTTTGTCCTTTTAGCTATCCCAAAGGATGGATGTAGGCAATGTCACATTCACTCTGCTAACTGGAGAAGGTTCATTGCTTCTAGATCATAATGACAGACCTCAGCAAGATAGTTCCTAGGATGTCAAGTGAGCAGTTCTTCAGCAAAAGTTATGGGGTGGGGGGTGTGGCTTGTTTCCTTGTTCTTCCAGTTTGCATTTGGTACATGCAGTAATGCAATATTGCATTCCATTTGCACCCTTCCTTGGAGAAAAACTTGGTGGTTTTCTACCTTCCAAGTGGAACGTTAAAGAAGATATTAAGAAATCTTGGGATAGACCTATGATTTTATTAATGTTTTTGTTTTTAGAATAATATTTTTCAAGATTAAAAAAATGATGTAATAATAGTATCCTATCATCTTTATTTTTCTCAGTTTTCCATAGTGGTATGCTTTACAAAGCCCTAAATTCTTAATTGTCCAGAGGCTATCCCAAGCATCAGTTATAGAGGAAGGCCTAGAGTAGACAAAAATGGACACTGCACCTGGAATACTAACACAAAGATGGATGTTTCTGATTCCATATACACATGCAACCCACTGGTGCACAAATATCTTAGATCTGATCGTAACCAGGACCCAGTGGATGTTCAGTAAGTATTGTAGGAAAGGGTTTTTGTAGTTACAAAGGTACTTGGTTTAGCACTTTCAGACTTCTTTGTAACCTGCAGTAAGTTTCCATCACCACCCATTAAGCACATTTATTAATAGTGAATACTGGGGCACCCAAGTGCCCAGTCAGTTCAGCATCTGCCTTCAGCTCAGGTCATGATCTCAAGGTCCTGAGATGGAGTCCTGCATTGGGCTCCCTACTCAGCGGGGAGTCTGCTTCTCCCACTGCCCCTCCCCCTGCTTGTGCTCACTCGCTCGCTCTCATACTCTCAAATCTATACTGAACATATTAGCTACTATATATTAAATACAGTTTAATATATAATTTATATATTAAATACAGTATTAATATAAATACTATATGCTAAATACAGTTTTATATATTTACTATGTAAAACTATATACACTATTATATAGTGTATATATATAATATCCAGAATGAATATATATATAATATATATATATAATATATATATATAATATAGAGAGTGAATGTGACACTGCTTACATCCATCCTGTGGGATAGCTAAAAGGACAAATGCTCAGCATCACACATCAATATATTAGAGTATTCTATATAACACTATTACATCATTTTTTAAATCTTGAAGAAGAATATTCTAAAAGCAAAAAACAAAAACAATAACTGAGGCAAGTTTTATAAAACTGCTTGCCATACACGATCAGTTTTTTTCACTCCACCTTTTTAAATTAGGGAATGTATTCACATTTGAACAATTACTTTTTGTAGTACACAAGTCAAAAGAATGAAAAGGTGAATGGCAAAGTCTCCTCTTTCCCAGAGGTCCACCACTCCTATAAGCCACTGCTGTGAGCAACTTCCTGTGTATCTGCATATATAGGTACATATGACTATACAGAATTCCTCTTAATTTAGGTAGGTTTTTTATTTCTGCTTTTCAGTTTTAGAAAAAAAAAAAATGCTCTTGCTAAGATACTGACTGAAATAGAGAGTCCTAAAACTTCTGTTTAAGTCATTCATGTTAGGAATGTATACCTTTATGGACTCTGCCATCCACTGTCGTTCTTGTTAACATCATCAATAAAAGTGATGGTTCCCTTGATGTTCCCTGTTCCTATCATTCACTTTGAGGGGAAGGTCAGCACAGCTATGGAGCCCTTGCCCTGCTCCACTCTGATGTGTTTTCTTCCACTTGCTGCATATTGCCATCCTAGTGACTCCCTTTGCCTCTTACCTTGGATTTCCTGGTTTTGTCCTGCATGTTCCCATGTTTCATTTGTTCCCTCTTTTTGGTGGCATGCCTCTTTGAGTAGGTTCTCTAAATGTGTGTGAGAGGTCAAATGTTTAAGATCATAAGTGTCTGAAAATGCCTTTACTCTTCTCCCATCATTAACAGTTAACAACATGCATTTGGATGTCATTTTCATTCGGAATTTCAAAGGCACTGCTCTGTGGTCTTCTAGCAGCCATACTTACATGATCAGTTTTTTCTCTCCTGAAGCTCTTAGAACTGTAGTTTTCCCCCAGTGGTCCATGATGATACATCTTGGTGATGGTCTGTTTTCATCCTGTGTGCTTGGCACTCTGAACCCTTCTGATCAAAATCTTAATATTATTCAGTCTCCTGGAAAATGTAATTACTTCATTGAAAATTGCTTCCCCACTGTTTTTTCCTGCTTTCATTTTCTGTAACTCCTACTATTCAGATGATGGACCTCCTCTCTTTTCTCTCCTATTTTTCCATCTCTTTTTGTTCCACTTTGGGGGCGGCTTCTTCAACTATATCTTATAGTCCTATTGATTTTTCCCCCGTTAATCATATTTTTTAATTTCCAAGAGCTTTGTTTTGTTTTCTAAATGTTCCTTTTTAATAACACTGTTTGTTTTGAGTGAAATATTGTCTCTGAGAAAATTAAGTTTTTGAAGAATCCACAGAATCCACTATTTCTTCCAAGTTGCTCTAATCCGTTTATTTGGATCTATTTGTTCACATTAAAGGCTTTCCTCACATACCCAGAAATCCTTGGTATTCATGAATAAGAGGAAGGATGAAGATGCTGACTGGAAGCTCTGCACAAGTGGGTGGGGCTTGTCAACTTGGTGGCTCTTTTACTATAGGATATCAGGGTAGGGTGTTCATTGGAGAACCCCTGAGATCACCATTTTAAGCTCCTTGCTTTTGGTTGGTCTGATCCTCTAGAGAATTGCTCAGTCTCCTGACTGAAGGGTAGAGGTCTGATGTCAGCACCTAGGAATTGAGTGGGAAAGAGGTATTCGTATAGTCACTTAATATCTGTTTCTGGTTAATTCTGTTTCTAATTAAGCCCAATTATATGTGCTATCCCCCAGTTTAGACATCCTCTGTTTTACTCTCCAGAGTAACATCCCAACTTCTCTGGAGTTAGGACTTCAGGGTGGGGTGGGGGCAGGAATTGTATTTTGAACACTTTTTACCCCAACCTCCTTAATTCAACTCCCCATCACCCTTCTCCTTAAGGCCTGGCATCTGGTAGTGTTTGTGCCTAAATTTTTGGACGAATCTACTATGTACCTAACCTCATGGCTTCTCAGCTCCTCCCACTGTTGGTCCAGACTCTGCTTTCCTGGGTCTACTAATTATTTGCCACTTGTCCACGTTTCCAGCTTTCAAAATTTTGTTGGTGCCTGTTTTCCTGGTGTGTATGTGTGTGTGTTCAGATTCCTTTACTATGGTTTAGTTGAGTTTGGGGTAGAAACAATATTAGATGTGTAGTTCCTTGTATAACAATATGGAAGATGTTTTCTGTTTCATGTTTAATGTAGGTGGAGACCACAAAATCAGTCCTGTGCCCCATAGTCACTATCCACAGCTTAAGAAATGCTGTCCATTTGAGGTGGAGATTTGCAGCATGCCTATAGCCTTTTTCTTCCTTTTAATTTTGTTTTGAATTATGTATGCAGCTTATTTCTTAAGATCTCTTCCTCAACTCCCTTTTTCTCTATATTCTTGTATATGACATTTTGGCTTGTCTCATGATGGTGGGTCTCGTTCTGTGTTCCTGAATTTTCAACATTGCTTGGACATCGATACTTGTTTTGATTGACAACTCTGTTCCTATGATCACTTCTAAGCTATAGTCTCTTAGATTTCTTTGTAATTAAAATCCTTCTGAAGGGGGGGTACATGTGATTTATGCTTTTAAAAAATTAACTTACTCTAGGGCTCAAAAAACGTATTTTTAATCAGTCTTCCAATATGTAACATATATGACAATATAGTTATTTCCACTGGATTTCTTGGAAGATTTTTTTCTGGAGTGTCAGTCTGACCTTTTATGATGGATAAGATGATAAAATGGCTTAAAGAAATTGTTCATGATTTTACCGAAATGGGAAAAAGAGTGACTGCTTATGGGTATAGAGTCTCCTTATGGAATGACAAAAATATTCCAGAACTAGATAGTGCTGATAGTTTGTGAATGTACTAAATACCCCTAAATTGTACAATTGTAAGTGATTTAAAACTTAAATTTTTTTATGGTTTATTTGTTGGTGTATATCACCCATATTCCACTTGCTGAGTTTCTAACAGATGTAGATTTAGTTTTTTTGCATATCTCCCAAGCTTGAAATCTGTCCTTAAAAATTTAACAAATAACAGTAAGATACACTTTGAAAACCACACACACAGTGCTCCACTAAGTGTCCAGCAGATGTTGGTAAAAATGGGACAGTTCTCCCCTGAAAACAACTCTCTCATTAGATTTAACTCCTTAGAATGAGCAAATTTTGTGGGAATTTGGTGGGTTAACTCCTCGCTCTAAGAATGATAAACAACGCCGAGCCAAAGTAAGAGCAATGGGTATGCTGCACACTGAGGCTGGTGAAATAACTTGTGCAGGGTCCTGCCATGTGAGAGCCTAGCCATACTCACTCCCAGGGCCACCATATTCTCTGCTTGCCCCCAGTGAAGTGCTAGATATTGTGGCAGGTTATGTAGAGAAAGAGAACACATGTGGGGGGAGGGGCAGAAGAAGAGGGAGAGAATCTCAAGCAGACTGCTGAGCGGGGAGCCCAACATGGGGCTTGATCCTAGGACCCCAAGATCATGACCTGTGCCAAAACCAAGAGCCAGATGCTTTAAACACCTGAGCCACCCAGGTACTCTGATACTGTAGCAGGTTAAAGAAAGCAAGGATCGCATTTGGAATACCAACAGATACGAACGCTAAGGAACTTAATAGGAAATACATGTGCAACCAGTGAGCTGAACAAGGATGACACTGGAATGTAATCAAAATGAAACTTTTCTGTCACCTATTGTCCTTTAATATTGACACAGGTGGGGAAGCTTTCTCCTGCCAGTGGATGAAGACTAGATGAAAACTCCAGGCTCCAGGCTTTTCTGTTCATTCCTAGGAAATAGTCCTAGGATCACTTTAAGTCACAGTCTTGATTCAGATGTGTAAATGGATCCTCCCTGTGTGATGAAGTAGTTTTCTTTTGCACTCCTCTGTTCCTGAGCAGAGGGGAGGTGTGGGAGGTGGACAGGGAGGTTCTCACTCGGTCAGAGCCTGCTGCTGTCCTGAGTTGGCTCCACAGCCTAAAGGTGCAGCAGGCTTTCACACCTCACTACCTTGTGGGAACTCACAGGAGCTTTTCAGAGCCCCTGCTGGACTCCTGCATCTGCTGCTTCTGGTCCCCTTCTCCAGGAGGCTGCCCCACCAGCCCCGCTTCTCGCAGACCTCTCCACCACTATCACTAGTGACATTCCCTTCCTTTCCCAGGCAGTGCTCCTGGGAAGGGTTCTAACTGGTTCCAGGTCAGCCTCTCTCCCATGTCCTTGCCCCACTGTCAGTGAGAAGTAGGTTACACCCACCCACAGCCCTCTCCTGTCCTTGACTCCCCTGCCACAACCCCTTGAACTCGCATGCTTTCTGCAGGAAATGTGTGTCACCCTCTCTGAGTTTTACACTGCATCTCACTCTCCAGGTTTGAGGTTAAGGAGGTAGTTCCTCTACCACCCCATAAGGAGATGGGACTCGGGCTGCAGAATCTCTCTCCACAGAAACTCCATTATTCCCTTCCACCTCCAGCTCCACTTTCTCTACTCTTCATATTGTAAAGTGAGTGGGAGAGCTCAGAAGTCAGGAAACAAGCGCTGGACTAACTACCTTGAACACTCTACCAGGGAGCCCCACAATAAGTTTGGTATCTGATGTCTGCTGCTTAGATCACAGCTTCGGTTTTGACATCCTGGTATACAAGCAAGGCGTAAGGTACAAAATCGAACACTTCCTAGAAGAACATCAGGTAAGGGAGCTACTGTGCAGTGGCCATGGATCTTAAGGTAGGTATTGAAGGAAGCAAAATATCTGCTCTGGGCAAAGAAGGGAGAGAACATTTGCAGAGAACAACATTTCAGTTTAACAGAAACTTATTGGACCCCTACTGAGCGCCAAGCATTCTAAATCTGCAGAAAAGGAAAGTGATCAGCCTGGTTGGAGAAAGGAGTCTGAGTAGGGATGGTGAGAAATGAAATTTGGATATGTAGGATGGGCAGTCAAAAGCAGGCTGTGAATATGAGGCTGGGAGTACGGAGAAAATTGTCATCAACATGGTAGAAAAGGAGGTGGTGAGGCTTATGTATATGTTTATGGATTTGTGTGCATGTGTGTAATGGGGTGCGTGAGCAGGTGTGGGTATGGGGTGAAAATATATAAGTGTAAGTGCATGCAGAAGTGTATGTCTGAAGTAGATTGGGTATGTATAGTGTATGTGTGCATATCTGTAGAAGGGGTGTGTGTGTCTGTGCATAGTGAGGTCTCTGTGTGGTGGGGAGCACTTATAGAGGGTTGTGTGGGTGAGTATGTATGGCTCTGTGTTTGGGAGTGTGTACATAATGGGCTGCATGCACGTGTATATATGCAAGTAGTGGGGTGTGTGTAATGGTGTGCATGTATAGGGAGTTTGCATGTATGCAGTGGGGTTTGCATGTAAATAGAATTTGTGTAGGGGTGTGTGTGTGAGTATTGTATGTGCTGAGTACTGTGGTATACATTTGTGAAGTATGTGTAATGGGGTGCTTATGTGTGTGTGTGATTAATGGGTATTTGTGAGTAGTGGGGCATATATGTAGTGGAAGGTATTTAGTGGAATTATGTGTGAGTGGTTGGGTGTGTATGTAGTGGAGTCATGTGTGTGAGGAGTGGGATTGCATGTGTAGGTGTGAGTAGTGAGTATTCATGTGCTTGATGGGGTATCTGTAGTGGGATTGTGTGCTGTGGGGTGTGTAGGTGGTATGGGGTATGCCTAGTGGGCTGTACATGTATGCTTAGTGAGTGGTTGGGTGTCAGTGTGTGCAGTGTTGTTGTGTTAATAGGGTGTGTATATGTGTAATGGTGGCCAAATAAGAACAATATGAAAAGTAGACCCCTTTATTGGGGTTAAAACATGCTTGGGTAAAAGAGACAGAGAAAGGCTGGGAATCTCATTTAAGATGCAGACCAATTGTTTCTCTGCCAATCCTTTCCTCAAACCAAAGCTCCTTCTTAGAGGAGCTGCTGTCTTTGACCTCTTCTCTGACTCCTCTGGCTGGTCAGTTGGCATCCACCAAATGAGCGCAGTGTGCAAGCTGAATTCTGTGCACAATTTGGGACTCAGGGGCTCTGGGTTGGGAATTCCCCTCTAAAATGCCCATGGGGGCCAGACCCACCTGAGGATGAGCCAAAGGGGCCAGTGTGAGGGCATGGAAGTGGTGTGGAGAGGTGACCCACAGGAAGGCCCATCATCAAGCCAAACAAAACAGGTCTGAGGCAAAACCACAGGGCTCCTGTCTTGTGAACTCAGCACATTCCACTTTTGTTGAGTGAACTTCTAAAAGGGCGAATGAGGTAAAGCCATAGAGAAAGAGAAAGTGGGTCTGTGGAGATGGAAGAGAAAGAGAAGGAAGTGGGTACATAAGGTGAAGGACAGTGAGGGGCCTGCAGGTGAGGAGGGGTGTTGTGGACTAAATTGTGTCCCACCCCTCAAATTCATATGTTGAGGCCTTAACCCTAATGTAACTGCATTTGAAGATAATGTCTTTAAAAGGGTAATTAATGTTAAATAAGGTTGAAAGTGTGAGGCCCTAATCCAGTAGGACTGGTGTCCTTCTATGAAAAGGAAGAGGCACCAGGGATGCACAATGAGAGGAAAGGCTGTGTGAGGTCACAGGGAGAAAATTGCAGGCAGCCAGTCAAGGAGAGAGGCCTCAGGAGAAACCAAACCTGCCAAACCTTGACTGGCCCTCCAGCTCCGGAACTGGGAGACAATACATTTCTGTTACCTGAGCCACCCAGCTGGGCTATTTTGTTATGGCAGCCTGAGCAAACTAATACAAGAGGAAAGAGCTGTGATGCCTTTGCAAAACGTGGTTGCATTTTATCATTCAGCCAACAAATATTTGAGCCGTACACACATATACCCCATATGTTAACTATTGAGTATGTTTGTATAGTGGGGTACCGTAGACACTGAGTCTATAGCAGGGAAACAAAAAGGCCCAGCCCTGCTTTCATGGAGCTCACAGGCTCAAAGGATGTGTGATACCTCATGGAACCTCTCAGTATATCCCCTTTGCTATTAAAGCCCCTATCCATGAATAGGATTGCAGGCTCCCAGTGATTCCTGCCCAGACTATAGCCCAAAGGCCCTGGACTGCTTCTGGATGTTCTGTCCAGTGGGCCCTTGGGGCTTGGTTCTTCACACCATTTGCAGTACATTATATATTCTCTTCAGGGGTCAGAATCAGCCCTGTGTTCTGGGCCCATCAAGAGCCTTGACTACAGGCAGTCACACATGTTCTTAAAGGGGAATTTTACTCCAAATCAGGAAATTGCATGATCAAACAAACAAAAAAATCCCATAGCAATTTCCAGTCCAAGATGGTGGAGGAATAGGAGACCCTAGTTTCGTCTGGTCCCAGGAATTCAGCTAGATAGCTATTAAATCATTCTGAAAACCTGCAAAATCAACCAGAGATCTAAGAAAAGAATAATTGCAACTCTACAAATAGGAAAACAACCACTTTCTGCAAGGGTAGGAGGTGCAGAGAAGTGAATCCAAGGCAATATATGGGAAGATAAACCACGGGGGGAGGGAGCCTCCATAAGCTGGCTACTGGAAAGTGATAGAGCAGTGTAGCACAAAATCAGAACTTTTAGAAGTCTGCTCTACTGAGGGAAGTCCCTGCCTGAAAGGTGCTCAGGTGGTGAAATCCTAGGTGGAATGGTGTGGGCTCAGGATCCTCGGGCATCATAGGAAGACTGGGGGTGTCTGAATGCAGCAGAGCTCCCAGGCATCAAAGTGAGGGAAACGGGCAGCAATCAGTGAGCCCAGGAGTGGGCGCTCAGCTCGGGGTTGCCATAAACCACGAGCAGGGGCCCAACAAGCGGTGGAACTGGCAAGACTCCCCTTCCTCCCCCCAGAGGAGCAGCATGGGAACCCCCTGCAGGAATCTGCAGGGTTTGGAGATTCAAAATGGGGTTGCCTGGCTGAGACAGAAATGCTTTGTCACAGGCCAGGTGAGCATGGAGTACAGATGGAAACTGGGGAGACAGGAGTGATTGCTTTTCTCTGAGGGCTCACAGAGGAGTGGGGCCCTGAGCTCTCAGCTCCAGGTCAGAGACTGGGAGGCCACCATTTTCATTCTCATCCTCTAAAGCTGCGCAGAAAGGCTTCAGGGAACAAAAGCTACTGAGAGCAAACAGGAGCAGATTGCTTAGCCTGGCCCCCAGCAAGGGCAGTGCAGTTCCAGCTGGGGCAAAGACATTTGAGAATCACTGCAACAGGTGTCTCCCCCAGAAGACCAGCAAGAACATCCAGCCAAGACCAAGCTTACTGATCATTGAGAATGGCAGAATTCCAGCACTAGAGGAATATAGGATATAGAATCCATGGATTTTTTTCCCCACAAAAAAATTTTAGTCTTTCAATTTTAATTTTTCTCTCTTTCCTTTTTCAACCAATTTCTTATTTTATCAACTCTTTTGTTAAAATATTTTTTAATTTTCATCTTCACAGTTACATTCTATTCTTTTACTGTATTTAATTTTATGTTTCTATATATGTTTTTCTTTCTTTACAATTTTGAGATGTAGTTTCTTCTAACAAACCAACCAAAATACACTCAGGATAAAGTGTATTGTTCTGTTCTGTTCACCTGTCTGTTTATATTCCTTCTTTTCTTTGTTTCTTAATTCTCATTTTTACAGTTACAGTCTATACTTTCACTGTATTTAATTTTTTGTACATATATAAGTTTTTCTTTCCTTACAATTTTGGGATCTAGTTTTCTAACAAACAGACCAAAATACACACAGGATCCAGTGTATTGCTCTACTCTGTTCATGGGTCTCATTGTATTCCCCCCCCCCCCCCCCAGAATCAGGTATTTTCTGAAGTGTTTAATGTATATTTCTCTGGGGTCATTGTTGCCATTTTAGTATTTTGTTCTCTCATTCATCTATTCTTCTCTGGACAGAATGACAAGACAAAAAACTCACCTCAAAAAAAAGAACAAAAGGCAGTACTGACTGCCAGGGACCTAATCAATACGGACATTAGTAAGGTGTAGGAACTAAAGTTCAGAATAACGATTATAAAGATACTAGCTGGGGTTGAAAAAAGCATAGAAGACACTAGAGAATCCCTTTCTGGAGAAATAAAAGAAAAAATCTAATCAAGTCAAAACAAAAAAGGCTATGAATGAGATGCAATCAAAAATGGAAGCTCTAGGGCGCCTGGGTGGCTCAGTTGGTTAAGCGACTGCCTTCGGCTCAGGTCATGATCCCGGAGTCCTGGGATCGAATCCCACATCGGGCTCCCAGCTCAGCGGGGAGCCTGCTTCTCCCTCTGACCCTATCCCCTCTCATGCTGTTTCTCTTTCTCTCTCTCAAATAAATAAATAAAAATAAAATCTTAAAAAAAAAAATGGAAGCTCTAACTGCTAGGATAAGTGAGGCAGAAGAGACAGTCAGTGCCATAGAAGACAAAATGATGGAGAATAAAGAAGCTGAGAAAGAGATAAACAACTACTGGATCACAAGGGGAGAATTTGAGAGATAAGTGATACCATAAAATGAAACAATATTAGAATATTGGGATCCCAGAAGAAGAGGAAAGAGAGAGAGGGGCAGAAGGTATACTGGAGCAGATTATTGCAGAGAACTTCCCTAATGTGGAGAAGGAAACAAGCATCCAAGTCCAGGAGGCATAGAGAAGCCCCCTCAAATATCAATAAAAATAGGTCAGCACCCCGACATATGATAGTGAAACTTGCAAACCTCAGAGACAAGAGAAAATCCTGAAAGCAGCTCAGGACAAGAGGTCCATAACCTACAAGGGTAGAAACATTAGACTGGCAGCAGACCTATCCACAGAGACCTGGCGGGCCAGAAAGGACTGGCATGATATATTCAGGGTTCTAAATGAGAAAAATACACAATCAAGAATACTTGATTGAGAGCCACCAAAGCTCTCATTCAAAATAGAAGGAGAGATTTAAAAAAAAAAAAAAGCTTCTAGGACAAATAGAAACTAGAAGAATTTGTGATCACCAAACCAGCCCTGCAAGAAATATTAAAAGGAATCCTTTAAGCGAAGAGAGAGCCCAAAAGTAACATAGACGAGAAAGGAACAGAAACAATGTACAGAAACAATGACTACAGATAATACAATGGTACTAAATTCATATCTTTCAATACTTACTCTGAATGTAATGAGCTAAATGCTCAAATCAAAAGACACAGGGTATCAGATTGGATAAAAAAAAGACCCATTAATATGCTGTCTGCAAGACTCATTTTAGACCCAAAGACACCTCCAGATTGAAAGTGAGGGGTTGGAAAACCATTTATCATGCTAATGGACGTCAAAAGAAAGTGGGGGTGTCAATCCTTATACAGACAAATTAGATTTTAAACCAAGGACTGTAATAAGAGATGAAGAAGGACACTGTATCATAATTAAAGTGTCTATCCAACAAGATCTAACAATAGCAAATATTTATGCCCCTAGCATGGGAGCAGTCAATTATACAAGATAGTTAATAACTAAATTAAAGAAACACATCAATAATAAGACAATAATAGTAGGGGACTTTAATACCCCCCTCACTGAAATGGACAGATCATCTAAGCAGAAGATCAACAAGGAAACAAGGGCTTTGAATGACACACTGGACCAGATGGACTTCACAGATATACTCAGAACATTCCATCCTAAAGCAACAGAATACACATTCTTCTTGAGTGTACGTGGAACATTCTCCAGAATAGATCACATACTGGTTCACAAATCAGGTCTCAATCTGTACCGCAAGATTGGGATAGGGGCCCATGGGTGGCTCGGTCATTAAGCGTCTACCTGGGTCGTGATCCCAGGGTCCTGGGATCGAGCCCCGCATCGGGCTCCCTGCTCTGTGGGAAGCCTGCTTTTCCCTCTCCCACTCCCCCTGCTTGTGTTCCCTCTCTTGCTGTGTCTCTGTCAAATAAATAAATAAAATCTTAAAAAAAAAAAAGACTGAGATAATTCCATGCATATTTTCAGATCACAATCCTTTGAAACTGGAACTCAATCACAGGAGGAAATTTGGAAAGAACTCAATTACATGGAGGCTAAAGAGCATCCTACTAAAGAATGAATGGGTCAACCAGGAAATTAAAGAAGAATTTAAAAATTCATGAAAACTAATGAAAATGAAAACATAACGTTCCAAACCTTTGGGATGCAGCAAAGGCGGTCCTAAGAGGGAAGTATATAGCAATGCAAACCTTTCTCAAGAAATAAGAAAGGTCTCAAATACACAACCTAACCTTACACCTAAAGGAGCTGGAGGGAAAAAAGCAGCAAATAAAGCCTAAATCCAGCAGAAGGGAAATAATAAAGATTAGACCAGAAATCAATGAAATAGAAACCAAAAGAAGAGTAGAACAGATCAACAAAACTGGGAGCTGGTTCTTTGAAAGAATTAATAAGATCGATAAACCTCTGGCCAGACTTATCCAAAGAAAAGAGAAGGGACCCAAATTAATGAATGAAAGAGGAGAGATCACAATCAACACTGAAGAAATACCCACAATTATAAGAACATATTATGAGCAACTATATGCCAACAAATTAGGCAATCTGGAGGAAATGGATGCATTCCCAAAGATGTATAAACTACAAAAACTGAAACAGGAATTAATAGAAAACCTGAAAAGACCCATAACCAGCAAGGAAACTGAAGCAGTAATCAAAAATCTCCCAACAAACAAGAGTCCAGGGCCAGATAGCTTCCCAGGGGAATGCTACCAAACATTTAAAGAAGACTTAATACCTATTCTACTGAAGCTGTTTCAAAAAACAGAAATGGAAGGAAAACTTCCAAACTCTTTCTATGAGGCCAGCATTACCTTGATCCCAAAACAAAGACCCTACCAGAAAGGAGAATTACAGACCAATATCCTTGATGAACATGGATGCAGAAATTCTCACCAAAATACTAGCCAATAGGATCCAACAGTACATGAAAAGGATTATTCACCATGACCAGGTGGAATTCATTCCTGGGCTGCAAGCATGGTTCAACAACCACAAATCAATCAACGTGATACATCACATTAATAAAAGGAAGGTCAAGAACCATATGATCCTCTCAATAGATGCAGAAAAAGCATTTGACAAAATATAGCATCTTTTCTTGATTAAAACTCTCCACAGTGTAGGGATAGAGGGAACATACCTCAAAATCATAAAAGCCATCTATGAAAAGCCCACAGCAAATACCTTTCTCTCTCTCTCTTTTTAAGATTTTATTTATTTATTTGAGAGAGAGAGAACAGGAGCAGGGGACCAGAGTGAGAGGGAGAAGCAGACTCCCTGCTGAGCAGGGAGCCTGAAGCGGGCCTCAATCCCAAGACCCTGGACCTGAGCTGAAGGCAGATGCCAACCGACTGAGCCCTGCAAATATCATTCTCAATGGGGTAAAACTGAGAGCCTTTCCCCTAAGGTCAGGAACAAGACAGGGATGTCCACTCTCACCACTTTTATTCAACATAGTATTAGAAGTCCTAGTGTGAGGTAGTATCTAATATCTGCAAATATCATTCTCAATGGGGAAAAACTGAGAGCCTTTCCCCTAAGGTGGGGAACAAGACAGGGATGTCTACTCTCACCACTTTATTCAACATAGTATTATAAGTCCTAGCCTCAGCAATCAAACAAGAATAAAAGGCATCCAAACTGGTAAAGAAGAAGTCAAACTCTCACTCTTCACAGATGACATGATACTCTATGTGGAAAACCCAAAAGACTCCACCCCAAAATTGCTAGAACTCGTGGCAGGATATAAAATCAATGCACAGAAATCAGTTGTATTTCTATACACTAACAATGAGACAGAAGAAAAAGAAATCAGAGAATCGATTGCAGAGAAAGTGCAACTCTCCCAAACTGTTGGTGGGAATGTAAGCTGGTGCAGCCTCTCTGGAAAACAATATAGAGGTTCCTCAAAAAGTTGAAAACAGAGCTACCCTATGACCCAGCAATTGCACTACTAGGTATATACCCCAAAGAAGCAAATTTAGTGATCTGAAGGGGCACCTGCACCCCAATGTTTATAGCAGCAATGTCCACTATAGCCAAACTATGGAGAGAGCCCAGGTGTCTATCGACAGATGAGTGGATAAAGAAGAAGTGGTATACAATGGAATACTACTCAGCCATCAAATGGCTGGAACTAGAGGGTATTATGCTAAGCAAAACAGTCAATCAGAGAAAGACTAATTATCATATGATCTCACTCATATGTGGAATTTAAGAAACAAAAGAGAGGATCATAGGGGAAGAGAGGAAAAAATAAGACAAGATGAAATCAGAGAGGGAGACAAATCAAAAGAGATTCTTAATCATAGGAAACAAACTGAGGGTCTTTGGAGGAGAGGTGGGTCGGGGACGGGGTAAAAAAAGTACTTAATTAAAAATAAATAAAAAATAAAGATCTTCTACAACTCAAAAAAAAAAAAAAAAAACCCTAGCAAGATTATTTTATTTTCCTCATTTCTCAAATACCTCCTCTACTCTTTTCTTTATAAATTAAACTTATTTGTTTAAAGAACAAAATTCAGCTGAGTAAATTTTAAAGCTCTTACTGGCTTTATTGGGTGATTCATGAATTTGGCAGCATCCATTCTAGCAGATAGAAAGAAGTTCCAAAGAGCTATATAAGGTGAGAGATTTTTACACATTTTTACAAATAAGTTATACCAGTCATTTGCTGGTTGGTTAAGGCAGGGTTACTTTCCTTATCTGGAGCAAAGGGGAGTCTTGGAGCCAAGTCAGGTAACTTGTGCAGAGCAGATAAGCACTGACTGGCTAATTCAAGCCTTCCTTTTCTGCAGAGCACAGCATAGAAATTTAGTTAAGGTTTGGTTTGCCGACATGGGATTTACCATAAGTGAGTCCGCCTTGGGTCTAATCTGGTTACTTTAACAGTTCTCCCCTTTTGATCAGACTCTACGATTACTGAGACGTATGATCAAATGTTAAGGCTAGAGCATTAAAAAAAAACTAGGAGTGGCACTGCTTTTGTCATCTGCTTAGTCTTATAAATGGCCATTTCCTTCATGTTTCTTTTGGAGTTCCAATCTCAGTGAGATTACCCATCAGCTGGCCAGCAGTTGTGGACATGTATTCAAGATCTTTTAGAGAAGACAGTGCACCAGAAAGACTATAATGATGAAGAAGACTATAATGATGAAGAAGAATACCCAGGGGCACCTGGCTGGCTTAGTCGGTGGAGCATGTGACTCTGGATCTTGAGGTTGTGAGTTCAAGCCCCATGTTGGGTGTAGAGATTACTTAAAATACTTAAAAATAAAACCAGAAGATGAAGGGAGAGAAGGAGGAATGAGACAGGGGAGGAAAAGGAGAAGGAGGAGAAGGAGGGGGGAGAGGGGGGAAGGGGAGGAAATAGAAAAAAGAAAAAGAAGACCCAAAGTTTGGAGTGCACTCCAAAGCCAAGGTCCCCATGACCCAAACAAGCCAAATCAAACAGGTCAAAGAATGACCCAGAGAAAGGTTTAATCTGCTTAAGCCAGTGGCTTGTTTAACTGTTTCACCCAGTTATATCTCAGCTTCCCCAGAACTACTTATCCAAGCACAAGAGGTATTGGCTATAGAACAAACACCTCCCTGCTCAGTAAGGAAAGAATCAAGAACTACTCTCTTGTCTAAGACAACTTTAGTAAGCAAATTCAATGATCTTTGCTCAGCAGCTACGGCATCAGAGGTAGACCCTGATATTTCCCTTAGAGTAAGGGATAAATTTCTAACCATGGCTTCACTCCCAAACGAGGCAGTGAAGATCGGCCAAAAGAGATGAAACCTGGGTCATGTATACTTCCTGGTAGTTCCTGTTTGAGTCTGTAGTGTGGGTTGAGAGATGCAGCCCAATGTGAAGCCTCAGTTTGATTGTGGACAGAGACTAGACTAGGTACCCCAGACCATAGCTTACTGCCATCTTCCATCTATTTAGACACTGAGCTGCCCATGCATTAGGGGGCGCTAGTTCTCCATAGATAAAGATGTACATGGGGTACAGGCTGTGCCAAGAGAGATACTTCCTGTGGTGAAGGTTGTTGGAACAGTGGATTTCAGGGTGGTCAAACAAGACTCAACTGGAAAGGTGACAGCCATGGAAGCTGGTAAAATTTAAGGTCTGTGGACTGCACAAACATTTTTATTCTGGTCACCCTTGTCTTGTGTCCCTTTCTTTGTACAGAGCCTAGATTCAAGTTTCCCTGGGTTTGGGCTTGTTTACCAGAGACAGGGAAATGAACCCCCAAGGTTAGGGAGTGGCACAGTATCAAGGGGCCAAGTTTGTTCCACAGAAACTGAGGCAATAGAAATAAGGGAGAAGTTTGTGACAGGGCTACAGGATCAACAGCATCATGGCAAATCTAACAGTGATATTAACTCCTTTTGTGATGGCCTGATAAATGTGAACAATGGCATTCTCTTTCCAGACGAGAGCAAGGTAAAAGGTGAACAAAAGAATCATATGTGGAACATAAGGAATAGCACAGAGGACATTAGGAGAAGGAAGGGAAAACTGAAGGGGGAAACCAGAGGGAGAGATGAACCATGAGAGACTGGGGACTCCGGGAAACAGTCTGAGGGTCTCAGAGGGGAGGAGGTGGGGGGATGGGGTAGCCCGGTGATGGGTATTGAGGGCACATGTTGCAATGAGCACTGGGTGTTATACGCAAATAATGAATCATGGAACATTACATCAAAAACTAATGATGTACTGTATGGTGACTAACAACATAATAATAAAAAAAAGAATCATAAAGATGTTCATAGTGTAAAAATTAAGTCAAGAGTTAGGAAAAGGATGGTCAGAGATGGGAGGAGAAATGGAAAGAAATGTTCTTGATACAACATCTTGGGAGGGATCAGTCTACCTTGTGATGTCAGCTGCTTCTCTTCCTGATCAATTTTATTTTGAGGTCTCCAACATTAGCACAAGACCAAATGTCAAGGGGCATCTGGGTGGCTGTTGGTTAGGCATCTGCTTTCAGCTCAGGTCATGATCCTAGGGTCCTGGCTCAGCGGGGAGATTGCTTCTCCCTCTCTCTCTCTGTCAAATAAATAAATTAAATCCTTTTCTTTTTTTTTTAGATTTTATTTATTTATTTGACAGAGAAAGAGAAGGCAAGAGAATACAATCAGGGGGAGCTGCAGAGGGAGAGGGAGAAGCAGACGCCCCACTGAGCAGGTAGCCCAGTGCAGGGCTCGATCCCAGGACCCTTAGATCATGACCTGAGCCAAAGGCAGACGCTCAACCGACTGAGCCACCCAGGGGCCCCAATAAATAAAGTATTTTAAAAAAAGAGAACAAATGTCAAGTCTACTGTTCTTTAGGTATGAAATACACACCAAAGATTTAAAACCTTATAATTTGGCAGCAGTATTAGTGCTCAAAAGTACTTGGTAGGGTCCCTTCCATGAGCCTCTTTGAAGACAAAGCACTTTTGCAAAGGCATCAGAGTAAAACAATTGTCTGTAAATGACAAAAGACTTAAAAATGGCCATGGTTAAAGATCTGATGAGACTTTATTATAATGGAATTGACAAGGAAATTTGGTTATTTCTGTGACATATAACATTTTAAGATGATAATTGGAACATGCCTAATAACATTATACCAAAACATATCAGATTTCTAGGAATTTCATACAATTTCTAGAACACTTATATTAATAACCTATATCCATACAGATATAACCTAAGAAGGTTTAGCATCATTTCTTACTTGACAGTGCTTCTCATGTAATTTAACATTTAACATAATTTATTTGATAATAAACCTAATTAGTTTAACATGTTACCAGGTTGGAGACAAGTCCTTTGAGATTTTCCACAGACCCTCTGGGACATCTCAAAGTTAATTAGAGGTCAAAAAGATGGCACTTGGAATTTAATTTGGGAAAATTGTCAAAAATGTCAAAATCTTTAAAAATTTGATTAAATAGGATCACAGATCATTACGAAATAATAGCTAATTACCTATTTAACCAAAGTAATAATCGAAGATTTTAAAGGCAAATAGAGAAGGTTACATAGTTGTGAACTAAACTTAACTCTTTTAATTTTGAGAGGACTCAGTTCTCCCAAATAATCAAAGAACGAGTAAAGACAAATGAAGTGCAGGAAATTTTGATAAAACACAAAATCTTTGCTTTCCAGGTAGATTACTCAAAAGGTAAGAAAAACCTTTTATAATCTCTTAGTAAGAGAAGACCAATAGTCCAAGAATACTTTGTCATTTTAACAAAGAGAAAACAAAATTCTTTTTTTTTCCTCATGGGAAATGGCAGAGGGAGAAGGGGAGAGAATCTTAAGCAGGACTGATGCTGTTGAGCTCAATCTCATTACCCTGAGAGCATGACCTGAACCAAAATCAAGAGTCAGATGCTTAACTGACTGAGCCACCCAGGTGCCCTGAGAAAACCAAATTCTAATTTTGCAACAGTGTACTTTTGATATTTAAAACTCATTATTTAAGAAGTTGAATAAATTCATTCCAATCTTAGCCAGTTTGACCCACATAAAATGACTTTCCTAAGATTCATTTTCCACAAACGACCTATAGCTTTTTTATATCCATTTAGGCTTTGCCCTATATTTTGCTCTTCCTAATTCTGAAACAACCAGTCATTTTCACTTAAGACAAAATTATTTTTTCCTTAACAAAAATACATTCTCATATCTCATACCTTTTTTTTTTTAAAGTAATCTCTACACCCAACATGGGGCTTGAACTCACAACCCCAAGATCAAGAGTCACTTGCTTCACCAACTGAACCCATCAGGTGTCCCCATACTTCTTCTCACCCAAATAGGCATTCTACTTTCCTTACCTACTTTTCATACATGTTGGTTTCCTTTAACACTTATTATTTCTTTTTTTAATAAGATTTTATTTATTTATTTATTTATTTATTTATTTATTTATTTATTTATTTATTTATTTGACAGAGAGAGAGATAGCGACAGCAGGAACACAAGCAGGGGGAGTGGGAGAGGGAGAAGCAGTCTTCCCGTGGAGCAGGGAGCCCAATGCAGGGCTCAATCCCAGGACCCTGGGATCATGACCTGAGTTGAAGGCAGGTGCTCAATGACTGAGCCCCCCCAGGCGCCCCAACACTTATTATTTCTAAGTAGTTTTAATTACATATATTGATTAGAATTTGTAATACTTAGAATCCTTAATTTCTAGTGAAAACTAAGACAAGCAATTGTGTGTTGTCTGTTACACTAGCATTTTGTGGATTGACAAGTTTATGAATAATTTTATGATTTCTGGAAGTATATTCTTCTACACAGTGAGTTTTTCAATGTGGCATATGAAATATTTACTAATAGACACAAATATCTTCAGTTTCTCTGTAATAAGAAGCCAAAAGTGAATAATGTTTGGTAACTAATGTTTCAATATTTTATCTTATTGGGAAATGATCTAGATACTCAATGAATATCTATCATTTAACTTAACTTCGTATAACTTTAAGGTTTCATGTTACCAAAAAGATTTTGGAAAATTTTTTTTTTTAAAGATTTTATTTATTTATTTGACAGAGAGATAGAGAGACAGCACAAGTAGGCAGAGTGGCAGGCAGAGGGAGAGGGAGAAGCAGGCTTCCTGCTGAGCAGGGAGCCCGATGCAGGGCTCGATCCCAGGACCCTGGGATCATGACCTGAGCCGAAGGCAGCTGCTTAGCTGACTGAGCCACCCAGGCGCCCCAAGATTTTGGAAATTTTAAGTAGACATACCATAAAGCGTAATTATTCTTAAAAAGTTTATAAACTTGTTTAATATTTTATTTATGTATTTATGTATTTATTTATTTATTTGAGAGAGAAAGAAAGAGTGAGGGGAGGGGGCAGAGGGAGAGGGAGAAAGAGAATGCTCAAGTAGACCCCCTGCTGAGCATGGAGCTCTACATGAGGCTCCATCCCACAACCCTGAGATCATGACCCAAGCTGAAATCAAGAGTCAGACATCAACCTACTGAGCCACTCAATTGCTCTGAAAAGTTTATAAACTTTTATCTGACCTACATCTATGTAATTTACTTGTTCTTAACAATTACATTTAGATTAGTCATTAAAATTTCATGAGACATTAAATAGCCAACCATCACATTGAGTTATCTTTCTTGCTTACAAATTCTTTAAGAGATAACATGAGCTTATATGCCTTTAGTAAACTTAGCTAGAATAAAAATATTATATTTAATGCTGATAACTGTAAAGACAAGCCTGTTTTGATTAAACAAACTTAAACTAGCTCTTAATTATCTAAAATTATCCTAGATGACATGAACTTGAAAAACATTAGTTTCTACATTTCTGGAAGTATACTTGATTTATATAAATGCCTATTTTTTCTTTTTTTAATTGAAGTTTAGTTTATGCACAATGTTACATTAGTTTCAGGTATACAACATAACGATCAACAGCTCTATATGTTATGCTGTGCTCACCACAAATGTAGTCACCATACAAAGCTATTACAATACCATTAACTATATTCTATGCTGTACCATTAATTCCCATACAAATGCTTGATTTTCATCAGGCCCATTAAATAGAGTTCTGTACAAATTAATTTTGGCAATTCCATCTGAAGGTAGAAAAAATACCACACATCTATCACATGCATATATAGATATACATAAACATACAGGTAGATATAAATAAAGATCTTATCACTTTTATTTTTAAAATTTTAGCCATGAGACAGGTCCTGTTAGAGGAGGCAGTTAGGTTCTAACAGGATGCCTGGAGACCTGCAAGAGGAAGTCATGGCCAGCTATTGGGAAGGTCAAAGGCCTGTCCTAGCAGCACATCGCAAGAAACCAGGTCAAACCAAACAGGCTCAAGATAGCAGGGGTCATGACAGGAAACTCCTGAAAATTAGGAATGAAAAGTGGGAAACAGGGAGAGGAAGGCAAGATGGTGGAGGAGTAGGGGACCCAGTTTCAACTGGCCCTAAATTTAGCTTAGTATCTATCAAACCATTTTAAACACCCACGAAATCAGCCTGAGATGTAAGAATATATATCTGGATCTCAACAGGCAGAAAAGTGACTGCTTTTTGCAAAGTAGGATGTGTGGAGTTGTGAATCTGCGGGGAGATACTGGAATAAACAGAAGGGGGAGGGAGCCTCCATAAGCTGGCTCCTGGGAAGTGATATAACACCAGAGCCTTTAGAAAATTGGAGCCCTTAGAAGTCCACTCTAGTGAGAGACATCCATCTCTGAAATGGGCTCTGGAAATGAAAAGGCAGAATTCTAGGTAGGGAATTGTGGTCTCGGGATATGAGAAGCCACAGAGCATAAGGGGGAGCCTGAACTGGTAGAGTGCCTGAGCAGTGGAGCCAGGAAGCAAGTTATGGTTGGCAAGCCCAGGAGGGGACTCTCAGCTCAATTGTCAGAAACCTCAAGCCCAGCCCGTTGATAATTGAGCTTTTCCTGAGCAGCCTGAAAAAGTCTGGAACCTGTGCCAGACTGGGCAAAAACTTGCAGGGTGGTAGCAGCCCAGAACGGACATTAGAGCAGCATCCAGACATGATTCAGGAATTTTGGATGCACGTGTGAGCCGGTGGCTGCTCACATTTTAGAGTCACAGAGGCCAGTGGCACTCCCAGGCCCCTGGGCCTACCTCTGAGAGTTGCAGTGGGTGTGCATTGTGGGAGGCTGTGGATTTGCGGGGGCCATACAAAAGTGGAGACTGTTTGTTGTGGAGGGTTTATTAAAGAGGCCAGACTGTGAATTTTCTGCTCTGGGCCAGAGGTTTGGGCATAGCCATTTTTGCTCTGATCCTCTGAAGAGGCGCAGAAAGCCCCGAGGGAACAAAAGCCACACAGAGGACCAGTTTCCACTGAGCCCCATCCCGACAGCGGTGAGGCAACTCCGCCCAGGCAGGGTTACCTGAGAAACAGCACAGAAGTCCCCTTCCCCAGAAGACAGGCTGGAAGAATAGGTGGATGACAACCCTATGGATCTCATAAGACTGTAAAATCCCAACACCAGGGGAAAACAGTATATTGAGCTCCAGGTGTTTACTCACGACTTGTTTATTTTTCAGATAAAATTCTCCTTTTTTTTTTTCCTTTTTCTTATGCTTTTTCTTTTTACCTTTTTCCCATTTCAACTAAGATGTTTGTTATATCAACTTATATTTCATTTTTTAATTTGTATTTTTTCACACCTATGTTTTTTATAGATCTATGCTTCATTTTTCATTGTATATACATACATATATATGTATATATATCAGTTTTACTTTCCTTGCAGTTTTGGGATATAGTGTCTTCTAACACGCAGATCAACATTCACGCAGGGACAACTGGAACACTCTGCTTTGTCCACACTGGGAAATTATAGCCCCCTCTTTCTCTCCACCCCCTTTTAAAACATTTTTTAAATTTTATTCTTGTGTTTCATTTTGGCTTTGTTTTTCTGTGGTGGCTTCCAACCACTCCGTATTTTGCTAGAGTGCATCTTGCTTGGGTTGCTCATTCGCTCAACCACCCCTCGACAGAATGACTAGGAGGAGGAACTCTCAACAAAGAAAAGAACCAGAGACAATGTCCTCTGCCACAGAACTAATGGATATGGATATAAACAAGATGTCAGAGATAGAATCAAGATAGCAATCATAAGGTCAATAGCTAGGCTAGAAAAAAGCATTAGTGACAATACAGAATCTCTAAGGGCAGAAATGAGATCAATCAGGCCAAACTTAAAAATGCTATGAATGAGACACAGTCTAAAGTAGATACTCTTACAGTCAGGATAAAGGAAGCAGAATAGAGAATAACTGATCTAGAAGATAAGCTGAGGGAAAGGAAGGAAGTTGAGGAAAACAGAAAAAGAATTGGAAAGACTAATGATGCCATGAAATGTTCCAATGTCAGAATTATGGGGATCCCCAAGGGTGTGGAGAGAGAGAGAGGGCTAGAAGGTATATTTGAGCAAATCATAGCCGAGAATTTCCCTAATCTGGGGAATGAAACAAGCATTCATGTCCAAGAGGCAGAGAGGACCCCTCCCAAAATCAATAAAAATAGATCAACACACTGATATATAATAGTGAAACTTGCAAATTTTAGAGAAAAAGAAACTATCCTGAGAGTAGCTACAGAGAAGACGTTCTTTACATATGGAGGGAGGACATCAGAATAACATCAGAGCTAAAAAGTGATGGCAGCCAAAAAGGGCTGGAAAACATATTCAGGGTACTAAATGAGAAGAACATGCAGCCAAGAATACTTTATCAAGCAAGGTTGTCATTCAGAACAGATGGAGAGATAAAGAGCTTCCCAGGACAGAAAGAAACTGAAAGAATATGTGACTGCCAAGCCAGCCCTGCAAGAAATATTAAAGGGGATCCTGTAAGTGAGGACAGACCCTAAGAGTCACATAGACCAGAAAGAAACAGAAAATCTACAGAAACGGACTTTGCAGGCAACACAATGGCACTAAATTCATATCTTTCAATAGTTACTCTGAATGCAAATGGGCTGAATGCTCCCATCAAAAGACACAGGGTATCAGATTGGATAAAAAAGCAAGACCTATCCATATGCTGTCTACAAGTGACTTATTTTAGACCCAAAAACACCTCCATATTGAAAGTGAAGGAATGGAGAACCATTTACCATGCCAATGGACCTCAAAAGAAAGCTGGGGTAGCAATTCTTATATCAGACAAATTAGACCAAAGACTGTAGTAAGAGATGTAGAGGGACACTATTTCATATGTAAAGTGTCTATCCAACAAGAAGACCTAACAATTGTAAATATCTATGCCCCCAACATGGGGGCAGCCAATTATATAAACCTATTAATACCCAAAATTAAAAATACATATTGATAATAATACATTAATAGTAGGAGACTTCAACGCTCCACTGACAGCAATGGACAGATCATCTAAACAGAAGCTCAACAAAGAAACAAGAATTTTGAATGACACGTTGGACCAGATGGACTTCGTGACAGAACATTCCATCCTAAAACAACAGAATACTCATTATTCTCGAGTGCACATGGAACTTTCTCCAGAATAGATCACATACTGGGTCACAAATCAGGTCTCAACCAATACCAAGAGATTGATTTTATCCCCTGCATATTTTCAGACCACAATGCTTTGAAACTGGAACTGAATCACAAGAAGAAATTTGGAAGGAACTCAACACTTGGAAGTTAAAGAGCATCCTGCTAAAGAATGAATGGGTCAAACAGGAAATTAAAGAACATAAACAATTCATTGAAACTAATGAGAATGAAAACACATCAGTTCAAAACCTATGGGATACTGCAAAGGCGGTCCTAAGAGGGAAGTACATAGCCATTCAAGCCTCTCTCAAAAAAATTAGAAAAATACCAAATGCACAAGCTAACCTTACACCTAAAGGACCTGGAGAAAGAACAGCAAATAAAGCCTAAACCAAGCAGGAGAAGAGAAATAATACAGATTAGAGCAGAAGTCAATAAAACAGAAACCAGAAAAACAGTAGAACAGATCATTGAAACTAGAAGCTGATTCTTTGAAAGAATAAGATCGATACACCTCTGGCCAGACTTATCTAAAAGAAAAGAGAAGGGACCCAAATTAATAAAATGATGAATGGGGGCACCTGGGTGGCTCAGCTGGTTAAGTGACTGCCTTCGGCTCAGGTCATGATCCTGGAGTCCTGGAATCGAGTCCCATGTCAGGCTCCCTGCTCAGTAGGGAGTCTGCTTCTCCCTCTGACCCTCCTCCCTCTCATGCTCTCTGTCTCTCATTCTCTCTCTCAAATAAATAAATAAAATCTTAAAAAAAATATATATATATATATAAAATCATGAATGAAAGGGGAGAGATCACAACTAATACCAAGGAAATAGAAACAAATATTAGAAATTATTACATAAGGGATGCCTGGGTGGCTCAGTTGGTTGGGCGTCTGCCTTTGGCTCAGGTCATGATCCCAGCATCCTGGGATCGAGTCCTGCATCAGGCTCCTTGCTCAACAGGGTGCCTGCTTCTCCCTCTGCCTGCCGCTCCTCCTGTTCCTGCTATCTCTCTGACAAATAAATCTTTAAAAAAAAAAAAGAAATTATTACCAGCAACTATATGCCAATAAATTAAGAAATTCAGAAGAAATGGATGCATTCCTAGAAACTTATAAACTACCAAGACTGAAACAGGAAGAAATAGACAATCTGAACAGACCCATAACCAGCAAGGAAATTGAAGCAGTAATTAAAAATCTCCTGACAAACAAGAATCCAGGGCCAGATAGCTTCCCAGGTGAATGCTGCCAAACATTTAAAGAAGACTTAATACCTATTCTACTGAAGCTGTTTCAAGAAATAGAAATGGAAGGAAAACTTCCAGACTCTTTCTCTGAGGCCAGCATTACCCTGATCCCAAAACCAAAGACCCCACCAAAAAGGAGAATTACAGACCAATATCCTTGATGAACATGGAAGCAAAAAAAAAAAAATACTAGCCAAGAGGATCCAACAGTACATGAAAAGGATTATTCACCATGACCAGGTGGGATTCATTCCTGGGCTGCAAGCATGGTTCAACAACCACAAATCAATCAACATGATACATCACATTAATAAAAGGAAGGTCAAGAACCATATGATCCTCTCAATAGATGCAGAAAAAGCATCTGACAAAATACAGCATCCTTTCTTGATTAAAATTCTCCACAGTGTGGGGATAGAGGGAACATACCTCAGTATCATAAAAGCCATCTATGAAAAGCCCACAGCAAATATCACTCACAATGGGGAAAAATTGAGAGTTTTCCCCTATGCTCAGGAACACACTAGGGATGCCCACTCTCACCACTATTGTTCAACATAGTATTAGAAGTCCTAGCCTCAGCAATCAGATAACAAAAAGAAAAGGCATCCAAATTGACAAAGAAGTCAACCTCTCTTTCTTCGCAGATAACATGATACTTTATGTAGAAAACTACACTCCTATATTACTAGAACTCATACAACAATTCAGCAATGTGGCAGGATACAAAATCAATTCACAGAAATAGTTGCATTTATTTTTGTTGTTGTTGTTATGCTGGTTTTTCTTTTCTTGTTTTTTGTTTGTTTGTTTGTTTGTTTTTTGAGAGAGAGAGTGCACATGAGCAGTGGGGGGAGAATTGAGAGGGAGAGGAAGAGAAAGAATCTTTTTTTTTTTTAAATTTTATTTGTTTGTCAGAGAGAGAGAGAGCATGTGTGCACAAGCAGGGGGAGTGGGAGAGGGAGAAGCAGGCTCCCCGCTGAGCAGGGAGCCCAATATGGGACTCGATCCTAGGACCATGGGATCATGACCTGAGCTGAAGGCAGCTGCTTAACCGACTAAGCCACCCAGGCATCCCAGTTGCATTTCTATACACTGACAATGTAACTGAAGAAAGAGAAATTAAGGAATGGATTCCATTTACAATAGGACCAAAAACCATAAGATACTTAGGAATAAACCTAACCAAAGAGGTAAAGGATCTACACTCTAGAAACTACACAGCACTTAAGAAAGGAATTGAGGAAGACACAAAGAGACGGAAAACATTCCATGCTCATGGATTGGAAGAATAAACATTGTGAAAACATCTATGCTGCTCAGAGCAATCTACACTTTCAATGCAATCAAAATACCATCGCCATTTTTCACAGAGCTGGAACAAACAATCCTAAAATTTGTATGGAACCAGAAAAGACCCTGAATCACCAGGGGAATGTTGAAAAGAAAATCAAAACTGGGGGCATCACAATGCCTGACTTCAAGCTATATTACAAAGCTGTGATCATCAAGACAGCATGGTACTGGCACAAAAACAGACACATAGATCAAATGGAACAGATTAGAGACCCCAGAAATTGACCCTCCACTCTATGGTCAAGTAATCTTCAACAAAGCAAGAAAGAATATCCAATGGAAAAAGACAGTCTCTTCAATAAATGGTGCTGGGAAAATTGGACAGCCACATGCAGAAGAATGAAACTGGACCATTCTCTTAGACCATACACAAAGATAAACTCAAAATGGATGAAAGAACTCAATGTGAGACAGAAATCCATCAAAATCCTAGAGGAGAACATAGGCAGTAACCTTTTCAACATCAGCTGCAGCAACTTCTTTCAAGACACTTCTCTAAAGGCAAGGGAAACAAAAGCAAAAATGAACTTTTGGGACTTCATCAAGATAAAGAGCTTCTGCACAGCAAAGGAGACAGTCAACAAAACTAAGCAGCAACCCACGGAATGGGAGAAGATATCTGCAAATGACACTAAAGATAAAGGGCTGATATCCAAGATCTATAAAGAACTTCTCCAACTCAACACCCAAAAAGCAAATAATCCAGTCAAGAAATGGGCAGAAGAGGGGCACCTGGGTGGCTCAGTCGTTAAGTGTCTGCCTTCGGCTCAGGTCATGATCCCGGGGTCCTGGGGTCAAGCCCCGCATCGGGCTCCCTGCTCTGCAGGAAGCCTGCTTCTCCCACTCCCCCTGCTTGTGTTCCTTCTCTCGCTGTGTCTCTCTTTGTCAAATAAATACATAAAATCTTAAAAAAAAAAAAAAAGAAAAAGAAACGGGCAGAAGATATGAACAGAAACTTCTCCAAAGAAGACATACAAATGGCTAACAGACACATGAAAAAATGTTCAACATCACTAGCCATTAGGGAAATACAAATCAAAACCACAATGAGATACCACCTTACACCAGTTAGAATGGCAAAAACTAACAAGACAGGAAACAACAAATGTTGGAGAGGTTGTGGAGAAAGGGGAACCCTCTTACACTGTTGATGGGAATGCAAGCAGGTACAGCCACTCTGGAAAACAGTATGGAGCTTCCTCAAGAAGTTAAAAATAGAGCTACCATATGACCCAGCAATTGCACTACTGGGTATTTATGCCAAAGATATAGATGTAGTGAAAAGAAAGGGCAGATGCACCCAATGTTCATAGCAGCAATGTCCACCTTAGCCAAAGTGTGGAGGAGTCAAGATGTCCTTTAATAAATGAATGGATAAAGAAGATGTGTTTCATATATGCAATGGGATATTACTCAGCCATCAGAAGGGATGAATACCTGCCATTTGCATTGACATGGATGGAACTGGAGGGGATTATGCTAAGTGAAATAAGTCAAGCAGAGAAAGACAATTATCAGGTGGTTTCATTCATATGTGGAATATAAGGAATAGCGCAGAGGACCATAGGGGAAAGGAGGGAAAACTGAAGGGGAAGAAATCAGAGAAGGAGACAAACCATAAGAGATTCTGGACTCCGGGAAACAAACTGAGGGTTGCAGAGGAGAAGGGGGGTGCGGGGATGGGGTACCCAGATGATGGATATTAAGGGGGACACGTGTTGTGATTAGCACTGGGTGTTATACACAACTCAACAATCGTTGAACACTATATAGGAAACTAATGATGTACTATATGTTGGCTAATTGAAAATAATAATAATAAATAATAATAATAAAAGGTGGGAAACCCTGCTTCCTGCCTGAAGTAATGAATATTCCGCTTCCTAGTTAACAACTCAATAAGGGGGAGGTGGGAAGATGGCAGAAGTGTAGGGGACCCTCGTTACATCTGGTCCCTTGAATTCAGCTAGATATCTATCAAAGCATCTGAACACCTGTGAATTCAACCCCAGATCTACGAAAAGAGTTGCTACAATTCTACAAATAGAAAAGCAACCACTTTTTGCAAGGTAGGATGTGTAGAGAAGTGAATCTGAGGGGATATATTGGAAGATAAACCCTGGAGGGAGGGAGGCTCCAACAGCCAGCTACTGGAAAGTGATACAGGAGCTGATCAGAATCAGACCTTGGCTCTGGTGAGAGACATGCCTGCCTAAAAGGTTCTCAGGTGGCGAGGCAGGGCAGAATCCTATGTGGGACAGTGTGGTCTCAGGATCCCCGGGGTCACAAAAGCAATGGGGGTGCCTGAGTGTGGCAGAGTTCCCAAACATTGGAGTTGGGAAGCCAGCTAAAATTAGGGGCCTGGGAGTGGTCTCTCTGCTTGGTGTTGCCATAAATTGCAAACTGCTGCACAATCAGGGGACTGCTCTCCAAGCAGGGGCCCAGCAAGCAGCAGAACCACTGTGAGACCCTGTTCCTTCCCCTTGCTGGAGCAGTGTGGGTGAGTACAGGATCAGGCAACCGCTTCTGGAGCAGGGGCCCAGCAACCAGCAGAATGGTGCCAACCCTCCTCCTTAGCCTGAGGGGAGTGGCCAGGGTGCGTGCATGATATAGCTATCATTCCAAGAGCAGGGGCCCAGCAAGTGGAGGAACCTTGGTGAGAACGCCCCTCAACTCCTAGGAGGATTAGTGAGGGTGTGCACTGCAGGCATCTGTAGAGTTTGGCAAACACAAAAGTGATTGACTGCTTTTCCCTGAGGGTTCACTGAAGAGTGGGGGCCCCTGGGACTGGAGATCAAGATGCCGCCATTTTTAATTATTTTTTTTCGTCCTCTAAAGCAGCACGGAAAGCCTTTAGGGAACAAAAACTATATAGAGCAATCTGAAACAGATTACACTGAGCTCGGACCCCCCTGGTAGGGGGCGGTGCAACTCTGCCCAGGCAAAGACACCAGATAATCAGTGCAACAGGCCCCTCCCCAAGAAGACCAGCAGGCATATCAGGCTAATACCAAGTTTATGGATCACACAGAACTGAAAAACTCCTGCACTAGGGGAAATAGAATATAGAATTTGAGTTTTTGTCTCATGAGTCTTTAGTCTTTCAGTTTAAAATTTTCTTTTTCTTGGGACATCTGGGTGGCTCAGTCGGTTAAGCATCTGCCTCCAGCTCAGGTCAGGATCCCAGGGTCCTGGGATCCAGTCCCACATCAGGCTTCTTGCTCAGCAGGGAGCCTGCTTCTCCCTCTGCTTGCTGCTCCCCCTACTTGTTCTCTCTCTCACTCTGACAAATAAATAAATAAAATCTTTAAAAATTTTTTTCTTTTTCTTCTTTTCCTTGTCAACTAGCTTCTCATTTTATCAACTCTTTTTTAAAGTCTTTCTTTAACTTTCATATTTTATGTTTATATTTTATAGATATATTATTCGTTTTTGGCTTCCTTTCACTGTATTTGATTTTATTTTTGTATATATATAAGTTTTTCTTTCTTACAATTTTGGGATCTAGTGTCTGTTAGATTTTATTCTATCTTTTCCATCCTTTTTCCTTTTCTCCTTTGGTTTCTAATCTCCTTGGATTGATTTAGTTTATATTTTGCTGGGGGTCGTGGTTGATATTTTTGATTTTGTTCTCTTGTTTGTCTATTCTTCCCTGGACAAAATGACTAGAAGGAGGAAATTCACAACAAAAGAAAGAACCAGAGATAATACTCTTTGCCATAGATTTAATCAATGTGGATGTAAGTAAAATGTTGGACCTAGAATTTAGAATAATGAGTATAAAGATACTAGCTGGGATTGAAAAAAGCATAAAAAACACTAGAGAATCCCTTAGGGCAGAATTAAAAGAACTAAAATCTAATCAGGCCAAAATTAAAAATGCTTTAACTGAGATGCAGTCTAAAATGGATACTCTAACAGCTAGGGTAAATGAAGCAGAAGAGTCTGCCATAGAAAACAAAATGATGGAAAATAAAGAAGCTGAGGAAAAGAGAAAAACAACTACTGGATTATGAGGGGAGGCTTTGAGAAATCAGTGATACCCTAAAGCAAAACAATATTAGAATGATTGGGTCCCAGAAGAAGAAAGAAAGGGACAGAAGGTATATTTGAGCAAATAATAGCTGACAATATCCCTAATCTGGGGAAGGAAACAAGCATTCAAGTCCAGGAGGCACAGACAACCCCCCTCAAAATCAATAAAAATAGGTCAACACCCCAACATAGAATAGTGAAACCTGCAAATCACAGGACAAAGAGAAAATCTAAAAGCAGCTCAAGACAAGAGGCCCATAACCTGCAAGGGTAGAAACTTTAGACTGGCAGCAGACCTATCCATAGAGAACTAGCAGGCCAGAAAGGGCTGGCATGACATATTCAGAGTACTAAATGAGAAGAATATGCAGCCAAGAGTACTTTATCCAGCAAAGCTGTCATTCAGAACAGATGGAGAGATAAAGAGTTTCCCAGGACAGAAAGAAACTGAAAGAATATGTGACCGCCAAGCCAGCCCTGCAAGAAATATTAAAGGGGATCCTGTAAGCGAAGACAGACCCTAAGAGTCACATAGACCAGAAAGAAACAGAGAAAATCTACAGAAATGGGGACTTTGCAGGCAACACAATGGCACTAAATTCATATCTTTCAATAGTTACTCTGAATGCAAATGGGCTGAATGCTCCCATCAAAAGACACAGGGTATCAGATTGGATAAAAAAGCAAGACCCATCCATGTGCTGTCTATAAGTGACTTATTTTAGACCCAAAGACACCTACAGATTGAAAATGAGAGGAGGAGAACCATCTATCATGCTAATGGACATCAAAAGAAAGCTGGGGTAGCAATCCTTATATTAGACAAATTAGATTTTAAACAAAGACTGTAGTAAGGGATGAAAGGGACACTATATAATACATAAAGGGTCTATCCAACAAGAACATCTAACAATTAAAAATATTTATGTTCCTAACTTGGCAGTGGCCAATTGTATAAATCAATTAATAACAGAATTAAGGAAACACTGA
Organism: Mirounga angustirostris; assembly: GCF_029215605.1. NCBI lineage: Eukaryota > Metazoa > Chordata > Mammalia > Carnivora > Phocidae > Mirounga > Mirounga angustirostris. The sequence goes on from NW_026991718.1 coordinate 88,047,434, forward strand.
TAATAATAGACTAATAGTAAGGGACTTCAACACCCCACTCATAGCAATGGACAGATCATTTAAGCAGAAGATCAAGTAAACAAGGGCTTTGAATGACACACTGGACCAGATGGACTTCACAGATATATACAGAGCAGAACATTCCATCCTAAAGCAACAGAATACACATTCTTCTCGAGTGCACATGGAACTTTCTTCAGAACAGATCACATACTGGGTCAAAAATCAGGTCTCAACCAGTACCAAAAGACTGGGATAATTCCATGCATATTTTCAGACCACAATGCTTTGAAACTTGAACTCAGTCTCAAGAGGAAATTTGGAAGGAACTCAAACACATGGAGGTTAAAAAGCATTCTACTAAAGAATGAATGGGTCAACAAGGAAATTAAAGAAGAATTTAAAAATTCATTGAGGGGCGCCTGGGTGGCTCAGTCGTTAAGCATCTGCCTTCGGTTCAGGTCATGATCCCAGGGTCCTGGGATCAAGCCCTGCATTGGGCTCCCTTGCTCAGTGGGAAGCCTGCTTCTCCCTCTCCCACTCCCCCTGCTTGTGTTCCCTCTCTCGCTGTGTCTCTCTCTGTCAAATAAATAAATAAAATCTTTAAAAAAAAATTCATTGAAACTAATGATAATGAAAATACAACTATTCAAAACTTTTGGGATGCAGCAAAGGCAGTCCTAAGAGGAAGTACATTGCAATAAAGTCTCTTTCAAAAAATTAGAAAAATCAGGGCACCTGGGTGGCTTGGTCAGTTAAGTGTCTGCCTTTGGCTCAGGTCATGATCCCAGGGTCCTGGGATCGAGCCCTGCAACAGGCTTTCTGCTCACTGGGGAGTCTGCTTCTCCCTCTTTGCCCCCCGCCCCGCTTATGGTTGCGCTCTCTGTCTCTCTGCAAATCTTTTAAAAAAATTTGAAGAATCTCACATATACAACCTAACCCTACACCTAAAGGGGCGGGAGAAAGAACAGCAAATAAAGCCTAAACCAAGAAGAAGAAGAGAAATAACAAAGAATAGAGCAGAAATCAATGAAACAGAAACCAGAAGAACAGTAAAACAGATCAAAAATACTAGGGGTGCCTGGGTGGCTCAGTTGGTTAAGCGACTGCCTTCGGCTCAGGTCATGATCCTGGAGTCCCTGGATCAAGTCCCGCATCGGGCTCCCTGCTCAGCGGGGAGTCTGCTTCTCCCTCTGACCCTCCCCCCTCTCATGTGCTCTCTCTCATTCTCTCTCTCTCAAATAAATAAATAAAATCTTTAAAAAAAACACTAGGAGCTGGTTCTCTGAAAGAATTAATAAGATTGACAAACCCCTAGCCAGACTTATACAAAAGAAAAGAGAAAGGACCCAAATTAATAAAATCATGAATGAAAGAGGAGAGATCACAACCAACACCAAGGAAATACAAACAATTATAAGAACATATTATGAGCAAGTATACGCCAACAATTTAGGTAATCTGGAAGAAACAGATGCATTCCTAGAAAGTTATAAACTACCAAGGCAGGAAGAAATAGACAATCTGAACAGACCCATAACCAGCAAGGAAACTGAAGCAGTAATTAAAAATCTCCCAAAAAAGGAGAGTCCAGGGCTGGATGGCTTCCCAGGGGAATTCTACCAAACATTTAAAGAAGAATTAATACCATCCTTCTGAAGCTGTTTCAACAAACGAAATGGAAGGAAAACTTCTAAATTCATTCTGTGAGGGGGTGCCTGGGTGGCTCAGTCGTTAGGCGTCTGCCTTTGGCTCAGGTCATGATCCCAGGGTCCTGGGATTGAGCCCCGCATCGGGCTCCCTGCTCCGCGGGAAGCCTGCTTCTCCCTCTCCCTGTCCCCCTGCTTGTGGTCCCTCTCTAGCTGTGTCTCTTTCTGTCAAATAAATAAAATCTTAAAAAAAAATTAAAAAAAAATAAACTCATTCTGTGAGATAGTATTACCTTGATTCCAAAACCAGAAAAAGACCCCACCAAAAAGGAGACTTACAGACCAATATCCCTGATGAACATGGAAGCAAAAATTCTTACCAAAATACTAGTCAATAGGATCCAACAGTACATGAAAAGGTTTATTCACCACAAGCAGGTGGAATTTATCCTAGGATGCAAGGGTGGTTCAACATCCACAAATCAATCAATGTGATACACCACATTAATAAAAGAAAGGACAAGAACCATATGATCCTCTCAATAGATGCAGAAAAAGCATCTGACAAAATATAGCATCCTTTCTTGATTAAAATTCTCCACAGCGTGGGGATAGAGGGAACATACCTCAGTATCATAAAAGCCATCTATGAAAAGCCCACAGCAAATATCATTCTCAATGGGGAAAAACTGAAAACACTTGCCCTATGTTCAGTAACACAACAGGGATGCCCACTCTTACCACATAGTTCAACATAGTACTAGAAGTCCTAGCCTCAGCAATCAGACAAAAAGAAAGAAAAGGCATCCAAATTGGCAGAGAAGCCAACCTCTCTCTCTTCGCAGATGACATGATACTTTATGTGGAAAACCCAAAAGACTCCACCCCAAAATTGCTAGAACTCATACAGGAATTCAGCAAAGTGGCAGGATAGAAAACCAATGCACAGAATCTATACACTAACAACAAGAAATAAGAAAGAGAAATAAGGAATCAATCCCATTTAGAATAGCACCAAAACCCATAAGATACCTAGGAATAAACCTAACCAAAGAGGTAAAGGATCTGTACTCAGAAAACTATAGGGGGCGCCTGGGTGGCTCAGTCGGTTAAGTGGCTGCCTTTGGCTCAGGTCATGATCCTGGAGTCCCGGGATCGAGTCCCGCATCAGGCTCCCTGCTCGGCAGGGAGTCTGCTTCTCCCTCTGACCCTCCCCCCTCTCATGTGCTCTCTCTCTCAAATAAATAAATAAAATCTTAAAAAAAAAAAAAGAAAACTATAGGACACTTATGAAAGAAATCGAGGAAGACAGAAGGAAATGGAAAAACATTCTTTGCTCATGGATTGGAAGAATCAATATTGTTAAAATGTCTATGCTACCCAGTGCAATCTACACATTCAGTGCAATTCTTATCAAAATACCATCGACAATTTCACAGAGCTGGAACAAATAATCCTAAAATTTGTATGGAACCAGAAAAGACCCCGAATAGCCAGAGGAATGTTGAAAAAGAAAACCAAAGCTTGTGGCATCAGAATGCCAGACTTTAAGCTATATTACAAAGCTGTAATAATCAAGACAGCATGATACTGGCACAAAAACAGACACATAGATCAATGGAACGGAATAGAGAACCCAGAAATGAACCCTCAACTCTGTGGTCAACTAATCTTCAACAAAGCAGGAAAGAATATCCAATGGAAAAAAGACAGTCTCTTCAACAAATGGTGTTGGGAAATTTGGACAGCCACATGCAAAAGAATGAAACTGGACGCTTCCTTATACCATACACAAAAATAAATTCAAAATGGATGAAAGACCTAAATGTGAGACAGGAATCCATCAAGATCATAGAGAAGAACACATGTAGCAACCTCTTAGGCCTCAGTCGCAGCAACTTCTTGCAAGACATGTCTCCAAAGGCAAGGGAAACAAAAGCAAAAATGAACCATTGGGACTTCATCAAGGTAAAAACCTTTTGCACAGCAAAGGAAACAGTAAACAAAACTAAAAGACAACCTACAGAATGGGAGAAAATATTCACAAACGACATATCAGACAAAGGACTAGTATCTAAAATTTAAAAGAACTTATCAAACACAACACCCCAAAGGAAATAATCCAGTGAAGAACTGGGCAGAAGACATGAATAGACATTTCTCCAAAGAAGACATACAAATGGCCAACAGACCCATGAAAAAATGTTGAACATCACTAGCCATCAGGGAAATACAAATCAAAACCAAATCAATACCACCTCACACCAGTCAGAATGGCTAAAATTAACAAGTCAGGAAGCAACAGATGTTGGCAAGGATGTGGAAAAAGGGGAACCCTCAGACACTACTGGTGGGAATTCAAGCTGGTACAGATACTCTGGAAAACAATATAGAGGTTCCTCAAAAAGCTAAAAATAGAGCTATTCTTCCACCCAGCAATTGTACTATTAGGTATTTACCCAAAGGATACAAGCATAGTGATCCCAAGGGGGACCTGCACCCCAGTGTTTATAGGACCAATGTCCACAATAGCCAAATAATGGAAAGAGCCCATTGAGAAATGAATGGATAAAGAAGATGTGGTATATATATATATACAATGGATTATTACTCAGCCATCAAAAAAAAAAAGAAAGAAATCTTACTGTTTCCAATGACATGGATGGAACTAGAGGGTATTATGCTAAACAAAATAGTCAATTTCATATGAATGGGATCATATAATATATAAGCTTTGGTGTAAGCTTCTACATTTATGTCCTCAACTATCTATACATCTATCTGTATATCTATCTATCTATCTCTACCTATTAAATTGATCATGAGTTTCTACTGATGTCCCCAGCTTAAATCCAACACCTCAAGCTTCATGCTAGCATTCTACCTATCCTTGCTTCTTTGTAACTCCTTTCTCTGAAGGTAAGAAACCTGGCTCCCAATATCTACCATTTATCAGAAAGAAAGACAAATATCTACCATTTACTACCATATCTACCATTTCTACCATAAAAGAAAGACAAATATATTATTTCAATCACATGTGGAATTTAAGAAACAAAACAGAGGATCAAAGGGGAAGGGAGGGAAAAATAAAATAAGATGAAATCAGAGAGGGAGACAAAACCATAAGAGACTCAACTATAGGGTGCCTGGGTGGCTTAGTTGGTTGGGTGACTGCCTTCGGCTCGGGTCATGATCCTGGAGTCCCAGGATCGAGTCCCACATCGGGCTCCCTGCTCAGCAGGGAGTCTGCTTCTCCCTCTGACCCTCCCCCCTCTCATGTGCTCTCTCTCTCATTCTCTCTCTCAAATAAATAAATAAAATCTTTAAAAAAAAAAAGAGAGACTCAACTATAGGAAACACACTGAGGGTTGCTAGAGGGGAGGCAGGTGGGGGGATGAGGTAACTGGGTGATGAGTATTAAGTAGGCACATGATGTAATGTGCATTGGGTGTTATATGCAACTGATGAATCACTGAACTCTACCTCTGAAACTAATAATATACTATATGTTAATTAACTGAGTTTAAATTTTAAAAAGAAAAGAAAGAAAACAGACCCTAATGGAATGGCTAAAATAAAATACAACACCACCAAACGCTGACAGGGAATGCAAAATGGTACAGCCACTTTGGAAAGCAGTTTGGCAACATAGCATATCATTAAACAGAGGCTTACACAATCCAGCAACCTCACTCACAGTTATTTATCAAAGTAAATAGAAAACTTATGTTCAAACAACAAAAACAAACTTTTACGGAAATGTTTATAGTAGCTCTATTTATAATCACCATAAACTGGAAGTAACCAAGGTGTCCTTTCACAGGTGAATGGATAAACAAACTGTGGAACATTCATACAATGGAATACGATTTAACAATTAAAAGAAATGAGCTACTGATACATACAACAACATGGATGAATCTTAAATTCATGTTGCAGAAGTCAAACCCCAAAGCTTACATATTATATGATTCCATTCATATGACATTTTGGAAAAAGAAAAACTTTACGGATGGAAAACAGATCAATAGTTGCCAAGGATTGGGGGAGAGAGGAGCAGTTAACTGCAAAGAAAACGCACAGAGGAACTTTTAGGATGATAAAACTGTTGTGTATGGCACTAGAATGGTAGATATATGATGATACTATACATTTGTCAATTTCATACAGCATGAGTTTTACTGTATGCAAATTAAAAGAATAATCAACAAGGATGTTGCGCACCCAACATGGAAAGCAGACTGTGACAAATGAATCTACACATGATCTTAGCCAAAAGGCCGAGAAGCGATGTGACAAATGAATCTAACTGTAATACAAATGTATGATATAACTTCACTGAAGGAGGTAAGGAAAAAAAGAGCTGGCCCAGGTAACTTTGAAAACTAGTATTTTGACTAGAAATTGTGAGCCTAAAGAATTGTACATTAAACACTGCATACAATCTTGTAAATTGTTTCTTACAGGGGTATGGATTAACAATTCTGAAAGTAATTTATATCTATACTAGAGTTGAAGAAATAAGTAAGTAAATGGTAGGTATTAGGAGTCAGGTTTCTTACAAAGAAAGAAGTTACAAAGAAGCAAGGGTAGAATGCTTGATCTAGAAACTCATGATAGGTAGATTTAATAGGTAGACAGAAATAGATAGATAGATACATAGATAAAGAGACAGATAGGTAGGTAGGTAGATAGATTTTGTAACTATGTGTGTATACATGGATCAGCATACTTAATACATTTCCTAAAACTACGTTCTCAGAGTGCCAAGAAGCAGTGACATCCCCAATAGCAATGAGCACATTTTCACCCAGATCTTGGTTTCTAACTACCATTCTCCAGTGAAAGGAACCAGGCTTCCTTGGAAACATGATTGATACTAGGCTGAGGCAGAGAAAGTATAAGCTAAGCCTGGTACAACTAAGGAAGTGTTGCAAAAACAAAAGAATGGTGCATGTCAAAGGGACACAGAAGCCAATCTGAAAGAGCTCCCAATGGCCAAAGCTGAGAAAATGTGAACAACAAAATAAATAATGCAGCATTAGATTATAACTGAGAGTATAAAGTAAATATACATGAGTCCACAGTGATGTAAGTAAATGATTGATGAATAAATAAAAAATATATGTAGATCCTCCCCTCTCTAAGAGGCGGAATTTAGTCCTCCCCTTCTTGAATGGAGGCTGGATTTAGTAACTTGCTTCCCAAGATCAGAGTATGGAAAGAAAAAATTTCAACTTTGCAGTAGAGAGATCTGGCAGATACCACATGAACTAAAAGATTAACATCATCAATAATGTTCAGGGAATGTCAGGTACCCCCTGGATATGATGCTATGGGAAAGGCATTTCATCTCTGTGGTTCTTCCCAGAACCCATAACACCAGTCAAAATCATTAGAAAACATCAGACAAGCCTGAACTGAGGGACATTCTATGAAATGCCTGACCAGTGCTCCTCATAACTGTCAGGGTCATGAAAAGCAAGGAAAGTCTAGGAAAGTGTCACAGACCAGAAGAGACTGAGGAGACATAATGACTGAATGCCATTTGAAATGCTGATTCGGATCTTGGAAAAGAAAAAGGACCTTAGTGGAAACATTGCTGAGATCAAAATAAAGTCTGGAGTTTAGCTAACAGTGGTGTCATTTGTAGCTAATCACCTGATTCTGATCATTGAACCATGGTTGTGTAAGATCTTAATATTAAGGGAAACTGGATGAGAGATATATGGGAACCCTTCACTATCTTTGCAACTATTCTATAAATTTAAAGTTATTCCAAAATAATAAATTCTTATTAAAAGAAGAAAAGTGGAATTTGCTAAAAGGGTCAAATATATTCAGACTGAGTTAAATTGGGCATATGTGAATTGTCAACACTTACCAAAGGGTAATGAAGCAAGAACATCCACAAATGAAAGTATTTTCTAAATGTGCTGAGGTCAGCACTTAGCCATGACTCCCAGGAAATGTTCTAAGAACCTGAATATGGCACATGTTTCCATTAAAGGATAAAAGTCCATTAAAAAACAGAGTTCTTTCTTAAATCATGTGATTGTTGTTACTGTGAATTGAAATGACTGTGGAAAATGAATGTGAATTAACAACACTGTGAAACAAATGCAGTATTCTGTGGTCATCTGTCAAAGCCTAGCCATCCGAGGGTATGCTGACATTTCTCAACTCCCTACATCACACTGGAATTTATAGATGGCAATTTCATGATAGGCTATTTAAGAAAAATTAGGATGTTTATATCACAGAGAAAAGCTATGCTTTTCCATTCCACATTAATTGAAATGATCATCAGAAACATAAAATTGACACTAGAATTCAATAAAACAATGAATCCTTACTTTTGCCAGGCTTTGTACTACACCCCCCACCCATCATGTCTTAGTGTAGGCATTTACAATCTAATTGGGACTCAAACAAGAAGGACCTACCAGAGGAACTTCAGACAGAGACACGAGACTTAAGTGACAGATCAGACATCAGAATGAATGGCACACAGCAGAGTAGGACTGCTTAGTCAATGGGTAGGGCAGACAGCAGGCACTGTGGGGGTCTTCTCCGTAGTGGCCAGATTTGAGCACAACCCTGATGAATAGATAGACTTAAGTAGTTAGAAAGGAGGCGAGTCATGTCAAAAACACAAAGGCAACAGCACAGAGGGCACTCTCAAGAGGCAGCTCATACACAGAGCCAGGGGTTCATGATGCAAGTGATAGGAGAAGTTGGAAAGGTGAGTTGGAATGTCTAAAGGATTCTGGATGTGGGTCAGTGAATCTGGGTTCCACCATCTAGTGAATGTGGAGTCATCAAAGACCTTGAGGAAAGGAATACATATTGAAGCCGGTTTGGGGAAGATTAAGGTCATTCTGTCATAGCAAATAGAGAGATGCAATTAGAAATATTGGGAGTCAGGGGCTGTGGCTTTAACATGATAAGGCACATCTTATGAGTGGTCTTCAGAACTCTGGAGCCATGGTTTTTCTCTCTCATGTCTCAAGGTCACATCAACCCCACTGAGTCCTGAATAGGTAATGATTCTTCTTTCCCTTGCATCATTAGTCTCTCATGATATCAAGGATGCTCTGGAAACAAAATGAGTAGATGTGATGAGAGACCATAGGATAAGACAAACTATCCAATAGGATTTTCCCAGCTTCAGTTGCTGACCTATTGCTGTTTTTCTACTACACCCAGGCTGTGGGTAAGATGATATGCTTCTAATGAGGTCACTGAAGTTTACTTCTGAGCCCCATCTCTGGTTAATTATACATAATACTTAGTTTATAAGACAATTATAACTCAGTACTTCCCTAGTAAGTCATGGTGAGGAGAACGCACTTAATGTCTCACTAAGACATTGGGCAACACTGCAACTTCACCTTCCACTTAAGCAAGATAACCTTGGAGAAACTTCTGGTTTTCATTTCTCTTTGCCTCTAACTCCATTTAGTTTGTAGCTACCACTTCTTTTTATATGCCAACTATATCTGGCCCTTTGGCCACCTTTCCCAGCTAAAATATCAGGTCCGATCACTTCCTGCCTGTTTTTTCCAGCTGAGTTTATTGACGGCATCTTGAACCCACATTTTCTTCTCTATCTTCTTCCTTGTCTTATCTGATCCCAGCCACCCAGGGTTGGGTCCTCCCATTTTTCTCTGGCTTAAAAGACCTTTTGAAGTGTGCAGAACACTTTTCATTTCTGGAAAGTAGGTAGTGATGGTTGCTACATTTAGGGAAGAAGTCTCAGCTCTGCAGGTAGTTGGAGCTATGCAGTTGGCCCAGGACAGCAGCAGACAAAAGCGGGGTGGGGGTGGGGGCATGCTTAGTAGCCTGCTTTAAACAAGCTAAGGAAAATAATTTTATTCTTTTTATTTTTATATTTATTTATTTTAAGAAAAATAATTTTAATGGCTGTGAGGCTTAAAATAAGAGACCTGAATATTCTTCTGCAATTGCGTTGAAGACTGCTAGTTGATCCCAGTTATTCACTTTTTTTTTCTCCTTAGGGTTATAGAATGTTTACCTGGGTACATGATCATTCTGAATAAAGACTCTTTATCACTACTGCAGCAGGCACCCCCAGGAACTTAGTATCATAAAGGAATTGGTCAGGATCTTGGCTATGCATCCCCCAGCTAGTCCACCTCTGCATGGTGTGGCCTGCCACTGTGCCCCCGTACTAGCTGGGAGGGGTCCCAGGCACATCAGAAGGGCTCCAGCGTCACTCAGAGCAGGTCAGGAAAACCTCACAGCCCAGAGCATGAAGTGAGCATCACTTACTAGTCTCCCCTGGTTGCCTTTCACTCTAGGTGGAGTTTGCCACTTGCAGGCAGTTGCAATTTTCACTTGTCCTTTGTTCCCCCCGCCTTTTCCTACCCTGTTCCCCAGAGCCTAGCTTTTATTGGGCCTCCTCCCCACCAGTCACATTTCCCCAGATCCTCACATCCTTTAAAGTGGAGTCCCTACCAAATAAATACACCTACACCTTCCTCATGCGAGATCACAGGGCAGCTCACTTCATCATTCTGATGTATTGTCATGCTGGTAAGACTTCCCCTTCTGCATCAGGGATGAAAGGATGGAGCTAAGGGGTGGAGAAGCATCACTAACAAGGTTAAAGAAGAATACAGCCCAGGTCCATATAGCCCACTCTATCCTCTAGCCATCACAAACAACGCTTGCTGGATTCTAGGCATGGGGGCAAAGAAAAAAAAAAGATAGCCCTTGCCCATAGGAGCTCAAAACTAGCAGAAGAGCAAATTAGTAAAGAGATTATCAAAGTAAAGAGTGACACAGATTGGATAGAAATGAACTTGAGGGTCCTGGGGGAGAGGAAAGGGAGCAAACTCATGGTGGGGGAGTTTCTGTGTTGAGTGCTGAAGCTGACTGAGAGGTAACCAGGGGGTTTGCAAAGCCTTGGAAAAAAGATAGCCCATGGTCTATCTTTCATTTTTCAGAGAACTGAGAAGGCCGCACTGGCCTGAAGTCTAGATGAGAATGGACTGGGGGGGGGTGGGGCTGGAAAAGTGGCAGGGCTAGGTTCAGAAGGAAGGACCTGCTAAACAATTTCAGGTAGAGGCCTTGAAGGGCTTTAGGCAGAATAGAGACAACACAGGTGTGTGTTTTAGAAAGCACATCTGGGGGGGCACCTGGGTGGCTCAGTCAGTTAAGCATCTGCCTTCGGCTCAGGTCATGATCCCAGAGTTCTGGGATCAAGCCCCGCATTGGGCTCTCTGCTCCGCGGGAAGCCTGCTTCTCCCTCTGCCTTCTCCCCCTGCTTGTGTTCCCTCTCTCGCTGTGTCTCTCTCTGACAAATAAATAAACAAAATCTTAAAAAAAAAAAAAAAAAAAAGCACATCTGGCCACTATACAGAGATGACGAGCACAAGTACAGACAGTGGACTTCAGTGCTTTAGCAATCCTCAGGAGGCACTGGGAGGGCCTGACCCAGGAAGGTGTGGCTGGGATGGGGCGGGTGGAGAGGGAGAGAGAAAACACACAGAAAACTACAGGACTCAGCAACTGAGTCAATGTGAGGAGGAGATAGAAGGGCTGTGACCTTCATCAAATGGGGAATCCACACGAAGAAGCATATTTTAGGGGAAAAAATAAGTATTCAGTTTGAAATTTGACTGGTAGAATTTGGAACTGCTTGTTGGACATGGAAGTAGAATATCCTGTTGACAGTTGGATGTTTGGGGCTTTAAGAGAGAAAGAGATGGGTACCTGGGTGGCTCAGTTGGTTAAGCGTCTGCCTTCAGCTCAGGTCATGATCACAGGGTCCTGGGATCGAGTCCCACTTCTGGCTCCCTGCTGGACAGGGAGTCTGCTTCTCCCTCTGCCTCTCCGCCTGGCTCGTGCTCGGAACCCAGCATAAAATGAGTAACTGTGGTTGCTTCCACCAAAACCTTAGAGTCCCCCTTTCTCTCTCCCACAACCTACCTCCAATTGGAGGCACTTCCTGTCTGCCAGACCACCCCAAATATCCTTCATCTAACCACTCCTCACCCCCTCCACCCTGGTCCAAGCCACCTTCACCTCTCAGTCAATTACTGCCATCACTTCTTAATGGTCTCCCTACTTCAATCTTTGCTCGCTCTCTCCCCACTCGCCCTCACCCACTGACTAGGGCGACTTTAAGTCCAACCACAAATTCCCTCTACTGAACACTGAGTAGAAACCAAGTCCTTACAAGGGGCAGCAAGGCCCTACCTACCTCTCCGCCCATCTCTCACTTCTTTCTGGCCTCACACACCACACTCTTCACCCTGCCACTCTTCCTGGCCACAAAGAAACTCACTGGGCATCCTCTAGACTTAAGGCCTGGCCAACTGTTCCCCCGGACTGCTGCCTGTCTTCCTCCCTCACTCCTTTTTGGTTTTCACTTAAAATGTCACCGTTCCTCTGAACTTCCCTGGCCCAACCTCCTGCACTCCTTAAGCTCCTCTCTTAATTTGCTTCTTTTTGGCATTTATAACTATCTTTTTGTATATTCCATTTAAGCTTTTATTTATTTATTTATTTTAAAGATTTTATTTATTTGACAGAGAGAGACAGCGAGCAAGAGATGGAACAGAAGCAGGGGGAGTGGGAAAGGGAGAAGCAGGCTTCCTGCTGAGCAGGGAGACCGACGGGGATAGATCCCAGGACCCTGGGATCATGACCTGAGCCGAAGGCACGCTTGACGACTGAGCCACCCAGGCGCCCTCATTTAAGCTTTTAAATTGTCTTCCGGTGTGTAAACTCCACGAGGGGCAGGGATTTTATTTTATTTGGCCAACCCTCCCAGCATTGTTACTGCTCCATTCTCAGCCCCAAGGACGACGCGTGGCACTAGTACGTGCTCAATAAATATTTGATTTGATATATGACGGGAAGACAGGAACCATAAGTTTTGTGTCTTCCGGTTCCTTCACCTGCGAATTTGGGGTATTACTACTACCTGGCTTGCCTTCTCGGGGTGTTCCCAGAAGATGATGCTGGAGTAAGGACTGTGAACAGCCAAACCACGTATGGACAGGTCGCTAACAGAAAACTGCAGCTTTACACTCCCAGGGCAGGCGAAGGAGACTGACTGAGAGGGCACCCGCGCCCCTGCTCGGCCCTCCCGGGCCCGCACGCCCCCGCCCACACGGCGCCCGCACGCCCCGCCCACACGCGCCCCCCCCCCCCCCCTCGGGTTGGGCCCCGCGGCGCCCGGCGCAGGGAGGACAAGGAGGCGGCGCTTGGACGCTGCCTGAGCGTGGCGTCGGGGCCTCCAGACACAAAGAGCGGCCGGCGGGACCAGTCGTGGGTTCCCCGCGCACGCGCCAGCGCCCTTGGCTTGCGACCCTGTACCCCGCGCGCGAGGGAGACCCGAGGCGCCCACAGCCCAGGTGAGCGAGGCTGGGGCGGGGCTGCGGGTCCCGCCCCTCCGCCGCACGTGCGGCGGGCCCGGGCGCGCTCCCCCCGGGTGGGGCAGCGGAGAAGAAAGGCTCGCTGTCTCCCGGGCTGCGCCCCAGGCAGACGGCAGGTGGGGACCAGGGGGGCCGGGGCCCTGCGACTGTGGGCGCGGCGGGATCGTGGGGCGAACCCCGCGACACCCCCCCCCCCCGCTCCCGCCTCGACTCCCGGGACCGGCTCCTGCGCGGGTTCCGTGTCCTCCCTTCGCCACCGGGTATGGGACCCCGGGTTCGGTAAGCCTGCCGTGCTGGCCGCTTTTTTCCTTCACCCCGGAAGGCGGGGCGGGAGGTCACTTTAAAAGAACGTGTCCCGCGGGAATCCAGCTCCTCCACCAAACCTTTGAAAACCAGGTCCTACAGTCGCTGCCGTTCCCGCAGTGTGCGTGGTCCTCGCAACGAGTTTGCAGCTTTCTGGCCCCTCTGCTGAGTTGGACGCTAAACTCCCGGCGTGCTATCAGGATCGGGGCGAGGGCTGTGGTCCTCACTGATGACGCGGAGGTTAAATGGTGGGTCGAGCATGAGCCGAGGCCGCCGACTTTGTTCCAGGGACGCGCGCAGCTGCCAGGTACCCGGGCTCCTGGATCGCCCACGGTGCCAGGTCCCTCAGCCTCCCCCTTCACCCGCAGAGCGCGAGGCCGGGTTCCTCTGAGCAGGCCACTTAATCCACAGAATGTTAAGATTGCATCCCTCCGTATAAAACTTTTTAGGATGTACCTGCTTCCTTTGGTTGTGTCACGAGTTTGCACTTGGGAAAATTGTTTGAAATAATATGCTACTCTCAGGAACTGAAAATAGTCTGTTGAAAGTTTTATATGTTGTACTAGTTGTTCAGCAGGATCATCCCTTTCCTCCCATCGGTGGGCTCAGTCACAAATCCCACGTAGGAGTCTGTCCAGTCTCTTTGGGTGTTTCACACTCATAAATCGTGCTCTGGAGACTTAGGCCAAGCCATCCAACAGTGTGGGGGGGGGGGGGAGGGCTGGTGTCAGGGCAAGAACTGTGGAGCTGGAGGGCTTGGAGAAGGTCAAGTGATGCTTAAGGTTTCACCTCCAGCACTGTCAAGTAGGAGGGAGGGATTATGGGTGACCTTGTGTTTTTCTTAGAGGCCTTTACTGGGATTTCCAAGTTTTCCACATTGGACTTAGAATACATTTCAAAGCAGAAAATTAAAAAACAAAAAAAGGTAGTTAAAACTAATTTGTTAAACAGAACACTGAGCAGTCTCACAGTTTTATGAACTGTGTGCAAGAGTCTGTATATTAAAGAAAAGTGCTAAGGCAGTTAGATAAGTAGTGTACCACCATGCTGTCCCTTTTCTGTTTGATTTATATCTGTATTAGTTGCTTAAACTGTTACAGACTGAACTAGTCTGTACTAGCAAATAAAAATGGGTCTTGTGTGTTTATATATAGTTCAGATTCAATAAGAAATAGAGGATAAACATTTTTGCAGAATGAGGAAATAACAAGTCTTCTCCGAAGAACCGGAACTTGAGATAACATTTAACACCATCAAATTAGAAACAGAACATTTTATAGAGCAAAAGGTAGGGTTTCAGCATTTTTTCAGTTGAGGACTTTATATAATCTTTGATGGAAAACTTTTTTTTTTTTTCCTCTAACCCTTATTTATCTTCATACATTGTGGTTTACAGGGCTGCTCAGAGATGGGTGAACTGACAGTCATTTGCTAATAGCATGTTGGAAATCCCTTAGTGTTAGTGTGTCCTTTGTTCTGGTCCTTAGTCCTCATGAACATTTGGTGGTAGAAAATAGAGTAACAGAAGTGTTGCAAAGTTCTAACTGTAAGTTTTCAAAGTATTCAGATCCTGCCCTTTTATGGTGAGTGGTTTTAAGTACTGGTTGGTGGGGGCTCCTTTTTTGGGGAAGATGGCATATGTGGGGTTTGAAATTTGGACATGTGAGAGATCCCTCTGACCATATTCTTTCTACCTTAGACACTTACCTCTGGATTTTACCAGGAGTAGGCGGCTGCTAGATCTCTCTCTCCTTGCCTGGCTCAAGAAAGGACTAGAATAAGGAGGCAGAAACACAGTGTCCTGGTCTCACACCTTGAGCTGGAAGTTTCAGATGGGCAGTCAGGGGCATGGTGTGGCTCCTGACTGGAGGGAACAGTGCCCTCTGACCTGGAGGGGCAACTCCAGGGCCACAGCCACTTTGCTCTCAATTCCGTGGTCATTTTGTAAAAGGTTGAATGGCAGTGGCTGTAACTAGACTTAAGATTTGGGCTTAGCTGAGACCTTGGCTTCAAGTACAAATTAAGAATTTAGGCTCAAGGCCAGAGATTTGGTTAATCACAAGCAGGAAGCCAAAACTTTGGGTCAGATTCTACCTGGAGCTATTTGGAGGGCTGCAGTAGCAGAAGGCTTTCCTCCCCCCATCCTTAGGGTAACCTTGAGCCTCCTGGTGAGACTTTTCCACCAAAGGATTTTGACTGTTGCTTTCTGTGAACACAGGAATGGAGGAGTCTTTTGGACGGTGTTCTGTGTTTGTAAAATCTTGGTGAAGTTAGAGCATGTAGCTGGCGCTTCCTGGTTGTACTCATCTGTTTCCCTCAACCCCGGATTGTCCTTCCTTAAACTTCAACATAATGGCTTCTTGTTTCTCAAAGACTGGTACATGGTCTCCCTTGAGTTGAAATCATTTGTTTCTCAAATAAACCAACACCCTCTAGGTAATTCTAATGCACTCAAGTTTGAGAAGTGCTGGCATATGCCAGCTTTTGTGCATTGACTTATTTTTATTTCTTTTTTTTTTTTCCAAAGATTTTAT
Organism: Mirounga angustirostris; assembly: GCF_029215605.1. Classification (NCBI taxonomy): domain Eukaryota; kingdom Metazoa; phylum Chordata; class Mammalia; order Carnivora; family Phocidae; genus Mirounga; species Mirounga angustirostris. The sequence continues at coordinate 88,063,334 of NW_026991718.1, forward strand.
TTATTTATTTGAGAGAGAGAGAGAGAGACAGAGTTAAGACTAGAAGCAGAGAGGAAGGGAGAAGCAGGCTCCCTGCGCGCCAGGGAGCCTGACAGGGGGCTCGATCCCAGGACCCTGGGATCATGGCCTGAGCCGAAGCCTTACCTGACTGAGCCACCCAGGCGCCCCGACTTATTTTGTATTTCATGAGAGGAAACCAGCAGATCCTTTAATGATGTGACACAGGCTTTTATAACCCAGTTATTTTATTTTGGGATCTGCTTTATTAATAAGTTAAAATTTTGGTGTGTTGGGAGTTCGTCAAAGTGAACATCATTTATTGTTACTGTTAAAGATCTGAAGGGAAATCATTCTTCCCAATGTCTAGTTTTTTTAAGTTTTCAGTTAAGAATTTTACATTTGTGGATGTCTATCAGTTGGGATATTTTTAGCTACCAGTGATGGAAAACCCAACTCAGCCTTGGCTTAAACAGAAAGGAAGTCCGGAAGGAAAGTATAGCACTTCAGGATGGGTTGTTCCAGCAGCTGAACCAGTATTTGGGGGCCCAGGCTGCCCCTTTTTTTTAGATTTTATTTATTTATTTATTTGAGAGAGAGAGAATGAGAGACAGAGAGCATGAGAAGGAGGAAGGTCAGAAGGAGAAGCAGACTCCCTGCCGAGCAGGGAGCCCGATGCGGGACTCGATCCCGGGACTCCAGGATCATGACCTGAGCCGAAGGCAGTTGCTTAACCAACTGAGCCACCCAGGCGCCCCCAGGCTGCCCCTTTTTTGCACATTGTCATGTTGGTGGTAGCTGTCTCACATCTGGAGGAAGAGGGAGGGTGGCTTCTGTGACTCTAAGAATGAGGAGTAACACACCCAGTGGCCTCTGCGTCGTTGGCTTCTGGGCCATTGAATCAGTCACCAGCTGGAAGGGGGCCTACGCCACCTTGGTCTGTGATAGGCTCCACACTTCCCTGCAACTACTCCATGGAGGCAGGGTGCATGGGGGCTGTGGGAGCGCAGGTTTTGGGTACCTGGTCACTAGAGGGCTGTGTGGCTCACCACACAGGTGGAGTGCGTCCCCTGGGCCCTCTGTATGGCTTGTGGGCTGGCTATGCTGGTTGTCAGAAATGGAGCCCTTGTCTCTTGGTGATTTTATTTTATTTATTTTTTTAATTTTTTAAACTTTTAAAATTTTTTTGGTGATTTGTTTTTAAATTGTGCACTCACTCTGTTCTCTGCTTTTGGTAAATTCTTCCATGTAGTGCTCATAGTGAGTCTGCTGCACCAGGGCATGCTCTTGTCCCCATCCCGAAGATGGGGTTATGCTCAGAATCCCGTGGCACCAGGATCTGGATAGGCTCTCTGCAGATCCTATGCCTCCTAGCATGTGGGATTTCTACCATATATCACTGCCTCAGCGACTAGATCATTTCTGTACATTAAAAAGAAAGTCAGGAGTTTTCAGTGCTGATAAAAAGTTGTGACTTACACGATCTGTCTAGATGTGTAAAGTGAGTGAGAGGTAAGGGAATCGGCAACTCAAATTCCATGTTAAGCATAATTGTGCTTTGCATTGGTAGACGTCATGGGTGTGCATGCCCAAGGAAATAACATTAAAAAGATGAGTCTGATGTTGGGATTGGGGCTGTAGCCTCTGCCAGCCGTCCTGTAGTCCTGCCAGGGCAACCTCCTAGGAGTGCCATTCACACCGCGGCCTGTGGGGTCTCCCTCAGGGTCACAGATGGCATCAGACCATAAACATAAGAACCAACATCAACTAATGTAATTAAACAGTCACTGATTTGGGGCTTAGCTTAAGGGCACAGGAATTTCATAAACAGTTACACATTGTTTAAAAATCAATAGAGTGGTCTGCTCAGTCAGACTTTGACAGCAGGTTGCCATACCCTAGGGCGAGCTCGAGGTATCTACAACATCTTTACCTGCCCTGGCTCTAGTCAGGTGGCCCGAGGAGGGAGGGGCTAGTACTGCCAGTCCATGTGGCCTCCAGGCTTTTGGCTGTGTTCATGAACATGGACAAAACTGGGCAAGAGTGGGCAGTACCACCCGGTCCCCAGCTGGGGAGAGACTACAGGACAGATGAGCCTCCTCCCTGCATACACAGGGTGCTGTGTGTCCCCATGTGGATGGGGGAAAAACTGAGAGTTCATTCTCCCCATGATAACAGGGAAGGTAGTACCTTCTGCCCCAAGGAAGCCAATTCCTAAGGGCTGACTGTAGCTCAGCCAGTTAGTTCCCTGGGTTCAGCTGACTGATTTTGTGGTCTGACTTCAGTGAGGTCACCACTCCCCAAGGACCTAAATAAAGGGAAGTAACAGAGCGAGTTTGCCTTCTGACTTGGCTAGAAACCTAGATGCCCAATTTCTAAACCCCACGATCTATATTAGTGGCCTGTTCTCACTGCCAGTAGCACTCCTCAGAAAACTGCTTCAAATAGGATGCTTGCAGGAGTCCTGCCTAACTCAAACTTAGCCAGGCCTGCTCTGTGGCAAAAATGCTTAAAATTAAGCAGTTCTTTTTTTTTTTTTTTTAAGATTTTTAAAATTTATTTATTTGAGACAGAATGAGAGAGAGCATGAGAGGGAGGAGGGTCAGAGGGAAAAGCAGACTCCCTGCCGAGCAGGGAGCCCGATGCGGGACTCGATCCCAGGACTCCAGGATCATGACCTGAGCCGAAGGCAGTCGCTTAACCAACTGAGCCACCCAGGCGCCCTAAAATTAAGCAGTTCTTGACACATTTTAAATTCTTTTTGAATTTTTATTATTTCACATTGTACACATAAAGTAAGACATTATTGTTTGTAGATTTTACTACTGAAAATTCTCGTAATTCGGGGCTCCTGGGTGGTTTAGTCAGTTGAACATCTGATTCTTGATTTTGGCTCAGGTCATGATCTCGGGGTCCTGGGATCAAACACTGAGTCCGGCTCCGTGCTCAGCAGAGTCTGCTTGAAATTCTCTCTCCCTCTGACACCCCCCCGCCACATGCCTGCACTCTCTAAATAAATAAATACAGTCTTTTTTTGATTTTATTTATTGGGGCGCCTGGGTGGCTCAGTTGTTAAGTGTCTGCCTTCGGCTCCGGTCATGATCCCAGGGTCCTGGGATCAAGCCCCACATTGGGCTCCCTGCTCGCCAGGAAGCCTGCTTGTCCCTCTCCTATTCCCTCTGCTTGTGTTCCTGCTCTTGCTGTCTTTCTCTCTGTCAAATAAATAAATAAAATCTTTAAAAAGAAAAAGATTTTATTTATTCATTTGAGAGAGAGAGAGAGAATGGCAGTGGGGAGGGGCGAAGGGAGAGGGAGAAGCAGGCTCCCCACTGAGCAAGGAGCCCGATGCAGGGCTTGATCCCAGGACCCTGAGATCATGACCTGAGCCAAAGGCAGATGTTTAACTGACTGAGCCACCCAGGCGCCCCTAGGTAAATAAAATCTTTAAAAAAAATTCTCATAATTCACATTCTTATAAAAGGTAGTTGCCCTGCTGTGGATGCCATCCTAACTAAGTGATCAAAGTTAAGGTCACCTGAAAGAGACATCACTGGGCCTTCTTGTTGAGAGGTACCGAGAAGGACACTACCTCACCCACCTCCCACCCTGAGGGTATTCCCCCCATAACCTGACTCTCTTTGTGGAGACATCAGACAAACTCCTGTTTGTGTGATGTTCTACAGAGTAACTAACTGACCTTTGTACTCTTCAAACATTTCAAGGTCAAGAAACACAAAGACTGAGGAACTATTCTAGTTGAAAGAGGACTAAAGGGACCTGACACCTGTATATGCTACTTGACCCTGGAATGGAGCCAAGAAGGTGGTAGAAGAGCTATAAAGGACATTATTGGGACAGTGGACAAAATTTGAATGTGAATGATGGAATAGACAATAGTATAATATCAGTGTCACATTTCCTGAGTTTGATCATTCTGTTGTCACCATGTCCTTGAGTTTGGTAAGTGCATACTGAGATATTTAGAGAGAGGAGGGCACAAAGTATGAAACAATCTGAGAGAATGAAGGAGAAGGGTGGGGAGAGAAACTGATACAATGCACATGATGAATGGGGCAAAGTGAAAACAATTAGTGAAGCTCCCTGGGTAAAGGTATTTGGGAATTCTCTGTACTGTTTTTGCAACTTTTCTATAAACTTGAAATTATATCAGAATAAAAAGTTACAAAAACAGATGTTTACTCTGTATTCACTGCAATCTAAATACCTTTTTTTCCCCCATGTTACAATGTCTCTGAATTTGGGATGCATCTTGCAATCCATGCTGTTTTAGTATTGTGTCAGATTTTAACAACAGTTTTTCTTTTTTAGTCATTGGTTTTAGAATCAGTGGCATCTTGGATTTGATGAACTGTGGTATTTTCTCTGGCTTTGTTGTCTGAAGAGGTGGGAAAAAAGACAGTCCTTCAAGTAGTTTCCTGTGTATAGCATTTTCGTTCCCTAATGCTTCAGAGTAGGCCAGCCATCCAGCTGCCTTTGCTCATTCCCCTTCCGTGCCTCATAGACATTTCAAACTCAACACATTCCAGTTGGATTTCTGTCTTCACCTCCAGCACTCCAAACTGCTCTTCCTTTGTGTTTCCTGTCTCAGGGAGTGGAAACCTGATTTTTAGCCAATGATGGCCTAGGAATGACCCCATGGGAAGAGTGTATGAGGGAGATGAGTCAGTGTGAGGCCTTCGCCCAGTCTCACCTCAGGACAGATACTAGTTTTAGTGCTGCCCATTTCTTGAAGTGTCTTTGGGCTCCAAATGTTTGTGCCTCGTTTTCTCCATTTGTTAAGTGAGAATGGCTTCCCAAGTCTATTAAGATAATGGACGAGACAACTTAAGGTACAATAAAACTCTGAAATTCTGTGATTTAAATGGGAGAGTTTTTAAAAAGACTCTTATACTGTAATCATTCAAACAGCTGATTCCCGTTAGGCAGACAACCCTGAGCTCATAGGTCAATGAGGGACAGGTGTGTGGCCAGGCTCCTGCTTCTTGACTCCTAGCACTTGCTCCCAGATTTCTTTCCTGTTCCGGGTCTAGTTCTGGGGTGAGTCAAGGTGGGGTTGATTTGTACACTGGATGCTCAAAGGGACTGCCGGGCACAGGTGCGTTTCATAGAACTTGAAGTAGCCTGGTGCTCCTGAGCTCCTCTCTGCACTGGGGCCACCAGTCACTGCAATGTTGGAAACTTCTGTGGCAGTGCGTCAAGTCTCATGAGCTCTTGAGCCCCCTGTGTGTCAGACTTGAAAAGGGTTCCATCCCAAGTGTTATTTTGCATCAGTCCAGGATTACAACGTTTTATTTTAGTTTATTTTGTTTGGCATGAACTTCAAGCAACTGCAATAGCAAAATACGGTGATTTCCCCAGGGCCTGGTTCTTGGACTGCCATGTTTCAACTACATTGAAGATTATTAGTTCTTGGCAATTCTGAATCTGCTTTATGGCCATTGAGTTGTTGCTGTTGACACTGACCTTCACAGCAGCCTCATTCTTTAGAAGTAGAAACCCAAAATCTTCAACCCACTGTTGGATTCTGTGGACTTTTTTTTTCCCTTAAGGTTTTTTTTTTTTTTTTAATTTTATTATGTTATGTCACCATACATTACGTTATTGGTTTTTGATGTAGTGTTCCATGATTCATCGTTTACGTATAACACCCAGTGCTGCATTCAATACGTGCCCTCTTTAATACCCATCACCAAGCTAACCCATCCCCCCACCCCCCTCCCCTCTAGAACCCTCAGTTTGTTTCTCAGAGTGTCTGTGGACTTTTAAATATGTGTAGAGAGGGGGGAAAGATGGCGGAGGAGTAGGGGACCCTATTTCAACTGGTCCCCGGAATTGAGCTGGATATCGACCAGGCCATTCTGAGCACCCACGAAACCAGCCTGAGATGTAAGAAGATCTGGATCTTTACAAACAGAATATCGCAGGTGGTTGGTTTTTATTTTTTTTATAAGATTTTATTTATTTATTTGAGACAGAGAATGAGATAGAGAGAGCACGAGACGGGGGACGGTCAGATGGAGAAGCAGACTCCCTGCTGAGCAGGGAACCCGATGCAGGACTCGATCCCGGGACTCCAGGATCATGACCTGAGCCAAAGGCAGTCGCTTAACCAGCTGAGCCACCCAGGCGCCCAGGCGGTTGGTTTTGAGGTAGGAAGCAAGGAGCTGTGATTCCGCGGGCAGATATCGGAGGATAAACGGCAGTGGGAGGGTGCCTGGCCGTGGGGATCCTACACCGCCAGTGAGCGACAGCTTCACGCACTGTGGACAGGCACAGACTCGCAGACCAGTAGCAGCGGGGAAAGGACTTTAGGGCAACCCCAGGGGTGGAAACCCAGGGCAGCAGGGTCGCGCCTGCGAATTGCAGCCCCCGGGACGGAAACCCGGAGTGGCGGAGTCGCCCGCACGTGAACTGGGAGCAGCTGGTGGTTTTAGAAGCACAAAGGGCAGAGACATGCCCCGACCTGGAGGCAGGACTGGGGGTGCTGCGGAGGGGATCACAACCCAGGACGCTGCAGTTTATAGCAGCACGGACAGAAACGGAGACAGTGTGGCCTGGAGAGCTCACTGAAGAACAGACTATGATCTCTCTGCTCTGAGGCAGAGGGTTGGAAACGGTCTCTTCTGCTCTGACTCTCAGAAGAGATGCAGAAAGCTGCCAGGGAAAGGTGCCGAGGACAAAAGCCCCAAAAACTGATTCCCACTGAGCCCAACCCCCGCCACAGGGGCGCAGGGCAACTCCGCCCAAACGGGGCTGCCTGAGTAACAGCACGGCAGGCCCCTCCCGCAGAAGACAGGCTGGGAAAACAAGAGGCCAGCAACCCTAAGGTCCCAAGAAAACAGGTGCATCTTGCTTGGGTTCTGGTCAATAATTTGGACTCTATACATTCCTTCAAACACCCATCAACAGAATGACTAGGAGGAGGAGCCCCCAAAATAGAAAAGACTCAGAGATTATGACTTATGCTTTAGATTTACAGATGGATGCAGATATAACCAAGATGTAGGAGATGGAATTCAGGCTAGCAATTGTGAAGACAATGGCTAGAATGGAGAAATCAATTAATGGCAACATAGAGCCTCTAAGGGCAGAAATGAAAGGTGAATTGGCAGAACTTAAAAATGCTATCAATGAGATCCAATCCAATCTAGATAATCTAACAGCTAGGGTAACTGAGGCAGAAGAGAGAATAAGTGACCTGGAAGACAATATAATAGATAAAAAAGGAAAAGAGGAGGCCAGGGAAAAACAACTCAGAATCCATGAAAATAGAATCAGAGAAATAAGTGACACCATGAAGCGTTCGAATGTCAGAATAATTGGAATCCCGGAGAAAGTGGAGAGAGAGAGAGGACTAGAAGATGTATTTGAGCAAATCATAGCTGAGAACTTTCCTAATCTGGGGAATGAAACAAACATTCGAGTCCTAGAGGCAGAGAGGACCCCTCGTAAGATCAAGGAAAACAGACCAACACCCCAGCATGTAATAGTAAAACTTGCAAATCGTAGAACTAAGGAAACCATCTTAAGGGCAGTTGGGGGAAGAGATTCCTTACGTACAGAGGGAGGAACATCAGAATAACGTCAGACCTATCCACAGAGACCTGGCAAGCCAGAAAGGCCTGGCAAGACCTATTCAGGGTACTAAATGAGAAGAACATGCAGCCAAGAATACTTTATCCGGCAAGGCTTTCATTTAGAATGGATGGAGAGATGCAGAGCTTCCACGACTGGCAGAAACTGAAAGAATATGTGACCACTAAGCCGGCCCTGCAAGAAATATTAAGGGGGGTTCTATAAAAGGAGAAAGACCCCAAGAGTGATATACAGCAGAAATTTACAGGGACAATCTATAGAAACAACGTCTTCACAGGCAACATGATGACAATTAATTCATATCTTTCAATAATCACTCTCAACATGAATGGCCTAAACAAACGCTCCCATAAAACGGCACAGGGTTGCAGATTGGATAAAAAGATAGGACCCATTCATATGCTGTCTACAAGAGACTCATTTTGAACCTAAAGATACATCCGACTGAAAGTGAAGGGATGGAGATCCATCTTCCATGCCAGCGGACCTCAAAAGAAAGCTGGGGTAGCAATTCTTATATCAGACAAATTAGATTTTAAACTAAAGTCTGTAATAAGAGACACAGAAGGACACTATATCATTCTGAAAGGGTCTATCCAAAAAGAAGATCTAACAATTGTAAATATCTATGCCCCCAACATGGGAGCAGCCATCCAGATAAGCCAACTGTTAACCAAATAAAGAGTCATATTGATAACAATATGTTAATTGTAGGAGACCTCAATACTCCACTCTCAGCAATGGACAGATCATCTAAGCAGAAAATCAACAAGGAAACAAGAGCTTTGAATGATACATTGGACCAGATGGACCTCATAGATATTTACAGAACATTCCACCCTAAAACAACAGAATATTCATTCTTCTCGAGCACACATGGAACTTTCTCCAGAGTAGACCATATACTGGGTCACAAATCAGGTCTCAACCGATACCAAAAGATTGAGATTATTCCCTGCATATTCTCAGACCACAATGCTCTAAAACTGGAACTCAGTCACAAGAAAAAATTTGGCAGAAAGTGAAACACTTGGAAGCTAAAGACCACTGTGCTCAAGAATGTTTGCGTCAACCAGGAAATCAAAGAAGAACTTAAACAATTCATGGAAATCAATGAGAAAGAAAACACATCGGTCCAAAACCTATGGGATACTGCAAAGGCGGTCCTAAGAGGGAAATACATAGCCATCCAAGCCTCACTCAAAAAAATAGAAAAATCCCAAATTCACCAACTAACTCTACACCTTAAAGAACTAGAGAAAAAGCAACAAATGATGCCTAAGCCACGCATTAGAAGAGAAATAATTAAAATTAGAGCAGCAATCAATGAATTAGAAACCAGAAACACAGTAGATCAGATCAACGAAACTGGAAGTTGGTTCTTTGAAAGAATTAATAAGATTGATAAACCACTGGCCAGACTTATGCAAAAGAAAAGAGAAAGGACCCAAATTAATAAAATTATGAATGAAAGGGGAGAGATCACGACTAACACCAAGGAAATAGAAACAATTATTAGAAATTATTATCAACGTATGGTGACTAATATAACATAATAAGATTAAAAACTACAAAAAAAATTATTATCAACAACTATATGCCAATAAATAAACTGAGCAATCTGGATGAAATGGAGGCCTTCCTGGAAACCTGTAAGCTGCCCAGACTGAAACAGGAAGAAATTGACAACCTGAATAGGCCAATAACCAGTAACGAGATTGAAGCAGTGATCAAAAACCTCCCAAAAAACAAGAAGTCCAGGGCCTGATGGATTCCCTGGGGAGTTCTACCAAACATTCAAAGAAGAAATAATACCTATTCTACTGAAGCTGTTTCAAAAAATAGAAACAGAAGGAAAACTTCCAAACTCATTCTATGAGGCCAGCATTATCTTAATCCCCAAACCAGGCAAAGACCCCATCAAAAAGGAGAATTTCAGACCCCTATCCCTGAAGAATATGGATTCCAAAATCCTCAACAAAATCCTAGCTAATAGGATCCAACAATACATTAAAAGGATCATCTACCACAACCAAGTGGGATTTATCCCCGGGATGCAAGGGTGGTTCAACATTTGCAAATCAATCAGTGTGATAGAACACATTAATAAGAGGAGGGAGAAGAACCATATGGTCCTCTCAATTGATGTAGAAAAAGCATTTGACAAAATACAACATCCTTTCCTGATTAAAACTCTCCAGAGTATAGGGATAGAGGGAACATTCCTCAAGCTCATTAAATCCATCTGTGAAAACCCACAGCTAATATCATCCTCAATGGGGAAAAGCTGAGAGCCTTTCCCTTAAGTTCAGGAACACGTCAAGGATGCCCACTCTCGCCACTATTGTCCAACATAGTACTAGAAGTCCTAGCAACAGCAATCAGACAACAAAAAGAAATAAAAGGTATTCAAATTGGCAAAGAAGTCAAACTCTCTCTTTTCGCAGATGACATGATACTTTATGTGGAAAACCCAAAAGACTCCACCCCCAAATTACTAGAACTCATCCAGAAATTCAGTAATGTGGCAGGATACAAAATCAATGCACAGAAATCAGTTGCTTTCTTATACACTGATGACACAATTGTTGAAAGAGAAATTAGAGAAACGATTCCATTTACAATAGCACCAAAAACCATAAGATACCTCGGAATAAACCTAACCAAAGAGGTAAAGGATCTATACTCTAGGAACTACAGAGCACTCATGAAAGAAATTGAAGAAGACACAAAAAGATGGAGAAGCATTCCATGCTCATGGATCGGAAGAATAAACATTGTTAAAATGTCTATGCTACCTAGAGCAATCTATACCTTCAGTGCCATCCCGATCAAAATTCCAATGACATTTTTCAAAGTGCTGGAACAAACAATCCTAAAATTTGTATGGAATCAGAAAAGACCCCAAATCGCCAAGGAAATGTTGATAAAGAGAAACAAAGCTGGGGGCATCACGTTGCCCGATTTCAAGCTCTATTACAAAGCTGTGATCACCAAGACAGCATGGTACTGGCACAAAAGGAGACATATAGGCCAGTGGAACAGAATAGAGAACCCAGATATGGACCCTCCACTCTATGGTCAAATAATCTTTGACAAAGCAGGAAAAAACATGCAATGGAAAAAAGACAGTCTCTTTGGTGCTAAATGGTGCTGGGAAAATTGGCCAGCCACATGCAGAAGAATGAAACTCAACCATTCTCTAACACCATTCACAAAGATAAACTCAAAGTGGATGAAAGACCTCAATGTGAGACAGGAATCCATCAGAATCCTAGAGGAGAACATAGGCAGTAACCTCTTTGACATGGCCCACAGCAACTTCTTTCAAGATACATCTCCAAAAGCTAGTGAAACAAAAGCAAAAATGAACTTTTGGGACTTCATCATGATAAAAAGCTTCTGCACAGCAAAGGAAACAGTCAACAAAACAAAGAGGCAACCCACAGAACGGGAGAAGATATTTACAAATGACACTAGAGATAAAGGGCTGGTATCCAAGATGTATAAAGAACTTCTCAAACTCAATACCCAAAAAACAAATAATCAAGTCAAAAAGTGGGTAGAAGATAATGAAAAGACACTTCTCTGAAGAAGACATACAAATGGCTAACAGACACATGAAAAAATGATCATCATTAGCCATCAGGGAAATCCAAATCAAAACCACACTGAGATACCACCTTGCACCAGTTAGAATGGCCAAAATGGACAGGGAAAGAAACAACAAATGTTGGAGAGGTTCTGGAGAAAGGGGAACCCTCTTACACTGTTGGTGGGAATGCAAGTTGTTGGTACAGCCACTTTGGAAAACAGTGTGGAGGTTCCTCAAAAATTTAAAAATAGAGCTACCCTATGACCCAGCAATTGCACTACTGGGTATTTACCCCAAGGACACAGATGTAGTGAAAAGAAGGGCCATATGCACCCCAGTGTTCATAGCAGCAATGTCCGCAGTAGCCAAACTGTGGAAAGCCGAGATGCCCTTCAACAGATGAATGGATAAAGGAGATGTGGTCCATATATACAATGGAATATGACTCAGCCATCAGAAAAGATGAATACCCAACTTTTACATCAACATGGATGGGACTGGAGGAGATTATGCTAAGTGAAATAAGTCAAGCAGGGAAAGTCAATTATCATATGGTTTCACTTATTTGTGGAACATAAGGAATAACATGGATGACATTAGGAGAAGGAAGGGAAAAATGGGGGGGGGGAATTGGAGGGAGAGATGAACCATGAGAGACTATGGACTCTGAGAAACAAACAGGGTTTTAGAAGGGGGGGTGGGAGAGGGGATGGGTTAGCCCGGTGATGGGTATTAAGGAGGGCACGTACTGCATGGAGCCCTGGGTGTTATACGAAAACAATGGATCGTGGATCACCACATCAAAAACCAATGATGTATTGTATGGTGACTAACATAATAAAATTGAAAAGGTATGTATATATTAAATGAAAAAATAAATATGTGTAGAGAACAGAGAAGATCACCATTTACCTTTATATCTTGATTGCATGTCTGGAATCTCAGATGAGAAAGTTGGGACAATAACGAGGGGGGATTGTCATGGTTTTCTAAATAAATCTTATCGATTGTGTTATTTTATTCTCTTATTTTCTTTATAGGCAACATGAAACAAAGGTTACACCCTGGTTCTGGTGAAGAGAAGGTATCTCACTGTTTTATAGCAGATGAATAGAAATGCATTGGGATATGGACTGTTTGGTTGAAGTATTGCTTTATAATTTTGGTGACTATTCAAGTTAGTGTTCTTTCCTTATAATTAGGTTTACTAATATAAAATTCTTGTAGAACATTAGGACCTTCTGGTTTGGTTTAGAGCTGGAAGAGACATTGCCCCATATATTCTGGATTTCAGAGTCCTGACTTATACATGGAAAAACTTTTTTTTTTTTTAATATTCAAAACCACTTAGTATGTTTGGATATTATTAGTAGGCATGAGGCAGGATGTAGAGGTTGGTAGTTCTGACTGTTAGACCTCAGTATGTGTTCATTTACTAGCTCTGTGATTTTGGGCAAATACTTAACCTCTCAGTGCTTCAATATCCTCACGTTTTTTTAAAATTTATTTTTATTATCAACATGTAATATATTACTTGTTTCAGGGGTACAGGTCTGTGATTCATCAGTCTTACACAGTACACAGCGCTCACTACAACACATACCCTCCCCAGTGTCCATCACCCAGCCACCTTATCCCTCCCATCCCCCTCCACTCCAGCAACCCTCAGGTTGTTTCCTGAGATTAAGAGTCTCTTATGGTTTGTCACCCTCACTGGTTTCATCTTGTTTCATTTTTTCCTCTCTTCCCCTATGATGCTCTGCTTTGTTTCTCAAATTCCTCATATTGGTGAGCTCATATGATAGTTGTCTTTCTCTGATTGACTTATTTCGCTTAGCATAATACCCTCTAGTTCCATCCACGTCATTGCAAGTGGCAAGATTTCATTTTTTGATGGCTGCATAATATTTCATTGTATATATATACCACATCTTCTTTATCCGTTCATCTGTTGATGGACATCTAGGCTTTTTCCATAGTTTGGCTATTGTGGACACTGCTGCTATAAACATTGGGGTGCAGGTGCCCCTTTGGATTACTACATTTGTATCTTTGGGGTAAATACCCAGTAGTGCAATTGCTGGGTCGTATGGTAGCTTTATTTTCACTTTTTGAGGAACCTCCATACTGTTTTCCAGAGTGGCTGCACCAGCTTGCATTCCCACCAACAGTGTAGGAGGGTTCCCCTTTCTCCGCATCCTCGCCAACATCTGTTTTCTTGACTTGTTAAGGTGTAAGGTGGTATCTCATTGAGGTTTTGATTTGTATTTCCCTGATGCTGAGTGATGTTGAGCACTTTTTCATGTGTCTATTCGTCATTTGGATGTCTTCTTTGCAGAAATGTCTGTTCATGTCTTCTGCCCATTTCTTGATTGGATTATTTGTTCCTTGGGTGTTGAGTTTGATAAATTCTTTATAGATTTTGGATACTAGCCCTTTATCTGATATGTCATTTGCAAATATCTTCTCCCATGCTGTCGGTGTTCTTTTGGTTTTGTTGAATGTTTCCTTTGCTGTGCAAAAGCTTTTTATCTTGATGTAGTTCATTTTTTGCCCTTGCTTCCCTTGTCTTTGGTGATGTTTATAGGAAGAAGTTGCTGTGCCTGAGGTTGAAGAGGTTGCTGCCCCGTGTTCTCCCCTAGGATTTTGATGGATTCCTGTCTCACATTTAGGTCTTTCATCCATTTTGAGTCTATTTTTGTGTGTGGTGTACGCAAATGGTCCAGAAACAGATTTCTGCATGTGGCTGTCCAATTTTCCCAACACCATTTTTTGAAAAGACTGTCTTTTTTTCCATTGGATATTCTTTCCTGCTTTGTCCAAGATTAGTTGACCATAGAGTTGAGGGTCCATTTCTGAGTTCTCTATTCTGTTCCGTTGATCTATGTGTCTGTTTTTGTGCCAGTACCATGCTGTCTTGTTGATTACAGCTTTGTAATAGAGCTTGAAGTTCGGAATTGTGATGCCACCAGCTTGGCTTTTCTTTTTCAACATTCCTCTGGCTATTTGAGGTCTTTTCTGGTTCCATCAATATCCTCACCTTTAATATGGGGCTAACAGTGGTGCCTCCCTCACAAGGCTGATAAATTCCTAAGTGCTTAGGAATGTGCCCATTGAATGATGAGCTCAAGAAATAGGTGTTTTGTATTATCACAGGATTATTTGGCAGAAGCAAGCAGCCTACTGAGGGGTCAGAGGTAGAGACCTCTTTCCTGTGGCTCTGACTATGGAGGACTTACACAGCTGGGAGTAGAGTGTTTAGAAAATCTCCTAGTGCCCTTTTCATTTTTCCTCCCTCAACTTTTAAAGTTCACTTGACTGAAATAAAAATAAATAGCAACAGTCGTCCCACCAAAAGAAATGTCATAATGGCAAAATATGCAAATACTTCAAAAAATAATAAATTAGGGGGGCGCCTGGGTGGCTCAGATGGTTAAGCATCTGCCTTCGGCTCAGTTCATGATCCTAGGGTCCTGGGATCGAGCCCTGCGTCGGGCTCCCTGCTCAGCAGGGAGCCTGCTTCTCCCCCTCCCTTTGCTTCTCCCCCTGCTCATGTTCTCTCTCTCTCTCCCTGTATATCTCTGTGTCCCGAATGAATAAATAAAAAAATCTTTAAAAAACAAACAAAAAAACCCCCAAAATAATAAACTAGGTACTTAAAGGAAAAGAATGTATTAACAAGACCTTATTACCCTCCAGGTTCTGTGCTCATTTCCCGCAGTGTGTATTTTGTGGAGTTGAAATGGGAGCGTGTGCTAGATTTCTGCTTTGTTCTACTAATTTCAGGTTTGTTTGTTTGTTTTTCCCCATTCCCCACTCCCAACATCACTGGTGTCAGCAGTCTAACATATGCTTTGATTGGGATGTCATCTCTGCAGTAATTTTAGGTTTGTCTTTTTTTAACGGACAAGTGTTTGTGTGTTGATGGAGTTTACAGCCTTGTCTGTTGATATATACCATGGTGTGTTTTGTTTCCCTTTTGTTAGGCTTTTGATTTTGTTCTGAGCAGTTAGCGACTTTCAACTAACATTCTATGAAGAATACAGTCTTCCTGTTTTCTTTTTCTTTGGATATAAAATGTATGCATCTTCCTTCTTTCTTATAGCCCTGCCAGACATTGCCCACTCATATTGCACGTGGGTGGGTGTGCAGTGGGATCTCTGATCAGAACTTCCCCACTGGCTCCTCTGTGTTGGGGGGTGCGGGAGGGTCAGCCCTTGACCCTGGTGTGCCAGACAGATGGAATCATGTCACCTATGCCCTGGTGTGAAAAAGTCTTAAATTGTTTTAATTTGGGTTTTTTTACTGAAAAGCAAGACTGTGCCTATTCAATGTTTGCTTATATTTTTTAATGAAAAGCAAGATTGTACCCCTAGGTGATCATCCTCTTTTCCTGGATCTCTTGACCACATTGTTCTTCCCAGAGTGAGAATGCTGAAGCAAGCAGCAGCATGCTCCTTCTGCTCACCTCTTGGTCTGTATTTGCTAATAATGTATTAACGAGGAGGTTTCACAGTAACTCGCTCAGCTTCTCAAACATTTTAGAAAAGAAAAAAAGTTAGTATTCACACAAATTGTTCCCCCTGGTGAACTGATAAAGCTCCGGGTGGTTCTGTGACCAGTAATAATATTTCTCAAATGGTAAGGGTTGTGGGAGCTCACATTCCCGGATGTGAGTTGCGCAACGGCATTCAGGAAAGAATCTGTGCTGCTTGCCTCCCACCTTGCCCTAGCGCCAGCGCTCGAGAAGTTGAGGTTACTAGTCCTCAGTGCCTGTTTGTCTCTCTCGAGATCTATGTGCACCCACATCTCCCCTCTCCTTCACAGTGGCCTCCCGGGAGGAGGTGACCCACCTAGCTCCATTTGACGCAGACAGGCTGCAGCCGTTGGATGGGAGGGAGATTGCAGCCTCACAGACCAGTATTCCACACTGTTGCTGCTCAGACGGGAGTGAGGTTGAGACCCTTTGGGAAGTTAGTGATCACAGGCCCTCAGAGGTAAACTGAAACTATTTTATTCGATAAAACTAGGTGTAAATGCCTTAGCATTTATAAACCTGCAGCAGGATAATTAACTGAAGTTCAGTACGTGTTTTATTCTCTTTTTTCAATTCCAAGACAGCAGCTAGACTTTGGTGTTCCCTTGCCTTCAGGGGGCTTTATATTATAGGGCTGAAGGCAGAAGTTTCTGGAAAATGATCTCCTTCCCCTTAAAAAAAATTGCATATGCTAAAATTGACGTGTGTGTGTGTGTGTGTGTGTATGTTTATGGTTCTGAGAGTTGAAACACACGTATAGATTTGTAACTGTCACAACAATGAGAATACAGAACAGTTCCATCACCCCAAAAAACACTCTTGCTACCCCTTTGTAGTCCTAAATCCTGCCCACCTGTTTGCTCACCCTGTAGTTCTACCTTTTCCAGAATGTCGTATCAGTGGAATCTTAGAGCATGTGACCTTTCCAAACTGGCTTCTCTCAGTATTTGTGGTGTTGACTGTATTAGCAATTTGTTCCTTTTATTGATGAGTAGCATTCAAGGTGAAGATGGATGTCAATCCATTTACCAGTTGGACGATGTTAGGATATTTTCCAGTTTTTGACAGTTGTGAATACAGCTGCTACAAACATTTGTCATACAAGTTTTGTGTAAACATGTTTTTGCTTTTCTACGGTAAATACCAAGGTATGGGGTTGCTGAGTCACACACTAAGTCTCTATTTAATTTGGAACTGCTTTCTTTTCAGAGTGGCTCTACCGTTTTGCATTTCCAGCAGCAATGTATGAGAGTTTAATTTGTTCTCCTTGTCAGTTCCTGGTATTGGAATTTCTTAAAAATTTTAATGTTAGCTATTCTTTTTTTTTTTTTTTTTTTTTTTTTTTTTTAAATGTCAATTTTTTTTTTTTCTTTTTTTTTTTTTTTAATTTTTTTATTCTTATGTTAATCCCCTTACATTACAACATTAGTTTTAGATGAAGTGTTCCATGATTCATTGTTTGTGCACAACACCCAGTGCTCCATGCAGAATGTGCCCTCCTAAATACCCACCACCAGGCTAACCCATCCTCCCACCCCCCTCCCCTCTAGAACCCTGTTTGTTTTTCAGAGTCCATCGTCTCTCATGGTTCGTCTACCCCTCCGATTTCCCCCGCTTCATTCTTCCCCTCCCGCTACCTTCTTCTTCTTCTTCTTTTTTTTTTTTTCTTAACATATATTGCATTATTTGTTTCAGAGGTACAGATCTGAGATTCAACAGTCTTGCACAATTCACAGCGCTTACCAGAGCACATACACTCCCCAGTGTCTATCACCCAGTCCCCCCATCCCTCCCACCCCACCCCCCACTCCAACAACACTCAGTTTGTTTCCTGCGATTAAGAATTCCTCATATCAGTGAGATCATATGATACATGTCTTTCTCTGTTTGACTTATTTCACTCAACATAATACCCTCCAGTTCCATCCACGTCGTTGCAAATGGCAAGATCTCATTCCTTTTGATGGCTGCATAATATTCCATTGTATATATATACCACATCTTCTTTATCCATTCATCTGTCGATGGACATCTTGGCTCTTTCCACAGTTTGGCTATTGTGGACATTGCTGCTATAAACATCGGGGTGCACGTAGCCCTTCGGATCCCTACTTTTGTATCTTTGGGGTAAATACCCAGTAGTGCAATTGCTGGATCATATGGTAGCTCTATTTTCAACTTTTTGAGGAACCTCCATACAGTTTTCCAGAGTGGCTGCACCAGCTTGCATTCCCACCAACAGTGTAGGAGGGTTCCCCTTTCTCCGCATCCCCGCCAACATCTGTCGTTTCCTGACTTGTTAATTTTAGCCATTCTGACTGGTGTGAGGTGATATCTCATTGAGGTTTTGATTTGGATTTCCCTGATGCCGAGCGATATTGAGCACTTTTTCATGTGTCTGTTGGCCATTTGGATGTCTTCTTTGGAAAAATGTCTGTTCATGTCTTCTGCCCATTTCTTAATTGGATTCTTTGTTCTTTGGGTGTTGAGTTTGATGAGTTCTTTATAGATTTTGGATACTAGCCCTTTATCTGATATGTCATTTGCAAATATCTTCTCCCATTCTGTCGGTTGTCTTTTGGTTTTGTTAACTGTTTCCTTTGCTTTGCAAAAGCTTCTTATCTTGATGAAGTCCCAATAGTTCATTTTTGCCCTTGCTTCCCTTGCCTTTGGCGATGTTTCTAGGAAGAAGTTGCTTCGGCTGAGGTCAAAGAGGTTGTTGCCTGTGTTCTCCTTTAGGATTTTGATGGACTCCTGTCTCACATTGAGGTCTTTCAACCATTTGGAGTCTATTTTTGTGTGTGGTGTAAGGAAGTGGTCCAGTTTCATTCTTCTGCATGTGTCTATCCAATTTTCCCAACACCATTTGTTGAAGAGACTGTCTTTGTTCCATTGGACATTCTTTCCCGCTTTGTCGAAGATTAGTTGACCATAGAGTTGAGGGTCCATTTCTGGGCTCTCTATTCTGTTCCATTGATCGATGTGTCTGTTTTTGTGCCAGTACCATGCTGTCTTGATGATGACAGCTTTGTAATAGAGCTTGAAGTCCGGAATTGTGATGCCACCGGCTTTGCTTTTCTTTTTCAATATTCCTCTGGCTATGCGGGGTCTTTTCTGGTTCCATACAAATTTTAGGATTATTTGTTCCATTTCTTTGAAAAAAGTGGATGGTATTTTGATGGGGATTGCATTGAATGTGTAGATTGCTCTAGGTAGCATTGACATCTTCACAATATTTGTTCTTCCAATCCATGAGCATGGAACGTTTTTCCATTTCTTTGTGTCTTCCTCAATTTCTTTCATGAGTATTTTATAGTTTTCTGAGTACAGATCCTTTGTCTCTTTGGTTAGATTTATTCCTAGGTATCTTATGGTTTTGGGTGCAATTGTAAATGGGATCGACTCCTTAATTTCTCTTTCTTCTGTCTTGTTGTTGGTGTATAGGAATGCCACTGACTTCTGTGCATTGATTTTATATCCTGCCACTTTACTGAATTCCTGTATGAGTTCTAGCAGTTTTGGGGTGGAGTCTTTTGGGTTTTCCACATAAAGTATCATATCATCTGCAAAGAGTGAGAGTTTGACTTCTTCTTTGCCAATTTGGATGCCTTTGATTTCTTTTTGTTGTCTGATTGCTGTGGCTAGGACTTCCAATACTATGTTGAATAGCAGTGGTGATAGTGGACATCCCTGCCGCGTTCCTGACCTTAGGGGGAAAGCTCTCAGTTTTTCCCCATTGAGAATAATATTTGCTGTAGGTTTTTCATAGATGGCTTTTATGATATTGAGGTATGTACCCTCTATCCCTATACTCTGAAGAGTTTTGATCAAGAAAGGATGCTGTACTTTGTCAAAAGCTTTTTCGGCATCTATCGAGAGGATCATATGATTCTTGTTCTTTCCTTTGTTAATGTACTGTATCACATTGATTGATTTGCGGATGTTGAACCAACCTTGCAGCCCAGGGATAAATCCCACTTGGTCATGGTGAATAATCCTTTTAATGTACTGTTGGATCCTATTGGCTAGTATTTTGGTGAGAATTTTTGCATCCATGTTCATCAGGGATATTGGTCTGTAATTCTCCTTTTTGATGGGGTCTTTGTCTGGTTTGGGGATCAAGGTAATGCTGGCCTCATAAAATGAGTTTGGAAGTTTTCCTTCCGTTTCAATTTTTTGGAACAGTTTCAGAAGAATAGGTATTAATTCTTCTTGAAATGTTTGGTAGAATTCCCCTGGGAAGCCATCTGGCCCTGGGCTTTTGTTTTTTGGGAGATTTTTGATGACTGCTTCAATTTCCTTAGTGGTTATAGGTCTGTTCAGGTTTTCTATTTCATCCTGGTTCAGTTTTGGTAGTTGATACATCTCTAGGAATGCATCCATCTCTTCCAGGTTATCTAATTTGCTGGCATAGAGTTGCTCATAATATGTTCTTATAATTGTTTGTATTTCTTTGGTGTTGGTTGTGATCTCTCTTCTTTCATTCATGATTTTGTTGATTTGGGTCATTTCTCTTCTCTTTTTGATAAGTCTGGCCAGGGGTTTATCAATCTTGTTAATTCTTTCAAAGAACCAGCTCCTAGTTTCGTTGATCTGTTCTACTGTTCTTTTAGTTTCTATTTCATTGATTTCTGCTCTGATCTTTATGATTTCTCTTCTCCTGCTGGGTTTAGGCTTTATTTGCTGTTCTTTCTCCAGCTCCTTTAGGTGTAGGGTTAGGTTGTGTACTTGAGACCTTTCTTGTTTCTTGAGAAAGGCTTGTATTGCTATATACTTTCCTCTTAGGACTGCCTTTGCTGCATCCCAAAGATTTTGAACAGTTGTGTTTTCATTTTCATTAGTTTCCATGTATTTTTTTAATTCTTCTTTAATTTCCTGGTTGACCCATTCATTCTTCAGTAGGATGCTCTTTAGCCTCCATGTATTTGAGTTCTTTCCGACTTTCCTCTTGGGATTGAGTTCTAGTTTCAAAGCATTGTGGTCTGAAAATAGGCAGGGAATGATCCCAATCTTTTGGTACCGGTTGAGACCTGATTTATGACCTAGGATGTGGTCGATTCTGGAGAATGTTCCATGGGCAGTAGAGAAGAATGTGTATTCCGTTGCTTTGGGGTGGAATGTTCTGAATATGTCTGTGAAGTCCATTTGGTCCAGTGTGTCATTTAAAGTCTTTATTTCCTTGTTGATCTTTTGCTTAGATGATCTGTCCATTTCAGTGAGGGGGATGTTAAAGTCCCCCACTATTATTGTATTGTTGTTGATGTGTTTCTTTGCTTTTGTTATTAATTGCCTTATATAATTGGCTGCTCCCATGTTAGGGGCATAGATATTTACAATTGTTAGATCTTCTTGTTGGATAGATCCTTTAAGTATGATATAGTGTCCTTCCTCATCTCTTATTACAGTCTTTGGTTTAAAATCTAATTTGTCTGATATAAGGATTGCCACCCCAGCTTTCTTTTGGTGTCCATTAGCATGGTAAATGGTTTTCCACCCCCTCACTTTCAATCTGGGGGTGTCTTTGGGTCTAAAATGAGTCTCTTGCAGACAGCATATCGATGGATCTTGTTTTTTAATCCAGTCTGTTAGCCTGTGTCTTTTGATTGGGGCATTTAGCCCATTTACATTCAAGGTAACTATTGAAAGATAGGAATTTAGTGCCATTGTATTGCCTGTAAGGTGACTGTTACCATATATTGTCTGTGTTCCTTTCTGGTCTATGTTGCTTTTAGGGTCTCTCTTTGCTTAGAGGACCCCTTTCAAGATTTCCTGTAGGGCTGGTTTTGTGTTTGCAAATTCCTTTAGTTTTTTTTTGTCCTGGAAACTTTTTATCTCTCCTTCAATTTTCAATGACAGCCTAGCTGGATAGAGTATTCTTGGCTGCATATTTTTCTCATTTAGTGCTCTGAATATATCCTGCCAGTCCTTTCTGGCCTGCCAGGTCTCTGTGGATAGGTCTGTTGCCAATCTAATGTTTCTACCATTGTAGGTTACATATCTCTTCTCCCGAGCTGCTTTCAGGATTTTCTCTTTGTCTGTGAGACTTGTAAGTTTTACTATTAGATGTCGGGGAGTTGACCTATTTTTATTGATTTTGAGAGGGGTTCTCTGTGCTTCCTGGATTTTCATGCCTGTTTCTTTCCCCAAATTAGGGAAGTTCTCTGCTATAATTTGCTCCATTATACCTTCTGCCCCCCTCTCTCTTTCTTCTTCTTCTGGGATCCCAATTATTCTAATGTTGTTTCGTCTTATGGTATCACTTATCTCTCGAATTCTGCCCTCATGATCCAGTAGTTGTTTATCTCTCTTTTTCTCAGCTTCTTTATTTTCCAGCATTTCATCTTCTATATTACTGATTCTCTCTTCTGCCTCATTTATTCTAGCAGTTAGTGCCCCCATTTTTGATTGCACCTCATTAATAGCCTTTTTGATTTCTACTTGGTTGGATTTTAGCTCTTTTACTTCTCCAGAAAGAGTTTCTCTAATAACTTCCATATTTTTTTCAAGCCCAGCTAGTATCTTTAAAGTGATGATTCTGAACTCTAGATCTGACATCGTACTAATGTCCGTATTGAGTAGGTCCCTGGCAGTCGGTACTGCCTCTTGTTCTTTTTGTTGAGGTGATTTTTTCCGTCTCGTCATTTTGTGCAGAGGAGAATAGATTAATGAGAGAACAAAATGCTAGCAGAGTAACCACGTCCCCAGAAAATATACTCTAAACAAATCAGAAAAGACCTGAAGCAGTGGGATAAGAAGGGGAAAGAGAGAAAAAAAAAAAAGAAAAAAAAAGAAAAAGATAAAGATAAAAACAACAACAAACAAAACAAAAGAACAACAACAAAAGAAAAACCAGAATGTGATCAAATATGATCTATATGGTATATAGATCAGTGCCGCACACTAGATTTGGGGTGTGTTTTGGTCTTTTAGAAGAAAGTGTCTCCCAAAATTTTAAAGAAAGAAAAACTTATATATGTACAAAAATAAGGGTTGATATGATGAAGGGATGGAAAATGACTGTAAAAATGGAAATTATAAAAAATTTTATAAAAGGAATTGATAAGAAGTTGTTTGAAAAAAGAAAGAGGATTTAAAAAAAGAAAAAAGAAAAAGAAAAAAAAAGGGAGAGGATGTGATCAGGCAGGGGAATAGAGAACACCATATACTAGAGATTTAGGGTATATTTTAATCTGTTAGAAGAAACTATCTCAAAATTTTAAAGAGAGAACAACTTATATATATAAGCCAAAAATATGGGTAACTACTATGAAGGGATAGAATATGACTCTAAAAATGAAAAATAAAAATGTTTTTTTTAAAAAAAAGGGATTGATAAGATGTTGTTTGAAAAAGGGAAAAAGAAAAATTCAAAAAGAAATAAAAAGACAAAAAGACAGTTAAAAAAAAATTAACTTTAAAAGACTAAGGAATCATGGTAAAAAAGCCGTGAATTCTATGTGCAGTAGTCCCTTAGCGCTGGAGTTCTGCTGTTCTCATTGATCGGTAAACTTGGTCTTGGCTGGCTGTTCTCGCTGATCTTCTGGGGAGGGGCCTGTTGCCGTGGTTTCCAAATGTCTCTGCCGGAGGCGGAATTGCCCCGCCCTTGCCCCCTCCCGGCTAAGTCATCTGCTCGGGTTTGCTCTCCGGGGCTTTTGTTCCCTGCGAGCTTTGCGTACAGCTTTGGAGGCCGAGAGTGAAAATGGCAGCCTCCCAATCTCCGCCCCGGAGGAGCCGAGAACTCGGGGCCCCGCTCCTCAGTGAGCCCCCAGAGAAAAGCCGTCAGTCACTCCCGTCTCCCCGGTCTGCAGCTGCACTCCGTGCTCAACCGGCCTGTGACCACGCGTTTCTATCTCTGGCACCGGACCCGGTCTGGAGTCTCCAAACCCAGCAGATCCCTGCGGTGCGCTCCCGCGCGGCTCCTCCCGGGGGAGGAAGGTGAGTCTCCCCGGATCGGCCGCTTGTTGGGTCCCTGCTGGAGGAGCAGGGGCCCGACTGGGCCGCGGATCGCGGTTAATGGCAACCCCAGCTGAGAGCCCGCGCCTGGGCTCCGCCTCTGCAGCCGGCTTCCCTGCTGCGTTACCTGGGAGCTCTGCTGCCCTCAGGCACCCCCGGTCTTTCTGTGACCCCGAGGGTCCTGAGACCACACTGTCCCGGAGGGTTCCACCCCCCGCTGAGCCACCAGAGTGACGTCCCTCGGCGGAGCTGACTTTTAAAAGTTCCGATTTTGTGCTCCGCGGCTCTATCACTTGCCAGAAGCGGCCGACGGAGGCCCCTCCCCCGCCGTCTATCCTCCCGAATATCGCCTCGGATTCACTTCTCCGCACGTCCTACCTTCCAGAAAGTGGTCGCTTTTCTGCTGAGACAGTTGTTGCTCTTCTTTTCTTCGATCTCCTGTTGAGTTTGTAGGTGTTCAGAATGGTTTGATCCCTATCCAGCTGAATTCCTGAGAGGAGACGAAATCCAGGTCTCCTACTCCTCCGCCATCTTGCTCCGCCCCCCTAATGTTAGCTATTCTAATAGACCTATAGTGGTGTCTCATTACAGTTTTAATTTGCATTTCCCTAGTGGTGAATCATGTTGAACATATTTTCATGCGCTAATTTCCGTCTGTATGTTTTCTCTGGAAGTGTGTCAGTTCTAGTGTTTTGCAAGTTTCTTTTTAATTGGGTTGTTTTCTAACTGTTCAGGTTTTTTTCTCTAACTGTTCAGTTTTAATAATTCTTTATATATTCTCTATGCAAACCCTTTGTGGGATATGTGGTTTGCAAAGATTTCTTCACAGTTTGTGGCTTGTCTTTCATTCTCTGAGCAGCGCCTTCCATACAGCAAAAAGTTTTAATTTTGCTGAAATCCAGTTTATTGATGTGCCTTGTATAGATTTTACTTTTTATGTCTTATTTTAAAAAGTCTAAGCTATAATGATTTCCACCTATGTTTTCTTCTAAAAGTGCTGTACTTTCACATTTTATGTTTAGAGTGATGATAAATTTTGAGTTAAGGGATGCCTGCATGGCTCAGGCAATTAAGCATCCACCTTCTGCTTAGGTCATGATCTCAAGACCTGGGATGGAGCCCCATCTGGCTCCCTGCTCAACAGGCAGTCTGCTTCTCCCTCTCCCTCTGCCTCTCCCCCCGACTTGTGCTCAGCTGCTCTCTCTCTCTCTCTCAAATAAATAAATAAATCTTTAAAACAATTTTTTTTTAGTTAAGTTTTGTGCTAGGTATGAGGTTTACATTGAAGGGTTTTTTTTTTCCCCTTTGCATGTGGATTGTTCCAACACCATTTATTGAAAAGAATATTCTTACTCCATCGAATTCTTTTGCAATTTTGTCAGAGATCAAATGGCCGTATTTATGAGTCTGTTAGTGAATTCTCTGGAATCTATTTCATTGACGTATGTGTGTTATGTTTATCCCTTCACCAATACCAAACTGTCTTAATAATAGAGATTTAAAGTAACTCTTTTTTCCTTTTTTTTTTTTACCTAAATTCAGTTAGCCAATATATCGTCATTAGTTTCAAATGTAGAGTTCAGTTATTCATCAGTTGCATATAACACCCAGTGCTCATCATATCACATGCCCTCCTTAACGCCCATCACCCAATTAACCCATTCCCCCAACCAACTCTCCTCCAGCAACCCTCAGTTTGTTTCCTATAGTTAAGTGTCTCATGGTTTGTCTCCTTCTCTGATTTCTTCCCATTCAGTTTTCCCTCCCTTCCCCAATGGTTCTCTGCTTTGTTTCTCATATTCCACATATGAGTGAAACCCCATGATAATGGTCTTTCTCTGCTTGACTTATTTCACTTAGCATAATCCCCTCCAGTTCCATCCATGTCGATGTAAATGGCAGGTATTCATCCCTTCTGATGGTTGAGTAATGTCCCATTGCATATGTGAAACACATCTTCTTATCCACTCATCTATTAAAGGATATCTGGGCTCTTTCCATAGTTTGGCAACTGTGGACATTGCTGCTATAAACATTGGGGTGCAGGTGCCCCTTTCAATCACTACATTTGTATATTTGGGGTAAATACCTAGTAGTGCAATTGCTGGGTCGTAGGGTAGCTCTATTTTTAACTTCTTGAGGAACCTCCATACTGTTTTCCAGAGTGACTGTACCAGTTTGCATTCCCACCAACAATGTAAGAAGGTGCCCCTTTCTCCTCATCTTTGCCGACATTTGTTGTTTCCTGACTTGTTCATTTTAGCCATTCTACTGGTGTGAGGTGGTATCTCATTTTGTTTTGATGTGTATTTCCCTGATGCCAAGTGATGTGAAGCATTTTTTTCATGTGTCTGTTGGCCATTTGTATGTCTTCTTTGGAGAAAAGTATGTTCATGTCTTCTGCCCAGTTCTTGACTGGATTCTTTGTTTTTTGGGTGTTGAGTTTGATAAGTTCTTTATAGATCTTGGATACTAGCCTTAACGTAACTCTTAAAAATAGGTAATATAAATTCTCCAGTTTATTCCTTTTTTGTTGAAATACTTTTGGCTGTTCTAGTTCCTTTGCCTTTCCATGTGCATTTTAAAACCCGCTTGTCTGTATCAATTTTGCTGGGATTCTGTTGGAATTAGGTTAAATCTACAGCTCAGTTTGAGGAGAATCACTGTTTCAGTCCTTTGGATAAATACCTAGTAGTGTAATTGCTGGGTCATAGGGTAGCTCTATTTTTAACTTTTTAAGGAACCTCCATACTGTATTCCAGAGTCACTGTACCAGTTCGCATTCCCACCGACAGTGTAAGAGGGTTCCCCTTTCTCCACAGCTTTCTTTTGATTAGCATTAGCATGGGATAGCTTTCTTTCTCTTTTAATCTATGTGTGCCTTTATATTTAAAGTGGGTTTCTTGTAGACAAAATATAGTTGGGTCTTGGGGCACCTGGCTGGCTCAGTCTGTAGAGCCTGTGACTCTTTTTTTTTTTTTTAATTTTTATTGTTATGTTAATCACCATACATCATTAGTTTTTGATGTAGTGTTCCATGATTCATTGTTTGTGCATAACACCCAGTGCTCCGTGCAGAACGTGCCCTCTTTAACACCCATTACCAAGCTAACCCATCCCCCCACCCCCCTCCCCTCTAGAACCCTCTGTTTTTCAGAGTCCATCATCTCTCCTGGTTCGTCTCCCCCTCCGATTCCCCCCCCTTCATTCTTCCCCTCCTGCTATCTTCTTCTTCTTTTTTTTTTTCTTAACATATATTGCATTATTTGTTTCAGAGGTACAGATCTGTGATTCAACAGTCTTGCACAATTCATGCCACTCACCATAGCACACACCCTCCCCAATGTCTATCACCCAGCCACCCCATCCCTCCCACCCCCCAACACTCCAGCAACCCTCAGTTTGTTTCCTGAGATTAAAAATTCCTCATATCAGTGAGGTCATATGTTACATGTCTTTCTCTGATTGACTTATTTCGCTCAGCATAACACCCTCCAGTTCCATCCACATCGTTGCAAATGAGCCTGTGACTCTTGATCTCAGGTTTGTGAATTCAAGCCTCACATTGGGTGTGGAGCATACTTTAAATAAATAAATAAATAAATAAATAAATAAATAAATAAATAAATAAATACACACACACACACACACACACATACACACAGTTGGGTCTTATTTTTCTATCCACACTGACAGTCTCTGTCTTTTGATTAATGTATTTAGACCATTCACATTGAAAGCAATTATTGATATAGTTGGATCAATAACTACCATATTTGTAACTGTTCATTGCATTTATTCTTTGTTTTCTTTTTTTTTTTTTTTAAGATTTTATTTATTTATTTGAGAGGGAAAGAGAGAGAGAGAGCAGAGGGAAGAGCAGAGGGAACAGGTCAAACTGACTCCATGTTGAGCTCATAGCCTGATGCAGGGCTGGATCCGAAGACCCTGAGATTATGACCTGAGCTGAAATCAAGAGTCAGGGGCTCAACCAGCTAATCTGTCCAGGTGCCCCTCTTTTTTTTTTTTTTTTTTTTAAAGATTTTATTTATTTATTTGACAGGGAGAGACACAGCGAGAGAGGAAACACAAGCAGGGGGAACGGGAGAGTGAGAAGCAGGCTTCCTGTGGAGCAGGGAGCCTGATGCGGGGCTCGATCCCAGGACGCTGGGATCATGACCTGAGCCGAAGGCAGACACTTAACGACTGAGCCACCCAGGTGCCCGCCCCTCTTTTTTTTTAAATAAATATTTTACTTTTAATTAATCTCTACACCCAGTTTGGGACTCAAACTCAGAACCCCAAGATCAAGAGTCACATGCTCTTACCAACTGAACCAGTCAGGCGCCCCTTCTTTGTTTCCTTTTAAAAAAAAAAATTTTTTTTTAATTTTTTCTGCCTTCTTTGTTTTTTTTTTTTAAGATTTTATTTATCCATTTAGTTGACAGGGCGAGAGAACACAAGCAGGGGGAGCTGCAGGCAGGGGGAGAAGCAGGCTCCCCACTGAGCAGGGAGCCCGATGCGGGGCTTGATCCCAAGGACCCTGAGATCACGACCTGAGCTGAAGGCAGACACTTAACTGCCTGAGCCACCCAGGCGCCCCTGCCTTCTCTGGTTTTAATCAAGCATCTTATGTGATTCTGTTTTCTCTCTTCTCTTAGCATATCAACAATTTTGAAAAAAAATTTAATGGTTGCTCTAGAGTTTGCAGTATATAGTTAACAACTACAGGTGACCCTTGAACAATGCTGGGGTTTAGGGGCCTTCCCCACAGCAGTTAAAACTGTATGTAACTTTGGACTTCCCAAAAACTTAACTAATAGTCTGCTATTGATTGGACACCTTACCTATAACAAACAGTTGACTAAAATTTTGTATGTTATATATGTTATATACTATATTCCTACAATAAAATAAGCTTAGAGAAAAGAAAATATTATTATTATTATTTTTAAAGATTTTATTTATTTGACAGAGAGATACACAGCGAGAGAGAGAACACAAGCAGGGGGAGTGGGAGAGGGAGAAGCAGGCTTCCCGCAGACCAGGGAGCCCGATGCGGGGCTCCATCCCAGGACTCTGGGATCATGACCTGAGCCGAAGGCAGACAAGCTTAACGACTGAGCTACCCAGGCGCTACCAAAAGAAAATATTATTAAGAAAATCATAAGAGAATACACATTTACAGCACTGTATTTATCGAAAAAATCTGTGTATAAGTGGACCCATGCAGTCCAAATGTATGTTGTCCAAGGTTCAGTTGTAATCTGTGTCTACTTTCAGATAACACTGTACCACTTTACGGATAATGAAGGTAACTCAGGACAGAATATTCCCAGTTCCTCCCTCCCATTAATATGGCTGCCATTTATTTCACTTATCCATAAGCTGTAATCACCCAGTACGTTGTTGTTTTGAGTTTGAACAGTTATCTATTAAATTAATAATAAGAAAAAAGATTTTATTTACCTTCATTTATTTTTGCTTGCTTGGTTTCAGAGAAGTTGGATGTAATTCTTTACTTTGCTTCTCTATAGTGTTAAAGAACAAAAATCCAGTTGAGTGTACTAAAAGATAGAATTGGCTCTATTAAGCAATTCATGAATTGAGGTAGCATCCCATCTAGCAAGTAGAGGGGAGCTCAGAGGAGTTGTACAAAATAGAAGGTTTTTGTAGAAGGAGGGTGGGGGCAAGAATGTTACTAGCAAAAGAAAAGAAAGGATTGTTTCAGGCAAGGTCACCTTCCCTTAGGGGAAATGCAGGGGTAAGGTGGATTACCTCATCTTCATTTGCAGAGGGTGGCAAGGGCCCATGGGACAGATTGCCTTGCTGGTGCTAATCAGAAAATTCCAACCAGTTAAGACTTCATTTCTGGGCAGGTTGAAAGTACAATTAAGTTAGGTATTAAAACCGGGTTTAGTGACTTGGCCCAAGTGCCACCAGTTTGTGCGTGTGGTTTCTTTTTAACAGTGAGTAAAGTACTCCTCCCCCGCCCCAGCTTTTTTTTCATGATTTAATTTTGGTTTCCTGTAGTTTGAATATAATGTGTGTAGGTGTAGGTTTTGGGGGATATTTATCCTGGTTGGTGTTCTCTGAGCCTCCTGGATATGTGGTTTGGGATCTACCATGAACTTTGGAAAATTCTCAGCCATTAATACTTCAAATGTTCCCTCTCCTTTCTGTGTTTCTTTCCTTCTCATATTCCAATTATGTGTATGTTTCAGTGTGCTGGTGAGTGTGTCAAAGGCAGTCTTCATTTCTTTTATAGTATTTTGATTTCTGGCATCTCCTTTTGATTCTTTGAGTTTTCATCTCTCTGCTTCTATTACCTCTGTTTTTGTAGGTTGTCCACTCTTCTCTGTTAGAGCTCCTAGCATATTAATCATAGTTATTTTAAACCCCTAATCTGATCATTGTGAAATCTTTTCTATATTTGAGTTGAGTTCATGTTTGCTTTGTCTCCTCAGACATTAGCACACCTTGTGATTTTTTTTTTAAGATTTATTTATTTGAGAGAGAGAAAGTGAGGGGAGGGTCAGAGGGAGAGGGAGAAACTCCAGGCCAAGCATGGAGCCGGACATGGGGCTCGATCTTGAGACCCCAAGATCATGACCTGAGCCCAAACCAAGAGTCAGATGCTTAACCGACTGACCCCACACCTTGTAATTTTTTGTTGAAAGTGGGACTTTACACATGGGGTAATAGGAACTGAAGTAAATATACCTTTAGTGTGAGGTTTTGTTTTTCTGGGTAGGACTTAGGCTGTGTTTGATGTTTGCTGTAGTTGTAGATGTCAGAGGCTTCAGATTCTTCACGTGTCCTTTTTTGTCTCTCTACCATCTTTGGGTTTCCCCAGAAATACCATCTGAAATTGAGTCTTCAGCTTATGTCTCTCAGTTGTAACCTGCTGCTTTTATACTGGAGCACTGTTGATGTGGTGAGCTGTTGGGCATGGAAAACAGTCTGCAATCCTGAGTCAAGTCTCAGTTTTTTGTGGGACTGAGGCCCTGGAGTGTGCCTTGGGGAAGACTTTCTCAGCCTTTACTTTTTTGTTGTTTTTCCTCCCTATTGTGAGACAGAAAGGTAGGGGAGGCCCCAGTTGTCAGTCTTCCCCCAGGTGAGATAAGGCTTTGATAAAATACTTTTCCTTGTGGGAGGGCCTTTGGTATGGGCGGGTTTTCAAGATGGCTAACTTCTCTGGGAGCATTTCATAATGGTTAGTTTTAGTCTCACCTCTGTCCAAAGCATGAGGGATTTTTTTCCTCTCCAGTCTATACCATGAGAAGCTGGTGGGACTCCTGGAGTAAAAACTTATGAAAGCATGTTCCTCCCCTTTCCTCAAGACTGGGCCCAGGAGTTTTAAACTCCACTTTCCACAGTCAGCCTCCAGCAGTTGTCAGTTACTGTTTACAAGTTTAACCAGTCAAGGGCTCTGGAGGCTTCTGTTCCAGCAAAGCTGTGGTTCTCTGTATTCCCGGGTCTTTCTCTGGTCTTTAGGGTAGAAGTTTTCCCTGTAACCTCATTCTGGTGGATCCAAAACAGACTGTTGATTTTCATTTTGTTCAGCTTTTTTTCTTGTGGGGAGTACTGGTACTATTTACATGTTGGAACTGATATAAGAAAGTTTCGTCAGTTTTTGCTTCGTGTTTTGTTGGCCTGTTTTTAAGTATATAGTAGTCCCCTTTTATCTGCAGGGGATATGTTCCAAGACCTCCAGTGATGCCTGAAACTGGATTGAACCGAACCCTACATGTACTATGTTTTTTCCTTTACATACATATATACCTATGATAAAGTTTAACTTACAAACTAGGCACAATAAGAGATTAACAACATTAATAACAAAATAGAGCAATTATAACAATATACTGTCATCAAAGTTATGTGAATGTTGTCTCTTTTTCTCAAAATGTTTTACTGAACTGTACTCATCCTTCTTGTGGTGATGTGAGAAGATAAAACGCCTACAAGAGGAGATGAAGTGAAGTGAATGAAATAGGCATTTTGATGTAGTGTTAGCCTACTGTTGACCTTACCACAGGTCAGGAGGATCATCTGCTCCCAGACCTTGGCTGAAACCCTGGAAAGTCAAACTGTGGATAAGGGAGAGTTACTGCATTTACATTTAGGATTGTTACATCTTCTTGGTGAATGGACATTTTGAAATCATTATTTAATGTTCTTCTTTATTTCTGGTAATTTTCCTTACTTCAGAGTGTACTTCTGATATTAATATCGTCACTCCAGATGAAAAAAAATGCATTTTGAAATCATTATTGAAATATTCCTCTTTATTTCTGGTAATTTTCCCCTATTCCAAAATCTACTTCTTCTGATACTTATATAGTCACTCCACATGAAAAAAAATAGCATCCTTCTACTTATATTCGAAGTGGATTTCTTGTAGAGAGCATATTTGGGTCTTCTTTAAAAAATTTCAACCTGGGGGCACCTGGGTGGCTCAGGTCATGATTCGGCTCAGGTCATGATCCCGGGGTCCTGGGATCGAGCCCCACATCAGGCTCCCTGCTCGGCCAGAAGCCTGCTTCTCCCTCTCCCACTCCCCCTGCTTGTGTTCCCTCTCACGCTGTCTCTCTCTCTCTCTGTCAATTAAATAAATAAATAAAATCTTAAAAAAAAATTTCAATCTGATAGTTCTTCTCTTTTTATCAGTATGTTTAGACTATTTACCATTTAATGTAACTATTAATATGTTTGGATTATTTAAATCATTTTATTTGTATTCTCTCCTCTGTGTGTGTATGTGTGTACTGAGGTATAATTGACATATTTACCTTTTTATTTTTCTCCCTTAGCTGGATTGCTTGAATGTTTTTTAGTATTCCATTTTAATCAATCTACTGAGGTTTTTGACTATATATCTCTGTATAGTTGTTTTAGTAGTTGTTCTAGGGAATTATAGTATTCATATTTAACTTTTCTGTCTACTTAGAAATAAGTTGCAGGGTGACTGGGTGGGTCAGTCAGTTGAGCATCTGACTCTTGGTTTCAGCTTAGGTCATGATCTGGGGTCGTGGGATCGAGCCCTGAGTCAGGCTCTGGGAACTGAACATGTGAAATCTGCTTGAGATTCTTTTCCTCTCCCTCTCCAACTCTCCCTCGTCCTCTGCTCCTCCCCCAACTTGTGTGTGCACTCTCTTTCTCTCTCTCTAAAATAAATAACATCTTAAAAAAAAAAAAGAAAGGATGCAGTGTGCCTGGGTGGCTCAGTCGGTTGTGTCCGACTCTTGATTTTGGCTCAGATCATGATCTCAGGGTCATGCGATCAAGCCCTGCATCAGGCTCTGCACTGAGTGTAGAGCCTGCTTAAGATTCTCTGTCTCCCTCTGCCCCTTTCCTGCTCTCTCTGTAAGAAAAAAAAAGGGAAGAAAGAGATGATGCCACTTCAAGTAGAACATAGAAGCCATACTATCACATAGGTTCCTTTACTTATGTGTTACATCTTTATAACATTGAAGGATTGCTGCAGTGTTACATGTTTTGCTTTCTGCTATCATACCTGTTTTAAAGAACTCAAAAGAAGAAAAAGTCTCTTATACTTACATAGCTATTTGACATTTCTATTGCTCCTCCTTTATTCCTAAAATTCCACTTTCCCCTTGGTATTATTTCCCTTCCCTCAGAAGAATTTTCTTTAGTATTTCTTTTAAACCAGGTCTGTTGGTGACAAATTTTCTTAGTTTTTCTTTACCTGACCATCTGTTTCTTTTACTTTCATATCTGAGAGATATTTTGCTGCTGTTACTCATAGTCCTCAGATAGCTGCCCCCTTCTCCCATCTGTTAGGGAGAATAGACAATGAGTATCTTGGTAATGGGCATTAAACTTCATGAGGGAGATCCCTGAAGACTAGGAAAGGAACAGGGTACTGTAGGCTTCTAGAGAAGAAGAGATCTTCAGTTTGTTGAAGATTCTGGGGAAGTACAGGCTTTCAGAGGGAGAGGTTAACAGCTGATGGAATACTCAGGGATTCTAGGCCCCAGGCCTTGGCTCAGCAAAAATTCCTGTGCCCATTTTGGCACAGATAAACAAAGGCCACCTGACTTTCAGAGACATGAGCTGTCTACTGACTTAGGACAAGTTGATGGCTTTATAAATTTTAGGTTCCTTTTGCTAGAGGCTTTCTGCCACAAAGAAGTTAAAAAATACATGAGAGTTAGATATTGCCCCTCATAACCTTGCTTCTTGGTTATAATAAAAAGGAGTCTTGGACTATACATTATACAGTCATCAATTAAACAACACTTAATAGCAATCAGGCAAAAAAAAAAAACAAAACTATATATGCAGTCTGTTCAGTGATGCCATGGAATCCAAGATTTCATCCTTTCTTGTGCTCTGATCGCTGCTTTGCACAGGGAGAGATGCTATACATCAGAGAAGATGCTATAACTTTCTTGAGGTTGGGTTATTTTATAATTGTCACCAAGCAGCCAGAAATTCTCTATGTAATGACTGGACACAGGATGTTTAGGAATCAAGCTACTGCCTCTTGGATTCTCATCCTCCCAAGGTGAAGGGTGGCTCTAATGTATCTAATCCATATCTGGAAACTTTTTCTTAAGTTTTTTAATTTTATTTCCAGTATAGTTAACACACAGTGTTATATTAGTTTTCAGGTGTACAATATAGTGATTCAACAATAATTCTATGGAGAAATGTCTGTTCATATCTTCTGCCCATTTTTAATCGGATTGTTTGTTTTTTTGGGTGTTGATTTGTATAATTTCTTTATGTATTTTGGATGCTAACTCTGCATTGGATATCTTCTCCCAGTCAGTAGGTTGTCTTTTAGTTTTGATGATTATTTCCTTTGCTGTGCAGAAGCTTTTTATTTTGATGAGTCTCAATAGTTTATTTTGTTTTTATTTCCCTTGCCTCAAGCGACCTATCTAGAAAAATGTTGCTGCAGCTGATGTCAGAGAAATTACTGCTTGTGCTCTCTTCTACAATTTTTGTGGTCTCAGGTCTCACATTTAGATCTTTAATCCATTTTGAGTATAATTTTTTTTAAAGATTTTATTTATTTGACAGAGAGAGACAAGGCAAGAGAGGGAACACAAGCAGGGGGAGTGGGAGAGGGAGAAGCACGCTTCCCGTGGAGCAGGGAGCCCGATGTAGGGCTCGATCCCAGGACTCTGGGATCATGACCTGAGCTGAAGGCAGACGCTTAAGGACTGAGTCACCCAGGCGCCCCCATTTTGAGTATAATTTTGTGTTTGGTGAAAGAAAGTGGTCCAGTTTCATTCTTTTACATGTAGCTGTGCAGTTTTCCCAATGCCATTTGTTGAAGAGACTGTCTTGCCCACTGGATATTCCTTCCCACTTTCTGGAAGATTAATTGACCACATATAATTGTGGGTTTTTTCCTGGGTTTTCTGTTCTGTTCTATTGATCTATGTGTCTATTTTTGTGCCAGTTCCATACTCTGATTACACAACTTTGCAATATAGAAGTCCGGTTTCTTCCTTTTCAAGATTGCTTTGGTTATTTGAGGTCTCCAATTTTTTCAAGATTGCTTTGGTTATTTGGGGTCTTTTGTGATTCCGTACAAATTTTAGGGTTGGTATTTTCTTGTGAAAAATGCTATTGGTATTTTAATAGGGATGACATTAAATGTGTAGATTGCTTTGGGTAGTATAGACATTTTAACAATATTTGTTCTTCCAAATCCATGAGCATGGAATGTCTTTCCATTTTTTTGTGTTGTCTTCGATTTCTTTCATCAGTGTTTTACAGTTTTCAGATACAGGTCTTTCACTTCTTTGGTTAGGTTTATTCCTAGATATTTTATTATTTTTGGTGCAGTAGTAAAGGGGATTATTTTCTTAATATCTCTGCTGCTTCATTATTAGTGTATAAGAATGCTGCAGATTTCTGAACTTTTATTTTGTATCCTGTGACTTTCCTGAATTCATTTATCAGTTCTAGCAGTTTTTTGGTGGAGTCTTTCAGGTTTCCTATATACAGTATCACGTCATCTGCAAATACCGGAAGTTTTACTTCTTCCTTACCAATTTGGATGCCTAATTTCTTTTTGTTGTCTGATTGCTGTGGCTAGGACTTCCCGTACTATATTGAATAAAAGTGGTGAGAGTGGACATGGCTGTCTTGTTCCTGAACTTAAGGGAAAGCTCTCAGTTTTCCCCCATTGAGGATGATGCTAGCTGTGGGTTTTTCATATATGGCCTTTATTATGTTGAAGTATGTTCCCTCTAGACCTACTTTGTTGAGGGTTTTTATCATGAATGGATGTTGTACTTTGTCAAATGCTTTTTCTGCATTTATTGAAATGATCATATGGTTTTTATCCTTTCTCATTGATGTGATGTTTCTTGTCGATTGATTGCAAATACTGAACTACACTTGCATTCCTGGAATAAATCCCACATGATCATGGTGAATGATTTTTTTTTTAATGTATTGTTGGATTCAGTTTGCTAGTATTTTATTGAGGATTTTTGCATCTATATTCATCAGAGAAACAGGCCTATAGTTCTCTTTCTTGGTCATGTCTTTCCCTGATTTTGGTATCAGGGTAATACTGGCCTCATAGAAGTTTTCCTTCTTCTACTTTTGGGGATAGTTTAATAAGAATAGGTATTAACTTTTCTTCAAATGTTTGGTAGAGTTGCCTGTGAAGCCATCTGGTCCTGGACTTTTGTTTGTGGGGAGTTTTGGGGGTTTTTTTGTTTTTGTTTTTTTAAGATTTTATTTTTAAGTAATCTCCACACCCAGTGTGGGG
Organism: Mirounga angustirostris; assembly: GCF_029215605.1. NCBI lineage: Eukaryota > Metazoa > Chordata > Mammalia > Carnivora > Phocidae > Mirounga > Mirounga angustirostris. The sequence continues at coordinate 88,099,799 of NW_026991718.1, forward strand.
GTCAAACCCACAACCCTAAGATCAAGAGTTGCATATTCTACTGGCTGAACCAGCCAGGCGCCCCTATTGGGAGTTTTTTGATTATTGATTCAATTTCATTGCTGGTAATTGGTCTGTTCAAATTCTCTATTTCTTCGCTGCTTCAGTTTTCCTAGGTTATATGTTTCTAGGAATGTATTCATTTCTTCTGTATTGTCCAATTTGTTGGCCTATTTTTTTCATAATATTCTCCTACAATTGTTTATATTTCTTTGTGTTAGTTGTTATTTTCCTCCTTTCATTTGTGATTTTGTTTATTTGGGTTCTCTCTTTCTCTCTTTATTTTTGATGAGTCTGGCTAGATATTTATCAATTTTGTTGATCTTTTCAAAGAACCAGCTCTTGGTTTCATTAATCTGTTCTATTATTTTTTAAGTTTCTATATCATTTATTTCTTCTCTAATCTTTATTATTTCCTTCATTCTGCTGGTTTTAGGTTTTGTGTGTAGTTATTTTTCTAATTCCTTTAGGTGTAAAGTTAGGTTATTTGAGCTTTTTCTTCCTTCTTGAGGTAGGCCTATACTGCTAGATACTTCCCTCTTAGAACCACTTTTGCTTCATCCCAAAGGTTTTGGACCATTGTATTTTCATTTTCATTTGTTTCCATGTACTTTTTAATTTCTTCTTTGATTTCTTGGTTGACCCATTCATCATTCAGTAGGATGTTGTTTAACCTCCATGTATTTGTGGTCTTCCCAGATTTTTTCTTTTAATTTTTAGTTTCATAGAGTTGTGGTCAAAACAGATGGATGGTATGATTTTATCTTTCTGAATTTGTTGAGACTTGTTTTTTGGCTTAATATATGATCTCTTCTGGAGAATGTCCCATGTGTACTTGGGACAGTCTTTGGTTTAAAATCTAATTTGTCTGATAAAAGGATTGCCACCCCCGCTTTCTTTTGATGTCCATTATCATGGTAAATGGTTTTTCACCGCCTCACCTTCAGTGGTGAATAGATCAGTGCCACACATTATATTTTGGGCATCAGAATACACATTCTTTTCAAGTGCACATGGGACATTCTATCTCAGCTAGGCTATCATTGAAAATAGAAGGAGAGATAAAAAGCTTCCAGGACAAACAAAAACTAAAAGAATTTGCAAACACGAAACCAGCCCTACAATAAATATTGAAAGGGGTCCTCTAAGCAAAGAGAGAGCCTAAAAGCAACATAGACCAGAAAGGAACGCAGACAATATACAGTAACAGTCACCTTACAGGCAATACAATGGCACTAAATTCATATCTTTCAATAGTTACCCTGAATGCCCCAATCAAAAGACACAGGGTTATCAGATTGGATGAAAAAAAAACACAAGATGCATCAATATGCTGCCTGCAAGAGACTCATTTTAGACCCAAAGACACCTCCAGATTGAAGGTGAGGGGGTGAAAAACTGTTTACCATGATAATGGACATCAAAAGAAAGCTGGGGTGGCAATCCTTATATCAGACAAATTAGATTTTAAACCAAAGACTGTAATAAGAGATGAGGAAGGACACTATATCATTCTTAAAGGGTCCATCCAACAAGAAGATCTAACAACTGTAAATATCTATGCCCCTAACATGGGAGCAGCCAATTATATAAGCCAATTAATAACAAAAGCAATACAATACAATAATTGTAGGGGACTTTAACACACCCTTCACTGAAATGAACAGATCATCTAAGCAAAAGATCAACAAGGAAATAAAGGCTTTAAATGACACACTGGACCAAATGGACTTCACAGATATATTCAGAACATTCCATCCCAAAGCAACAGAATACACATTCTTCTCTAGTGCCCATGGAACATTCTCCAGAATAGATCACATCCTAGGTCACAAATCCAGGCCTCAACCAGTATCAAAAGATTGGGATCATTCCCTGCTTATTTTCGGACCACAGTGCTTTGAAACTAGAACTCAATTACAAGAGGAAAGTCGGAAAGAACTCAAATACATGTAGGCTAAAGAGCATCCTACTGAAGAATGAATGGGTCAACCAGGAAATTAAAGAAGAATTTTAAAAATTCATAGAATCCAATGAAAATGAAAACACAACTGTTCAAAATCTTTGGGACGCAGCAAAGGCAGTCCTAAGAGGAAAGTATATAGCAATACAAGCCTTTCTCAAGAAACAAGAAAGGTCTCAAATACACAACCTAACCCTCCACCTAAAGGAGCTGGAGAAAGAACAGCAAATAAAGCCTAAACCCAGCAGGAGAAGAGAAATAATAAAGATCAGAGCAGAAATCAATGAAATAGAAACTAAAAGAACAGTAGAACAGATCAACGACACTAGGACTTGGTTCTTTGAAAGAATTAACAAGATTGATAAACCCCTGGCCAGACTTATCAAAAAGAGAAGAGAAATGACCCAAATCAACAAAATCATGAATGAAAGAAGAGAGATCACAACCAACACCAAAGAAATACAAACAATTATAAGGACATATTATGAGCAACCATATGCCAGCAAATTAGATAATCTGGAAGAAATGGATGCATTCCTAGAGATGTATCAACTACCAAAACTTGAACCAGGAAGAAATAGAAAACCTGAACAGACCCATAATCAGTAAGGAAATGGAAGCAGTAATCAAAAATCTCCCAAAAACAAGAGCCCAGGGCCAGATGGTTTCCCAGGGGAATTCTACCAAACATTTAAAGAATTAATACCTATTCTTCTGAACTGTTCCAAAAAATAGAAATGGAAGGAAAACTTCCAAACTCATTTTATGAGGCCAGCATTACCTCGATCCCAGAACCAGACAAAGACCCCATCAAAAAGAATTACAGACCCATATCCCTGATGAACATGGATGCAAAAATTCTCACCAAAATACTAGCCAATAGGATCCAACAGTACATTAGAAGGATTATTCACCATGACCAAGTGGGATTTATCCCTGGGCTGCAAGGTTGGTTCAACATCTGCAAATCAATGGGATACAGTACATTAATAAAAGAAAGAACAAGAGCCATATGATCCTCTCGATAGATGCAGAAAAAGCATTTGACAAAGTACAGCATCCTTTCTTGATTAAAACTCTCAGAGTTTAGGGATAGAGGGTACATACCTCAATATCATACAAGCCATCTATGAAAAACCCACAGCGAATTTCATTCTCAATGGGGAAAAACTGAGAGCTTGCCCCTAAGGTCAGGAACATGGCAGGGATGTCCACTATCAGCACTGCTATTCAACATAGTACTAGAAGTCCTAGCCACAGAAGAAAGAGAAATTAAGGAGTCAATCCCATTTACAATTGCACCCAAAACCATAAGATACCTAGGATTAAATCTAACCAAAGAGGCAAAGGATCTGGACTCAGAAAACTATAAAATACTCATGAAGGAAATTGAAGAAGACACAAAGAAATGGAAAAATGTTCCATGCTCATGGATTGGATAAACAAATATTGTGAAAATGTCAATGCTACCTAGAGCAATCTACACATTCAGTCCAATCCCCATCAAAATACCATCCACTTTTTTCAAAGAAATGGAGCAAATAATCCTAAAATTTGTATGGAATCAGCAAAGACCCCAAATAGCCAGAGGAATGTTGAAAAAGAAAAGCAAAGCTGGTGGCATCACAATTCCAGACTTCCAGCTCTGTTACAAAGCTGTCATCATCAAGACAGTATGGTACTGGCATAAAAACAGATACATAGATCAGTGGAACAGAATAGAGAGCCCATAAATGGACCCTCAAATCTATGGTCAACTTATCTTTGATAAAACAGGAAAGAACGTCCAATGGAAAAAAGACAGTCTCTTCAACAAATGGTGTTGGGAAAATTGGGCAGCCACATGCAGAAATCTGTTTCTGGACCTTTTGCTTACACCACACACAAAAATAGTCTCAAAATGGTTGAAAGGCCTAAATGTGAGACAGAAGTCCCTCAAAATGCTAGTGGAGAACACAGGCAGCTACCTCTTCGACCTCAGCCGCAGCAACTTCTTCCTATAAACATCACCAAAGGCAAGGGAAGCAAGGGCAAAAATGAACTATTGGGACTTCATCAAGATAAAAAGCTTTTGCACAGCAAAAGAAAGAGTCAACAAAACCAAAAGACAGCCGACAGAATGGGAGAAGATATTTGCAAATGACATATCAGATAAAGGGCTAGTATCCAAAATCTATAAAGAAGTTAACACCCAAAGAACAAATGATCCAATCAAGAAATGGGCAGAAGACATGAACAGACATTTTTCCAAAGAACACATCCAAATGGCCAACAGACACATGAAAAAGTGCTCAACATCACTCAGCATCAGGGAAATACACATCAAAACCTCAATGAGATACCACCTCACACCAGTCAGAATGGGTAAAATTAACAAGTCAGGAAATGACCGATGTTGGCGGGGATGTGGAGAAAGGGGAACCTTCTACACTGTTGGTGGGAATGCAAGCTGGTGCAGCCACTCTGGAAAACAGTATGGAGGTTCCTCAAAAAGTTGAAAATAGAGCTACCCTATGACCCAGCAATTGCACTCTTGGGTATTTACCCCAAAGATACAAATGTAGGGATCCGAAGGGGTACGTGCACTCCGATGTTTATAACAGCAATGTCCAGAATAGCCAAACTGTGGAAAGAGCCAAGATGTCCATCAACAGATGAATGGATAAAGGAGAGGTGGTATATATATATATAATGGAATATTATGCAGCCATCAAAAGGAATGAGATCTTGCCATTTGCAACGACGTGGATGGAACTGGATGGTGTTATGCTGAGCGAAATAAGTCTGTCAGAGAAAGACAACTATCATATGAGCTCACTGATATGAGGAATTCTTTTTTTTTTTTTAAGATTTTATTTATTTATTTGAGAGAGAGAGGCACAGCGAGAGAGGAAACACAAGCAGGGGGAGTGGGAGAGGGAGAAGCAGGCTTCCGGCAGAGCAGGGAGCCCGATGCAGGGCTCGATCCCAGGACCCTGGGATCATGACCTGAGCCAAAGGCAGACGCTTTAACGACTGAGCCACCCAGGCGCCCCTGATATGAAGAATTCTTAATCTCAGGAATCAAACTGAGGGTTGCTGGAGTGGTGGGGGGTGGGATGGATGGGGTGGTTGGGTGATAGACATTGGGGAGGGTATGTGCTATGGTGAGTGCTCTGAATTGTGTAAGACTGATGAATCACAGACCTGTAGCTTTGAAACAAATAATACATTATATGTTAAAAAAAAATAAAAGAAAAAGATAGTAGGAAGGGAAAAATGAAGGGGGCGGAATTGGAGTGGGAGACGAACCATGAGAGACTATGGACTCTGAGAAACAAACTGAGGGTTCTAGAGGGGAGTGCTGTGGGGGGATGGGTAGCCTGGTGGTGGGTATTAAGGAGGGCACTTACTGAATGGAGCACTGGGTATTATACGCAAACAATGAATCATGTAACACTACATCAAAAACTAATGATGTAATGTATGGTTAGTAACATAATAAAATAAAATTTAAAAAATTAAAAAAAAATAAATAAATAAAAAAGAAGAAAAGAAAAAAAAAAAATTGACTCCTGAAGGGCTTAGCACTGAACTGTGATAGCTCCTCCAGCAGAATTATTTGAGTTAATGGAAGCAGTGCGTGTTGAAATCTGTAATGTTAACTATTTTACTCTATTTTTTGCTTTTCAACACACGTCCCTTCCAGGCAGTGGAGTTGTGTGGTTAATCCTATGCAGCAGTTAAAGTGTTCCTTTTATCTGAGTAATAAATGATTAAGTGTATTAAAAAAATAAAAGGATATGTATTCTGCTGTTTTAGGATGGAATGTTCTGAATATGTCTGTTAAGTCCATCTTGTCCAGTGTGTCATTCAAAGCCACTGTGTCCTTGCTGATTTTCTGTTTGGCTTATCTGTGCATGATGCATGTGGGGTGTTCAAGTCCCCTACTATTAGTGCATTGCTGTTGATTAGTTCTTGTATGTTATTAACTTTTTTATGTAGTTGAGTGCTCCCATATTGGGTGCATAAATATTAATAGTTACATCTGCTTGGTGGATTGTCCCCTTTATTATTATATAGTGTTTTTGTCTCTTGTTACAGTCTTTGTTTTTAAGTCTGTTTTTTCCATTTTAAGTATTGCAACCCTGGCTTTCATTTGACATCCATTTGTGTGATAAATGTTTTTCCATTTTCTCACTTTCAATCTGAAATGTCTTTAGATTTGAAATAAATTTTTTGTAGGTATCATATCGATGAGTCTTGTTTTTTTTTTATATACTCTGTCACCCTATTCTTTTGGTTGGAGTGTTATATTCAAAGTAATTATTGATAGTATTTATTGCCATTTTGTTACTTGTTTTATGGTTGTTTCTATAGTTTTTATCTTATCCTTTCTTCTCTTGCTGTCTTTCATGGTTTTACTGGTTTTCTTTAGTGATATAGTTGGATTCCTTTCTCTTAATTCTTTCCATATCTATTAGTTGTTTTTGATTTGTGGTTACTGTTAGGTTTGTATCTAACATCTTCTACCTATAGCAATCTATATTAAGTTAATGGTTATGTAAGTTTGAACCCATTCTTTACTCCTTTCCCCCAACCTACATTTTAGGTATATGGTGTCATATTCTACATTTTCTATTTTGTGAATCCCTTGACTGATTTTTATTTTTTTTAAAGTTTATTTTATTTTATTTAAATTCAATTAATGTATAGTGTATTTTTAAAACTCTTAAAATTTAAATTCAATTAATTAGCATATAATGTATTATTGGTCCTTGACTGATTTTTAAATTGTTTTTATTTTTACTGCTTTTTTGTTTTTTACTTTTCATAGTCTTACTTATGATCTTTCATTTCCACTCAGAGTTCTCTTTAATATTTAAAAAAAAGTTTTTTGTTAATATATAATGTATTTGTTTCAGAGGTACAAGTCTGTTATTTTTTTAAAATGTTTTTCTCTTTAATATTTTTTTGTAAGCCTGGCTTAATGGTCATGAACTCCTTTAGTTTTTATTTATCTGAGAAACTCTTTATCTCTCTTTCTATTCTGAATGTTAGCCTTGCTGGATAGAGTTTTCTTGGCTACAGGTATTTCCCTTTCAGTACTTCGAATATATCATGCCATCCTCTTCTGGCCTGCAGAGTTTCTGCTGAAAAATCTGCTGATAAGCTTATAGGGGTTTCCTCTTGTATGTAGCTGTCTTTTCCCTTGCTGCTTTTAAAATTTTTTTCTTTATCACCACTTTTTTTGCCATTTTAATTATTATGTGTCTTGGTGTGGACCTCCTTGGGTTGATTTTGTTGGGGGATCTCTGTGCTTCTGGGTCTGGATATCTGTTTCCTTCCCCAGATTAAGAAAGTTTTCAACTACTATTTCTTCAAATAAAATTTCTGCCTCCTTTCCCCTCTCTTCTTCTTCTGGGATTCCTATAATGTGAACATTATTACACTTGATGGAGTCACCGAGTTCTCCTCATCTATTCTCATTGTGTAATTTTTTCCCCTCTCATTTGTTCAGCTTGATTGCTTTCCATCACTCTGTTTTCAGGTCTGCTTCTTCCAGCCTGTTATTTATTTCATCAAGTGTATTTTTATTTTCTTTTATTGTATTCTTCATATCTGATTGGTTCTTTTTCTTTTTAAAATTTTATTTATTTATTTGACAGAGAGAAAGACAGCAAGAGAGGGAACATAAGTGGGGGGAGCGGGAGAGAGAGAAGGCCGAGCAGGGAGCCCAGTGTGGGGCTCAATCCCAGGACCCTGGGACCATGACCTGAACTGAAGGCAGACTTTTAACAACTGAGCCACCCAAGTGCCCTCTTTTTTCTTTTTTTTTAAGTAATCTCCACACCCAGTGTGGGGCTCAAACCCACAACCCCAAGATCAAGAGTCACACATTACCTACTGAGCCAGCCGGGTGCCCCATGATTGGTTCTTTTGTTATCTCTTTGTTGAGGGTCACACTGATGTCCTCCACTCTTTTGTCCAGTCCAGTGAGTATCTTTATGATCATTGCTTTAAATTCTCTATCAGGCATATTATTTATCTCTTTTTCACTTAGGTTTCTTGCTGTGGTTTTGTCTGGTTCTTTTCATTTGTGACATATTCCACTATCTCCTCATTTTGTCTAACTCTCCATGTCTGTTTCTGTGTGTTAGGAAGTCAGCTATATATCCTCTTGAAGGTGATGGCCTTATGAAGAAAAGGTCCTCCTGTTATCTATGCAGATAAGAATGCTGTTTCTCAGGACTTGGTGCTTCAGGGAGTGTCTCTTGTGTGTGTTCCATATGCCCTGCTTTTGAGTCCTGGCTGCTTTTGCCTTCAGTCTAGCCACTGCATCATCTCTCTTTGCGTGTTGTAGGCTGTTTGATCCCTGGCCAGGTGGGGAGCATTCTAACAAGGTGTGTGCTGGTTTGCTTGCAAAGTGAGATCTGCTGCCACCTCTCGAACTAAGGTCCTACAACAGGCAAGGGTTGGGAGATTAAGTATTGGTGGTGTTATGAGGGTCTCGTGTTCCCTGTGCAGGCTTCCTGGTATGATAGCCTTTGTTTTTTGCCCTTCTCTGTGCCCCCGGCTCCCTCCCCACTGTGGATAGTCACAGTCCATTTAGCTCCCCAGCCACATTTTTGCCCTTCCTACCTTCTTTAATGCGGTCTCTTCTCTACCTTTGTGTAGTTTGTTCTGCTAGTCTTTGGGTTATTTTCTGGGTTATTTACACTGATGTGAGTGTTATCTAGTTGTATGTATGGGATGAGGTGAGCTTAGAGTCCTCCTACTCCACCATCTTCCCAGCCTCCCCGAATATCTGGAAACCTTTAATTTTGCCAGTGAGAGTCCCATTGTAACTATCAGCCAATCAGCATTTTGCTGATTTCACCAATAAATGCCCAATTTTGATTTTTACTGAGCTGTTGAGATATGGTAACAGAAATGTTTATAGCATCTGTCTTCAGAGAATGGGTTTCCTGATTAGAAACCAAGCTGGCACCCCAGCCCATTTTTTCCTGATAAGAATGCTGCTTCCTCTGGTTTGCAGACAATCTAAATAGCCCACATATCTGTCTGTGCTGAAATATGCAAAAATAAGCCATAGTCATCAAAATGCCATTCATGGACAGAGAATAAATTCATGGTAGCAAGGAGATTGAAGAGACGAAGTGCCTCCACAACTGTCCTAACTTTTGTATAACCTGGAGTAAGGATCTGGGAGTCCCAGTAACAGAGATTGGCTTTCTTGCTGTTCCATTGGGATGGGGCCCACAACCAAGTTTAACTTAAAAAAAAAAAAAAGACATTTTTCACAGAATTAAGTTTGTAGAATAGATTTCATAAGTTTTACACAATTGTGCAGTCAAAATATAGTTACAGTTTAAGTAATAATTAAATTACAAGACCACTAAAAATCAAATTAATTTTAATTTTCTGTAATAGTGTCTTCTGCCAGAACAAAATCTCCATAGTGCACATGACCAATTCCTGACTTCTGTGGTGTTGGTGCTCTGGGTTTGACATGTCTCTACCAGTGTGTGCTGCCACTGTCTCTGGCTACCTCCACCCCTACCCCCACCCCCTCCAGCCCTGCCCCTTCACGGACCTTCACCACCAGGCACCACATGGTTGCTCATGTCTTCTACCTTGCACAGTGGGCCATGATGTTACTTGTCCAAAGTGTGTAATTTATGAATTAAGCTTGCCTCTGGTCTTTCTTACTAACCAGGAAACTAGAATAGAACTGCTTGGCACTAATTCATAACTCAAATGCTAACACTAGCACTGAATTTTTGAGGCAGAACTCATTTGAAAGGTGATTACAGATTGGAAAAGTAATTTACCTTCACAGAGAAAACTATGATGCCTGAGAACATGTAAGACCAGAGTTTGAGAAGCCCTCTTTATAGCTTCATCTCCCACCTTAGTGTGGACAGTGTAGAGAGCAAGGATTCTGCATGGTGGTACCATAATTGGTGAATCTCCAGGGTGTTGAGTCATTGTTAAATTATTTTGAATAAACTTCATAAAGTTAGTGTACTGGAATTGCCTGTATTTTAGCCACAGGACAAAAATACCATATGTTCATATCTTAAACTAGTCAGGGGTAGCTGAACCTGCATGAGTATAGTCCAAGAAGTTCGCCTATCATCTCCATCCTCCCTGGCTCTTCCTCCTAACTCAGTGACCCTCTATCTTCTTGGAATTTATGCCCCCGCCCTGTGACTGAGCAAAGCCCATCATTAGCCCTATGCTTCCATGAAATGACACTGGGGCATTGAGTGCTAGCTTTTTTGAAATCATCAGGTATTTCTCTTGGGTAGTATGGTATTAAACAGATTTTTTTTTCTTTCTCATTAAGGAAATTTCAGTCTTTATAAGCATACAGGGGGATACTCGGGGGCTCAGGGACCCCCGAAATCATTTTTGGTCGGTCCTGAAGCATGTATGTGCAGACCAGTGGTGGGCACCTTCATACGTGCAGAAAAGTCGCCTTCTCAGGGAACTCTTTGCAATTCACCCTACTCAAAATTCCAACCTCTCCCCAACCTGCTCCTCTTTTATTTCTCTTCATACCACTTAATACCATTTAAGACATAATTTATGTATTTATTGTATTTGTCCACCCCCACGAATGTAAGCTGCACAAGGTGGAAGATTTTGTCTATTTTCCTGCAGTATCCCAAGGTCATGTTTTGGTGCCAGGCACATAGTAGTACTCAATAAATATTTGTTGAATGAAAAAATACTGTTTTGCAATTTACTTTGTAACTTTTAAAAAAATAAGCTGGCCCTGACTTCCTATGGAACTGGCATATGTAGATGTACCAGGCATCTCCTCCCTTTTAATGCACTCCTTATATTTTTAGCTTAATCGTGATCTTCCTTCTGCTCCCACGCCGAGCTGACGCCAAGCTGAGCACACTGTATTACCTGGGGTAGTTTGAATGGAGTGAATGTTCTCTGGGACCCTGGATCCTTGGGGTGGAGGAGCACAGAGCCCCTGACATGGCTTTGTTCACATGAATGAGGCCCCTCAGTGTGCAGCTGCCTCCCAACCCTGTGATCACATGATAATCACTTATTTGAACCAGGCTCTACAAGTCTCTTGAGTTAGACAGAACCTTGCAGGGAATTGCTGAAAAGTAACGGTGTTACAAAACACAAAACCCTGGAGAGTTTCATAAGGCTTTGGCAGCAGAACAGCCTCCTGGGAAAAGCAGAAGATGCTTATGTCTTACCTCTGTTGCTGGATATTAGGAAATGAACAAAGGACTTTCTAGGTGTCTGCTGTTGTGGTATGAAATGGGGACATAGGCTGCATCCACTTACTCAGTTGTGTTCAGAGTACTCAAAAAAAAAAAAATTGTACCTGGATATTCTGTACTTCTGGCTGACCACTTATAGTTGGCTCTACACACATTTCTGAAGAGAGCCTGGGCTTCTCATCAGTAACCACCTTGGTGGGGTGCCTGACTGGCTCAGTCAGTAGAGCATGCTACTCTTTTTTTTTTTTTTTTTAAGATTTTATTTATTTATTTGACAGAGACAGAGAGAGAGAGCACAAGTAGACAGCGTGGCAGGGAGAGGGAGAGGGAGAAGCAGGCTCTCTGCTGAGCAGGGAGCCCAATGCAGGGCTCTATCCCAAGACCCTGGGATCATGACCTGAGCCGAAGGCAGACACTTAACCGACTGAGCCACCCAGGTGCCCCAAGCGTGCTACTCTTGATCTCGGGGTTGTGAATTCGAGCCCCACATTGGATGTAGAAATTACTTTAAAAAGATAATAAAATCTTTAAAAAAAATAACCACCTTGGCTCTGGGGTAGAAAATTTCAAAATTTAATAGGAAAGAATAAGGTCGCTGTGCTTTAGGAAGAATGGAATAGTTTTGAGTGAATTTCCATGATCTTGTTCAGCTTCTTCAAGCTGCTAAAAATCCTTATAAGTTTCAAGGAGATTAAAAAAAAAACTATTATTAAATAAATCTTAACAGTTGCTTATTAAATACTAGCATATTTATTTTTAGAGGCATATTTGTTTCAGAGGCACAGGTCTGATTTTTTTTTAAAGATTTTATTTATTTATTTGACAGACAGACACAGAGAGAACACAAGCAGGGGGAGCAGCAGAGGGAGAGGGAGAAGCAGACTCCCCGCTGAGCAGAGAGCCCAACACAGGTCTCGATCCCAGGACCTGGGATCATGACCTGAGCTGAAGGCAGCCGCTTAACTGACTGAGCCACCCAGGTGCCTCTGATTTTTTTTTTTAATGCTCAATAAAATGCTTATTAAATACTGGCATATTTATTTTTAGACAAGGTGATGGATGGTATTGTTTAGATCATTTGTCTTTATTGATTCTTTTTTTGGATCTAGTTCTATCAGTTGCCAAAAAAACTGACATTAAGATTTCCAACCATGATTGTGGACTTGTCTATTTCTCTCTCTCATTCAGTATATTTAAGGCTCATTTGTCTGTTTTGAGGGGCTGTTGTTAGACACTTAAATACTTATGATGTTTTTTCTTGCTGAATTACCACTATGAAAAGTCTGTCTTTGGTAATACTGTACCTCTGGAAATCTAATAGTATGGCCTCTTCAGCACTCATATGTTTATAGTATGCATGGTAGGGGTTCCAGCCACTTTTAAAAAATAATAGCCTTATTGAGATACAGTTCACATATATAATTCACCCATTTAACATGTATAATTCAGTGGTTTTTAGTATATTCTCAGAGTTGTGCAACCATTACCTCAAAAAATTTAGAACAGTGTCATCACCTCAAAAGAAACCCACATTAGCAGTCACTCCCCATTCTTTCCAACACCACCCACCCCCCACCCTTGTCAGCCCTAGGCAACCACTAATTTACTTTATGTCTCTATAGATTTGCCTATTCTGGACATTTTATATAAATGGAAACATGCTATATGTGGTCTTTTGTGAATGGCTTCGTTCCCTTGGCATCATGTTTTCAAGATTTATAAATGTTGGAACATGTATCAGGATTTCATCTATTTTTTCTGGTTTTACTTAATATTTTATATACTTTGTTTTTTTAGAGCAGTTTTAGGTTCACAGCAAAGTTGAACAGCAGGTACAGAGTTCTCATATTCTTCTCCATCCCCACAGCCTACCCCACCATCAGCATCCCTCCCAAGTGTGGTATACTTCTTACAGTTGATGAACCTACACTGACACATCATTATCACTCAGAGTCCGTAGTTTACATTAGGGTTCATTCTCTGTGTTTTACATCCTGTAGGTTTTGAAAATGTATAATGACATGTTTCCACAATTACAGTATCATACAGAATAGTTTCAGTCCCTTAAATCCTCTGTGCTTTGTTCATTCCTCCCATCCCCACCCCTGGCAACCACTGATATTTTTATTGTTTCCACAGTTTTATCTTTTCCGGAACCTCATATAGTTGCAATTATATTGTATGTAGCCTTTTCATGTTTTCTTTCACTTTAGCAATATGTCTTTAATATTGCTCCCTATCTTTGGTTTGATAGCTCACCACTTTTTAGCACTGGTTACTACCAAGTTTGGGGAATTATGAATAAGGCTGCTATAAGCATTTGTGTGCCGGTTTTTGTGTGGACTTCAGTTTTTCACTCATTTGGATAAATCCCCAGGAGTGCAATTGCTGGGTCATATGGTAAGAGTATGTTTAGTTTCTAGTTTTGTAAGAAACTGCCAAACTGTCTTCCAAAGAGGCTGTACCATGTTGTAGTCCCATTATCAGTGAAGGAGTGTTCCTGTTGCTCCACCTCCTGGCCTGCATTTTGTATTGTCAGTATTTGGGATTTTGGCCATTCTAGTCAGTGTGTAGTAGAATCTCATTCGAATTTGCAATTCTGTAATGACATACGATGTTGAGTATCTTTTCATATACTTTTTTTGCCATTTATATATCTTTGTTGATGGGCGTGTTCGTATCTTTTGCCCATTTTATGATGGGGTCACTCATTTTCTTATTGTTGAGTTTTAAGAGGTTTTTATATTTTGAATACTAGTCCTTTATCAGATATGTCTTTTGCAAATACTCTCTCCCAGTTTTTGTCTTCTCATTCTCTTTGCAGGATCTTTCACAGAACAGATGTTTCAGTTTTAGCAAAGTCTGGCTTATTAGTCATTTCTTCCATGTGGCTTTGGTGTTGTATCAAAGTCAGTACCAAACCCAAAGTCTTCTAGATTCTTTCCTGTGCTATATTCTAGGAGTTTTATGGGTTTGCATATCACATTTAGGTCTGTGATCCACTTTGAGTTGATTTTTATGAAAGATTTAAAGTCTTTGTCTAGAAAAAAGGAATTTTTCCTTGCATGTCCAATTGTTTCAGCACCATTTGTTGAAAAATTATTCTTTCTCCACTGAATTACCTTTAATCCTTTGTCGAAGATGAGTTGACTATTTGTGTGGTTTCATTTCTGAGCTCTTTTCTGACCCCTAGGCCTATTTCTCTTTTCTTTAATGAATGCCATACTGTCTTGATTACTGTAGCCTTATAGAAATTCTTGAAGTGGAGTAATGTACTTCTTTGACTTTGTTCTTTTTCAGTGTTTTCTTGGCTATTCTAGGTCATTTGCTCTTTCATATAAACTTGAGAATCAGTTTGTTGATATCCACAAAATGACTTCCTGGGATTTTGATTGGGATTATATTGAATCTATAGATCTAGTTGGGACGAACTGGCATTTAACAATATTTAGTCTTCTTATTCTTGAGCATGGAATATCCCTTCATTTATTTAGTTATTAGTCTTTGATTTCTTTCAGAACCACTTACTTTTAATCTATTGGTGTCTTTATATTATAGTGCACCTTTGTGGGCAGCTCATTAGTTAGGTTTTGTTTTTATAAAATTCATTCTGACAATTTCTATCTTTTAAGGGGATTGTTGATCCCATTAACATTTAATTTAGTTATCCATATCATGGATTTAGGTCACCATTACACTCTTTGTCTTCTGTTTGTCCTGTGTTTCTGCTTTCCTCCCTTCTTTTGGATAATTTGAATACCTCTTAGAATTTTGTATTAATTTATCTCTTGGCTTTTTTGTTATATTTTGTATTATTTTTAAGAGTTTGCTCTGGGGGATAATATATATTCTTAGCTTTTCACAATCTATTTAGAGATAATATTTTACCACTTCACATGTAATATAGAAATCCTGCAAATACACTCATTTATCCCACCCACCCTTTATGATATAGATGACATATGTATTACATCTACATATGTTTATAAACACTGCAAGATAGTTCTATAATTTTTAAAAAAGATTTTATATATTAGAGAGAGAGCAAGAGAGAATGGGGAGGTGCAGAGGGAGAGGGACAAGCAGACTCAGCACTGAGCACCTAGCCTGGTTTGGGGCTTGATCTCAGGACCCTGAGATCATGACCTGAGCTAAAACCAAGAGTTGGGTGCTTAACTGACTGAGCCACCCAGGTGCCCCATACAATTTTTTTTCTTTTTTCTTTTTTCTTTTTTTACTTTAAACAGTTGTTTTGTTTTTTCCAAAATTAAAACTTTTTACCTTGAGGGGGCGGAGCAAGATGGTGGAGGTGTGGGAGACCTGGATTTCATCTGGTCCCAGAAATTCAGCTGGATAGGGATCAAACCATTCTGAACACCTACAAACTCAACAGCAGATCGAAGAAAGGAATAGCAACAACTCTCTGAACAGAAAAGCGACCACTTTCTGGAAGGTAGGATGTGCGGAGAAGTGAATCCGAGGCAATATTCGGGAAGATAGACGGCGGGGGAGGGGGCCTCCGTCAGCTGCTTCTGGCAAGTCATAGAGCAGTGGAGCACAAAATCGGAACTTTTAGAAGTCTGCTCTGCTGAGGGATGTCGCTCCAGTGGCTAAGCGGGGGGTGGAACCCTCACGGGACAGTGTGGTCTCAGGACCCTCGGGGTCACAGAAAGACAAGGGGTGCCTGAGTGTGGCAGAGCTCCCAGGTATCAGAGTGGGGAAGCCGGCTGCAGAGAAGGAGCCGAGGTGTGGGCTCTCAGCTCGGGGTTGCCATAAACCATGATCCGCGGCACAGTCGGGCCACTGCTCCTCCAGCAGGGACCCAACAAGCAGCAGATCTGGGGAGACTCCCCTTCCTCCCCCAGGAGGAGCAGCGTGGGAGCGCACTGCAGGGAGACTCCACACGGGGTCGTGTGCCAGCGGCAGAAACGTTCAGTCACAGACCGGGTGAGCAGAGTGCGGCCGGAGACCGGGGAGACGGGAGTGATTGCTTTTCTCTGGGGGCACACTGAGGAGTGGGGCCCCGAGTTCTCGGCTCCTCTGGGGCAGAGATTGGGAGGACGCCAGTTTCACTCTCCTCCTCCAAAGCTGTACGGAAAGCTTGCAGGGAACAAAAGCTCCCGAGAGCAAACCTAAGCGGATTACGTAGCCTGGACCCAGCAAGGGCGGGGCAATTCCGCCTCTGGCAAAGACATTTGGGAACTACGGCAACAGGCTCCTGCCCCAGAAGATCAGCGAGAATAGCCAGCCAAGACCAAGTTTGCCGATCAATGAGACAAACAGAATGCCAGTGCTAGGGGAATACTGCACATAGAATTCATGGCTTTTTTCCATGATTCTTCAGTCTTTCAAGGTTAATTTTTTTTTCCCCTTTTTCAACCAACATCTTATCAATCCCTTTTTTAAAAAAATTTTTTTTTTCATTTTTAGTCATATTCTATACCTTCGTAGTAGTTACCCTTATTTTTGACATATATATATAAGTTGTTCTCTCTTTAAAATTTTGAGATACAGTTTCTTCTAACAGATCAAAATATACCATAAATCTCTAGTGTATGGCTTTGTTCGAGTCTCCTGCCTGATCACATTCTCTCTCCATTTTTTTAAAAATTCTCCTTTCTTTTTTCAACCAACTTCTTACCAATTTCTTTTATAAAATCTTTTATAATTTTCATCTTTACACTCATATTTCATTCCTTCATTGTATTAACCCTTATTTTTGTACATATATAAGTTTTTCTTTCTTTAAAATTTTGGGAGGCACTTTCTTCTAACAGACCAAAATACGCCCAAAATCTAGTGTGTGGCACTGATCTATGCAGCAGCCTGATCATATTTGATCATATTCTGTTTTTGTTTTTATCTTTTTCTTTTTTCTTTCTTTCCCTTTCTTTTTCCCCGGCTTCAGGTCTTTCTGATTTGTTTAGTGTATATTTTCTGGGGATGTTGTTACCCTGATAGCATTTTCTCTCATTCATCTATTCTTCTCTGGACAAAATGACAAGATGGATATAATCACCTCAACAAAAAGAACAAGAGGCAGTACCGACTGCCAGGGACCTACTCAATACGGACATTAGTATGATGTAGAACCAGAGTTCAGAATGATGATTTTAAAGATACTAGCTGGGCTTGAAAAAAGCATGGAAGTTATTAGAGAAACCTTTTCTGGAGAAACAAAAGAACTAAAATCTAACCAAGTCGAAATCAAAAAGGCTATTAATGAAGTGCAATAAAAAATGGAGGCTCTAACTGCTAGGATCATTGAGGCAGAAGAGAGAATCAGTGATATAGAAGACCAAATGATGGAAAATAAAGAAGCTGAGAAAAAGAGAGATAAATAACTACTGGATCATGAGGGCAGAATTTGAGAGATAAGTGATACCATAAGACGAAACAACATTAGAATAATTGGGATCCCAGAAGAAGAAGAAGGAGAGAGAGGGGAAGGAGGTATATTGGAGCAAATTATAGCAGAGAACTTCCCTAATTTGGGGAAGGAAACAGGCATCAAAATCCAGGAGGCACAGAGAACCCCTCTCAAAATCAATAAAAATAGGTCAACACCCTGACATCTAATAAAACTTACGAGTCTCAGGATTCTGAAAGCAGCTCGGGACAAGAGGTCTGTAACCTACAATGGTAGAAACATTAGATTGGCAGCAGACCTATCCACAGAGACCTGGCAGGCCAGAAAGGACTGGCATGATATATTCAGAGCACTAAATGAGAAAAATATGCAGCCAAGAATACTCTATCCAGCTAGGCTGTCATTGAAAATTGAAGGAGAGATAAAAAGCTTCCAGGACAAACAAAAACTGAAGGAATTTGGAAGCACAAAACCAGCCCTACAATAAATCTTGGAAGGGGTCCTCTAAGCAAAGAGAGAGCCTAAAAGTGACATAGACCAGAAAGGAACACAGACAATATACAGTAACAGTCACCTTACAGGCAGTACAATGGCACTAAATTCCTATCTTTCGATAGCTACCCTGAATGTAAATAGGCTAAATGCCCCAATCAAAAGACACAGGCTATCAGATTGGATAAAAAAACAAGACCCATCGATATGCTGTATGCAAGAGACTCATTTTAGATCCAAAGACACCCCCAGATTGAAAGTGAGGGGGTGGAAAACCATTTACCACGCTAATGGACACCAAAAGAAAGCTGGGGTGGCAATCCTTATATCAGACAAATTAGATTTTAAACCAAAGACTGTTAAGAGATGAGGAAGGATACTATATCCTACTTAAAGGGTCTATCCAACAAGAAGATCTAACAATTGTAAATATCTATGCCCCTAACATGGGAACAGCCAAATATATAAGCCAATTAATAACAAAAGCAAAGAAACACATCGACAACCATACAATAATAGTGGGGGACTTTAACACCCCCCTCACTGAAATGGACAGATCATCTAAGCAAAAGATCAACAAGGAAATAGAGACTTTAAATGACACCCTGGACGAGATGGACTTCACAGACATATTCAGAACATTCCATCCCAAAGCAACGGAATACACATTCTTCTCTAGTGCCCATGGAACATTCTTCAGAATAGATCACATCCTAGGTCATAAATCAGGTCTCAACCGGTACCAAAAGATTGGGATCATTCCCTGCCTATTTTCAGACCACAGTGCTTTGAAACTAGAACTGAATCACAAGAGGAAAGTCAGAAAGAACTCAAATACATGGAGGCTAAAGAGCATCCTACTAAAGAATGAATGGGTCAACCAGGAAATTAAAGAAGAATTTAAAAAATTCATGGAAACCAATGAAAATGAAAACACAACTGTTCAAAATCTTTGGGATGCAGCAAAGGCAGTCCGAAGAGGCAAGTATATAGCAATACAAGCCTTTCTCAAGAAACAAGAAAGGTCTCAAATACACAACCTAACCCTACACCTAAAGGAGCTGGAGAAAGAACAGCAAATAAAGCCTAACCCAGCAGGGGAAGAGAAATAATAAAGATCAGAGCAGAAATCAAAGAAATAGAAACCAAAAGAACAGTAGAACAGATCAACGACACTAGGACTTGGTTCTTTGAAAGAATTAACAAGATTGATAAACCCCTGGCCAGACTTATCAAAAAGAAAAGACAAAAGACCCAAATCAACGAAATCATGAACGAAAGAGAAGAGATCACGACCAACACCAAAGAAATACAAACAATTATAAGAAGATATTATGAGCAACCATATGCCAGCAAATTAGATAATCTGGAAGAAATGGATGCATTCCTAGAGATGTATCAACTACCAAAACTGAACCAGGAAGAAATAGAAAACCTGAAGAGACCTATAACCACTAAGGAAATTGAAGCAGTCATCAAAGTCTCCCAACAAACACTGTTGAGTCACAGATCTGTGCCTCTGAAACAAATAATACAATATATGTTAAAAAAAAAAAAAAGATAGCAAGAGGGGAAGAATGAAGGGGACGAAATTGGAGGGGGATATGAACCATGAGAGACGATGGACTCTGAAAAACAAACTGAGGGTTCTAGAGGGGAGGGGGTGGGAGGATGGATTGGCCTCGTGATGGTTACTAAGGAGGGCACGTTCTGCATGGAGCAGTGGGTGTTATACCAAAGAATGAATCATGGAACACTACATCAAAAACTAATGATGTGTAATGTGTGGTGATTAACATAACATAAAAAAAAAAACTTTTTATCTTAGTTTACTCGGGTATTTACTTTTTTGAGTGTTTATTCCATCCTGAAAATCTAAATTAACATCTGGCATAATTTCTCTTCAGCTAAAGATCTTTCTTTAGGATTTAACATTTCTTTTAGAAGAGGGTTGCTGGTATTTCGCTTACGTTTATTTTTTTCTTTAATCTGAAAATGTATTTATTTTGCCTTCATTCTTTTTTTTTTTTTTTAAGATTTTTAATGTATTAGAGAGAGCGTGAGCAAGTGGGGGGAGAGGCAGGGGGAGAGAGAGAAGCAGGCTCCTCGCTGAGCAGGGAGCTGGATGAAGGGCTCCCTTCCTGGACTCTAAGATAATGACCTGAGCTGAAGGCAGACGCTTAACCAACTGACCCACCCAGGTGGCCAATTTTACCTTCATTTTTAAAAGATATTTTTGGTGTATGGAATTATAGCTGGGTTTATTGTTGTTTTTAAGCACTTTACAGATGGTTTACTCAGTCTTCTGGAGTCCATTGTTTCTGATAAGTCAGCAGTTACTTGAATTTTATCCTTATATGTAATGTGTTGTTTTTCTCTGGCTGACTGCAAGATTTTCTTTTATATTTGGTTTTCATCATTTTGACTAGGTGTGCCTTTATTAATATTTATCCTAAATGATGTTTACTGAGTTTCTTGAATCTATAAATTGTTTTTTTACCAAATTTGGGACAGTTCATACTGTTTGCTTTCAGACTATTTTTCTGCCTAGTTCTTTCTCTCTTCTCCTTCTGGGATGTACAGTAGACCCTTGAAATATCTCAGTAGTCCCTGAGGCTAATCTTTTTAACATTCCCTTTTCTCTATTCTTAAAATTGGATGATTTCTATTCATCTGTCTTTAAGTTCACTTACTCTTATCTCATTCTGCTGCTAAGCCCTTCATGTGAATATTAAAATTTCAGGTATTGTATTTTTCAGTTGTCAAATTTCTACTTAGTTCTGCTTTATAATTTCCATTTGCTGAGATTTACAAAATGCGACTTCATTAGAATATTTTCTTTCCCATCCTTGGTATTGTGGTACTGGCAGAGGTTTTCTTTTTTTCTTTCTTTTTTTTTTTTAAAGATTTTATTTATTTATTTGACAGAGAGTGAGACAGGAGAGAGGGAACAGAAGCAGGGGGAGTGGGAGAGGGAGAAACAGGCTTCCCGCTGAGCAGGGAACCCGATGTGGGGCTCGATCCCAGGACCCTGGGATCATGACCTGAGCTGAAGGCAGATGCTTAATAACTGAGCCACCCAGGCGCCCCCTGACAGAGGTTTTCTTTTTCTTTTTCTTTTTTTTTTAAGATTTTATTTATTCATTTGTCAGAGAGAGCGAGCAGAAGCAGGGAGAGCGGCAGGCAGAGGGAGAAGCAGGCTCCCCACTGAGCAAGGAGCCCAATGCAGGGCTCCATCCCAGGACCCTGGGATCATGACCTGAGCCAAAGGCAGACGCCCAAGTGACTGAGCCACCTAGGCGTCCCCTGACAGAGGTTTTTAAGCAGCTAATTCCAAGATCTGATTCATCTTGGGGTTAGTCTGGTCGTGGTCTTTCCTGAGAATGGCTTACTTTTTCCTGGTTCTTCACTTTTGTAGCAGATTTTGGATTGTATTCTGGACACTGAAGTTTTGTATGTTTTGGAGGATAAAAGTTCTGTTATAGTCCTCTGAGGAGTATTGATTTGTATTTGTTTTAGTAGGCACTTAGCTTGGTTGGACTCAAACTGAAAACTCTGCCTCTTGGGCAGTAGCTTGTTGACGGAAAAGAGGCAGAACTGAAATAAAAGCATTATTTAGGGTCTCTGAATTGCAATTTGGGGAGCATGGGTTTGGATAGCAACCCCAAATTGTGTCTCAGTAGGGAATAAAAGTCAGGGGGCTTAAAGGCAAAAGGGCATATTTGTATATGTTGTTTACAAAGAATTTTGATTGGTGTTCATGGAGGAAACTAATCTTGGTTGAATATGATTGATTGCTAAGGCTCTCACTAAGTGAAAGTCTGTTACTGTAGCAAGTTGCAGGTGTTCCTGGTGAGTCCCTGGAATATATGGTGGTTTGGCCCAGTTCAAAAGTTCATGGTTCTACCCTGGGAGGACTTGGATTTAAGAACCTCTTGACATAAATGACTCATTTTATTTCACCTTTCACAGGTTCAAATCTCATTTTAGTTCTTTTATCCTTGTCTGAGCTGCTCAGAGGCTGCTCCACACATGTCTGAAAAATTAGGCAACATTTATTCACAGAATTTGGGGCTTTCACTCTTTGGTGCATGCCTTTTTAGGATTCCTTGCTCATTTTTGCGATTGCTGTGATTGCTTCAACCTCTGCTAACTGTCAAAACTTTTTTTCTAAGTTTTAGCTGCTGTTCATGGTGGATGGGGCTTCCCTCTGCCAAGAAGCTGTGAAAATGGAAATACATCCAGTGCCCATTGCTCCCTTCCAATATGTCTGCTCTTGGTTGCTGTTAAGTGTCTGTCTTCAGAAGTTGTTTTTGTATTTATCCAGAGTTTATAACTGTTGCCTGGAGAAGGGTTGGTATGGTAGGAGCTTTTTGTCCCCTACTGATTTTAAATAAATTTTGTGTTATGTGAGACTTTATAGTATATTGAAATCTCTTCAAGTCAAGTATTGATCTATATTGTATAATATCTGTGATATAATTTTAATATACATCTAGGCATTTATTCTTTGTTTCATTGATGACATTGTAAGACAGAGCTGTGCTTTATATGAAACTGAAGAGTTTTTGATTAAGGTTTTAACTCCAATTATAGAATAATTTTTGTCTGAAAACATGATCCACTTCATGATCATACACTTTGCGGTTTCTAAGAAAAATGTGACAGTCCTGGGAAATCCATAGAGATATTGGAGAAAAACGTTTTTAAGACACCTGTAGGAAATTTTATGGTATGTAAATTATGCATCATAGAGTTGTTGAAAAAACACCTATATGATGTCAGAATAATTGTTACTTATGATATTATGATGTAGAATAAGAATTTTGATTAAGGTTTAAACTCCAATTACAGAATAATTTTTGTCTGAAAACATGACCTACTTCATGACAAAACACTTTGTGGTTTCTTTTTTTTTCTCCATTTATTTTTTTAAATTAACATATAATGTATTATTTGTTTCAGGGGTACGGGTCTGTGATTCATCAGTCTTACACAATACATGGTGCTCACCATAGCACATACCCTTCCCAATGTCCCATCACCCAGCCACTCCATCCCTCCCATGCCCCTCCACACCAGCAGCCCTGTTTGTTTCCTGAGATTAAGTCTTACGGTTTGTCTCTCTCTCTAGTTTCATCTTGTTTCATTTTTTCTTCTCTTCCCCTATGATCCTCCGCCTTGTTTCTCAAATTCCACATATCAGTGAGATCATATGATAATTGTCTTTCTCTGATTGACTTATTTCGCTTAGCATAATAGCCTCTAGTTCCATCCACGTCATTGCAAAGGGCAAGATTTCATTTTTTGATGGCTTTATAATATTCCAGTGTATATACATATACACTACATCTTCTTTATCCATTCATCTCTTGGTAACCTATTTTCTGTCCCTGTAGATTTGCTTGTTCTGGACATTGTGTGAATAAATCATATAATCTGTAGTCTCTTGTATCTGGCTTTTTCATTTAGCATAATGGTTTTGAAGTTCATCTATGTTGTAGCATGTATCAGTACTTCATTCCTTTTTATTGCTGAGTAATTCTGCTGTATGGATGTACCTTGTTTTGTTTTTCCATCCATCAGTTGATGATTCAGCACTTGGGTTGGTTCTGTCATCTTGCTCTTAGGAATAATGCTGCTGTGAGCATTCATGTGCAAGTTTTTGTCTAGACACTTGTTGTCATTTCTCTTGTGTGTGTACCTAGGAGTAGAATTGCTAAGTCATATAGTAACTATGTTTAATCTTTTGCAAATGTTCTTCCAACATGGCTACTCCATTTTATTTATTTATTTATTTATTTTAATTTTTTTTAAAGATTTTATTTATTTGACAGAGAGAGACACAGTGAGAGAGGGAACACAAGCAGGGGGAGTGGGAGAGGGAGAAGCAGGCTTCCTGCAGAGCAGAGAGCCCGATGCAGGGCTCAATCCCAGGACCCTGGGATCATGACCTGAGCCGAAGGCAGACGCTTAACGACTGAGCCACCCAGGCGCCCCATGGCTACTCCATTTTAGATACCTACTAGCAATGTATGAGGTTCCAAGTTCTCCACATCCTCTCCAGTGCTTATTGTCTGTCTTTTTTAGTTTAGACATTTTGGTGGGTGTAAAGTGGTATCTCAGTATCATTTCCATTTTTATTTCCCTAATGACTAAAGATGTTGAGCATCTTTTCATGTGCTTTTTGTCCATTCATGTATCTTCTTTGATGAAATATGTTAAAATTTTGATACTGATAAACTGCTATCTGTAGAGGCTGCCCCAATTTATATTATCGTCAGCACAGTCTAGGATTCTATTTTCAACATTGTGTCATTATGGGCTGAGTTGTGTTCCCCCCACCCCCAACCCCTAATTCATATGTTGAAGCCCCACTGAGCTAATGAAGTTAAAATAAGGTCACATGTTGGGCTCTAGTCCAGTATGACTCCTTATAAGGTCATCAGGAGATAAGGAAAAAGGAGAGAAGGATACAGACACACACAAAGGAGACCATATTAGATATAGCAAGAAGGAGGCCATCTGTAAGCCAAGGGGAGAGTCCTCACAAAGGAACCAACCTTCCTTCTCCTCCAGCTTGGGTGTCCAGCCTCCAGGACAGTGGGAAAATAAATTTCAGTTGCTTAAGGCACTTGGGTTTGTAGTACATTGTTGTGGAGCACCCTGCAAAGTAATACACAGTCTGATAAATGAAAAGTCCTGCATCATTGTACCTTCCGTTTGTATTCCTCTCTTAATGACTTCAGTTCAGTATCTCCTCACATGTTTAAATTAAGAGCCATTTGTATTTGTATGTAATCTAGATTTGCTAGATTATTTAGCGTGTCTTTTTCATTATTGACTTTAGGAGCTCTTTATTAAGAGAATTAGCCTTTTGTCTGTGATTTGAATTAAAAATTTTTTTTTGTTTGCCATTTATCTTCTGACTATCCTGTGCCACATAGAAATTTTGACTTTAATGTATTCAGACCTCCCACTCTTATAAGGATGATGCAGAATCTACATTTTATTCTAATTCTTTTACAGATTGAGTTTTTCTTGGTTTACATTTCTGGTTCTTCTGGAATTTACTTTGCTGAAAAGAATGAGATAGGTATCCAAACTTATTTTATTACATATGGCTAATCAATTTTTTCAGCAGCACTTTCTTGATAAATTATTTTCTCCCTTGATATACAATGTCACATTTATCAGATGCTGGATATGCTGTATATATCTTGATTTATTTTGGAAGGATTTTCTGTTCCATATCTGTTCAGTGGCTCTTTATCTCTAGACTTATACTGGTATTACCTTGTTTAAATTACTATAGCTTTATAATTGTTTTAACATTTCATAAAGTTAGTCCTCTCTTATTCTTCTTCCTTTTCAGAAATATTCTGGCTATTCTGCTTGTATATTTGAATCTTAGAATTAACTTGTTTATATCCCCAAAATACCCCCATTGGTATCTTTATTGAATAAACATTAAATGTATAGACAAAGGAGACTAGATACTAAATAATGAGCCTCCTTATGCAGGAACATGGTACATCTTTCCATTTATTAAAGTCTTTTGTGTGTGTCTTTCAGGAACACTAAAATTTATTGATATAGATCTTACACATTTCTCGAGGAAAATTATGTTTTAATGTAATAATAAAACAAAACACAATTTTATTTTGTGATAAAGAATATATAATTATACACCTGACAGTGACATCACTCATAAAGTATCACGACTATGAAAATTATTATAAAGATGAGGAAATAGATGTCATTAAATTTCATTTTCTCCAAAGTAACATAATTGTTTTATGTAAAATAGCACCTGGGTTCTTATAAATGGCTTTTCTTTTCTTTCACTCATTCTTTTTATTTCATGTGTCTGTTTTAAGCCCAGACTTTAGGATCAGATTTTTGTTTCTTTTAATGGTGTTATTTTCCCAATTTTATCCATAATTGCATATATACTTTGGGGCTTACATTATTGAGACTAGTCCAAGGTAAATGAGTAATGAGAATGAACTTGATCTGCATTATCTGTCTTCTGAGAGCACTCAGGGGTTTCATTCTCAGCCCTGCTTGTCACTGGCAGTCAACTGCTTGTCCCTGCTTGTCACTCCTTCTAGCAAGTGCTGAGGTGGTTATTCAGGTTTATACATTTTTTTTTTAAGATTTTATTTATTTATTCATGACAGAGAGAGAGAGAGAGAGAGAGAGAGAGGCAGAGGGAGAAGCAGGCTCCCAAGGAGCAGGGAGCCCGATGCGGGACTCGATCCCAGGACCCTGAGATCATGACCTGAGCCGTAGGCAGACGCTTAACCATCTGAGCCACCCAGGCGCCCCAGGTTTATACATTTTTAATGTATCAGTTGGGATCCAGTTCTCCTTTATACTCTGACCAAGCTATAGGGAATCTGTGGATTTTCCTACTAATCTCCCCAGTGTGTCCAGACTAATACATTTCTTAAGCTTATTTTTATGTCTTTATTATAATATAAATAGGATCCCTCTTCATTATACCTACTAATTTGTTATTATCTGACTATAGGAGTAAAGGCTATTAATTTTTTGTTATTAATTTTATACCTAAGTAGATTAGTGAATAGTTTTCCTTCAGGTAATGAAGCATTCGCTAATAAGTTTGAATCCTTTAAAAATGTTTGCAACAAATGTAGCAATGAGTTGCAAAGCTCTAGCATTGTGGTCCTTGTCAGATGAAGATTATTAGAAATTTAAGAAGAAATCAGTTGACTGCCAGCGATGGATTGGTTCACTGAGGAGACTTTGTCCTCCATGTCATCTGCATTGTCCCTCCCCATTCCTGATGCAGACAGTTGACCTGTTGGTATGCCAGTATTTTATGAAGTTCCATCACAGACAGTGCTAAGGCATGTGTGGCGCCAAAAGATTGCCACCCCCTATGTAGGCCTTTGCAGAAGAAATTGGACCAGCAGTGTTACACTTTACCCCATTCTAGAATTTTGTTCCATCATGACAGGTAGATATAAAAAGCATACATTTCCCAAAAACAGGCTCCACATGAAGGAAAAAGCCCCAAATACTCGTGAGTTCAACTCTTATTTTCACAAATATACATTACTATTTAGCAGTTTCTGCTTGTCTGGTGGTTTTCCTGTGTATAACGTCATGGATTTTTAAAAATGATGATTCACCTGGATTAAGTCAAGCATCTTACCAGTTCACAAGTCCATTTTTTTCTCTTGATTTTTTCTGTTTTCATGCCCAACCACTCTCTCACCTGTGGCACAACCTGGACATCTCTGGACGAGACCACAGGGTCCATGTCCATGTTGTCCTGACCAGGTTCCCTGCCCGAACATGGCTAGATTCTCCCACTGCTGGCAACGTCATCTCTGCACCAGGCCCTTGGTTAAGTCAAATTGCATTTTCAACACTCTCCTCATTGACATTTCTGGCTTGGAATCTCGGCAGCAAGATCCTGCTACTAAAATACTGGTTTCAAGAGAGCAGCATCTGGAACCTGGCATACAGAAGGAGCTCAGGAACTGTTTGTTGTATAAATCCTTCTTAATAAAATCTTGTACTTTATTTTCTTCCATACATAAAAGATGAAATACACATTCTCAAAAACTATTAAATCTGTACTATTCTGCTTGGGCCACCATAACAAAGTACTGCAGACTGCAAACAACAGAAGTTTATTTTCTCACTGTTTTGGAGATGGGAGGTCTGAGATTAAGGTGTCAGTAGGGTTGGTTTCTGGTGATAACGCTCTCCTTGGGTTGCAGATAGCTGCCTTGTTGCCTTGTGCTCACACTGGCTCATCTTTGCATGAGTATGGGGAAAGAGCAAGTTCTCTGATGTCTCTTTTTATAAGGACATTAATCCTGTTAGATCAGGGCTTTACCTTTAGGACCCCGTTTTACCTTAATTGCTTCCTTAGAGGCCCCATCTCCAAATATAGCCACACCAGGGGTTAAGGCTTCAGCATGTTAATTCGCAGGGGCACAAACATTCAGTCCATAATAATATCTTGGCCTCCTTAATTTGTAAGCTTTTTTTTTTTTTTAATAAAGATGTCTAATTCATATATGGTGATGGCTAAAGAAATTATCTTTAGAATCTCTAGGAAGTTCTAAAGTTGAGCTTCAAAGATACTGCTGTAGTCTGAATATTTGTGTCCTCCCCAAATTCGTATGTTGAAATCCTAACCCCAAGAGGTGATGGTATTAGGATGTGGGGCCTTTGGGAGGTGCTTAGGTCATGAGGGTGCAGCCCCCTGAATGGAATTAGTGCCTTTGTAAAAGAGGCCCCAGAGAACTCCTGTGTTCCTTCCACCATATGAAGACAACAGTAGGAAGGCGCCAACCTATGAACCAGGAAGCAGGCCCTCACCCAAACATGACCATGCTGGTGCCTTACTCTTGGACTTCCCACCCTGGAGAGCTGTGAGCCATAAATTTCTGTTGTTTATAAGCTACCCAGTGTGTGGTATTTTGGTAAAACAGCCTGAACCAATGGATAGATATGGTCCCTAAATACGCTGTTCCTCACATGCAGGCTTTTTAATATCCCTAACTATTATAGTTTCCTGAACAGCTTTTTGGGGTTTTAGAAGACTCTTGAGGACAAGCGCATAGCGTTCTGTTGAATTTAGAGTATTTCCAAGTCATTTTTATTCTCTTTATTTCTTCATGAGGATTGCCACTAAAATATGGTTTGTTTTTAGATGATTATCCCCTCCCCCCCTCTTAGATAGTGTCCTACTCTGTAGTGTCTTTAAGAAGCAAGTTTAGGCTAAGTGAGGTGTGGGTGTGTTTGTCCAGTTGTGAAGTTTTGGGTCTTACCTGTCCTTTGTTCTGTCAGCAAAATACCCCAGGGGCATGTGAAAGGAGCCAAATTATTTAAAATATAGTTTTAGAGATTTTCTTGGGGAGGGGCCGTAGAAGTGGCTTTGGGGGAAAGTTTGTAGGTTTCTTTCATTTCATTTTCCTAAATGTTTTCTGGGCCTTCTCATTTTCTTTCAGGCCATTTATTTTATTTATTCTTTCGGGGAATGTCTTTCTTCAAGCCCTGTCATAGCAACAGGGAATCCACCACAAAGCAGGTACTTGCCACACCATGGTTCAGACCAGCATTTAACATTTTCCTCTTACCTGAACTTGAAGTGTAACATACATGAGAAAAGTGCACAGATGATAACGAATTGTCACAGAGTGAATGCACTTGTGTAACCACCATCCCCATAAAAAAATAGAATATTACTGAACACCTGATCATATGTTCTCCTATTCAATATTTCCTCTCTGCTGTCTATCTTAACTTCTAACACCACACAGTAATTTTTTCCTGCTTTTGAATTTAATGTATATGAAGTCATGCAATATGTCTGGCTTCTTTCATTATGTTTGCGAGATTCAGGTTGTTGTCATATCGTTCATTCCTTACCATTGCTTTATAGTTTTCCAGAATAGGCCACAAATTTTTTACTTTTAATATATATTTGGGTTGCTTCTAGGTTTTGGCTACTATGAATAATGCTGCCTAAGAAAGCATGTCTTTTGGTGCACAAATTCATGCATTTTTGTCAAGTATATACCTAGGAATTAGATTTCAATGTCATAGGATATATGTGTGTATTTAGCTTTGGTAGATAATATGTATAGTGTTTTTTAAATTGTTGTGCCAATTACACCCCCGTTAGCAAGAATCAACCGTTTCAGGGGGGTGGAGGAAAAGATGGTGGAGGAGTAGGGGACCCTATTTCAGCTGGTTCCCGGAATTGAGCTGGATTTCTACCAGACCACTCTGAGCACCCACAAAACCAGCCTGAGATGTAAGAAGATCTGCATCTCTACAAACAGAATATTGCAGGCCGTTGGTTTTGAGGTACGAAGTGGAGAGCCATGATTCTGCGGGCAGATATCGGAGGATAAACAGCAGCGGGAGGGTGCCTGGCCATGGGGATCCTACACGGCTGGTAAGTGACAGCCTCGTGCGCTGCGGACGGGCACAGACTCGCAGACTGGTAGCGTCAGGGAAAGGACTTTAGGGCAGCCCCTGGGGTGGAAAACCAGAGCGGCAGGGTCATGCACACGCAAACTGCAGCCCCCTGGACGGAAACCCGGAGCTGCGGAGTCGCGTGCATGCGAACTGCAGCCCCTGGGTCAGAAACCTGGAGTGCTGGGGTCACGCCAGTGAACTGCAGCCCCCGGGTCGGAAACCGGAGTGGCGGAGTCACAAGTACGCGAACTGGGAGGTGGCTGGCCGTTTTAGCACAAAGGGCAGAGACGTCCCCCGACCTGGAGGCAGGACTGGTAGCACTGCGGAGGGGCGCACAACCCAGGACGCTGCAGTTTATAGCAGCACGGACAGAAACGGAGACAGTGTGGCCTGGAGGGCTCACTGAAGAACAGACTGGGGTCTCTCTGCTCTGAGGCAGAGGGTTGGAAATGTTCTCTTCTGCTCTGACTCATGGAAGAGATGTGGAAAGCTGCCAGGGAAAGGCGCCAGAGAACAAAAGCCCCAAACACTGATTCCCACTGAGCCCATCCCCTGCCACAGGGGCGCAGGGGAACTCTGCCCAAACAGGGTTGCCTGAGTAACAGCACGGCAGGCCCCTCCTGCAGAAGACAGGCTGGGAAAACAAGAGGCCAGCAACCCTAAGGTCCCAAGAAAACAGGTGCACCTTGCTTGGGTTCTGGTCAATAATTTGGACTCTATACATTCCCTCAAACACCCATCAACAGAATGACTAGGAGGAGGAGCCCCCAAAATAGAAAAGACTCAGAGATTATGACTTATGCTTTAGATTTACAAATGAATGCAGATATAACCAAGATGTAGGAGATGGAATTCAAGCTAGCAATTGTGAAGACAGTGGCTAGAATGGAGAAATCAATTAATGGCAACATAGAGTCTCTAAGGGCAGAAATAAAAGGTGAATTGGCAGGACTTAAAAATGCTGTCAATGAGGGGCGCCTGGGTGGCTCAGTCGGTTGGGCGTCTGCCTTTGGCTCGGGTCATGGTCACAGGGTCCTGGGATTGAGCCCCACATCGGGCT
This sequence comes from Mirounga angustirostris, assembly GCF_029215605.1. NCBI lineage: Eukaryota > Metazoa > Chordata > Mammalia > Carnivora > Phocidae > Mirounga > Mirounga angustirostris. Next base: position 88,130,935 of record NW_026991718.1, read on the forward strand.
CCCTGCTCTGAGGGAGGCCTGCTTCTCCCTCTCCCACTCCCCTGCTTGTGTTCCCTCTCTCGCTGTGTCTCTCTCTGTCAAATAAATAAATAAAATCTTTAAAAAAAAATGCTGTCAGTGAGATCCAATCCAATCTAGATAATCTAACAGCTAGGGTAACTGAGACAGAAGAGAGAATAAGCGACCTGGAAGACAATATAATAGATAAAAAGGGAAAAGAGGAGGCCAGGGGAAAACAACTCAGAATCCATGAAAATAGAATCAGAGAAATAAGTGACACCATGAAGCGTTCGAATGTCAGAATAATTGCAATCCCGGAGGGAGTGGAGAGAGAGAGAGGACTAGAAGATGTATTTGAGCAAATCGTAGCTGAGAACTTCCCTAATCTGGGAAATGAAACAAACATTCGAGTCCTAGAGGCAGAGAGGACCCCTCCTAAGATCAAGGAAAACAGGCCAACACCCCAGCATGTAATAGTAAAACTTGCAAATCTTAGAACCAAGGAAACCATCTTAAGGGCAGTTGGGGGAAGAGATTCCTTACGTACAGAGGGAGGAACATCAGAGTAATGTCAGACCTACCCACAGAGACCTGGCAAGCCAGAAAGGCCTAGCAAGACCTACTCAGGGTACTAAATGAGAAGAACATGCAGCCAAGAATACTTTATCTGGCAAGGCTTTCATTTAGAATGGATGGAGAGATGCAGAGCTTCCACGACCGGCAGAAACTGAAAGAATATGTGACCACCAAGCCGGCCCTGCAAGAAATATTAAGGGGGGTTCTATAAAAGGAGAAAGACCCCAAGAGTGATATACAGCAGAAATTTACAGGGACAACCTATAGAAACAACGTCTTCACAGGCAACATGATAACAATTAATTCATATCTTTCAATAATCACTCTCAATATGAATGGCCTAAACAAACACTCCCATAAAACGGCACAGGGTTGCAGATGGGATAAAAAGACAGGACCCATCCATATGCTGTCTACAAGAGACTCATTTTGAACCTAAAGATACATCCAGACTGAAAGTGAAGGGATGGAGATCCATCTTCCATGCCAGCGGACCTCAAAAGAAAGCTGGGGTAGCAATTCTTTTATCAGACAAATTAGATTTTAAACTAAAGTCTATAATAAGAGACACAGAAGGACACTATATCATTCTGAAAGGGTCTATCCAAAAAGAAGATCTAACAATTGTAAATATCTATGCCCCCAACATGGGAGCAGCCATCCAGATAAGCCAACTGTTAACCAAATAAAGAGTCATATTGATAACAATATGTTAATTGTAGGAGACCTCAATACTCCACTCTCAGCAATGGACAGATCATCTAAGCAGAAAATCAACAAGGAAACAAGAGCTTTGAATGATACATTGGACCAGATGGACTCATAGATATTTACAGAACATTCCACCCTAAAACAACAAATACTCATTCTTCTCGAGCGCACATGGAACTTTCTCCAGAGTAGACCATATACTGGGTCACAAATCAGGTCTCAACCGATACCAAAAGATTGAGATTATTCCCTGCATATTCTCAGACCACAATGCTCTAAAACTGGAACTCAGTCACAAGAAAAAATTTGGCAGAAATTGAAACACTTGGAAGCTAAAGACCACTGTGCTCAAGAATGTTTGCATCAACCAGGAAATCAAAGAAGAACTTAAACAATTCATGGAAATCAATGAGAAAGAAAACACATCGGTCCAAAACCTATGGGATACTGCAAAGGCGGTCCTAAGAGGGAAATACATAGCCATCCAAGCCTCACTCAAAAAAATAGAAAAATCCCAAATTCACCAACTAACTCTACACCTTAAAGAACTAGAGAAAAAGCAACAAATGATGCCTAAGCCACGCATTAGAAGAGAAATAATTAAAATTAGAGCAGCAATCAATGAATTAGAAACCAGAAACACAGTAGATCAGATCAACGAAACTGGAAGTTGGTTCTTTGAAAGAATTAATAAGATTGATAAACCACTGGCCAGACTTATGCAAAAGAAAAGAGAAAGGACCCAAATTAATAAAATTATGAATGAAAGGGGAGAGATCACGACTAACACCAAGGAAATAGAAACAATTATTAGAAATTATTATCAATGTGTGGTGACTAACATAACATAATAAGATTAAAAACTACAAAAAAATTATTATCAACAACTATATGCCAATAAACTGAGCAATCTGGGTGAAATGGAGGCCTTCCTGGAAACCTGTAAGCTGCCCAGACTGAAACAGGAAGAAATTGACAACTTGAATAGGCCAATAACCAGTAACGAGATTGAAGCAGTGATCAAAAACCTCCCAAAAAACAAGAGTCCAGGGCCTGATGGATTCCCTGGGGAGTTCTACCAAACATTCAAAGAAGAAATAATACCTATTCTACTGAAGCTGTTTCAAAAAATAGAAACAGAAGGAAAACTTCCAAACTCATTCTATGAGGCCAGCATTACCTTAATCCCCAAACCAGGCAAAGACCCCATCAAAAAGGAGAATTTCAGACCGATATCCCTGATGAATATGGATTCCAAAATCTTCAACAAAATCCTAGCTAATAGGATCCAACAATACATTAAAAGGATCATCTACCACGACCAAGTGGGGTTTATCCCCGGGATGCAAGGGTGGTTCAACATTTGCAAATCAATCAATGTGATAGAACACATTAATAAGAGGAGGGAGAAGAACCATATGGTCCTCTCAATTGATGTAGAAAAAGCATTTGACAAAATACAGCATCCTTTCCTGATTAAAACTCTCCAGAGTATAGGGATAGAGGGAACATTCCTCAAGCTCATAAAATCCATCTATGAAAAACCCACAGCGAATATCATCCTCAATGGGGAAAAGCTGAGAGCCTTTCCCTTAAGTTCAGGAACACGTCAAGGATGCCCACTCTCACCACTGTTGTTCAACATAGTACTAGAAGTCCTAGCAACAGCAATTAGACAGCAAAAAGAAATAAAAGGTATTCAAATTGGCAAAGAAGTCAAACTCTCTCTTTTCGCAGATGACATGATACTTTATATGGAAACCCAAAAGACTCCACCCCCAAATTGCTAGAACTCATCCAGCAATTCAGTAATGTGGCAGGATATGAAATCAATGCACAGAAATCAGTTGCTTTCTTATACACTAACAATGCAACTGTAGAAAGAGAAATTAGAGAAACGATTCCATTTACAAAAGCACCAAAAAACATAAGATACCTCGGAATAAACCTAACCAAAGAGGTAAAGCTTCTATACTCTAGGAACTACAAAACACTCATGAAAGAAATTGAAGAAGACACAAAAAGATGGCACAATATTCCATGCTCTTGGATCGGAAGAATAAACATTGTTAAAATGTCTATGCTACCCAGAGCAATCTATACCTTCAGTGCCATCCCGATCAAAATTCCAATGACATTTTTCAAAGTGCTGGAACAAACAATCCTAAAATTTGTATGGAATCAGAAAAGACCCCAAATCGCCAAGGAAATGTTGAAAAAGAAAAACAAAGCTGGGGGCATCACGTTGCCTGATTTCAAGCTCTATTACAAAGCTGTGATCACCAAGACAGCAAAGTACTGGCACAAAAAGAGACATATAGGCCAGTGGAACAGAATAGAGAACCCAGATATGGACCCTCCACTCTATGGTCAAATAATCTTTGACAAAGCAGGAAAAAACATGCAATGGAAAAAAGACAGTCTCTTTGGTGCTAAATGGTGCTGGGAAAATTGGCCAGCCACATGCAGAAGAATGAAACTCAACCATTCTCTAACACCATTCACAAAGATAAACTCAAAGTGGATGAAAGACCTCAATGTGAGACAGGAATCCATCAGAATCCTAGAGGAGAACATAGGCAGTAACCTCTTTGACATGGCCCACAGCAACTTCTTTCAAGATACATCTCCAAAAGCTAGTGAAACAAAAGCAAAAATGAACTTTTGGGACTTCATCAAGATAAAAAGCTTCTGCACAGCAAAGGAAACAGTCAACAAAACTAAGCAGCAACCCACGGAATGGGAGAAGATATTTGCAAATGACACTAGAGATAAAGGGCTGGTATCCAAGATCTATAAAGAACTTCTCAAACTCAACACCCAAAAAACAAATAATCAAGTCAAAAAGTGGGCAGAAGTTATGAAAAGACACTTCTCCGAAGAAGACATACAAATGGCTAACAGACACATGAAAAAATGTTCATCATCATTAGCTATCAGGGAAATCCAAATCAAAACCACACTGAGATACCACCTTACACCAGTTAGAATGGCAAAAATGGACAGGGAAAGAAACAACAAATGTTGGAGAGGTTCTGGAGAAAGGGGAACCCTCTTACACTGTTGGTGGGAATGCAAGTTGTTGGTACAGCCACTTTGGAAAATAGTGTGGAGGTTCCTCAAAAATTTAAAAATAGAGCTACCCTATGACCCAGCAATTGCACTACTGGGTATTTACCCCAAAGACACAGATGTAGTGAAAAGAAGGGCCATATGCACCCCAATGTTCATGGCAGCAATGTCCGCAACAGCCAAACTGTAGAAAGAGCCGAGATGCCCTTCAACAGATGAAAGGATAAAGAAGATGTGGTCCATATATACAATGGAATATTACTCAGCCATCAGAAAAGATGAATACCCAACTTTTACATCAGCATGGATGGGACTGGAGGAGATTATGCTAAGTGAAATAAGTCAAGCAGAGAAGGTCAATTATCATATGGTTTCACTTGTTTGTGGAACATAAGGAATAACATGGATGACATGTTATTTCTTCTCCTAAGGAGAAGGAAGGGAAAAATGAGGAGGACGGGGAATTGGAGGGAGAGATGAACCATGAGAGACTATGGGCCTCAAAAACAAACAGGGTTTTAGAGGGGAGGGGGGAGGGGGGATTGGTTAGCCCGGTGATGGGTATTAAGGAGGGCACATACTGCATGGAGCACTGGGTGATTATACGAAAACAATGGATCGTGGGTCACTACATCAAAAACTAATTATGTAATGTATGGTGACTAACATAATAAAATTTTTTTTTAAATCCGTTATTTTAAAAAAGAAAAAAAGCCAAGATTAGAGGCTTGGAACTTTGAGGGGCACCTGGGTGGCTCAGTCAATTTAAGTGTCCAACTCTTACTTTCAGTTCAGGTCATGATCTCAGGTTCTGAGTTCGAGCCCCACGCCATGCTCTGAAGTGGGTGTAAAGCCTACTTAAGATTCTCTCTGCCCCTTCTCTGCTTCTAAAAAAAAAGCAGCTTGGAAATTTGAGCCCCACCCCCGAACCTCTCGAGAGAGGGGAGGAGCTAGAGATAGGGTTAGTGATCTGTCGTGTCTATGTGATGAAGCCTCCAGAAAAATTCCTGAAGTATGAGTTTGGAGAGCTTCTGGGTTGGTGAACACATGAAGGTGCTGGGGAGGGTGGCACACTTGGACTGGGAATGTAAGCTCCACACCCCTTCCCCATATCTTGCCCTATGCATCTCTTCCTCTGGCTGCTCCTGAGTTGAGTCCTTTTACAATAAACTGATCTAATAAGTAAAAAAAAAAAAAAAATCAAGCATTTCAGGTGCTCCATATTTTCACTAGAATGTGATATGATCAGTCTTTTATGTTTTAACTAGTGGTGTGGTATACTGATAAAGCTTTAACAACTTTCTCCTTCCCCAGAAGCTCTCGGAGGTAGCATTTGCCAACTGTCATGGTGTAAATACTCCCACCAGAGCAGATTTTAAGCTACCAACATGATGTCATCGAAACAGAATTGGACAGAAGTGTGCATAATGAGCTTTTACCAGGTGATATGAGTACCTATGGCCACCTGATTTTAGCCATTTGCTGCCTCTTGACAGCCATCAAAGTCTACGACAGGAGAGGACAGAGGGAAATCAAAATGATGGTCATTGAGTATATAGTTAAAAGCATCAGCAGGGATTTACAGTGAATAGAGGGTCTCAGTTGGAGGCTAAGATGGGGAAGCTGCACGCACACTTTGAATGGCAGGAAAGATGGTGCCTTGGAAATGATTAGCATTGCACCCTGGTTGTGCCCTTGTATGCTGCTTCTGTGCTCTTCAGCCTATTGAGAAAGTCTCTCCATCTATAGACTATCAGTTCCTCATCTGTAAAATGGGGTGATTGAGGAGTGCTCTCTGGGACCCCCTTCTGACTCTGATAATCTGAACATTATCCTCAGATTGGGGATCACAGGCAAAGTAAAAAAGCGGTTTATCCAGGGGAAATTTGGATGGAATAACAGAGAAATCACTCATAGGACATTCAGTAAGAGTCCATAAGCAGTTAAAGCCAGAGTGAATCTTGGCGCCAAACCTGCTCAGGGACAAAAATTCACGTTTACACTTTTTGAGAAAATGAGCTCTGTTACTCATCACCTTGGTTTAAGTATCCATCTGCAGTTTTAACAAATCAGCTTGAGGGGCGCCTGGCTGGCTCATTTGCTGGAATGTGTGACTCTTAATCTCAGGGTCGTGAGTTCAAGCATGAGTTTAAACCCACATTGGATGTGGAGCCTACTTAAAAACAAAACAGAACACATGCAGCTTGAAGACAGGTTCATTTATGTCAGGGGAGATTGGGCAGCGATATTTAGACAATATAAGTTATTTCAGGGAGTGCTTGGAAATGAAAAGTCTGTTTTAGCAGATGCCCTTCAACTGTACTTACTTTGGTTTCTTTAGGAAGAAAAACTCACTGCTTCATGCAAATGCTGTTTAGTATTTGGGTAGAAGTGGAGAACTGAGTTCAGGAATTCTAGTGTAAAAAATAAAGACTCCAGCATGTGTGATTTAGGACAGGGAAACTTCTCCCAAGGTCCATGCACCTGAAACACAGAGCTGGCCCTGGGATTGAGGAGGCCCCTGAAGCTTCCAGATACATCATTTTTCTACTAACTGAAATCCTTTATGCCACAGCAGCCCTTCAGTAAAGTCAAGTCATGCAGTAATCTACTTTTTAATCTTTCTGCATCTTGTTATTTTGTTGAAAGTTAATTTATTGCTTTCGATGCCTGTGGGGGAATAGTAGATACAGAGTAAAACTAATGAAAGATAATTATCCTGTGCTTCATAGTTGATGGTCTAAAAATGAGTAGATTAGACTGTGGACCATTAGCCCTGTGTCCTGACTTTATGCTGTTATGTAGATGCTGGTGAGGCAGGAGCCCTGGTCTGCCAGGGGCCACTCAGCATCACTGTTTTCCTGTTCAAATTCCATGTGTAAAACCATGCTGGTCAGCGGACGTGAGGATGTCTTGTGAGTTAGATGAGTATGGCACCTGACAGAATTTTCTCTTACGTCCTTGATGCCAGCCAGAGTTGGATGCCTGGGGTGCTCTTTTAGGAATCCTGAGGTCTGGGGGCACCTGGGTGGTTAAGCAGCTGACTCTTGATTTTGGCTCAGGTCATGATCTCTGGGTCTGGGGCTTGAGCCCCACATCGGGCTCCATGCTCAGCATGGAGTCTGCTTGAGGATTCTCTCTCAACCTCTGCCCTCCCCCCTGCGTGTGCTCTCTCTCTTTCTCTCTCTCTCTCAAATAAATCTTAAATCCTGAGGTCTGGTCTGAGCACAGAGCAGTGATTGAATCATGCTTCCAGGCATAGAGCAAGCACACCATTAGCACCCCTGCTCCGGTTCGGGAGGGTAGGGGCACACTACTGTTGTGACTTTCTGCTGACAGCCTGACTCCAGTTATATGTAGAGAGTGATATATTCACTTTTAACATGAATTTGAGTTAACTGATTTCTCTTCAATATAGAATGCCCAAAGTTGAAGGAATCTTTGACATCATTTGATTTAATGCCCTTATTTTACACAGGAGGAAACTGAGGCCCAGCTGGCGAGTTACAGAGTCAGGCTGAGGTGCTTGGCCCTTTTGACCAGACCATGCTGCTGCTTCTGACAAGGTGGTTGGTTTGTGTTCTTAAATGAGGGCATGTGTGTTCAATTAGCCAACATATAATACATCATTAGTTTTTTTTTTTAAAGATTTTATTTATTTATTTGCGACAGAGTGAATGAGAGACAGAGAGCATGAGAGGGAGGAGGGTCAGAGGGAGAACCAGACTCCCTGCCGAGCAGGGAGCCCGATGCGGGACTCGATCCAGGGACTCCAGGATCATGACCTGAGCCGAAGGCAGTCGCTCAACCAACTGAGCCACCCAGGCGCCCCACATCATTAGTTTTTGATGTAGTGTTCAACGATTCATTATTTGCATCTAACAACCAGTGCTCATCCCAACACGTGCCTGCCTTAATACCCATCACCTGGTTACCCCATCCCACAACCCCCTCCCTTCTGTAACCCTCAGTTTGTTGAGTCTCTCATGGTTTGTCTCCCTCTCTGATTTCTTCCCATTCAGTTTTCCCTCCCTTCCCCTATGGTCCTCTGTGCTATTCCTTATATTCCACATATGAATGAAACCATCTGATAATTGTCTTTCTCTGCTTGATTTATTTCACTTAGCATAATCCCCTCCAGTTCCATCCATGTCGATGCAAATGGCAGGTATTCATCCCTTCTGATGGCTAAGTAATATCCCATTGCATATATGAAACACATCTTCTTTATCCATTCATTTATTAAAGGACATCTTGGCTCCTTCCACGGTCTGGTCACTGTGGACATTGCTGCTATGAACATTGGGTGCATGCACCCCTTCTTTTCACTACATCTGTATCTTTGGGGTAAATACTAGTAGTACAATTGCTGGGTCATAAGGTAGCTCTATTTTTAACTTTTTTTTTTTTTTAAAGATTTTATTTATTTATTTGACAGAGACAGAGACAGCGAGAGCGGGAACACAAGCAGGGGGAGTGGGAGAGGGAGAAGCAGGCTTCCCGCTGAGCAGGGAGCCCAATGCGGGGCTTGATCCCAGGACTCTGGGATCATGACCTGAGCCGAAGGCAGCCGTTTAACGACTGAGCCACCCAGGAGCCCCTATTTTTAACTTCTTGAGAACCTCCACACTATTGTCCAGAGTGGCTGCACCAGCCTGCATTCCCACCAACAGTGTAAGAGGGTTATCCTTTCTCAACATCCTCACCAACATTTGTTGTTTATTGTCTTGTTAATTTTTGCCATTCTAACTGGTGTAAGGTGATACTTCATTATGGTTTTGATTTGTATTTCCCTGCTGGCTAGTGATGTTCAACATTTTTTCATGTGTCTGTTAGCCATTTGTATGTCTTCTTTGGAGAAGTTTCTGTTCATATCTTCTGCCCATTTCTTGACTGGATTATTTGCTTTTTGGGTGTTGAGTTTGAGAAGTTCTTTATAGATCTTGGATACCAGCCCTTTATCTCTAGTGTCATTTGCAAATATCTTCTCCCATTCCGTTGGGTTGCTGCTTAGTTTTGTTGACTGTTTCCTTTGCTGTGCAGAAGCTTTTTATCTTGATGAAGTCCCAAAAGTTCATTTTTGCTTTTGTTTCCCTTGCCTTTAGAGAAATGTCTTGAAAGAAGTTGCTGCATCCAGTGTTGAAGAGGTTACTGCCTATGTTCTCTAGGATTTTGATGGATTCCTGTCTCACATTGAGTTCTTTCATCCATTTTGAGTTTATCTTTGTGTATGGTCTAAGAGAATGGTCCGGTTTCATTCTTCTGCATATGGCTGTCCAATTTTCCCAACACCATTTGTTGAAGCGACTTTTTTCCATTGGATATTCTTTCCTGCTTTGTCGAAGATTACTTGACCATGGAGTTGAGGGTCCATTTCTGGGTTCTCTGTTCTGTTCCATTGATCTATGTGTCTGTTTTTGTGCCAATACCATGCTGTCTGATGATCACAGCTTTGTAATATAGCTTGAAGTCAGGCATTGTGATGCCCCCAGCTTTGGTTTTCTTTTAACATTCCCCTGGCGATTTGGGGTCTTTTCTGGTTCCATACAAATTTTAGGATTGTTTGTTCCAGCTCTCTGAAAAATGGTGATGGTATTTTGATAGGCATTGCATTGGATGTATAGATTGCTCTGGGCAGCATAGACATTTTCACAATGTTTATTCTTCCAATCCATGAGCATGGAATGTTTTTCAATCTTGTTGTGTTTTCCTCAATTTCTATCATAAGTGTTCTGTAGTTTCTAGAGTATAGATCCTTTATCTCTTTGGTTAGGTTTATTCCAAGGTATCTTATGGTTTTGGTGCTATTGTAAATGGAATCATATTCCTTAATTTCTTTCTTCAGTTACATTGTTAGTGTATAGAAATGCAGCTGATTTCTGTGCGTTGATTTTGTATTCTGCCACGTTGCTGAATTGCTGTATGAGTTCTAGTAATTTGGGGTGGAGTCTTTTGGGTTTTCCACATAACGTATCATGTCATCTGCAAAGAGAGAGGGTTTGATTTCTTCTTTGCCAATTTGAATGCCTTTTATATCTTTTTGTTGTCTGATTGCTGAGGCCAGGACTTCTAGCACTATGTTGAACAATAGTGGTGAGAGTGGACAACCCTGTCGTGTTCCTGACCTTAAGGGAAAAGCTCTCAGTTTTTCCCCACTGAGACTGGTATTCGTTGTGGGCTTTTCATAGATGGCTTTTATGATATTGAGCTATGTTCCCTCTATCCCTATACTTTGAAGGGTTTTAATCAAGAAAGACTGCTATATATTGTCAAATGCTTTTTCTGCATCAATTGAGAGGATCATATGGTTCTTGTCTTTTTTTTTTTGTTAATGTGATCATGTTGATTGATTTGCAAATGTCGAACCATCCTTGCATCCCAGGAATAAATCCCACCTGATCCTGGTGAACAATCCTTTTCATATACTGTTGGATCCTATTGGCTAGCATCTTGGTGAGTATTTTGGCATCCATCTTCACCAGGGATATTGGTCTGTAATTCTCCTTTTTGATGGAGTCTTTGTCTGGTTGGTAGATCAGGGTAATGCTGGCCTCATAGAATGAGTTTGGAAGTTTTCCTTCCATTTCTGTTTTTTGGAACAGCTTCAGTAGAATAGGTATTATTTTCTTCTTTAAATGTTTGGTAGAATTCCCCTGGGAAGCCTTCCGGCCCTGGACTCTTGTTTTCTGGGAGGTTTTTGATTACTTTTTCAATTTCCTTGCTGGTTATTGCTCTGTTCAGATCGTCTATTTCTTCCTGTTTCAGTCTTGGTGTTTATAAGTTTCTAGGAATGCATCCATTTCTTCCAGATTGCCTAATTTGTTGGCATATAGCTGTTGATAATAAGTTCTAGCAATTATCTCTAATTTTCTTTGGTATTAGTCGTGATCTCTCCCCTTTCATTCATGATTTTATTGATTTGAGTCCTTTCTCTTTTGGATAAGTCTGGCCAGAGGTTTATCAGTCTTACTAATTCTTTTAGAGGACCAACTTCTGGTGTCAGTGTTCTGCTGTTTTTCTGGTTTCTATTTCATTGATTTCTGCTCTAATCTGTATTATTTCTCTTCTCCTGCTTGGTTTAGGCTTTATTTGCTATGCTTTCTCCTGGTCCTTTAGGTGTAAGGTTAGCTTGTGCATTTGGTGTTTTTCTAATTTTATGAGAGAGGCTTGGATGGCTATGTAGTTCCCTCTTAGGACACCTTTGCAGTATCCCATAGGTTTTCAATTGATTTGTTTTCATTTTCATTGGTTTGCATGAATTGTTCGTTATTTAATTTCCTGTTTGAGCCATTCATTCTTTAGCAGGATTCTCTTTAACTTCCAAGTGTTTGAGTTCCTTCCAAATTTCTTCTTGTGATTCAGTTCCAGTTTCAAAGCATTGTGGTCTGAAAATATGCAGGGGATAAAATCAATCTCTTGGTATTGGTTGAGACCTGATTTGTGACCCAGTATGTGATCTATTCTGGAGAAAGTTCCATGTGCACTTAGGAAGAATGAGTATTCTGTTGTTTTAGGATGGAATGTTCTATATTTATCTACGAAGTCCATCTGGTCCAATGTGTCATTCAAAGCTCTTGTTTCTTTGTTGATCTTCTGCTTAGATGATCTGTCCATTGCTGTGAGTGGAGTTTTGATGTCTCCTACTATTAATGTATTATTATCAATATGTTTCTTTATTTGGTTATTAATTGGTTTATATAATTGGCTGCTCCCATGTTGGGGGCATAGCTATTTACAATTGTTAGATCTTCTTGTTGGATAGATCCTTTACATACGATATAGTGTCCCTCTACATCTCTTACTATAGGGTTTGGTTTAAAATCTGTCTAATATGAGGATTGCTACCCCAGCTTTCTTTTGAGGTCCATTGGCATGGTAAATGGTTCTCCATCCCCTCCCTTTCAATATGGAGGTGTCTTTGGGTCTAACATGAGTCACTTGTAGATAGCTAATAGATGGGTCCTTTTTTATCCAATCTGAAACCCTGTGTCTTTTGATGGGAGCATGCAGTCTATTTACATTCAGAGTAACTATTGAAAGATATGAATTTAGTGCCATTGTACCCCAAAGTCCCTGTTTCTGTAGATTTTCTCTGTTTCTTTCTGGTCTATGTGACTCTTGGGATCTCTCTCCACTTGCAGAATCCCCCTTAATATTTCTTGCAGGGCTGGCTTGGTGGTCACATATTCTTTCAGTTTCTTTCTGTCCTGGGAAGTTCTTTATTTCTCCATCCATTCTGAATGACAGCCTTGCTGGATAAAGTATTCTCATTTAGTACCCTGAATATGTCTTGCCAGCCCTTTCTGGCTTGCCAGGTTTCTGTGCAAAGATCTGATATTATTGTGATGTTCCTCCCTCCATATGTAAAGAACCTCCTCTCCCTAGCTACTCTCAGGATAGTTTCTTTGGCTGTAAGATTTGCAGGCTTCACTATTATATGCTGGGGTGTTGATCTATTTTTATTGATTTTGGGAGGAGTCCTCTCTGCCTCTGGGACATAAATGCCTGTTTCCTTCCCTATATGAGGGAAGTTCTCAGCTATGATTTGCTCAAATAAACCTTCTAGCTCTCTCTCTCTCTTTCCACCCCTCAGGGAGCCCAATAATTCTGACATTGGAACGTTTCATGGCATCATTGGTCTCTCCAAGCCTTTTTTCATGTGCTACTAGCTGCCTGTCTCTGTTTTCCTGAACTTCCTTCCTTTCCCTCAACTTATCTTCTAGATCACTTACTCTCTCTTCTGCCTCATTGACCCTAGCTGTTAGAGTATCCAGCTTAGACTATAGCATTTTTAAGTTTGGCTTGATTAGATCTCATTTCTGCCCTTAGAGATTCTCTGCTGTCATTTATGCTTTTTTCAAGCCCAGCTATTAATTTTATGATTGCTATGAATTCTGTTTCTGACATTTTACTTATATCCATATCGATTAGCTCTGTGGCAGAGAACACTGCCTCTGGTTCTTTTTTTTGTGTGTTCCCTCTTCTTGTCATTCTGTCCAGAGAACGATGGGTGGCGAATGAGCAGAGTCCAAAATATTAACGATGACCCAAGCAAGATGCACCCTAGCAAAATGTGGAGTGGTAGGGAGCCACCACAGATAAGTAAAGCCTAAATGAAACACAAGAATAAAATTTTAAATGGGGGGGAGAGGAAGAGGGACTATAATCTTGCAGTGTGGATAAAGCAGGGTGTTCCACTTGTTCCTGGATGAATTTTGGTCTGTGTGTTAGAAGGCACTACATTCCAAAATTGCAAGGGAATTAAAACTTAAATATTTATAAAGATAAAATTGAATAGAGTGAAAAAAGGACTAAAATGAAGCATATAACTATAAAAAAAATGTAGATGTGAAAAAATACAAGTTAGAAAGCGACTGTTGTTGATATAACAAAGATCTTAGTTGAAATGAGAAAAAGATAAAAAGGAAAAAAAAAAGCATAAGAAAAAGAAAAAAAGGAAGAATTTTTTCTGAAAAATAAATGAGTCATGAGGCAGCACCTGGAGCTCAATATACTATTTAACCCAGAGTTGGGATTTTACAGTCTTATGGGATCCCTAGGGTTGTTGTCGTCCTGTTCTTCTAGACTGTCTTCTGGGGGAGGGGCATGCCACACAGTTTCTCAGGTAACCCTGCCTAACGGAGTTGCCCCACCCCTGTCAGGGGATGGGGCTCAGTGGAAACTGGTACTCTGTGTGGCTTTTGTTCCCTGGGGACTTTCTGCGCCTCTTCAGAGGATCAGAGCAGAAATGGCTGGGCCCAAACCTCTGGCCCAGAGCAGAAAGATTGCAGTCTGTACTCTTTAATAAGCCCTCCGGGACAAACAGTCTCCACTTCTGTATGTGCAAATGAAATCCGCAGCCTCCCATCCTGCTCCCCCACTGCAACTCTCAGAGGTAGTCCCAGGGGCCTGGGAGTGCCACTGCCTTTTGTGACTCTAAAACTGTGAGTGGCTGTGGGCTTGCACGCACACCTGAAGCTCGTGAATCATGTCTGTGTGCCATTCTAATGTCTGTTCTGGGCCGCTACCACCCTCTGAGTTTTTGCCCTGTCTGGCACAGGTTCCAAACTTTTTCGGGCTGCTCAGGAAAAGAGCAATTACTAACCGCCCGGCTCATGGTTTATGGTAATCGGAGCTGAGAGTCCCCTCCTGGGCTTGCTGACCATAACCTGCTTCCTGGCTCCAATGCTCAGGCATTCTCCCGGTTCCAATGCTCAGGCATTCTCCCGGTTCAGGCATCCCCATTCGCTTTGTGATTCCTTGGATCCTGAGAACACAATGCCTTACCTAGAATTCTGCCTTTTCATTTCCAGACTCCCTTTCAGAGAGGGATGTCTCTCACTACAGCAGACTTCTAAGGGTTCTGATTTCTAACACCTCTATTCTGGTGCTTTATCACTTTCCAGGAGCCAGCTTATGAAGGCTCCCTCCTTATGTTTATCTTCCAATATCTCCCTGCAGATTCACGACTCTGCACATCCTACCTTGCAAAAAGCAGTCACTTTGCTGCTTGTAGAGATCCAGATCTGTATTCTTACATCTTAGGCTGATTTTGTGGGTGTTCAAAATGGTTTGATAGACATCCAGCTAAATTCAGGGGACTAGTTGAAATGGGGTCCTCTAATCCTCCACCATCTTGCCTCCTTCCCCATTTGTATATATTCTTTTTTTTTCCCATTTGTGTATATTCTTAAGTGAAATGTCTACTCATTTCCCCCGTTATTTAATCAGATGGTTCATTTTCTTATTATTGAGTTTTAAGAGTTATTTGTATATTTTGAGTAATAGTCCTTTATCAGACATGTCTTCTGCAAATATTTTCTCCCAGTCTGTGGGCTTGTCTTTTATTTCCCTTAATGGTGTCTTTCCTAGAGCAGAAGTTTTTTTTTTAATGATGAAGTCCAACTGATCAGTTATTTCTTTCATGAATCATGCCTTTGGCATTATATCTCCTTCATTTTTAAGGATGGTTTTTACTGGATATAGAATTCTTGGTTGACACCTTTTTTCTTTCACCACTTCAAATATGTCCTCTTGCTGCCTTCTGGTCCATGGTTTCTTATGAGGAGTTAGCTGTTAATCTTTTTGACGATTGCTTGCTGCTTTCAAGATTCTCGCTTTCCAGTTTCTCCGTATCATTACTAGCACTTATCATTACATGTTTTTTTAATAATAGCCAGCCTAAATACTCTAAGTAGTATCTCATTGTGGTGTTGATCTGCATTTCTTTGATGGCTAAAGAGGTTGAGCATCTTTGGTCATTTGTGTCTCTTCTTTGGAAAAATATCTCTTCAGATCCTTTGCTTTTTAAATTGGGTTATTTGTGCTTTTATTATAGAGCTGTAAGAGTTCTTTTTGTATTCTAAACCCAATTCCCTTATCAGATACAGAATTTCCAAATGTTTTCCTTCTTTCTCTTCATTTTCTTGATAATGACTTTTGCCATAAAACAGGTTTTAATTTTGGTGAAGTCCAGTTTATCTGTTTTTTGTTGTTGTTGTTGTTGTTGCTTGTGCTTTTGGTGTTCTGTCTAATCAAAGATATGACATTGCCTAGTCAAAGGTCATTTACTCCTTTAGAAGAGTTATCCTGTGTTTTCTTTTAAGTGTTTATAGTTTTAGCCGTTACAATTTGGGTCTTGATTAATCCATTTTAAAGTAGTTTTTGTATATGATATATGATAGGTGGGGATTCCCCTTCAGTCTTTTGCGTGTGGCTATCCAGTTGTCCCAGTACCATATGTTGGAAATACTTGTCTTTTCCCATTGAATTGTTTTGGCTCCTTTGTTAAAATCATTTGACTGTACTGGGGTGCCTGGGTGGCTCAGTCGTTAAGCGTCTGCCTTCAGCTCAGCTCAGGTCATGGACCCTGCTTGGCGGGAAGCCTGCTTCTCCCTCTCCCACTCCCCCTGCTTGTGTTCCTGCTCTTGCTGTCTCTCTCTCTCTCTCTGTCAAATAAATAAATAAATAAAATCTTTAAAAGAAAATCAATTGACTATAAATGTGAGGTTTTATTTCTTGCCTGTAAATATTTTTCCATTGGTTTGGTTGTCTGTTTGCCAGTACTATGCTGTCTTGGCTACTGTACCTTTATGGTAAGTTTTGAAATTGGGAAGTGTGAGTCCTCTAACTTTTTCATTCTTTTCTAAGATTGTTTTGGCTATTCTGGGTCCCTTTTATTTCCATATGAATTTTTTTTTTTTTTAAGATTTTATTTATTTATTTGAGAGAGAGCACATGAGAAGGGGGAGGGTCAGAGGGAGAAGCAGACTCCCTGCCAAGCAGGGAGCCCGATGCGGGACTCGATCCAGGGACTCCAGGATCATGACCTGAGCCGAAGGCAGTCGCTTAACCAACTGAGCCACCCAGGCGCCCCGTATTTCCATATGAATTTTAAGATCAGCTTGTCAATTTCTTTAAAGGAGCCAGCTGAAATTTTGGTAGGAGTTGTGCTAAATCTGTAGATCAGTTTAGGGAGTATTGCCATTTAACAATGTTAAGAAATGGGATGTTGTGTTATTTTCCTAGGGCTGCTGTACAAATGACCACAAACTGTGTGGCTCAAAACAACACAAACTTATTCTCTTACAGTTATGGAAGCCAGAAGTCCAAAAGGTGTAGACAAAGTCACTCTCTTCAGATTCTAGGACCACATCAGTCCAGTCTTTCGCTCTGTGGTCACATTACCTCCTCCTCTTCTCTTTCAAAACTCCTCTTCCTGTCTCTAAGGACACATGTGATTGCATTAGGTCCCACCTGGATAATTCAGGATAAGTTCATTTGGGGTCTATAGCTATAGCCCTGGCACAAATATAAGTTTGTGTGGCTATAAAAAATCTTTAGAACTGGGAAGATATTGGTCAAAGGGTACAAAGTAGTTATGTAAGATAAGTAGGTCTGCAGATCTAACATATACCATGATGACTATAGCTGTAATAATACTGTTTTGAGTAGTAGAAATTTGCTAAGAGAGTAGGTTTCAGGTGCTAATGTCACACACAAAATGGTAATTCTGAGGAGAAGTTATGTTAAATCATGATATGTACTTTAATATATATATGATTTTATGTATAATTTCCATTAAAAATAAAAAATTCTGTACATCTCTTGTCACGGAATAGGCATTTACTAGATTATGTATAGTTTATTTTGAAAGCTGCGGACAGCTACCTGGATTGTATAGGATTACAGGTGTGTGTGCAGCCCCAGGTACGTGTGTCTGTGTAGCAGCAGAGATGCCAGTGTTTATTCCATACGTACCATGTGCCAGACACTGGTCTCAGTACTTGACACATTAACCAGCTTAACAATAACTTTAATGTTCATAGTCTCCTAATGACATACTGAGGCACAGAGAGGTGAAGTAACTTGTTCAAGGTCACAGAGCTGGAAAATGCCCATAGTAAAACTGGAGACTCTGACATTAGAGTCTGCCATCACTGTGTGCCACAGTATCTTCTTTAGGAGACCCCAGAAAAATAGGGTTTTTTTGGACAGTTCTACAATTTGTTTTTGTTTTTTAAGATATTTTTATTTGAGAGAGGGCATGAGTGGGGGAGGGGCAGGAAAGAGGGAGAAGCAGGCTCCCGCTGAGCAGGCTCCATCCCAGCACCCTGGGATCATGACCTGAGCTGAAGGCAGATGCTTAAGCGACTGAGCCAATGAGGGGCCCCTGGATAGTTCTAGAATTTGATATCCTTATAGTTTTTAGTGTATCTGCTTTGTAGGAAAAGCAAATATTATAATAATTGTCAATTAAATGAAGTACCCGCTTATTTTTACATTGTTAGGACTGGAAAATCCCTTTGATAGAAAAGATAGCTTCTCAAGCCTTATTGCTGAGATATTTAGGACCCATGTAGGCAAAGTAAATACATAGTATAAATTTTGAAAAATAAGAAAAAGCCTTCCTTGAAAACAGTTAATGCTGAAATTAATCCTAAAAGCTCAGAACTGCCAAAGTATAAAGGTTGATAAAAACCGGCAAGGCTATTTAAAGTGGCACTGAGGTCTGCTCCACTGGAACCCAAGGACAGACTTTAATATTTTATCAGGATTGTAACATCTTTCCAGATAAAGAATGAGCCCATCTAGAATGGCTGCTCTTGGTCCCATTCATTCTGGGAGAGCAGGTTTTTACAGAGGGCCTTGTTTGGAATTATTTCCCATTGCAATATAATCCTCTGGACTCTCAAAGATCAGCACACCTAGCTACTTCTGAGAGACCACCATTCTCTTCTCTATCCTCAATACTCAGTGAGTTTCTAGGGCACAGATTAAATTCCCTCATCTCTGCATCAATTAAATGCAAACCAACACCTTGCTCTTTTGGCCTCCAGAGGGCTGCGTTGTTCTGCAAAGTGCTGGCCAAGGGCATCTGTCCCAGGGCCAATATCTGGTTTGTTTGGGGGCAGGTTTTTCTTTCCGAGGTAAAAACAGCATTTCATTTCACCTGTTAGCAAAGTTTATGCTTGTATTTTAAATTAAGCTTTATAGCTTTAGAATAATTGAGATTCTACTGATTCCAATTTCAAAAGAATAAAACCTTGGGAAACCAGGTGTTCTCATTATCTGGAATATTGTCCCCAGTTCTGTAGTCAGCTACTGAATGGGGCCAGGTTTTCAGGTGGTTTTGCTATGCAAACATTTTATGCATATGTGGAATGCAAAAGAAGATTAATTCCATTTAGATGAAGAGGAAACTGAAGAGGCCCTTGAACCCTGGGGACTGTTTATTATTTATCACAACCACTCTGCTGTGAGGCCTGTACTTCGAAAGTGAGTAGGCCTGGGGGCCACCTGGGAGCAAGCAGGGCACCAGGGGTGGGCAGTCCTGGACAGATGGGTCCTGGTGGGACCACGGCAGGGCCTGCTTGAGCAGGCAGAGAAGGCTGTCCCCATGTTTCTTTCCTCCTTCCCAGGGGTCTGTGGAAGGATTACATGGGAAGGGGTGTTCTGGCCCTGGCCTCACACAGAGGTCTTGGGAAGTGTGAACGGAAGATTCCAATAGCTAATGTGCTGTAGGGCCCCTGCTGGGCAGGGGCGGGGTTAAGGCTGCTTCTCACCTCCTGTACCTAAATCACCTCCTGTAATTTAGGTTGATGGCTCAGGGGAAGAGGGACGGGCTGAGGAAAAGACAGTTTTTCAGTGAGGCATTTCTAGAAATAAGATTTGAGCAGCATATAAACTGGGAACCTGGGAACCTTTGTGTGGGAACAGTAATTTTAGTGCTGTTAGTGGTGGTATTACAACAAACACTAAGGATAAGTCGCTGTTTCTGTGTATCTAGCACCTGGCATGTTCTATAACTGTCCCCTTAGCAGCCCAGCAAAGGATAGGGTGGGAAGGGAAAGTACCCAGCAAGAGTGGAGCTCTGTTATATGGAGGCTGTGGAAGGCTGCTCTGGGCCACAAACAGGGCTGAGCATCCTGAGATAGCCACATCTGTCCTTCTGTGGCTGTCCCTTCCTCCACCTCCCTCACTCACCCCCCACAGTCCAGGGCTGTTACGCAGACGGCACCTCCACCTTGAGGCTTCCCTCTCACCCCTGCCTGACTGCCACATCGACATGCGGCCGGGGCATGTTACATTCCCATTCTTGTGCCAAGCTTGGCTTTAGAGAGGTTAGTGTTTTCTTGGTTTGTACTTACTTACTTTTTAATGGACGTAATCCTTAGTTTTTTCCAGATGCTCCATCAGCTCTGTCAGAAACCTATCCATTTGTTGTTTTCCAGCTGGTCACACACACGCAAGCCCCTAGGTTCCTCCTGTTGTTGGTTTTGTGTGGGTTGCCCTCTGGCCCTGCCCCAGGGCTGCCCTCACAGGATAGTCTCTATCACTTGCGTAGGAGCCAGATCAGAGATCCTGCCTCTTCCTTTCTCTCAGTTATCCCTCATTTTGCTGAAGTTCATGTTGTTAGCTTCCAGAAGAGGTTGAAAGTGATGTTGACTTGGGATATCAGGGCCTGGTTTCATGAGAGCTTTTGGTCGCCAGCAGTACAGGCTGGTTCTGCTGCCCGGGGCTGTGAGTGTGGGAGTGCTTGCTCTTCTCTGGATGCTTGTTGGTTGGTTTGTTTGTTCAGAAATTTCATGAGGATTTACTTAGGTGGCCTCAACTTGTACTTTATTGCTTTGAAAATAAAATATGGAGAAAAGAAAAGAATTAACTTAGGTGTGGGGTTTTTTATTTGTTGTCCTACATGGTGGGACTTAGCCATCTGTCTACTTGGAAAGGTCTTATATTATTCCAGTAATTCCCCTTCTCTTCAACTGGTTCCCTTTCCTGGACTTTTAGACGATGCCTGGAGCTTTGGGATCGATATTTGCTGCTGCTGTTAAGGAAAGAGAAAATCTAGATAAAAGTGCTATAGAACAGAGCCAGGCAATTTCAGAAAATAAGCCACCAAATTTTGAATTATTTTTCTTTGTAAAAACTTTTTCTTATTTTTAATTTTAATTGTAAAAAATATATAATATAAAATTTACCCACTTAATCATTTTTAAATGTACAGTTCAGTAGTGTGTTAACTATATTCATGTTGTTGTGTTAACGGATTTGGAGAACTTCTTGTGACTCCAAACTCTGTACCTGCAGAGCAGCTCTTCCCCTCTTGCCCCCACCAGCTCCTGGCAACCACCACTCTACTTTCTGTCTCTGTAATTTGACTAAGTGTGTATGTAAGTAGAATCACACAGTATTTGTCCTTTTGTGACTGGCGTAGTTCGTTCAATACGATATCCTCAGGGTGCAGCCATGTTGTAGCCTGTGACAGGGTTTCTTTCTCTTTAAGGCTGAGTAATGTTCCATTGTGTGGCTATACCAGTTTCTGTGCTCCTTTGTCCATGGACATCTGGGCTCTTCTGCCTCTTGGCTGTTGTGGATAATGCTGCAGTGAACATGGGTGTGCACCTATCGCTGAGATGTTGCTTTCAATTCCTTTGGATATATACCCAGAAGTGGAATTGCTGGATCATATGGTTTCTATTTTTAGAGTTTTGAGGACCCTTCATACAGCTTTCTGTAGTGGTGGCACCATTTTACATGCTCACCAACAGTGCTATGTACTGTTCCAGTTTCCCCACGTCCTCACCAACGCAAACTTGTTTTCTGTTTTGTTTTTTATAGTGGCCATCCTAATAGGTGTGACATAGCATGTTATCGTGGTTTTTATTTGCATTTCTCTAATGATGAGAGATGTTGAGGCTTTTCCTGTGGTTGGCCATTTGTCGGCCATTTGTCAGCCATTTGTATATCTTTGGAGAAATATCTCTTCAAGACCATTGCCCATTTTTAAATGGGGCCCATTTTTAAATGGGGTTACTTGTTGCACAAATGCAACACTATTTATAGAAGAGACGGTCTTTTCCATGTCATATGGTCTCATCTCCTTACTTTTTATTTATTTAAAATTTTATTTATTTATTTATTTATTTGAGAGAGAGACAGAGATAGTGAGAGAGAGCACAAGTGGGGAGGAGAGGAAGAAGGAGGCTCCCCACTGAGCAGGGATCCCAGGACCCTGAGATCACGACCTGAGCCAAAAAGCAGACGCTTAACTGACTGAGCCACCCAGGTGCCCCTCCTTACTGTTTAGATGTGCTTTATGGAAGATTTCCTTCTGTATCTTCCAGTCTTGCCATTGGATTTTTTATTACAGCTATAATATGTCAGTGTCCCAGAAACCTCCGTTGGTATCCTAATCATTCCTTTGCCTAGCAGTCTCTCTTTTTTGATAACTTTAAATGATTCTCCTTTATCTCCTTCTGGATATTAGTTTCTCTTTGTGTGTGTATGGGGGGGGCAGGTCTTGTGCATGTCTTGGGTCTCCCCTCCTGTAAGCACCACCTCCCAAATCACTACCTCCAGATTCCAGCAAATGAGGGGTGTGTGTGAACATCAGAATTTTGAGGCCCCCATTCAGGTTTCTCCACTACTCCTGTAATTCTTTGGTCTTGTCACTCAAGCCCTTTCCTGAGACTCCTGAATGCACAGGAAGCCATGGGACTCTGCATGACTCTGCACTAGTAGGCTAGACCTGTGCCCGGGCCATGCTTTCCAGGTGAAGGTGGCTTTGCAGTTCTTCCAAGCCTTCCTGGCCAGGGTTGCCTACTGGTTCACCACTGAGGTTTGTTATGTGGTATTGCAGAAGCTACAGGAAGACCCCTCCCACATCCTGGGATGGGAGGAGGGCAGATTCCATCAGGTGTGCATGAATAGAGGCAGTGCCTCCTTTTTCCCTTTGTTTTGAAAACAGGGCTGGACATTATCTTGGGTGGGGGTTAAGAAATATCTTAGCAGATTGTGACTGAAAGATCTTTTTTGCCCTACTTGTAGAGCTGCTGTGCCTGAATCACATCATTTGCCTATACCTGTCTGGCTGGTAGATGAAGCACCTGCTCTCTTGGGACAGTGGCTCAGATTCACAGGGATGAGGGAAGGAGAGGAAAGGAGTGTTTCTGAATGGCCGGGAACTCAACTGTGTATTGAGTAGAATGAAGTGTAACCCAGGTGACATTGACTTGAATGTATGGGCCCCTCCCCTGTGTCAATCCTTTCATGGAGGCATACAGACAGACCAGTAAGTTCTCTCAACAGGGGGGCTGGCTTGTCATTGCTCCTGGGAGGACCCCTCTGGAGCCCTTTACCCTTCAGCTCCCACACCTGAGTTCTGCCCAAATCTGGAATCCTGGGGCAGGAGATCAGACAGGAAGGCCACAGGTTTGGCAAATCCAGTGTGATGAGGGTTTGCTGGGCCTTGATTTTCCTGATACCTCCTCTGTGATAGTCCAGGTATTGGGAAGAATCTTAAGTTTACTTGACCTCCTGGGGAATGTCCCCATCACTTGGGTGAGTGCTCTAGAGTGTGCTCCCTACTCTTCCCCTACTTTGCATACCCCAGCCTAGATCTGACCTGTACTGGAGGAGTCTAGGATGTGGCAGCCCTGAGACTAAGTGGACCCATAATGCTGGTGACCTCCCCTTTGAAATAGCTAAATTGCAGCATTATGTATTGCTCTTGCTTAAATGGGCTCATTATAGAATGTTTAGCATAAAAGTGCAAACCCAAAACAATTCTGGCATTTGAGATTTGGTAGGGTGCACAACAGACCTGTGCTGAGGTCGGCTCTGGGAATGAGGAGGCGCTGCTGGAGCCTTCTTGAGTGCCTGTCTTGTGGCCCAGAGGGCAGGTGGGGTGTAGAGCTTGGGAGGACTGTGCCAGTGACTCCCTCCTGGTCTTGGGTCACTGGATGGCAACCTGGTGGCCTATGGATTGGGCCTGTTTCCCATTTACATTTTCTTGATTTTCCTCTGACCCCCTAAGGCCCTGCTTTGCACTCACTGACCGTAACTATTATTGATGTGTTTCCCCTCGGAAGACCTGTGACCTCTCAGAAAGGTTCTCTAGAGACTGTTTCATAACCTGGCATGTGGGGGAGACCCTAAAGCCTGCTGGGCGCTCTGCACCTGCCTCGCTGCAGACAGAGGTGGCTGGTGGTTCTCTTTACCTGAAATGTGCTTCTGGCATTCAGCCTTCTATGAGGGGTTGGTCCCTGTTTTCAGAACCTGAATCTGTTAGTGTTTTACCGAGGGCAGGTTTTCTTTGCAGTCTCACCCCATAGACTCATTGTGAGTACACTGGGTGTTCTGCTGTGAGCCGACAAAGATGGGGGCCTGGGGGGGATGCTGTATGAGATGCCTCGGGAACAGGGGCTGTTCAAAGAGTTCATGCCGCTCTCCCCCAAATCAGGGCCCTACTGGCCCACTAATTCTGTGGTCTTTTTAGTCATATAGAAGCTCCTCCTGTTCTGTGGAAATCCCCACCCAGCCTCAAAAATGTGCATCTGTGCTCCGAGAGTAAATGAGGTAGAAGCAGCCTGGGCCTCCAGAGATGGCCCCAGACTTGGTGGGGCCTGGAGACATTGAAGATGAGCTGCAAACACAGCTCTTGTGGGTGATGAGGAGGGAGCTGCTGCCCTTCTTTTTAAGTCTTGTTGCCTCTCTTATTTTTTTCTTTGTGCCGCTCCTTGTTTCAGCAACGCTTTGAGATGTGGTGGGCAGTAGACCCCCATCTCACCAGGGGACTCGCCACCACTGGACCCTCCACACACAGCCTACACCTCCATGGGCAGCCAGGGCGCCTCTGGCCCCAGTTTGAGACTTTCTTCCTTCTTCTGTGTAGAAAGGGAAAGCTGCAGCTCAACAGGAACTTAAATTCCTGTGGTGGAGGGAGAGCCCGGCCACCCAGAGTGGTGTGGATTCAAGACTTGCCTATGGCTGGGAGAGGAAGACATTTCTTCTCTTCTTGCTCTGCCCTTGGGAAAACAGCCAAGCCTGCCTTCTCCAGGGACACTCCTGCACCACCCAGGGCATGCTTCACAGAGCATTGCTGGGTTTAGCCCCTTCAGGACTCACGAAGAGGCCTCATGGGGTGTTTGCTGAGGAAGGTTTTGTAAGAGAAAACCCTGGAGATACCCCGTGTCTCTAAAACAATTCTTAGGTAAGCTGTGTTACATCTCCGCACACAAGAGCGCAAGTGCATATAGTCATTTTTTTAAATGAAGAAGGCATGGAATGATCTCTCAGATGTGGTGTATTTTTTAAATGTTGTAAAATAATATGTATGGTGTTACACTTACGTAAAAACATGCATATCTATGTGTGTTATGTATGTACACACATCGGTGCATCTGTCCACCTTATAGACTTGGGAATAATTTCAAACCTATACTCCAAGCAGGGTTTACCTCTGGGAGTGGGGTTAGGCTTTTGTTTTGCTTTGATTTTTTTGTTTTTGTTTTTGTTTTACTTTATATACTTTTAATTGCTTGAATTGGTTACAACTAAAGGTAAAATAGAAGAAATGGAGGATTTGTTCATGATTTGCAGAGGTGGTGGGGGAGGGGGGCATTGTTCATAAGCAGGGCAACAGGGAGAGCTTGGGGTGGGGGAGCATCAGCATCGGGGATGTGTGGGTGTGGTAGGTTGTGCGTTCGGGGTCCCCTAGACACTCCTCACCCTCCTCACCCCAGTTCCTCTACTTCTTTCGCATACTGAATTTTGCCACTTGTCTTTCTTACTGTTATGTTCTCCTGTCCATTTACTTGTGGCTTATCAGAAATTAGCATTGGCAAATACCAGTACTTGAGTACAGCTTACCACAGCTGGCTGTTGTCTACAAAAGGATGCGGCTCCCAGCTCGGGTTGGGGACTCACCTTGGATGAGAAGCTTGACAGAGGTTGGGTTAGGAAGGTTATTTCATTTTCTGATTTATCCTTGATGTTTTTACATGTGTATCTGTGTTTCTTGATGTTGTCTCTGTCATCATCTCAAAGCAGTCTGGGGTGGGGGCAGGTTCCCAGCTCCACCTCTCCTTGCCCTTTCTCCGCTTCCCCACACTCCTGCCGAAGTGCACACATAATTTGATGAGTGGATAGGGCAGGCTTGTTATCCTTTTACTCCTACATCCAACCTGAGGCCATGAGCTTATATACTCATCCTCAGAGTGGATGCTGGCAGTGTTTACACCTGATCAGCAGGTGTTCAATCAGGAGCTCAGGGGAGGCAGTTCACCTTGTAAGACCACTGTGAAACATCACAATGAAGATTCTATTCAGTCAGTTTTTTTACTGTCATCGATTCTGTTGTTTTCCTGAGTAAGATGATACTCTGGGGTTGGGGGGTTGATGTGAACAGATTCCAATCCCTCATACAGTTTTTGTGCTGATGCAGACCTCCCTACCCATGTGGGTGATGGTGGTCCAATACTGTCAACATTAAAAATTATATCTTTGGGGCACCTGGGTGGCTCAACGGGTTAAGGGTCTGACTGTTGATTTCGGCTCAGGTCATGATCTCAGGGTCGTGAGATCAAGCCCCCATCAGGCTCCGCACTGGGTGTGGAGCCTGCTCAGGATTCTCTCTCTCTCCCTCTCCCTCTGCGTCCCCCCCACCATGTGCGCACTCTCTCTCTCCTCCTCTCTCTCTCTCGAAGAATTACATCTTTAATTGGCGTTTACTCTGCTGTCTCTTATTAGTAAGAGATGTTGCTTTACTGTTTCATGCTTACGAATTATTTGATTATTAATGAGCTTGATCTGTTTTCCATGTTTGTTTACTTATCATATTTCCTCTTTTCAGAATTGTCCTTGATCTGTGTTGACACACATGAAATCACCATTGTTATTGGTCAGAATGGTCTAGTATTGACAATTTCATATGGTTCATCCTCATACCTTTAGGATTTCAGTGTTTTTTCATGATTTAGCAACATTTTTCTAGTTATGAAGTGTTTCACTTTCTATAAAAATTTTTTAGAAATATAAAAATATAGAAAATGGAAATGTGTAATACCACAAAATCATCTCTTACCATTTTGATGTAGTTTTTTCCTCCTTCCTTCCTTCCCTCCATCCCTCCCCCCTTCCTTCCTTCCTTCCTTTTTTCTTTCTGTCTTGTCTTGTCCTTTCTTTCTTCTTCCTTTCTTAATTTCTCCCACATAATTGCAAAAGTCTCTTGATAGAACTGTTCTAGGCATAAGTGAATTATTATAATGTGAACTGACTAGTATGTATACTAGCTATTATTATTATAAAGATTTTATCCCGGCTTGATATTTTATCAACTGCACTTCTTCAAAAATGTGTTTTTTTAAGCCTATTGAATCTTCTGCCATATAATTATGCTGTAACTAGCAAGCTCTTTTCTTTCATTGGACATTTAATTTTCTTTTATGTCTTTGTAGCTCTGTTTCCTGAAGCATAGGAATTTCTTTTTTTTTTTTTAAGATTTTATTTATTTATTTGAGAGAGAGTGAGAGAGAGAGCCCAAGAGGGGGTAGGGTCAGAGGGAGAAGCAGACTCCCTGCTGAGCAGGGAGCCCGATGTGGGACTCGATCCCAGGACTCCAGGATCATGACCTGAGCCGAAGGCAGTCGCTTAACCAGCTGAGTCACCCAGGCATCCAGCATTGGAATTTCTGTAAGGAATTTGGTGTACGTAAAATAAGTAGGTCAGATAATACAATTATTTAAAAATTTCTTGGTAAATGTGACAAGTCTAGAATGTCTGGAAGACATGTGAGAGCCCCCTTCTTATGATAGCCTCAGCTAGCTTTGGGGTGTTTTTATTCTAGATAATTTGACCATGACAAATAGTATATTTATTTTCATTTGGACATTTTGAGATGGTTATTAGCCATATATTTTTCTTCTTTTGTGATTAATCAGCATCCTCTGTATATTTTATTGGAGTTTCCATTTTTTATTATAAGTACTTTTATTTGGTAAAATAATATTTGGAACTAAATACTAATAAGGGAAAAAATACCATACTTGTATATGTATAGAGAAAAATTAGAATGTATATTTGCCAAAATACTCATAATGATTTTTTTAGGTGGTGAAATTTTGGATGATTTTAGTTCTCTATTATATATTTACCTCTTTTTTCTGATTATTCTGTAATAGATAATTTTTTTATTTTTTAAAAGAGATTTATTTATTTATTTATTTAAAAAAGAGAGAGAGAGAGGGCAGGTGGAGGGGCAGAGGACAGGCAGATTCTCCACTGAGCAGGGAGCCTACCCTGCTCTATCCCAGGACCCTGAGATCATGACCTGAGTTGAAATCAAGAGTTGAACGCTTAACCGACTGACCACTCAGGCGCCCCTATAATAGATATTTTTCTTACAGAACAAAGAAATTCTGGCTTTTGTGAACAAGGACTGGCTCCCTGATCACTTGCTTCTGGCCTCTCGTACAAAGGTCCCACATAAACCTGAGTGTGCCCTGGATGCCTTTTCCCACGTGCCCAGCCCCTGCCCGGTGCCTGGGCCACCTTGCCAGGGGTCATCAGAGCGGTGGAAGAACATGTGAGGTGTGGCAATAAAAGTGTACTCTTGTTTTTCTTTTTTTCCCCTGGCATGTCCAGCTTGCTATGGGATGGAAGAAGAAGAGAACCACTATGTTTCACAGCTCAGGGAAGTCTACAGCAGCTGTGACACCACAGGGACAGGCTTTCTGGACCGGGAGGGACTGACCCAGCTCTGCCTCAAGCTTCAGTTGGAAAAGCAGCTGCCCATCCTTCTGCAAACACTTCTTGGAAATGATCACTTCGCCAGGGTGGGTATTTCACTTCATTCTTTTTTTTTTTTTTTTTAAGATTTTATTTATTTATTTGAGAGAGAGAGAGCACATGAGAGGGGGGAGGGGCAGAGGGAGAAGCAGACTCCCTGCTGAGCAGGGAGCCCGATGCGGGACTCGATCCTGGGACTCCAGGATCATGACCTGAGCCAAAGGCAGTCGCTTAACCAACTGAGCCACCCAGGCGCCCTTGACTTCATTCTTATAAAGAAAAGCACAGAGTACTGTAGTTAGCTGCAGGCATTTGAGAAATATTAGCGGACTAAGGACACATGCCAGAGAAGAGTTACTAGGAACTGGAACACTGCTTTTCCTTCTGGGGACCGCCTATATTGAAGCAAGAGTTTCCTTCAGATTACTCTTTTTTTGAAAGCATAGTAACTTCCAGAAGTTTGGTTTGGTTTGTTTTTTCCAGAAAGATGTTTGAGAGATTTGTCGAGAGTGGGGTGGAGGGTTGGTTTGGGTGGGTGGTAGGTGGTTCACAAAAACACAAGGGTCTGTGGGCAGCTGACACACTGAGAGACAGGCACCTTCCAAGTATCTTGAAGGCAGATTGTCTAGTAAAATTACACAGCTTTAAATTCATTCTAGCAGCTGGACAAAGCAACTGCACACCACTGTTGCAGGAACAAAGGATACCTATGTTCAGAGGTGTCCTCTGATTTTATCTAGGCCAGATAGAAAGTACTCTATCTCTGCTCCTTTTCACTAGGGAATTGAAGGTCATCTATAATGGTGATCTAGAACCTAGACCACAACTTGCTTTCCTGACAGAAACACTGAAAAGCACCTCCCACCTTGTCCCTACTTCTTAAATGTGTCTAGATGTTAACTTGTATGATAAAAACAGTGCTGGCCATCTTAACTTTGAAGGAAGAGCTTTTTTTTCCTCTCCCCCACAGAAATCAATAGAACTATTTTTATTTCAAATGAGAAAAAAAATCCAGCCTGAAGATTTTCCTGAATTGGCTTTTGGACAAAAAGAAATGAAGAAAAACAAGAAGAAAACCCTCACTGCTGACACAGGGAGAAAGTCCTGATGAAATGTACCTCTTGTTACTTCCCAAAGCATCAACTGCCCTGTGTTCCCAATGCCTATCAGTAGGATACTGTTAGTCCTCTTACAGAGCTCTGCCTCAATTAATCTGACCACACCCATTCTGTTTCTTTTTATTCTATGCCTGCCTCTTGGTTTTTTGTGTGTTTTTTTTTTATGGACTTAAGAATCAGGTGTATTTTTTAAAATATATTTTTTAAGATTTTATTTATTTATTTGAGAGAGAGTGAGAGCTAGAGAGAGAAAGAGAGCACAGACAGAGGGAGAGGGAGAGAAGCAGACTCCTCACTGAGCAGGGAGCCCGATGCAGGACTCCATCCCAGGACCCTGGGATCGTGACCTGAGCCGAAGGCAGACACTTAACTGACTGAGCCACCCAGGCACCCCAGGTGTATTTTTTTTTTTGAAAGATTTATTTATTTATTTGAGAGGGGAGGGGCAGAGGGAGAGGGAAAGAGAGTCAAGCAGACTCTGTGCTCAGCACAGAGCTGATGCAGGGTTTGATTTCATGCCCCTGAGATCAGGATCTGAGCTGAAACCAAGAGTTGGTCACTTAACTGACATTGTAGCACCCAGGAGCCCCAAATCAGGGGTATTTTTAATAATGTTCTAGCGCCTCTTTTTTTTTTTTTTAAGATTTAGTTTTTTATTTGAGGAAAAGAGAGCACGATTTGAGGGGAAGAGCAGAGGGAGAGGGACAGACAGACCGCATGCCAAGCATAGACTCCCAACACAGGGACCCTGAGATCATGACCTGAGCTGAAATCAAGAGTTGGACAGCCAACTCACTGAGCCACCCAGGTGCCCCGATAATGTTCTCGCCCCTCTTGATATCACCTAGAATTGTATTTGGGACCCAGAGGAGCAAAAAGCACATTTATGAAAATCAACACTCTGGTTATTCAGTATAAACATGATCTGGTTTTCTTAATTATTTTTGACAGTTGAGAAAATTCAAAACCAAAAGAATAACTTTTGGGTTCACATTCAGATGGCAGGTTCTGCTGATTGAACAAATCATATCATTCCCGAGCCTTGCCCCACTTTATGTTTTGTATGTGCAGAAGTGGTATAACATTTATGTATTTATTTTTTATTAACATATAATGTATTATTTGTTTCAGGGGTACAGATCTGTGATTCATTGGTCTTACACAATACACAGAACTCACCACAACACATACCCTCCCCAATGTCCATCACCCAGCCACCCCATCCCCCCCCTCCCCTCCAGCAACCGTAGTATAACTTTTAGAAACATCAAATTGGAGCACCTGAGTGGCTCAATTGGTTGAGCATCTGCCTTTGGCTCAGGTAATGATCCCAGGGTCCTGGGATTGAGCCCTCCTTGGGCTCCCTGCTCAGCAGGAGTCTGCCTCTCCCCCCAGCTTGTGCTCTCTCTCTCTCTCTCAAATAAATAAATAAAATCTTTAAAAAAAAAATAGAAACATCAAATTATGATAGAAAAAAAGGTTAGTATTGGAACTTCAGTAAAGAGAAAAATCAACTTGGGTTTGAGATTTCTGGCCTCCCTCACATCACATATATCCCAAAAAACAGTTCCTCTGAGTTGTAATCCTTCTGGGAGCCTGGAAGTTTCTCCACACTTTTATGGGGAGGTATGTTAGAAGGAGAGACAGACACTCATAAGCAATGACAGGAGCCTGACCTTTTCTGATTAACAATGGCTTGTGGCAAAGCTCTGCACATGTTCATCCATCTTTCTGTCTATCCCAACTCCATTCTCTTACAGCCATGATTTATGTTTCCAAAAAACAAGTCAGGTATTGGGTAAATTAAGAAACAGCTCTGCTTCCATTAGTGCTCTTGAGTCTGACCTGAAGTTGTCTCTCTTTCCCTCTCTGTAACATTTCAAGAGCAGTGCCCACAGCAGCTGATGCCTCTAGGGGCCTGCTTTTGTCTCCCTCCACCCCATACTTTTACACTACCTCCTCTGTGATGGGGGTCGTGGTGGATTATTTCTGCTTTCAGAGTTTTTACTGCTCCTTTGCTTCATCCCATAGACAGGGCATCGCTCACACAGCCAGCATATAGGTGAAACATTCTGTAGATGTTTTAGGGGAACCTGGTGTCAAGCCAGAAATATCCAGATAGTTGTTACCATTTTCTACAACAGAAACCAAATGGTGGAGATTTCAGGAGTCTTCAGAGAAAATCAAGAGAAATCCTTTATCCAGGAGAATTGATTGGATTTTCAGTTCAAATATCACACATCGTTTCCTTGTAGTAACTAACATATATGACATCATGTAAATGTTAGTCATTGATACTTCAATCCAGGTAAAAAATGAAGAACAATATTATAAACAATATTAATTTGAATTAGCAAGGTAATGTTTTAATTAATGTGTTGAGGGCATGCTCATTTTTAATTCCTATTTCCTGTTAAAGAAACATTACCAAGGTCTGGTTTCAAGCCAGAAATTAATGTGGCCTAAGATTCCTGTGGAGTGTGGGAAATTTCCATGTGCATTTTATGTATGTTCTCTTGTTTCTTTATCAGTGGCAAGGATCTTAGCTTTAGTATTTTAAATTTGGTCAGAAAGAGAATTTTACTCTCAAAAAATAATTATTTCTTAAATTGAAATATAGTTGACATACAATGTTAACAGTAGTTTTAGGTATACAACATAGTGGTTAGACAAGTGTATATGTTATGCTGTGCTCACCACAGGTGTAACTGCCATCTGTCACCATACTTTACTACAATATCGTCGATTATATTCTCTATGCTGTGCCTTTTATCCTCATGACTTATTCATTCCATAACTGGAAACCTATATCTCCCACTCCCCTTCAACATTTTGTCCATCCCCCTAATACCTCCTCTTTGGCAACCATCAATTTGTCCTCTGTATTTTGGGGCTGTTTTTGCTTTTTATTTGTTTATTCGTTTATTTTTTAGATTCTATTTTTTAGATGACCATGAGTGAAATCCTATGGCATTTGTCTTTCTGTGACTTATTTTAGCATAATACCCTCTGTGTCCATCCATGTTATCACAGATGACAAGATCTCATCCTTTCTTATGACCGAGCAGTATTCCTTTGTATACATATACCACATCTTCCTTATCCATTCATCTCTTGACAGGCACTTGGGCTGCTTCTGTATCTTTGCTATTGTAAATAATGCTTCAATAAACATAGGGGTGCATATACTTGAAAAAATAATTCTTAACGTAGTGTTACTGAAAATAATTTTAAAGTTGAAAATGATTGTCAAAGGGTCTAGCCTCTCTTTGTGATGAGTGAGTCTGAGATTATACAGAGATGATGGTATGTCCTTTTTGGTGAAGCACCTGAGTATTATGAGTTTGTTCATCCCCCTTTCTTGAGCTACAAAGGAAGAAAACACAGAAACACAAGCACAGTCAGAATAGTATCAGATAGGGGCACCTGGGGGCTCAGTTGGTTAAGCCTCTGCCTTTGGCTCAGGTCATGACCCCAGGGCCCTGGGATTGAGCCCCACGGCAGGCTCCCTGCTCAGCAGGGGGTCTGCTTCTCCCTCTCCCTCTTCTCCTGCCCCTTCCCCCACTCATGCTCTCTCTCACTATCTCTGTCTCTCTCGCTCTCAAATAAATAAAATCTTTTAAGAAAAAAAAAGAATAGTATCAGATAAAATGTCAACACACTTGGCCATCAGATCCCACTACTGTTTGATGGTTGGAAGAAAGTCAGCTGATAAGTATTACCAAGGACACAAAAGAAATCAGAGATTAAATCAAGCAAAATTGTCATTTCCTTTTGCTTCCATGTATTCAACAAGTATTTTTTAGAAGAGATTTCATTTATTTATTTGTCAGAGAGAGAGAGCACTAGCAGGGGGAGTGGCAGGCAGAGGGAGAAGCAGGCTCCCCACCAAGCAGGGAGCCCCATGCGGGGCTCAGTTCCAGGACCCCAGGATCATGACCTGAGCTGAAAGCAGACACTCAACTGACTGAGCCACTCGGGCGTCCTTTCAACAAGTATTTTTGAGCACTTAGTATGTGCTCTGCAATATGCAGAAGCTAGGATGTGATCATCAAAGAAATATAATGTCTATCTTCATATGAAATGAAATCTATGCAAGATATTCATTCTAGTATTGATTCAAATAGCAAAAGATTGGAAACAGCCTTTTAAATATGAGATTGGTTAAATAAATTCTGATAGATCCATCT
Organism: Mirounga angustirostris; assembly: GCF_029215605.1. Taxonomy (NCBI): domain Eukaryota; kingdom Metazoa; phylum Chordata; class Mammalia; order Carnivora; family Phocidae; genus Mirounga; species Mirounga angustirostris. Next base: position 88,164,674 of record NW_026991718.1, read on the forward strand.
GATGAAATTTATGCAGTCCTAAAAAAATATGAACAGGCTTCAGACATTCTGGTAGTGGCAGGATAGCAAACACAGGCCAACGTTCCAGGGAGGGCTACTAAAAAAGCTGAACAAAATCATAAAATCAAAGATCTTGAAAATGGTAAAGAGCAAATAAGTCAGTGAAGAATTACCAGCCTAAAAATCTGTAAGTCACACACTGAGAGAGGTTCAGCCCAGCACACAAACCCCATTAGTGCTGAGAAACTGTAAAATTGATGTGGTCTTTGGGACCTCAGAGGGCCAGGAAAATCTATGTCAAAACACAGGTTCAGGGGCGCCTGGGTGGCTCAGTCAGTTAGGTGTCTGCCTTCAGCTCAGGTCATGATCCTGGAGTCCTGGGATCGAGTCCCACTTCAGGCTCCCTGTTGGTGGGGAGTCGGCTTCTCCCTTTCCTCCCTGCTTGTGCTCTCTCTCGCTATCTCTCTCTCTCACCCAAATAAAAAAAAAAAGTTAAAAACAAAACAAAACACAGGTTCACCCAAGGTAGAGAACCTAATAAACTAGCCCCCAATTTAAGGAAGGATCTGAATCAGCCATTGTGCTTTTTGCTGTCTGGGCTTGTCTCCTCTCAGTGGTCTAGATAAACCTCATTTAGCTGAAGGTGGTCCTGCCCACAAAAATAAACAAATGCACAAATAATCCAGTGTCAGGTCATGATAACATGTGTATCCCAGGCAAACAGCTGTATTTAGTGCTCAGTGGCGGCAACAGAGGTTTGCTCATTCAAATTCTGTGCCAGATTTGAGAAGCATGCCTGGCTCTATAGCCCCAAATCTGCTTTTCCAGCATTTACTGGTAACCTTTTGACCTACGTAAGCCCTTCTGTTGACTTCTTTCTGTGTGACTTACTGAAGCATCCATAGAGAACAGAGCACATAGCAGAAGTGTACACTCAAGTGACTATCCCATACTGAGCACACCTGGGTGACAAGCATCTGGAATCCCTCCACATGTGTCTTGCAGTCCTCTCTCACTAAGGCCACTACTGTCCTGACACTAACACCATAGATTTGCCTTGCCTGTTTCTGATCTTTGTAGAATGGAAATACACAGTACATGCTCACTACATAGTCTCTGACTTCCTTTACTCTATATTATATCTGTGAAATACAGTTCATCTTGTCTCGTTGTTTTTTTTCCATCATATTTCATTTTTTGACTGTATCATAGTTTACCCATTCCATTTATGAACATCTTGGTCATTTCTACTATTCTTCTAATAAATTATCTTCTTGAAAAATGTCTATTGAAAGTGAAATAAAAACATTTCAGACAAACTACAGAGTTTAGCACCAGCATACTTAAGAAAAATGAGATTCTAAACCATGCACTTCAAATAGATAGAAAATTATCCTAGACAGAAGGTCAGAAATACAAGAACAAATGAAAAACAAAGCAGTAAATATTTGGATAATTCTTAATGAACATTGATTATATAAAATAAAAAATAATATTTCATGGGGAGTTAAAATAGAGCAAGTTAAAATATATGGCAACTCATAAGAAAGGCATGAAAGTCAGGAGTATAGTAGATGAAATGAAAGTGTTACATAGGCTTCCTGTTGTCACGGAAGAGGGTAAAAGTATCGACTAATAGTAAACTTTGATAAGCTGAGGATGTGTGATGTAATTTTTAGGATAAATGGTCAGAGAAAGGAAATAGACTATATAACTTCTAACTTAGTAAAGGGAAAATGAAGTCCTAAAAAAAAAAGTCAGTAAATCCAAAGAGAGGAAACCAGGGAGAAAACACAAGCAGGTCAGATTGAAAGCACACAATAGAATAGTAGATTTAAATCCAAATATATCAGTAATTATATTAAATGTAAATAGACTAAATAGTTAAAAGATAAAGCTTTTATAAACGACACCTGAAATATATGGATACAAAAAGTTGACATTATTAAAATTTGGTGAAAAGATGTATCATGTAGATACTAACCAAAAGAAAGCTAGTCTTTATGGTAAAAAACATTACCAAAGTAAAGAGGGTTAGCATTTTATAGTCATAAAAGATTCAGTTCACTAAGAGGATTTAAATGCATATTCTATGACCCAGCAAGCCCGTTCATCGACATATACTCCTAAGAAACTCCTAAGGACACATGTGCAATACTGTTCAAAGCCTTTTTTAAAAAAAATAACCAGCCACTGGAAACAATGGGAATATTCATCAGTAGAATGGATTAATAAATTTTTGCACAAACAATGGAATACTATACAGCAGAGAAAATGCATTTTGCATAGCAGCTTGAATGAACATTACAGAAGTAATATTGAGTCTAAGAAGCAGGACATAAAAGAATATATGCATATGATTCCATTTAGATCAAATTTGAAAAGAGGCAAAACTAAACCATATTGTTCGGGGATGCATACAAATGAGGAAAAAAGCAAAGATGTTAAAACCATAAAAGAGTGGGGGGCAGGGAATTTAATAGGAAAGGAGCCGTGGTGGAGGAGCCTCTAAGGTGCTGATATTATTCCATTTTTTGGTGGGGTGGTGATAGCCTGGATATTTTCTTTTTGTATATTAATGTTTTATGATCATCAGATCCCCATTTTGGGTACATTTTATAATTATTAAAATTGGTAATAGGAGTTTTTTGGTGATTAGTTTGTGACTCACTTTTACTTGTTATATTCTTCTATTTAAAAAAAATCTTAAGTGAGGGGCGCCTGGGTGGCTCAGTTGGTTAAGCGACTGCCTTCGGCTCAGGTCATGATCCTGGAGTCCCAGGCTCGAGTCCCGCATCGGGCTCCCTGCTCGGCGGGGAGTCTGCTTCTCCCTCTGACCTGCTTCCCTCTCGTGCTGTCTCTCATTCTCTCTCTCAAATAAATAAATAAAATCTTTAAAAAAAAAAAAAATCTTAAGTGAGTATTAGAACAAATGAACGTTCTCAGAGCTAAAGGCAACAATAAGATGTTTCCATCTGAGAATAAAAACAAAAGGCTAAGGTATTATATAGTGATCTGTTGAAAGTAGTGCTGACCTCTCTTTTCTTATATTTACCAGGTTAACTTTGAGGAATTTAAAGAAGGTTTTGTGGCAGTGTTGTCATCAACTGCTGGTGTTGGCCCCTCAGACGAAGACAGTAGTTCTTTGGAATCAAGTAAGAGGATTTCCTCCTCTCACTTCAAGTGTTTGTTTTTTTCATTATTTGTTACCTTCTAGAGTGTGATATTCAGATTGAAGAATATAGCAGGTCTGAGAACTAAATTGTAACTCCACTCCCTTACTGCCAACCTGTGTGGACTGGGACAAGACTTTGGGTTTTTTCTTCTTTGTTTCCTTATTTGTGCGATAGTGTTGGAAAGGAGAAGCTCTATTGTTTTCCTTTACACATAGCACTTCTGTGTGTATGTGTGGTAGTCTGTCTCACACCAGGCAATTCTCCAACACTATCTGGGTGTCCTACATTATAACTCAATCCTGACATTGCCTACCTGCAGATAGCCTCAGATTCCACAGGCCAAGGGCTCAATCCCACAATATGGTCCTCACTTCAGATGACAGTCACAGATCCAGGTTGTCATCTATGCTTCTGATTGGCTATAAATCAGAGGTTCCCACAACCCCTTCCTCAGGTTCAATTAATTTGCAAGAGGAGCTCCTAGAACTCAGGAAAACAGTTTACTTATCCGATCACCAGTTTATTATAAAAGGATGTAAGTCAGGAACAGCCAGGTGGAAGAGGGCACAGGGCAAGGTATGGGGAAAGGATACAGAGCTTGCATGCCCTCTCCAGGCAAGCCATTCTCTCCCAGTCTCTGTGTGTTCACCCCAGAAGCTCTCTGAACCTCATCCTGATGGGTTTTTATTCAGGCTTCATTACATAGGCATGTTTGATCAAATCATTGGCTATTGGTGATTGAATTCAACCTCCAGCCCCTCCCCCTTCCCTGGAGGTCAGAGTGGGGCTGAACATTCTAACCCTCTAATCACATGGTTGGGTCCCTGGGCAACCAGCCCCCATCCTTAAGGGCTTTCCAGAAGCCACCTCATTAACATAAACTCAGGTTTGGTTGCTCTTGTCACTTAGGACATTCCAAGGGTTTTAGGAGCTCTGGGCCAGGGATGAGATGAAGAACAAATACATATTTATTATAAATCACAGTATCACAAGTGTCAAATAATATTGTGTGCTGTCCTTAAGGCATGGGCTGTTGACAAGATAAAGTAGATGTAGAGCAGTTGAAGTTTCAAGAATTGAAAACTCAGTGTAGACACAGGTGTATCTAGACCACTGAGGTTGGCAGAGCACGTAGGATGCCAGCAGCCAGAGACAGACCTCACTGTTTCTTTTGTCAGACAGTAGTGGTGTGTTGTGCTGATAGGCCTAATTAGACTCCTGTTATGGGAATGGGGCTGGTGGGACAAAGATAGCATGTCCAAGTGGAAGTGGTGTCCTGAGGGGGGATGCCCCCTGGCTTTGGTAATGGTCAGGAGGTGGAGGGCAGGTTTGGAGAGCGGTCCACTCAGGGGCATGTAGATTGTGGGGTGAGGGTCAGAAGATGCTGACAGACGTCATTAGTGCCTGCTCCATCAGACTTGAGGCCGTGAGTGGCAGCGATGCTTCAGACCCATCTTGGCTATCTCTGATGAGTATTGGGCAGGTGAGTGAAAGGGGGCATGGGGCAGTGTGTTTGAGGTTGGAGGCATGGTATTGATGAGCAGACCGAGGAGGGAGCTCTTTCCCTCAGCCCATGGCAGGCTCCTGCCATGGCAGATCCTTGGTCTGGAATAGGTGCATGACTGGATAACAGGGATGACAGTGTGGGAGGGCTTGGGGCAGGGGAGTGGGAAGTGTAAAGGATGAGAGCTCACATCGACTGTCTTCAGTGTGCCCAGACTCCCAGAGATCTGTAGCATTATCATGCCCATTATTCAGATGAAGAACTGAGGCTTGATGTGTGAAGGGATTTATTTGTCCAAGATCCCACAGCTAGTAAGCGAGAACCAAGATTCGAGTCACAATTTTCCAGTTGCAAGCCCTGGGCCCTTGTATATGCGGTGTAGACAGAACCTGCTCCTTCCATTGGCTGCCCAAGGCTGCAAGAGCTCCTGGGTATAGTGCAGAGAACCCTGCCATGGGAGGAGCAGACCAGCAGTGGGAACCATTTATAGGATCCTCAGGGCATTCGCTAGTTGCTTTGTCTGACACTTTTCTCTAAGAGGTGAAGATGGCCACTGGCCTTTACGAATACAGGATTTGGGAATATGGCCTGTGATGGTGTACAAGAATGGAAAGGTGCCCAGTGTCCCTGACCCTGCACGTGCCCCTCCCACACTAGAGAATGCATGGAGCTTCTAAACGTAAAACTGGATCTGTGGACAAGCACTAAAAAAAGCCAAAAACAAAAACAAAAAACAAAAAAAAGAGAGAAAGGAGCTATTCTAGGACTTGTGGGTTTTTTCTACCTGTTCTGTTTTTTTGTTGTTTTCTTTGGCTTTTTCTTTTCTTTTGGATTTCAAAGCTTTCCTCAATTAAATGGTCATATGTGTGGCCTGAGACTCCTCCCCTCGTGCCAGCCTAAGGGGTGGGGGGCATCAGAGTCCCTCTGAGTTTTCTGTGCTTGGTTTCCTAAATGTGCCCCAGCTTCCCACTTCCCACCTGATAGGACTTTACCTCTTTCTAAACCACCTCAAGGTGGAAGATTCTTCCTCTGCCCACATTAACCAGCCTGCAGCCTCTCTGTAACCAGAAACCATGCTCAGATGCAAGAGCCTATATTCACTCGTCCTCACTTACCCTTTTGGCAGCTCTCTGGTGGGAGCCTTTTTCCGTGTTTGTAGCCTCCACCTTCTGAACACTGCTGGGTCTGCACACAGGTTCTGTTTTCTCTTTGCTGACTCAGACACTTTGCCCTCCTCTCCAGCACATCACATGCCTGTTGTCCCAGGGTGATTGGTATAGTGTCCATGATTACCTCCAAGTGTCCCAGTGAGGTGAGCAATGCTATATTCGCCCTGCATATTGTCAGCTGCCTTAAATGTCATGCTGTCACTTCACAGTCTGTCCATCCCACGTGGAACTTGGAGTCTTCCTCCCTTGACCCCAGTGTCTGTCTGCCACTGGTATCACTGTGCTTCCAATTGGCCAGGCTGTACCCAGCCCCCTCCTCTGATGTGGTCCCAAGGGCAGGGGCTGTGGCCTGGCCGTTTTTAGGTATGGAAGAAGGGAATGATGTGGTACTTGGCTTGAAGGAATGTGACACCTCTCAGTGAAATGCTGCTCAGTTTTCCTGGCCTGGCCTTACTTCACTGGACCCTTTGCCTTTTTCTCCAACTAGCCCATTCTGATTACTTTCCTCTGAACCTGTGTCCTGTCCTGGCTGCTACCCATAATGCCCTCCCCAGTCTCTCTCCTACCCACCCAAATTCCACACAGTGTCAGTGTCATTTCTTCTCTGTCTGAAAGGTCCCAGCTGCTCTGTACAGAAGTGGATAGGTCAGGAGGGAAGAAGGAAATGGAAGGGATTGTTAGGGTTTAAGGGATTCTCATGAATCCCAAACTAAAACCCATGCCTGCCTTTGCCCCAGACTTCAGACCTGCAAAGTTTCAGCTCCTGGGCTGTGTGTGAGGTCCACGCCCACAGTGCCCTGATGGTCCTGTCCAGATGGGGTCCTGAAGTGAGCAGGGTGGGAAGTGACCTTCTGGTCTCTAGAGCAGTATGTCGCTGGATTATTGGAGGTTTTTTTTCCTTTTTTCTAATAAAATGCTATTAGTATTAGTCTTCTATTAGATAAACAAGAAGTCATTTCTTAGTAGTAGTAGTCTTTTACTACATAAGCAAAAGCAAAATATGCTCAGAAAAATTTAAACAGGGAAACCCGGGAGGCTCAGTCGGTTAAGTGTCTGCCTTCAGCTCAGGTCATGATCCCAGCGTCCTGGGATCAAGTTCCGAGTTGGGCTCCCTGCTCCACAGGTCGTCTGCTTCTCCCTCTGCCTGCCGCTCCCCCTGCTTGTGCATGCGTGCTCGCGCATGCTCTCTCTCTCGAACAAATAAATAAAATCTTAAAAAAAAAAAGAAAGAAAGAAAGAAAAATTTAAACAGTACATAGAGTTTAGAGTAGGAAGTTACTGTCTCCCAGCCTGGGTTTCTCAGTCCCCTGCCTGACGATTAGGGAGAATAGATTGACCACTGTTAACTGTTCTCTCTGTTCCTCCAGACATTCTCTGTGTGCATCTGTAAAGGCTGCACTCCGCATCTTGAAATGTGTTGCAGCAGTGTGTGGGCCCCCCCACCAAACCTCCCATTTTCTTTCCAGCTGCCTCTCGTGCTGTCCCACCAAAGTACGTGAGCGGCTCTAAGTGGTACGGTCGCTGGAGCCGGCCCGAGCCCGAGCCGGGTGGCTCTGCAACAGGAGCCAAATGTTTACCAGAACAGCAGGCCCGGACCACTGGGAGAGGCCAACTCCGCCGCTCTGCATCTTTGGAAAGTGTGGAGGTGGGTCGGGTCCCCTTCCCCACCCCATTTCACTTAGTCATTGTGACATGACTACAAGAGGATATGAGGGGCAGGTGGGCATTTCTGGGCATCTCAAGTCACCAGAAGCATGGGTGCACATTGGGAAATGACATTTCGTTCTAAAGTATCTCTGGGTCTGATTGTCTGCAGGGAAGTTCTGGCCAGTGAGTGTACTCCTTCTGACATTGGGGCAGCGGAGAATTGGTATCCAAATCACTTGTTTCTTTCCCTCCCCTGCTTACCACCACCAGCTTTTCCCCAGCACTGGGAGAAGACTGGTTGTATGGTTTCATAGGAGTGAGGAAAGAAAGGGAAGATGCTTTTTTGATGCCCCTGCAAGGTTAGGAATTTGGAAGTACCAAGCCCACAGTCCCACCTGCCTTGAATACTTAGGATATACCAAGGCCCACACTTAAAATTTGGTGAAGATGTACCAGACACCTCCCGGGGCCTTGGGGGTTGATTCTAACCCCCCATGTCCCTGAGTTGTTCACTGCTGCTGGGGCAAACTCAGGAGATGGGCTGCTGGAGCCCAAAAGCGTTCATGTCAGGAAATATCCATGGGGCAGATCCACAGCTTTCAAGTTAACCATGGATTCCTTAGACCTGTTTCCAAGAATTTCAGAAGGTTCCTAGTTCCTGCTGTCTGTGATGTCCACTTTGTCAGGTGGGGCTTTATGGGGACTTATTTTTAGTAAGACAGCTCTGGGCTTTCACATTAATTTGTTTATATGTACAACATTTGTTGAGGCAAACATATCTACTTAAATCGTAGAGTCCCTTTGCTCAGGGATGTTCTATGCCTAGACAATACCAACAAACCCCAGGTGTTCACTTTTTTATCCTCTTTAACTTTGGTCCTCAGAGATGGAGGTCTGAGGAGTCTGCTCTGTCTGTACCATTCTGCGTGGTAAAACCATCTTGGATCCCTGGAACTAGAACATGAGAAAATGTTGTTTTAAGGTTGTTGGTTGGGGGGCGCCTGGGTGGCTCAGTTGGTTAAGCGACTGCCTTCGGCTCAGGTCATGATCCTGGAGTCCCGGGATCGAGTCCCGCATCGGGCTCCCTGCTCGGCAGGGAGTCTGCTTCTCCCTCTGACCCTCCTCCCTCTCATGCTCTCTGTCTCTCATTCACTCTGCCTCAAATAAATAAATAAAATCTTAAAAAAAAAAAAAAAAAGGTTGTTGGTTGGGCTGAATGCATTAGAAAAATGGGACACAGCACCTGCTCCCAGATTCCACTCTCATTTCATTGCCAGCTCTGAGGGCCTCTGAGTCTTGGTCAACTTGACATTCCTTCCAGGATCAGTCATGGGCCACACAGCACCTGTCAGAAGCGACTTTGATTTTGTAGTTGGCTGACTTGGCCACAAAAACCTGAGGTTTTTACTTGAGTCAAGTGTTTCTTGGTAACCTGCCCCCTGCAGTGTGCAGCTTGCAAAGGGCCCTGAGGTGTCAGGTACTTGCTGTGCATCATGCTGTCCCTAGAGCTCCTGGAGGGACAGAGAAAACCACTCTCCCTCCAACTGTTGGCTGAACTGATAAGGATGATAAGGGATGGGGTGCAGAGAGATGAGGACCATTAAGCTTGAGTCAAGATGATGTGGTGTGATGGCAAGTTGACCGTGCTCCACAGCCACTTCTCTCCAGCGCTGGTGTATGAAGCCAGCACCACAAGAAGCTGTTGATTGGGAAACATTTTTTCCCCTTTTAGGGTACAAGTGCTTGATTGTGTTTTTAGTGTGAACTACTGATGATTTGGGGTTTCTGTTGAGGAACTTCCTGTGTCCCTGTGTCTATACCGTAGCGCTTGGTCTGTCAGAGGGAGCTGCTCTGTGCTGGCGCCTCTCAGCCTGGACGCAGAGCCCACCTGCCAGTGTGGACTTTCCCTCAAGGAGCTTCATCTCACCATCTGTTGTTCCTCTTCCTCAGTCCCTGCCCAGCACCACAACATACCGTTCTGCTGTTCCTGGAGCTCTGTCCACTGCCACATACTCCAGGGAATTCATATCTTTCTCTTTTCATTTTCCCAGAGTCTCAAGTCAGACGAAGAAGCTGAAAGTGCTAAAGAACCTCAGAATGAGTTGTTTGAAGCACGAGGTAAAGCCACAGCTTCATGGTTGTGCTCCCTCCCTTTGACCAGTGCTTTAAAGTTCAAGGAGCTAGGTCATTGGTCAGTGAGCCAGCCGTGTGTAATTTCCTGGGAAGCATGCCGAGTGGGTGGTGTCCCTTGGGGGCCCCTACTCCAGGAAGAGCAGCCAGGCCATCACATACTAACTGCCTTAGCCTCAAAGTCTAAATTTAGGGTGGGAAAGGAAGGACTGGCCCAGAAGGTTGTGCATGGTGCAATTTGGGATCTTCACCCTTAGGTTCTTCCTAGCCTTGAACAGAAACCTTTCCAACAGATTAGAACTGACAGTAGTGCATGAAACTCACATCAGATCTCAGAGGATTGATTTACCTCTTCCACCATCCCTGAGAAAGAAACCCTCGTATCAGAGGTGCTTTTATGTTTTTACTTAGAAATTTCAGACTCTTTAAGCTAGAAGGGATCTCAAAGAAGGCATATTCCTCAGCCCAATACAGTGTTGTTCATGAGCACACAGCCAGTATGGACTAGCTGTGGAGGGGATGTCTGGCTTGAAGCATGGCTCATCAATGGATGGCTTCTCATGGCACCCCCAGCATTGGTCTGTGTTCTTCTACAAGTTGTTTCTCTGGCAAAGCTCAGAAACATAAGTTTCTAGAAAAAAAATTTTTTTAAACTAATCTGGCTTTGGGGTTTGTGTGTGTGTGTGTGTGTGTGTGTGTGTGTTGGGTTTTGTTTTGTTTTGTTGTGTGGTTTTTTTTTTTTTTTTTTGGTAAATACAAATAATGCAGCCCTCTTTTATGTGCTTTCAGTGGTCTGACTTCTGACTTTAGGAGTTTCCCTTCAGAGAAAGCTTTCCCCACATGGACCAGAGATTCCCCCCCACTGACATTTTATTATGAAAATTTGCAAACACAGAATGAAGATGAAAGAATCATACTGTGAAAAGCCTTGTACCAATCACCTAGATTCCACCTTTGATGCTTTGCTACTCAAGTGTGTCCATTGCCCTGTCCATCTGATTTCAGAGTACATTGCCAGCATTGGGGTGTTCCCCCCAGGTGCTTCCACCTGGAGCGTGGGGTTTACGTGTCACTCTCCCTGCTTCAGGCCAGCTGCCAGCTTGGGGTTCTGAGGCCTTCGGGTGCCTCCAGAAGCCCTGCAGCCCCTCCTTGGACACCCCTGAGAGCCGGGTTCGGGGCATCTGGGAAGAGCTGGGCGTTGGCAGTAGCGGCCACCTCAGCGAGCAGGAGCTGGCCATCGTCTGCCAGAGCATCGGGCTCCAGGGACTGGACAAGGAGGTGAGAGGGGCCAAGGCAGACCACACTGGAGGACGGGCTCCTTGTGATGGTCAGGTTGGTGTTGGGTCTGGAGAGTCCCTTCACCCTCCAGACACTGATGCAGTTGTATCACTTTCTGGTCTGAAGTCCTCTGATAACTCCCAGTGCTGCTGCTGAGGTCTGCACCCACGCAGGTCACAGGCGGCCTGCCTCACTGGCGTCTGAGCATCTTCACTCATGACCCTTCCTCTGCCTAGAGTGCCCTTTCCCCTTCCTGCGTTGCCCAGTTCTAGCACCCAGCCTAGATATCATGGCCCCTGAGGCAGGCTGTGCTCCCCAGGGGCTGTATTCACCCCTCCTTTCCTCTTGCAGGGCCCTAGGGGAGGTGGGTGGGCAGTGGTGATGGGGAAGCTCCCCCTTGGTAAAATCCTCCTTAGCCCTGCTGTCCTTGCTAGTTCCTGAACCGCTGGGGGCCCAGGGCACATTCCATATGTATGTCTTCCTCTTACCATCCAGGAAGTTCCTGGCATGGTAGACTGTGAATGGGTATTTGTAGAAATAGGAAGTACAGGTGGCATCCATTCACAGCAGGGTGGAAACTGAGCAGGCGTGGAGATGTCAGGCCAGAGCCAAGGGAGGTCAGGTGTGTCCCAGACAGTTTGAATTTGGTAAGGATGAGCAGACTGCCCAGCATGGGGAGGGAAGGCCTGGGTGGTGGTGGCCTCAGCACAGGTATGGCGGCTTTTGTCTAGGAACTGGAGGATCTGTTTAACAAACTGGATCAAGATGGAGACGGCAGAGTGAGTCTTGAGGAATTCCAGCTTGGCCTATTCAATCATGGGCCCACTTCACTTCCAGAATCTTCCACTCCTGTCAAACCGAGCATGTCCTGGTCTCATTACCAGGTAAAATGGGATGATTGAGCCTTGAACCACAGCAGTAACTGCTGTCACTCTCTGGCCTTCAGCATCTTCACAGACCTGGAAGTTGGGGGTGGGGTGGGGTATGTACATGTGTGTGTGTAAGTGGGAGGCCACGTGACTTAGATTCTAGAACCACACAGGTCTTGGGGCTGATCTGGCATTGCCCCTCCCTAGCTGTGTGTCCCTGATAGAGTTACTTGCCTTCTCTGAGCCTCAGGCTCTTCATATGTAAAATGGGTGCCTGCCTCCTGGGGATTTTATGAGGATTACATGGCAGTTCCTTGGTTGTGGGATAGGCTGCCTTCCAGGAGGAGAGCTCCTTCTCTCCTCCCTGTTGCGGTGCAGTGAGAGCATTCCAGATCTTCCCTAGGAGTAGCTCTCCAGGTACTCTACCCTATGCTCTCCCTGTCCTGTATTCCTAAATCTTCTCTCTCATACAAATACCAGGTCTCTGCAGATGGAGGAGAGCAGATTTAAAGCAGTTATTTAAATTGTGATCTGGTTTGGTGACCATTGGCTTAGCATTTGGTTTTACTCCATCCCAGGACAGCAAAACCTCCCTCTTCCACCACAGGACATGGTTCTCTGAAGAGTCTTGCTGACGTGGCTAATCCCACCGTGCACTATGGGTGGTGCAGGACCAGTAACGTTCTCTGCTAGGCGGGGTAATCTGAGAGTCCAGTTTCTGAATCTGAACCTGATGAGAATGGACAGAGAAGAAACTAGGAGCATTAAAGGAAAGTGTCAGACCATGTAAGGTCAGAGGCCACAATGAAGTCCCACTGGGTCATGCTTAGAGCCAGTGGAAGGAAGGTGCCTCCTCTGTGGTGGAGCTGCCCCTGTTCCTGTGTCCCAATGAGGAGGCACAGCGGACAGGGCTCTGAGCCGTTGGGCACAGGCATGAGGCCAGGCAGGACCCAACTCTAATCAGAGGCAGGGGCCCAGGGAAGCCCTGACTGCCCAGGAAGTGCCCTGAGCCAACACGGCTGCGGGTGGAGGGCATTGCATCCTGTGTATATGGGCTCTGGCGTGGCATGGTGCTGCTGGGCCTCAGGTATGTGGCCGGGCCTCAGGTATGTGGCCCAGCCCCCATCTTCTCCTGTTAGGCCACGATGCACCTGTCCTCAAGCTCACAGTCCACACAAAGGAAACAGGTGGGAGGGAGATAAGGGTGGTCAGGGTGCATTTAGGTATCTGAGCTTTTCCACACGGCCATGGCCACGTTCCCAACTATTTTGAGCTACCATCTCCCCTTTTGTAAACCGGGTCAAATGCCTACTTTGTAGGGCTGTAAAGTACCTAGCACAACTTAGTGAGCACCCAATTCCTGAGTTAAGTGTTTATGGAGAGGTAGGAACACAGCTGAGAACAGATGAGGGCATGTGGGCCTATGAGCACCTGCTGAGGACTGAGTGTGGGGAGAGGACGTGGGGGCTGGGAGGGGCCGTCAGAGCAGAGCCCTGGAAAGCACAGCCATGGAAGTGTTGGGGGAAAGTGTTTCAGGCAATGAGACAAACTTGGAATGTTTGGTAATAGCAAGAGACTCCTGTGAGGGGGGTTGAGAGGAGGCCAACAAGGAGGGGAGCCCTGGGAGTGTGGCAAGAACCCTGGCTGCCAGAAAGGAGCAGCTGCTCCTAATTCCTGTGGCCCCAGACAGCAAATGCTTGTTCTGCCTGGGGCAGAAAATCTTTTTTCTTCTTAATTTTTTTTTAAAGATTTTATTCATTTATTTGAGAGAGAGAATGAGTGGCAGGCGGGAGGGAGTGGGCAAAGGAAGAGGGGGGAAGCAGACTCCCCGCTGAGCAGGGAGCCCAATGCGGGGCTTGATCCCAGGATGCTGGGATCATGATCTGAGCCAAAGGCAGACACTTAACTGACTGAGCCACCCAGGCACCCCTACAGAAAATAACTGTGCTTGACGGATTCTTGTAGCCCCTAAGTCTAATAGGTCAGTTTTCTGGCCAAGAGATTTTTTTCCCATTCTTAAAACTCCCCAGTTCTGGGGCTCCTGGGTGGCTCAGTCAGTTGAGCATCTGACTCTTGATTTTTGGCTTAGGTCTGGATCTCAGGGTCATGAGATCGAGCCCCACATCAGCTCCACTCTCAGTGGGGAGTCTGCTTACCCCTGCCCCCTGCTCGCACTCTCTCTTTCTCTCTCTCTCTAATAAATAAATAAATCTTAAAAAAACAAAACCCAAACTCCCCAATTCTGTCGGCTGTGAGATGTGTTCCTGAGGCCTGGGGAGACCTGTGACTCTGGGCCATTCTACCTCCTCTCTTCCAGCCTGTCTTGGGTTGCTTTCCACAGGCTGGATCTTCTAGCATTGGCGGGTGCCTTCTCTGGCTCTCCCTTTGAGAGGCCAGGTGCACACCATTACTGAATTGGGGAGAGAGGTTAAAACTGCAGCAGCTTGTGCTGACTGGTCAGGCCACACGGGCACTCGGATGGGTTCCCGGGGCAAGGCCTCTGGTGGACGGTAGGAAAGCAGGCACCAGGGTCCTTTAGGAGGCAGTGGGCTGGGTGTCTGGAGCCCTGGGTTCAAATCTCCACTTCGTTGCCTGCAGAGCTGTGCAGTCTTGGGCACACCATGCGATGGTGCCATGCCTCTGTTTCCTAGTCTGGGAGACTGGGTTCTTATCCGGCCTCAACGAGACAGTGAAGGGCTGAGCACAGGCCGTTGAGGTCGGAAAAATCTTAAAAATGAACAGGAGGCCGAAGTGCTCACGGGTACCTTTGCTTTCCCTGCACACAGGTCCTGCAGGAGGGTAGCTGCCAGACCGCCACGACGTCGTCCCTGGTGTCTGTGTGCTCAGGCCTGCGTCTCTTGTGCAGCATTGATGATGGCACCGGATTTGCGTTTCCTGAACAGCTCATCGCCCTGTGGGCCCAGGAGGGGATTCAGAACGGCAGGGAGATCTTGCAGGTCTGGAACTGGTCCCTTCCCAGCTGCCCCGGGAGAGCATCCAGGTAGCATGGGGCCGGTGGGGGACCTTGGGGCCCTCTGCCCACAAAGGAGGCTGGACAGAGAATCCCAGACGCACAGGGCCTGAACTCTCTACAGAGAACCCCATGTAGGAAAGGCCTGTTGGAATCGCTTTATTTATTTTTTGCTATTAAAATATAGGCGATTTTGAGATGCCTGGGTGGCTCAGTCGGTTAAACATCTGCCTTCGGCTTGGGTCATGATCCCAGAGTCCTGGGATCAAGTTCCAAATTGGGCTCCTTGCTCAGCAAGGAGCCTGCTTCCCCCTCTGCCTGCTGTTCCCCCTGCTTATGCATGTGCTCTCCCTCTGACAAATAAATAAAAATCTTTAAAATATAGGAGATTTTAACTTAAAAAGAGAATAAATAAGCAGAAAAACAACAGTCTGAAACAAATCCATATGAAAGTAGGTTTTAGTATACTGACATTCTTTTCAGTGCATTGTTAGCCTTGGAGATGTTCTGCTTACCTGGATGAGGTAGTCGGTCCCAGACAAGGGAAGGAAATTTCCTTCCTTGTGGTAGAGACTCTTACTGGATGTCACAGACCCAGTAGTCTGGGTGTTTCCACTTGCTGAGGACGAGCTCCATAGTGAACCCGAATTCCGTCAGAGCTGCCCGTCAGCCTGGGCAAGCTGTTCTCCCTGCATAGCCCCAACTCGCCCAGACCCTCCCTCCACTGGGTGGGGCATGGAGAGGTGCGCTGCCTGGCTGTCCTCAGGGGGGGCCAGTCTGACCTCCCCCAGGGACACAGCCAGACCCTTGGGGTTTGGAGGGAGCTTGCTCTGGGGGCAGGACAAGGGTGAGGGAAGAACATGCTAGGTGGAAGTGTATGTGGTAAGCTGGACTGATCTTCATTTCCAAATTTCACTTTGTGTTGTAAAAAAAAGTGTCAACTTTTATAGAAAATTATAAAATAATAAAGCCTGCCCCGTTTTTCCTCCCATTCTGCTGGAGCAGCAACCTAACGGCTTAGTGGGAGTTCTCTGTAGAGCCTTTCCCCAGCACAGAAAAGAAATATATATTTTAGATATTCCAGCTTTAAAAATTTTTTTGCAAAATCGGTGTACTATATATCTTGTTAATTTATGTTACCTTTTTCCTCTTGTACATGTAGATTTTTTTTCTGTTCTAAATCTTGGCATTTAAAATGTACATATATCTTCCTGTTCCTATGCTGGTATTTCTTTGTAGGCCAGATTCCTGAAGTTATGAATTTTAACTCTTGATAGGCTTTGTCAATATTACCTCTCAAAATGTCCCTATTAGCACAAACTAACAATACATGGAGGAGTCCAGCAACAGCCTCTACGATGGTCCTCCTGACACCTTGGGCCAGTGCCTCCTGGACCTAAACTCAGCCATTGCTGAGTGTGGCTCCCCAGCAGCCTGGGCAGAGCCTGGGCCCCTGGTCCTTAGAACTAACTGTTCTGAGGAGCCGGAGGCTGAGCCTGAATCACTGGATTGGCCCCCAGGGAGGGTAGAGAACAAAAGGATTCATGGTTTGGGGATTCTCCCTGAAACTATGCTCCTGATTCCCTGTCATTTGTAGGTGGGTCGGCTGCCATCATAGCCTGACAGATGGTGAATCTCAAATTTGCTTCTGACATTTTCATAACTTACCCTTTTTATTGCTTTCCTGCTGTCACAGATATTTCTAGTTCTTTAGCAATTTATAATTTACCAGTTGCATTCTGAGTTTGCTTCCATTTTGTTGAAAGGCAGAGGTGTTTACTGAATTCTCAGCACTTGGCACCAAGCAAGGACCTGTGAAATTTGTGATTGTTATTTACTCCTCGCATGGCCTGGAAGGTGTTTCTGTCTCATGTGACGGATGGGGTGGCTGCCTGTGCACACAAAGCCAGGGCAGGAGCACCAGCAAGTGGGGCAAGTGGTCCTGGCATGCCGAGTCAGGCCCCTTCCTGCCCGTGACACTCTTAGAAACTGCTTACCTGTGACATTGGTGGTCAGGACCACAGGCTGCTGCCCTGCCAAGAGCACCAAGCACATTGTGACTAAAAAAGAAAGGCCTTTCTGTTGAGAAGGAAGCACCCAGCTGGGTGAGCCCTCTGCCTGGACGTACCCAGCTTCTCAAGACCCCTGGCCATTTCAGGGTGCTTCTTATCCAGGCCCTTGAGAATGCTCTGTGAGGAGGCCGAGGATTGGTTATCTGTCCCTCCTCAACAAATCACCATTGAATTACACACAGTGATGGTTCTCGTCTGGAGCAGCTTCTGTGGGTCAGGAATTTAGGAACTGTGTAGTGGGTGGTTCTAGCCCAGGGTCTCCCCTGAGGTTGGTCAGAGGCCTTGTGAGGGCCTGACTGGGGCTGAGCTGCCACGTCCAAGCTGGCAGGTTGATGCTTGCTATAGTAGGAGGGCCTCCATTTCTTGCACATGGCCCCTTCCTTGGGCTGCTTGAGCTTCCTCAAAACTGGGCAGTGGCTTCCCTGGAGCACCATCTCAGAGAGAGTGGGGAGGAGGCATGTGTCTTCCACACCCCAGCCTTGGAAGCCCTACGCTGTCACCTCAGTACCCTGTGGGTCACATGGGCTGGCTCCGCTCAACGTGGGAGGGGAGGACCTGGGTATGGATGCCAGGAGCCAAGGGGCACGGGGCTGTCTTGGAGGCTGGCTCCTACCCACGCCATGTGGTTTTTGATGACTCCTTTCTTCTTGATCGGGAAGCTGCTGCTGTGCCCTCTGTGTGCTACATGATTTGCTGGGCCATCTGTACTTAAGGAATAACAGCTTGAGCTTCCCAGTTACTCCATACGCTTCACCCTGACGTCATTTCTCTTCAGAAGTGCTATGGGAGGTGGGGGAGTAGTGGAAAATCAAGTCTCCATTGTATAAGTTAAAAAAGGGAGTATGCCTCATTCCCATGTGTGATCTGGGAGTGCTGTGGCTCTTTCTCTATAGGCCCTGACACAGTACCTGCCTCTGGACTGGGGCATAACTGATTTTGTGATGTCATAGAAAGAAGCAGGGGTCAAGAATACAACACAAAAAAAGCAAACGCAGCAAGTGTTGTTATTGTCAGTTGAGCAGAGGGGTATACGGGTATGGTTTATTATTACGTGGTGCAATACATATAAATTGTTTTATTCTCTTATTTTCAAAATCCTGAGGGGAAAAGAGTGCTCCACTCTATGGAGTGCTGGGCCGTGGCTCATCTGTCAGATCATTTTTCTACCCACATGTACACATATTTCACAGAGATTCTCTTAGCTTGAGATGATAAAAACTCAACTCTAAATGGCTTAAGCAGAGTTAGGGGCTCACCTGGGCAGGAACTTGGAAGAAATTATCCCAGGGGTGTTGTCAGGGCTCTCTTCCATCTCCTCTGCTTGCTTCTTGGTGGCACTGAGCTCAGGCCAGGTCTCCTCATGCAGCTTCCAGGGCCAGCAGGGTCCATACAGCACATTATCTCACAGGGAGAAAGGCCTCTCCCCCGGCCTCCTATCAATCCCCCTGATATCCTCTGCTTGGGACATGCCCTTCTGTGTCAGTTACCTTTTCAGGAAGAGGGTCTCTGTCCAGCCTGGGTCACATCCATATTCATAAGATGAGTGGGGACAGAGGCAGAGACTTTACAGACAGAAAAGTTGGCAGGTGCAGTGCAGATCTGGGCCTCGCCTGTTCTTAGGAAAGCCAGGAAGTGTTTGGAGAAGCCACACATCCTTTCCTGCCCAACGGGCTTTGCTATTTCCAGAGTCTCGACTTCAGTGTGGACGAGAAGGTGAACCTTTTGGAGCTGACCTGGGCCCTTGAGAACGAGCTCATGATGGTTGGTGGTGCCACTCAGCAAGCGGCCTTGGCCTGCTACCGCCAGGAGCTGAGCTTCCGCCAGTAAGAGCCCAGTGCGGTTGGGTGGTGGGGAGGTGGGTACAGCTGGCCAGGCTGCTGGGTGGGGGGCAGTCCTGGGAAATGGGCATCCTGCCCTTGTCCATCCCAAGCCAGTCCCAGGGGGCAGGGGGCTTGACACCACCTTTCCCACTGGCTCTCCTCTAGAAATGGGCACTTTTGGGGGGACAGGAAAGAGCTAAGCACTCCCTGTGCCTCGAGTGACATCCCTGTGTGTGATGTGAGGGGGGCTTGCTGCTTGGGCTTTTACAGCCACAAAATTTCAGGGTCACTGGCCTTGAGCAGCTTAGAAACTGATGTCAAGGTCCTCCCTTAGCCCCTTTTAGGAAGGTTCCAAGGGGGCATCTGAACCTGACACTCATCCTGCTGATACTTGAGCTCTTGGGTGCAGAGGCAGAAATCCTCCAGTTGGCAGGGATGTGTTCCAAGAGCAGGCAGAGGGCTCCTGAGCTGGGGCGGCTGGCAGGAGAGAACAAAGTGTTCCTCAACATGGTCACCAAGAGCAAAGTGATGGGGGCCGAGAATGCGTTCCATTTTAGTTGGGTTCAGCTTTCGATTAGCAGAGTATTCAGGCCATCGGGACAGCAGATTGGTGTAAAGATCATTTTTGTGTTTATTGATGTTCCAAAGCTGCAGAAAAGAAATCATGATTTCTCTCCTCAAGACTTTGCATCCCATTAGGTGCTGACAGGTGAGCTTTCTGACCTCAGGCAGCTCTGCAAATAGGACCACAGAAAGACTGTGCCTTGGGAGGGTAGAGGGAGAAAATCTCCATGCTCCTTCAGGGGGAGAAACGGTCACCAGAGTGGCAGGTGCCAGGGGTGAGTGCAGAGCTGTAGGTGGGGCCTGCTCTGGGTGACTCACCTAGATGTCAGGCTGCAGGTGTCGGGGTGTGACCAAGGCAGGATGATGGGTGGTCAGCCTTCTCTCCGTCATGTATCTAGTCCCGGATTTGGTGATGGGGATCCCTAGGAGAGGAGACAGAAGGGGGCATGGGTAAATTCTCACCTGTTCTGGGCCATCTGGAGGTGTGGCACGCCGTAAGGCTCTAGGCTCAGACTTCCTTGGTTCAGAAACTTTCTAGAAGTCTTCCTTGACAGGTCATTTAGCCTCTCTCTCAGTATGTGCATCTGTAAAAAGGGCATAGTAGTTCTGGAAACCACTTCTAAGAGATGGTTGGTGGTGGCAGTGAGGTCAGAGCACAGCACTGCCCATGCTCAGCGCCCAGTTAATCATTCATGCAGACACAGGGCTTGCTGGGCCCAGCGCAGGTGTCCCCATCTGAACCTGTCTCCTTCCTGTGGCAGGGGGCAAGTGGAGCAGATGGCAAGGGAACGAGACAAGGCGAGGCAGGACCTGGAGAAAGCCGAGAAGAGGAACCTGGAGTTTGTGCAAGAGATGGATGACTGTCACTCTGCCCTAGAGCAACTCACGGAGAAGAAGATCCAGTAGGTCTTGTGGTCATAACCAAACCCAGAACTGCAGCTCCTTAGCAGCTGGGCAGTGATTTTCCAACCCTGGCCACCGGTGGGTGGTGGATGTGGGGCTGCCACTAGGTGAGGCCATGGTCATGAACATGGTGGAGCTGAGGCCCTCCTGTTTCACCTGAGCCAGTAGAAATCTAGAAGGTTCACCTCTGGGGATGTCCTTTCTTGAAAGAAGAGGGGTGCATTTAAAAAAGCAGCCTTGCTCTTTATGATGGGACATGTGCAGGGGCATCCAGCTAGTGTGCCTGTGGGCTACAGGGAAAATTCCTATTTTCTACTTTATTTATGGGGTCTGTCCTACTTAACCTGAGTCTTCTGTGTGTGCCTATGGCTAGTGACATGGATGAATGTTTTGAAAGAGGACTGGTGAATGATTTTGGAGCCTGATGAAAGGAGCCTGACATGGTAGAAGGAGCCCAGAGTCCGAAACCTGACTCCAGGCATTGTGAGGTACAATGGAATGGTCTGCTCCATTGGTGGGGTTGGTGGCTGGACAGACCAGAGGGAAGGACTTCTGACCTTTTATGGACACAAAACCCACCTCTGTGGTTTATTAACCAAAATGTGAAGAAATCCAGCCCCTGAGGATCTCCCAGGTTGGGGCAAGCAGAGGAGAGGCTTTTCACCCCCCTGTGGGAAACAGTCTATGCTAGGCTTCCCTAGCTGGCACAGCTGAGCTGGTTATTCACCTTCTGGAAGCTTTTGTCACCTGGAGGTGTCCCCTCAAGGATAGCAAAGGGTGTGCACTGTGGAAAAACCAGTGTGCTGTACTCAGCTCTCAGTAGTGGTGGTAATGGGGGCACAGGGAGGCTACCAGCCTCCCCACCTCATTCTCCCTCACCAGCCGTTGCTGTGATCGTGGGTGGACGGAGTCCCTGAGATTCCTCATCTGTGAAGTGGGAATGGTGACAGACCGTCCTCTGCATGGGAGGGTACCAGTCAGTGTGTTTGAGCCCTCAGCGGGGTTTGGTATCTCATGCCTATGGGTTAGCTGAGCATGGGCCTCCATGAAATGTATGACAAAGAGAAGCAAGAACTCAGGTGGCGTACATGGCTTCAGCGAGCACATGTCTGAGAGCTTGTGACCAGCCATCTCATTCCTGTACCTCTGGGATGTTGCCTCTCACTGTCTTGTGTGGTTGTAGCATTTGAAGGAAACACTTCCCTCACACCAGCCCCGCCGGCAGTGTTTGCAGATATTGTGGCATGACGTACATGAAGTCCCCGCATACAAGGCCCTGGGTGGGCAGTGTACGGGCCTTCACAGGACCTTTTACCTGCCCCCATCTACCTTACTGCAGGCTTCTGAGCACCGTCCCAAAAAAGGCCTGTTCCTGCCATGTGTGGGGACTGTCACGGTCACAGTTACAAAGCCCTCACCCTCATGGCTCACAGCGGGAGGGATTGGAGGCACCCGGGGGTGCAGCCAGCTTTCCTGGGGCTCCGAGGTTCGCAACATGGCCATAGCGGATTGGGGGGGGGTTTCATGGTCACACAGGACCAGTTGATTGTGTCCAACTGAACAGTAGGGTTGAAGACCAAGAGCCCGTTTCATCTTCACCAGAGATACTGGGCGCCTTCACTGTGCAGCCGGAGGTCTGGAGGTTGAGGAGCCGGTTGGCCCTCTATAGAGGAAGGAGCCTATTCCAGCCTGTGAAACTGTGCTGTGTTGTGCTCCTGTTGTGCATTGGGTGGGCACACCAGCCACACTGGGTGTGACTCACCAGCCACAGTTACCCCATAGGCCATTTTTGCCGCATTTTTCAGCTAAAGAAACTGAGGCCTACAGCAGTGTAGTAGCTTGCCCACAATCACAGTGTGGACTAAAAGTTGAAGCCAGGTCTCCTGTCTCCTTGTCTTATGCTGTCTTTGAGATAAGAGAGCATGAGGCCCTGGCCTGCTGTGTATTGAGTGTAAGAAAACAGACCATTAGGCAGGAGGAGCACTGAAGGGTAGAAAGCTTGTCACTTCCCAGGCTCGGCTCACCTGGAATCACATACTGCCATCCTAAGTCAGCACATGAGGGTCCCACTGGCTCACCCTCCCATAGGACCCGTGTACTAGGGGTTCCAAGGAAGGTACTGGCTGTCCCTACTGGTCTGTGGGGGGAACATGCTCTGGGCCAAGCAGGGCCACACATCTGAGTCCACAGGCCTCTGGAATCCCAAAGGCCTGGGATACCCTTTCCTTCCTGGGGAGGCTGGGGAAGGCCAGATGCAGGAGGCTGAGATCCTGGTCTGCTCACCAGTGGAAGTCCACACCTACCTCTGCCTGGTGTGGAGAAGAAGTATGCAAGGGATGGCGTCAAGGGCATAGTGTGGAAGAGTGCATCTGTGTGTGGGCATAGTGTGGAAGAGCATGCGTGGGGGAGCGTGGTGTGGAAGAGCGCGTGCGTGGGCGTGGTGTGGAAGAGCATGTGTGGGGGAGCGTGGTGTGGAAGAACACATGTGTGGGCGTGGTGTGGAAGAGCGCGTGTGTGTACAAGTGTGCACACATGCATACTCATTTCCATCGTTTCTGCATGAAAGACTCTCACAGGATAATGGTGATGTTCAGGAGACCAAAACAGTAAGGATCCTTTCCCCAAATTTTCAGAAATAATATCCAGTCAAACCTGAGAAAATAAATAAACATGGTCTCACTGGAAGGAGGTGTTAGTAAGGCTGTGGAGCCCGGGTCGGGAGTCCAGCCATGACACCTTGACTTCTGCATGGATGCGTTGGCTGTGGCCTTGCTTAGCCCCCCTTATCTCAGTGTGGAACATGGGCGGCGGTGTTTATCACAAAGGAGCATTTAGTTAAGAAATAACTGCATTTTGTTTCTGCTCCTGACAGCAATCAACAGTCTCTATTCAACTGATTCCCTTGTAGCATCCAGCGGTAAAGCCTCCCTGTTGAGCGCTTCTTACTGAGCAAGTTCCTGTGGGTGGAATTAGAATGTTTAACTGGCTGGCTCTTGCAGCTGCCAATGTATGATTTTGCTCACCTAACAGTCTCCTTAGCTCCCTGACCTCACAAAACAGGGTGTGAGGTCAGCGTGGGTTTCCACAGAGTGAGACTCTCATTAAAAATTAGGAACTGAAGGAACCTTGGAAGAAGACAACAGAGGGATTGCTGACACACTTTTTCCTTTCTCAGTGCCTCCCCCACCTCCTTATGGCCCTTCTAACAGCATGGGTCTGTTGTTAGACTCACCACTGACGTCAGAGGCTTGAGATCACCCCCTGAGCAGGAGCAGGACTGATTCTGGTGCCACTGAGACCTTGGGTCGCAGCCTCATGGGGACTGTGGGGCAGGAGGGCCCCACAGGGGCCTGTCTATACTCTGGAGCAGCCCGATTCCCACATGATCTTTCCATCTGCCCTGCACTGTCACCTGCCAGCCCTTGGTTAATGTTGTTCAAGGGAGAAAACTTTTTAGAGAATTATGTCCAAGAGCTAAATGTAAGTTGATTTTAGATGATCAGTTTAAGTAACTGAAAACTGATTTGCTTCAGTCACGGCATGTTAGGCTTGATTCTCTCCCAAGCACATGGGAAGAATTTTATGATGTCTTTCCTGGGGTCAGAGAATCACGAACTTGAAAGCCTTATCTTGGTCTGAGGATCTGGTCAAGGACTCCATGAAGGCCCTGTGAGTTAGGATTTTGCCCCATGAGTAATGGAGCATTATCAGGAGTTTCTAGAAATAGCTGTTATGGCTGCATTAGGTTTTTTTATTAGAAGAGTAATAAATGATACATGTACATTGTAGAAAATACAAGTAAAAGTAAAAATAAAAGCAGAAATTTCACCCAGAGGTTATCACTTCTGACGTTTATGTCCTTCACTTCTTTTTTCCATGCACATAATTATTTACAAAATGATATCATATCATATATGCTTTTGAGATGACTGCAGAGCATCCCATTATGTGCATCTGCCATATTTTATTTGTCCATTTTTCTTTTGTTGGATATTTCTAAAGTTTTTAAAGAATGGAGTGATATGATCAAATTAAAACTACCCCAAAGGTTTGTGGAGTGTTACATTAGGTAGATTTGTCTTATTCTTTTCCCCTAAGTAACAGCTGCCCTTTCTCCATCTCCTTTCCTGCTGGGTGTTCTTTCCTTCAAGTTCTGAAATGAGAAAGTCTAGACTGTCTGGAGGGGCCTGAGGGCAAACCCCTGGTGTTCTCTGCTGAGTTATTAACATTACCAAGCTCTCTGCTGAATGAAGTTAAGAGTTTCACTCATCTTCAGTCTAGATGGACTTGGTTTTAGAAATCTTGCTAAACAACTGTTTCAGTGATAAAACTAAGATTTGGGGGCGCCTGGGTGGCTCAGTCGGTTGGGCATCTGCCTTCGGCTCAAGTTGTCATCCTGGAGTCCTGGGATTGAGCCCCGTGTCAGGCTACCCGCTCGGCAGCGAGTCTGTTTCTCCCTCTCCCTCTGCCCCTCCCCCTGTTCTTGCGTGTGCGCCACTCTCTCTCTCAAATAAATAAAATCTTAAAAAAATAAATAAAACTAACATTTGGCACTTTTTTCCGCTGATAGAAATGGTTCTTAGGAAAGAAAAGGCAGAAACTGAGAGGGGAAAATGCCTCCTCCTACCTTCTCCTCTGATTGCTTTGGGATTCACTGTCCGCAAGTTTTATGTTGCCTGGGTCCTGCATGAGAGGCTTACTTCGGTACACATTTGGTTATCCAGGCTGCCCTGGTGTGAGAGGTGGCCGAAAGGCAGAGGGCATCAGAGAGGTCTACCCACAGAGAGCATTGGCTAGCTCACTCCAGAGGCTCCAGGGACCTGCTGGTTTCCCTTGTCACCTCCCCTAGCCCTCGGGGGAGGGGGGGCATCCACCATCAGGTCCTGGGTAGGGGGGCTTTAAAGGAGGGCCCGTGCCCTTACAGCATGTGCAGTTTAGCTGAGGTTCACTGACCCCATCTGTCGAGCAAGAACAGTTGAGTCCCAGACAGTGTGGCCAAGTGCTACGGGCAGGAAGGTTCCAGGGAAGAAAGGCTATGTTGCCCAGGAGATATCCCTGGAGAGGCGGGGGTCAGTATGGGCCTGGGGGCCCCTTGGGACCCACCATGACATATCGTGTGTGTGCCTTGCAGACACCTGGAGCAGGGGTACCGGGAAAGGCTGAGCCTCCTGCGGTCTGAGGTGGAGAGGGAGCGTGAACTGTTCTGGGAGCAGACCTGCAAGCAGAGGGCTGTGCTGGAGAAGGACCTGGAGCGCCTTCGGGCCGAGGAGGTCAGCCTCCAGGAAAAGCTGACCCTCGCCCTGAAGGTAGGTGGGGAGCAGTGTCTCCCCAAGTCATCCTGCCCTGAATGACAGAATGGAGGTCGCCTGAGGGTTCATCCCCCCTCACCCCACATTTTCCTAGTCAGGGACTGAATACCTCCTAGGAATCTTAAAGTTTACATTTCCATGGTAGGGAAACACCTGGAATTTCCAACTGAGGAACGTTGGCTGCAGCCACAGAGATGGCACATTTCTCAGCCAAAGCAGAAGGGGTCCTGGCTTTTCCACAAGAGGCATTGCCCCTGCCTTCTCTCTGGTCATGGGGCCAGCAGGACAGGTTGAGACCTGTGGGGCTCTTACTCTCTGCTCTGGCTCAGGGGGACAGTGGTCAGAGAGGGTCAGCAGCAGCCAGCTTTGCTGCACCGCATCCCCCTCCCCCCGCCACCAGAGACCAGAACATCTGCGGGGTCAGCAAAAGACCAAAACCTAAAGCCCACCCTGCTGGAGTCCTGGGTGTGTAGCCTGAAGCAAACGGGGTTTTCTGGGCTTTGGTGAATGTCCTGAGACCCACAGCCACCCTACATTTGGTTCTATCCAGTGAGGTGTCCCCTGTCCCCATGTCCCCTGGTCCCTCCTGTGCTCCTGCCTTCCTCCTGCTCTCCTAACGCAGAGCCTGCAGATTCTTTCCACATCTGCCTGGTCTCTGTCTCCCTGGGGGAGAAGCTGTGTCCTTGCCCGAACTGTTTCCTGTGTCAATGGGCACGGCCTTCCTCCCCTGGGGGACATCTGAGCTGTGAGGGTGCAGTTTCCAATACCTCGTTTAGACAACAGCTCAGAAAGAATTGCCCCCAGCCTCTTGTGTTACTCATGGTCTTCTTGAGCATTCAGGCCAGGAGAAGAAGGGGCAGTGGGGAGAGCAACAAGCACTGGTGAGGGGCTCTGTGGGTTGGTCCCCAGCACAGACCCCCCTGCAGGTGCCAAGGCAGTGAGCACCAGTCACGTTGCATTTGCAGGTTTCTTCCTTGATTGTGAGTGCTGCTGGGAATAAATCTCTGACGCAGAGGGGAGATAGGCTGCCCACAGCTCTGTTCTTCACCCCCAAAGCCTGGCAAACTGCTGGTTTGTGTCTTGTAGGAAAACAGTCGATTACAGAGGGAGATTATTGAAGTTGTGGAAAAGCTTTCGGAATCAGAGAAGCTGGTCTTGAAACTGCAGAATGACCTGGAGTTTGTGTTGAAGGACAAGGCAAGTCCTTTTGCTGATTCTGAGTCTCTGGGTCCTGGGTAAAAAGTGTCAGGGACTTGAGAAAGAATACATAGGTGAGTGAATTCAGTTGTTTCCTACTATAATTCTAGAATGGAGAGAAACTTTCCTTCTGTTTCCTTCCTCTTTGTGCCAGTGCAGGGGTACTGGTACACCCTGGTGACACCATGCCTGCTGAACATTTAGTGACAGTGCCATCTGCACAGACCCCCGTGATGGGTTCTCAGTGGTGAGGGGCACAGAGGAGAGCTCCATGTCCATCATGAGGTGCCCCCATCTGGCCCTACCCTTCACCTAGAGTAAAGAAGGGGAGGAGAAGTGCTGCACAGAGAAGTCCAGGCAGGGGGTGTCCCAGGCAGCTGAGGCAGGAATGCACCCCAGGCTCCAGTTGGGAGTATGACCACCTTCCATAAATTCAGAGCATCCTTTTGCCTTGAGATCTTTTAAACGAGAGGAGGGAAGAGGAGGAGGAGGAGGAGGGGGGGGGATGGAAGGCTATACTTGGAGATGCTGAGCCTAGTGGGAGGAGCATGAGAGGGTGATAGCACACATTCTACCTGGCCTGAGGTCCTGTCTGTCATTTTCCTGTGTGGGTCTGACTTTTAGCTGGAGCCACAGAGCACAGAGCTCCTGGCCCAGGAGGAGCGGTTCGAGGAGGTCTTAAAGGAGTATGAGCTCAAGTGCCGGGTACGTGCCCCGCCCAACCCCCTTTGCCATCCTGAGCCATCACATTGCCTTTGTCCTGCCCTGGGACCATTGCTCTTGTCTTTGGTGCATGGAGCCCTCATGCACCCCTGCCCCACACACCCCCAGCCCACTTTGCAGCAAGAGCGATGGTGCTGGGGAGGGTACTAAGAGCTTGGCCTTCCAGAGACTGCCTGGTGCCAGAAGGCCATGTAGCCCTCTTGTAGCCATGCCTGCTAAGAACAGGGTATGGAGCCCATGAGACGGTGGGTGGTGCAGGTCATCAGGGTCTGACTGGTTTAGACCTGGATAGTGGTGTGCAGGCCTTGTACTTCGCCTTCCTGCCTAGGAGCAGCCTGTCATTCATGGCGGGCCACATTCCTGGCCTCCACATGAATGGTAGAAGGTCAGCAGGAGCATCCTTGTATGAGCAGAGCAGGTGGAGCTTCTGATCTCGGCCTGTGTTCTACTGACGGGACCTCCAAGTCTCATGTTCCATAAGGAGAGGGGACCCAACTTGCCTACGTGGTGCCCGTGCTCAGCCCCACCAGGGCAGGCCAAGGGTGCGAGACTGGCACCAGCTCTGAAGCCCCCCTCAGTGTTTGAAGGCACCATGCAGGTAGCCACACCTACCAGGGATCATCCATTCAGTTAGAGACACCACAGAGCAAGGCCTAGGTGATGAACCACGTCAGTGGTGCTGAAACATATCATGACCCTGTTACACTCTTAAAATTACCCAGGATCCCAACAGCTAAAACATTATTGTGTGATATTAAGGGTCTATTGCCAATTCACTTCTTAATGATTTCCCTCCAAATTAAAGTCAGAATTGACTTTGTTCCTGCTGCACGTTGCAACACCAGAGGATAAAGGTGAGTGCATGCTGTTCTGGAGTGTAATGTGACCTACTGCTTCCTGCCCCCTGCTCTTTCCTCCACTCCAAACCCTGACTACCAGGGTGCCCTTCTGAAAATCCTGTGTGTGGTCAGCTGTGGCACCCTCCTCCTGAACCTCCTCCTGGGCATATGCTGGGTTGGGGTTGGGGGTCTGTCGTGATGGTTGGATTGCAGTGACATGTCATGTTTCCTCCCTCACTTTAAGCTTGTTGCCTTGATTTAGAGCCTGTAACTAACCATCAACTAATACATTACTTTAGTGCACTGGATCTTTCAAACACGCATAAACCCCATCTTTCTCTCACAGGACTCCGTTACTTAAAGAACTGTTATCATTTCACTTCTGCTTCTTCAAATTTGATTTTTTGAAACATCAGAAATATTGTACATATTAGTGTTAGTTAATCCATTTATTTAGAAATTGGTCTTTCCATTTTTTTACCATTTTTGGTTGTTTCAAACTTACATTTAGTGCATTAAAAAAAAACTTTTTATTGGAAAATAGTTTCTAATACATGAAGTTACAAAAGTAAAAACAGTGGCAGGGACACCTGGATGCCCTTTGCCCATATTCACCTGTTGTTTACATCTTACTCTGTGTGCTCATTGCATACTTGCTCACTTGTGTGCTGTGTGTGGAAAATCACACAGTGATTTTCTGAACATCTGAGAGGGATTGACATGCATCATGGGGCCACTCCACCCCTCAGCAGGTCAGTGCGCATTTCCGAAGAACAGGCTTAGTCCTCCTACCTTGCAGAGGTGTGCAGGTGCACTAGAGTTGATTGTTTAGTGCTCAGGAGTTTTGCCAGCTTCTTGTTAAATCTTTGATAGCTTGAAATCAGCTATGGTGGGAGTTACTTACACTACAGAAATGTGCAAAAGCCAGAAGTCTGGGCTTTCCTTCCTGAAGACCCCGCTTCCCATTCTGCCTAACTGTGGCACACTTAGTAACTTCATGATTCCCGCTGAGACAATACTTTAACCTGTTGGTCGTATTTCAGTTTTGTTAGTTAACTTAACAGTGTTCTTTAGAGCCTTTCCCCCTGCAGTACAGGATCCAGCATAGGGTCAGATGCTGCCTTTAGTTGTCATGAAACATTCTGTTTTAGACCATTCAGGCTGCTGTAACAGAAACGACATAGACTGGAGCCACAAGAGATTTCGTTCCCACAGTTCTCGAACCCAAGTAGTGAATTACAGAGACTACCCCAGTGGAGCTGCCTCACAAGATCACTTTATTTGTAGTAACAGGGAGATGGTTGGGAGTAATTAAAACACAGCCAAACAAGGGAAAGCAGGCTCCTTTTACTAGGGCTTGGGATGAATATTCAGAGGGGGATTTTCACATTATAATGAGGCTGAGGTAACTATGGGTCACTTCTGGCACTTTCTGATTCATCTGTAGTTGGGCCTCCTCAGATGCTGCTTTTTCCTTTCCAGCAGTTTATTAGTTTGTTTCTAAAAGGTAAGATTGACAGCGAGGCAGAAGGCTTTAGGAGTTTAGTTCCTAAAAGGTAAGATGGACAGTTAGGCAGAAGCTTCTACTAGAAATTTCCTGAGCCCTGGGGGTCAGGCCCAGCCCAGTGTCTGGTGACAGCTCTTTTCCTGGGACAGACTGAAAGCTGCCTTCAAGGGAGCTCTCTGGGGTCTCTAACACAAGGGCACTGATCCCATTCATGAGGCTCCGCCCTCATGACCTGATTATCTCCCAAAGCCCCACTCCCCCGCAACGCCTTCAAAATCTTCTCCTTGGGTGTGAGGATTTAACCTGCCAATTGGGGGTGGAGGGAAGGCACATCCAGTCTACAGCACTTTCCTACAGATTTTGTCTCTGACATGGGTATTTTTATTTTTTAATTTAATTTATTTTTATTTTTATTTATTTTTAAGATTGTATTTATTTATTTGACAGAGAGACACAGAGAGAGAGGGAACACAAACAGGGGGAGTGGGAGAGGGAGAAGCAGGCTGCCCTCAGAGCAGGGAGCCAGATGCGGGGCTCGATCCCAGGACCCTGGGATCATGACCTGAGCCAAAGGCAGACACTTAACAGCTGAGCCACCCAGGCACCCCTGACGTGGGTATTTTTAAAGTGATATCTTTAAACATTCTTATTTTGTCTTTTTCTGATATTTCCTTTGGATTAAATTGAGATTAGGTGTTCTCAGCGGGATAGCATAGGTGATGTTAATTTTTGATCACCTGGTCAAGGTGTTACCTAATTTCCCCACTGTATAATTACTGGGCTTTTTTTTTTTTCCTCCAGTGCAACTAATGATCAGTCAGTGGGGAGACACGTAAAGACCACATAAACATCCTGCTCTTCATCAGAATTTTCCCCGGATTTAGTGTCCACTTCAGTCTTTACCACAGTGATTGCCAAATGATGCTTTCCCAAGCCCAGCACCCACTCCATACCTATCAGCTGACCCTTGGAATTCTCCCGTGAGCCAGAGGAGTCCTGCTTCTCTGCTCTTTGCTACTGGAGCATCACTGCCTCTGGGCTGACGGTGTTTTTAGTCAGTCTCCGGAGGTAGAGACAACCTTCAGCCTTCCCCGCAGGGCATCATCCAGCCTTTCCAAAGTCACTGCTTGGTGTTTCCCTGTACTTTGTGACCAGGATATTTGTTAGCAAGGAAACCATGCTTTCCCTTGTTGCCAAATCCTCTTTCTACTTAACTGTCATTTTAGCTTTTTGTCATTTCCTTCAGCTCTCTCCATTTCCTTGGTGAGGCTGCCTTTGGTTAAAGGGGAGTGTAAAATGTTAATCAGAGTTCTCTGTGGTTTCATGTTTCTGCTGTTGCTTTAGGTGGACATTGTAATGGAGGAGCGTGTCCTTGGTCAGAAACCCCAAATGCACATTTTCCTTTTCTGCATTTTCAGTTACCGATGCGATGCTTGGGTGTCCCCAAATTCATGTGTTGAAGCCTAGTCCTGCAATGTGACTGTGTTAGGATGTGGTGGGCCTTTGAGAAGTCATTAGGTCATGAGGGTGGAGCCCAGTGAAAGGTATTTGTGCTTTACGTAAGGGGTCCCAGAGAGCTCCCCCATCTGTCCCACCATGTAAGGACGCAAGAAAAGACATCTCCGACCCAGGAAGCCTTCACCAGACACTAAATCTGTCCGCATCTCGATCATGGACTCTAACCTCCAGAACTATGAGAACTAAATTTCTGTTCTTGATAAGCCCTGTCTGTGGTATTTTGTGATAGCAGCCCAAATGGACTGTCACACACACCAACCCCTGACTGACGTCCCCACCATTATCCGTCCTTGGGTGGTTCTTCATCCCCCCCTTACATGTGTGCTTACTTGGGCCCAGCCAGCCTGCTGGCACCCCCTTCCTCTCTGATGCTTCCCAGTGCTGCTGTTGAAGTCCCACCCTCCCCTCAGACCCTTAGTACTGCAGAATTACGGCAATGGACTTGTTGCCTTTCCTGGCTGGTACAGTAGTACCTTTGGCACCCATAGGCACCCCAAGTAAATGTGAGTCCCTGTGGAAATAGGTGCCTGGCTCCCCAGCCCCACCAGACACCCTCTGTGTAGAGCTGGGGCCCACGGCTCGTGCCCAGGATGGTGCATGTCACCCTCATCAGTTAGAACTGGTGATGCTCCCTGCTGGGTCCTCCAAGCAGAGAAGTCTATGCCCTGCATAACACCTAAGAAAACCTGCTTTTTGGCGCTGCTGGATTTGTGGGATGTGTGTATGTTTTCAAAATACTCAATACAAGGTACACATGTAATTTTAAGTTTTCCCATAGGCACATTAAAGAGTGTAAAAAGAGGGGCGCCTGGGTGGCTCAGTCGTTAAGCATCTGCCTTCAGCTCAGGTTGTGATCCCGGGGTCCTGGGATCGAGCCCTGCATCAGGCTCCCTGCTCAGCGGGAAGCCTGCTTCTCCCTCTCCCACCCCCTCTGCTTGTGTTGCCTCTCTCGCTGTGTCTCTCTGTGTCAAATAAATAAATAAAATCTTTAAAAAAAAATGTAAAAAGAAATAGGTGACATCAATTTTTTTTATTCTTATGTTAATCCCCATACATTACATCATTAGTTTTAGATGAAGTGTTCCATGATTCATTGTGCATAACACCCAATGCTCCATGCAGAATGTGCCCTCCTCAATACCCACCACCAGGCTAACCCATCCTCCCACCCCCCTCCCCTCTAGACCCTCAGTTTGTTTTTCAGAGTCCATCGTCTCTCATGGTTCGTCTACCCCTCCGATTTCCCCCGCTTCATTCTTCCCCTCCCGCTACCTTCTTCTTCTTCTTTTTTTTTATTCTTATGTTAATCCCCATACATTACATCATTAGTTCTAGATGAAGTGTTCCATGATTCATTGTTTGTGCATAACACCCAGTGCTCCATGCAGAATGTGCCGTCCTCAATACCCACCACCAGGCTAACCCATCCTCCCACCCCCCTCCCCTCTAGAACCCTGTTTGTTTTTCAGAGTCCATCGTCTCTCAGGGTTCGTCTACCCCTAGGTGACATCAATTTTAATAACATTTTATTTAATTCAATATTTCTACAATATTACCATTATATCCGTTTTTTTGGAATCCAGTCTTTGAAATTTGGTGTAGATTTTAGGCTACAGCACACCTCGATTCAGACTCCCCGCACCTGAGATGCTTGGTGGCCTATGCACTGAGTGCTGCCTTCTTAGACATCCCAGGGCTAGAGCAGCAGTGACCACAGGCTGTGTCAGGAACCACGGGGTCCACGCTCTGTTCTGCACACTTGTCCCGAAGCTCTTACTTTCTGCCCTGCCCTTTCCCCCCAGACAGAACTGCTTCCTCCATGGGGAAAATTGTATGTTTGTCTAGGAGATTCTGAATGAGGTACAGTGACCCTGTGTGAATCTGTGCTTCTTGTGAGATCTGTGCAGAACCCGTCCCTTCTCCCACTGCCTAGAACTGCCAATGAGAGGCTCCTTCTCCAGGGGCATGCAGCCACAGGCCAGGTGCTGGCCTTCAGGAACAGTTTTGGGAAGATGAGGTCTACTCAATGAGAGCCGCCTGGAAAGGAAACTCAAATAGGATTAAAAAACCAGCAAGGGATGTGGAGGCTTGTGGATGTGCCGGGTGTCCATGTGGTCTTGGCTAGAGGGGCTATCCCAAAAGGAGAAGCTGGCTAGAAGCTGCACCCTTGGAAGACGGGGCATCACTTCTGCCATCCTGCAGGCTGGGGCAGTCAGGGGCCTGTTGAGCTTCCAGGGCAGGGGGACATAGACCCAGAGTCAGGAGTGGACATGGCAACACACGCAGCTGTGGTGTGCTAGCTGTGGGACTGTCTGAGAAAGTGGCTATAAACTCTACCCTTTCTAGCCCGTTTAAAAATCAGGTGACCAGGTGTGCTTGTTGAGATGTGTTTCTTTCACGTGTGGACAGAATTACGCTGGTTGCAAATGAGGCCCTTCCTCTGAAGCTTTCATGATCACCTCCCAAGTCCCCCCACCTCCCCCAGTGTGCGCGCTCACTCAGACATCATCCTTTCTGTTTGGTAAGATCATCTTTGTTCTGTAGCCCTTGGTCTAAAGCACCTGGTATCCTCTTGGCTCAGTAGCTGTAGAAAGAACCGTTTGCAGATTCAACAGCAGCAGAGGAAAGAATCCCAGGACACATCCCAGGACATTGCTGCCTCACACCCACATCACAACATCACTGGGGTTTCAGCTGTTAATGGTTCTCTGTATTTTCTACATTTCTCTTCAGTTTCCACTCCACTATTTTTTTCTGAGCCCCTTCTGAATATTGAGTGCTCGAAAGTGGTGCAGGGTACTAGAAGGTCGAGAAGTGGCCTCTGCTTTCGTTTGGCTCACCTGTCCTTAGGAAACAGGAATGCAGTTTTAAGTGTTGTGTGCTGGAAGTCAGGGCCTGACACCTGACTGCTCCCTTGGCGGGCTGGCTCCACACTGCCCCATTCCTCACCACCCCTCAGGTGGCCGCACTGGCTGCAGGGGGTGTCTGGCTGTACCCCACAGGACCTGCAGGACCGCAACGACGAGCTGCAGGCTGCACTGGAAGGCCTGCGAGCACAGCTGCCCCCGAGTTGGCATGGCCGGCCTCACGCACAGCCAGAGGAACGGCTGCCCCCTGGACACGGGCCAGCAGGTAGGAGCCCAGTCCCAGGAGGTGACAGCTTGTGCACTCCTGCTGTGGGAGAGCAGAGGCTGGTGGCAGGGGGTGTCTATCTTCCCCCACTGCACAAGCTTCCCCCTGGTCCCGGGGGACTCTGCAGGAGGGGGGCCAGCTGCCCGGCGTGTCAGGCCTCCAAGGGATCACATGCCCTTCGGACTGCCACATGTGGGAGAAGGGCCTGTAACCCAAGGCCAGGGACAATACCCAGAGGCCCAAGGGAGGTAGAAGATGGTAAGGATTTTACCATTTGGGTAGAGTGGTGAAGGTTATGATGACCTGGTAGTGACCTCAGGACAGGCATGTCCTAGTGGGCCTCTTGGGTTATGGGGAGGATCCAGAGAGATGCCCTAGGATGAACGTTCAGCAGGGGTCGGACATAGTCATCGAGGGAAGGGAGGAGAGGGGAGGCTGGGAGTGAGCAGGGTGGTGGTCTCCCAGCCCTGCTCAGAGCACGATGTCTGGTCTTGGGTCTGTGACAGCTCTCAGAGGGAAGGTAAATGCGTAAAATGTGTCAGGGACTCCTGGTATTCACAGAGGCCTCATGTGGACTGCAGCAGACAGGGCTGATGTTTACTCCCTGGATGGTGTGGAAAGGGTCGAGGTGGGGTGTGGCTGTGGCACCCTGGAAGGGCCGGCTCCACCTGCCTGTGCACAGCACTGATGCTGAAGGAGTTACTTGACAATAAAGACCAGGGCTTCACGCTCCTTAACTCTTCAGCCTGTGAGGTTTGAGACAAGCTCCAGGCACCAAGAGGCGCAGTTATTGGCTCCTTCTAGAGACTAGAATTGGGGGGTGGGGTTCAGATGCCACAGCTGTCCTTCAGGTTTCCATGGTCCTTCTGGAAGACAGGGTGGGTTTGGCTGATTGCCACCTTTCCTGGAAGTTGCATGGGGTGGGCACTATGCAAATTTACATGCTGCATGCGGTTCCATGCGCACCGCTGCTGGTGAGGAGCCTGTGGGGACCACCGGGACCACCCCGCCCCCAGCCACGTGGCTACCTCCACTGACCATGTACCACAGCAGAGTCAGCCCCTCAGAGAGCATCTTGTTCTCATCTACAACCCTTAGAGCAGTCAGAGTTCATATATTGTCCTAAAGCTGTTTACTTAATGAAACAGGAAAAAGGGGGGCACCTGGGTGGCTCAGTCGTTTAAAACTTGATTTCGGCTCAGGTCATGATTGCAGGGTCATGAGATTGAGCCCAGCCTTGGGCTCTGCACTCAGCACGGAGTCTGCTTGAGATTCTCTCCCTCTTCCTCCACCCCTCCCCCTGCACATGGTCTCTCTCCCTCTCCATCTTTCTCTTTTTCTCAAATAAAATAAATGAGATCTTGGAAAAAAAAAAAAAAAAGAATAAAGTTTGTACCTAAGAGAGCCAACATGGGAACCAAGTGGGGCTTTCTGTGCACTGGGTCCAGCTTCCTCAGTCCCTTAAGGGGATCCCCTCACAGCATCTTCTTTAGTGGAGTCTGATGACTTCCAAGACCTGCTGTCCTGACTGTCCTCAGCTGGGAGGTGTTGGGGTACGGCCAGCACACCAGACAACATCACATCCCCAGATTAGTGTTACACATGGCCAGGTGGGCAGCCTGGCCACAGGGAAGGGGGAGAGGATTGCTACCTCCCTTTGTCCCTGGAGGAGTGTGGGATGCATGGAACATGGGACCCTTGTCAAGAGCTGCCAACCATAACCCAGGGATCAGCAGAGCTAGGGACCCATACCTTGGGTGGCCCTTGTCCAGAAGACCTTGGACTGTGGCACCAGAAGGCAGCCCCAGCCTCTGTGTCATCACTGATCCCGCACCAGGGCCCTTTCTCTTCCCCTTTGCCCCCCCACCACCCTCCATCTGAACACAGAAGTCCCGTCTGCCTCTTCAAAGGAGGAGAGTTCTGCTGCCACAGGGGAGTTTTGGTAGAAGGGCTGTGGGGTCCTGGCGGCCTTGCCCTCAGTACTTCCAGATGGAGCCACTCCTACCAGCTGCTCGTGCACCTGGGCCTACTTGGCCAGAACCAGGTGGCAGCTCCGGTTTACAGGGCAGGGGCTCCTTGCTTTCCTGAGGTGCTTATCCTGACTTCTCTCGGCCCCATGGCCCTCAACTCTTTCGTTTTTTTTTCATGGCAAATCGTTAAGGCGTGTGTCATCTCCCTTCACTTCCCCAGCCCCAGACCAGCACAAAACCTGAGCAGTGGCCAAAACTCATATTTTGAGTCAGCCCTTTGGCATGTTACTCAGTAGCACCAGAAATGCCTGGTGCCCCGGGGGGTGCTTGCAGTTCTACAGGCACCTCGCAAAATGAGCTGCAAGGACGTCTGACATGGTCAGTGAGGAGAATCCTCTGGAACAAGGGGTCACTCATGTACTCTTTCCTGTGATCTGTCAGAACTTTGACTCCATGAGTATTTACTGTGTTTAACATATTGAAAACCCATGTTATTATCATGTAGTAGTAAGTAACATAAAGTCTCTAAGAAAAGGGCATAGCTAGAATAAAAAGCTTGAAAAAATAAGGCTCATAGTGCCTCATCATAAAGCACTGACTGTCTGCGACAGGTCACACTCGTTGCTCGGTCTTCCCAGTCCCTCTGTGTGCCTGGCATCATCGAGGAACAGAATTCAGGGGGCAGTAAACATACCATGTACAGCATCTTTTAGGGAATCCAAGGGCCTGACAGATCTTGCAGGGAGCCTCCTGGTTATATCTTTGGGTAATGTGTGTTCTGGCAAAGACTCGGAATGCTGATTTCTGAAGAGCTCCTACCCTGAGAGCTAAGCATAGTAGATTGCTTGTGGAAACCCACGAGGGTTGGTTGTCTCTGCCAGCACAGCATTCCTCTTGCAGAAAAGGCCCATGGAGGGTTGTGCGTGGTCAGGGGCATGGTGGCAGATGACTAGGCTGAATACTCAGTGCCGGCCAAATGTCGGATCGGAGGGCTGGGAACAGCCTACGGCATCCTCGGCAGGACAGAAACAGGAATGTCTCTTTGTTTGCAGGCATCATCTCATTTGTTGGTGATTCCATTCCAGTGAGTTTAGAAACAGAGATAATGATGGAGCAGGTGAAGGAACACTGCCAAGACCTCAAGATCCAGCTGGAGACCAAGGTCAGGGGGAGTGAGGGCGGCCACAGGGACACAGAGAAGCTTCCTGCTGCGTGCTGGAAAGCCTTGCTCGGCCGTGCATGTTTCCACATGCACACGTGTGTCCTAGATCCTGTGCCCCTTAGGAAGCCCGCTCAGGGGAACAGGAGATTGTGGGGAAATGTAAAGAAAATGAACATTTTGCCTCACACCTTCTTTGGAAGGAGGCAGGAGATAAGGAATGACCAGTAAAGGGAGGGAATGGGGTTATGTGTACCCAAGTGTCATAGGGGTCGTCGCACTGAGGCCAGACCTTGCTGCCCACTCTGCCATCAGGGAATCAGAGCTGCCATCTGTGTTCTAAGCTGATGCGACCCTGGGATTGCCCTTTGTGGGGTACTCCGTGGCCTTGTGACCAGGACCCTGGCTGAGTCTGTCTTTTTAGATGAACTTGTCTTCTGCTCTGTTAGCAGATCGTGGTGGGGTTCTGTTAAGAGACATGTCCATGACTTGTTTCCACGATTTGTTATCAGGCGTAAGAGTAGCAGCAAGGTGGGAGTGCCTGTCCTATGCTTGTGCCTCTGGGCTCCCTGGGATGCATTAGCTGGAAACTCCTGCAGTAGCCGTGCCCTGGGGGCTGGAGGATGTTCAGAGCCACCCCTGGTCTCATGAAGGCTCCCCAGTTCTCTCAGTTGTCCCACCATCTGCCCTCCAGGTGGCCTGGCCAGGCACCTGGCCTAACGTGATCCCAGTCTCCGTTCCCCACCTGCTGGACCTGCCTCCGGGGGCCCTTGTGAAGGTTATGGGAGACAAGGGAAGCCCGAGGCCACACTGCGCCCTGGGAGGGGCTCCACTGTCCTTAGCGCCGCTCTTTCTGTTCATAGGCCTGTGCACTGCTTTGGGTCTGGGCCACCATTCTTTGGGTGTCGTGCCTAGAAGTCTGGTATTTCTGTGTTGTGTTGCCCAGTAAGTCATTTTCAGGACCTCCTGATGGACACTGCTCACATTTCTCTTTTCAGGTAAATTCTTACGAGAGGGAAATGGAGCTGATGAGGAGAGACTTCACGAAGGAGAGGGAGCAGATGCAGCAGGCCTTCAGGCTTGAGGTCCACGTGCTGGAGTGCCGGAGGGCTGACCTGGAGGTGCTGCTCGGGAAGTCTCAGGAGCTCATCCGAGGCCTGCAGGACCAGCTCCAGCGGGCAGCCTGTGGCCCTCTGCTGGAGAGGGCGGGGTTGGGGCAGTGCTGCATTCAGGCACTATCTGGCCCAGCTGGGCGGCTGGCCCGAGAGCAGGACCCACCGGAGCAGGGACAGCACCAGAGGCATCGGAACGAGCTGCAGCGAGTCAGGTCAGGCACTGCGTCCTTTCAGGGTCTTACAGTTAGGGGTTCTTGCCAAGAACCCAGATTTGAAACTGCATCAGGAAACTGCTCAGAATTATAGTACCTGCTAACGGGGTGCTTTTTCTCAGGGCAGGTAGGTGAGCATTGAAAGAACAGGTCAGGGGCACTTGGGTGGCTCAGTCAGTTAAGTGTTAGACTCTTGGTTTTGGCTCAGGTCATGATATCAGGGACACGGGATCGAGCCCCAGATCAGACTTCATGCTCAGTGCCGTCTGCTTGAGATTCTCTGTCTTCCTCTCTCTTTTCCCCTCCCCGTGCTCACAGCACACTACCCCCCCAAAATAATAAATATATAAAATATTTTTTTAAAAAAGAAAGAACAGGTCATCAGGTAAGGATTGTTCTTTCGTATTAAAAATATCTGTTAACTAAAGCTTAAGAGTTAAAATTCCTTATAGAATTTTGCCTCATACTTGCAAAGGGCAGTATGTTCTTCCTTTAATCTTCCTTTAATATCTCATTTAATTTTCTAGCACATGAGCAGATGGATGAAAGGTCTAAAACCCCTAAAACAATGGGAAAGACAAATAATTTGGGTTGGTGAGGTTCTTGGAAAGGCCAAAAGGTGTGAGCAAAGGAGAGGAAAGGTTTATTTGGAAAACTGGGATATGGCATTTTGTGTTGAACAGTGTCATAGTGACATGAGAAATACCCATGTGTTCATTCCTTGTCGAGTGGGTCTGACTTGGTAGAGTGAAATGACTAGTTATCTTAGCCATGGCACTGGTCAGTCAGCCCCTCCGTGTCTTGTGGGGAGTCTTGGACCCATCCAGTTCAGGAGGGGATGACTATACCCAGCATATGTTGACCCAGGGCTGAGCGGATGGCTCACAGTGGAGTGGCCCACCGCACTGTGCTCCTCACAGAGGGCTTATGTAGGGCTCGGTGGGGTTCGGTGTTGGAGCTGAGTGCATGTGGCCTCAGTCACCCCCTGATTGCAAGATGTCGACAGCCTTTATGTAGAGACTATGCCCTCCAACCTGGGTGGGATGCGCTCTCCCCTTTGGCTCAGTGATTGGAGTTAGCCTGAGTACGTAGGGTGTGCTGTGAAAGAACCAGACTGGCCCCCAAGTCTGTGGGTGCTCCTTCCTCCCTGGACTCCATATGACACCAGTGGAAGGGCCCTGGGCCCGTGGGGGCTGACGGGAACTGTCACTCTCCTACAGGATGATAAAGGTCATTTTTAAGTCATGTGCTTTCTCTGAGCTTTAAGTTATTTTCTCTTAAACCCCAGAGCTATGCGATAAGGGACTTGACCCAAGTCCCTCTAGACCCTACTGGCAGCAGATGGGCCGGTGCCTGGTAGCCCCTTCCACCAGCCTGCACCATCCATCCGGAGGACCTGCTTGCTGTTCACAGTCCTTCCCCACGCTGGACCTAGAGCCACATCCGGCCACATGTCCTGTTCTCAGGCTGGCACCAGCCACAAAGAACATGTCCTTAGTGCCCTCACCTCGGCTGGGACTCCATTCTCCCAGGGCTGTGAAGGCCTGGTGCCCAGCAACTTACCAGATTTTCAAGGGTAGCTTTGAACTGTAGGTGAGAGCCACACATCTCACTAAAGTTTTAGACCAGCACTGTCCTTAGTACTTCCTGTGATGGGGGACACGTCCTGTATCTTCTTCATCCATGATGGCAGCCACCAGCCACACATGGCTGCTGAGCCCTGGACATGTGGCCTGCATGACTCAGATACTGAATTTTTATCCTATTTAGTTATAATCAACTTACACTTAACACTCACATGTGTGAATGGTTTCGTGTCAGCTTCTGTATGTAGAACCCAACCGTACTGAGGGCAGATCCTCCGATAGACCCTCTACAGAGGGTCCCAGGGCATGGATGGAACGCTGGGGTGCATGGGGGTGAGGGGACAGAGCAGGCCAGGCAGAGGAGGTCCGTGGTCAGGACAAGAGGAGCCTGTGAGGAGGCCTTTCCAACCTGGGGGTAGGACTGGGCCTGAGCTGTGCCCACAGCGCCTGTGACGTGCTCTGTTTCTGTAGGAAAGAGGCCGAAGTTGTGCTGAACTACGAGCTCTCAAGGATGGAAGCCCAGCAGGCTGCCCACTGTAAGCACTTTGCGCTGCAGCCTCAGCAGGAGAAGGAAGAGGTGCTCCAGAGAGCCCTGCTGCAAGTCCACGAGGTGACAGAGCAGCATGACCAGGAGAAGGAGCGGAGGGCGGGCAGGGGGGAGGAGCCCCACCCACGCTGGGGAAGTCAGCAGCGGAAGCTGCAGGAGCTGGTAGGCAAGGAACAGGTAGAGTTTTGCAGGTCCTCCGCCCTGGAGGAGGAGAAGCTGGAGCTCACCTGTAGGAAACAAGTGGGAAGGCCTGTATGGGCAGCAGACATGCTGTGGGCCTGCTGGAGGGACAGGCCAGCAGTGGCAGGTCGTGAGCAGGAGGGTGCAGGCAGGAGGGAGCAGCCACTGGCCTGGCTGGAACCTGGCGATGGGCGTGGCCATGGGCAAACCAGGTGCAGGCATGTGGATGCCCAGCAGAGCCCAGCCCTAGCCCCTGCCCTGGCCCGCAGAGGGCCCTTGGAGAGCCTTGGCCTCAGAGAGAATGGTCGGCATGTGCTCGTTGCTGAAGAGGTGGCTTCTCCTCCTCCTGAGAGGCGGGCACAGGTGCACCCACGTGGGGCGGACAGGAGAGTGGTTCTGGAGGAGCCAGTGCCTCTTGCCGGCAGCTCAGCTGGTGTGAGCCAGACTGAAGCCCAGGAGCTGCTCTGGGGAACAGAAGGAGATGCCTCACCAGCCCAGCCCCCACCAGTGGGCATAGGAGAGACTGAGAGGCAGCTGGCCATTCTGGAGCGAGCTGGGCATCTGAGTGAGGAGCTGGCCCCCACGGGCAGCCAGGGGCAGGCTGTGGCGGAGCAGGGCCAGCATGGGGAGAGCACCCTGGAGCAGGGGCTGCAGCACAGCAGGGACAAGGCCAAGGAGAGCACCTCGCTCTCCCAACCCCACCTCACTGGCCCCCAGGTGGCGGGGCAGGAGCAGCTTAAGGCCCTGCGGGAAGAAGAGGCCAACACGGCCCTGGAAAGAGAGAAGGACGACATGAAAACCAAACTTCTGCAGCTGGAAGAAGTCGTTCGGGTTCTTGAGAAAGAAGCAGATTCAAGAGAGAACAACAGGTTTGGTTTCTACCCATTCTTAGAATGTCAGGCTATATACCCTCTAACCTCTCACCTCCAGCTCCACTGCATGGGCCTCGTCACAGCTGCTGATGGGGATTATGTAACCCTCATGCCTGTGCAGGGGTCATAAGCCCGGCCCCGACCCCGGGGCATCCCACAGGTCACCACATGCCCAGTGAATGGGTGAGGGCAGAGCTGGGCCGTTCTGGGCAGTTCATCTGGCCTTGGTGTCCTAAGGACATCTCCTGCTCCTGTCCTTAGGAAATTCTCGCTGGTCTTACAAGGACAAAGACAGACTGTGTTTGGAACCCTGCTTCAGTTCTGGGTCT
The DNA here is from genome assembly GCF_029215605.1 of Mirounga angustirostris. NCBI lineage: Eukaryota > Metazoa > Chordata > Mammalia > Carnivora > Phocidae > Mirounga > Mirounga angustirostris. The sequence goes on from NW_026991718.1 coordinate 88,206,972, forward strand.
CCTGAGCTCTCTTCCTGCTGACTTTGAGCAGGACCCACTACTTTGCCCCGCCAGCATGTGTGCCAGGCACTGTCCTTGAACTGCAAGTTCCTGAGCTTCCTGAGTGGAGCAAGAGGAGGCTGTCCAGCCCAGACACCTCCTGGGAGGCTGGGGGTGGGGCATGAGTGCCCAGGGGGGGTTCAAGATGCTGCTGCAGTTGATGCCTTCAGGGGAAGCCTGAAGCTGGGGAGATGGCCTCGAGATGTTGGTATGTGGGCCAAGTTCAGAGAGCTCTACAGTCCCCCTCAGGCATCAGCTCCTGCTACCTGGGTGACCACGGGCAGTTAGCTTCATTGAGTAAAAAGATTATGTGGGATTGACATGAAACCAAAAGGAAGAAATGTCAAGGCACCACCCAGCTTAAGAAAAAATACTAGCATAGCTAGAAGCCTCCTAGGCACCAGGCCTCCTCACCTCCTAGAGGTGCCATTACTTGATGTCCCTGCCTTTTATGTGGGTGTCTCTAAACCATAGAGCACTTTGTTTGTAGTGGCCTGACTTCTAAATTTTGTCACCCATGAAGTGCAGAGGGTGCCGTGCCCCCAAAGGGCATGGGGCACGAAATGAATGTAGAACACGCACTTTACTATTCTGGATGCTCCATAGCAAGTCCCAGACACACACAGGCTGGTCTTGGGCCCTGCGGACACATCGTGGGTACCTGTTCTGCACACGAGTCTGTGGCAGGCCCCAGGCAAACACAGGGAGGGGCCTTAGGCACAGAAGCAGCCCAGCACTTTGAGTCTCACTCCCTTCCTGTTGACCCCACAGCTAAAGTCAAAGTTGTATTCTCAGGAGGGTCTTCACTCCTTGACAGTGATTATGGGGCATCTTCTATGTGGGGGTACAGCTAGGGATAGCAGCAGGGTGCAAGACCGGTTTACGGCTTTCAGCCTCTGGGGGAGGTGCCGTGCTTCCTGCGTGTCTCAGTGTCAGGAAGAAACTCACTGCCCTGTTTCAAATATGAGGAAACTTAAAGGCCATGCTGCTGAGACCATGTACATTTTCTAGGGACACGTGCACAATGGTGAAAGCCTAAGGGAGTATATAGAAACGACTGGGCCAAATTCAAGCCGGTAGTTTTCTTTCTGAGAGGTGAGGTGTTCAGATCTGGGAAGGCGGAGGAGGACCTGGGGCAGGAGCAGGCTTTGCCCAGGTTAGAGGGCCTTGGGGAATAAGGAGATGGCTGTGCAGAGGGGAATGTGAATAGGAACCAGCTCTTGTGGGTATGGGGAGGATTTTTGAGAGGCAGGCTGCTGGGGCCCTGAGCCGGGCAGCTGTGGAAACATGCTCTTGGTTAGCCAGGGAAACTGGGAAGAGTGGATTGCAGGGGTTGTGGGGTGGGTGTGTAGGAGGAGGTGGGTGGAGGGCAGGGGGAGGTGGTTATTGCAGATGTCAGGCAAGAAGTGACAGTTGCTGGGGACCAGAGTGATAGCACCAGAGGTGCAGGGAGTCAACTGGCAGGAGTGTCGAGGCCAAGTTGATGGGTTACAGGAGGATGGGATTTTAACAGGGAGATTGGAAGTGGGTCACAGAGCACTCAGAGGACTCCACAGAAATGCCACTGACCAAGAAGTGGGGAGAGCAGGATTCAGTTACACTTGAGGAGCCTGTGGAGTGAGGTAGGTGGAGAGTCGAGGAAGGAGCCCTCAGAGGAAGGGGAAACCAAGGAGCTGTGTCTTTAGGGGAAGAATCCTGCAAGGAGAGAAGAACACTTGTCTCCAGAGCCCTTGAGAGGCCAATTCACACAAGACCTGCAGCCTGAAGGAGTCTACTGGGCTCAGCAACATGCAGGTGCCCCCTGAGCCCACTGGCATCCCTTACTCCCCAAGCTGGGCCCCCAGCCCCTGCTCTCTGAGGGCAGGTCTATCCCCAGCACCAGCCAGTGGACCCCTGGCCACAACTCCCTTGTGGCCACTTGTAAGGAAACACATGGGACCACCTTCCAAACCCACACCAGCCACAGGCCCCTTGGCTGGGCAGAGCTCAGACCTGCAGGATCTTAAAGGCCATGGTGAAGATTTGGGTCTTTATCAAGGAGAAAGCAAAGTGCAGAGTGACACGACCAGATTTGGATTGTGAAAGAATCTCTGCCAGTAGTTTAGAGAACAGAAGTGGTCTGAATGCCCACGTGGCCGAATTCATCCACGGTCACCTCTTCTGTTGCTCTTTTGCTCTATACACAATTCCACACACACCCTTTTTAAATTCTTTCTGAATCATTGGGGATAATTGCAGACATTATGACATTTTACTGCTAAATATTTCAACATGTTATTTTATAAGAACAAGGATGTTCTCCTGCATATCCACAGTATTGTTATCACATGTGGGAGATTTAATTCGAATGCACTGCTATTTTTAATTTGCACTCCACTTCCAGATTTTGCCAATTGTTTCAGTATGTATTTTCTAGTTTGTTCACCTACCCCAGATCTAATCAAGGATTGTGGTGTGCATTTAGTTACTATATCTCTTTAATATCCTTTAAGAGTGTACCAGTCTTTTTAAATTAGTTTTTCTGTCAATGGATATTGACTTTTTTTTAATCATGGCAAAGTATACATAATGTAAAATCGACCATTTTAACCACATAATTTAGTGGCATTAAACATGCACAACGTGTAAACCATCACCACTTTCTTTTTGTTTTTTTTCATCACCACTTTCTACTTCCAAAACTTTCTCATTCAAAGCAGAAACTCTGTATCTATTAAACATTTAAACATATAAACAAGTATTTTGTGAGGATTCTAGCATCAATGTTGGGAAAGGATATTGGTCTATAGTTTTCCTATAAGAGTTTGAGAAGGATTAGCATTTTCTTACTTAAATGTTTGGTAGGGGGCGCCTGGGGGGCTCAGTCGGTTGAGAGCCCGACTCCTGGTTTTGGCTCAGATCATGACCTCAGGGTCCTGGGGTAGAACACCGAGTCTGGCTCCATGCTGAGTGGCGAATCTGCTTGAGGATTCTCTCTCTCCCTTTGCCCCTCCCCCATTTGTGAGCGTGTGTCTCAAATAAATCTTTAAAACAAAAAAGATTCCACCATTGACATTGGATAGTCTGCTCTGTCTAGTTGTTGCTCTGTATTGGTTCTTAGTCTCCTATTGCTGCTGTAACTAATTACCACTATTACTAAGTTAGTGGCTTAAAACAACACTATTTATGATTTTACAGTTTTGGAGCTTAGAAGTCTGAAATGGTTATGACTGGACTAAAATTAAGATGCTGGCAGGGTTGCCTTCCTTTTTGGTGGCTCTAGAAGAGAATCGCTATTCTGTTTTCCAGCCTCTGTGGACTGCTTGCATTCCTTGTTTCTTGCCCCCTTCCATCTAAAGCTGGTAATGACTGGCCAGGTCCACCTGACATCACATCACTCTGACACCCACTCTCCTCCCTCCCTCTTCAACATTTCAGGATCCTGTGATTACATTGGGCCCACCTGGATGATCCAGGACCTATAGCTGTAGTTCATTCATATGGTTCATTGCTGTGGATTTTTCTGTTGTGTGAATATAACACAGTTTACTCATTCACTTGTGGATGGGCATTTGAATAGTGTTTAGTTTTAGTCTTCACAAATAGTACTGCTAAGAAAGTTCTTACCCATGTCTTTTGGAGCATTACATTGGGGTGTACCTAAGAATGGAATTGTCAGGTTATAGGGCATAGGTGTGGTTTTCTTTCCACTCATCCTGCTTAGAAAAACATTGTACCCATTGAATTTGTGTCTTATGAAAACTTCTCAGCCATTATTTTTAAAACATCACTTCTCCTCTCACTCTACAATTAGATGTATGATGTTAGATCTTTTCACTTTTCCTCCATTTCTTCCCTTCCATCTCTTTTACCTTCTTTTCTCTCTTGTCGCATTCTGGGTACTTTTTTTCCTATCTCTGTGTTCCGGATCACTAATTCTTCCTTCAGCTCTGTTTAAATCTGCCATTTAACTCATTCAGTGAGGTTTTATTTCGACATTGCCTTTTTTTTTTCTTCCCCATTTCCAAAAGCCCTGTTTTGTCCCTTTTGGTCTGATCATTTTTGATAGTTTCTTGTTTCTTGTTTATTTTTTATTTTTTATTATGTAAACATTTTACAATTTTATCCTTAGTTTGTGTCTGATAATTCCAATATCTGAGGTTCCTGTGGGATCCAGTCTGCTGTTTTGCTTCTGCTGCTGCTGGGAGGTGGCTTTTTTCCATGTATGTTGTGGTGATCTGTGACTGTGAGCTTGTGTTTACATGCTGTTCATCTCTGGGAATCTCCGGAACTGTAGTAGAAGATGCTTTCTGAAGAAAGGGCGGATACTGCTTTTGCTGAGACTTGGGACCGCCTTAACTTCCTTTGAGGGCACTGCTTAATGTAGGCCCGCCTGGTGTGGTTTTTCCACGCTGCTGCTGGCAGTGCTGCCATAGGCACTGGCCTCAGGGTGACCCTGTCTGTGTGTGGCCTAATGCTCACAGCTGGGGTTTCAGCATCTAGACTTTTGTTTTATTAGGGGCCCTTGGAGGTTTCCCTTACCTTCTGTGAGGACAGTCACCCATTGTATGGTCAGTCTCACACAGCTCTAGCTGCTTGGTGTGGTGAGGGGGATGGGGTGGGACAGCCATCAGCTTCTCTGAGGCCCAGGAAGCTGAAGTGGAAACCGCCCAACACACACAGCAACACTGAGTCAGTTTGTTTTCCATCCTGGAGCCAGAGTGGCGATTCCCAAACACAGACCTCGTTTGTTTCTCTCCTGTGCTTGAAACCATTTGCTGCTTTAAAAATTCCAATGACTTCCCTTTCTTTATTTTTCTCTTTAGTTCCTCATGAGATAAAATGAAGTTATATTTATGTGTATGAAGAAGACACTTATGCTTGGTATTATAAGCCTATTACATTAAACATAACAAGACCATGTGGCTTTGAGTATTTTTAGATTGAAAAAATTAGAAGCTAATGCCAGTAGGGACCTATTGGCGGGGGGAACAAATGTCAGACCAGTGTCTATTTAAAGAATAAATTTCTAGGGCGCCTGGGTGGCTCGGTTGAGTGACTGCCTTCAGCTCAGGTCATGATCCTGGAGTCCCGGGATCGAGTCCCGCATCGGGCTCCCTGCTCGGCAGGGAGTCTGCTTCTCCCTCTGACCCTCCCCCCTCTCATGCTCTCTCTCTCTCTTATTCTCTCTCTCAAATAAATAAATAAAATCTTTAAAAAAAAAAAAAGAATAAATTTCTAGGGTGGGGGTACCTGGGTGGCTCAGTTCGTTAAGCATCTGACTTCAGCTCGGTCCTGGGATCAAGCCCCATGTCGGGCTCCCTGCTCAGTAGGGAGTCTGCTTCTCCCTCTTGCTCTGCCCCTCCCCTTGCTTGTATGCACTCTCTCTCAAATAAGTAAAAATCTAAAAAAAAAAAAACAATAAATTTCTCGGGCAGCAAACACAGGTCTTAAGCTGCCTCATTTGTGATCTTTACTGGTAAATTGCTTCTCTGTCATATGTCAGTGGTGTTACCCAAGTGGAGATCTCTAAGGCATCAGAGAGCAAAGGTGGCTCCAAGCAGACTTGGTTCATGTAGTAGCTACTCATGCTTGCTTTTTCCCACTGAGGGATCCACCTTGCATTCGGTCTCTCTGTACAAGGGATGTGGGCATCTCCCCAGTTTCCTCGTCCCTAGTGCTGACCTGAAGAGTGTACAATGCAGGTAGCTCTCACTAAAGAGGAAAATGTGTTTTGGTCTTCTGATTGCTCATGCTCCTTAGCTCCATGCTAGAGTTCCTGGTTACTACCATGCCGTAACCTGAGGACCCACAGCCAGCATTGTGCGTTGATACCAGCCATGAGCACACTCGTTTTAGTTAGTGGTTGTGAGATGTGGTAACAGGTCAGCTGTAAACATGAAGTAAACAGAACCAAGGTGCTGAATACTCTTAATGAGTTGATTGTGTGATTGATTGTTTTAGAAGCTAAGAATGCTTTATTTTCTGTAGCTTGTTGCTTGGGAGATACAAACCATAGGATGTCAGCAGTGCATAAAGGAAAAGGAACCCTGTGCTCTGTGCCATCCAGAGATGATGCAGGATCCACCATGACTTCCACCTGCAAGACCATACTCATGTGAACTACTTATGGTGGCCAGCTCCTGGAGTCCCCACTCTTACCACTTGTTTTCAATTTTTCATGCAGAATCGAGTTGGATAGGCTTTCTGAAGAAAACACATTGTTGAAAAATGAGCTGGGAAGGATTCAGCAAAAGCTTGACGCTGCAGAAAGGACAAGTGATGCCCAGAGGTAAGGGCCCTGGCTCTGTGGTTCTGCCTGGACTCCAGTCTACAGCACGCTTTGCTCTCTGTACAATGAGTTTGAAGGTGTTGCTGTGAAAAGTGGGGAGTGTTCAGGCGCCTAGGTGGCTCAGCCAGTTGAGTGTCTGCCTCGATGTGGAAGGGGAGTGGCTTTCTACTTTCACTTCCATAGTCTTATCCAAGGACGGTTTGACCTTTTTTTTTTTTCAACTATGAAGTTAAAGATTATTAAAATATGGCATCCAGAGCAGGTGGTCAACAAGTGATTACTATTATATTACAGCATTTCTGAAATCTAAAAGTTTTTTCCCTTCTAGAAACCTTTGTTTCCCTGGACGCCTGGGTGGCTCAGTCAGTTAAGCATCTGCCTTCAGCTCAGGTCATGGTCCCGGGATCCCAGGATCGATCCTGCATCAGGCTCCCTGCTCAGCGGGGAGTCTGCTTCTCCCTCTCCATCTGTCCCCCCCGCCCCCACTAGTGCTTGTGCTCTCACTCTATCTCAAATATATAAATAACATCTTAAAAAAAAAGAAACCATTGTTTCCCTCATTCGCTGTCAGGAAATTTTACATTTTACAAGAGACATCAGCAGATACAAGGCTGTTTTCGTTCTATTTATGCCGCTGGGTGTGAACGGCCACATGTTTTGCTAACGAGATGTTACTGTGTGCGACTGAGAAATTCCATGGAGGTTCTTAGAGTACTGGCAGTGTTCCTCTGGTTCCCAGGGTCGGGGTCCCAGCTGGGTGGGCAGCAGCAGTGGTGGAGAACAGTGGCAGAGTGGTGGCTCTGGGGTCCCAGGAGCAGGCGTGAGAGTCTCTTCTGTGGCTGCACACCCTGAGCCACCACTGTTAGAGGGACAGTGACAGGGAAAAAAAGAAACTGGCTGGTCAGTGATACTATACATTTTGCTTTTTCAACAGGAAGGAAATCGAGGATTTAAAGAGAGACAGGGAAAAGGCCTGCTCTGAAGTGGAAGAGCTCAACAAACAGGTCAGGTATTGATACCTGCATGACGCTGACACCACTCTCCTTTTCTCATTATTTTGAAATAATTTCACACTTACAAAAAGGAAAGACAGAACTCTTTTTTTTTTTTAAAGATTTTATTTATTTATTTGAGAGAGAGAGAATTAGAAAGAGAGAACACATGAGAGGGGATAGGGTTAGAGAACAAAGCAGACTCCCTGCCGAGCAGGGAGCCCGATGCGGGACTCGATCCCGGGACTCCAGGATCATGACCTGAGCCGAAGGCAGTCGCTTAACCAACTGAGCCACCCAGGCGCCCCAAGACAGAACTCTTTTATGAAAGATCTGAGAGTGAGTTGCCAACCCATCCGCCCCTTCCCCGGCTCAAAGTTGGGATGTTAACATGGGTGCAAAAGTGCCGTCTGAGCCCCCACCCCACTGAGCTTTGCCAGCTGTCCCCTCCCTGGCAGAAGCACATGGCTCTCTCGGTCACGCCTTGGTTTTTAGGACCGGGGCACTTTTGAAGATTACAAGCAGTTCTTTTGTAGGAAGGCCCTCCGTTTGGTTTCTTTGATGTTCCCTTTAGATTATGCCTCTTTAGTGTGATTTGTCCCATTCCTTGTGATGTCATCTTTGATTCCTGGTTAGGTGGTGTTGGCTGGGCTTCTCCACAAGTGAGGTTACTTTTCCCTTTGTAATTGGTGAGTACTGTATGGGTAGATACTTTGACATTATGTAAATACCCTGTTCCTCATCAAACTCTCATTACCTTATTTTAGCATCCTTTGTTTTTTGCTGTGATGGTGGCCAGTTGGTAACTAATCTTATTGGTATTCTAGTATAAGGAAGAGCTTTCTTTTCTGTTCACTTATTTATTCATTCCATCATCATATTATTATCCTAGGATCCTGTTTAATTCAGTGGGTTATAATACATTACCATCAGTATTTATTTTCGTGTTCAAATTGTCCCAGAGTTGGCCAGTGAAAGTCCCTTCACAGTGGTTTCTGGGTCCTCCAGACAGATCCTGATCATTTTTTGAGCAGTTCCTTACTTTCTGGTACCCTCAGATATTCCATGTTCATCTAATACTTCCCCTGCCTTAGCCTGTAATCAGCTACCTCCCACAAGAAGCCCCCAGTCACCTTTACTGTAGAATGGTGTTTGGGACCAAGACCTGGGCACCAGGAGTGCCCACGGCTCCTGGGATGTCACTACTTCCAGGCACACTTAATGGATAGAGCTAAGGAGTGTGTATGTTCTTATATACATATGCATATGGTTGCATGAGTATTTATATATATATATATAATCTCTACTGAAAATCGTGAATTCAAACCCCATATATGCAATTCCCACCTAACATCATGGGGATGATCCTAGTTTCTCCCTTTCCATATTTGTAACTCCTATCTCCAGCAGTGAGAAGCCTGCTTTCTATCTTCAGAAGATCTACTTACTGTTGATTAATCTCCCCTTACCCCACACGTAAACGCCCTTCCCACTCTGTTTAAGCACTAACCCCCACTGGTCCTCTTTTTGCCCCCATACATAGATGCCTTTCATACTTGGTCTCATTTACTGGCTTTTGGATGAATTATTTATTTATTTATTTATTTATTATTTATTTATTTATTTATTTAATGTGTGAGAGAGTGGTTGAGAGAGAGACAGAGAGCACACGAGCTGGGGGAGAGGCAGAGGGAGAAGCAGACTCCCCGCAAGCAGGGAGCCTGATGTGGGACTCAATCCCAGGACCCTGGGATCATGACCTGAGCCGAAGGTGGAGCTTAACTGACTGAGCCACCCAGATGCCCTTTTGGATGCATTATTAAGGAGGAAGCACACAAGCTGGGATGTATCATTCTTGGTTTTTTTAATTCTTTTTTAATTGATATTGTTAGTGATAATTGCCAACTCATGTAGTTGTAAGAAATATAGAGAAATCCTTAAAACACTTTGACCAGTTTCCCCCAATGGTAACATTTTTTTTTTAAGTTTTTATTTAAATTTCACTTAACATCCAATGTAACATTAGTTTCAGGTGCACATATAGTAATTCAACACTTCCATGACAAGTGCGCTCCTTAATTCCCATCACCTATTTTATCCATTCTCCCACCCACCTCCCCTCTGGTAGCCATCAATTTGTTCTCTAGTTGAGAGCTTCTAGGTTTGCCTCTACCTTTTTTTCCCCTATGCTCTTTGTTTTGTTTCTGAAATTCCACATATGAGTGAAATCATATGGTGTGGTCTTTCTCTATTTCGCTTAGCATTATGCACTGTAGCTCCATCCATGTCATTGCAAATGGCAAGGTTTCATTCTTTTTTATGACCAAGTAATATTCCATTGTGTGTATGTGTATCTCATATCTTCTTTATCCATTAATGAGGGGATGTACGCTTGAGCTATTTCCATAATGTAGCTATTGTAGATAATGCTGCCATAAACATCAGGGTATATATATGCCTTTGAATTAGTATTTTTGTATTCTCTGGGTAAATACCTAGTAGTCTGACTGCTGGATTGTAGGGTAGTTCTGTTTTTAACTTTTTGAGAAACTGCCATACTGTTTTCTACAGTGGCCCCGCAGTTTGCATTCCCACCAACAGTGATGAGGGTTTCTCTTTCTCCACATCCTCGCCAACACCTATTGTTTCTTGTGTTGTTGATTTTAGCCATTCTGACAGGCATGAGGTGATATCTCGTAGTTTTGATTTGTATTTCCCTGATGATGAGTGAACTTTCCATGTGTCTGTTGGCCCCATCTGGATGTCTTTTTTAGAAAAATGTCTATTCATGTGGTCTGCCCATTTTTAAAAAATTGGATTAGTTGGTTTTTTGGGTATTGAGTTTTATAAGTTCTTTATATATTTTGGATACTAACCTTTTATCAGATATGTGATTTGCAAATATCTTTTCCCATTCTGTAGGCTGCCTTTTAGTTTTGTTGATTGTTTCCTTTGCTGTGCAGAAGCTTTTTATTTTGATGCAGTCCCAGTAGTTTATTTTTGCTTTTGTTTCCCTTGCCTCAGGAGACATATCTAGAAAGAAGTTGCTGTGGCCAGTGTCAGAGACATTACTGCCTATGCTGTCTTCTAGGATTTTTATGGTTTTCAGGTCTCACATTTAGGTCTTTCATCCATTTTGAGTATAATTTTGTGTGTGGTGGAAGAAAGTGGAAGAAAATTCATTCTTTTGCATGTTGCTGTCCAGTTTTCCCAAAACCATTTCTTGAAGAGACTTTTTCTCATTGGATATTCTTTCTTGCTTTGTTGAAGATTAATTGACCATACAGTGTAGGTTTATTTCTGGGTTTTCTCTTCTGTTCCATTGATCTATGTGTCTGTTTTTGTGCCAGTACCATACTTTTTTGATTACTAAAGCCTTGTAATATAACTTGTAGTCTTGAATTGTGATGTCTCCACCTTTTCTTTTTTAAGGTTGCTTTGGCTAGTCAAGGTCTTTTGTGGTTCCATACAAATTTCAGGATTGCTTATTCTAGTTCTGTGAAAAATGCTGTTGGTATTTTGATAGAGATGGCGTTAAATGTGTAGACTGCTTTGGGTAGTATGGACATTTTAACAATATTTGTTCTGATCCATGAACATGGAATGTCTTTCCATTTCTTTCTGTCATCAATTTTTTTCATCAGTATTTTATAGCTTTCAGAGGACAGGTCTTTCACTATGTTGGTTAGGTTTATTCCTAGGTATCTTATTGTTTTTGGTATAATTATAAATGGGATTGATCCCTGAAGGTCTCTTTCTCCTCCTTCATAATTAATGTAATGAAATGCAACAGATTTCTGTATGTTGATTTTGTATCCTGCAACTTTCCTGAATTCATTTATCAGTTCAAGCAGTTTTTCGGTGGAGTCTTTCAGGTTTTCTATATACAATGTCATGTCATCTGCAAATAGGGAAAGTTTTACCTCTTCCTTGCCAATTTAGATGCTTTTTATTTCTTTTTCTTGTCTGATTGCTATGGCCAGGACTGCCAGTACTGTGTTGAATAAAAGTGGTGAGAGTGGATATCCCTGTCTTATTCCTGACCTGAGAAAAACAGCTTTTCCCTCATTGAGGATGATGCTAACTGTGGCTTTTTCACCTATGGCCTTTATTATGTTTCCTCTAAACCTACTTTGTTGAGGGTTTTTAATCATGAATGGATGTTGTACTTTGTCAAATGCTTTTTCTGCATCTATTGAAAATGATCATATGGTTCCTGTCCTTTCTTTTATTAATGTGATGTGTTACACTGATTGATTTGCAAATTTTGAACAACGCTTGCAACCCAGGAATAAATCCCATTTGATTGTGATGAATTATTTTTGCTATTGTTGGATTCAGTTTGCTAGTATTTTGTTGAGGATTTTTGCATCTGTGTTCATCAGAGAAACAGCCCTGTAGTTCTCTTTTTTGGTGGTGTCTTTATCTGGTTTTGCTATCAGGGTAATATGGGCCTCATAGAATGAGTTTGGAAGTTTTCTTTCCTTTTTTACTTTTTGGAATAGTTTGAGAAGAATGGGTATTAACTCTAATTTATATGTTTGGTGGAATTTTCCTATGAAGCCATCTGGTCCTAGACTTTTGTTTTGTTGGGAGATTTTTGATTACTAATTTCACTTATTTGCTGGTTATCACTCTGTTCAAATTTTCTGTTTCTTCCTGTTTCAGTTTTGGTAATTTATATGTTTCTAAGAATTTATCCATTTTTTCTGAGCAGTCCAATTTGTTGGCATAGAGTTTTTCATAGTATTCTCTCATTGTTTGTATTTCTATGGTGTTGATTGTTATTTCTCCTCTCTCATTTGTGATTTTATTTATTTGGGTCCTTTTTCTTTTCTTTTGATAAGGCTACCAGGAGTTTATGAATTTTATTAATTTTTCAAAGAACCAGCTCCTGGTTTCATTGGTCTGTTCTACTGGTTTTTTTGCTTGTTTGCTTAGTTTCCATATCATTTATTTTTGCTCTAATCTTTATTATTTCCTTCCATCTGCTGGTTTTGGATCTTGTTTGTCCTTTTTCTAGCTCCTTTAGGTATGAGGTTAGGTTCCGTATTTGAGATTTGTCTTGCTTCCTGAGGTAAGCCTGTATTGCTATAAACTTCCCTCTTAGGACTGCTTTTGCAGTATCCCAAAGGTTTTGGATCCCCCAGTGGTAACACTTCATGAAACTATACTATAATATCTGTATTAGCTCTCTAGGGCTGCAATAACAAAATGCCACAGATTGAGTGGCTTACACAACAGAAATTTATTTCCTTGTAATTCTTGAGGTTAGAGGTCCAAGGTCAAGGGTCAGCAAGTTAATTTCATGAAGCCTGTCTGGCAGATAGCCATCTTCTTCCTGTGTCCTCACATGGCCTTCCCTCTTACATGTCTGTGTTCTAATCTCTCTTTTTTTTTTAAATTTAACATCAGGAAATTTTATTTCATACTTCTCCTTTTTTTTCTTTTTTTAAATTTTTTTGAATTTTTTATTGTTATGTTAATCACCATACATTACATCATTAGTTTTTGATGTAGTGTTCCATGATTCATTGTTTGTGCATAACACCCAGTGCTCCATGCAGAATGTGCCCTCTTTAATACCCGTCACCAGGCTAACCCATCCTCCTACCCCTCTCCCCTCTAGAAACCTCAGTTTGTTTTTCAGAGTCCATCGTCTCTCATGGTTTGTCTCCCCCTCCGATTTCCCCCCCTTCATTCTTCCCCTCCTGCTATTTTCTTCTTTTTTTTTTTTTCAACATATATTGCATTATTTGTTTCAGAGGTACAGATCTGTGATTCAAGAGTCTTGCACAATTCACAGCACTCACCATAGCACATACCCTCCCCAGTGTCTATCACCCAGCCACCCCATCCTTCCCACCACGCCCCCCACTCCAGCAACCCTCAATTTGTTTCCTGAGATTAAGAATTCCTCATATCAGTGAGGTCATATATACATGTCTTTCTCTGATTGACTTATTTCGCTCAGCATAACACCCTCCAGTTCCATCCACGTCGTTGCAAATGGCAAGATCTCATTCCTTTTGATGGCTGCGTAATATTCCATTATATATATATACCACCTCTTCTTTATCCATTCATCTGTCGATGGACATCTTGGCTCTTTCCACAGTTTGGCTATTGTGGACACTGCTGCTATAAACTTCGGAGTGCACATACCCCTTCGGATCCCTATGTTTGTATCTTTGGGGTAAATACCCAGTAGTGCAATTGCTGGATCATATGGTAGCTCTATTTTCAACTTTTTGAGGAACCTCCATACAGTTTTCCAGAGTGGCTGCACCAGCTTGCATTCCCACCAACAGTGTAGGAGGGTTCCCCTTTCTCCGCATCCTCGCCAACATCTGTTGTTTCTTCACTTGTTAAGGTGTAAGGTGGTATCTCATTGAGGTTTTGATTTGGATTTCCCTGATGCCGAGTGATGTTGAGCACTTTTTCATGTGTCTGTTGGCCATTTGGATGTGTTCTTTGGAAAAATGTCTGTTCATGTCTTCTGCCCATTTCTTGATTGAATTCTTTGTTCTTTGGATGTTGAGTTTGATAAGTTCTTTATAGATTTTGGATACTAGCCCTTTATCTGATATGTCATTTGCAAATATCTTCTCCCATTCTGTCGGTTGTCTTTTGGTTTTGTTGACTGTTTCTTTTGCTGTACAAAAGCTTTTTATTTGGATGAAGTCCCAATAGTTCATTTTTGCCGTTGCTTCCCTTGCCATTGGCGATGTGTCTGGGAAGAAGTTGCTGTGGGTGAGGTCGAAGAGGTTGCTGTCTGTGTTCTCCTTTAGGATTTTGATGGACTCCTGTCTCACATTGAGGTCTTTCAACCATTTGGAGTCTGTTTTTGTGTGTGGTGTAAGGAAATGGTCCAGTTTCATTCTTCGGCCTGTGGCTGTCCAGTTTTCCCAACACCATTTGTTGAAGAGACTGTCTTTTTTCCATTGGACATTCTTTCCTGCTTTGTCAAAGATGAGTTGACCATAGAGTTGAGGGTCCATTTCTGGGCTCTCTGTTCTGTTCCATTGATCTATGTGTCTGTTTTTGTGCCAGTACCATACTGTCTTGATGATGACAGCTTTGTAATAGAGCTGGAAGTCCGGAATTATGATGCCATCAGCTTTGCTTTTCTTTTTCAACATTCCTGTGGCTATTCGGGGTCTTTTCTGGTTCCATACAAATATTAGGATTATTTGTTCTATTTCTTTGAAAAAAGTGGATGGTATTTTGATGGGGATTGCATTGAATGTGTAGATTGCTCTAGGTAGCATTGACATCTTCACAATATTTGTTCTTCCAATCTATGAGCATGGAATGTTTTTCCACTTCTTTGTGTCTTCCTCAATTTCTTTCATGAGTATTTTATAGTTTTCTGAGTACAGATCCTTTGCCTCTTTGGTTAGATTTATTCCTAGGTACCTTATGGTTTTGGGTGCAATTGTAAATGGGATTGACTCCTTAATTTCTCTTTCTTCTGTCTTGTTGTTGGTGTATAGGAATGCCACTGATTTCTGTGAGTTGATTTTATATCCTGCCACTTTACTGAATTCCTGTATGAGTTCTAGCAGTTTTGGGGTGGAGTCTTTTGGGTTTTCCACATAGAGTATCATATCATCTGCAAAGAGTGAGAGTTTGACTTCTTCTTTGCTGATTTGGATGCCTTTGATTTCTTTTTGTTGTCTGATTGCTGTGGCTAGGACTTCTAATACTATGTTGAATAGCAGTGGTGATAGTGGACATCCCTGCCATGTTCCTGACCTTAGAGGGAAAGCTCTCAGTTTTTCCCCATTGAGAATGATATTTGCTGTAGATTTTTCATAGATGGCTTTTATCATATTGAGGTATGTACCCTCTATCCCTATACGCTGAAGAGTTTTGATCAAGAAAGAATGCTGTACTTTGTCAAATGCTTTTTTTGCATCTATTGAGAGGATCATATGATTCTTGGTCTTTCTTTTGTTAATTTATTGTATCACGTTGATTGATTTGCGGATGTTGAACCAACCTTGCAGCCCAGGAATAAAGCCCACTTGGTCGTGGTGCATAATCTTTTTAACGTACTGTTGGATCCTATTGGCTCGTATTTTGGTGAGAATTTTTGCATCCATGTTCATCAAGGGTATTGGTCTGTAATTCTTTTTGATGGGGTCTTTGTCTGGTTTGGGGATCAAGGTAATGGTGGCCTCATAAAACGAGTTTGGAAGTTTTCCTTCCATTTCTATTTTTTGGAACAGTTTCAGAAGAATAGGTATTAATTCTTCTTGAAATGTTTGGTAGAATTCCCCTGGGAAGCCATCTGGCCCTGGGCTTTTGTTTGTTGGGAGATTTTTGATGACTGCTTCAATTTCCTTGGTGGTTATAGGTCTGTTCAGGTTTTCTATTGCTTCCTGGTTCAGATTTGGTAGTTGATACATCTCTAGGAATGCATCCATTTCTTCCAGGTTATCTAATTTGCTGGCATAGAGTTGCGCATAATATGTTCTTATAATTGTTTGTATTTCTTTGGTGTTGGTTGTGATCTCTCCTCTTTCATTCATGATTTTGTTGATTTGGGTCATTTCTCTTTTCTTTTTGATAATCTGGCCAGGGGTTTATCAATCTTATTAATTCTTTCACAGAACAAGCTCCTAGTTTTGTTGATCTGTTCTACTGTTCTTTTGGTTTCTGTTTCATTGATTTCTGCTCTGATCTTTATTATTTCTCTTCTCCTGCTGGGTCTAGGCTTTATTTGCTGTTCTTTCTCCAGCTCCTTAGGTGAAGGATTAGGTTGTGTACTTGAGACCTTTCTTGTTTCTTGAGAAAGGCTTGTATTGCTATATACTTTCCTCTTAGGACTGCCTTTGCTGCATCCCAAAGATTTTGAACAGTTGTGTTTTCATTTTCATTGGTTTCCATGAATTTTTTAAATTCTTCTTTAATTTCCTGGTTGACCCATTCATTCTTTAGTAGGATGCTCTTTAGCAACTCCATGTATTTGAGTTCTTTCCGACTTTCCTCTTGTGATTGAGTTCTGGTTTCAAAGCATTGTGGTCTGAAAATAGGCAGGGAATGATCCCAAACTTTTGGTACCAGTTGAGACCTGATTTATGACCTAGGATGTGATTGATTCTGGAGAATGTTTCATAGGCGCTAGAGAAGAGTGTGAATTCCGTTGCTTTGGGATGGAATGTTCTGAATATGTCTGTGAAGTCCATTTGGTCCAGTGTGTCATTTAAAGTCTCTATTTCCTTGTTGATCTTTTGCTTAGATGATCTGTCCATTTCAGTGAGGGGGATGTTAAAGTCCCCCACTATTATTGTATTGTTGTCAATGTGTTTCTTTGCTTTTGTTATTAATTGCCTTACATAATTGGCTGCTCCCATGTTAGGGGCATAGATATTTACAATTGTTAGATCTTCTTGTTGGTTAGACCCTTTAAGTAGGATATAGTGTCCTTCTTCATCTCTTATTACAGTCTCTGGTTTAAAATCTAATTTGTCTTATATAAGGATTGCCACCCCAGCTTTCTTTTGGTGTCCATTAGCATGGTAAATGGTTTTCCACCCCCTCACTTTCAATCTGGGGGTGTCTTTGGGTCTAAAATGAGTCTCTTGCAGACTGCATATCGATGGGTCTTGCTTTTTAATCCAATCTGATAGCCTGTGTCTTTTGATTGGGGCATTTAGCCCATTTACATTCAGGGTAACTATTGAAAGATAGGAATTTAGTGCCATTGTACTGCCTGTAAGGTGACTGTTACTGTATATTGTCTGTGTTCCTTTCTGGTCTATGTTGCTTTTAGGCTCTCTCTTTGCTTAGAGGACCCCTTTCAAGATTTCCTGTAGGGCTGGTTTTGTGTTTGCAAATTCCTTTAGTTTTTGTTTGTCCTGGAAGCTTTTTATGTCTCCTTCAATTTTCAATGACAGCCTAGCTGGATAGAGTATTCTTGGCTGCATATTTCTCTCATTTAGTGCTCTGAATATATCCTGCCAGTCCTTTCTGGCCTGCCAGGTCTCTGTGGATCGGTCTGTTGCCAATGTTTCTACCATTGTAGGTTACATATCTCTTCTCCCGAGCTGCTTTCAGGATTTTCTCTTTATCTCTGAGACTCGTCAGTTTTACTATTAGATGTTGGGGTGTTGACCTATTATTGATTTTGAGAGGGGTTCTCTGTGCTTCCTGGATTTTGATGCCTTTTTCTTTCCCCAAATTAGGGAAGTTCTCTGCTATAATTTGTTCCATTATACCTTCTGGCCCTCTCTCTCTTTCTTCTTCTTCTGGGATCCCAATTATTCTAGTGTTGTTTCGTCTTACGGTATCGCTTATCTCTTGAATTCTGCTCTCGTGATCCAGTAGTTGTTTATCTCTCATTTTTTCAGTTTCTTTGTTTTCCATCATTTGGTCTTCTGTATCACTGATTCACTCTTCTGCCTCATTTATCCTAGCAGTTAGCACCCCCATTTTTGATTGCACCTCCTTAATAGCCTTTTTGATTTCGACTTGGTTAGATTTTAGTTCTTTTATTTCTCCAGAAAGGGTTTCTCTGATAACTTCCATGCTTTTTTCAAGCCCAGCTAGTATCTTTAAAGTGATGATTCTGAACTCTAGATCCAACATCGTACTGATGTCCGTATTGAGTAGGTCCCTGGCAGTCGGTACTGCCTCTTGTTCTTTTTGTTGAGGTGATTTTTTCCATCTTGTCATTTTGTCCAGAGGAGAATAGATGAATAAGAGAACAAAATGCTAACAGGGTAACAACGTCCCCAGAAAATATACTCTAAACAAATCAGAAAAGACCTGAAGCTGGGGGAAAAGAAAAAGAAAAAAAAAAGAAAAAAAGATAAAAACAAACAAAAACAGAACAAAACAAAAAAAACAGAATATGATCAAATATGATCAGGCTGGTACATAGATCAGTGCCACACACTGGATTTTGGGTGCATTTTGGTCTGTTAGAAGAAAGTGCCTCCCAAATTTTTAAAGAAAGAAAAACTTATATATGTACAAAATAAGGGTTGATATGATGAAGGGATGGAATATGACTGTAGAGATGAAAATTATAAAAAATTTTATAAAAGGAATTGATAAGAAGTTGTTTGAAAAAAGAAAGAAGAGGATTTAAAGAAGAAAAAAAGAAAAAAAAGGGAGACAATGTGATCACGCAGGAGACTAGAGCAAAGCCATACACTAGAGATTTAGGGTATATTTTGATCTGTTAAAAGAAACTATCTCAAAATTTTAAAGAGAGAACAACTTATATATATATGCGAAAAATAAAGGTAACTACTATGAAGGGATAGAATATGACTCTAAAAGAAAAATAAAAGTGTTTTTTAAAAAAGGAATTGATAAGATGTTGGTTGAAAAAGGGAAAAAGAAAAATTAAAAAAAAAAAAAAGACAGTTAAAAAAAATTAACTTTGGAAGAGTAAAGAATCATGGTAAAAAAGCCATGGATTCTATGTGCAGTATTCCCCTAGCACTGGAGTTCTGCCGTTCTCATTGATCGGTAAACTTGGTCTTGGCTCCCTGTTCTTGCTGATCTTCTGGGGGAGGGGCCTGTTGCCGTGGTTCCCAAATGTCTTTGCTGGAGTTGGAATTGCTCCGCCGTTGCCCAGTCCGGGCTAAGTAATCTGCTCAGGTTTGCTCTTGGGAGCTTTTTTTCCCTGCAAGCTTTCCGTACAGCTTTGGAGGAGGGGAGTGAAAATGACGGCCTCCCAATCTCCGCCCCAGAGGAGCCGAGAATTCGGGGCTCCGCTCCTCAGTGAGCCCCCAGAGAAAAGCAGTAAGTCACTCCCGGCTCCCCGGTCTCTGCCCACACTCCATGCTCACCCGGCCTGTGACCGAGCGTTTCTATCTCTGGCACCCAACTTGGTGATCCCTGTGGTGCGCTCCCGCGCTACTCCTCCCAGGGGAGGATGGGGAGTCTCACCGGATCTGCCGCTTGTTGGGTCCCTGCTGGAGGAGCAGTGGCCCGACTGTGCCGCAGATCTCGGTTTATGGCAACCCTGAGCTGAGAGTCCGCTCCTCGGCTCCATCTCTGCAGCCGGCTTCCCCGCTTCGATACCTGGGAGCTCTGCCGCACTCAGGCACCCCCGGTCTTCCTTTGACCCCGAGGGTCCTGAGACCACACTGTCCCGTGAGGGTTTCACCCTCTGCTTAGCCACTGGAGCGACGTCCCTCAGCGGAGCAGACTTCTAAAAGTTCCGATTTTGTGCTCAGCTGCCCTATCACTTGCCAGAAGTGGCCGACGGAGGCCCCCCTCCCCCGCCATCTATCCTCCTGAATATCGCCTCGGATGCACTTCTCCGCACGTCCTACCTTCCAGAAAGTTGTCGCTTTTCTGTTCAGAGATTTGTTGCTATTCTTTTCTTCGATCTCCTGTTGAGTTTGTAGGTGTTCAGGATGGTTTGATCCCTATGCAGCTGAATTCCTGAGACCAGAGGAAATCCAGGTCTCCTACTCCTCTGCCATCTTGCTCCGCCCTCTCTAATCTCTTCTTAATAGGACACTATCATATTAGGTTAGGGCCCACTTGTAGGACCTCATTTTATGTTAATCACCTATTTAAAGACTATGTCTAAATACAGTCACATTCTGAGGTATTGGGAGTTTTAACTTCAACATACGACTTTTGGGTGAATAGAAATCAGCCTATAACAAATATAACCAAGCTATTAATGTTGATATAATCCATGGGTCTTACTTAGATTTCCCCAGTTTTACTTATGCATTCATTTGTGTGTATATGTGTGTGTATGTGCATGTGTGTATGGGTTCGTGTGTGTGTGTGTGTCTACATGTAGGTCTGTGTGTATATGTGTATATGTGTTCGTGTGTGTGCATGTATGTACGTGTGTGTATAGGTCTGTGTGTGTGATATATGTGTATTGAGTTCTATACAATTTCATAGCTGTGTGGATACATGCATCCACTATCACAGTCAAGATACTGAAGAGTTCTGGGGCGCCTGAGTGGCTCAGTCAGGTAAGCATCTGCCTTCGGCTCAGGTCATGATCCTGGGGTCCTGGGATTGAGATCCACGTCAGGCTCCCTGTTCAGTGGGGAGTCTGCTTTTCATTCTCCCTCTGCCCCTGCTTGTGCTTTCTCTCTCTCTCTCTCTCAAATAAATAAATAAATAAATAAATAAATAAATAAATAAATAAATAAATAAAATCTTAAAAAAAAAAAGAGGAAGATACTAAACAGTTCCAACTCCTTAAGGATCCTTCATGCTGTTCTTTCACAACCACACTTACACCCTTCCTGCCTACCCACCCCAGCCCCTGACCCCTGACATCCACTCATCTGTCCTTAATTTCTAAAACTGTCATTTCAAATGTTATATTAAAGAATTCATAGGGAGTGTACCCTTTGGGACTGACTTTTCTCACATATCATACTTCCTGGAGATTCATCTAAGCATTGCCTGAACAGTAGTTAGCTTCTTTTTATTACTGAATGTTGTTCTGTGTGATGACGTCCCACAGTTTGTTTTAACACTCACCTTTTAAGGGACGACTGGGCTGATTCCAGTTTTGGCCTGTCACAAATAAAGCTGCTCTGAACATTCCTATGCAGGTTTTTGTTTTGTTTTGTTTTTTTAATGAACATAAGTTTTCATTTCACTAGGATAAATGCCCAAGGGTGCAAATACTGAGTTGTATGGTAGTTACATGTTTAGTTTTGTAAGAAACTGCCTGACTGGTATCCAGAGTGGCTGTAATAGTTTACATTCCCACCAGTGATCTATGCTTGATCCAGTTTCCTCACATCCTTGCCAGCATTTGGTGTTGTCACTCTTACTTTAGCCACTCTGACCCATGGTATGTGCTAAGACAGAAAGGCTGGAGGGGTTGGGGTTGGTTAAGCTCCAGTATAGTAATTTCTCTTAAGGGCAGGAGGGGAACAGAATGCTCTGAGTGTCCTTCAGAGCGGCTTCAGCTGCTGTAACAAAGTGCAGTAAGCTGAGAGACTTCACAGAAATTCATTGTCTTGTAGTTCTGGAGGCCAGAGTCCAGGATGAGGGATTGGCTGCCTTGGTTCCTAGTGAGAGCCCTCTTCCTGACTTGCAGACAACTGCCTTCTAACTGGGTCCTCACACGGCCCTTCTTCCACAGGGCCACACAGAGGGAGAGATGGTGCTCTACTTCTTAAAAGATCATAGTCCTTTCAGATTAGCACCCTACCCATATAAGCTCATTTTACCTTAATTACCTCCTAAAAGCCTTATCTCCAAATACAGTCACATTGCAGGTTGAGGGCTTCAGCACAGGAATCTGGAGGGGACACAGTTCAGTTCATAGCAATTACTTTACCCCCACTTGCTAGAAGCCTGAGGGGATTTTCTCTGATGTTAAGGGCAAGAACCTGGTATGTCTCAGGAAAGTTGGGGGCTCCTCTGAGACCATGTTAACTCTCAAGCCAGCCAGACGCAGCCTCCAGTGTTCGTTCTTATGGTGCCCATTTCCCTTCCAGTTTCAGGCTCCAACCTCTGCTCCTGGTAAGCTCTGAATCCTTTGCCTGTCTCTCCAGTTTTCAGGGTGTTGGCTTGCCCTTTGACCACAATTCTCTAAAGTTTCGAAGAGGAGTTGTTGATTTCAGTTTATCCAGCCTTTTTCTTATTGGGGGGATGGAACTTTTTACATGTCAGACCAGAGACCAGAACTAGTATTACGTTTTTAATTTGGGTTTCTGTATGTTCACTATTAGGACACAGAAATAAAATGGGTTTTCATCTGTCAGTCCCCCCACCTTGCTGAACTCACTCATTAGTTCTTGGGGCAGGGGAGGGGAGGAGTTGCCACGCCTGGCTTCTCAAACCTGTGCTGTCCCTGAGGTCAGTCCCACAGCTCTTCTCTCCCAGTGCTGCCTCTGCCCACACGGGGCCACTGAGTGGCTCCGCCGTGGGAACTGCCTCAGACCACTGGTGAGCGGGTGGCTTGTCTGGGCTCCCAGCTCTGAGTGTTTGTGTCCATGGTGAGTGTGTGGTGGCCTTGCTTAGGCCTTCTCCATCAGGAGGGCAGTTGCTGGGCACCTGGGTGGCTCAGTCGTTGGGCGTCTGCCTTCGGCTCAGGTCATGATCCCAGGGTCCCAGGATCGAGCCCCGCATTGGGCTCCCTGCTCGACGAGAAGCCTGTTTCTCCCTCTCCCACTCCCCTTGCTGTGTTCCCTCTCTCTCTGTGTCTCCGTCAAATAAATAAATAAATCCTTAAAAAAGAGGGCAATTGCTGGGTTGATTTAGGATGAAAAGTTCAGACTGCATTTGCCTGCAGACCAACTTCCTGTGAAATGACCCATCTAGGGCTTTCCTGGGCCTCCCGTCCCCTTTCAGGCTTATTTCTAGGACACACTTGTAAATGGATTCTAGGTATCCATTTATTTTCTTTCCCTCCGCTTTTTAGTATAAAAAGCTTTAAACACACAGAAAAATTGACATAATATGCACTGATCAGCCCCATATTACAGTCTTAATTTGACAGTATTGTTAACAATACCATAAAGTACCATACGTACTTTAGTTTTTGTTTGTACGGGTCTTTGTATCTTTCTGTACTGTGTGTATGTGTGTATGTTTTTTCAAGCCATCTGAAAGTAAGTGTCAGATACCGTGAGACTCTGCTTCTAAATAGTTCACAGGCAACTTCTGCCTAACCACAGTCCTACTGTAACACCTGAGAAACCTAGTCGTAATCATCTAACACTATCCAATATTCCGACCATATTTACATTTCTCTAATTATTCAAAAATGTCTTCTATGGTAAATTTTTTGGAACTAGGATACAGTTGAGGGTGATGCATTGACCTGTCAATGCTGTTCTCGTGGCAGAGAAAAGCCCCTTGATTGCACTCGCAGAACCTGTGGGTCAGGGCTTCAGATGGGGCACGGGACAGATGGCCCCCCCCACCTCTGCTCCCATCATGGGGGCTGGGAAGACCGGACAGCTGGGGTGACCCAGAGGCCAGGGCTGGAATCACATGCGGCTCCTCTCTGTGGGGCTCGGCTCCTTTAGGGAGTGTCACAAGGGGGCACCAGGAGGACCACATGGCAGGCACAAGGCTTCTGACCTCAGAAATACTCCACATCATCCTCACCCAGACCCCCGCAAAGCACAGGGAGGGACACAGGCTCCTCTGGGTGGGGAGTGTCCACTGCAGAAGGGGATGTGGGGCGGGAGAGGCCATTGAGGCCATGTATGGAAAATATGGTCAGCCTGCCTCTATGTGTTTAGCCTTTTTAACCTGGAACACCTGATTCACCCCCACAAGGCTGTTTCTTTGAAGAGACCTTTGGCCATCCCACATTCTGAATCTGATAGTGTCGTTCAGTCTGCTCCTCTGTTCCTTATACTTCCTATAAATTAGAAACTAGGCCTAAAGGCCTAATCAGATTCACAGTAAGCCTGTGTAGCACAGACATCCATTCGTTTTAAAATGTGACCAGGAGATGACTGCTAGCATCTTGTTTTGTCTTCTGCAATAAAACCCAGATGAGTGTAAGTTAGAATTAAGGAGGTGATGGACACAGACATGGAGAGACAGAGGGTGCCCATGCTCCCAGTAGGGTGCCCTGCGGGGCACACACCTGAGCCTCATCACAGGGAGCATCCAGCAGGCCCCAAGTGAGGAAGTGTTAAAGGGGAGAGGCAGGGAGGGACTGTATCTGTCAAAATTTTCGGTGTCACACAAGACAAAGGCCACAGAAATATCCCAAATTCAAGGAAGCTAAAACGGCCTGCCTGGTAAAGGCACTGCCTGAGGGGAGGAAGGGGCATAATGGGCCAGTTGACAAAACTGAGATGTAGGTGGTGTGATTCATGTCCTGAAGCCAGACCTGCATGACAGTATATGAGAACACATGCACCTCCTTAGGAAACACACAGTGCAGGGCCTCGTGTGTGTGTGTGTGTGTGTGTGTTGTGTGTACACGCGTGCATGCATGTACCTGCAGAAAGCATCTGCCACGAAGCACACGGGGATGCTGCCAGCCAATGAGCCTGGGTGAAGGGTGCATAGGTGTTCTTTGTAGTAGCCTTGCCCGTGTTGTAAAGGTTTGAAATTATT
This sequence comes from Mirounga angustirostris, assembly GCF_029215605.1. Taxonomy (NCBI): domain Eukaryota; kingdom Metazoa; phylum Chordata; class Mammalia; order Carnivora; family Phocidae; genus Mirounga; species Mirounga angustirostris. The sequence goes on from NW_026991718.1 coordinate 88,231,317, forward strand.
TCCAAACAAAGACTAAATATTAAAGGTAAACAGAAGAAAATTAACTGAATGAAGATTCCATTTCTGGCTGTTCATAAAATCAAGGCTGTTCTCAGAGAACAAGATGAGTGTGTATCGATACTGAAAAACAATTTTAATTTTCACAATGAAACGTAATAAACACGAGAGTTCCATACCAGACATAATGGCCATGAGTTTCTGTTGTTTGGAAAACACCTCTACCCTCAGTTCTGAGATTTTAAGGACAGGACGAGGGGGCAGTCTCTTTACAGAGAAGAGAAGGAGCAGTGATCACGAGAAAAACATGTAGACTCTCTAAGCATGAATAATCCAAGTTGAAACAACTTCAGGGTTCCATCATCTGCTTCTCAAGTCCTCAGAAACGTAATAACACAGTGGTTGTTAGCGCAGCCCCGGGGGAGTGGTGGGCGTGCATCGAGAGTGGCGCTGGGAAGCCATTCGGAGGATGCCACTCTGCAGACACCTGGGGCTGCTGGTGCTTGGCCTTGAGAATGGATGGGCGGCTGTGGGGAAAAGCAAACAAGCAACAGTGTGGTGTCTATGAAGATGTGCATGACAGTTGAACGTATCTGGCATTTGCACGGTGAGAGACGGTAGGGGCAGCGTTCTCGTTGCTGTTTCAGCTCATGGCGCCTTCGCTTGCCCCCCCCTCCCCCACCGCGGGCATCTGTTGAGCATGCACCGCCTGCTGGCCAGTGGGTACTGAGAAAAAGCAGAACACACAGTTTAATCACCGCCTCGTCCTGCTGAAAGCTATGTCTGTATGTTTAATTACAAAGACCAGAGGAGACTTCAAGGAGCTTCATATACTTCAAGTTTAATTGGGTGTTTTCCTTCAAATTGCTTAAAGTAATAATTGGAAATAACCATGAAAGAAATGAAAACAACACGGAAGGTTTTCAGAGCAGTGGTTTGTATGTTCCTGATGTGACCGCCTCTGATGGTCCAGATGTGTCTCCTCCTCCAGGGAGTGGAGCAGGCTTTCTCCTCTGTGGCACTGTGGCCGTCGGGGCCGTATCAGTCCTGCCCTGGAGGACGCTGAGCACCTCCCCCATGAGATGCCAGTAGCCATCCCCTCCCCGCTGTGATAACGAGCCTTGTCTCCAAACATTGCCCCATGTTCCTCAAGGAACAAAATCGTCCCTGGCCAAAGCCACTAGAATGATCTGAATTGAGCTGCTGGTTTAAAAAAAATAACTTTGTCATCTGTATTTTAATCCATTTTGCTCCAGAGTCAGAAATGCAAGGATGAAGTGTCCCAGCTCAATCACAAGGTCCTTCAGCTTGGAGAAGAGGCCTCTATCCACCAGGCCCAGAATGAGAAGAACTGCATCACCATTCAGCTGTTAACACGGAGACTGGAGGAGGTGGGGCAGCGGGAGGGGTTGCAGGTGAGTAATCTAGACTGTCAGGAACAGCCTTAAAATGCCTGGAGGCAGACTCATCCCTCAGGTAAAGAGAGAGACTTAGTAAGTATGTGCCTTGGAAAATTTGACTTCAGCAGCTTTTGCAAATCCTCAATATCTAGAAAAAGTAGCAGAAAGGAATTAAATCCTGATGCCAGGAGAGTAAATTGGTAGACCTCTCAGGAGGACATTTGGGCAAAATATACATCAAGTACCTCAAGAATGTCAGTGTGCTCTGATTTTATAATTTTGCTTATGGGAATTTTATCTGATCATTGTGGAAAGACTTAGCTGAAGTATTTTCATTGCTGTGGTATTTATGATAGCAAAACAATTCAAATCAGCTTAAATCATCAATAATATCGAATGAATCAGTAAATTATGGTATAGCCATTAAAAATCATGTTTCAAATAATAATTAATGTCATGGGGAAATGCTCAAGGTAGAATGAGGAAAGCATAGGATACAATGCTGTACTAATAGCTAGAAATGTACGTTTGGAGGAAGGGCTGAGATCACACAGTGTCAGGTGTGGTCCTCAGCTGCTAGGATGATGGGTGATTTAAATTTCATAATCTTTGCTTTTCTGTACATTTCTGAAGTTTCTACATTAAACATATCAATGCTGAGATATTTCTTATACTTGTGAAATTGATTTTTTTAAAAACAGGGTGAGCACATCCAAAAACTTGAAATTGAACTCGAACACAAGAATCAGGAATGTCAGAGCCTAAGACTGTCACAGTCACAGCTGAGAGAGACCCTTGAAGAAAGTCAAGACCAGGTGGGTGTGCATAATGGTCAGTGGCTGGGTCTCAGCCAGGAAGAAAGTCAACATGGTTTGGCACTGACAGAGCCTGGCCAGGACTGAAGTAGAGCCTTGTCCAGGGTTGGCTGAGCCATCTGTGGGCCGAGCTGTGTTTCGGTTTATGCACAAGGGAAGGAGGCTGGTAAGCAGTGCTTTTCGGTGTGGCATCTGCAAAACAGAAGAGCAAAGGAGAGGGACAGGTGGCTTCTGAGGTAGGGGGTGGCGTCAGATCCAAGGACACAGGGCGGAGTAGTCCCAGTGGTTGGCAAGCTTGGTGCACAGAAGCCCTGAAGTTGCGCACACGTGTCGAGCTCCTGCCTTCTGCCTTCTCTCCTGCTCCAGCATTTATCCAGTGCACCAGGTTCTCAAGGTGCAGAGATAGGAAGGTGGAGAGCTAGTAGTCTCGGACAAGTAAGTGTGAGCAGGATGGGCCAACAAGGACCTTGGGGTACCCGGACAGCATGAGGTGCAGGGACACAAGAGAGGAAGAGCTGGTGCTTAGATGCGGGGTGCACTTAGAAGGCTGGGGGCTGCAGGAAGGAAAGAGGGGCTGTGGGAGAAGCCTCCCAAGCACGGTGTGGGAAGGGCCCTACAGCTGGACTTGCTATGCCCCCCAACATACTCAGGGCCTTAAGACATGCTTTTGGGGGCTCTATGGGCTCTCACCTTCCCACTGCAAATAAGCACTGTCCCAGAGGTCCTTCTGAGCATTTGGGGGATCCCTTCTCTGTCTTTAAGTCTGTAAGGAACCTTGAGAAGTTGCTTTGCCCAGTTTTGAGCCCTTGGAGGCTAGGAGGCAGCCACTGCCACGGGCAGAAGATCCCTTACTTAGGCAGTCCCTCTGTGATATGAGCTGGTTTCCCCTTCTTTGTGGTTCAGAAGAGGACCCCAAAACCACAGTGAAAGTTCTCATGAGGGAAGTAAGGGGAGGCCATGGTAAGGGTGGCGTGGAGCCCTGAGGGAGGGGCCAGGGTTGTCACTGGCACACTTGGGGGTAGTTCTGAGGAGGAGGGCCTGGAGGTAGAGCAGCTTGGGGGGAAGCATCTAGAGCGCCTGGCAGAGGACTTTGTGCAGCTCAGAGTGGGGTGTGGGGGAGCAGAATGCTGCACGCATAACACGCCCCTGGGAATCTTGGCTTGGTGCCACCCCCAAACTTGGCAGCTTGTAGCACTGTTTACCATTCTCCTTCACGGTCTGTGGGCTCTCTTCACTTGATGTCTCGGGGGGGCTGTTGCAGTGCGGTGGGGTTGGGGCAGGCATCATCGGAAGGCACAGCTGATCGCTGTGTGAGAGCTCTTGGCTCGCAGGGCTGGGACGTGGGGCTGGCGGGTGCCTGGGGGCCCAGGGTGCTGTCAGCTGGAGCCCCCACACGTGGCCTCTCGGTGGCATGGGGTTCTCTGAGTGCAGCAGAAGCAGGGAAGCTCTGATAGGAGAGGCGACCAGGCGCCCTCAGAGGAGCACATACAGCTCCCAGGCCCCTCAGGACTGCGCCATGGCGTTCCAGAACATTATTCCCCACATTCTATTGGTCCAGCCTGGGTTCAGGGGAAGAGCACAGAGCCCACCTCTCCATGGGGGAGGACACAGTCCTCACCTCTCAACACAAAGAGGGCAGAGCCCCCATTCCTCAAGGGGCAGGAAGAGAGCCTGCGAGCACAGGTGGGCAGAGCTGATGGCCAAGGCAGCTCACTGCCATGCCCTAGCTCCCAGAACACAGCCACCCTCATTTCCTGGCTGTTGGCGGCCCCAGTGCTCTCTGGAGACATCTTTCTCCTTGTTATGTGATAGTGGAGGTGGGGTCTCCAGAGCTGGTCCGGGCTCCACCTGGAGTCTCACTTCCACGAGGAGGGAGATGAGGGGGCTCAGGAGACAGCAGGGGGAGGGGCGGGGGGTGTTACGGGCTGCTTGCCCTGCACAGAGAGCTGCAGGGTAGGGCCACAGACACAGAGACCTCACGCTGGGCCAGACAGTGGCCTTCGCACAGGAGCTTGTACCCGGCCCCAGGGTTCAGAGCAGAGGGGTGGCTATAGTGGGTGTCCGCGAGGGGCATGGGAACAGAGTATTTTAAGAAAGAGCGGCATCAGGGCGTTGGGGAGTGCTGTTAGAGAGCAGGAGCACCTTTAGGATGGGTGGGCACTCTGACATGGTGTCACTAGGGCCTGGGCTGGGGCTCAGCTTCCGGCTTGGGTGTTTGCAGGATCACTGAAGCATGAAAGTCAGGAGGAGGCTACATTTGTAGGGTTGTGTTTTCGAACTGGTTCTCCCCTCTCTGTTCCTCTCTCTCAGGGTTTCCAGACCTGATTCCAACATTGTGTAGGGGGCTCCCCAGACACAGCACACAATTATCAGACACCAGCAGGGTGTCTGAGAATTCAGTTCTGTTATGACACTATGCCTGGAGACAGCATCAGACCCCACAGGTGAAGGGTTTAGTCCTACAAGACTGCCCACCCCCAGCCCCACCTCAGAGGCCAGCCCCAGGCCCAGGCTGTTACCTGTTACCTTCTGACCAGCCAGCTACAGATTGGAGGTTTCAACCACCTCCTCCTGAGGTTTGACTAATTTGCTAGCGTGGTCACAGAAATCAGGGAGACACCTAACACTTACCAGTTCATTAAAGGATATGATAAAGGAAACAAATCAATAGCCGGAGGAAGAGGATACATAGGGTAAGGTCCCAAACATCTGTCCTTATGGAGCCTGAGCCCTGCCTGGTGGCACATGGAAGTGTTCTGATTCCCCAAGCATGGAAGATCTCCAGAAAAGGGACCAGATGCCTGCCCTCTTGGGTTTTTCTGGAGGCTTCATTACGCAATTGTGATTGACCAAGTCATTGGCCATTGGCTGTTTCAACCTCCAGCCCCTCTTCCCTCTAGGGAGGTGGGGGTGGGACTAAAAATTCCAACCCTTAACGCCTGTGGTTGGCCCTCCTGGCAGCCAGCTCCCCCGCCCCCCTCGGGTGCTATCCAAAAATCACCTTCATTAATAACAAGACACCTATTTCAACTCTCTGCCTCTGAAGCATTTTCAGGATCAGGTATCTCTGAGAAATGTATTTTGGTCATCTGATCTTATAAATCATTATATTGCACTCTCCCGAAAGAGCATGGTAGCTATTCTGGAAACTGGGGGTGTGTTTCTCTGGGATGACCCCTGTCCTAAGAATAGCCACACGTTACAGTGATGACGTGGCCCCCCGAGACGGCCCCTCAGAGACACAAGGGGACACAGTGACCTGAGGCCTGCAACCTTGCTCTTGCCCTTGAGTTGCCATAGCTGCCACCCTCCCCATCTCTCTGACCCCACCTCAGTCTTGCCCTAAGTGTGACCTTTGACGGAGCCACTTCCCTCTCCCATCTGTGGGGCCTCAGAGGTGTGTGAGGGCTGACATGGCTAGTTAGGGTGCCAAGGAAATTCTGGGTATTCTAGGTGAAGCCTCCAGAATCAAAGTGATTTAAATGGTGTTTAATAAAAGGATTGGCCACATTACGCACAGTTCAGTACTAATGGTCCCACACAACTCCAGTGAAATCTTGCCATCCTCTGTGGTTGGGGAGCAGGTTGCTGGGGTGTTTCTGCACTCGCTGGCAGGGTCCCTTTCGCCTTCATCGTGTGCTCCTTTGCCTTCTGTGGCCCTGGCCTCGGCTGTCTCAGGAGTGTGAGCTCTCCGCTTTGAGGAAAATCACCACGCATGGTCTGCGTGGGTTGCAGTAGTTACTTGGACTCTCTGAAGTCTGCTGAAGGGTAAACCCGACAGAATATAGCACGATTCTCCCTTGGGTGCAATGGGAAGCTCATCATCACCACTTTGAGGATACAGACCCGAGTCTTCCTGACTGTCTCTGTGCAGAAGCTCTGGCCACACAGGAATTTGGCTGTCAGAATTCAAACGAATGCATTCTTCATGAGCCCTGCATTTAGCTGCAGATGGAGGGACCAGAGGAGGGTGGGTGCCTTGTGTGTGCTTCCAGTTGTAGGCTCTCTGTAGGCATGGAGTCTTGTGTGTCTGGTAATGACCCTGTAGCGCTCAGCAGTCACACCAGCCCTGGCATGGCCTTCTCTCCCGGGGCAGCTGCACAGAGCCAGCCTGGGGCTGAGGCTGACACAGTCCCAGCACTCCGAGGAGGTTCATCGGCTGCAGGAGCGGATGCAGTGGCTGGTGCCTCGGGACCTTGTGGACGAGCTGCAGCAGCTGCTGGAAGAGGAACGGCAGGCAGCTCGGCGGCTCCACAAGGAGTGCCTTCTCCAGGAGGAGAAGGGGAGGCAGCTGGAAACACAGTGGGTGAGTGGGGGCAAGGGCCCCGAGGCCCTGCTGATGGTGATGGCGGTGGTGAGGTTGCATCACTGGTCACGTGGCTGAAAACTGCCCTCCCAGCTCCTAGCGGTCTGGTCGTACAGCAGCCCCAGGATCCCGATTTTCACTCTGAACAGTGCGGGACTCTATCGTCGCCAAAGATGGATCGGGGAGGGGCGGCACCCACCCACTCAGGGAATGATGAGCCAGCTGACCTGAAAGGTCTCTCCAGCAGGGGGGCTGAGGGCGTCTGTGGTAGGCCACATGACCACACGCTCGAGCTGTGCCCGGGGCCAGAAGTGCGGTGATGCTGAGGCCATGAGTGAAGCTGGGGGCGACGGTCCCACCCGTGGAGCCCTGTGGGAGTTCTCCTGATTTCAAAGGAAAGCCGGAAACTGGATTTTTACATGAACACGGCCAGTTTCCAAATGATGCATCTGATGTAAAAAGAATCTTAAACCGTTTTGCAGAATGAAAAAAACCTACCCACAGGCACACAAGGACTGCAGAAGTCATTTATTGGGTGCACACCGATCTAGGTGTCGGAGATACAGAAATGAACACACACGGCAAAAGCCCGTGCCCTCCTGGAGCCTACGTTCTGGTGGTGGGATGGGGGGAGAGAAATGAAAACCTGAGTCATGAGGATAGCATGTCAGATGGTGGTGAGTTGATGAGTGCTATGGAGTGGGATGCTTTGTAGTTAAAATAGGGGGCCAGAGAAGTTCTCCCCAATGTGTTACTTGAGCCAAGACCTGAAGGAGTTGAGGAAGCAAGGCTTCTACTTACCTGGGGAGGGTGCTTGAGAGGTAGCAGGAGCAACATATGCCGAGGCCCTGAGGTGGGTATGTACTGGCATATTTTTTTTTTTTTTAAGATTTTATTTATTTATTTGACAGAGAGAGAGAGATAGCGAGAGCAGGAACACAAGCAGGGGGAGTGGGAGAGGGAGAAGCAGGCTTCCCGCGGAGCAGGGAACCTGATGCGGGACTCCATCCCAGGACACTGCGATCATGACCTGAGCTGAAGGCAGACGCTTAACGACTGAGCCACCCAGGCGCCCCTGTACTTGGCATGTTTAAGGAGGGTGAGAGGGAGGCAGGAGGAGGGTGGTGGGACAAGAGGCCAGGGTGGAATGGCACACACATGGGGACGCTGGCTGTGCGCCAGGCACTGCACTAAGCATCTAGAGACCTAGAAACGGAGCTGCTGCCTTAAAAGGGAGCAGGACACTGTGGCTGCAGAGGTCGGGATTCAGGCTCCACCATCTCCCAGCTGAGTGAGCTTGGCCAGCTACTTAACCTCTCTTCACTTCATTTTTCTCATCTGTAAATGTCGGAGGCCAGTGGTCCCCACCTCAGAGCATTAGTGTAGGGCATCTGCCAGTTAGCACTTCTGGCGTGCTCGAATAGTCTGGCCTGTGTGCACCCTATGTTGGTGTTTAAAAGGCTGAGAAAACTCCCTCCTGAAATGTCACAGTGCGTTCATGAGGAAACATTGGGTGGGAGAGGGTGTGGAGGTAGGAGCCCGAGGTCATGGGGCGGGGGGGCTCCATGAGGAAGAAATTAGAGCAAGACTCGAAAGGTGGGGTAAGATTCAATGTTTGTGAAGCATAAATTCTATTGAAGAATAATCTTTCAGCCTTGTGCAAAAATGTTAAGCAGGAGATAAGCTTGGCCATGATAGAATACTGACAACACAAAGAAATTTAATCAGAAGTCCTTTCAAAATATTCAGTAACACATTTGAGGAAACACACTTTGGAATCATTTTTATGATTCAATTCTCAGGAAAGCAGGCCACTAATTCTCCTTGAACTACAAAGAGTGGTGTCAGCTTTTGGCTTGTGGTAGAACATTCTTTGTTTCTCTCTGCAGATGAAGGGTTATCTCCAGTCACTCCCAGATTTGTACATTTTAGCTAATTTCCATTCTGAAGTAAGTAAGCCTGATAACGATTCTTTTTGAAATGTAAACTATTGGCGCATAACCTTTTGTGGCAGGAAGAACATGAAAAAGAGCTTAAAGACACCCAAGAACAGGTAGAAGAGGTGGGAATGGTTCTGAAGAATGTGGAAATGCTCCTACAAGAAAAAGTGGCCGAGCTGAAAGAGCAGGTCAGTGACGGGCGTCATTGGGTGGGACTTCCTTTGCAGTGTAGGGCTGAATGCCTGTAGCACCTCCAGTCAATGGGACAGCCATAAAAAGGTACCCTCATGTCTCCATGTGTTCTGGGGGACATGCCAGAACCCCAGTGAGGAGGGGCATCCAGGCAGAGTTGCAGTGCAGGCCAGTGTCCTTAGACGGGATCAAGCGCAGCACGTCAGCAGGCCTCCAGGGAGTCTATTGTAGCTGATGGGTAGGCAGGACTCCCTCAAGGTCAGGAGTTTGCTTTTATTTTAGTTGCAGTTAGAAGCCACCAGAAGATTTTAAGCAAGAGCATGATATCTGTATATTTTTAAATAAATCACTCTGGGGGAGAAAGGAAAAATTTGGACTGCTATAGGGAGCAAAGACCAAAAAAAGGCCAGAGCTGTTGTGACTGATGAAAGCTTACAGTCCAGTTCAGCCAGTACAGTCCACTGGTAAGAACAGGCAGCTGAGCAGCCAGCACAGAGGGTGCTGGGGTGGGGGGGCAGGGGCAAGGCTGGAAACAGGCAGGAGACACGGAGAAAAGGCTTAGCCAAACACCAGCTACTCCTAGAAGAGTTCTATTCAGAGCTGGAAGAAATTGTGAGAATCTGTAGAAATATTTTTATTACAGTAATCAAGTATGTTTAGAGGGTTCCTGAACTAAGCCCAAATGGGATGAAACATTTGCACTACCTCTTGTTCCCTGGGAAGTAGGAGGTCCCGGGGGGAGTCACACCCTCTTCCTTGACCATCTTCCTGGCCTTGAAGCTTCCTCCCTGCCGTCCACGGACTCCCTGGCCAAGTGTCACAGACTCTCAGTGACCCCTGCCCCTCACCTTACAGTCATTCTCTTGTAGGCACCCTCAGTTTGCTTCTTCTTGTCTGGCAAATCCTCAGTCCTGGTGAAATCCTGTGGCTCCTGCACCCCTGTCCTTGTGAGGTCCCGTCCATAGCCCCATGCCCCCCCCCCCCCCCCGAACTAGCTGTGCTCTGGCCAAGCAAACCAGCCGCCTGTGTCTGCGCGTGTACCGCCGTGCCCAGCCCCTCCCTTCTCAGGGGCCCTCAGCCCCTGAACCCAAAGCTTAGGGAGCCCTGGCCCTGCCTCTGCTCCTCTTTACAGAAGTACCTGTGAAGGATTGTCTGCACACTCTCACCTGCCCTCCCTTGTGTTCCCCCATGCCACTGGCTCAGGTCCAGATTTGGGGGGTTGTGATGGATGCCCCCACTGTGTCCCCAATGAGCCTGTCAGCTCAGCCTCTTCTCGCCCCACCTGCCAGCACTCCCACCTTCATCCTCTGAGCCCTGCGGTGTCCTTGTTTCCTCCTGTGCTCTGTTCTCAGCACAGGAGTGGCAGCAGCGCTTTCCCAGTGTGACTGAGGTGCCGGCCCCTCTCCCCTCCAAGCCTGCCACAGCCCTCAGAGTACAAGGCAGAGCTCCTCTAGGGGCCTCCAAGGCTCTGCAGGCTCTAGCCCCCTCCCCTCAGTGCCTGTGCAGTCAGTGTGGCAGCTCTAACCACCACCCAGTGGGCCTCCCACCGCTGTGCCCCCCCAGCCACAGGCCTCTGGCCATTCCTGCCACCCCCAAAGACCTCCAGGCCTTTGCACCTGCTCCTCCCTTTGCCCGGACAGCCTCAGCACTCTCCCTGCCTTATTCAGATTTCTGTTCACGTGTCAACAGAGAAGCCTTCCCTGTTCACCCCAACAAAAGTAGGAACTCCCTCCTCAGCTGCCTGTCCCCTCCCAGGGAAACCATAGGACTGCCAAATGCAGCTATAACTTTTCACCCTGACCTTTTTTGTTTGCCTGTAAACATGTCTGGACTCCTCTCCTTGGGGGAGACAGATTCCAGTCTTGCCCTCCCGTCTCTCTCCTTTCCTCGCCACGCACTCCATTTGGACTGCACTTATTTTTCATTTTACTCTCTGCAGCCAAGGTCAAGGTCTCTGCGCATCGGGCGGGCAGACTTGGGTTTGGTTTCACACGGTTTTCTCTTAGCACTTGTCATGCCTCCACACCACATGTTTGTTTCTGGCCTGCCTGCTTCCATCAGAGTACGGACTCCTGAGAGCAGGGCCCTTGTGAGGCCCTGGCACTACTTGTTCAGTGAATGAATGCAGTTTTGACTTTCAAAGCCCAAGGCCAGGCCCCCTGTGCCTTTGTAGCTAGAGTGGCCTTGTGTCCCCATTGCTGTGGCTGAGGTGTGTGGTGACCCAGCCCATGCACCCAGGGCTTCGAGGGTGGACGCGGTGCTGAGGTAAGTCCTGGGTGACACGGTGGGTCAGCAGAACACACGGAAATGAACCAGAATGACATGTTTTCCATTACGCTGGATCGTCCTTGTTGAGGTTGGTGATTGTAGCCTTTTTATATCTTCATTTCATGGTAAAATCTACTCTCACAAACTCGACTTCAGTTTTCTCTACCACATAATTCATCAGCTTCTCAATTTCCTCTTTCATGCCAGGGTAACAAAAATTGTCATTCCACCCAGGGTTTGTCTCAGATGTGTAAGAGCCCCGAATCTGTGGTCTGAACACATGAAAGGGTGGGAGGGCCAAGCTATAATGCAGCATTTGTGCACGAGAGTCACAGGAAAGTGTGGTTCTCTGTCCTCTCTAGTTTGAAAAGAACACAAAGTCCGATTTGCTGCTCAAGGAGCTCTATGTGGAAAATGCTCACCTGACGAAAGCATTTCAGGTCACCGAAGAGAAGCTGCGAGGTGCCGAGAAGAAAAACCGCATCTTGGAAGAAAAAGTTAGAGCTCTCAACAGACTCCTCAGTAAGATCGCTTCAGCTTCCCTCTCTGTGTGAAGGCTGCTTGTTTTCCTGGAATTCATTTCGAAAGAACATCTTTTAAAATTAAGCCACCGTGGTGCCATAATTTTCTAGGGTTCATTGGCCATGGCCCCGGCATAGGAGGTTTCTGATTCTTCTTTGTTCACCTCACACATATTTAAAAATGTCTGTTGTGCCAGATGCTCAGAAAATAGACATGCTGGAAAAGACGACATTTTTATTAGTGGTCCTGGGTAATTTCTCTAGGTAAAATTCCCAGTTTTGCTACCAATGGGTGAAACAGATTATGGCTGCTTTCAGTGAAGAAAGACTAAAAGAAAATGGTAAAATCAATTTCAGTGTTGTACTTTTGACCTTGGCTGCAGAGAGTAAAATGAAAAATAAGTGCTCTGGACAGTTTCACCCTTTCACTGTTACTGCTTTGGGTTCAGATCATTAGCATTCTCAGTATGGGTCTATACAGACATTCTAGAAAGACTACTCACTGTGCCTGTCAACCCTGCTCCACCACAGGAAGATGTCTGGGGAGTGCTTATTTTAAGTCTGTGGACTCAGGGATGATAGTATTTATTGCGAATGCAATCTTTTCCTCAATGAAATGTCATCACACTGGAAATTGTATTATATGTAAAGAAAAAAGAACTATAGTTTTATATCCAAAATATATATATAAGTATGGTCATTTGGTTTATGAGAATAAACTACTGTACTATGAAGAGTCACTGTATTTACAAAAACTCTTTTCTATTAAAATTGTTTTAACTTCTAGGTTTAACTTTTTTTTTTAAGATTTTATTTATTTGACAGCACAAGCAGGGGGAGCAGCAGAGGGAGAGGGAGACGCAGGCTCCCCACTAAGCAGGGAGCCCGGCACAGGGCTCAATCCCAGGACCCTGGGACGATCAATGATCTGAGCTGAAGGCAGTCGCTTAAATGACTGAGTCACCTAGGCGCCCCTAAGTTTAACTTTTTTTAATTAAATATTTCAAACAAATAGAAAAACAGTTTTATGAGAAACACTCCTGTGCCCATCAATTAGATGTATTAGATAGAGGTGTAGACCCTATTCTGTTGCTCTCAACCTCCTTCCCCTTCCTGGAGGCAGCCACTACCCTGAAGCTGCTGCACTCCATCCCCTTCTGTCTGTACATTTACTATATGTGCTTATATAAGAACAACCTTAAAGCACTATGGAAAGACACAAAAGACTGGAATAGGGGCGCCTGGCTGGCTCAGTCAGTAAAGCATACAACTCTTGATTTAGGGGTTGTGAATTCAAGCCCCACGTTGGGCATGGAGCCACCTAAAAAAAAGACTGGAATAGATGGAAAGATCAGTTCTTGGATAGGAGATTCAACAGCATAAAGTTAGTTCTTCTCAATTAACTGATTAATGTAATATAGCCCCAATAAAAATACAAGTGGGTGTTCCCTGCCCCAGGTGACCCCTTGTCCCAGAGTCAGGTCTAAAGTTTACATGTACAGCCAGATAAGCGAATAATAGGGAAAACTGAAAAAAGAAGAGCAATGACTATGAACTAGTTCTACTAGTTATTAAAACAGTCTCAATAAAGTTTAGGTTACATGGTTGTATACGTTTGTCAAAACTCATCAAAGGGCACACTTCTTCGTTCACTATGGGCTTCTGGCTGGGACTAGAGTAATAAGGAGATTGGATCTAGTAGTCCTGAACAACACTACCAAACAACTGACATTTATAGAACCCAACAACAGCTGAAGTGCACCTGAACATTTACCAAGATAGACCATATTCGGGGCGCCTGGGTGGCTCAGTTGTTGAGTGTCTGCCCTTGGCTCAGGTCATGATCCCAGCGTCCTGGAATCGAGCCCCACATCGGGCTCCCGGCTCCGCGGGAAGCCTGCTTCTCCCTCTCCCACTCCCCCTGCTTGTGTTCCCTCTCTCGCTGTCTGTCAAATAAAATTTTTTTTTAAAGATTTTATTTATTTATTTGAGAGAGAGAGAATAAGAGACAGCACAAGAGGGAAGAGGGTCAGAGGGAGAAGCAGACCCCCTGCTGAGCAGAGAGCCCGATGTGGGACTCGATCCCGGGACTCCAGGATCATGACCCGAGCCGAAGGCAGTCGCCCAACCAACTGAGCCACCCAGGCACCCCTGTCAAATAAAATCTTAAAAAAAAGGGGGGGGGGGCGCCTGGGTGGCTCGGTCGTTGAGCGTCTGCCTTCGGCTTGAGTCGTGATTCCGGGGTCCTGGGATCGATCCCCACATCAGGCTCCTGCTCACCGGGAGGCCTGTTTCTCCGTCTCCCCCTCCCCCTGCTTGTGTTCCCTCTCTCGCTGTGTCTCTCTCTGTCAAGTAAATAGAATCTTTAAAAAGAAAAAGATCATAATCTGGGAACTTGGAAAAAGCCGCAAAAAAATCAAAAGTATTTAAGTCATACAAAGTATATTCTCTGACCACAAAGGAATTAAATTAGGAATCGAGACCAGAATGATTATTTGGGAAATCCCCCCATTGGAAACAATAATACACTGTTAAATAACCCATGCACCATCAGAGGAGAAATTAGAAAATATTTTGAATTGAATAAAAATGAAAATACAGTATGCCAAATTTTGGGGTGGAGCTAAAGCATTACTTAGGGGAAGATTCATAGCGCTAAATTCCTGTATTAGAAAAAAGGTCTCAAATCAATGACCTGAGCTTCCACCTTAAATAACTAGAAAAACAAGAGCAAATGAAACCCAAAGTAAGAAGAAGAAAGGAAAAAATGAAGATCACAGTAGAAGTCAAGGAATAGAAGAACAGGAACCCTCATGCTAGGAATTAAGCTTAGCCCTGGGGCCTGTTTTGTAAATAGTTTGGCACAGCAAACTACACCTGCTTTTGTGCTCAGCATCAGAAACCGTGTGGCCCACAAAGTCTAAAATACAGGAAAAGTTTGTTGACTCCTGCAATAGAAAACAGGAAAAAAAAAAAAGCCAATGAAACCAAAGGTTGGTTCTTTGATAACATCGATAAAGTTGATAAACCTCTAGCCAGAATGATCGGGATAAAGGAGAAAAAAAAATTTACCAATATCAGGAATCAGGGAGGTGACATCACTGCAGAATCTACAAAAAACATAAGGCAATATTATGAACAACATTATGCCAATAACTTCAACAACTTAGACAAAATGCAGAGGACAAAAAATACCAAAGCTTATCCTGGAGGAAGAAGCAGCTCTATATAAAAGAAATTGAACCTTCCCACAAAGAAACTCCAGGCCCAGATGTTTTAAACATGAATTCTACTGAACATTTAAGAAGGAACTAATAATACGAAGTCTGTACAAACTCTTCCAAAAAATTGAAGCTAGTATTTCCCAACTCTTTCTCTGACAGGGTTACGTGGTCTTCTGACATGACAAGAATACTACAAACCAATATCCATCATGAACACAGATGGAAAAATTCTCAACAATATTTTAGCAAATCAAATCCAACAAAAAAGTATCAGTGCATCATGACCAATTGGGGCTTATGCTAGGAGTGCACAGTTGGTTTAACATTGGAAAATCAATCAGCCACTGAAATTCACCATATTAACAAATTAAAAGACAAAAAAAATGATCATCTCAATAGATGCATAAAGTGGATATGACAAAACCCAACATCCGTTCCTGATAGAAACTCACAGGGAACTAGAAATAGAAAGGGGTTTCCTTAACCTGATAATGGGCATCTACAAAAAACTCAGCTGAAGTTATAGTTAATATATATATAGTTAATATAAAAGATGGAATGCTTTCCTCCTAAGATCAGACACAAGACGCGGACTTCTGACCACTTTTATCTAGTACTCTCCTGTAGGTACTAGAGACAAGTGCAGTCAGGCAAGAAAGAGAAAGACAAGGCATCCAGGTTGGAAAGAAAGGAGTAAAACTCTATTCACCGAAAACATGACCATAGATGTAGACAATTTTTTTTAAGGATTTTATTTATTTATTTATTTATTTATTTATTTATTTATTTATTTGAGAGACAGTGGGAGAGGGAAAGAGCACAGGAGGAAGAGGGAGAAGCAGACTCCCCGCTGAGCAGAGAGCCCAGTGCATGGCTCAATCCCAGGACCCTGAGATCATGACCTGAGCCAAAGGCAGATGCTTAACCAACTGAGCCACCCAGGTGCCCCTGAAACTTTTTTTTTAAGATTGATTTATTTATAAATGGGAGGATGAACTTTGTTTATGGGCCAGAATATCTTCAATATTGTTAAGATGTCAGTTCTCCCCAAATTGATACACAGATCTAGTGCAGTCTCAATTACAATAATAGGTTTGATTTTGGCAGAAATTGATCCTAAATTTCATATGAAAAGCAAAAGACTTCACAAACCTAAGACAAATACGAAAAAGAAGAAATTTGGACCATTAACACTATTTGAGGAATTATTATAAGAGTTACATACACTACATAAAAATAGCATGGGTATTGGTGTCAGTATAGAAAAATAGATCGTTAGAACAGAGTCCAGAAATAAGCACACACGTATACATTTTGTTGTTGTTGTTTACAGTGGAGAAAGGATAGCCTTTTCAACAAGTGGTGCTAGAAGAGGATGGCCACATGCTTCCACTTTCCCCTGCCCAAAGTAACCTTGGGTCCATACCTTGTACCATATATGAAAATTAACTCAAAATGGATCCTAGACCTAAGGGTAAGCCTAAAACTATAATACTTCTAGATAAAGGAAAAAATCCTTGTTACCTTGGGCTGGGACAAGATTTTTTAGCTATGACACCAAAAGCATAAAAGAAGGGGCGCCTGGGTGGCTCAGTTGGTTAAGCGACTGCCTTCGGCTCAGGTCATGATCCTGGAGTCCCGGGATCGAGTCCCACATCGGGCTCCCTGCTCGGCGGGGAGTCTCCTTCTCCCTCTGACCCTCTTCCCTCTCGTGCTCTCTGTCTCTCATTCTCTCTCTCTCAAATAAATAAATAAAATCTTTTAAAAAAAAAAGCATAAAAGAACAAATGAATACGTCAGATTTTTATCAAAACTAAAATGTTTGCTCTTTAAAATATACTGTTAAATGAAAAGACAAGCCAGAAACTGGGAAATAATATTTGCAAAGCGTACATCTCATACAGGACTTATATGCAGAATATATAAAGAACTCTCAAAACTCTTAAGAAAACAACACAGATTTTTTTAAAAAGACATACTTTTGGAAAATTCACCAAAGATAGATTCCAAATAATCACATGTAAAGATAGTCAACATCATTAATCATTAGGGAAATGCAAATTAAAACCTCAACAAGATGGCGTTACACATGACACACTAGTAGAATGGCTAAAATTAAAAAGACTAACCAATACCAAGTGTTAGCTAGGATGTGGAAGAACAAGAACTCATACGTTGCTGGTGTGAATTCAAAATGCACAACCACCTTGGAAGACAGTTTAGCAGTTTCTTAAAAAGTTAAACATATATAGGGATGCCTGGGTGGCTCAGTTGGTTAAGTGTCTGCCTTCAGCTCAGGTCATGATCTGGGTGTCCTGGGATCAAGCCCCACATTGAGCTCCCTGTGGGAAGTCTGCTTCTCCCTCTCACTCTGCCCCTTGCCTCTGCTCGTGCTCTCTCAAATAAATTTTTAAAAAATCTTTTAAAAATGTTAAACATATATGTAACTTCTACTCCTAGTCATTTGCCCAAAAGAAAATATATGTCCATTAAAGACTTGTATGCAGATGTTCCTGGCATATTTTTTTTGTTAATAGCCAAAAACTGGAAAGAACGCACTATTAGCAAGGATGGAGGGGGGGGAGGACATAGTTACTATCATTCATTTCTGATGGTAATGCAAATTATTATAATTCCTATGTATTTTGGCAAGAACAATAAAAATTGTAATTATCCTATTTATAAAGTTGCATTATGTATAAAATGATATATGTACCAGGTTACTCACATTAGCTTTGTCTGTAGTAGCAAAAGGCTGGAAACAATTTAGTGTCCATCAACAGGGAATTAGATTTTTAAGAAAAAGTATTTAACAGTCTGTATTGGTTTGCTAGGGCTGCCATAACAAAATCACAGACTGGGTGGCTGGAACAGAAATTTATTTTCTTGCAATCCTGGAGGCTGGAACTCAGGTTGTTCTTGTTTTTTCAAGGACCTCTCCCCTTGGCTTGCAGACACCCACCTTTTCTGTGTGTGTTCACATGGTCAGCAAAATCAAAATGAAACAATGAGGTTATATAAATATTAGAATATGGCCAAGTCATCATGATTTGCAGCTCTTTACATGTATCAGCCAAAGCTAGTTAGGAAATAAAATAGAAAAAAGACTGCATTCACATTAGGAACAAAATCTAGAAAATAACTGGGAAACCACTTAGAAAGAAATGTGATTGGATTTTGTGTATGATCAGTTAGCAGTGAGCACACTGGTGGTGGGAAGGGGGCACTTACCTTTACTTCCTACATTGTTTTTTTCTAACTGCATATATATTACCATCATAAGAAAAAACATGTTTAAAATTCTAACCACAATTCTAAATAGGCAATCAGTATAAGTCAATACAACATCCAAAATCTCAGATTTCCAGCTCTTCATCTCAAATAAGGAATATACTTATTATTTTATTTGGGAAATTAAATACAAAAGTATATCATATAATGTAAGTTTGGGAATGCTGGTGGGCTGGCAACACAGCAATATCCTTCACAGCCGCTCATCCTCACAGGGGACTCACGTGGACCGCAGGCCTCACCTGGCTGCATGCTTTCGTGTGCTCTGGACGTAGAACGAGGGAGGTGACTACAGACCCACAGTTAAAGTATCAACATCATCCATCCCATTCGCTAGGGAAAATATCCTTATTGTTTATCTGCAGAGATTTAGATGAAAATCTGATCTGGCTACAAAAACTATTGAGAAATTTTTTCCAATAATGAAAATAATCTGTAAAGGGCAGTCTACGGATCAAAGTAGGTATGAAAACATACAGATCCATATCCCAAGTGAAGTTTTTCTATAACTTGATTTCTTGAATATAATTTTGGCCAGAAACATTTCCCCTATGTAAAAATGAAACTGCACACTTAATATGTGCCAGGTCGTGGGCTTATCTGGACTTTTTTTTTTTAAGATTTTATTTATTTATTTATTTATTTATTTATTTATTTTAAAGATTTTATTTATTTGAGAGAGAGAGAATGAGAGAGAGAGAGCACATGGGGGGGGGGGTCAGAGGGAGAAGCAGACTCCCCACTGAGCAGGGAGCCCAATGCGGGACTCGATCCCAGGACCCTGGGATCATGACCTGAGCCGAAGGCAGTCGCTTAACCAACAGAGCCACCCAGGCGCCCCAAGATTTTATTTATTTATTTGAGAGAGAGAGAATGAGAGACAGAGAGCATGAGAGGGAGGAGGGTCAGAGGGAGAAGCAGACTCCCTGCCGAGCAGGGAGCCCGATGCGGGACTCGATCCTGGGACTCCAGGATCATGACCTGAGCCGAAGGCAGTCGCTTAACCAACTGAGCCACCCAGGCGCCCCTTATCTGGACTTTTAAATTTGAATGCTTCTTACAGATTACTGTAGTGGTCGTGGAGAGGACTGGTGGGGAAAGGCCACTGCCCACCAGGCAAGAGTGCTCTGTGCCTCTCCAGCCCATACCATCCAGAGTTCATCAGACAACACAGGGTGCCCTCCGCTTCACTGACCAGCTTCATGTGTCTTTTCAGTCAGTGTGAATCTGGGGGGAAACTGCACAAAGTTCCTGTTCTAGCCCCAGTTTCTAGTCCCCTCTCCCAAGTGGTGATACTGGCTCGTTCCCCACAAGCTCACAGGCAGGCAAGAGCCAGATCAATTGCTGTTGGAAATAGGCAAAATCCAGTATTCTTCCTTTCTGCCTTCCCAAACAGCCAGATGATAAATTACTGTCATTAAACGTTACATACACTGAAAATCTGGACAGACCATCATTTCCACCTGCCCGTGTGATTTGGAAATGTGTATCCCAGAAACCCAGCTTCTGGGCTTGCCCAAGACACACCACCAGAAACAACACAAGATGTGGAGACCTACCTTCTCACTATGCAGCAAGAGATTATTTAAAAGAAATTCAAATGGCAGCAGGGCGGCTGGGGACGGGGTGGGGTCAAGTGTAACTTTTTGGCCGCCTTTTCCCCCAGCGCTGCATAGACATCGGGCTGGCTGCGAGCACCATGAAGATCTGGACTTCAGAGAGCATCTTTGACCACCCATGGGAAACTGTTACAACAGCTGCAATGCAGAAATACCCAAACCCTCCAAGTGTGGTTGGAGTTGATTGATTGGATAGACTTATAGATCCCCCTGGAAAGTTGCACAGCGGTACACTTCTCAGCACAGACAGGACTGCCTTCCTTTGTGAAATCTCTTATTGGATGCAGCAAGAACTAAAACACAGGTACAAGAACATTCTGTACTTGATCCTACAGAGAAAACAATGGAACTTGAATCTACTAATATTTTATTTATAAATACAGTTTCAGTAGTTGAAACTCACATAAAAACCACATCCTCAGGACACAGAAAAAACCGTTTTGACTCAAGAAATAATTATTGTGAAAGGAGTCAGTCTAAGCAGTTACCTTGAAGGACTGATGGCAAGTACAGTATCTTCGACTGCTAATAAAACTGGGCTGAGAAGCAATGGAATGGTTAATACAAAAATTAAATGCTGAGGGGCACCTGGGTAGCTCAGTCAGTTAAGTGTCTGACTTTGATCTTGGCTCAGGTCATGATCTCAGGGTTGTGGGCTTGAGCTCCCCATTGGGCTCCCACTCAGTGGGGAGTCTGCTTGGGATTCTACCTCTGCCCCTCCCCTCCCCCACACTCACTGGCTCTCTCTCTGAAATAAATAAATCTTTAAAAAAACAACTATATTTTAGGCAGAGTTTCTTTTTAAATAAACTAAAGAAAAGCTATGTGACTTTTCATTAAACCAAAGAGGTACAGGGTTTCTAAATAAAAGGGACCATCTGAAAGTAGTAGTGTTTGAAATGACCACCTAATTTTGAGGATTCCAGTATTTATGCAAAAATTTCATAATTTTTGAAAAGTACTTGGAAATCATATTGGCATAATAATCTCCTTTAAGGTAGAATTTTAAAACTTGTCATGCATTGGAATTCTTCCAAAGCAGAGCCACCTGAACACATACAATTACCCTGCTGTGGTAAACTTCACAAACTTGTATGAGGGAATGCTCTTTATTTTTTTTTTTTTTTTAAGTTTTATTTCAGTTTAACTTCTATACCCAATGTGAGGCTCCAACTCACAACCCTGAGATCATGAGTTACATGCTCTTCCAACTGAGCCAGCCAGGAGCCCCTGAGGGAATGCTCTTTAAAAGGAGAAATTACAGGGGCACCTGGCTGGCTCAGTCAGTTAAGTGTCCAACTCTTGATTTCAGTTCAGGTCAGGATCCCAGGGTCGAGAGTTCAAGCCTCATGTCAGGCTCCGTGCTGGAGAGATTATCTGGTTTCTGGACAAATACAATGTGGAGAGATTATCTCTCTCTCCCTCTCCTTCTGCTTCTCCCCTCCCCTCCCCCCTCCAAATAAATAAATAAATAAATAAATAAATAAATAAATAAAAGGAGAAATTACATAGTTTTAAAAGACATTAATTTGTATAAAATAACTTGTTCTGCTATAAGGCACCATTATAAAGCACAGTGTTTTGGTACTTAAATGACATTTTTGGAGTGAAAATTATCACTAAAGTAACACATGACCCCGGCAACAACAAAAAAGGATTTTATTATATTAAAGAGTACTGTATTAATTTGCCAAAGTTTTGTAACTTAGGAAAGGTATTACCTTCCTTGGATTTGTACTTTAAGACAGTATCCTATACCATGGGCTAGAAAGGTTCACTGAAAAAATAGTCGTTACCGGGGGAAAAAAGAAAAATCAAATGTTAACAAATGTTTACTTTCATTAAAAAAAAACATTGTCAAAAAAACCACTGTAGTAACTGTAGGCATGTTGTAATTATAGATAACAGCTTACAGTTTATTACAAAGAGGAGGATGAATCCTGTACAAAAGAAAAACAAACCCACTCCTTAGCCAGATACTCCTGGTTATCGTAAAGAACGTCTGTGACCTTTAAAACCAAAGAGGTGAGGCTGGAGAGGACGTGTAACACTCTTCTGTGGTGTGGCCTCCCTCGTACCACAGGGCAGCCTGGCGGGGCCTCAGCACAACGTCAGGACAGCACGTGCTCCAGAACGCCCTGTCTAACCAGCTGCTCACACTTCCACCGGGGCAAGAAGTGCTGAGGGGACATGGGGGAGAGAGGAAGATAAACAATTGGAAAAGAATTTAAAGTTACATTTTGCATCATTAAAAAGCAGCAACCAATTACATACTTTTCAAGCAGCTAAGTAGCTAAAAGCTAAACTTAAGTACATTTGCTATTTTAGTCAACTGAAATTGAAGCCACTTAAAACTGTACTGAATTCTGATTTTTATAAATAAATTCATAGTTTGCTTCAGTTAAACTTAACTGAAGACTTCTGCATTCCAGCAGGAATTCTGCTCGGTGTCTGCACTTTGGGATTTACGCACAGAAAACTCAGGGGTGGGATTCTGCAGCAGTGGACCACAAGTGGGACGACAGCCTGTCGGGAAGACCACCGAAAGGAGCATCTTCTCAATTAAGCTTCTCTAGTATTGAGTCTGAACATTTATTCTTATAACAGCAGTGGCCTCTTTCCTCCTGAATTTTTCAAGGATTAAAAGTATCTGTAATCTGCAGCGTGGGTGCTGTTCACACGTGTGTGAAGACACTGGGACCCAGCTAAGGCTCACCCTGAGTGTCCTCCGAGAGGAAACCACTCTCGTTCTGAGGCCGAAAGGAGTCTCCCTGTCTTAAAATGGAGTGTTTACTGAAGTCTGGGGTGGGGAGGTGCAGGCAGCAAGGCAGGAAAACTTCCCAGGCTCACAGAGGACCAAAGAAATCTCAAAAGACAAACCTACTTGGGTAAAAACTAAAAATGCTATGTTAGGAAGTTCAGAGCAAATCATCTTAGAAAATGACCACAGGATTATTACGATAATAACGATATTACAATAATAACGAGGGATTATCACACTAGTTTGGGGAGCGGGCTGTGCTTCCACAGCCCTGCCCCCCTGATGGGCCTTCCTCACCAGCTTGCGGCCTATCCAGGGGCCCACGACCAAATAAATCCCTCCCGACCAGTCAGGAAGACACCCTGCTGTCTAACTTGTTAAATGAATTTTTTAAATGCCTTAAGAATGTAAAATGTAAAAAAAGGGGAAAAAAATGTTGAGTTGTTTGTTTAAGTTATTCCAATTCCTACTACAAAGGGAGAGGAGTTTCTGATTTCTGGACAAATACAATCATGCTTGCCATATGGACAAGTATAAAGAAATCTATGGTTTAAAAAAAATGCTTCCCTATTGTTTTATATTATGTGGATGATCTACACCAGAGTCTATAGAAAATTGGCTTTAGATGTGGTTAGACATTTTAGAAGTAGATAAATATATAGTAAGTAAAAGGCATATAAAATTGTCCTTTACTTTTACAGTTGAGGGTAGGGCACTACTGAGAGACAAGTTAAAAGCATCTCAAGGGGAAGGCTTCTGGTGGTCCAGAGAGTGACAACTGTCTAGCACTGGAGCATGGGGTGGGGGGGGGGCGGGGAGAGGGGCTCAACTGGTTTCCACCTGCCCCAGCCCATAGGGGCACTCTAGTGGAGAGATCAGCCAAAGAGCTTGAGAAGGAAATTCAAACACAGATGCACAGGATGACAGTGTTTGAGATGCCATTTTCTTCTATCTTCCTTTATGAGGATAGCTTTGTTCTTGTGAACCACAGCTTCCTGCTGTGTCCTCCAGAAATACAGATTTTTATGAGAGCACTTCTTTACCATCTGCTTTCTATTCATTAGTATCCTACTTCCAAGAGGATACTTGGAAGGGAAAGTTTTGCTCTAACAACCAAAGATTTTAGGGTCCCTTGAAAAATCTGTCTTTAGAATGTTCAACGTTTGTGTTAGGAAACTATTTAAAGGGTACCAGTAAATGGCATAAACAAAGACATCAATGACACAAAGTCATTAGATACTAACTGGTTGAAAACAAAATGGGAAAGAAAGTTTTTATTAGGTCATTCTTCCTCCTATGCTAATGTGACTACAAACAATTGAGACAGGATAAAAATAAATCTAGCTAATGTGAATTCATCTAATGTGAACTTGAAGACTTCTAAGAAAATAAATACATTGAGGTTCTTTGTAAGAAAAAATTTAGCTTAAATTACAGCTCCACAATTTCAGTCTTTCTCTGTTAAACTGTTATGTTTATATGTTAAATACTTAGAAATTTTTGATCCATATCACTATTTGCCAAAGAACAGGGATTTGAAAGGTGACCTACAAGCTGAAAATGAGTGCTTAGCACCTTTTTAATAAATTCAAAAAAGCAGTTAAATTCAACAATTTAATAGGCCCTGAACTAGAATAAGCCCACTTACCTAGAATAAGGCCCATTGTGATAATTTCCCAGGAACAGGCTTAGTGTTAAATACAAGCAATAACCTAGTAAATTAACCTTTTCTTGGTATATGCAAGTCTTTATATTTAGAAAACAGACAAAACAGGGTGTTTTATACTAAGCATAATGCTTATGATATAAATAATCATCACAAGGCAACATTTACTTTGCTACTGAGTCTAACATTTCCATCATTCAACACTCATAAGATTTAAAGTATCTCAAGACGAGAAATACCTGGCTATTTTTTTTTAATAGGACTGAAGTACCATCATCAACTTCAAATTCTCCGTAGTCTTTTATACACCGCACCTGAAAAGAAAAACTGTTGTTTTATCTAAATAGTTTTTAATATATAGTGACCATAAAATAAATAGGGGTTATAAAAATACCCAAACAGTACAAATCCTAGGCTTTCTGTCTGTTTCTTCTCTGTGTACCTGGGCCTAGGACTCCTTACTGAGGAGCCAATTGTCCTGTTTGGATGGGGAGGAAGGAGAATGGCAGGATCTCCAAAGTATATGTATGTCTGTGCTGACAGCAAAGAAACCTAGGGAGCTGGTGAGGGAAGACAATATCACATATTATGTTCCCTCTGCAAATCCTAGAAAATCAAAATATGTATCTACAAAGAAAAGAGAATGTTTTATCGACTCCAACTTGCCTCTTACAGATTTTTCCATGAAATACCGATATCTGAGAATAGAACATAGGTAAGTCTTCACAATTTCTGTTTTA
The DNA here is from genome assembly GCF_029215605.1 of Mirounga angustirostris. NCBI lineage: Eukaryota > Metazoa > Chordata > Mammalia > Carnivora > Phocidae > Mirounga > Mirounga angustirostris. The sequence continues at coordinate 88,256,057 of NW_026991718.1, forward strand.
AAGGGATTCTTCCAATCTTCTTCAATATTCAGATTGTTTCCCAGGAATATGTAGAAGTACACCATGAAAGAAGAGATGCAGACTCACATCATAAGAATCAAGAGAGGTTCTTGGTCAGAAGGTAGGAGGGGTAAGGCAGCCTTTTGATAACCACCTCTGTAACTGCCAAGAAGAGCACCGACAGACTGTAGCTCTCAGTTTTCCTCTCCCATGAGAACCCATGACAGGAGTTTGTGCTCCTGAGGTCTCGCATTGTTTATGAGTGAAGCCAACCCCACCAGCAAGTTCATCTTCTACTTTTCCTAGATAATTTCATGCCCTGTGATTCCTCTGGAATCTTAACATGACTTCCAAAGGTATTTTACTTAGTTCAAGAAATACCATTTAAGAAAAATCCCCACCACCACTACGACCTTTTTGCTTCTTTAAATAGACTTATATTATGGAAAATCTCAAACATTCAGAAGTAAAAAAGACTAATATAATGAAACTCCATCAACTGTCTTCAACAGTTATCAACATGTGGCCAATCTTGCTTCCTTATCTACTTCTGGATTATTGTGAAGCAAATCCTACATACCATTTCATCTGTAAATATTTAGGTATTTCTACAAAATAAGATTCTTTTTATTTATTTTTTTAGAGGTTTATTAATTTTATTCTTGTTCACAAAGAATCAGCTTTTGGTTTCATTCAATATCTTTTTTTTTCTTAAGTTTTTATTTAATTTCAGTTGGTGTTATATTAGTTTCAGGTGTAAGATTCTTTTTAAGAAACAATCTCAATACTGTTATCACATCATCTTAATAATTTTTTACTATCATGAAATTCCCGGTTAATATCCACATTCCCCCATCTGTTTCATGAATGTTTTCTTTAAAGCTGCCATGTTACATCAGAATCCAACAAGAGCTACACATGACACATTTCTGACATGTAAGACATTTCTGACGATCTATACAGTTCTCTCCCTTTTCCCCCTTCCCCTTGGCAATCTATTGATAAAGAAAGTGAGGGGGGGCGCCTGGGTGGCTCAGTCGTTGGGCATCTGCCTTCGGCTCAGGACATGATCCCAGGGTCCTGGGATCGAGCCCCGCATCGGGCTCCCTGCTCCGCGGGAAGCCTGCATCTCTCTCTCCCACTCCCCCTGCTTGTGTTCCCTCTCTCGCTGTGTCTCTCTGTCAAATAAAATCTTTAAAAAAAAAAGTGGGTACTTTGGTAGTTTCCCACAAACTAGATTTTGTTGTGGATCCCTGTGGGGTCACTTAGCATGTTCCTCGGTCCCTGAATTTCCTATAAACTGAAGTTTCGTCTACAGGCTAGATCAGATCAGTTTTGATTTTCTGGCAAATGGTGTTACAAATTTCCTCTCACAGGACCTTGTGAAGCACAAAATATCTGGCTGTTCCTTTCTGGATGTTAAGACTGATCAGTGGGTCTAGGTGTTACCTGTACCCATCCATAAACATCATCTTCATCTCCATTAACTTTTCACCTACTGGTTTTAGAAGCTATTTGCCTCTATGTGTTATGGCTACAAAATGGCACTAATTTAGTTCTTTTATTCTACTGCATTTGTTAGCTGGAATTCTACTATAAAGAAGAAATTTCCGGGCGCCTGGGTGGCTCAGTCGGTTAAGCGACTGCCTTCGGCTCAGGTCATGATCCTGGAGTCCCGGGATCGAGTCCCGCATCGGGCTCCCTGCTCAGCGGGGAGTCTGCTTCTCCCTCTGACCCTCCTCCCTCTCATGCTCTGTCTCTCATTCTCTCTGTCTCAAATAAATAAATAAAATCTTTAAAAAAAAAAAAAGAAGAAATTTCCCTTGTAAACAATTTGGCTACCCTGAGATAGAGTTTATACAGTAAAGGCTGATAGATGCTTGATCCTATACTTTTATTCACCACTTTTCAAAATGAGTTGCATCCCTCATATTCTTCAAGAGGGACCAAAAATATTTTATTTTTTAAATTGTTATTGTTATTTGGTATCATTATGCATTCATGCTTCTAACATAACCGATGTGATGCAATTCACTGCAGTTAATCATTTTGATGCTTGGATTATTCCTTCTTTGGCCAGTGAGCGCTCCTTCAAATCAGCTCCCACTTTTTTAGCACTCCCCCCTGTAGTCCTTAAAACACTCTGCTTTCTAGGGAAACAAGGTATTCCAAGTGCAGCTTGTGCATTTTATTTAGAACCTGGAATCAGCCTTTTATTTCCCCCTCTAGTTAAGTCTGGTTTCCTTTGTGGGAAATGGGATTTAAACTCCAGAATTTGGCTGCTTATGGCATTGGGTTGGTTGGTGTTTCTACGTCTGTCCCGTGGACAGAGCTAAAAAACACTTTTTAAAAAAAAGATGATTCAACATGAGTCCATGCTGATATTTCTAACTCCAGTTTGGGAATATAGGATTTTCACTTAACTTTTTCATTTTAATATTTGAATCACTTTTCTCTTATTTTGAAAATCTTGGTTCCTGGTGCCACTACTTTTTTGCTTGATTTATCAATATATAAACTGTTTCAAAATAACAGTAATGATATTATTAATCATGATTACTAAAAACAGGTTAAGATTTCTTTGTAATTCTTTTCATCCTTAGAACATATCCACTAGGGATATATAATCAATTTATGTATTTTAAAGTAATTTAAAATAATTCCTGTGTGACTAATCTACCAACTTGAAACATAGGTTCATATGTTTCATTCTGCTTTCAAAATCTCTGGGTTGGTTTTCCACTTTAATTTTTTTAATAATATGTAAAATATGTATATGGTTCCAAAGTTAACCCTGTTAAAATACAAATGCAAATTCAGAAAATTTTAGCTATTCTATCCTATTCCCACCATCCCCCTAGAGGTAACATTTTGGTTTGGATACATGTTTCCTTTCTTTTCTTTTTTTTTTTAAGATTTTATTTACTCATTTGAGACACAGAGATACAGAGACAGAGAGCATGAGCAAGGGGAGAGGCAGGAGGAGAGGGAGAAGCAGGCTCCCTGCCGAGCCAGGAGTCTGATGTAGGGCTCGATCCCAGGACTCCGGGATCGTAACCTGAGCTGAAGGCAGACGCCTAACCATCTGAGCCACCCAGGAACCCTCCTTTCTTTTTTAATGTAAGTTAATATATAGTCACATACCCCCCTCTTCTTAGACAAAAGTAAGCATAATCTATGCATTGAAGAAAAATCTATTTTATTTTAGTTGGGTTTTTTTTTTTTAAGATTTTATTTTTAACTAATCTCTACACCCAACGTAGGGCTCAAACTCACAACCCCGAGATTAAGAGCCACATGCTCTACCGACTGAGCCAGCCAGGCATGCCAAGAAAAATCCTTCTTAAAAGGTATATTTACCTCTATATATAGGCTTTTTGGAGGTTTCATATCCTGTGTGATGTCCAAACCTTCATCTCCTCCCAGTGACCTCATATAAGTAGCAAGGGACTTTTTATAATGATTGAACCACTCCATCTGTAAACATAAAGACAGTCATTTGACAAAGTTATAAGAAAACAAACTTGCAGTAATTATATACTCATCCTTTCATAAATAGCCCATTTCCCCACATAGATCACTACTGACCATTCATTCATTTAAACTACAAGTATTACTAATTGCCTGCTATGAACCAGGCACCAGTCTGGGGATTTAGGATGGATCATTTAACAAAGTGAACAAAAATCTCTATGCTCATAGAAGTTACATACTAGCATACTTAATCACAGACCTAAGGAACATCTGACCAGATACAGAACCATGAAAAAAACACCATTTCAGAATTATGATCTCTCCAAACTCTGCATTGACAGTTTTTCTGAAAACTATAAAACCCTGCTGAGAAAAACACCCAAGTGTCCCATCAACTGATGAGTGGATAAGATATGTATATCCATACAATAGAATATTATTCAGCCATACATCAGAATGAAGTTCTGATACATGTTAGCACATGGATGAACCTTAAAAACATGCTAAGTGAAAGGCACAAAAGGCCACATACTGCATGATTCCACTTAAATGAAAAATCCATAATACGTAAACCTATATACAGAGAAAGATTAGTAACCTCCAGGGGCTGGGAAGACTGGAGAGAATATGGAATAACTGGTAATGGATACAGAGTTTCTTTTGGGGGTGTGAAAATGTTCTGGAGTAAGATGGTGGTAATAGATGCGCAACTCTGAATATACCAAAAAAAAAAAAAAAAACCAAAAAAACCTGAATTGTATACTTTAAAGGGGCAAACTTTATGGTATATAAGTTATATCTCAGTAAATCTGTTTTTTTTCATTGTTGAGAGATATTAAAGAAGACCTAAATATATGGAGGGATTACCACATACATGATTCAGTATTATAATCGTATCAACTCACCTATAGATTCAATTCAATCTCAATCAAAATCTCAATTAAAAAAATAGAACCTGACAAATTGAGTCTAAAATTTACATGGAAATGCAAAGGGCCAAAAATAGTTGAGACACTTGAAAAAGAACAAGATGGTAATACACACTTAAGACTTACAATAAAGTTACAATAATTACAACACTGTAGAATTGGTATGAGGACAGATTAAGAGAACAGAAGAGAAAGTCCCCTACCCCAAATCCTCAGATATATTGACACTCAATTTATGACAAAAGTGGCACCACACATAGAGCAATGGGGAAAGGAGAACCTTTTCAATTAAATGTACTAGATCATCTCAATATCCGTATTCAAAACGCAACATTATACACAGTACTGTAGATCTCCTCATGAAAGGTAAAACAATACAGCTCCTAAAAGAGTCCATAGAAAAACGTCTTCATAATCCTCATCAGAAAGTGTGTGTATGTGCAGGAATCATAACTGTACCATAGTGAAAAGAATAAGAATCGCTACCAGCTGAAGGTGAGGTCTGGGAAGGTACTATAGGGACCAAGGGCAGGTCACCCCAAAATGGGCCAATTTGGCATGAAGACTGTTTTGAGTTAAAAAGCAATTAAAACCCAGCAGATTCAGGAAAAGCTCTTTACCTTCCTTACAACTGCCTTTAAAAAATTTAGAGGATCTGCTCCAGGAAGAGAGTTCCCACCATAAACAACTATATTATACTGTGAACAAGGTATGGTAGACAGGGAGGGACCTAGAAAGGCCTGTTTGATCAAAGTCCTTTCTTTGTCTCATTGTTTTCTGTGGGCCCAGCAAACATCTGTTTACCAAACATTTGCTCTTTTTCATTCTTCCTGAGGATTACATTCTTTCCCTTTGAAGTCCTAAACCCCTAACCCTTGGGGCTCCTGGCTGCCTCCACTGGTAGAGTATATGACTCTAGATCCTCTTGATCTGAGAGTCTTGAGTTCAAGCCCCACATTGGGCATTGAGCTTACTTAACAACAACAAAAAAGACCTCATTTTGCCTGTTTTTGGAATTTCCGTGTCTGTGTGGATTCCTTGTATGTATGAAATTTGATTTTCTCCTGTTTATCTTTCTCACATTGAGACACCTGGGTGGCTCAGTCAGTTAAGTGTCCAACTCTTGACTTTGGCTCAGGTCATGATCTCAGGGTTGTGAGAATGAGCCCCGAGCTGGGCTCTGTGCTTAGCACAAAGTCTGCTTGAGATTCTCTCCCTCTGCCCCTCCTCCTGCTTGTGCATGTGCACGCTCTCTCTCTTTCTAATGAATAAATAAATAAAATCTTAAAAAAAAAATCTGTCTCATGTCAGTTTGATTCTTAGTCTGGCTAAAAGAACCTTAAGGGGACAGGACATTCTTGCTCCCTGAGTAAGCAAACATGAAGCTTCTAGTGTCCTCTCCCTATGGAATCATGACACACTGCCCTCCTGGCACAATGGTATGTAACAATACACACAAAGTACTATCAACCAGGGAGGCTCACACCAGTTTTGGTGTCCAGAATTTTTACTGGGATTTCATCACACAGGCACCATTGCTTAAAACACTATCCATGTAACTGAGCTCCATCTCTAGCTCCCCTCTCCACTCTAGAAGTTCAACTGGCGTCAAGAGATTCAAAGCTCCAAACCTATGGAGATAGCAGGACCCCCCAAATTTGTAGCCAGTTAGAATGGCGGGAAGCCCTGGGAACCCCCAAACCTATGGCTGGTGTCTGCAGTAAGGGCAGTCTTAGCCTGTGAAGTTGGTCTAACTCTAGAGTGTCAGAAGTCACTGAAAGCCTTTAATAGGTGAGTACTACCATCCTCATTGTGTAGATGAGGGAATTTAGGCATAGAGAGAACTCAAGTCACTTACCAAAGATTAGACAGTAGCAGAAACAAGATCTGAACCCAAGTTTACTTGAGTCAAGTCCTGTGTCCTTAAATATTGGGCTAGCTCTGAGCCTTAGTGATGGGTCAAATGAAGAGTTTTGTTACAGATATTCATGTTGACTAGGAAAGTACACACACACACTCTTTCTTTGGAAAATCCCTAAATAATAATGCCAGTTCTTTAACCCTACTGATGGATCACTAATAAGTAGGGCCCTTTATTTTGTTAATCAGAGAGGTTTCTACATAGCATTTAGAATTGCTCCTGCCATTCTCATCATAGTATATACTAAATAAATACAGACCAAAAACTGCTGAAAAACAGACATTAAAGACAAAGAGAAATACCATAAATACTATTACAGAACAATGCCAGAACCAGCATTTTCCAGATTCGGAAATGTGAACAACAGTACTAGCTTACTTCTTCAGCAGACATGTGAAATCGTAAGGCATTGGGCAGGATGCTGCCGTACTCCCACCTGAGTGCTCTGATCCGAAGCAATCGGTCATACCTAGGACAGAAGGTACGAGACTGCATGACTATAAGAAGACACCTTGGGGATGACAGGGAAACATATGTATGGACTGGATGGGTGCAGTGAAGTGTTCTTTGTTTCTCTAGGTTTGAGAATAGTGCCATGCTCATGGGAGAAAAGGCCCAAAAGGTCCTTATTTCTTAGAGTATTCGGTGGTAAAAGGCCATCAGGTTCTAGAATAGTTTAACACAGGCAAATAAAACAAGATGGAGCAAATATGGGAAAATGTTAAAAACTGTTAAGCCTATATGGTAGCTCCATGGGGGTTCATATTATTCTCCCCGGTTTTATGAATACTGCAATTTTTCACGATAAAAAAAAATTTAATGGAAAAAAGAAGTATTTAGAATGCTTATACAGGAAAAACAAATCTAAGAATTTCTGTTATCCATTTGAAATGGTTAATTAGGAAGCCACATGGAAAGCCCTCCATTGTTCCCTGCCACCCCAAGCAAAAATTGAGAAGCTTACAGGTACGCTACAGCACAGCGTCGATTTCTTAACAAAGAACAGTGTCGAAACTTGATGGTTGTTATCAAGTCACTTCGTCCACCCGACTTCACTTCATTTCTGGTAAGAACATTTAAAGAAGAAAAGAACAAATATACATATTTCAGCATAAGATAAACTTTCAAAGCCAACTAACAACTGACTTCCTTGTTTGTTTTTATCTATTTATAATTAGCAGTTAATCTAACCAAATAGTACCTGCTCCACATCAGAGATTTTACTGGTATGTTAAAAGATAAAAAAGCCAAAAGCTGAAAGCCAAAAGTAAACTAATTTACCTAAGATCATGCTATAGATATTTCATTTAACCATTTGGTATTATGCATTTTTGCACACTGATTAATCTCCATTATTTTCAAAAGACACATATTGTATTTACTCACTTTTTGGAATTCTTTTATTAGGCTGGAATAAGAGATAAACCTAACATCATGGTTCACAAGATTATGGTCTTATATCATGTTTTTATTTTAAATGGTACTACTCTTTTGATGGTTTTTCCAAATCCTTGGAATAAAATGGAGTCAAAATGGTCCTTCAGTTATCCCACATATATTTATTGATCTTCACCTATGTACGTGTCTTATACTGCACTGTTGTTCACACAGAGAGGGAAAAATTTTGGTTTTATCATACAAAATGTACATCTCCTTAGATATTAGACAAGTATCACATTTAAAAACCAGATGTATAATTAATTAATGGGCACAGAGTTTCAGTATTCCATGATAAAGGATTATGAAGATGGATGGTGGTGATAGCTGTGTAACATTATGCACATATTTAATACTACTGAACTGTACACTTAAAAGGGTTGAGATGGCAAATTTTATGTTATTATTTTACCATAATAAAAATGATGGGAAAACACAAAGACAGATGTACAGGATGAGTAAGAATCTACTTTGGAGTTTTAAAAGGAACTGGATGGATAAGAAAAGGATTCCTTCCTGCAGTGCCTGCTCCAGGCCCTGAAAATAGAGGCAAAAATCTATGTCCTGGTCCTATCATGTCTTCTAGATCTGCTCTGTACACTTCTGTTCACTCTCTGAAAGTCAGACTCGTTCTCCACATTGTTTACAACGTGCTCTGGATTATAAAGAAACAGTACAAATAAAATATATTCAAGCTAACTCCAGAGTATTTCATTAAGTACATAAGGACTTCCTAAAAAATTTTACTTTTACATGAGTAATTAAAAAGGAATAGACTTCCTCTGACAAAAAATTTTAACAGAAACTGGTAATAGTGACTGCCCCCATCCCCCGCCAAGAAAGAAATTAGGAGGGTGGGGCACAGAATTTTGGATCACAAATTTGCAAATGGTACAAATATAGCAAATACAGGAAAATCATTCCCTTACTGGACTAAGGCCTGTTAGGCCACCTCCTAAATAAATATGTCTTTAACCTGTTTACTTTCTGCTTAGTCCAGGTCACCTCTGCTGTCACCTGGATGGCCAGCATGCCTCCCTCTCCTCTTGGTCCCCTGGTCTACTGTCCACACAGCAGCAAGGGTGATCTTTTAAAACACAACCATGCCACCATCAGTCCCACGTGCTTAATTCTCACCTGGTGTCAACCTTTGCCTGCTTGCTAAGCTTCAGCCACACTGGCTTTCTTTAACTATCACTGTCCTGAGCACCCCACCCTTCTTCACAACTCAGGGCCTTTGCATATGCTGCCCCCTCCACCTAGGATGTTCTCTGCCCACAATCACTGCCTCATGGAAACCGGCTTCTCCTTTAGATCTCAGCTAAAAGGTTTCTTCCTTGGAGAGAACTTCCCTGACTCCTCAATCTAAGTCTATCTTTAATTAACTATTCTCTCTCCCAGAACTCTGTTGTTTTCCTTCATGGCATGTATCCCAGTTTGGTGTATCTGTATTTATTATCTCTCTTCTGCATTAGACTGTGAGGGCTATGGGGGCAGGTATCTTTACTGTGTTGTTTACAGCTGAAATACCAGAGCCACTTATCAGCACATAATCATTTAATACATATTTGTTGTATGAATTAATGAATGAACAAACTGCTTGGGAACTTGAGTTCAGGACTTTATATCTGCCTTACACTTACTGTAAACCTGCTATGGTTCCGTTCCTCATTCCATCTATGAAGATTTTTCTGTATCTTTCCTTAAACACCACAGTTGGAAAACGTTCCCATTGTTCCTGTGCTCCACAGATCTTACCAGCATGTTACTGATTTCTATGCCCAAGTAACTGATAAAAACACCGTACCAAACAAGGCCAAAAGTGAAACATCACGTAACAAACGGACGTCTCTCTAGGCTGAGATCTGGATACCTCACCTCTGATCCCGGAGTTGGTCCTCCTTGTGTCTTACTCTTCACCAAATCACAAGAACCTATGAAGTTTGTCACACAGCCCAAATTCTCCACTGTGCCACCACCATGCTCAGCTCTAAATGTTCTCTAACACTAGAGCCCTCTCACGCACCAGGCTGTAGCCTTCTGTCACACTGGTTCTCGGTGAACTCCACTCAAGCTGCTGGAAGTTACTTTTGCTACTGCTAAGTTTACGAATCGCCTATTACCCCTTTAATGCACTAGGCAGCTATTAGTGCAAATGAGCAGTAGAAACTATAGGTTTCACTTTGTTAGGATTTTTATTTGCTCCTGTCTCATCTCTTAAATTCACTCTAAAAGGTTGCAAGTCATATCATTCAAATAAATATTTATTGAGCATCTGCTAGGTACCATGCACCATTTGAATCCCATAGATTTAGGGTGATCAACACAAATCCCCTCAGTCCTGTATAGCTACAGCATGATCAGGCTCACAGAGAATTAAAAAAAAAAATCATATCTAAAAAACTGACGGAACATTATCTGACTTCAGTATCGTATTTCTTTTTTTTTTTTTAAAGATTTTATTTATTTGAGACAGAATGAGAGAGAGAGAGAGAGCACGTGAGAGGGGGGAGGGTCAGAGAGAGAAGCAGACTCCCTGCCGAGCAGGAAGCCCGATGCGGGACTCGATCCAGGGACTCCAGGATCATGACCCGAGCTGAAGGCAGTCGCTTAACCAACTGAGCCACCCAGGCACCCCTTCAGTATCGTATTTCTTAAGCTGTTTTAAAATATCAGTCTCGATCCCAGGTCCTGGGATTGAGTCCCGCATTGTGCTCCCTGCAAGGCGGGGAGCCTGCTTCTCCCTCTGCCTCTCTCTCTCTCTCTCTGACTCTCATGAATAAAAAAAAAAAAAAAAATTTTTTTAATATCAGTCTCATCAGGGGCGCCTGGGTGGCCCAGTTGGCTCGGGTCATGATCTTGAGGTCCTGGAATTAAGCCCCATGTCAGGCTCCCTGCTCCCTAGCCTGCTTCTCCCTCTGCTCTTCCCCCCCGCTCGTGCTCTCTCTCTCAAATAAATAAAAAATCTTAAAAAAAAATCAATCTCATCAAAACTTACACATCAGACTGGTTTTGTTCATATAAAGCTTTCATCTCCTCCAGAACTTGCCTGAGTCCATCCTCCTAGAACATATGATATTGACACATCCATTAATTCCTTCACCAAGTCTGTAGCAATGTTTGATCTACTCTTTGATTTGATTTATATATCTTACCAAAAAGCAATACCTTTGGTAATGGCTATTACAAGTGTTGGTGAGGATGAGGAGAAATGGAACCCTCATACACTGTAGGTAGGAATATAAAATGGTGCAGCCCTATCTGATGGTTCCTCAAAAAGTTTAACATAGAATTACCATATTATCCAGCAATTCCACTCTTAGGTATATACTCAAGAGACTTGAAAACATACGTTCATTCAAAAACTTTGTACATAAATGTTCTGAGCAGCATTATTTATGTCAGCCCCAAAGTGAAAACACCCAAATATCCATCAACACCCAAATATGGATTAACTAATAAACCAAATATGGTGTATCCATTCAATGGAATATTATTTGGGCATAAAAAGGAATGTAGTACTGCATGCATCAGCATGGATGAACTTTGGAAACATTATCCTAAGTGAAATAAGCCAGACACAAAAAGATAAATAGTGTGAGATTCCACTTACCTGAAATATCTAAAATAGGCAAATTCATGAAGACAGAAAGTAAATTAGAAGTTACCAGGGGCTGGGGAAGGAGGGGAATGGGGAGCTATTGCTTAATGGTTACAGAGTTTCTGTTTCAGTTGATGAAAAAGTTTTGGACAGAAGAGTGATGGTTGCACAACAATGTGAATGTAATTGGTGGCACTAAAGTGTACACTTAAAATTGGCTAAAATGGCAGATTTAATGTTATATATATTTTACCACAATAAAAAAAGAGAAAAAAGGCAATAAAAAGGAATGAATTACTGACAATTTGTGCAATCAACGTACTGATTAAGGATATTCTCAAATATACTGTACTAAGCAAAAGAAGTCAGATACAAAGGAGTACATACTGTATGATCTGTATGATAGAAGTTATCTTCTATCTTCCCTTTCATCAAGTAGTTAAGAGATCATAGAAAAGTCTGACTTATTAGAATTCAGTTAAATATTCCTTTTACCAGCAAATAATATTTTAAGGAATAGCTGAAACTCTTGTATGATTAATAGATCTGCAGGTATACAAAAGACACAATGTGTGAAATAATTTTATAAAAATATATGTGGGGCACCTGGGTGGCTCAGTCGGTTAAGCATCTGCCTTCAGCTCAGGTCATGATCCCGGGGTCCCAGGATTGAGTCCTACATTGGGCTCCCCACTCAGCGGGGAGTCTGTTTCTCCCTTGCCCTCTGTCCCTCCTCTCTGCTTGTGTTTTCTCTTACTCTCTCAAGTAAATAAATAAAATCTTAAAAAAAAAAATACACACATGCTGGGGCCCCTGGGTGGCTCAGTCGTTAAGTGTCTGCCTTTGGTTCAGGTCATGATCCCAGGGTCCTGGGATCAAGCCCTGTGTTGGGCTCCCTGTTCAGTGGGGAGTCTGCTTCTCTCTCTCCCTCTGTCCCTACCCTCTGTTCATGTTCTCTCTCAAATAAATGAATAAAATCTTAAAAAAAAAAAAAATACACACGTTTTCAGACTCAGACTTATCTATAGTAAAAATTGCACTGTTTTGTGTTCCCACCTCAGGCTGGTAGCCCAAGATAATTTTCCTAAAAACTCACTTAAACTATTACCAGTTCTGCATATAGAAAGTGGACAATTATTTCAATTTGCTGAATACAGCACCTAACCTTGAGAGATCCTGGAATGAACAAGGCAGAGTCCCTGCTCTAGACCCAGTGACTATCATTTTCCTGGAAGGAATGATTCTTGAAAGGTCCTGTGGGTCATGGGCCTATCAGCCCTCAGATCAATCAGATGGATTGGCCTGTTCCTGCTTGGCTGTGTCAAAGAGTGGCCAACCTCCTCAGGCTGAGTCTTCCAGGCTGCTGAGTCACCTGGCTAGGTGGTAGGTTTGTCAGTGGAAGGTGCACATGCAGCAAAAGCTGCAAAAGGTGCCCTGCCAAACTAAGACCTAGAAAAAGGAGTGATTTTATAGCTTCTAAGTTCTGCCACTGGACCCCCCCCAGAAGTGGTAACTTAAAATTTGAGTGAAACAGAGAGCTGGATGGACTAGAGGTCCGAAGAGCCAGTCGCAAGGCTGGCATGGCCAGCTCTTGTTGGACAAGTCTGAGTCTGTTTGGGCTATGTTAGATAACCTCCAAAGTGCCTGGTTGTCTGAATGCAGTGTGGAGTCATATTTTAGAGCCTGCACGCCTTAGCATTCCAGCATCTCTGCTGAACTTCCCACCACTGTCTCCTAACTTTTTAAATGAAGTAACTGTCCTGAAAGAACAACAGACAGGAATCTAGGAAACCTGTGTTCAAGGTGAGGCTCTGCTCCAATATGCTTTAAGTTCAGACAAGTCCCTGAATTTGATCTGTAATTTCTTTTGGCTCAGTCTCATCTGCAAAAGGACCTAACTGTTCGACCAGGTGCTCTTTAATGTTCAAAACAAAACTCACCTTTCCCCAAACACTCTTCCTCCTGATCTCTGATGTTGTACCTGAGAGAGAATCCCCCCAAGATCCTCTGACTCCTCCTTCATTGATTACCCACCCCATCTCCACCCCTGTTCTAACAGTTACAAGTCCTGTTTGCCTCATGTCTGAAACCCAGACACTGATTTCTGGACCCAGCGACCAGACACAGTTTGGATCATACACAGCTCTCACAGTAGGCCTGTCAGAGAGTGATCATAACCACCCATAACCATCTCCCTGCCACCGTTCTTTCTTATCTCCAATCTGTTCTACGTAGTTCTGCCATCATTACCCTCAAAACATAAAAAAACTGCCCTATCACTCCCCTATCTAAAATCCTTTACCAGCTTCCAAATGCCTTATACGTGAATACCCAACTTTCCTAGGCCTAGAACCTACCTTTGTAGCCTCTGCACACACGTCAGTCCCCTCTTCCTATGTGACCATGAATCTCTGCATGGCTGTATCCTTCAGCTGCAATGCCTATCTTCCTTCTCAGAGCGGGACCTCATCCTTCCAGGCATGGCCCAAATGCCCCCTCCTCTATCCCTTTTCATACCAGCATTTCTCCTTATGCTCCTGTGTATACCTCTCTGGTGTCCTCACACTGCATTCTAATACTCCTTTTTGTGCCCTTCTCCCAGCAGAACGTGCCCTGGCATCCACACAGTGGCTGCCCTATGCTAGGGAAAGTAGTCAAGTATAGAATTTAGAGTGCAGGTCTGAAGCCAGACTGCCAGGGTTTAAATCCTAGTTTGACTTCTTACTGGCTATGGCCAAGATACTTAATCTCCCCAAGCCTCTGTATACATGGCTGGAAGAAATGGTTTAAATCTCAAAGCGTTCTTATGAGAACAACAGATAACATAAGCTATGAGAACAACAGACAACATAAGCTACGTGCTTAGCATCCTTTTGGGGTAGTAACAGAAGAATAAGAATAAGGGTAATAAGTAGTAGTGAGTAAGGGACAGGAAGGGATAGGTAGGGAGAGATAGGTAGGGGGCCACAGGATCGGGCTCACAAAAATCCCCAAAATGCAGAGGTGTAAGGAAACCAGAGATAAGGGAACAAACCAGACCATCCTGTCCTAGGTGTCAGAGCTGGGGTCTTGTTATAACTGCTACTTGTGACCAACAAAGAATCATGGGACCCTAAAAAGGAAGCAAGCCATTGAAGGTGTTATCACTAGTCTTTACTCAATGGTGCTATCAATAGAGAAGTCAAAAATATTTAAGTTCCCTGGTTAGCATTCTATAAAAGACCAACCCTAAAAGCCCTCAATGGTAACCCTGTCCGGACCCCTCTCACTCCTGAGAACTTCTGTATCCTCACTTAATTACCTCTACCGCTTTACTCACTCTCCTTCGTCCGCGAGATTCATTCTTTTTTTTTTTTTTTTTTCGCGAGATTCATTCTTGTCTCCGTGAGACAAGAACCTCACTCTCCCACTTCAGTAGCAGCAGCGGTAGAAAGAAAGTTAGTAGCAAACACTAACTCGCTGCTACTTGTGTGTCAGGCATTGTCCAGGGAACCTGATATATATATGCCACTCCCAGAGCCCTCACTACAGGAAGAGTTGAGTTACGCTCTTTCCCATTTTTTACAGAAGAAACGGACAGCACAGAAAGCCTGAGTAACTGCCCCAACGTCACACAACGGAGTTCGAATCCCAGCCTGGCTTTACAGGCCTAGCTTCTGCCTGAAGGGTTCAACAAATGCTAGATTATTATCAGGCAACCAAGAAATGCTTGGTCAAAAAAGGAACCAGCAGTAAAGCTATACGTGGAAAACACTGAAGGAAATATACTCAGGAAATTCACCAAATCGCTGGGTGATATAAACATGAATGCTCTTTTTCCTGCCATATTTTGTTTTTCCGTGTTCCGAAATTTTTGTTCCCGACTTTGGAGCTGACACCGTGAGAAAACCCACGCTCCGATGAGACGCAGGTTAGACCCGCGGGGTCGCCGACCCTCCTCCCGCCCGTCCCCTGCACTCCCAAGCCCCGCCCCTTCAGCAAGGCCAGCCTCGTTTACCCCGTCCCCCCCACCCCCTCACGTTGAAGGCTGGCAGCTGCCCTTCTGGCGCGCGATGCAGCTCGCGAACCAGCTCCATGGCCTTTTCGCAGAACATGTCGTACGTGCCCCGGTCCCGATGTCTCGTTAACCGCCGGCTCTCACGCCAAACGGTCGCCGGGTTCACGCACACCGCTCTGGGTATCCTACGGCTTGCAGTCCCACAGCTGCGGATACTCGCCTCCGCCTCTGCTTCGCTCTTTGGCGCCAAACATGCCCAGCCAATAGAAAAGCGCTCCCGGGCCTCGCGGTCTACGGCGACGGCCAAGGGACAGTTGCCTCCGCTGCGCAGCCGCACTGTAAGACGAGTGAAAGCCGAGGAGGGGTGCACGGGCGCTTCCTTCCCTAGGGAAACCCCTGCAGCTGCGGGAGAATCAGTGGGCCTGGGTTCCAGCCTGTACGCTGAGCAGAGGCTCTTTTTTTTGAAGCGCCGCTCGCGCTATATGCATATCTCGCAACGTCTTTCCATTTGATTCATGCATTTTCGTTTAGGTTCAACGGGGTTCTACCCTAAGGTTGAGAAGGAATGCTCAGAAACTTGGTGTGCTTAATGTTATGACGCAGCATTTTAGTTTTGCAGTGTGGGTTTTTGTTTGATAGAAAAGGGAAACCACTTTTACTGGTATCTCCTGTGTGGTAGAGACTGTGACATATATTTCATTTAATTCTCACGACTAACCCTAAAGTGGCTTTTAAGACTCTCGGTACCGATTAGAAAGCAAGCTAAATAACTTCTTTTTTTAAAGTAGGCTCCATGACCAACATGGGGCTTGAACTCAGGACCCTGAGATCAAGAATTGCAGGTTCTACCAACTGAGCCAGCCAGGCACCCCAACAACTGAATAGATAATTTACCCAAGTTTACTCAGCTTCTAAAGTGACAGACTTTGTATTTAAGCTTTCAGCCCTACAGAATCGCCTTTGATTTTAAAGGAGTCATTTAAAAACATTTGGAAAATAGCTCTAATCACGAAGTCTACAAAGGGGAAAAATACCCAGATTAACACAAATTCACACAGCCATAATCTTACCTACATGATTATGGAAATTTTCATAACCATGTAGAATCAAAGGTGGAAATTACTGCTATAAAAACAATTTGCTTGGGCACCTGGGTGCCTCAGTTGGTAAAGCGACTGCCTTCGGCTCAGGTCATGATCCCTGGAGTCCCGGGATCCAGTCCCACATCAGGCTCCCTGCGCGGCGGGGAGTCTGCTTCTCTGAGCTCTAACCCTCCCCCCTCTCACGCTCTCTCTCTCTCTCATTCTCTCTCTCAAATAAATAAATAAAACCTGAAAAAAATTTTTGCTTTATTTGGCTACCTTTTAAAAAGCAGTATTTTTAAAAAGGCAATATTATTGGATTCATTCTGGCTAACCCTAGAAACTATGTTCCTCTTTTGCAAATAAAGATACAACAGATGTGTAATCTGAAGAATGAGCATGGGAATGGCCTACAAAGTCTTTGAATCTTTAAGTGGAGTGACATTTCCTTTTCAGCTCTACAGTCAGGGATAATTTAGCTAAAGTTTTATTAAATACACAGATCTATAGTGGACTGTGCTACAGGATTGTATTCCAAAAATCGCCAGTATCCAAACAACCTTCCTTTATCATAAACCTTTTTCATTTCAGATCCTGGGCCTGAGATTCATTTCTTTACCTGTACAATGGGGACAAGAGTACACACTTCTGAGGGGTTGTGGTGATTCATTACTCCTTCAGCAAATATTTATGAAGTGCCTACTGTATACTGAGCATTGTTCTAGACACTGAAGATAAAGTAGTGAACAAACTATGTTCACAAGTCTATGTTCCAGTGTGGGGTACTGATGATAAATATATTAGTGAAAAGTGCTAAGGAGAATAAGCCAAGGCAGGTAAACAGAGTGATGATGAGAGGACCCGAGGGTTTTGTTAGTGTTCAGAGAAGGCACAGACCTGCAGTGGGGAGGGAGTAAGCCATGTGGAGATGGGGCCATAGGATGGGCAGAGAATTTCAGGCAGTAGGAATGCAGGTGCAAAGGCCCCAACGAGGGGGATGGGTGACTCACACACATGCCACCCACACCTCTCCTTGCAGCCACTGCTTCAGCAAGGAGGCAGTGACACTGGAGCAGAGTAAGGGAGGGAGACCCTGGTGGCTGAGATCAGAGTGAGAGCTGGAGGCCATGTCAGGTAGGACCCTGTAGGCCCTTTCACAAGCTTTCTGTTTTATTTTCAGTGAGATGGGAAACCATACAGGTATTTTGAGCAAACAAGTGACAGGACTGGACCTACATCTTTAAAAAGAACTTTCTGACAGCTGAGTTAAGTAGACAAAAGTTGGCAAAGGTGGAAGCAGGAGACCACTTATGCTATTAAAATAATCCATGTGAGAGAGGATGGCAGCTTGGGCCAGGGTGTGGATGGAGGAGGTGGTGAGTAGTGGTTGCATCCTGTATAGCTTTTGAAAGGAGTGCTAATACAGACATAAAAAGGGGAGGATTCAAGGATAATCCCAGGGTTTTGACCTAAGGAAATATAAGTGTAAGTTTGCCATTCCTGAGGTGAGGAAGGTTACACATGGAGCTGGGGGTGGGAAAAGAGTTGGGAGCTCAGTTTTGAACATAATAACTTTAAGTGCCTATAGGATATCAGAGTGGATGAGTAAACCATTAGGTAGAGGAGCCTGGAGTTCAAGGAAGGGGTGTGGACTAGAGATACAAATGTGGGTGTCACCGGTGTAGGACAGTATTTAAAGACCATACAGAAAGTCAATGTGGAGGGGCGCCTGGGTGGCTCAGTCGTTAAGCATCTGCCTTCGGCTCAGGTCATGATCCCAGGGTCCTGGGATCGAGTCCCACATCGGGCTCCCTGCTTGGCAGGAAGCCTGCTTCTCCCTCTCCCACTCCCCCTGCTTGTGTTCCTGCTCTCACTATCTCTCTGTCAAATAAATAAATAAAATCTTTAAAAAAAAAAAAAAAGAAAAGAAAGTCAATGTGGAATATTAGGGAGCAAGAATTTCCTGTCCCCTTAGAGGTCCTTCTAGCTGTATTAAGAATCAAATTGATATGAGACAGATTAACAGGAGAAAATCAAATTTAGTTTCCTACCCATACAGGGAATCCACACTGACATGGAAATTCCAAAAATAGGCAAAATAAGGTATACATATATTATAAAGTTATATATAAATATATAAATAAATATAAATATACGTATGTGTAAGGAGAATCAGGTAGGGGTAGAAGGGAAAGAATGCAAGTCACAGGGCAATAAAAAGAGATGTTTGGTAATTAGATGCTTGCCTTGCCATATAGGTGAGTCACTTCGAAAATTTATTTCTGCTAATAACCATTATTCTGGGAAAGACCCCAATTTAGATTCTTCTATGTAGTGAAGGGAGGGGCAAAACGTTTCTTCCATAGGGAGGAAGTCCATAGGGTCTTGATTGCCTTTAGCTCAAAATAATCTTCAAGACAAAGTGGCCCACCTTGGAGCAGCCAGGCTCTTGGCCTATATAGGACCAAGAGTCGAGGACTGTATGGGCAAGGCCTAATGCCAGCCAGACTCAATAACCCTCACATTTCTCTCTTCTCAACAGCCCTCCCTTCCTTGCTTTTTTTTTTTTTCCTATTAAAGAGGATTTTGTGAGTGATAGGGTCAATTTTTTTTTTAAACTTCAGTTTCTGGATTCCTAATCTCCAGTATGTACTAAAGAATTCACCATTTCGGGGCGCCTGGGTGGCTCAGATTGTTAAGCGTCTGCCTTCGGCTCAGGTCATGATCCCAGGATCCTAGGATCGAGCCCCATATCGAGCCCCATATGGAGCCCCACATCGAGCCCCACATCGAGCCCCACATTGAGCCCCACATCGGGCTCCTGGCTCAGCGGGGAGCCTGCTTCTCCCTCTGCCTCTCTCTCTGCTCATGCTCTCTCTCTCTGTATCTCTGTGTCTCAAATGAATAAATAAAATCTTTAAAAAAAAAAAGAATTCACCATTTCAATTCTAAAAGAGTATTTAGAGATATCCACACAAATATGAATGCTGGTTGTGATATTTTTTGTAACACAGTCAATGAAATTCTTTCGCAATTTAGATCTATCATTACAAAGCTAACAGAAGGAGCTAGTGAGGGGCGCCTGGGTGGCTCAGTCATTAAGCGTCTGCCTTCGGCTCAGGTCATGATCTCAGGGTCCTGGGATCCAGCCCTACATCGGGCTCCCAGCTCCGCGGGAAGCCTGCTTCTTCCTCTCCCGCTCCCCCTGCTTGTGTTCCCTCTCTTGCTGTGGCTCTGTCAAATAAATAAAATCTTTAAAAAAAAAAAAAAAAAAGGAGCTAGTGAATTTCTAAAGGCATTTCTAACTGATCTTAAATTATCAGTTGCCAATAGTTTTCAACTGACAGAAATGTTGAAATTTTGAATGTTGAACGAAAGTTCACTTTGTGATAAGTAAGCAAATCTCTTGGTTGTAGATCCTTTGTAAGAAAGAATGCCAAGCTGTAAAACTAAATTTGTGAAACTACTCTTTTCTTTGTAAGACAAGTTGAATTAGTTCTTAACTCGGGTTCACAAGTGTAAATTTATCTTTGAAACAGATTTTTTTCCCCACTTTTTTTTTTTTTTTTTAAGATTCTTAAGTAATCTCTACACCTAACCTAGGGCTGGAACCTATAACCCCAGATCAAGAGTCTCATGCTCCACCCACTGAGCCAGCCAGGCGTACCTCCACCAGCTGCTACTAATTGCTTTACAAAAATCTAAAATCAAATACAGGTTTTAAAAAGTAAACTGTTTAATGAGTTTAGTTTTCATATGTTCAGCCCAAAACTTAAAAATTAAATTATCTATATGCTTGTGTTAAAAAAAAAAAAAAAAGCACCTGAGAGCATATTTTTTTAAAGTAAAATCTTGTGGGAAAATAGTTATAAATCATGAGAACGGTGATTTGTTACCTTTTGCTTTTTGTTCTCATAAACCATTACAGAAACGTTTCCGAGGGGTTCATTCACATTGGGTTTTCAACATTAGGGAAAAATCACACGGTCTGAGGCGGGAGAGGAAGGAGCCAGTTTTCCTCTGCGGCTCTGGCTCGTTGGCTGCTTCCTGGCCGGCGTCCTCCCACATTCGGGCCTTTGACCTGGGGCAGGACCGGATGCGTTTGCTCATGGCGCCGAGCACCCAGGCAGAGGCGGCCCTCCCACCTGCGGCGACAGAGCCCAGACCCTTCGCCAGCACCACCGGTCGCTTGGCCCGAACCGGACCGTAACGCCCCGCAAGGCTTCACCTGCCCTTCTCCAAAATGGCTGAAAGTCGGCGCCGGGGACGCCGGGCGCACTCCCGGCGGAACCAAGGAGGGGGCGGGCCGGGGGCGGGGCCGGTGGGAGCACGGCGCTGATTGGCTGGCGCTGCCGACCTGGTCCCCGGCGCCGGTCCGTAGAGCCGGGCGCCGAGGCCTGGGGCTGGGATGCGAGAGGCCGCGGGCTCCCGGCGGCAGCGGCTCCTGTGAGTAGCGGCGACTGCAGCGCGGGCGGGCGGGCGAGGTCAGCGGACGCCGTCGGCGGCTGGCCGTGTCGGCCGCGGGATGAGGAAGCGGACCGAGCCCGTCGCCTTGGAGCATGAGCGCTGCGCCGCTTCGGGCTCGTCCTCCTCCGGCTCGGTCGCCGCGGCGCTGGACGCCGACTGCCGCCTGAAGCAGAACCTGCGCCTGGCGGGCAAGGGGCCGGCAGAGCCGCGCTGCGCTGCGGACACGGGCATGAAGCGGCCGCTGGGCAGGTGAGGCACGGCGCAGGAGCGGGACCCCCTACCTGGCCCGCACGCAGCCCTTAAGCCCCCCGCCCCTCCGTAAGTTTCTTGCCTGCAGGAGCGCCCCACGTCTACCCTCCATCCTTTGGTGTCCTCTTCCAATTCTCCTCCATCCTTTTCAGACCTCGCCTGGCCCGCAAATGCGGCCCGCGGGCATCCTTTCCCCAGATATCTGCCTGCGGGGTCGCCCCCGACTGTCCCCTTCCCTCCCCTGGTGTCCTTTTCTGGCCCTCCGCGGAGCCCAGCCCCGTGCCCTTACCCTTCCCAGGTGAGCCAGTGGGACCTCGTCCGCGACGGGCTGGACCAGCGTTTCTCCCAGGAGTTGGGAGCGGCTGGCAATCACGACCCCGTGTGGGAGAGTAGAGGGCGTGGGGGGCGTCCCTTGTGAGGCTCCTGGACGCCCCGCATGTAAGAGGTGGGACGCGGAAGGGCATGCTTCCGAGCCAGAGAGCGTTGGGATTCTTCGCCTCAGATCTGCATAGAACTCCATACTGAGCGCCCCTCTTGCTGGACTGGCGTGTGCGGAAGCTTACCTTTTTTCCGATTTCTCACTTTGATAATTTTTCTCGGGTAACTAGTTGTCAGAAGTGGCATTCTCTGCTCAGAACTGCTGGACTTTTGGGGGAAGGTTAAATGGTGTGCTGTGGCCAGGGATACACCGCATCGTCAGCTGTTGGAGGGAAACCTGTCGTTGATTGTGCGGATGGCTAGTGGTGCTTGAAATTTGATTACACGAGTTGTCTCCTTAGGAATCTCCGTAGAGGCTGGAAGTCTTTTAGTTTTTTGCGTTCTCCCTCTGAGTAGGAGATGAATGCATCCAGGTAAAGCTGATTTCAGAATTAAGTTAGTGTATTTCACAGGGGCAAATCTCTCCCCGTATGCTAGCTTCGTAATTAAGCTGGCTCTTCATAGAACGTATCATTCATGGCAATTTTGAAGTCTGGATGTTTCACGATTTTGAACAAGTTAGTGCGTAATATTCTCAGGTGCTGTTGCAGTCATTTCTTTTGGGGTCAACTGGAATGCCCTTAATTGACACTGGCCACTTCAGTGTCAAGTATTTATCAAAATAGTCTCTAAAAATATCAGTTTCATTGCCTAAAAAATCATGAAATTGAAAATGTGAATATTTGGATAAATAAAAATATAAATATTTGGATAAAGAGAATATTTATCCAAGTAGACACGTCAACATTTCAACTTCATTGTTTAAAAGGTTATGAATTTAAACTATAGTCTCCTCTAAGTCAGTGGTTCACATTCTTGCCAGAAGGGCAGGGACTGACAGTATTTTTTTTTTTTTTTTGGTATAAAGTTACCTAGTAACTGGTCAGTATCTTTTGTGAAACTAATTTGTTCTCTTTTTTTGTGGAAAGGTTTATCTTCATTACAAACTCATGAATAGCTTTAATGTACTTTTGTTAACAGGTTTGGCATTACACCTAGATAAGTTTGGGAATTCTTCCTTTGAAGAAATGAAATTGTTAGGCACAATAGTGTTTGGGGAAACAGTGCTGGCCTGGCACCTTCCTTGAAGATGTACTGTATTAAAAGGATATGCTTATTTTCATTTTGTATCGGGACAAAGACATTCAAGAGGTGCTCATATCCTTTGGAGGAATAAAAGGCTGTTAGGGAATAAAAAGAAAAGGAGAGGGCAGGAAAGCCAAATTTGTGTGTTACCCTGTGGCTTCCTTCTCTATTTCTTGGAATGTTCTCCTGGACATTATTCTGCTTTGTTTTCTTCTTCACCTAGGTCTCTGCCCAACTGTCACGTCCTCAGAGAGGCCCTCCCAGGCCAGCCCATCCAAAATAGACTTCTTGCCACTCCCAACGCCCTTATTCTGTTTGCTTTTTTCATCACACTTATCTCTTTTGACCTTGCAATTGTCTGTGTACTTAACTTGCTTTATTGGTTATCTCCTCCCCTATAAGAATGGAAGCCCCATGAGAGCAGGGGCATTGTTTCTTCCACTTTTCTGGTCTCCAGTGCATGGCCATAGTAGGTGGTGGAAAATACTTACTGAACTAGTATATGTAGCGTAAATTCCTGGGCCAAGGAGTGTGTGTTTATAATTTTGAAAGGTGAGGCCAAAGTGCCCTCCGGTGTACTGACAGGTACTTTCCCCAGCAGAGTCAGTTGCCACCCTTCCCGCCAATACTGAATGTTACCAAGTATTTTGATCTTTTTTTCTGTTTGATGAAAATGACATCTGATTTGTAGCTTTAATTTGCATTTCTAATTGTTAGGTGGCAATTTTTGTGTGTTTTTATAAGCCTATTGTGTACCTTTGGGTCTCATTACCTGCCTTTGTTGGGTTCTATTGTGCACATTTTCAAATAGAGAAAAATAGGGAAGACAATATAATGAACCTTGATGTATCCATCACATCTTAAACAGTTTGCCATGTGTTGCCAATCTTGAACCACTTGTCCCTCCTCCATCTGTTTCTTCGTAGGGGGTGGGACTAGAATATTTTAAAACAAATGATTTTATTCATAACTACTTCAGAGTATAACTTGGGAACTAGAACAAATAGGGACTTTTGAAATATATATAACCTCATTTGCTCTATCAGAAATTTTTTATATTTATCAAATTTGAGTTTATTGCCTATTACTAATTTTTTTTAAAGATTTTATTTATTTATTTGAGAGAGAGAGAATGAGAGAGAGAGAACACATGAGAGGGGGGAGGGTCAGAGGGAGAAGCAGACTCCCCGCAGAGCAGGGAGCCCGATGCGGGACTCGATCCAGGGACTCCAGGATCATGACCTGAGCCGAAGGCAGTCGCTTAACCAACTGAGCCACCCAGGCGCCCAGCCTATTACTAATTTAATATCCAATCTACATACACATTTCTCCAGTTGTCTCAGAAATGTCTTTTAAAATGTGGTTTGTTTAAAAATCTTGTACATTTCTTAAGTTTATTCCTAGTTATTTGATCTTTTTTGTTGTTGCGTAGGACCCCTTCTTATATTACATATTTTTATCATTGTACTTATTTTTTTTTTAAGATTTTATTTCTTTATTAGAGAGAGAGAGCACAAGCAGGGAGAGCAGCAGGCAGAGGGAGAAGCAGGCTCCCCGCTGAGCAAGGAGCCCAACCTTAGGCTCCATCCCAGGACCCTGGAATCATGACCTGAGCTGAAGGCAGACACTTAGCTGACTGAGCCACCCAGGTGCCCCTGTACTTATTAATTTTGTAAGCAGCAACTTATGTAGTCATATTGTTTTTAGTAGTTTTTGCAGTTGGTTCTCTAGGATTTTCAGGTATATCATATCAGTTACAAATAATAAGTATCATTCCATGTTTTCTACTTTTTGTCTTTTGTTTCTCTTTTTTAGTTGCATTGTATTTTCAGAACAAGATTAAATACTGGGAATGATAGTGGGTACCTTATTTTGTTCCTTACTTTACTGAGAATGCTTTTAGTGTTTTTGCCACACTGGTTATTTTACTAAGGGGTGTGTTGTTACTATTTGTTTTTTTGATCAAAAATGGTTGTTGAATCTTATGAAATGCCATTTTAGCATCTGTGAAATTATCATATAGATGTTCTTCCTTGACCTGTTAGCATGAATTATAGTAACAGGAGCGCCTGGGTGGCTCAGTCGTTAAGCATCTGCCTTTGGCTCAGGTCATGATCCCGGGGTCCTGGGATTGAGCCCCACATCTGGCTCCCTGCTCCGCGGGAAGCCTGCTTCTCCCTCTCCCACTCCTCCTGCTTGTGTTCCCTCTCTCACTGTGTCTCTCTATGTCAAATAAAGAAATAAAATATTTAAAAATATATGAATTATAGTAACAGATTTTATGTTATTGAATCATCATCTTATTATTGAATCATCAGTGAAAACTCTGTTAATGTGTAGCCAGATTCTATTAATATTTTACTTAGTCATTTTACATTGTTATTTGTGAAACTGGTTTGTAATTTTGTTTTTTTTTAAAGATTTTATTTATTTATTTGACAAGAGATAGCACAAGTAGGCAGAGTGGCAGGCAGAGGGAGAGGGAGAAGGAGGCTCTCCACTGAGCAGGGAGCTGGATGTGGGGCTCGATCCCAGGACCCGAGGATCATGACCTGAGCTGAAGGCAGCCGCTTAAGTGACTGAGCCACCCAGGCGCCCCTGTAATTTTGTATTTTTAATGTAATCTTTATCAAGTTGTTTTAATGCTTTCCTTAGCTTTATTAAAAGCTTTCTCTGCTTTAGCCTGTTTAAATACTCTTGAAATGATCTGTTTCTTTAAATTTGGTGGAATTCCTCTGTAAAACTACCTAAGCCAGGTGCTTTTTTTTAGATTTGCTATCTCTTTCTGGGTTTAGTGTTGGTGATTTATACATTCATAGAAAATCATCTGTTTTGTCCAGCTTTTTCCTCTGTATCTGAGACTGTTATCCCTGTCCTGTTCCCTAATTTTGTGTGCTTACATTTTTTTCCTTTTCTCCCCTTTGATTCTTTAGACTAGCTAATGGTATATCTCATACACAGATATACACTGAAGTATTTTTTCTTTGAAAAAAATCTTTTTTTTTCCCCCAAATAAAATTTTTTTTTTGTTAATTAATTCTGGGAAACCATGATACTGCTGAGGGTTCTGGAGAAGTAGAGAGAACATCTTCCATCTGAAAGGAGCTACTGCATCTCTCCTGTTGCTGCCCGTGGCAGGAATGTGGCCCTAGGGTGGCCAGATCATCCGGTCTCTCGAGAAGAGTAGCTGGGTATGTGTGTGTGTGTGTGTTTGTGTGAACTCAAACTTTGTAAACATTGCAACTAATTCAGATAAAAACAATAACTTTGGAGTAAGACAGAACAAAACATTTTTTGTTTTTTAAAATTTCTGGATTGGTCGTTTTTAAAGGTAAATGTTTATCTAACTCATGTGTTGACCCTGAACTCCCTGAGAGGAGGGACTAGATATTACTTTTTACAGTATCTGGTAATTTTTGGCAAACAAGGGATTTGCGGGCATTTCCTGTTTTTTTAAGTAACCCTGGAGTTCTTGGGAATATGCCTTAATGGCATAAGTGGTCTAATTTGGACCCTAGGAAGGCGGTAATGAGATGTGTGGGTCTTTGTGTTTCAGTGAAGTAGTCTTTATTCTTCCACTTCTAGCTCATAGGTGGATCTGCCGGTGACTGAGACCAGTGGGCTGCATGGGAGGTTTCATAGCCGGTGATCCTCAAGTGTAAATACAGGGGAACTGAGGCATCACCCTTGGTTCTTCCTTGACCCAAAGCAAGGAAATTCATCTAAGTGCTAATTGCTTTACTATAATCCAGAAAGGCAGGTGGCTGAGGTTAACACCAGTCTCCTTCAACATCAGTCTTCCTGAGCTCACCCTAGAAGTTGCTTTGCATGGTATTTCTTTGTCCTTTCTTTATACACTGAGAAGGTGAGAGTATGTTCTGAGCTAGCTTTTGTAGTTAAAGTTTGCTTTTTTCCCATTCCCCTTCTCCTTCCACTCCCTGAGAGTACATTCTGTGCCTGGACTGTGACAAGCAAGAGGGCAGGCTTTGTTTATGGGGGCTGAGGCCCCCAGCTGGGTCCATCTCTTCCCAATTGCAATTTATCTTATCAAGGCCACACTTCAGCCCTGGACCCAGGACCCTGAGACTTGGTGCTTCTCTGGTGTCTCCCTCTTTGGTGGGACTTTGTGCCCTGTATCTCTGCTTCCTTTCCAGTTCCTTTTTAGCCTTCTCAAGGGAGTGTCTGTCTTGTATGGTAACTGGGCAGACATTGCTTCTATGTGGGAGATATTTTTGAGTAGCTCAAAGGCTCCTGAAGACATTATCATGGAGGTAGCCTTGGAAAGAGGAATAGAAAATGGGTCATCTTGCCAGGGTTATGCTGACAGCAGTGGAGACAGGCTGCCTTTCCAGACTCATGATCCTCCTCCTCCTACTAGGGCACTTTTCTTTACAAAATGAAGTCTACAGGAAAAAATTTTTATTGTAATATGATCTTGAAAACTGACAGATTAAGTCAGTGCTCTTCTCCCAGAGATGATGCCACAGAACTTGCGTGTAGGTGGATTTGTGCTTTGACAGAGGGCTCTTTCAGCACAGGGTGTGGGTAAGTCATTTGTCTTGTCCTGAACTGAAGGCTAGGTTGGGAAGGGTCAGTTAGGAGAGGGGATGCTGACACAGGGAAGAACAGTAGCAGGAAACTTTGCCTGAGATACCCATTTAGCCAACTGACCATTATTTGGGCGTGGTCCTCATTGTAGTATCATTTGATATCTTAGAGGATATCACTCTCATAGATAACAGAGCCCCATGCGAGTGTTTTCAGGTTCTGTGGGTTGGGGAGACTTGTTCAACTTTTTGAGTCTGTTTCTCCCTCTGTGATGTGGGGATAGAAATACCTCCCCTGTAGGATCGGGGTGAAGCTCGGATGTACAAAAGAGCTGGGTGCATGGTGAGCACCCAATTAGTAGCACCTTCTACTTTGGTCATCCCCAGGGTTATTACTAATACTATTAGTTGGGAGTACTGAGAAAGCTCTGTTAACTTATGTCAAGAGGAATTTACCCCCATCTTCTCTGCCCCCAAACTGTTCCAGTATGTCTTCTCAGCCAGTTGTGCCTGTAGTTATGATCATGATCTGTGAACGTATTTGTGGGTATTATAACATGTGTAACAATACTGTTTGGTTATTTGACATTTTTTTTCATCAGTTCACTTAGCAGAGTTTGAGTACCTGTTATATAGAGTAACTCTTCTCAGTGCTGAGGCTGCAGCAATGGATGCAGGTCACATCTCGTGGACTTTACATCCTGGTAGGGGAGGAGGATAACAGACAAGTGAGAACAAGCCACGTCAGGTGCTTGGGGCGCTGAGGAGAAAAGTAGGCCAGTAAGGAGCACCTGTGATGTGTGCATGGTTTAGGTGGCAGGAGGCCTTTCTGATAGAGGACATTTGAATGGAAGCCACTGGCCTCTTTAGAGTGGAGAAATGCCTTGATGTGATGTATGTCATTACCATGTCACTCTGCTGTGACAAGGACAGACTGGAGGTCCAGAGGGAGCAGGAGGACCAGTTAGGAGTCACCCAGGCAACAGATGATGGGGGCTTGGGCTGGCGGTAGCTGTGGAGGGGAGAAGTGCTGCATTCTGGATCTATTTTGAAGGAGATGTCAACAGATTTGGGGGTAGATTAGTATGAGAGGAAGGACGGTCAGAGATGCTTCACCAGTTTTCTTTTGAGCAGCCGGAGGCAAGGAGGTGCCGTGTGCTGAGATGGGCCAGTTGTGGGAAGAGCAAGTGCTTTGGGGGGTGATGAGTTTGGTTTGGGGCATATTGAAGTGCCTCCTCTTGCAGATGCAGTAGGTAGGAGGAGCTGGAGTTCAGGGGAGTTAGGCTGACTTCTGACTGTTAGCCTGCAGAAAGTATTTAGAGTCATGATGGGGGTCTGAGGGCTGGGCCCCGGGGTCCTCAGTGGTTAGGGGCTGGGAGAAGAGGAGACCTGGAGGAAGCAAGGGAATAGATTAGGAAGAGTGCTAGGAGGAAAGGATCAAGGCAGCTGGCTGGAGAAGCCTGTTGCAGAGAAAGTGTGATCTGCTGTTGGATTTGGTGACATGGAGATGAGTGGTTGACAAGAGTGGGTTAATGGAATGCTGGGGGTAAGAGCCTGACAGAGTGGCTCAAGGGAGAGGTGGAGAGAAGAAATGCAGATAGCTTTTTAAAGGAGTTTTACCATAAAAGGGAATAAAGATAAGGGGGATCCCTGGGGTGGGAGGAGGCTTCTGACCAGTGCTGTTGTTAGAGCTCATTGCTGTGCTCAGTGGGATGGTCCAGTAGGCATAGACTGGCCTCGCAGAAGTTGGTGGCCTGGTGTCTCTGGGACCCAGCACCCCAAGGCTAAGTGGAGGGTGCCCACACATGAAGACAGGCCAAGGGGGCCACGAAGGTGCAGGGAGGTAGTTAGATTTGTGGGGGGAGCATTGGAAGTTGTCTTTGCATGCTTCTACTTTCTCTGAAATAAGAGCACGGTTGTCTCCTGAGGGGAGAGGGGGGCACCTGGACGGTCCTAGTTCTTTGTCTGTGACCTAAATAGACTGTTCCACCATATTGCTAAACATTAATGTGAAGTCATGCTACCCAGCAGGGACTCTTCTTTCTTTCTCTCTGACATGTAATGTTTCAGAAATGGCTCCCATGGGAAGTCATTTCAGCTGTGAGCTCGTGTCTGAGAAGCCACACGTGTTTCTGCACAGTCGAATGCTGCTTGGTTCTGGGGAGCCTGAGTGGGAGGGCAGTGGCTCCACAAGGTTCCTGCACACATCCTCACGACAAGGGGGTTATAGCTGGGTTGGAGGTGGAGGTAGGAAAAGGAACATGAACTGAGGTCAAGATAGAGTGATTGTGTGGGACCCAGGCAGAATCCTTACCTCTCAGGTTTTGCTGATACACAAAGAACTATTTCTAAATAGAATTGACTCTAAATGGACTTGAGTTGTGTTAATATCTGTGTTCTGTTCACCAGGTATGGAAGTGTCCTAAAAGGTAAAAAGAGGGGAGGGTCGATGAGTGTCACTGTGAGTAGTTTCAGAAGAGTAAGACTCTTCATTTTGCAAAGATGAAGGCAAATAAGGGGTGTCACTGAAGGAATACAAGTGGATCTCTGGAATGCTAGACTCTTGGATATGTTCTTAAAGTTTGAAAGAAGTTGCCCTGAGCTTTAGGGTAAGAAAAGAAAGTTCAAGTTGTTTTCAGTTCTTAAAAACTTCTGGGATCTCCATGCAAGGTTTAGATATATGGACTGAACTATCTATTCATAATGGGAAGGAGGAATGTTCAGGGTTGGAGCAGGTCATTTTGATGCAGTCGCTTTTCTGGTGATTCAGGTCCCTGAGAGACATATGGCTTTTAACTGTTTTCTTGTACAACAGAGACTTCCCACCCTTTCTTCTTTCATCCTTGACTTGTGCCATTCCTGGCCCTGGAAGATCATTTCACCGCTACCTGAAAATGGCCATGTCAGTGGCGGGTGCCCATGGGTTGTTTTATTCAGCAGACAGTTATAATACTTGGGTTGTTGGTCAGATGCATGCTAGGCACGGGGAGCATAAAGATGGAAGGAAACAGTACCTGTTCTCAGGGAGTTTGTTGTCTGTCAGTTTTTACTCATGGCAGCCATCAGCTCTTACACTCAAATATTTTAATGATATCTACAGTAAAGACAAAATACAGACATGGCTGGAGATGGTTAGTCTGATCTCACTTTTTTTTTAAAGTTCTTTTTTTTTTTTTTTATTTGAGAGAGAGAGAGAGTGAGAGAGAGCATGAGAGGAGAGAGGGTCAGAGGGAGAAGCAGGCTCCCCACTGAGCAGGGAGCCAGATGTGGGACTCGATCCAGGGACTCCGGGATCATGACCTGAGCTGAAGGCAGTCGCTTAACCAACTGAGCCACCCAGGCGCCCCTGATCTCACTTTTGTCTTTTGTGGTTCTGACATTTTTTTTGTGCCCATTTGTCTGCAGAGAATCTCATCTTTTAGGCTCTTACTTTTTCTTAAAAATTTTTAATTGTTATGTTAATTAGTTTTAGATGTAGTGTTCCATGATTTATTGTTTGTGTGTAACACCCAGTGCTCCGTGCAGAATGTGCCCTCTTTAATACCCATCACCAGGCTAACCCATCCTCCCACCTCCTCCCCTCTAGAACCCTCAGTTTGTGTTTCAGAGTCCATCATCGCTCATGGTTCGTCTCCCCCTCCGATTACCACCCCCCATTTTTCCCCTCTTGCTAGCTTCTTCTTCTTTTTTTTTTTTTTTAACATATATTGCATTATTTGTTTCAGAGGTACAGATCTGTGATTCAACAGTCTTGCACAATTCACAGCACTCACCATAGCACATACCCTCCCCAGTGTCTATCACCAAGCCACCCCATCCCTCCCACCCCCCACCATTCCAGCAACCCTCAGTTTGTTTCCTGAGATTAAGAATTCCTCATATCAGTGAGGTCATATGATACACGTCTTTCTCTGATTGACTTATTTCGCTCAGCATAACACCCTCCAGTTCCATCCATGTCGTTGCAAATGGCAAGCTCTCATTCCTTTTCATGGCTGCATAATATTCCATTGTATATATATATACAATATCTTCTTTAGCCATTCATCTGTCGATGGACATCTTGGCTCTTTCCACAGTTTGACTATTCTGGACATTGCTGCTATAAACATTGGAGTGCACGTACCCATTCGGATCCCTACATTTGTATCTTTGGGGTAAATACCCAGTAGTGCAATTGCTGGGTCGTAGGGTAGCTCTATTTTCAACTTTTTGAGGAACCTCCATACTGTTTTCCAGAGTGGCTGCACCAGCTTGCATTCCCACCAACAGTGTAGGAGGGTTCCCCTTCGCATCCCCACCAACATCTGTCGTTTCCTGACTTGTTAATTTTAGCCATTCTGACTGGTGTGAGGTGGTATCTCATTGAGGTTTTGATTTGGATTTCCCTGATGCCGAGCGATGTTGAGCACTTTTTCATGTGTCTGTTGGCCATTTGGATGTCTTCTTTGGAAACATGTCTGTTCATGTCTTCTGCCCATTTCTTGATTGGATCATTTGTTCTTTGGGTGTTGAGTTTGATAAGTTCTTTATAGATTTTGGATACTAGCCCTTTATCTGATATGTCATTTGCAAATATCTTCTCCTATTCTGTCGGTTGTCTTTTGGTTTTGTTGACTCTTTCTTTTGCTGTGCAAAAGCTTTTTATCTTGATGAAGTCCCAATAGTTCATTTTTGCCCTTGCTTCCCTTGCCTTTGGCGATGTTTCTAGGAAGAAGTTGCTGCCGCTGAGGTCGAAAAGGTTGCTGCCTGTGTTCTCCTTTAGGATTTTGATGGACTCCTGTCTCACATTGAGGTCTTTCAACCATTTTGAGTCTGTTTTTGTGTGTGGTGTAAGGAAATGGTCCAGTTTCATTCTTCTGCATGTGGCTATCCAATTTTCCCAACACCATTTGTTGAAGAGACTTTTTTCCATTGGACATTCTTTCCTGCTTTGTCAAAGATGAGTTGACCATAGAGTTGAGGGTCCATTTCTGGGCTCTCTATTCTGTTCCATTGATTGATGTGTCTGTTTTTGTGCCAGTACCATGCTGTCTTGATGATGACAGCTTTGTAATAGAGCTTGAAGTCCGGAATTGTGATGCCATCAGCTTTGCTTTTCTTTTTCAACATTCCTGTGGCTATTTGGGGTCTTTTCTGGTTCCATACAAATTTTAGGATTATTTGTTCTATTTCTTTGAAAAAAGTGGATGGTATTTTGATGGGGATTGCATTGAATGTGCAGATTGCCATAGGTAGCATTGACATCTTCACAATATTTGTTCTTTCAATCCATGAGCATGGAACATTTTTCCATTTCTTTGTGTCTTCCTTAATTTCTTTCATGAGTATTTTATAGTTTTCTGAGTACAGATCCTTTGCCTCTTTGGTTAGATTTATTCCTAGGTATTTTATGGTTTTGGGTACAATTGTAAATGGGATCGACTCCTTAATTTCTCTTTCTTCTTCTGTCTTGTTGTTGGTGTATAGGAATGCCACTGATTTCTGTGCATTGATTTTATATCCTGCCACTTTACTGAATTCCTGTATGAGTTCTAGCAGTTTTGGGATGGAGTCTTTTGGGTTTTCCACATCAAGTATCATATCATCTGCAAACAGTGAGAGTTTGACTTCTTCTTTGCCAATTTGGATGCCTTTGATTTCTTTTTGTTGTCTGATTGCTGTGGCCAGGACTTCTAATACTATGTTGAATAGCAGTGGTGATAGTGGACATCCCTGCCACGTTCCTGACCTTAGGGGGAAAGCTCTCAGTTTTTCCCCATTGAGAATGATATTCGCTGTGGGTTTTTCATAGGTGGCTTTTATGATATTGAGGTATGTACCCTCTATGCCTATACTCTGAAGAGTTTTGATCAAGAAACGATGTTGTACTTTGTCAGATGCTTTTTCTGCATCTATTGAGAGGATCATATGATTCTTGTTCTTTCTTTTATTAATGTATTTTATCACGTTGATTGATTTGCGGATGTTGATTTGCAGCCCAGGGATAAATCCCACTTGGTCGTGGTGAATAATCCTTTTAATGTACTGTTGGATCCTATTGGCTCGTATTTTGGTGAGAATTCTTGCATCCATGTTCATCAAGGATATTGGTCTGTAATTCTCCTTTTTGATGGGGTCTTTGTCTGGTTTTGGGATCAAGGTAATGGTGGTTAGGCTCTCCCTTCTTTGACAGGATGTAGTGCATCCTATCAATGCATCCCTGGCTTACCAAGGTTTCTGTAGATATAAGAAAAGAAATTCTCACAGTTTGGGGGCACAGCACACTTCAACAAGGCAGGTATGGCAGAACCTATGGGAAGGAAAATAAGACTGGACATTTGATATTGGCTTAGGGTTCTAGAAGGAAGGGACTGTTACACCAGCGTAGGCTGACTGGGAGCCTGCCATTACAGCCCCAGAGCCTCAAGAGAAAGCACGCGGGAGAATCTGCAGGCACCAAGGCAAGGATCTACAGAGATTGTAGATCACTATGGTGAAAGGCAGCCCTCAAGGAACCCTCTCTCTCCCTCTGTTCTGCTTTCATTTAAATTTTTTTCTGATTACAAAAGTAATAAAGATTTCTTAATAAAAATTTTTTTTAAAAAGATTTTATTTATTTATTTGACAGAGAGAGAGAGACAGCGAGAGAGGGAACACAGCAGGGGGGTGGGAGAGGGAGAAGCAGGCTTCCCGCTGAGCAGAGAGTCCGATGCAGGGCTCCATCCCAGGAGCCTGAGATCATGATTTGGGCCGAAGGCAGATGCCTAACAACTGAGTCACCTAGGCACCCCTCTTAATAAAAATTTAAAACAGAGAAGGTAATGAGAAAGTGGAATTTCCCTGGATAATTACTGTTAACAGTGTGGCATATATCAAAAATATTGCTTGCATGTTTGTTCTTTCATTCATCTAACAAATACTTGTTGAGGCCTACTGTGTGCAAGAGGATGTGGACAAAATGTTGCACAAGAGCCAGACAGGTCCCAGCCTTTACAGAGCTTACATTGTCATGAAGGAGAAAGGCAGCAAAAAAGGTAGTTTTTACATATAAAGTAAAATTTCAAGGGGTGCAAAATGGTATAAAGAAAAATAAAGCAAGGTACTGTTAAACATAAGACAACAGGCCCCAAGTGGAGTCCCTTAGGCTAAGCCCTACTTTGCCAAACCAAGACCTAACTTAATTACAGCTTCAGCTCTCACAGAAATGGAATCTTAAACCACTTGTTCAGGAATTGCCTGACCAGCACAAGCGAGGTAATCTGCCTGACAGACCCCTGCCATCCTCTAAAGGAAAGTGACCCGGCAATAACCAACCCGCTTTTTTGTCCAGTGTAAATTCCTTGTTGATGCTCACTTCTCTGCTTGTAAAAGCATTTCATTTTGCACTGTTCCTCCAAGCTCCTATCTGCTGGGTTAGGTGCTGCCTGATTCAGGAATTGCTGAATAAAGCCAATAAGAGCTTTAAAATGCACTCAGTTGAATTTTTGTTTTTTTGTAACAGTAGGTAATGCAGTTGCATGTAAAGCACCTGAAAACAAGCTATACTCTAGTGTAAAACATTTTTGTCTCTGGCAGGAGAATAAGGCCCTTTCACAGCAGGACAATTCTGCCAACATCCTCATGATTTTTTTGTTTTCTTCTCGGGGAACAAAGAGACATTTATGGATTGCTCTTGTGTATTTTATTAAGGCCTTAACTTTTTCAATTCTGTTGAGTGAAATTACCCCAATATTCACTGTGTTCAGATAAGATTTTGAAGATTGTTCTTCAGGTTTCCACCTGTGAACTAAGAAGAATTTAACCAACTATTAGTCTTGGGGAATGAATCCTGACTTTACTCTTTTGTTCATTCTGAGAGAATATGAGATACTATATATATATTATGCAAACCTTTATATGTTATATATTACATATATATTTTATGTACCAAGTTGTCCCTTGAACAACATGGGATATTAGGGATACCCAGTCCCATGCAGTCAAAAAACTGTGTATAACTTTGACTCCACAAAACTTCAACTACTAATAGCCTGCTGTTAACCAGAAGCCTTACTAATAAACAGTTAACACATATTTTCTATGTTTTATGTATTGTATACTGTATTTCTACAGAAAGTAAGCTATATATAAGAAAATGATATGAAGAATCATAAGAGAAAAGGTAGCAGGGGTGGCTATATTAATATCAATGTATATTTCCGAGCAAAGAATATTATGAGAGATAAAGCAAATCATTTCATAATGACAGATCAATTAATCAAGAGGACATAACAACTTTGAGCATTTGTATATGTAATTGACAGAGCTTCAAAATCCGTACAGCAGAAATAGAACTGTGAAGAAAATAGACACATCCACGATTATAGCCAAAGATTTCAATAAGTGATAGAAGTAGGAGGCAGAAAATCAGCAAGGATGTAATAGACTTCAGCAACACTGTCCACCAACTTACCTTGATTGGCAGTCTGTCCAACAAGGGCAGATATATGTTCTCCTCAAGTGCACATCAAACCGGATAGATTATATTCTAGACCATAAAACAAGTCTCAAGAGCTTTAAAAGAATTTAAGTCATGCAAAGTCTGTTTTGTGACCATAAGGAATTAAATTAGAAATCAGTAAAAACAAGATGTCTGGAAACTCCTGAAACATTTGTGAAGTGAATAACACACTTTTGAATAAGCCATGGGTCATGGAAAAAATCCAAGAGGAAATTAGAAAGTAATCCAAACTGAATGAAAATAATGACAAGTGTATGCTCCTAAAGCATCCTTGGGGAATTTATAGTACCAAATGCCCATAGGAAGGAAGAAAGGTCTTCAATGACTTCAGTCTCCATATTAAGAAACTAATAAACAAAAAGTGGGAATTAAACCCAAAGTAAACAGAAAAAAAACATATAATAAAGACCGAAACAGAAATCAAAGAAATAAAAAACGAAAATAATAATGTTAATAGCAGGTTTAATCTGTAATAGGCAAAAACTGGAAATGATCCAGGGTGCCTGGCTGCCTCAGTTGGTGGAGTATGTGACTCTTGATCTTGGGGTTGTAAATTTAAGCCCCATGCTGGGTGGAAAGGTTACTTAAAAATAAAACCTTTAAACAAAGAAAACTGGAAACAATCCAATACCCATCAGCAAGTGTGTGTAAAAGCAAGTTGCATAGCCCCACAGTAGAATATTACTCAGCAATCAAAAGGAATGAACTTTTTTTGCTATGAAAATAGGTTTGGAAAGCAGGTAGTTTCTTCTAGTTGGTAAGGAATGCTTAGTTCTGATAAACAAATCTGGAGCTAGACAAACAATGCTTCTTGAGTGAACAGCTAAATGAAAAGGGAGCTCATTTCCCAAATGAGACAGCCTTTGGAAATATTTTTTATTGTGGAAAAATATACGTAACAATTTACCATTCTTAAGTGCACAATTCCATGGCATTAAACACATTCACAAGGTGTGCAGCCATCACTACCCGCCACCCCCCCCCCCCCCGCCATCTCTAGAACCTTTTCATCTT
Organism: Mirounga angustirostris; assembly: GCF_029215605.1. NCBI lineage: Eukaryota > Metazoa > Chordata > Mammalia > Carnivora > Phocidae > Mirounga > Mirounga angustirostris. Next base: position 88,292,820 of record NW_026991718.1, read on the forward strand.
CTGGAACCGAAACTCTGTATGCATTAAATGCTAACTCCCCACTCCCAACCCCAGCCCCTGATGACAACTGTTAAACTTTCTGAATACTCTAGGTTCCTCATAAAAGTGGAATCCTAGAATATTTGTCCTTTTGTGTCTGGCTTATTTCACTTCGTATAATGTCTTAAAGGTTCATCCACGTTGTGACATATGTCACAATTACCTTCCTTTTAAGGCTGAATAATATTCCATTGTGTATACATACCACATTTTCTTTGAGACAGTTTTATTTTTATTAGCGATGAGGAAATTTTTAAAAAAATTCTATGCTTGCACTGTTGATAAGATAGAAAAGCTATGTATTAAAAAAAAAGAAAAGCAGTATATTGATTTTTGTCAAAACATACCTTCCTACTATTTGTGCATTAGCTCTTATCGCCATCGAAAATCCAGGACTTGTGCTGTTCTGACCTGGGCCAGGAAGAGCAAAACCATATAAGATGCTAAAAAGATGTCATTACACTGGCCCCCTTTAGGAATGAGGCCAGAAGTTTATCTTCTTGCTTGTAACCAGTACTGCTTCCATAAATGAAAGAAAGGATACAGGAATAAGAGCCCTGAAGTGGGATCCGGAGGTTTCTGGAATTGGTTTTGTCCTGAAACCATGTCCTTCTTGGACCAAAGCAGACAGAAAACAGGACCAATAGGTGTGAAGAGGAAGGCAGGAAAGATGGAAGAAGCCCATGGTGCCCTTCCTGAGGAGCAGGAGTTCCCAGCACTGGCTTGGGTCCATAGTTTTGAACTAAATTTTTGCTGTGTGGAAGGGAAATGAAAAAATATGGATAGTGTAGAGAGTATCTCATAAAGGTAAATTTATATAGTGTTTGAATTCTGAGACAGTGTCCTTTGTATCTTTTTTGGCGTTAAAATGTTCTCTTCAGATTAGCTAGTTTTAGAAATCCTTACTTGGTAAAATTAAAAACTTGGCGACACTGTGTCAGTCCTCATTTTCCAGAAAATTATGCTAATTCATGACCTACAAAAATGCAGGTATCAATTTTTCTGTGGGGGGAGTCGGGGAGGGTGGGTAGGGGTTGGTTGAGAGGTGAATTGAGCCTACTGCTGACTCCAGGCTGTGACTCTGCCTATGAGGGCTGGTCACAGTGAGGCCCTGAGATCCGACGCCTGGCTGCCACCACTTAGGTGCAGCAGGCAGGTATGGGTCCACTGTGCTTAAATGCCTGTGTGGACCCAGTGGCCTGTGTGTAGGAGCGGAGGCTACCACACCAGGTCTTGGTCTGTGGCCCCTCAACAGTAGGAAGGCTGCGTTTGCAGAGCTTTTAAAACCACAGTCTTCCTGATTAGCCCACATCTCTTGTGTCCCAGATGCCACTGTCTTTCAAAAACAGCATTTGGCAAGTTGGTGTTTGCTGATGATGGGCGAAAGGAAGGTGAAGGAGAGTGTCGAGGCAGAACAGTCCCAAAGAAGTGAAGACAGGAAAAGGGAACAGTCAATAAAAGTAGGCACAGGAAGAATTAGTAAAAATAACATTCAGTACTTTGTACCAGATACCATCCTCTTCAGCACTTTGCATGTATTAACTTCTGAAATGTTCACAACTAACCTTATGAGGTGGGGTGTGTTATCCCAGATGAGGAAACTGTCCCCTGTAGTCTGTAGCTTGCCTGTGGTCTCACGGCCATTGCAGGCATTGCTGGGCAGGCCCAGGGCCTGTGCCCAACCACTCACTGTGCTCCTGCCTGTGTTGGGGCTGTCTCTCGTACACATGCTGTTAGAAGAGGGAAATAGTGTAAGTTGAAAATACTGGACCAGTGTCTCAGGAGGGAAACCAGGGCTTTACCCAGGGTGCTGCTTTCCTTCTCTGACCACATTAGTGGCCATGGCACAGTGCTAAGGGGTGGGCTTCTGAGGTCACAGGCCTGCCACAGAGCCTTTCCTCAGGTTGATGGCGTCCTTTGGGACCTTCTCAGTAGCTTAGCACCTCCCATCTTGTCAGTTTTGGAGTGGCTGGCAGGGTCTGGGTCCCTGCTGCAGAGGCTGTGGGGAAACCAGACCTCCAAGGAAAGCACTGCATGAAGCTCACCTTGTGAGCCCCTTCTGGCTCTCTGATGAGTGATTGTGAATCATAGGGACCTTCCAGGCATCAACATGGGGGACCACAAGCATTGAAGGGTGGATCTGTCCAGGATACCTGTAGTCAATTTAAGTACCAATTTCTATACTATCAGTGTGTACTCTTTTAATAAAGAGTCTGAAAGCTCAGTCTTCCCAGATAGGAAAATCTGAGCCTGGGTGGCTCAGTCAGTTAAGTGACCAACTCTTGATTTCAGCTCAGCTCTTGATCTCAGAGTTGTGAGTTTGAGCCCCACAATGGGTTCCATGCCCAGTATGGGGACTACTTAAAAAGAAAGTGGGTGTGGGTGAAAAAAGTGGGTGTGGGGGGGACAGGTTCACTTACATCTAAAAATAGTCCTTTGTTAAGGAGTTTACTTAGGGCTCTTTTAAAGAGCAGGTTTTCTCAGTGCAAATTTGTGAAGTGGCTCACTTTATCTATTTTCTAAATGCTGTGCACCCACCTCAGCTGTTTCATCCTGTGGGCACATCTGTTGTTCACTGAGTTTACAGTCTGGGACCTTACAGTGATGTACAGTCTTACGGTATGAAGGGAGTAACGTGTGACTCTTCTAGGTAGAAGCATTTCACAGCAGGTTGGGTTCTCCATGCCCTTCTTTCCAAAGCCATTTGTGGAGATGGTGACGTTGTAGAGTGCTGGAGCCTCCTGAAGTTTCCTGAGTGATGAGGGTCTGTGGACCCCTGACACCCTGTGCTGGACACAGAGCCAGAGCAAGAAAACCATGTCCATGTGCCACCAGATTTGCTGGGGGTTTGTGGCTGCAACATATTGTGGTCTGTTCCTGCTGATACAGTTGTGAAATCTTTGTTATTATGTAAAAGAAATATATGTAAAATTTTTTAAAATACCAAAGCATCTGCAGTGAGTTCTCTGTGCCCCACCTCTTCTTCCCTGACATGAACAGTTCCTCACAACATTGTAAGCCCTTCCACCCCCACACCATGTCTATGCATAGACACCCATTCTTTGTTCTTAACAACTGCATGTCATCCCAGTGTACAGCCCTATCCCCTATTATGGAGATAGAAAATCAGTATGCTGTGATCCATAGCTTTTGTATACACAAAACAGCAATTGGTTGTGAAGTATAAGGGAGGAGAAGACAAAAAATATCAACAAAAAAATAATCCTATAAGGATGCTTAGAAATATGCAAAATCCATAAGAGGGAACTTTTAAAACATTCCCAAAGCTCACAAAAGTAGGCTTGAACAAATGTAAGGACATATGTGTTCTTGAATAAGAAAGCCTAATCTCTCTAAATCAGATTATTCATTTAACAAGATTTCAAATAAAAATGCCAGGCTGTTTCTCTTGGGTTCTACACAAGCTGATTCTGAAGTTCAATGTAAAATGGTATGCAGGAGTGCCAGCAGAGAGAAGAGAGAGTGGTGAGTAGAGACTGGTCCATGTTGCAGAGCTCTGTTTTAGGAGTGTGGTAGTAACTTTGAGTAGCAAGCCAGTGAGACAGGACAAAAATTCCAGAAATAGTCTCAAATACACTTGGGCATTTAGGGTAAAGGTGAGATCATAAATGAGTGGGGTCAAAATTGATTTAGATTTTTAACAAAGGGTTTAGGGATAACTGGTAGCCATTTGGAATAAAATAAATCTGGATCCACATCTTAGACCATACACCAGGATCAAAGTTCAAAAGGATTAAATGTAAAAAAACCCAAAAGTACTAGAAGAAAACATGAGTGAAATTCTTTAGTCTTGCAATGAAGGTCTTTTTAATCAGAAAATTGAATTTTTTTTTTTTTTTGTATGTTAGTCACCATACAGTACATCATTAGTTTTTGATGTAGTGTTCCAAGATTCATTATTTGCGTATAATACCCAGTGCTCATTACAACACGTGCCCTCCTTAATACCCATCACTGGGCTACCCCATCCCTCACCCCGAAACCCTCAGATTGTTTCCCGGAGTCCATAGTCTCTCATGGTTTGCCTCCCCACCCTCCCTGGATTCCCACTCTTAGTTTTCCTTTCCTTCCCCTATGGTCCTCCACGCTATTCCTTATGTTCCACATATGAGTGAAGCCATATGATAATTGTCTTTCTCTGCCTGGCTTATTTCACTTAGCATAATCCCCTCCATTTCTATCCATGTTGATGCAAATGGTGGGTATTCATCCTTTCTGATGGCTGAGCAATATTCCATTGTATATATGAACCACATCTTCTTTATCCATCCATCTGTTGAAGGGTATCTCAGCTCTTTCCACAGTTTGGCTATTGCAGACATTGCTGCTATGAACATTTGGGTGCGTATGGCCCTTCTTTTCACTACATCTGTGTCTTTGGGGTAAATACCCAGTAGTGCAATTGCTGGGTCGTAGGGTAGCTCTATTTTTAACTTCTTGAGGAACCTCTGTACTGTTTTCCAAAGTGGCTGTGCCAACTTGCATTCCCACCAACAGTGTAAGAGGGTTCCCCTTTCTCCACATCCTCACCAATATTTGTTGTTTCCTGTCTTGTTAATTTTTGCCCTTCTAACTGGTGTAAGGTGGTATCTCAATGCGGTTTTGATTTGTATTTCCCTGATGGCTAATGATGTTGAACACTTTGTCATGTATCTGTTAGCCATTTGTATGTCTTCTTTGGAGAGTGTCTATTCATGTCTTCTGCCCATTTTTTGACATGATTATTTGTTTTTTGGGTGTTGAGTTTGAGAAGTTCTTTATAGATCTTGGATACCAGCTCTTTATCTGAAGGTTGAATTCTAGTAAAAGGTTTTATTTTATTTTTTTTAAGTATTTATTTATTTGACAGAGAGAGAGACAGTGAGAGAGGGAACACAAGCAGGGGGAGTGGGAGAGGGAGAAGCAGGCTTCCTGCCGAGCAGGGAGCCCGATGTGGGACTCGATCCCAGGACCCTGGGATCATGACCTGAGCCGAAGGTGGACGCTAATGACTGAGCCACACAGGCGCCCCTAGTAAAAGGTTTTAAAATAAATTTCACTTTATAAACGTGGAAAACATCTGCATGACATACCTAATGACAAAAGACAAGAACATATTTGCAGCTTATATAGATGAGCTAATTCCCCTAATAAAGAACTTCGAGTTATTGAAAAGAAAAAGGTCAAAACCAGTGGGAAAATGTGAGAAGGACATGTATAATTCATAGAGAAAAAATAACCATAACCCTTCAGTATGTGAAAGGGTGCTCAGTCACACTTATTCATAATTAGGGAAATCAAATTAAAACTATACCAAGGTGCCATTTCTCACCTATCAGATTGGCAAAAATGCATCTTCATCAACCACTTTGTTAGTGAGGCTTTGAGAGAGACAGGGATTTGTGAGAGTTGCCTCTTATAGGTGCATTTACTCTTTGATCTAACCATTTCCATCCTAGGACCGTCCTCTGTATACTTGCACATAAAAATTTTATGTGTACAGAATGACTCGTAGTGGCATTGATTGTTGGAAACCACCCGGAAGTTCAGCAGTGGGAGACTGGGTTAAGCACCTGTGCTGTATCAACCCAGTGAAAAACTATGGAGCTGCACAAAAGCTATCAACTGATATGGAGAAATTGCCTGGATATGATGTTGAGAGAGAAAAATCAAGGTGTAAAACAGTTTATAATGAGTAGCAGGCCACCTTTTGTATGAAAAGAAAGGAAAAAATGAGAACACGTACATGTATTTGCATAAGGAAACACTGGAAGGAAAAATAGGTAGCTAATAAAAATGATTATCTGGGCACTAGGTGGGACAGGATGCATGGAGACAAGTTGGCAGTGAGACTTCATATTTAGTTTTATTTCTTTTTAACTATTTAATATATGACCTCAAAAAATTATTGGTGAGCTGAAAGTAAAAATGAGCATGCAGCATGTAATCTCATATTAGTTAGGATGACACTAGCTACTTTACCAAATCAATAGGACAGCAGACACCCATGCCTTGACTCACATTACCTTGGTGAGCTCTGTGCATGTAGACCTACCTGCTCCTCAGGTGGGATAGGAATATAGTCCCAACTGGGTAGCCACCTCCCACCACCAGCTTTACCCTGGAGGAGAGTGAGTGCAAACTTTTGGTGGTCTGCTAGCTGTCTCCACCACAGACCCTAACTTTAAAAGATATAGTCAGTATGGAATCAAGCTTATACAGACATACTACATTAGTACATTGACAGTGGTTGTTTAGGATCATGTGATATGAGGTGACTTTTATTCTCTTTTTAATGCTTTTTTGGCACCTTGCAAATTTTCTACATTTATCTGTTAAATCAGGGAAGGCATAGAGCTATGAAAAAGTAATCCCTGTTGAATATGGCAAGTATATTCCCTTTCCGTCTCAGAAACTGTTGCAGAGAGGATGTCTGTGTAGAATCTTCCTGACATACTGGGATGATGGAGTCCATGCAGTCACCCCTTCAGAGTGGGGATGCTCAATCAGAGAGCAGGTCCCACTGAGTGTTTGCTCACATTGACCTCATTGGTATTGTCAGTTTCTTATTCTTTGCAAATAACATGGGGAAAGATGGAATTTCATTGTTTTATTTCTACATGTTAACTTAATGTTACTTGTTTTGATAATAGGAAGTATCTTATAATAGCTGTGTAGCCCTTTATATCTGAAGATAAATTTCCAGAATATTGCTTCATTGTGAGTTTTAACTTGTTTGGTTCAAATAAAAATGGAAGAAAAATTATTTCAAGAGCTTTTTCTGTGAAGTCTCAAGATGGCCTTAACTAAGGGCTGGATGGCATGGTCTTGGGGCATTCAGTCTGCTGTTGTTACCTGCCCTGTGAAGTTCAGCAGCAGGAGGCTTGTCCACTAGGGTGTAGAGGTTCTCATGTGGTGGGAAATGCTTATGTTGTGTCTTCTAAAGCTGCTATTTATTTAAAAGATTTGTATTTATTTGTCAGAAAGAGAGAGAGAGAGCACAAGCAGGGGAAGCTGCAGGCAGAGGGAGAAGCAGGCTCCCCGCTGAGCAAGGAGCCTGATGTGGGACTCGATCCTAGGACCTTGGGATCATGACCTGAGCCGAAGGCAGCCGCTTAACTGACTGAGCCACAGGCGCCCCTAAAGCTGCTTTTTATACCTTCATATTCCAGTTTTGTTGACAAGTCTGCCATCTACTGCACTTAAATCTTTTTTTTTTTTTTTTTTAAGATTTTTTATTTATTTATTTGACAGAGAGAGACACACACAGCGAGAGAGGGAACACAAGCAGGGGGAGTGTCAGAGGGAGAAGCAGGCTTCCCGCCGAGCAGGGAGCCCGATGGGGGGCTCGATCCCAGGACCCTGGGACCATGACCTGAGCCGAAGGCAGATGCTTAAGGACTGAGCCACCCAGGCACCCCCTTAAATTAAATCTTGATCGAAGACGACAATCTCATCAACCAACGTTATAATGAAAAGTAAAGTGTTAATTAATCAGTGTTTTATTTACTGTTTGTTGTATAGTAGATGTTTGATAAATATTTGGTAAATGAGTGGAAATTCAAGTGAAGAAACAAGACTTTTCATCTGCTCTCACCTGTACCATAAAATATTATTCTGAATGTTGTAGATAATGTGGGAAGATGAAAAGTTAAAAGATAAACCTATAAGGAAGAGCCAAAATTATCATTGCTTGCTTACAGATGATAACTACCCATCTGGAAAACTCCAATAAAAATCAACTAGAAACTTCTCAGAATTAATGGAGCTCAGCAAGATTTTCAAATGCAAACTAATAAACAAACAAACCAATTAATGGCTTTCTTATATACTAGTAACTAACCAGCTGGAAAAATGTAACTATTTTATAGTAGCAACAAAAAATATATAGTATCTAAGAATAAGCATAAGAAATATGTAGAATGTTTATCAATAAAATTATTCAACTTTACTGAAAGCATAACATAATGCTTGCTTAAGTGGAATTTTGTTTTTAGATAAGAAGCTACATATGGGGGCGCCTGGGTGGCTCAGATGGTTGAGTGTCTGTGTTTGGCTCAGGTCGTGATCCCAGGGTCCTGGGATAGAGCCCTGCGTCGGGCTCCCTGCTCAGTGGGGAGCCTGCTTCTCCCTCTCCTCCCCGCTCATGATCTCTCTCTGCTCTTTTTTGTTATCTCTCTCTCTCAAATAAATAAATAACACTTTAAAAAAATAAAAAAGCTACATAGTGAAAAGATGCTTCTTTTCCAAATTTAATGCAGATCTATCCGGATCTGTCTGCCTCAGTTGTCCTTTAGGGAAGGCAGGATGCAAGGCTATGAGTGAGTCTTGGGCACATAGGGCTTCCGTGGTTGCAAATGGCAAGCTGTAGTGTAGATCAGAGACTGGGCATTTGACAAAAGGACAGTCAGAGGTGTGAGGCTGCCCTACATTTTTTGCTCCTGAGCACACCATGGCGCGTCTCCAGCTTCCAGCTCTCTGGGAACAGAGCAAGAAGGCTGGGGACTTTCAACATGCTTTTCTAAATTTTCATGTATTTTTCTGCATTTAACGTAACTGACCCTCTGCAGTCCAGAAACCTGTGTACCTTTCACAGAGAATCAACTTTCAGCCTTTTGGTGGGATAGAACAGTGGCCCCACTCTAATCAGTGAGGTGGGGGTCTAGAGGGGTTTTTCCAAATTGTCCTCCTGATTGGGGTCCCAGCCTGAGCCCCTTCCACATGCACCTGGAGCCACTGGCTCACATGTCTTATGTCCCTGCATACTGCCTTAGGACATTCCTGGAGGTATCAGCTGAATTCCCAGGACTCCTGCTTTCTAACTTCTAAAATATTGGTGTCATTGCTCTCATTCTTTGCCCCTAGGGTTTTATGCTTTTTACAACAAACTGTGTTGTCATTTTAGTGGGGGTTTGGGAGAGAACAGTTAAATCTACCATCTTTAGCTGTATAATGTGTGTTCAAAGTGGCATTAGATAGAGAGAAACTATCGGGTGACTATTTAGGATATAAACTCAGAGCCCTACCTCCCACCCTGTGCCAAGATACAGCCCACATGGATTAAATGTGAAGTTCCAAGCCCTAAAAGACAAATGAATATATTTATGCAGTCTCAAGGGCGGAGAAGAACATCTATCTATAAAGTAGAGGAAGAAATCATAAAGAAAAAGGCTAATATGTAAGAATATTTTATGTAAGAATACATATGTATATATGTAAGAATGTATTTTATGTAAGAATACATAAAAATTAGAAGTTATCCTATAATTGGGAATAAGAGGCACAGCAACAAGGAATATAGTCAGTGGTACTGTAATGGTGTATGGTGGCAGATGGGAGCTACAGTTGTCGTGAGCACAACATAACACATAGAGATGTTGAATCACTGTTGCACACCTGAAACTAATGTAATACTGTGTGTCAAATTTACTCAAAAAATTTTTTTAAAAGAAAAAAAATGAAATTCTCCTGTAATTAAAAAAAGATTCCTGGGCGCCTGGGTGGCTCGGTTGAGTGACTGCCTTCAGCTCAGGTCATGATCCTGGAGTCCCGGGATCAAGTCCCGCATCGGGCTTCCTGCTCGGCAGGGAGTCTGCTTCTCCCTCTGACCCTCCTCCCTCTCATGCTCTCTGTCTCTCATTCTCTCTGTCTCAAATAAATAAATAAAATCTTTAAAAAAAAAAAAAGATTCCTAATAAAAAGACAAATGATAAGTAGAGGGAAATGCTTTTAAATATGTAAAATGTCAGACAAAGGGGTAATATCCTTAATAAATGATTGTAAGAGAAGAGTCCAGAGGCAAGGGAAACAAAAGGAAAAATAAACTTTTGGGACTTCATCAAGATAAAAAGCTTTTACACAGCAAAGGAAACACTCAACAAAACTAAAAGGCAGCCTATGGAATGGGAGAAGATATTTGCAAATGTCTTATCAGATAAAGGGCTAGTATCCAAAATCTATAAAGAACTTATAAACTCAACACCCAAAAACCTCAAAAAATCCAGTCAAGAAATGGGCAGAAGACATAAACAGACATTTCTCCAAAGAAGACATAAATGGCCAACAGACACATGAAAAAATGCTCAACATCACTTGGTATTAGGGAAATACAAATCAAAACCACAACGAGACACCATCTCACACTAGTCAGAATGGCTAAAATTAACAACTCAGGAAACAACAGATGTTGGTGGGGTTGCAGAGAAAGGAGAACCCTCTTACATTATTGGTGGGAATGCAGAGTGCAGCCACTCTGGAAAACAGTATGGAGGTTCCTCAAAAAATTAAAAATAGAACTACCCTATGACCCAGCAGTTGCACTAAGTATTTATCCAAAGGATACAAACAGTGATTTGAAGGGGCACAGTGAGGTGTGGGGGGTTCCATTTATTTTATTTTATTTTATTTTTTAATTTTATTATGTTAATCCCCATACATTACATCATTAGTTTTAGATGAAGTGTTCCATGATTCATTGTTTGTGCACAACACCCAGTGCTCCATGCAGAATGTGCCCTCCTCAATACCCACCACCAGGCTAACCCATCCTCCCACCCCCCTCCCCTCTAGAACCCTCAGTTTGTTTTTCAGAGTCTATCGTCTCTCATGGTTCCTCTACCCCTCCGATTTCCCCCGCTTCATTCTTCCCCTCCCGCTACCTTCTTCTTCTTCTTCTTTTTTTTTTTTTCTTAACATATATTGCATTATTTGTTTCAGAGGTACAGATCTGAGATTCAACAGTCTTGCACAATTCACAGCGCTTACCAGAGCACACACCCTCCCCAGTGTCCATCACCCAGTCACCCCATCCCTCCCACCCCACCCCCCAGTCCAACAACACTCAGTTTGTTTCCTGCGATTAAGAATTCCTCCTATCAGTGAGATCATATGATACATGTCTTTCTCTGTTTGACTTATTTCACTCAACATGATACCCTCCAGTTCCATCCACGTCATTGCAAATGGCAAGATCTCATTCCTTTTGATGGCTGCATAATATTCCATTGTATATATATACCACATCTTCTTTATCCATTCATCTGTCAATGGACATCTTGGCTCTTTCCACAGTTTGGCTATTGTGGACGTTGCTGCTATAAACATCGGGGTGCACGTAGCCCTTCGGATCCCTACTTTTGTATCTTTGGGGTAAATGCCCAGTAGTGCAATTGCTGGATCATATGGTAGCTCTATTTTCAACTTTTTGAGGAACCTCCATACTGTTTTCCAGAGTGGCTGCACCAGCTTGCATTCCCACCAACAGTGTAGGAGGGTTCCCCTTTCTCTGCATCCCCACCAACATCTGTCGTTTCCTGACTTGTTAATTTTAGCCATTCTGACTGGTGTGAGGTGGTATCTCATTGAGGTTTTGATTTGGATTTCCCTGATGCTGAGCGATATTGAGCACTTTTTCATGCGTCTGTTGGCCATTTGGATGTCTTTGAAAAAATGTCTGTTCATGTCTTCTGCCCATTTCTTGATTGGATCATTTGTTCTTTGGGTGTTGAGTTTGATGAGTTCTTTTTTTTTTTTTTTTTTTTAAGATTTTATTTATTTATTCATGAGAGACAGAGAGAGAGAGGCAGAGGGAGAAGCAGGCTCCCTGCCGAGCAGGGAGCCCGATGCGGGACTCGATCCCAGGACCCTGAGATCATGACCTGAGCCGAAGGCAGACGCTTAACCATCTGAGCCACCCAGGCGCCCTGATGAGTTCTTTATAGATTTTGGATACTAGCCCTTTATCTGATATGTCATTTGCAAATATCTTCTCCCATTCTGTCGGTTGTCTTTTGGTTTTGTTGACTGTTTCCTTTGCTTTGCAGAAGCTTTTTATCTTGATGAAGTCCCAATAGTTCATTTTTGCCCTTGCTTCCCTTGCCTTTGGCAATGTTTCTAGGAAGAAGTTGCTTCGGCTGAGGTCAAAGAGGTTGCTGCCTGTGTTCTCCTTTAGGATTTTGATGGACTCCTGTCTCACATTGAGGTCTTTCAACCATTTGGAGTCTATTTTTGTGTGTGCTGTAAGGAAATGGTCCAGTTTCATTCTTCTGCATGTGGCTATCCAATTTTCCCAACACCATTTGTTGAAGAGACTGTCTTTGTTCCATTGGACATTCTTTCCTGCTTTGTCGAAGATCAGTTGACCATAGAGTTGAGGGTCCATTTCTGGGCTCTCTAGTCTGTTCCATTGATCTATGTGTCTGTTTTTGTGCCAGTACCATACTGGCTTGATGATGACAGCTTTGTAATAGAGCTTGAAGTCCGGAATTGTGATGCCGCCGGCTTTGCTTTTCTTTTTCAATATTCCTCTGGCTATGCGGGGTCTTTTCTGGTTCCATACAAATTTTAGGATGATTTGTTCTATTTCTTTGAAAAAAGTGGATGGTATTTTGATGGGGATTGCATTGAATGTGTAGATTGCTCTAGGTAGCATTGACATCTTCACAATATTTGTTCTTCCAATCCATGAGCATGGAACATTTTTGCATTTCTTTGTGTCTTCCTCAATTTCTTTCATGAGTATTTTATAGTTTTCTGAGTCCAGATCCTTTGTCTCTTTGGTTAGATTTATTCCTAGGTATCTTATGGTTTGGGGTGCAATTGTAAATGGGATCGACTCCTTAATTTCTCTTTCTTCTGTCTTGTTGTTGGTGTATAGGAATGCCACTGACTTCTGTGCATTGATTTTATATCCTGCCACTTGACTGAATTCCTGTATGAGTTCTAGCAGTTTTGGGGTGGAGTCTTTTGGGTTTTCCACATAAAGTATCATATCATCTGCAAACAGTGAGAGTTTGACTTCTTCTTTGCCAATTTGGATGCCTTTGATTTCTTTTTGTTGTCTGATTGCTGTGGCTAGGACTTCCAATACTATGTTGAATAGCAGTGGTGATAGTGGACATCCCTGCCGCGTTCCTGACCTTAGGGGGAAAGCTCTCAGTTTTTCCCCATTGAGAATAATATTTGCTGTAGGTTTTTCATAGATGGCTTTTATGATATTGAGGTATGTACCCTCTATGCCTATACTCTGAAGAGTTTTGATCAAGAAAGGATGCTGTACTTTGTCAAAAGCTTTTTCTGCATCTATTGAGAGGATCATATGATTCTTGTTCTTTCTTTTGTTAATGTATTGTATCACATTGATTGATTTGCGGATGTTGAACCAACCTTGCAGCCCAGGGATAAATCCTACTTGGTCGTGGTGAATAATCCTTTTAATGTACTGTTGGATCCTATTGGCTAGTATTTTGGTGAGAATTTTTGCATCCATGTTCATCAGGGATATTGGTCTGTAATTCTCCTTTTTGATGGGGTCTTTGTCTGGTTTGGGGATCAAGGTAATGCTGGCCTCATAAAACGAGTTTGGAAGTTTTCCTTCCATTTCTATTGTTTGGAACAGTTTCAGAAGAATAGGTATTAATTCTTCTTGAAATGTTTGGTAGAATTCCCCTGGGAAGCCATCTGGCCCTGGGCTTTTGTTTTTTGGGAGATTTTTGATGACTGCTTCAATTTCCTTAGTGGTTATAGGTCTGTTGAGGTTTTCTATTTCATCCTGGTTCAGTTTTGGTAGTTGATACATCTCTAGGAATGCATCCATCTCTTCCAGGTTATCTAATTTGCTGGCATAGAGTTGCTCATAACATGTTCTTATAATTGTTTGTATTTCTTTGGTGTTGGTTGTGATCTCTCCTCTTTCATTCATGATTTTGTTGATTTGGGTCATTTCTCTTTTCTTTTTGATAAGTCTGGCCAGGGGTTTATCAATCTTGTTTATTCTTTCAAAGAACCAGCTCCTAGTTTCGTTGATCTGTTCTACTGTTCTTTTAGTTTCTATTTCATTGATTTCTGCTCTGATCTTCATTATTTCTCTTCTCCTGCTGAGTTTAGGCTTTATTTGCTGTTCTTTCTCCAGCTCCTTTAGGTGTAGGGTTAGGTTGTGTACTTGAGACCTTTCTTGTTTCTTGAGAAAGGCTTGTATTGCTATATACTTTCCTCTTAGGACTGCCTTTGCTGCATCCCAAAGATTTTGAATAGTTGTGTTTTCATTTTCATTGGTTTCCATGTATTTTTTTAATTCTTCTTTAATTTCCTGGTTGACCCATTCATTCTTCAGTAGGATGTTCTTTAGCCTCCATGTATTTGAGTTCTTTTCGACTTTCCTCTTGTGATTGAGTTCTAGTTTCAAAGCATTGTGGTCTGAAAATAGGCAGAGAATGATCCCAATCTTTTGGTACCGGTTGAGACCTGATTTATGACCTAGGATGTGATCTATTCTGGAGAATGTTCCATGGGCACTAGAGAAGAATGTGTATTCCGTTGCTTTGGGGTGGAATGTTCTGAATATGTCTGTGAAGTCCATGTGGTCCAGTGTGTCATTTAAAGTCTTTATTTCCTTATTGATCTTTTGCTTAGACGATCTGTCCATTTCAGTGAGGGGGATGTTAAAGTCCCCCACTATTATTGTATTGTTGTCGATGTGTTTCTTTGCTTTTGTTATTAATTGCCTTATATAATTGGCTGATCCCATGTTAGGCGCATAGATATTTACAATTGTTAAATCTTCTTGTTGGATAGATCCTTTAAGTATGATATAGTGTCCTTCTTCATCTCTTAGTACAGTCTTTGGTTTAAAATCTAATTTGTCTGATATAAGGATTGCCACCCCAGCTTTGAAAGATAGGAATTTAGTGCCATTGTATTGCCTGTGAGGTGACTGTTACTGTATATTGTCTGTGTTCATTTCTGGTCTATGTTGCTTTTAGGCTCTCTCTTTGCTTAGAGGACCCCTTTCAAGATTTCCTGTAGGGCTGGTTTTATGTTTGCAAATTCCTTTAGTTTTTGTTTGTCCTGGAAGCTTTTTATGTCTCCTTCAATTTTCAATGACAGCCTAGCTGGATAGAGTATTCTTGGCTGCATATTTTTCTCATTTAGTGCTCTGAATATATCCTGCCAGTCCTTTCTGGCCTGCCAGGTCTCTGTGGATAGGTCTGTTGCCAATCTAATGTTTCTACCCTTGTAGGTTACATATCTCTTCTCCCGAGCTGCTTTCAGAATTTTCTCTTTGTCTATGAGACTCGTAAGTTTTACTATTAGATGTCGGGGAGTTGACCTATTTTTATTGATTTTGAGAGGGGTTCTCTGTGCTTCCTGGATTTTCATGCCTGTTTCTTTCCCCAAATTAGGGAAGTTCTCTGCTATAATTTGTTCCATTATACCTTCTGGCCCTCTCTCTCTTTCTTCTTCTTCTGGGATCCCAATTATTCTAATGTTGTTTCGTCTTATGGTATCGCTTATCTCTCTAATTCTGCCCTCGTGTTCCAGTAGTTGTTTATCTCTCTTTTTCTCAGCTTCTTTATTTTCCATCATTTCATCTTCTATATTACTGATTCTCTCTTCTGCCTCATTTATTCTAGCAGTTAGCACCCCCATTTTTGATTGCACCTCATTAATAGCCTTTTTGATTTCTACTTGGTTGGATTTTAGCTCTTTTACTTCTCCAGAAAGGGTTTCTCTAATAACTTCCATATTTTTTTCAAGCCCAGCTAGTATCTTTAAAGTGATGATTCTGAACTCTAGATCTGACATCGTACTAATGTCCGTATTGAGTAGGTCCCCTGAGTCGGTACTACCTCTTGTTCTTTTTGTTGAGGTGATTTCCGTCTCGTCATTTTGTGCAGAGGAGAATAGATTAATGAGAGAACAAAATGCTAGCAGAGTAACCACGTCCCCAGAAAATATACTTTAAACAAATCAGAAAAGACCTGAAGCAGTGGGATAAGAAAGGGAAAGAGAGAAAAAAGAAAAAGATAAAGATAAAAACAAAAACAAACAAAACAAAACAACAACAACAAAAGAAAAAGCAGAATGTGATCAAATATGATCTATATGGTATATAGATCAGTGCCACACACTAGATTTGGGGTGTATTTTGGTCTTTTAGAAGAAAGTGCCTCCCAAAATTTTAAAGAAAGAAAAACTTATATATGTACAAAAATAAGGGTTGATATGATGAAGGGATGGAATATGACTGTAAAAATGGAAATTATAAAAAATTTTATAAACGGAATTGATAAGAAGTTGTTTGAAAAAAGAAAGAGGAGGATTTAAAAAAAGAAAAAAGAAAAAGAAAAAAAAAGGGAGAGGATGTGATCAGGCAGGGGAATAGAAAACACCATATACTAGAGATTTAGGGTATATTTTAATCTGTTAGAAGAAACTATCTCAAAATTTTAAAGAGAGAACAACTTATATATATAAGCCAAAAATATGGGTAACTACTATGAAGGGATAGAATATGACTCTAAAAATGAAAAATAAAAATGTTTTTTTTAAAAAAGGGATTGATAAGATGTTGGTTGAAAAAGGGAAAAAGAAAAATTCAAAAAGAAATAAAAAGACAAAAAGACACTTAAAAAAAAATTAACTTTAAAAGACTAAGGAATCGTGGTAAAAAAGCCATGAATTCTATGTGCAGTATTCCCCTAGCGCTGGAGTTCTGCCGTTCTCATTGATCGGTAAACTTGGTCTTGGCTGGCTGTTCTCGCTGATCTTCTGGGGAGGGGCCTGTTGCCGTGGTTTCCAAATGTCTCTGCCGGAGGCGGAATAGCCCCGCCCTTGCGCCCTCCCGGCTAAGTAATCTGCTCGGGTTTGCTCTCCGGGGCTTTTGTTCCCTGCGAGCTTTCCGTACAGCTTTGGAGGCGGAGAGTGAAAATGGCGGCCTCCCAATCTCCGCCCCGGAGGAGCCGAGAACTCAGGGCCCGCTCCTCAGTGAGCCCCCAGAGAAAAGCCGCCAGTCACTCCCGTCTCCCCAGTCTCCGGCCGCACTCCGTGCTCACCCGGCCTGCGACTGCGCGCCTCTATCTCTGGCACCCTACCCCGGGTGGAGTCTCCAAACCCAGCAGATCCCTGCGGTGCGCTCCTGCGCGGCTCCTCCCGGGGGAGGAAGGTGAGTCTCCCCGGATCTGCCGCTTGTTGGGTCCCTGCTGGAGGAGCAGGGGCCCTACTGTGCCGCGGATCACGGTTTATGGCAACCCCGAGCTGAGAGCCCGCGCCTGGGCTCCGCCTCTGCAGCCGGCTTCCCTGCTCCGTTACCTGGGAGCTCTGCCTCACTCAGGCACCCCCGGTCTTTCTGTGACCCCGAGGGTCCTGAGACCACACTGTCCCGGAGGTCTCCCCCCCCCCCCCCCCCCCCCCCCCCCCCCCCCGCTTAGCCACCAGAGTGACGTCCCTCAGCGGAGCAGACTTTTAAAAGTTCCGATTTTGTGCTCCCCGGCTCTATCACTTGCCAGAAGCGGCTGACGGAGGCCCCCCCCCCCCCCCGCCGTCTAGCCTCCCGAATATCGCCGTGGATTCACTTCTCTGCACGTCCTACCTTCTAGAAAGTGGTCGCTTTTCTGATGAGAGAGTTGTTGCTCTTCTTTTCTTCGATCTCCTGTTGGGTTTGTAGGTGTTCAGAATGGTTTGATCCCTATCCAGCTGAATTCCTGAGAGGAGACGAAATCCAGGTCTCCTACTCCTCCGCCATCTTGCTCCGCTGGGGGGTTCCATTTAGGTGGTTCTTTCAGAAGGTCAGGGAATTGGTCTGAAAGTGGAGTGTGTTCACCCAGGGAGTATGTGAGACATAGTCAGTGGGGTATGGAAGGAAATTTTGGGACTTCTAATCATATTTATATTCAGAAATTAACCAACATACACATGCAGACCAATTATACATGTGTATAATTTAGTAAGTACATATATATGGAGGGCATGCTCCAAATAAATGCTGATGGAATGTGTAATCATAAAAGTTTGGGCCCACTGCTCTGGGCAAGATGTGTTGTTGGCCTGCCCCAGAGAGATAGCATTTGGGTGGTTAGAGGCAGATGGAATTGAGATGTATTTTGGAGACTTGGTATGGGTTGCAAGTGGAGGTAGGCGCGAGGAGGGAGTGTTGGGAATGGCTCCTGGGGACCTGCTGTGGGCCTTGGGCACATGGTGTTTGCTGAGGTGGAGAACCTGGAGGAGAAGCAGATTTAGGGGAGGAGAGGGTTGAAGATCAAGAACATGGTTTTGGACATGCTAATTTGAGTGGCCTGTGAGACTCCAAACAGAGATGCTGAGGAGACTGCTAAGTCCTTCAGGCTCCACGTTGTTGGTCTTATCTGAGGGCCCCCTGGCAGGGAAAGAGTATTGGTCAGAACAGACCAGGTCATGCTGCAGAACCCCTGCCTCTCAGGAGTGTTTCTCACTTCCATTGCATGTCTGCCGCTCCTAAAGCCTCTTCTTGCTAACATTTCCTTAGTCTCTAACTTTCAATGGGGTAGGGATGTGCATCCTACCATGGACCCAGTAGGCGGAGAACCAGAGATAATTGGTGAGCAGCTCCGGCCACTGCCAGTAATTCTGCAGAGGAACTCATGGGCCCACCGTCTTTGACAGATGACAGTGGGGGAGAACCAGGCATGCGTAGCAGAGAACACCGCGCCCTCCTGGCCTTCACTTGGCTTAGGGCATGCCCCGGAGGGACTCAGGCAGAACTTCTCAAGGAAGGTCCTTTGAGTCAGGAGAAGGTGCAAGTATCCTCAGGCCCAAGGGCTGCAGGAGAAGCCAGGAGAGTCCGACTGGGAGCTGTCGGGGCTGGGCGGAGACCACTCCTGAGGAGACTGCTGACCCCACAGCAAGACCTGTGCCTGGTTGTGGCCTAGCTTCCCTTCTGATGCTGCTGCACACTGCGTTACTGGAGTCCTTTCTGGGCATCAAACTACTGCTTTTAAGCACTGGTGTGGTTAAAGAGTAATTGTAATTTAAGCTACCAGAGCAAGAAATTAGAGCTTGGGTGGATGATTTGGCCAAGGAAGGGGCCCCTATCAGTGAGGGCCGGACAAGCCAGGATGTGTTCGCCTACTCCCAGACGCCACAGAGGCCCTCTCTGTTCAGGTTAACATTGCCTGCTCCATGTGCAAGACACTGAGCTAAGCATTTCACTTCCTTGCTCATTTACTCTGCACAAGGGGCCTTATAGGTAGATTGAAAACTGAGGCTCCAAGTGAGTTTGTCTAGGAGTCTGGCGAGTGAGGGGTGCCAGGCCAGCTCAGCCCTGCTCTGGTGCAGTGTCCACCCCAGAGGGAAACACGCTAAGGCCCCAACTGCCTGAGAGGGCTGTTTTGCTTAATTGGTGGGCCTCTCTTTGGGTCTTTGCCCAGTCTCTTCCCTCCTCTGGTAGAGGAATCACAGCAGTAGTAAGATGAAAAGCCAATGACTATCGAATGGGAGGTCAGAGGGGAAGCAGGCACCACTCCTGTACCACCCAACTCAGCAGGGCCTTCCGGATTCTCATGCGGTTTCCCGTAGCTGGAGAAGGTAGCTGCGGCCCTTTTGTGGAGGAGTGTGTGTTGTTCTTCTGTGGTGCATCTGAGGGATGCTTATGGAGGGGCCTGTGCAGGTGGAGTCAGTCCCCAGAGTGGTGCATGAAGGCTTCCGGTCCTGATTGTGGGGAGGTGAGCAGGTCTACGGCAGCAGGGCAGGCTGAGGTCATACCCCCAGGAAAGCCAGGGTGGCCATGTTCCCCACAGTTCTGGGTGTCAAAGCAATGGGTGGGAAAGCCGCTGTCTGGAAGCACACAGGCGTGACTTGAATAGAGAACCTTGCAAGCTCTGGGTGTTGACTGATACCTGGCATCCTGAGGGGAGTGTGAGGGCATGTGCCAGCTGCCCTGTGGAGGGCCCATGGGACGTGCAAACCTCAGCAGTTTCAGGGCCAGGAGCAGAGAGGAACCAGCAGGAAGATTACTGTGGGGGCCTGATCTTGGGGGTCTTTTTCCTTTTCTGTTTTGCAGATGCTATTTGACTGCAAGGTTCTGGATAATACACTTAAGGTATATTTTCCTTTTTCAGCTCTAAGTGCAGAAACTACATTTATATAAACAAGCTCGTTCACTCAAGATTTCCTCAATAAAGATCATCTGTGGGGCTTCCTTGACTCCTCAGTTTGGCTCTACTCTCTCAGGAGAGGGACTCTCCTTATCTACCACCAGTGTTTCATACTGTTACCCTCATTTCACAGCTCAGAGTGGGGGAAAAAGGACACTGCCTCCTTAAAGTATAACAGTTTTTATGTGGTGGCATGCAATCAGAGATCTTTTAAAAAAATAATGCCTTTTGAATTTGCTCAAAGAAAATATTTTGCTCTCTTAGCAGGGAATGGTAAA
The DNA here is from genome assembly GCF_029215605.1 of Mirounga angustirostris. Classification (NCBI taxonomy): domain Eukaryota; kingdom Metazoa; phylum Chordata; class Mammalia; order Carnivora; family Phocidae; genus Mirounga; species Mirounga angustirostris. The sequence continues at coordinate 88,313,044 of NW_026991718.1, forward strand.
AATAAAATTGAAGAAATGATAACTTCATCCAACAGGGAGCTTTTTTAGCTTGAGTTCAGAGACACAGCATTACGCCTTAAGCATGATAAACAACCTCATTCTTTTTTCAGTATTGCCCTTAAAATTGGGGATAGGAATCTGTGTTTTTTGTGTTTTTTTTTAAGATTTTATTTATTTATTTGACAGAGAGCGAGCAAGAGAGAGAGAGAGCACAAGCAGGGGGAGCCACAGGCAGAGGGAGAGGGAGAAGCAGGCTCCCCACCGAGCAAGGAGCCCAATGTGGGACTCGATCCCAGGACCCTGAGATCATGACCTCAGCTGAAGGCAGGCACTTAACTGACTGAGCCACCCAGGTGCCCCAGGAATCTGTGTTTTAACATCTTCATTTATTTAAAATCTTCCAGATTCCTTGTGAGAGGTCATAGCAGAGAATGAAAGTAAGCTTCTGCTAGTCCTGACAGAGTCTAAAACAGGTTCACTTCTTAATACTGGTTGGCTCAGAATATCCATCTGTAGCTGCTCAGAGGATGTAATAGCATTTCTTTGAGGGTGGGGACCTTGGGGAATGACTGTACCATTATTTTTTCTATCTCCTGGTCCAAGTACAAAGTCTTGGACAGCTCAGACCTCTTAGAAAAAAATAACGTCTCCATTGTTCAAAGCAGTTTAATTATGTTTGCATATCTCTTTAGAAGGCACAGAAGGAGAAGATAGAAAAGACAAAACAAAGTCAGATTAAGAGAAGGGACAGACATGTGATTGAGGCAGATTTCTAATTCTGAGCTGCAGGAGAGGCACAGAAGCAGACCAGACAAGTTCATTTGTTTACATATATATGTTTATATATATATTTATATATTTACTTATGTGTGTGTGTGTATAAAACCTTAATTTTTTCTGACAATACAGTCGTGTTTTACATAGGATTTTGTGGACTTAATTCTTTGGCTTGCAGGACTTCTGTGGTGTTGCCATGTTCCCCAGGCTGCTTGAGATCCTGTGCATCTGTATAAATGGTGTGACCCAAGAGTGGAGTGGTGGAGTCTGAAGGGTTTTCTATGTATAGTATCATGTCATCTACAAATAGTGAAAGTTTTATTTTTTCCTTACCAATTTGGATGCCTTTTATTTCTTTTTCTTGTCTGATTGCTGTGGCCAGGACTTCCAGTACCGTGTTGTATAAAAGTGGTGAGAGTGGACATCCTTGTCTTGTTCCTGATCATAGAAGAAAAGCTTTCAGTTTTTCCCCAATAAGGATGATGTTAGCTGTGGGTTTTTCATATATGGCCTTTATTATGTTGAGGTATGTTCACTCTAGATCTACTTTGTTGAGGGTTTTTACCAGGAATGGATGTTGTACTTTGTCAAGTGCTTTTTCTGCATCTATTGACAGGATCATATGGTTCTTCTCCCTTCTCTTATTGATGTGATACATCATGTTGATTGATTTGTGAATATTGAGCCACCTTGTATCCTGGGAATAAATTTCACTTGATTTTGGTGACTGATTCTGTTAATATATTGTTGCATTTGGTTTCCTAGTATTTTGTTGAGGATTTCTGCATCCTTGTTTGTCAGGGATATTGGCCTATAGTTCTCTTTTAGTGGAGTCTTTATCTGGTTTTGGTATCAGGGTAATGCTGGCCTCATAGAATGAATTTGGAAGTTTTCCTTCCTCTTCTATTTTTTGGAATAGTTTGGTAAGAATAGGTATTAACTCTTCATTAAATGTTGGGTAGAATTTGCCTGTGAAGCTATCTGGTCCTGGACATTTTTTTGTTGGGAATTTTTTTATTACTGATTTGATTTCTTTGCTGGTAACCGGTCTATTCAAATTTCTATTTCTTCCTGCTTCAGTTTTGGTAGGTTATATGTGTCTGGGAATTTATCCATTTCTTTTAGGTTGTCCAATCTCTTGGCATATAGTTTTCAATAATATCTTCTACAATTGTATTTCTATCATGTCAGTTGTTTCTCCTCTTTCATTCATGATTTTGTTTATATTATAGCACTCTCTCTCTCTCTTTTTTTTTAATGAGTCTGGCTAGAGTTTTATCAATTTTGTTGATGTTTTCAAAGATCCAGCACAGCTCCTGGTTTCATTGATCTGTTCTATGGTTTTTTTAGTTTCTTTTTTTTAAGATTTTATTTATTTATTTGACAGAGGGAGACAGCGAGAGAGGGAATACAAGCAGGGGGAGTGGGAGAAGGAGAAGCAGGTTTCCCGCCGAGCAGGGAGCCCGATGCGGGGCTCGATCCCAGGACCCTGGGATCATGACCTGAGCCGAAGGCAGACGCTTAACGCCTGAGCCACCCAGGTGCCCCGGTTTTTTTAGTTTCTATATCATTTATTTCTGCTCTCATCTTTATTTCCTCCCTTCTGCTGGTTTTGAGTTTTGCTAGTCTTATTTTTCTAGCTCCTTTAGGTGTAAGGTTAGGTTGTTTTTTTGAGATTTTTCTTGCCTCTTGAGTTGGCCTGTACTGCGATAAAATTCCCTCTTAGAACTGCTTTTGCTGTATCCCAAATGTTTTAGACTGTTGTGTTTTCATTTTCATTTGTTTCCAAGTAATTTTTGATTTCTTCTTTGATTTCTTGGTTGACTCATTCATTATTTTGTAGCATGTTATTTAACCTCCATGTATTTTTGGTCTTTCCAGATTTTTTCTTATGGTTGATATCCACTTTCATAGCAATTGGTCAGAAAAGATGCATGGTGTGACTTGATCTTTTCTAATTCATTGAGAATTGTTTTGTGTCCTAATATGTGATCTATTCTGGAGAACGTTCTGTATGCACTTGAAAACAATGAGTATTCTGCTGTTTTAGGATGGAATGTTCTGAATATGTCTTTTAAAACCAGTGTGTTATTCAAAGCCGTTGTTTCCTTATTGATTTTCAGTTTGGATTAGCTCTCCATTGATGTGAATGGGGTGTTAAAGTCCCCTATTATTGTATTACTGTTGATCAGTTCCTTTATGTTCGTTATTGTTTTATGTATTTAGGTGCGCTTTCATGGTGGGTGCATAAATATTTACAATTGTTATATCTCTTGTTGGATTGCCCCGTTTATTATTATATTGTGTTTCTTTGTTTTAGTCTAGTTTGTCAATATAAGTATTGCTACCCCGGCTTCATTTTTGACATCCATTTGTGTGGTAAATGTTTCTCCATCCCCTCACTTTTCAATTTGCAGGTGTCTTTCAGTCTGAAATGAATCTCTTGTAGGCAGGATATAGATGTGTCTTGTTTTTTTTACCCATTCTGTCACGCTGTGTCTTTTGATTGGAGTGTTTAGTCCATTACATTCAAAGTAACTATTGATAGACATGTATTTATTGCCATTATTTATTGTTTTGTCAGGCACTGGTATTTTGTGAACTTACCAGAAGATTCTAATATATAGCCAAGTGACTGTCACCAGAGTAACTTTCAGTGTAGTTGCTTGGTTGGAGGCACAGACTGTGAAATAGAAAAAAATTGTGGAAATCTATAGGCAGTGGGAGAAGTTGCTGATGGTTCTGCTCATTTTTCTGCTTTAATGATCATAGGGCAGTAATTCTCTGATCAAGGGTTCAGGTGCACAAACTAGGCATGGCATTGATTAGACAAAGGTGAAAGACAAGGTCTTAGTTGGAAGGAGTTCATTATGTTGGAGAAGAAGAAATCTTTCCTCTACCAGCTTAGATTTGAATGGTTGGGCCTGTGAGTTAACTGACAATGGACAGATTAACTGGAGAAAAGTTTATTATGCACGTGGGAGTACACTAAGGAGAGAGAAGCTTTTTCGAACAGCTAGAGGGAAAAGGTTTATACACTAGTTTAATAAAGGAAGGGGCAAGATTAGGATGAACCTTTATAGGATGGAAGAGGATTCTGATGAGCCCTGTTTACACAGTTTTTTTCAGAATATCCTGGTGCCCAGGGTCAGTCATCTACCTGATTTGAGACATCTCTGGAGGGGCAATTTGTGGCAGCTGACTCTCTTAAATCTCTGCTCCAGTCAGAGAGGGAAAGTTCAGATAAGATTCCTTTCTGCATCTGCTGTAGCTCCGATGTTTTCACTTTGAGGTGACCTTTTTTTTTTTTTTAAAGATTTTATTTATTTATTTGACAGAGACAGAGATAGCGAGAGCAGGAACACAAGCAGCGGGAGTGGGAGAGGGAGAGCAGGCTTCCCGCCAAGGAGGGAGCCCGATGTGGGACTCAATCCCAGGACCCTGGGATCATGACCTGAGCTGACGGCAGATGCTTAACGACTGAGCCACCCAGGCGCCCTTGAGGTGACCTTTAAGCCATTTCTGATGGGTCATCAGTCCCCACATTCCCTCCATTGCAACTTCCCAAGCAGTTTCCCAAACAAGGGGCTGGTTGCTTGCCGCAGAGAAAAGACTCAATATAGAGGTTGAGATAACAGATCTGCAAAGGAAGAAGAATATAGAACAAGGAAGCGAAACAGAAAACAAAGATTAATGGCTGGAGCAGATTATGAACCCAGCGTCTCAGTCCAGAGGGCAGTCAGTTGGGAGGATTTTTAAACACTGAGTTTGAGATAGTTTTAGGTGGTGGCGTGGAGGTGGCCGTGGCAACACAGTGGATTTCCTGGTTTGAAGTATCTTGGGCAGTGCTGTCCCATACACTATCTGTTACGGTGACAAGCCCTTTGGATCTTACATCAAGTTGATTGGCTTCAACTTGCAAGACTGCTTCCCATCCTTGGGGAAAGTGGAAACTACAAAACAATCTGGAGTTCCAATATGGGTATGGGCAGCCAGACTGTAGTTTTCAGTCACCCCATGTCAGGAAGGTGGGTGAAAAATCAGAAGTGTTGCATTGGAGGGTTGTAATCAAATATTAAATGAAACGGGGGTGGGGAATGGGTGGTGCCTGGTTGGCTCAGTTGGTAGAGCATGCGACTCTTGATCTCGGGGTTGTAAGTTCAAGCCCCACGTTGAGTGGAGAGATTACTTAAAATCTTTAAAGGAAACTGGAAGAATTAAGAATTTGGTAAGGACTGACAAAATTTGCAAGGGGCAGGATCCAGTCTGGTTTATGAGTAGATAATAAAAGCTCAGAGATAATGAACAGAACCAGAATCTGATAGCCCACAAAGTTTTCTGTTGAAACATAAAATTTTTTGATACAGTCACCGCCTTCTTTAATCAAGGATAATCAAAAGTAAGATGATTTTTCTTTACAAAATAATTAAGTTCTCATTAGATTTGGCCTGATTATTTGCAAAAGTTCAGCAAGAATACCAATTGAACAAATAGGCCTTTTAATTTAATTTAATTTTATTATGTTATGTTAATCACCATACATTACATCATTAATTTTTGATGTAGTGTTCCATGATTCATTGTTTGCATATAACACCCGGGGCTCCATTCAGTACGTGCCCTCTTTAATACCCATCACCAGGCTAACCCATCATCCCACCCCCCTCCCCTCTAGAACCCTCTGTTTGTTTCTGAGTCCATAGTCTCTCATGGTTCATCTCCCCCTCTGATTTCCGCCCCCTTCATTCTTCCCTTCCTGCTATCTTCTTCTTCTTCTTCTTTTTTTTTTTTAACATATAATGTATTATTTGTTTCAGAGGTACAGGTCTGTGATTCAACAGTCTTGCACAATTCACAGCGCTCACCATAGCTCATACCCTCCCCGATGTCTATCATCCAGCCACCCCATCCCTCCCACCCCACATAGGCCTTTTTAAGTTTGCTTTGCTAGAATTTTTTATAAGGAATCTCAGGTGAAACTTTTAAAAAACCACTCAAAGCTAGGAAGGCAAGCCAGGAACTGCAGTACCTATAGCTTTGGATGAATTCCTCTCTTCTCAAAGTCCCCAAAATAGCTTATGGTCCTTGGGCCTGCCAGATAGTGACCTGTAAGTCAGGCTGGGACCTTTTAAGTCAGGTACCAGGACTGTTTTTCCAAGAGAGCTTTGTAAGCATTGGCTCCAAAAAGTAGACCTTAGTTCCTTAAAGCTGTCTGGTTATATGTGATCATATGCATCATTCTCAAATATGACGTTCCAGTCAAACTGTAACTGTAACTGATGGCAAACGCTTTCAGAGAAGAACCAGTGTAAAACAACTATCTGTGAATGACAAACGACTTAAAATGGCCATGGTTAAAGATCGGATGAGAGTTCATTATAAAAAAACCATTGACAAGGAAATTTGGTTATTTGTATGACAGATAACGTTTAAAATCTTAACTAGAGTTATGACTGATTATACTAGGCATATACATTACATTATGCCAGGTATACATTACATCAGGACATATCATGGATAGTGAGGGCATTGATACATTTCTAGGAACTGCATACAGTTTCTGAAATACTTATATTACTAATATTTGCTTGCATAAATATAACTTAGGGAAGGTTAAACATCTTTTTTTTTTTTTTTAAGATTTTATTTGAGAGAGAGAGGGTGATGGAGATAGTGAGAGAGAGCACAAGCAGGGAGGAGGGAGAAGCAGGCTCCCGCTGAGCAGAGAGCCCAACGTGGGGCTCCATCCCAGGACCTTGGGATCATGACCTGAGCTGAAGGCAGATGATTAACCGACTGACCACCCAGGCACTCCTAAACATCTCTTCTTATCTGACAATGCTTCTATGCAACTCAACATATCAAACCTGTTTTTTTAAAGCTTTTATTTTAAGTAATCTCTATACCAAGCATGGGGCTTGAACTAATAACCCTGAGATCAAGAGTCGCATACTCTAGGACCCAAAACCTAGTTATTTTTTTTTTAATATTTTATTTATTTATTTGAGAGAGAGAATGAGATAGAGAGAGAGAGCATGAGAGGGGGGAGGGTCAGAGAGAGAAGCAGACTCCCTGCTGAGCAGGGAGACCGATGCGGGACTCGATCCCGGGACTCCAGGATCATGACCTGAGCCGAAGGCAGTCGCTTAACCAACTGAGCCACCCAGGCGCCCCAAAACCTAGTTATTTTTAACTCTTTCTACAAGGTAAAGAACAAGTCTTTGTGATTTTCCAAGGGCTCTCTGGGAAATCCCAAAGTCAGTTTGAGATCAAGATTTTATTTAAGATTTGATTTGGGGAAGGCAGACTATCACAAGTTGTCAAAAATGTCAAAAGGTTTGAACCCTTAGGTGGGGTGTGGCTCAGGGGGGCGCCTGGGTGGCTCGGTTAAGCGTCTGCCTTTGGCCCAGGTCATGATTCCAGGGTCCTGGAATCCAGCCCTGTGCCTGTGTCCCTGCTTAACAGGGATCCTGTTTCTCCCTCTGCCATTAGCGCCCCCCCCCACTTGTTCTCCCTCTCTCTCTCTTTCAAATAAATAAATAAATAAAATCTTTAAAAAAAAGGGGTTGAACACTTAGCTAAGTAGGATCTTAGGTCACTATGAAAGAATACATAGCTACTTATTTAAGCAAATTGACAGTAAAATAATTCAAAAATAGCTGTAGGATATAATAGTATTATAACAAAACAACCTTAGGTGTTTCGAAAATGAGAATACTTAGTTCTTTTAAGTGGTCAAAAATGTGATAAAGATGAAAATAAAGCACAGGAAGGTATTCTGACAAGACATAGAGTCTTTGTTTTCTAGGCAGATTACTTAAAATGTAAAGAAAAACCTTTTACAGTCCCTTATTAAGGGCATACTTATAGCCCAAGAAAATTTTAACAGTAAGAAACCAAACTCTAGTTTTGCATTCAGGTATTGTTGGTACTAAAGCTCATTTATAAATATATTCATCCAGTCTTAGCCAGCTTTGACCACACAACATGAAATTCCTTTTTGACAAAACTTCTACAACTTTCTGTATCCATTCAGGTTTTAATCCTGCTCTCCCCTTTTCTAATTCTGGAAAAATAAGTTGTTTTACTTTAGTGTAAAATTTACTCCCTAATTTTTTTTAATTTTATTTTTTAAGTAATCTCTATACCCAACATGGGGCTTGAACTCACAACCCCAAGATCAAGAGTTGCATGTTCTTCCCACTGAGCCAGCAAGGTGCCCCAGTAACTTTTAAACTTATAATAACAAATTTTATTTATTTATTTATTTTTAAAAGTGATCTCTGTGCACAACATGGGGCTGGAACTCACAACCCCAAGATCAGTAGTCTTCCAACTGAGCCAGCCAGGCACCCTGTTAAACTTGTAACAAATTTTATTTTATTTTATTTATTTTTATTTTTAAAGATTTTATTTATTTGACAGAGAGAGACACAGCAAGAAGAGGAAACACAAGCAGGGGGCAGTGGGAGAGGGAGAAGCAAGCCTCCCGCCAAGCAGGGAGCCCGATGCAGGGCTCCACCCCAGGATCCCGGGACCATGACCTGAGCCGAAGGCAGACGCCCAACGACTGAGCCACCCAGGCGCCCCAAACTTGTAACAAATTTTAGATGTCAACTTTAAAATGTGCAAAGAGATACACAATTAAAATTCTTATGAGTCAGACAACAAAAGCAATGGGAAAAGACTGGTCCAGATATTATCTGGAAACATGTTTAAAGAAAGAAAAACAGGTCCTCAAGTTCTTACATGCTTGCTAGTCTTGTCAGAGTGGAAGCACACCCCCCCTCCTGCACCTAGGCGGCGCGCTTGCCCCTCTGCAGGGCTGTGGGTACCGCAGCTTCGGGAGCCATGTTATGCAGAGCAGCGTAGGGACTGATAACCACCAGAAATGGTATAAAGATTACTTCAGAGTGTCAAATAAATAAATAAAATATTTTCTTAACATTTCCTTTTTTCTGGCTTTATTGTAAGAATATATTCTTACATTATAAATTATAAATTATAGTGTATAATACATATAACATACAAAATATAGGTTAATTGTTTATGTTATAGGTATAGCTTCTGGTCAATAGTAAGTTAGTAGTTAAGTTTTCAGGGAGTCAAAAGTTATTATCAGGTTTTTAAAAAAGTTTTAATCGGGGCTCCTGGGTGGCTCAGTCAGTTAAGCGTCTGACTCTTGATTTTGGCTCAGGTCATGGTCTCAGGGTCGTGAGATCCAGCCCTGCATTGGGCTCTGCTCTGGGAGTAGAGCCTCTCCGTCTCCTCCGCTCCACCCCTCCCCCCAAAAAAGTTATAATCAGGTTTTTGACTGCACAGGAGGTTGGTGCAGCTAATCCTCATGTTGTTTAAGGACCAACTGCACAAAATCAGTAGTATTTCTATACATTCACAATGAACAATAAAAACGAAATTAAGAAAACAGTTCTAGTTACAATAGTATCAAAAAGAAAAGATATCTTGAAATATTAAGTCTTCTCATAAAGGAACATACAATTTCATCATTATACCAAGTCTTACTTCATACTCCTGACTATAAAGTTCCATAGTTTTCTCATTTCCTGTGAAGACGATTATTGGAGAATTAAAAACATTCTTTTTTTCTAATTGTGGTATGGACCTTTTCCAACGCATATTTTAATTTGTAAATTCTGGTATGTAGGAAAGCTATTGGAGTTTATTTGGCAAATGGCCACTTTTTCATTCATTAATTTTTTATAGTTTTTCAGTTAAGTCTTTTGGATTTTGTCTGAAGACAACTATCAACTATTTTTTTCTCTTCCAGTTTTTATAGTTATATTCTGTATTTTCTCTTGCTTTATTAAATTACACTTCCAGAACAGTGTTAAATCATGCTGATAGTGAACATCATCTGTCTCTAGTGTCTTACTCCTCAGTCCTGCTTGTTTTGATTACTGGTTTGAGATATGAATATGATCTTGAGGGAATGTCCTTTTAAAATATTTGTTATTGGGACTGCATGTTGAACTTTATTAACCTTTTTAGTACCTCTCTTTTATCCTCCCACTATTCCTGTGGCCAATCCTTACGCTTCTGTAGTAAAACCTCTGTGGACATACTTTGTTAGTCTTATTGTGTTCCCTGCACTTGATTTTTATTTAATTGGTATAAAATATACCTAACATAAAATTTACCATTAAATGTACAAGTCAGTGGTATTAAATACATTCATATGGGTGACATCACCACTATCCATTTCCAGAATTTTTCCATCATCTCAAACAGAAACTTTGTACCCATTAAATATTAACTCCTCCTTCCCACCCCATACCCCACCTAGCCTCTGGTAAACAGTATTCTACTTTCTGTCTCTTTGAACTTGACTGTTTTAGGTACCTCATGTTAAGTGGAATTATAGAATATTTATCCTTTTGTGTTTGGCCTATTTAATGCAGCCTAATATTTTTAAGGTTCATGTATGTTGTATCAGAATTTTGTTCTGTTTTATGGCTGAATAATATTCCACTGTATGTGTGTATCACATTTTGTTTATCCAGTCATCTACTGAGGGAAACAGGTTGCTTCCATCTTTTAGCTGTTGTGAACATTGCTCTACAGGTATCTTGTTTGAATCCCTGTTTTCAGTTCTTCTGGGTATTTACTCAGGAGTAGAATTGCTGGATCATATGGTAATTCTGTGTTTAACTTTTTGAGGAACTACCAAGCTATTATAGCAGCTGCACTATTTTACCTTCCTACCTAATTTGCTTTTATATACAGGATTATTGCATCTCTTTGTATTTTCAAATTCATTGGTAATTTTCTTTGTGGGACTATATTGATTCTGTTTGTCGATTATACTAAAACCAGCTTTGATATTGAACATTCTCCCTCGTTTTCTGTGTTCTGCCACAAAGGGTACGCTATGATAATTACCTGTTTCCGAAAACTTATGGGGGGAGTGCCTGTCTGTCTTTCTGGGCTCAGTGTCGTTCAGGGATACAATTCTTTCTTGTTTTGTTTTGTTTTAATTTATTTTTAAATTTATTTTGTCATGTTAATCACCATACATTACATCATTAGTTTTTGATGTAGTGTTCCATGATTCATTGTTTGCGTATAACACCCAGAGCTCCATTCAGTATGTGCCCTCTTTAATACCCATCACCAGGCTAACCCATCCCCCCACCCCCTCCCCTCTAGAACCCTCAGTTTGTTTCTCAGAGTCCATAGTCTCTCATGGTTCGTCTCCCCCTCTGATTCCCCCCCTTCATTTTTCCCTTCCTACTATCTTTTTTTTTTTTTTTAATATATAATGTATTATTTGTTTCAGAGGTACAGGTCTGTGATTCATCAGTCTTACACAATTCACAGCGCTCACCATAGCGCATACCCTCCCCAGTGTCCATCACCCAGCGCCCCCATCCCTTCCGGCCCCCACCACTCCAGCAACCCTCAGTTTGTTTCCTGAGATTAAGAGTCTCTTATGGTTTGTCTCCCTATCTGGTTTCATCTTGTTTCATTTTTTCCTCCCTTCTCCTATGATCCTCTGTCTTGTTTCTGAAATTCCTCATGTCAGTGAGATCATATGATAATTGTCATTCTCTGATTGACTTATTTCGCTTAACATAGTACCCTCTAGTTCCATCCATGTCATTGCAAATGGCAAGATTTCTTTTTGTTTTTGTTTTTGTTTTTGTTTTTGTTTTGTTTTGTTTTTTACAGCTGCATAGTATTCCATTGTATATATATATATACCATATCTTTATCCATTCATCTGTTGATGACCATCTTGGCTCTTTCCATAGTTTGGCTGTTGTGGACATTGCTGCTATAAACATTGGGGTACATGTAACTCTTCAGATCACTACATTTGTATCGTTGGAGTAAATACCCAGTAGTGCAATTGCTGGGACATAAGGTACCTCTGTTTTTAACTTTTTGAGGAACCTCCATACTGTTTCCCAGAGTGGCTGCACCAGCTTGCATTCCCACCAACAGAGTGGGAGGGTTCCCCTTTCTCCGCATCCTCGCCAACATCTGTCGTTTCCTTGTTAATTTTAGCCATTCTGACTGGCTAAAGTTGAGGTTTTGATTTGGATTTCCCTGATGCCGAGCGATGTTGAGCACTTTTTCATGTGTCTCCTGGACATTTGGATGTGTTCTTTGCAGAAATGTCTGTTCATGTCTTCTGCCCATTTCTTGAGTGGATTATTTGTTCCTTGGGTGTTGAGTTTGATTTAGGTTCTTTATAGATTTTGGATACTAGCCCTTTATCTGACATATCATTTGCAAATATCTTCTCCCATTCTGTCGGTTGTCTTTTGGTTTTGTTGACTGTTTCCTTTGCTGTGCAAAAGCTTTTTATCTTGACAAAGTCCCAATACTTCCTTTTTGCCCTTACTTCCCTTGCCTTTGGTGATGTCTCAAGGGAGAAGTGGCTGCGGCTAATGTCAAAGAGGTTGCTGCCTATGTTCACCTCAAGGATTTTGATGGATTTCTGTCTGACATTTAGGTCTTTCATCCATTTTGAGTCTATTTTTGTGTGTGGTGTAAGGAAATGGTCCAGTTTCATTCTTCTGCATGTGGCTGTCCAATTTTCCCAACACCATTTGTTGAAGAGACTGTCTTTGTTCCATTGGACATTCTTTCCTGCTTTGTTGAAGATTAGTTGACCATAGAGTTGAGGGTCCATTTCTGGGGTCTCCATTCTGTTCCACTAATCTATGTGTCTGTTTTTGTGCCAGTACCATACTGTCTTGATGATGACAGCTTTGTAATAGAGCCTGAAGTCTGGAATTGGGATGCCACCAGCTTTGCTTTTCTTTTTCAACATTCCTCTGGCTATTCGGGGTCTTTCCTGGTTCCATACAAATTTTAGGATTATTTGTTCCATTTCTTTAAAAAAAGTTGATGGTATTTTGATAGGGCTTGCATTAAATGTGTAGATTGCTCTAGGTAGCATTGACATCTTTACAATATTTGTTCTTCCATTGATGAGCATGGTACGTTTTTGCATTTCTTTGTGTCTTCCTCAATTCCTTTCATGAGTATTTTATAGTTTTCTGAGTACAGATAATTTGCCTCTTTGGTTAGATGTATTCCTACGTGTCTTATGATTTTGGGTGAAGTTGTAAATGGGATTGACTCCTTAATTTCTCTTTCTTCTGTCTTGTTGTTGGTGTATAGAAATGCCTTTGTATAGAAATTATCTTTGGATTGATTTTATATTCTGCCACTTGACTGAATTCCTGTATAAGTTCTAGCAGTTTTGGGGTGGAGTCTTTTGGGTTTTCCACATCAAGTATCATATCATCTGCAAACTGAGAGTTTGACTTCTTCTTTGCCAATTCGGATGCCTTTGATTTCTTTTTGTTGTCTGCTGAGGCTAGGACTTCTAGTACTATGTTGAATAGCAGTGGTGATAGTGGACATCCCTGCCACGTTCCTGACCTTAGGGGGAAAGCTCTCAGTTTTTCCCCATTGAGAACGATATTCACTGTGGATTTTCCATAGATGGCTTTTATGATATTGAGGTATGTACTCTCTATGCCTATACTCTGAAGAGTTTTGATCAAGAAAGGATGCTGTGCTTTGTCAAATGCTTTTTCTGCATCTATTGAGAGGATCATATGGTTCTTGTTCTTTCTTTTATTAATGTATTGTATCACATTGATTGATTTGAGGATGTTGAACCAACCTTGCAGCCCAGGATAAATAATCCTTTTAATGTACTGTTGGATCCTATTGGCTAGTATTTTGGTGAGAATTTTTGCATCCACGTTCATCAAGGATATGGGTCTGTAATTCTCCTTTTTGATGGGGTCTTTGTTTGGTTTTGGGACCAAGGTAATGCTGGCCTCGTAAAATGAGTTTGGAAGTTTCTTCTTTAAATGTTTGGTAGAATTCCCCTGGGAAGCCATCTGGCCCTGGGCTCTTGTTTGTTGGGAGATTTTTGATGACTGCTTCAATTTCCTTACTGGTTATGGGTCTGTTCAGGTTTTCTATTTCTTCCTGATTCAGTTTTGGTAGTTTATACATCTCTAGAAATGCGTCCATTTCTTCCAGATTGTCTAATTTGCTGGCATATAGTTGCTCATAATATGTTCTTATAATTGTTTGTATTTCTTTGGTGTTGGTTGTGATCTCTCCTCTTTCATTCATGATTTTATTTATTTGGGTCCTTCCTCTTCTCTTTTTATAAGTCTGGCCAGGGGTTTATCAATCTTATTCTTTCAAAGAATCAGCTCCTAGTTTCATTGATCTGTTCTACTTTCTTTTGGTTTCTATTTCACTGATTTCTGCTCTGATCTTTATTATTTCTCTTCTCCTGCTGGGTTTAAGCTTTATTTGCTGTTCTCTCTCCAGCTCCTTTAGGTGTAGGGTTAGGTTGTGTACTTGAGACCTTTCTTGTTTCTTGAGAAAGGCTTGTATTGCTATATACTTTCCTCTTAGGACTGCCTTTGCTGCATCCTGAAGATTTTGAACAGTTGTGTTTTCATTTTCATTGGTTTCCATGAATTTTTTTAAATTCTTCTTTAATTTCCTGGTTGACCCATTCATTCTTTAGTAGGATGCTCTTTAGCCTCAATGTATTTGAGTTCTTCCCACCTTTCCTCTTGTGATTGAGTTCTAGTTTCAATGCATTGTGGTCTGAAAATAGGCAGGGAATGATCCCAATCTTTTGGTACTGGTTGAGACCTGATTTCTGACCCAGAATGTGATCTATTCTGGAGAATGTTCCATAGGCACTAGAGAAGAATGTGTATTCTGTTGCTTTGGGATGGAATGTTCTGAATATATCTGTGAAGTCCGTTTGGTCCAGTGTGTCATTTAAAGTCTTTATTTCCTTGTTGGTCTTTTGCTTAGATGATCTGTCCATTTCAATGAGGGGGGGTGTTAAAGTCCCCGACTATTATTGTATTGTTGTTGATGTGTTTCTTTGTTTTGTTTTTTCTTTTTTAAAGATTTTATTTATTTTTTGACAGAGAAAGAGACAGCGAGAGAGGGAACACAAGCAGGGGGAGTGGGAGAGGGAGAAGCAGGCTTCCCGCTGAGCAAGGAGCCCGATGTGGGGCTCGATCCCAGGACCCTGGGACCATGACCTGAGCCGAAGGCAGATGCTTAACGACTGAGCCACGCAGGTGCCCCTCTTTGGTTTTGTTATTAATTGGCTTATATAATTGGCTGCTCCCATGTTAGGGGCATAGATATTTACAGTTGTTAGATCTTCTTGTTGGATAGACCCTTTAAGTAGGATATAGTGTCCTTCCTCATCTCTTATTACAGTCTTTGGTTTAAAATCTAATTTGTCTGATATAGGGATTGCTACCCCAGCTTTCTTTTGATGTCCATTAGCATGGTAAATGGTTTTCCACCCCCTCACTTTCAATCTGGAGGTGTCTTTGGGTCTAAAGCGAGTCTCTTGCAGGCAGCATATCGATGGGTCTTGCTTTTTATTCAGTCTGATACCCTGTGTCTTTTGATTTGGGCATTTAGAGTAACTATTGAAAGATATGAATTTAGGGCCTTTTTATTACCTGCAAAGTCACTGTTTCTGTACATTGTCTCTGTTCCTTTCTAGTCTATGTTACTTTTGGGCTATCTCTTCACTTAATCCCTTTTAATATTTCTTGCAGGGCTGGTTTAGTGATCACAAATCCTTTCAGTTTCTGTTTGTTTGTCCTGGAAGCTTTTTCTCTACTTCTATTTTGAATGACAGCCTAGTTGGATAAAGTATTCTTGGCTCCATTATTTTTCTCATTTAGCACCCTGAATATATCCTGCCAGTCCTTTCTGGCCTGCCAGGTCTCTGTGGATAGGTCTGCTGCTAATCTAATGTTTCTACCCTTGTAGGTTACGGACCTCTTGTCCTGAGCTGCCCTCGGGATTTTCTCTTTGTCTTTGAGATTTGCAAGTTTCACTGTTAAATGTCGGGGTGTTGACCTATTTTTTTTGATTTTGAGGGGCATTCTCTGTGCCTCCTGGACTTGAATGCCCATTTCCTTCCCCATATTAAGGACGTTCTCTGCTATAATTTGCTCCAATATACCTTCTGCCCCTCTCTCTTTACTGATTTTGAGGGGCATTCTCTGTGCCTCCTGGACTTGAATGCCCATTTCCTTCCCCATATTAAGGACGTTCTCTGCTATAATTTGCTCCAATATACCTTCTGCCCCTCTCTCTCTTTCCTCTTCTTCTGGGATCCCAATTATTCTAATATTGTTTCATCTTATGGCATCACTTATCTCTCGAATTCTGCCCTTGTGATCCAGTAGTTGTTTATCTCTTTTTCTCAGCTTCTTTATTCTCTCTCACTTGGTCTTCTATATCACTGATTCTCTCTTCTGCCTCTTTTATCCTAGCAGTTAGAGCCTCCATTTTTTATTGCACCCCATTAATAGCCTTTCTGATTTCAGCTTGGTTAGATTGCATTTATTTCTCCAGAAAGGGATTCTCTAGTTAATCTTCCATGCTTTTTTCAAGCCCAGCTAGTATCTCTATAATCGTCATTCTGAACTCTAGTTCCGACATCTTAGTAATGTCCATATTGATTAGGTCCCTGGCAGTCGGTATGCCTACTGTTCTTTTTTTTGAGGCGATTTTTTTTCCGTCTTGTCATTTTGTCCAGAGGAGAATAGATGAATGAGAGAACAACATGCTAACAGGGAACAACATGCTAACAGGGTAACAATGACCCCAGAAAAATATACACAAAACAAATCAGAAGAGACCTGAAACTGGTGGGGAAAGAGAGGGAAAGAAAAAACAAAAAGAATATGATCAGGCAGGTGAATAGATCAGAGCCACACGCTAGATTTTGGGCGTATTCTGGTCTGTTAGAAGAAACTGCCTCCCAAAATTTTAAAGAAAGAAAAACTTATATATATACAAAAATAAGGGTAAATACGATGAAGGGCTGGAATATGACTATAAAGAGGAAAATTATAAAAGATTTCATAAAAGGAATTGATAAAAAGTTGGTTGAAAAAAGAAAGAAGAAAAAAAAAAAGAATGTGATCAGGCAGGAGACTAGAACAAAGCCATACACTAGGGTATATTTTGGTCTGTTAGAAGAAACTGTATCCCAAAATTTTAAAGAGAGAGAAACATATATATATATATATATATATATATATATATATATATACACACACAAAATAAGGTTAACTACAATGAAGGGATAGAATATGACTCTAAAAAAATTTTAAAAGATTTTTTAAAAAATTGGTAAGATAGGATGTTGGTTGAAAAAGGGAAAAAGAAAAATGAAAAAAAAATAGGAAAAAAAAGAAAATTAAAAAAATTAACTTTGAAAGACTAAAGAATCAGGGGGGAAAAAGCCATGAATTCTATGTGCAGTATTCCCCTAGCACTGGAGTTCTGCCGTTCTCATTGATCAGTAAACTTGGTCTTGGCTGGCTGTTCTTGCTGATCTTCTGGGGGAGGGGCCTGTTGCGGTGGTTCCCAAATGTCTTTGCCGGAGGTGGAATTGCCCCGCCCTTGCCGATCCGGGCTAAGTAATCTGCTCCGGTTTGGTCTTGGGAGCTTTTGTTCCCTGCAAGCTTTCTGTACAGCTTTGGAGGAGGAGAGTGAAAATGGCAGCCTCCCAATCTCCGCTCCAGAGGAGCGGAGAACTCAGGGCCCGCTCCTCACTGCGCCCCCCAGAGAAAAGCAGTCAATCACTCCCATCTCCCCGGTCTCCGGCCCTATTCTGTGCTCACCCGGCCTGTGACCGAGCATTTCTCTCTCTGGCACCCGACCCCGTGTGGAGTCTCCAAACCCAGCAGATCCCTGCGGTGCACTCCCCTGCTGCTCCTCCCCGGGGAGGAAGGAGAGTCTGCCCAGATCTGCCACTTGTTGGGTCCCTGCTGGAGGAGCAGTGGCCCGACTGTGCCGCGGATCACGG
This sequence comes from Mirounga angustirostris, assembly GCF_029215605.1. NCBI lineage: Eukaryota > Metazoa > Chordata > Mammalia > Carnivora > Phocidae > Mirounga > Mirounga angustirostris. The sequence continues at coordinate 88,330,694 of NW_026991718.1, forward strand.
TTTATGGCAATCCCGAGCTGAGAGCCTGCTCCTCGGCTCCGTCTCTGCAGCAGGCTTCCCCGCCGATCCTTAGGAGCTCTGCTGCACTCAGGCACCCCCGGTCTTTCTGTGACCCCGAGGGTCCTGAGACCACACTGTCCCACAAGGTTTCTCCCCCCCGCTTAGCCACTGGAGCGACATCCCTCAGTGGAGCCAACTTCTAAAAGTTCCGATTTTGTGCTCCGTTGCTCTATCACTTGCCAGAAGTGGCCGACGGAGACCCCCTCCCCCGCCATCTATCCTCCTGAATATTGCCTTGGATTCACTTCTCCGCACGTCCTACCTTTCAGAAAGTGGTTGCTTTTCTGTTCAGAGAGTTGCTGCTATTTTCTTCGATCACCTGTTGAGTTTGTAGGTGTTCAGAATGGTTTGATCCCTATCCACCTGAATTCCTGGGACCAGACGAAATCCAGGTCTCCTACTCCTTCACCACCTTGCTCCCCACCCCCCGCCCAGGGATGTAATTCTTCGATAGCTTTACCCAGTACCTCCTTTGTTTATAGGTTTTATTCCTTTTTTTTCTAACAATTTGAGAAGATAGTCACTATTTATGTTTTCTTACAAAATAGTCTGTATCATTGAATTTTAGAAATTTTATTAGCTTAGCAAAGCATGTGATACTCTCTATTAAAAGAAATTTAATGTGAGGTTACCTCACTTTTCTGATCCCTAATTTCGTATATTCTCTTTTCAGCCCAGAACTTACTGGGTTCTTTTCTTGCTTTTTCTTGAATAAACAGCTCTTGGATTTGTTAATCAATTTTGTATTTCTTATGTTTGAACTTCTTTTAAATGAAATATTTTTGTCGTGCTGATTATGCAAGTGTAATAGACTTTTTTTCTCTGTACACCTTTTAAAAAGATTTTGACTTGCTTACAAGATTTGTTACTGACCATAGCACTGATTGAAATAAAATGTAGAGAAATTAAATTTCATTATGGGAACTTATACTCCTAGGTATTAAAGGAATGTGTACTTAATTATTAAATACAGGCATACCTTGGAGATGTTATGGGTTTAGGTGTAGACCACCAATAAAACAAATACTGCAATAAAGCTATTCAAAGTTTTTGGTTTCCCAGTGCATATAAAAGTTAAAGTTATATAAAAATGATGTTTGTACTGTTTTCTATTAAGTGTACAATAGCATTATGTCTAAAAAAAGTATGTAACTTAATTAAAAATATTGCTAAAAATTGCTAACCATCATCTGAGCTTTCAGCAAGTCATAATCACTGATCACAGGTCACCGTAATAAATATAATAATAATGAAATGTTTGAAATATTGTGAAGCTTACCAAAATGTGACACAGAGACATTAAGGGAGCAGATACTATTGGAAAAATGGCACCAAGAAACTTGCTTGATGCCGGTTGCCACAAACTTTCAATTTGTAAAAAACTCAATATTTGCAAAGCACAGTAAAGCAAAAAGCATGCTAAAATGGGGTGTGCCTGTATTCATATCAAGAAATAGCATCAGCAATCTAGAAACTCATGTCCTGTATAAGGAAAAGCTCCCAATATGAGAGGGAAAGAAGTGTGCTCCCAGGGGGCACACTTTACAGGCAGATAGAGCACCGTTGCAGTCAGGGAGCCAGGAGGTTCTAGGGAGTACCCTGCTGAGAACACCACGCAGGCTGTATTTCCAGATTACAAAAACCTTGTCCTTTAGTTATAGAACTCTTACAGAACTTAATTATTTACAAGTCTAGAACTTTCTAATTAAAATAATGGTATAAATATTCTAATATAAGAGCTATGGAGTTTTCAAAACAAAATAGATTCTGCTTGTTCTGTGAATTTCTTAGTGTGCTATATACTGTTGGTTCCATCTACAGTTACTAACCACTGATTGCCAGTCCAGCAGTGTCCTCATTTCTCACCCTTGGCTTCAGGTTTCCTGGGGAGTCCCAAAACACTTGATAGCTACAAGCAACATTTTTGTTGTTGTTCACTTAAGAAAAACTTTATTTTTAAGTTTTATTTTATTGTCATAAGAACACTTAACATATCTACTCTCTTAATAAGATGTGAAGCGTACAATGCAATATTTTTTTTTAACATTTTTTATTTATTTGACAGAGAGAGAGACAGCGAGAGAGGGAACACAAGCAGGGGCAGAGGGAGAGGGAGAAGCAGGCTTCCCGCGGAGCAGGGAGCCCGAAGTGGGGCTCGATCCCAGAACCCTGGGACCATGACCTGAGCCAAAGGCAGACGGCTAACGACTGAGCCACCCAGGCGCCCCTACAATGCAATATTGTTAACTGTAGGGACAATGTTGTACTGTAGATCTCTTGAACTTACTCATCTTGTGTGATTGAGACTTGATGCATTTGATTAATAAATCCCAGTTCCCACTCCTTGCCACCGCTGACAACCACCATTCTATTCTGATTCTATGAGTTTGAGGATCTTAAACTTTGCTTTTAGAACAGCTTCAGATTCACAGCAAAATCGAGCAGGAAGTACAGACACTTCCAGGCTCCCTCTGCCCCCACACATGCAACCTCCCGAGCAGCCAACATCTTGCACCACAATAGAACATTTATTATAGTCAGTGAGCCTACAGTGACACATCATCATCACCCAGATTCTGTAGTTTACATTCGGGTTCCACTTGGTGGTGCACATTCAGGGGTTTTAACAAATGTGTAATGAATAGTTCCACTACCCTAAAAATCCTCTGTGCTCTGCCTGTTCATCCTTCCATCCCTGCTAACCCCTGGCAGCTACTAATCTTTTTACTGTCTCCATAGTTTTGTCTTTTGCAAGGTGTCGTATAGTTGCAGTTATACAGTATGTAGCCTTTTCAGATTGGATTCTTTCACTCAGCAACAAGTTCCACAATATTAAGTTTTCTCTGAGTCCTTTCGTGGCTAAATAACTCATTTCATTTTAAGCTAAATAACATCCGATTGTCTGGATGTACCACAGTTTGTTTATCCATTTACCTACTAGAGGACATCTTCATTGATTCCAACTTTAGGCTACTATAAATATTTGTGAACAGGTTTTTGTGTGGACTTAGGTTTTCTACTCATTTGGGTAAACACCAAGGAGTGTGATTGCCAGAAGGTATGGTAAGAGTATATTTAGTTTTGCAAGAATGTGCCAAACTGTCTCCCAGTGAGGCTGCACCATTTTGCATTCCCACTAGCAATGAGTGAGAGTTCTTGTTGCTCCATGTCCTCATCAGCATTTGGCGTTGTCAGTATTTTGTGTTTTGTCCTTTGTAATATGTGTCTGGTGGTATCTCATTGTTTTAATTTCAAATTCCCCAATGACATATGATGTTCAACATCTTTTCACATGCTTGCTTCTCGTCTATATATCTTTTTTGATGAGGTGTCTGTTCAAGTCTCTTGCCTTTTTTTTAATTGGGTTGTTTTCTCATTGTTGAGTTTTAAGAGTCCTTTGTGTATTTTAGACAATAGTCCTTTATCAGATTTGTCTTTTGCAAATATTTTCTCCCAGTATGTGGCTTCTCTTCCCATTCTCTCTCTCTCTCTTTTTTTTAAGAATTTTATTCACTTGAGAGAGAGAGAGAGAGAGAGAGAGAGAGCACAAGCAGGTGGGGGAGGGGCAGAGGAAGAGGGAGAAGCAGACTCCATGCTGAGCAGGGAGCCAGACACAGGGCTTGATCCCAGGACCCTGACATTTTGACCTGAGCCGAAGGCAGATGCTTAACCGACTGAGCCACCCAGGTGACCCTCTTCTCATTCTCTTCATGCTGTCTTGGGCAGAACAGAAGTTGTTAATTTTAGTAATAAAGTCTAACTTACCAATTATTTCTTTGGTGGATTGTACCTTAGATGTGGTTATCTAACAAGTCATCACCCTACCCAAAGTCACCTACATTTTCTTCTGCCATCTTGTAGGAGTTTTATAGCTTCACATTGTACGTTTAGCTCTATGAGCCATTATGAGTTCATTTTTGTGAAGGGTGTAAGTGTGTGTCTAGATTCGTTTTTTTGCATGTGGATGTCCAGTTATTACAGCACCATCTGTGGACCAGACTCTTTTTTCCCCATTTTATTACTCTTGCACTATTGTCAGAGATCAGTTAACTATATTTATGTGGCTCTATTTCTGGGCTCGCTGCTATGTTCCATTGATCTGTTTGTTCTTTCACGAGTACCACACTGGAACTGACTGTCAGCCTGCAGCCTGCCCATCTCTCTGAGGGCTCCAGGCTTCCTTCCCCAGACTCCTTGGCCTTTCCTTGGCCCTTCTCCACCCCTCCTTCCCTCTGAGGTACAGGTCTTGGGCCCTTTCACATCGTTACCAAACAGTTCAGCCAAGGGTTGCTCTGGGATCTACCCTTCTAGGAGGCAGCAGGAAGTTGTAAGTTGCACAAATTGTCCTTTTGTAGAATAATTTGTTAAAAAGTCCCGTCAGAAAATGTCTACAGATCTATGATCATTTGAGAGAAAATCTCAGATTGCGCATTGAGTGCTCTGATTTGGGCTGCTTTTCCAGAAAGACCAGGATGAAGGCGGGTAGGATGCTCATAGGCCTGGAGGAATGTGGGAGTGGAGGTCACCTTGGCCAGCCCCCACACACTATGCCAGGCTTCTTGTCTGGGAGTAAGTTACTCAGCTCCTTGGAAGTTGCTGTGTGCTCTGTGAAAATGGGGCTAATATTTACTTGGACAGATTGAGAGAACATGAAATCCAGCAAATTGGTCAGATTTATTAATGATTACTTATATTTTACTTGCTATTTTTTAGATTTTGTGGCTGACTTTTTTCCATTATTTTGTTTTTGTTTCGTTAATTATCGATTCTTAGGAATCGCACAGAAATATACAGTAATGTCCAGTGTTCCCATCCCCCAACCTCCTTCAGTTTGAGGTAACATGTAACGCAACTATAGTACAAAATCAGCCCTAGGAGATTGACATTGATGCAATCCATAGAGCTTATTCAGATTCCACCAGTTAAAAATACACTCATTGTGTGTGTGTGTGTGTGTGTGTAACGCTGTGCAATCTCATTACATGTGTAGCTTCATGGAACCACTGTCACATGAAGGTACTCACCTATACCACCCCTACCAGGCTCCTTCATGCTACCCCTTTATTGCCACCCCTATCCCCGCCCTCCCATCCCTAAACCAGGGCAACCACTAATCGCGTCTCCATCTCTATCACTTTTGTCACTTAAAGAACATTTTTATAGACGGACTTACATAACATGTGACCTTTTGGGATTGATTGACTTTTTAAACTCAGTATATTTCCCAGGTTCATCCAAGTTGTTGCACAGTCAATAGTTCGTTCTTTTTTATTGCTGAGTAGTGTTCCATGGCCGTATGGACAATTTGTTTATCCACTCACCTCTTGAAAGGCATCTGAGTTGGCGCTATTATGAATAGAGCTGCTGTAGGCATTCATGTACAAGTTTCTACATGAAAATAAGTCTTCATTTCTCTGGAATAAATGCCCAAGAACACAACTGTTGGGCTGTATCCTAAGTCCATTCATTGTATTTATTTTTACAGTTCCTTTCTATTTCTTGACAAGTGATTCTGGTTATCTGTTTATGGTATTGCTAATATGAGTAACCTTTAAAGACAAGCACACTGAATCATTGTACAGCCTATGGCAAAAGTTGTTCCTCTGTGTGTGGATGTGTGCACTGTAGAGAAAGGTGGGCCTCCATGATTACTCCAGGTCACATGCAGGTAATAAATGGAGGTGATGCTTTCCTCAGCTGCCTGGGAAATGTTCATTCTTATTAGTAATCAAGAACAGGGAATCTTCTAGCAAGGAGTAACTACATTAATAGCAGTACTTCCAGCAATAAGTGGAGGTTTGCAACTAAAGGAATTTCTGAGAAAATGAACAAAATTGTCACAAGAAGTAGGTAATAATTAAGAAATTAAGAAAATGATATATTTTTTCCAGACGTTGTTTATATCCTCCTTCTCTCTTGTTTCTTCTTGATAAATTCTTTTAACTTTATAAGGAACAGACAGTTCCTGTCTTATATAAACTATTTTGAAATATGAGGAAGATGAAAAGCCACTGTCTGTGGAGGAAGCCGAACCCTGAAATAGCACAGAAAAAACAATGCAGGTTTCACTAATGAACAGGAATACTTTTTAGGTGAAATGATATATCAAAGCAGAAGTCTGTTGCTGTCCTGGCCATCTTATTGGGCTTCTTTCACTCGGCATAGGTTTTTTTTTAATTTAATTTAATTTAATTTTTTAGTGTAATCTCTACCTCCAATGTGGGGCTCGAACTCATGAGCCCAAGATCAAGAGTTACATGCTCCTCCTACTGAGCCAGCCAGGCACCCCTCACTCAGCATAGTTATTTTGAGGTTCATCCACATGGTTGCATGTATCCATAGCTGGTTCCTTTTTCTTGCTGTGTACTATTCCATTCTAAGGACAAATCATGGTTTGCTTATCCATTCACCTGTTGATAGACATTTGTATTATCTCAGTGGCTATTTTGAATAAAACTTTCATGAGTGTTTTTTTTTTTTTTTTTGAGAGCTTGAGCACTAGCGGGAGGAGGGGCAGAGGGAGAGGGAGAGAAAGAACCCCAAGCAGACTCCATGCTGAGCACAGAGCCCGATGTGGGGCTCAATCCTATGATCCCCGAGGTCAGGACCTGAGCCAAAACCAAGAGTTAGATGCCCTACTGACCCAGCCACCCAGGTGCCCCCCGTGAGTGTTTTTGATCAAGTCTTTGTGTGTACATATGCTTTCCTTGCTCTGAGGACATAAAATTACAAGCTGCGTGAATACCTTATAATGGCCAGATTTATGCAGGCTCTAGAGGGTGAGTGACCAAATTGTGCAAGGGACATAGGAATGGCCAATGTGGCCAGAGCAGAGGACCGAAGCATGAGCTTTGCATCTGGCATTTGATGGTTGTGCATTTGATTGCAGGCTATTTTCTTTTTTATGGGCTCTCCATTTTCTCTCAGAATGAAGTCCTGAATTCTTCTTGGCCTCTTTGGACCTCTCACATTGTGCCCAGCCTTCCCTTTCAGGCCCATTACTATGCCCAGTCCCTGCTCTTTCCCTTAATGAGAGTAAGAAGACTGTGATGACAGCTTAGATATATTGTGGACCCGGAACTCATATGTGCACTCTATGTGCATTATTGTGTGTAATCCTTCCAGGAGCCCCACAAAGGAGGTACCACTTTTATGCCCTCGGAGCAGGGAAGAAACCACAGCTTAGAGAGGTTAAGTAATTTATCCAGGATTGCACAGCTAGTAAGTGGTAGGTTAGAAGTTAGAGTAGATCATCTGACTTCAGAGCCAGCACCTTTAACCACCATGTTATATACCCTTCATCACTGGAAGGACAGATTGTGCATGGAATTTAAGATGCCATTTTAAATTTTTTTTTTTTTTTAATTTATTTGAGACAGAGAGAATGAGATACAGAGAGCATGAGAGGGAGGAGGGTCAGAGGGAGAAGCAGACTCCCTGCTGAGCAGGGAGCCCGATGCGGGACTCGATCCCAGAACTCCAGGATCATGACCTGAGCCGAAGGCAGTCGCTTAACCAACTGAGCCACCCAGGCGCCCTAAGATGCCATTTTAAACTATTCTTCTACATCATCTAGTTAACTCCTATATTCCTAACTTAGTGTTTCCTCCCAGTGGCCCCTTCCCTGGCAGCCCGGACTGGGTCAGATTACCCTGAACCACGTGCCTCTCTCAGAGCTCTGTGTCTGCCCCACTGAGCTGGGAGCACAGCATGGATGCAGAGGCCTTCCTTTGCTTCCTTTAGTGTCTGCTGCCCAAAGAGTGCTAGCATTGAGTAAACCAGGTGAATGAGTTATACTGTCAGATACGAATGTTTGTCATCAGCTTTGCTGAGGTATTATTTACACATACAAATGTGTAACTACAATCAAGATAAAATTATTTTGATTACTCTAAAAGTTCCCTGTGTGCCCCTTGCAATCTCCCTCCATCCCCAGCTACCACTGTTCTGTTTGTCTGTCTCTATAGTTTTGTCTCTTCTAGAATTTTAGATAAACGGAATCATACAGTATGTAGTCTTTTGTGTCTGTCTTATTTAGCAGAATGCTTTTGAGATGCATCCATATTATTGCATGTGTCAGCAGTTCCAGGTATATATTTAAAACCACTTTAAATATTTATTTTGGAAACAGTCCAGAAATAAATACTTAGCCCCACTCAGGTTTAGACTTGGTTCATAAGTTAGAGCAGCGGTTTCCAAGGATCCTCCCCAGGATCCTTTCAGAGTGTCCACAAGGTCGAAATGATTTTCATAATAACCCAAAGATATTATTTGCCTTTTTTACTCATTGTCTCAGAGTTTTCCAGATGCTGCCTGACGTGTGGTATTGCAACAGATTGGATGCAGAAAGATAGGAGAATCCATCTGTCTTTTATTAAGCTGTCTGGCTTAAAGAAATTTGTAAAAATGTTAATGCCGCTCTCCTCACTAAAAGTTTTTGTGTTGGAAAATATAATCACTTTTTAAAAAACAAATGTTAATTATATTAACATTTAATGGCTTTCTTGTTATTAGATGCATGAATAAATATTTTTAAATTGTATTTTAACTTCTCACATGATAAATAGTCATAAATATAAACCGTGTAAACAGAAGCTCTTTGGGGGCTTCAGTTTTCTAGTTATAGAGAAACCCTTAGTCCAAGGAGTTTAGAATCTCTGGACTAGGGACATTTTTGAAAAGGCATCAGGAATAGGATAAGGAAGTCTTGGAGCTGCGTGGGCTTAGAAGAGGATCTGGAGACCTGGCCTGGAGAAGGGGCCTCCATCCGGTGGTGCCAGATGGAATGTGGGCTGGAATGCAAGGACAGGCAGTGTCAGCTACAGTCTCACTGTCAGCCCCCTGCTCGCTCCCCAGACCTGGTTGGGCAGGTTCTGTTGATGTTTCAGCTTCCTATAAGGAGCCAGCGGGCAGCCCATGCCTGTGGCTGGCTTGCAGGACAGCGATCACGCGGCCTAGAGCCAGCCACTTTCCCCAGATGAAGCTGCTGCTACGATCTGACTTCAGGTCGGGCATTTGCTGGGGAGCTGACTGATGTCTGTGCTGTGTTCTGATTCCAAGGCAAGCACAGGAAATCATCAAGATGGTCCGTTGGCTTTCAGGAGAAACTATGTACCCTCCCCCTTCCCGCGCAATAGAGTTCTAAGCTCAGATTGAAAGACTGTCTAAAATAATTATTTTAACAAAAGCAGGTGGGAGGCTAGTCTTATTACTGGCACAGTTATTGTGGGGAAAGTGACATGTAGATTTTGGTTAGTGATTTTGATAATGCTGTTAATAAACGGGAGCAAAATTGCACCTCCAGTCTTTGACCTGTTAATTGCTCTTCTCTTGCAGGCGAAAGGGCCTGTGGTTCCGACTGAGGAAGATACTTCTCTGTGTTCTGGGGTTGTATGTTGCCATTCCATTTCTCATCAAACTATGTCCTGGGATACAGGCCAAACTGATTTTCTTGAATTTTGGTAAGTACCACGTGCCCATTTTGCCTTGAATTTTAGTAAGAATTCATTTGCATGATGATTTATATATTTTTATATCTACCACTCAGATCAAGAAATAGAACATTTCTATTACCCAGAAAGTTCCCAGTGCCCCTTCCCAGTTACAGGCTGCTGCAATGACTGCGTTGTTCTCCAGGGCTAACAGTTGTGTGCACAGGTAACCCCTGCTTGGCTGGGGGTCCTGCTTTAGTGGCAGTGGGTAAGGATGTTAATGGTGTTGTGTTGGAGGTGCTCTGCCCTTGTGCCATCTAGGAGGCTCACTGTACTTGGAAAAGATAACCACTAAAAGGTGACCACCTTAAACAAAAATAATTAGGACCTTTTTCTTTAAAAATAAAAAAAAATCAGCCTGACATGCTTTGGTTTCTATGGAATTATATGCTCCCTCTATAGGTGTTGTAGTCTCCCTGAGTTAACTTAGACCTTGTGTGTTCCAAAGGTGTTTTTTTTTTTCATGCTGTATATTTACTTTTGTGCAAGTAGGAGGAGGAAGGTCCAGAAGTCTCAAGCTTAGGAAATAGAAGGCAGAGGGCTCCCAGGTACATAATTGCTGGGAATAATCCTCTTAAGGAGCATCATTTTACACCTACAAGATGAGGCTAGGAGGGAAGAGGCTGGGTCTGCGAGTGTTAGGGTTTGAAGGTAGAACGTGGTGCTTGGCGCACAGCAGGTACTCCATAAGCAATGGCCTTCAGCTTGAGAGTGCAGGTATGCGTAGCATCTGAACCAGTCGAGGTGGGCTCTGTGCATGCTCTTAGCTGTTGGTTTGCAAAGAGTAGGTTTGGACCTTGTGTATTTGGGAGGAGAGGTTTGAAAGTTGGGGCTGTTGCCGTGAGAAGAGGCAGCAGGGTTGCTGGTAGAGAAGGAAGGAGGAGGAAGAGCATGAAGATGAGGGGGAGGACAGACAGGAGGTGTTGAGATGGCTCACGTGTGACTGTGGCCTGGGACAAGCAGGGGGTGGCACTGGGGCCAGGCATGTCAGGGCTACAGAACCCTCTTCTGTAGTAACGCAGTGCTCCAGGCTCTGTAGGTGCCTGGGCATACGGGTTCGGGTTTATGAAGTCTACAGTGGACTTAATCACAGAAACTTAGAAGTCACTGGCTAAAAAGAGCATTTCTGCTCTCAAGAGAAACAGTAAGGAGGAGGAAGAGAAATAGTAAGGTCAGTGTTCACTACTTTGTAAATCTAAAGTAAGTTTTTTTAATTTGGTGTCTTAAAATAAGTATAAAATACTTACAGTATACCAAGAGGCATTTGATTTTTCTGACGGAAATGTAGCTGAACTTTGAGGAATTTATCCTCTCTATGTTTTTGCCAGTGTGAGAGGCACAAACTTAAAAGGAGCTAACAACATACTAAAATAAAGGGAGTTTTGATTTTCTGACTTTAACCCTTAAATGTCCATAGTCGGTCCAGCACAGAAGAGAGTTTGTGTTTACATACAAACACGAGGCTACTGGGTTGCAGATACCCTGATGGCAGACTTTAGGATGGACTCTAAATGGCTTTTCCTACTCTATAGGCCTCTGGGTGCCTTGAGCAGGTGCCTTTGCCACACGGTGGGATCCCAGGAAATATTTGAATTGACTTGCTTTTCTTCAGATCAATTATTTGGGCTACTTTAAACATAGCCCACAAATGTTGCTCGGTTGGTTTCCTAATGAAATGGTAGGATGTTCCACAGGAGCAGAACTTGGGTTCTCCTAGTCCACCTCTACAAGGAGATGCCAGTCGCTTACCCTTTCCTTCCCCATGTCCACTGTGTGGCAGTGGGGTCGCCTCCTGCAGGGGTTATAAAGGAGATTGGTTAGCTGTCTGTGCTGCCTCCCCTGTGGGGGAATGGGGGTCCCCAGGGCTGGCCTGCAGTGGTTTGGCAGTTTCAGTCCATGGTGCTGGAGGGCCAGTGTGTTGGGGTAGCACCTCCATTTTTGTCTCCTCAAAATGTGAATCATGATCCTGTGAATTCCATTTGGACTCTAAAGGAAGTCTAAACAGTCTTTTGGGTCTCAGAACATAATCACAGAATATATTCTTAAGTTCACACTAAATCTGTCTGAAATCACATTCATAAATCAGATAAACTATAGAAAAAACATAGCCCCATGATTTAAGTCATTATTCTACTTTAAATATATTTTCATAAGCAAAAACTACATGAGCATTCCAAAAACAAAAGATTAACTGAAAAGCCCTGAAAGGCAGTGAAGAAGAAAATGAAAATCATTCTGAGGAAATTGTTAATGTTGTTGCTTATCTGTCTGTTTCCTGTCGGTCTCTTTTGTCTGAGTCTCTACACATAAACATGAGTATGTGTGCTTTTCACTACTTAGGTTCAAAAGTCTGATTCCAGTGTCAGTGATGTTGGGTGATACCCAGTATTTTGTGGTCTTGAAGTCTAGATGACTAGATTGAAGTATAGTTGGCATACAGTAGGATGCTAATTTCAGGGGTACAACACAGAGGTTTGACAATTGTATGCATTACTCAGCGATCGTCACAGTAAGCGTAGTCACCATCTGTCAGCATACTGACTTACTACAGTAGTGTTGACTGTATTCCCTATGTTGTATGTCTCATCCCCATGTGTGTATTTAACTGGAAACTCGTACCTTTTCACCTCCTTCCCCTATTTTGCCCTTCTCCCCACCTCCTCCCCCTCTGGCAACCACCAATTTGTTCTCTGTATTTGTGGGTCTGTTTCAGTTTGCTTGTTCCTTTGTTTTGTTTTTTAGATGCCACATGTAAGTGAAATCCTACAGTATTTGTCTTTCTCTGACTTATTTCACTTAGCATAATGCCCTCTGGGTCTACCCATGTTGTCCCAAATGGCAAGATCTCATCCTTTTTTATGCTGAGTAATGAAGCCTAGATATCTTCTCTGCAGTTCTTTGCCCTCAGATCTAGAACCGTCTCTTGGTGGGAAGGAATGTTTTGGTTCAGAGGCCTGCACAGAACTGCTCCTCTCTGCACATTACCTTGGGCCTTTTTTGGGAAATAGGTTAGATATATGAATTATGTATTTGTTTTTAAAGCAGGCCAGCCAGCCCGCTTCAACATTCTCCAGGATAATAATCCTTATGCTTCCTCTTTCTCTTTCCTCTTAGCAGTCCCTTTTAGCCCTTGATAGCTTTCTTTCCTTTTAAAATTTTTTTGAGTAGTTGACACATAATATTACATTAGTTTCAGGTGTACAACATAGTGATTAGGCTATGCTCACCATGAGTGTAGCCACCATCTGTTACCATAAATGTGATTACAGTATCATTGGCTATATTCCTCATGCCATGCCTTTCATCCCTGTGACTTACTCATTCCAGACCTAGACGTCTGTACCTCCCACTTCTTTTCCCCTATTTTGCTCATCCCCCCATGCCTCTCCCCTCTGGCAATTATCAGTTTGTTCTCCGTGTTTACAAACAGATCAGGTCTGAGTCTGCTTTTTGTTTATTCATTTGTTTTTGTTTTTGTTTTAGATTCCACATATGAGTGAAATCATACAGTATTTGTCTTTCTCTGCCTGACTTATTTCACTTAGCATTATACCCTCTAGGTCCATCCATGTTGTCACAAATGGCAAGATATTGTCCTTTTTTATGGCTGTGTAATAGTCTAGTGTGTGTCGGGGGGGTTATTACATTGTCCTTATCCATTCATCTATTCATGGACACTTGGGTTTCTCCCATATCTTGGCTATTGTAAGTAATGCTGCAGTAAACATGGGGATGCATGTATCCTTTCAAATTAGTGTTTCCATTTTCTTTGGGTAGTAGTGGAATTATTGTATCATATGGTATTTCTATTTTTAATTTTTTGAGGAACCTCCCTACTATATTCCTTTCTTATCCCCTTTCTTTTATGGAAACCCCTACAGCCCCCATCACAGTGTTAGAATTTGATAGAACCCAGAGAGCCCTCTGCCCTCCCTTGTTGGCACTACACCTCTTCCAGTGCATCAGTGACTGGGATGAGAGGTAGCCCCGATATTTAAAATCCTCAGGCAGTCAAAAGTGTCCATTATGGCTAAGTAGCTGTAGTCTCTCACCCTATCATGTATTTTGCAGGTGGACTAAAGACGGGATGATAGAATAGGTTGTTTTTCATTCAGTCGTGTCCTCACTGGTTATTCACTGAACACCGCTTGTGCAGGATCCTCTCTAAATCATGCCCATTGGTATGTGGTTGCCAATAAATGACAGTGCAGCCAGAGGGTGAATAATGAAAAATGGGAAGGAAGGGAAGCCAGAGGTGGGGTTGAAGCAGCTGGATGTGTCTTGCAAGCCTGTGGACACAGCATGTGTGTATTTGGTTCCCGGGTTGTGCACTTGAGCTGTATGTGAGGCCGAACTTGTATAGCTAGCAGTGAGGGGCTGGGTCACTGTCCCAGACTCCTCACTCCTGCCCCTGCCATGGGCCCTGTGGGCCCTGTGCTGTGTCCCTCCTCCAACCCTGTGAATGAAGCAGGGCCCCAAGGGTCATGGGACCAAGGGATAACACAGGAGGTCAGAGGTCCCTGGTACCCAGCTGTTCCTGGCCAGCAGGAGTGAGGTGTGTTCTGGCCTGGGCATAGCCTGCCACCCTCCTCTTGCACCCCTTGACCCTGTCCCTTTGTGGCATTTTGCTTACTCAGACCAGTAGTTACCAGTGGTTCCTTTGGCCACACCTCTCTGGAGCTGTCTGACCCCCTGGACTGACCATGGACCTCCACTCTCCGGAGGAGCCCCATGGGAAGAGAGGCACATGGGTGGCATCTGCTGGACTCAGCGCTTTCACTGCCTTCTTTTTCACGGTTATTTCTAAAACAGAAATAAAAGTGGACTGGAAGACAAGTTTTGTGGAATGAGGTCCTCCTGGAGGAGAATCTGGCTTCTCAGTTTCTAAATTTCTCAGGCCTGGAAGCTTTCGGGATTAGCTGCTAATCCTCATTAAACAGTTTTCACAGGTAGGGAGTTCCCTTGGAGCTGTGGGGTTGTGTGGAAGTAGCTTAACTACCTTCTTCCCCAATCCAGAACCCACTGAGGCCTGAGAGCTGAGCCAGTGGAAGCCAAGTGCCCTCAGCCCTTGATGACACCCACTTTTTGTTTGGCATGGGGGCTGGGGGTGGGTAATTCCAGTCTCAGGAGCAAAATTAAGGGAATCTGGGTGTGGGGTTGAACAGTGGATACGGGGTTTGGGGTTTTCAGAGTTTTTTTTTTTGAACGATTTTATCCATTTATTTGACAGAGAGAGGGAACACAAGCAGGGGGAGTGGGAGAGGGAGAAGCAGGCTTCCCGCGGAGCAGGGAGCCTGATGCGGGGCTCAATCCCAGGACCCCAGGATCATGACCTGAGCTGAAGGCAGACACAACGACTGAGCCACCCAGGTGCCCCGGTTTTCAGAGCTTTATTGAAGTCATTTCACTTCACAGTTGTGAGATGATGAACGGGCACATGAAGCTGCAGCTGTCAGCTCCCACAGCATGGAACATTGTCCCAGAATGGAGATTGCAGGAGTAGGTACCTGCGTCTGAAACAGCACGGGAAACAGGCCCTTGCCAGCCTTCTGTCTGGTCAGGAGCCTTCTCTGAGTCCCGTTGCCAGAGTAAAATATGACCTCCGTAGCATGGCTACTTTGGTCCCCGGGGGCAGATGTAAGAAATACCACAAACTGGGTGGCTTAAAACAACAGAAATTTATTCTCTCTCACTTCTAGAGCCTGGAAGCCTGAAATCAAGGTGTCAGCAGGGCCACGCTCTCTGAGACTCTGGGCACAGTCCTTCCTGGCCTCCTCCAGGCCTCTGGTGGAGGCCAAGAGTCTGTGGTGTCCCTCGACCTGTAGCTGCACCACTCCAGCCTCTGCCTCTGTCGTCACGCAGCTGCCTCCTCCCAGTGTCTTTCCACTGTCTTCCGCTGTCCTTGTCTGTGTCTGTGTCCCAGTTTTCCCTTTTGATAGTGACACCAGGTCTACTGGATTGAAGTCCACCTTATGACCTTGGTTTAGCTTGATTGTCTCTGTAAAGACCCTATTTCCAAATAAGGTCACATTCTGATGGGCTGGGGGTTGGGACTTCAGTGTATTCTGAAAAGGACCTGAGGGCCAGTTCGTATCAGAGCCATTGACCTTTCTTCCTTCCTGTCTGATGAGTCAAGAGTGCAGGCTGTGGAGTGGCTGCTAGGTGCTGCCAGGTCTGTGCCGTGGGAGCTGGTGACCTAACAAGAGCTCTGAGGTGGAAGAGCTGGTGTGCACATCGCAGGAGGCGCCGCAGGAAGGCGCACGCGGCACGGGGCCGGCATGACAGGAGCACCAGGACATGTGATGCCACCTCCTTTGATGGCCCTTTTTCTTTTGAGAGAAAGTCATAATTAAAGTTTAAAAAATTTAGCCTTCTCCTTGGTGAAGAGGTGTATTAAGAAGCTGAAGGTACAAGTGGCAGCCCTCATGGGAGGATTTATCTCCTTGCATGGTCTGAAATGCTCAGGGAATTTCTGGGGAAGTGTGCCTCCTCATGTCCTCATGAGTGGGTATTTCATTTCTTCAGCAAATGCGTGGTGGAGCTGCAGTGGGCATTGGAGGAGTGAGAGCTAAATGTGCAGGTATGTGGTGGGAGAGTACTCAGAGGTCAGCAAGTGCAAAGGTTGTGGCTCAGGAACAGGATGGTAGTGCAAGATGAGCACGTTTGGCTTGGTGCCATGTGGGTATGTGCAGTTATGTAATGAGACTACTCTCTTCACCAAAGAAAACTGTATAGAGGTGTGTGACTCTTTTATATAAGGTGGGATTGGCTAGAGGCCAGGACCATCCTGCTGTTTGTCCTTATGCCCTTTGGGAGTTGCCATTTGATAAAGTGAGTAAATCTCACCTCATGGTTTTGTTTTTTTTGTTTTTTGTTTTTTGTTTTTAAGTTTTTCAGTCTTTGGGGCACCTGGGTGGTTCAGTCAGTTAAGCGTCTGACTCTTGATTTCAGCTCAGGTCATGATCTCAGGGACATGAGATTGA
The DNA here is from genome assembly GCF_029215605.1 of Mirounga angustirostris. Taxonomy (NCBI): domain Eukaryota; kingdom Metazoa; phylum Chordata; class Mammalia; order Carnivora; family Phocidae; genus Mirounga; species Mirounga angustirostris. The sequence continues at coordinate 88,347,228 of NW_026991718.1, forward strand.
GACCTGTGCTGGGCTCCACGCTGGGCTTGGAGCCTGCTTAAGATTCTCTCTCTCCCTCTCCTACTCCCCTACACCCTGCTCGCATGCTCTCTCAAAAAAAAAAAAATTAAGTTTTTCAATTTTTGACTATAGCCTTAAAAATTGTGTTCACCACAAGCAGTAAAAGCACAACAGTATATAAAGGAAAAATTAAATATCCCCACCTGCCCAGGCATGCATGCGTGCATGTGTGTCGCACACACATACTTTGGTAACAGCCTGACCTGTGTCTTCCTTTATTTCTTTCCGAGTCCCATGTGGATTGTGATGTTGAATACATTTGCTTGCTTTTACAGTAACATTGTGGGACTGTGCAGCATATCTGGTCATCTCACTCCTTCTCTGCTCTCCTACCTATAGTTCGTGGACGTTCCCCCATGTCATTGGGTCTTAGTTGGTCTCCAGCTAATGGCCCCTGGATTTTCCATAGTGTGGGCGCATTACAGAATTCTGCTCTGTTGGCAGGTGACCTGTTAAATGTAGGGCACCTGTTGTACAGTTCCATTTGGCGTCACTTAACTCCAGATGGGCTCTGTGGATTCCCTGCACCCGAACCTCATCTTCTGCTGTCATGTCTGCATGAAGTGACAGCACTAGAAACTTCAGGACCCCACTTAACTGACTCACACCTACATTCACTTGGTCACCAAGTCTGGTGGCCTTGGCTCCAGAACACACCACCCATTTGTCACCTTTCCCCTTGTTCCTCCCACCACCACCCAGGTTCCAGCCTTCACTTGTGGCTTAGCCAGGCTTGGCTGGCCTCCCCATCTCCAGCCTCTCTCGTGGCCGGCATGTCCCTCAGGCTCCTCAGGCCCCTTTCGTTCCCTCACTTGTGACTTCTCACCTTGAACAACCGTCAGGGGGTCCATCTGTTCTCGGACTCATCCTTGCTAGAGGATGTGCAGGCGTGCCCACAGCGTTCCAGCGCTTGCTCACCCAGCCCTGCACCTGAGGCCAAGGGCCCTGTGTACCTGGCAGTCTTGGGTTGGAAAAGACTTGGCACTTCCTGAGAGCTTCACCTCTGCTCTGTGCGTGTACACATGTATGTCCATCTGCCCCCACTAATCCTGGTTTCCATATCTTTATCCCCCACAGTGAGGGTTCCCTATTTCATTGACTTGAAAAAACCGCAGGATCAAGGTTTGAATCACACATGTAATTACTACCTCCAGCCAGAGGAAGACGTGACCATTGGAGTCTGGTGAGTGACCAGCGGCGTGGCCAGTGTTGTCCAAGATGATCGCCTGTCTGTTTTTATCCTCCCCCTTTCCGTTTCCAAAGCAGATATCTTGGCTAAATTTGATCCTAATGGAGCATGATGAGATGGCATCAGATCTGTTCTGAGGTTTTCAAACACCGAAGGCTTTGTGAACCAGGCTGTTTGTGGAAGAGAGCCTTATTTCCAGAGGGAAAAAAAGAGTATGAGCACAGAATCACGAGCACAGATTTGAGATACACTCTTTCTTCTCAGAGAAGGGAACTTGAAAACAGCTGGATTTCTTCCACGTGCAGTGCTTACAGCCACTGATAATGGTGGTGTTTGCTCTCTTCTTGTATTGACTTTTTTGAGCCAAAATTTAAATGGGACTTAAGCTCTGTGACTTCTTTCTGTCTTCTTGGAATATGTTTTCCTGCTTTTCCCTATGGATAAGTGGGTGTTTCTGAACAACTAAATTAAAATTGACCAACTTTTCTGTGGCACTTTCTTTCTTCTCTCTGAAGCAGCTTGGCATCACTGCCCCTTTATGTAGCTGGGTTTCTCTTTCAGCAGCCATGACATCCTCTCTGCCCTTGCAGAAAACTGCTGTGTACGTGAGATGCTTCTAAACAAAATGCTGTGGGTGGCTTCCCAGTGTGGGCTGTGAGGAAGTTCAGCCATATCTAATGGTCTTGGGTAGAGAACATAAAATGGGAAGGGAGATTATTGTTCTAGGAGTTAATGCTGGGACTAGGCTTTTGTTATTTCTGGTTTAATTTAATCTTATACTTACTGACCAGTGTGTGTGCATGGGACACTTTGCTCTTGTGTCCTCAGTCAGAAGGTTGATGTGTTTTGCTCAGAGCTATCTGTTAGGAATTGGTCAGCCCTCCTGCTGGTTAGTGTGGTCTGTGCTTTGAGACATGGACAGGGGTTTGTTAGTAGGGACCTCTTCCTTGGGTAGTGGTTAGGGCAGTCTATTGCAGGAGGGATGTTTGTGCTGCTGATACTTAGGCTGAAAGCTCCCACAGCAGTTACCCAAGAAGGTTGTCCTGAGTGACAGCAATGGCGAGACTCAAATTAGTGACGGCCAGGCTGTGTGCTGCTGGGCCCCGGCTGGCCTGCCCAGGTCTGTGCCCTGTACTGTCATGAGGATGCTGTGGGCCCTCGGGCAGCAGTAGGCCTTATTCTTAGCTGCCTGTTTGTGGGCACAAGCTCTCCCTCTGGCAGGGGGCAGGAGAGCCCTGGGAATAGGGTCCCTCTCCTCTGGGTGGGAGCTTCCCGGGCCTTTGTGAAGAGCACCAGGCTTGGGGTAAGCTGGCTCCTGGAAGTACAGCAGTGTCCAGGACTTTTAAAATGTGCCTTTTGGTCCCATGGGTTTATAATTGCCATAGAGTGATCATTATGGTCAGAATCAGAACCATCCAAAATGCTGTCCTCTGGAATGGGTCAAAGAAACGTTAGAAGTGAAATGCTAAGGGGCACCTGGGTGGCTCAGTTGGTAAGCGTCTGACTCTTGATTTCGGCTCAGGTCACGATCTCAGGGTTGTGAGATTGAGCCCCACGTCATGCCCCACACTGGGCCTGGAATCTGCTTAAGATTCTCTCTCTGCCCCTCCCTCCTCTGCCCTCTAAAAAGAAAATGAAGAAGTAAAATGCTGAAACTTAAGCAGAAAATTTAAAAATGGCCATTTAATATTTGTAAGCATTCTTGCTAATAAATGTGAATGTGTTTTACAGAAAAACCTATTCTTTCGGACTCTCTGCAGCAATTAACAGTATTTGATGTGGATTGACTTCAGATTAACTAGAGCATCTCCCTGAGGGAGAGTTCTGGCCAGAGAGACTGAGTGCACCTGCCCGGTCAAGTGTGGGATGAGCCGGGCTGACACCAGTCCATCCATGTAGCATGTTGGCTTGCAGCATCTCCTCCTACAGAGATGGGTCTGCTCCCAGATGCCTTTTAAGCAGGCTCTGGAATCTGCTGTACATTAGAAATGGTGCTTTAAGGATGTCCAGCTTCTAGTCCAGCTCATAAAGATCAGTGTCGCTGAATTACCACCTATGACAGCATGAACTATCTTAGGTCCGTTGTGAATTAAATTGTGTACAGCTTAGACTAGATAGTCCAAGATGGTGGAGGACTTAGTTTCATCTGGTCCCAGGAATTCAGCTAGATAGCTCTCAAATCATTCTGAACACCAGCGAACTCAACTGGAAATGTAAGAAAAGAATAGCTTCAACTCTACAAATAGAAAAGCGACCACTTTCTGCAAGAGTAAGAGGTGCGGAGAAGTGGATCCCAGGCAATATATGGGAAGATAAACCGCGGGGGGCGGGAGCCTCTATAAGCCGACTACTGGAAAGTGATAGAGCCGCGGAGCACAAAACCGGAAATTTTAGAAGTCTGCTCTGCTGAGTGATGTCCCTGCCTGAAAGATGCTCAGGTGGCGAAATCCTAGGTGGAACGGTGTGGTCTCAGGACCCTTGGGGTCACAGGAAGACCGGGGGTGCCTGAGTGCAGCAGAGCTCCCAGGTATCAGAGCGAGGAAGCCAGCTGCAATCAATGAACCCAGGAGTGGGCTCTCAGCTCGGGGTTGCCATATACCGTGAACTGTGGCATGGTTGGGTGACTGCTCTCCAAGCAGGTTCCCAGCAAGCGGCAGAGCCGTAGGGAGACCGCCTTTCTCCCGGGAGAGGAGAAGCACTGGTATGCACTGCAGGAATCTGCTGGGTTTGGAGACTCCAAACAGGGTCGTATGCCTGAGATAGAAACACTCGGTGACAGGCTAGGTGAGCACAGAATGTGAACTGAGACCCCGGAGACAGGAGTGATTGACTGCTTTTCCCTGAGGGTGCACTGAGGAGTGGGGCCCTGCCTCCCGGAGACTGGGAGGCTACCATTTTCATTTTCATTCTCATTCTCTAAAGCTGCGCAGAAAGCCTCAGGGAACAAAAGCCACAGCAAGCAAGCAATCTGGAGCAGATTACTTAGCCTGGCCCTCTGGCAAGGGCAGTGCAATTCTGCCGAGGGGCAAAGACACCTGAGAATCAGCACAACAGGCCCCTCCCCCCAGAAAACCAGCAAGAACATCCAGCTAAGACCCAAGTTTACCGATCACACAGAACTGCAAAACTCCAGTGCTAGTGGAAAATAGTATATAGAACATGATTTTTGTCCCATGATTCTTTAGTCTTTGAATTTTATTTTTTTCTCTTTCCTTTTCAACCAGTTTTTTATTTTATCAACTCTTCTTTTTAAATCTTTTTTAATTTTCATTTTTACAGTTACATTCTGTCCTTTCATTATATTTACTTTTATTTTTGAATATATATGTTTTTCTTTCTTTACAATTTTGAGATGCAGTTTTTGTTAAAGGCTTTTTAAATTTTCATCTTTATAGTTATGTTCTATCCTTTCATTCTATTTAATTTTATTTTTGTATGTATATAAGTTTTTCTTCCTTTACAGTTTTGGGATCTAGTTTTCTAATAAACAGACCAAAATACAGAATCCACTATATTGCTCTTTTCTGATCATGTCTGATTATAGTCTCTCTCTCTCTATTTTATTTTTTTTTTCAGTTTTGGGTCTTTTCTGATTTGTAGTGTATATTTCTCTGGGGTCGTTGTTGCCATTTTAGTATTTTGTTCTCTTGTCCATCTATTCTTCTCTTGACAGAATGACAAGACGAAAAACTCACCTCAAAAAAAAAGAACAAGAAGCAGTACTGACTGCCAGGGACCTAATCAGTATTAAGTAAGGTGTCGGAACTAGAGTTCAGAATGACGATTATAAAGATACTAGCTGGAGTTGAGAAAAGCAAAGAAGATTACAGAATCCCTTTCTGGAGAAATAAAAAAAATGAAATCTAACCAAGTTGAAATCAAAAAGGATATGAATGAGATGCAATAAAAAATGGAAGCTCTAATTGCTAGGATAAATGAGGTAGAAGAGAGAAATAGTGATATAGAAGACCAAATGAGAAAAAGAGAGATAAACAACTACTGGATCACGAGGGCATAATTCGAGAGATAAGTGATACCATAAGATGAAACAATATTAGAATAATTGAGATCCCAGAAGAAGAGGAAAGAGAGAGAGGGGCAGAAGGTATATTGGAGCAAATTATAGCAGAGAACTTCCCTAATGTGGGGAAGGAAATGGGCATCCAAGTCCAGGAGGCACAGAGAACACCCCTCAAAATCAATAAAAATAGGTCAACACCCCGACATATAATAGTGTAACTTGCAAATCTCAAAGACAAAGAGAGGGCGCCTGGGTGGCTCAGTTGTTGAGCGTCTGCCTTCAGCTCAGGTCATGATCCCGGGGTCCAGGGATCGAGACCCGCATCGGGCTCCCGGCTCAGTGGGAAGCCTGCTTCTCCCTCTCCCACTCCCCCTGCTTGTGTTCTCTCTCTCTGTCAAATAAATAAAATCTTAAAAAAAAAAAAAAAAGAAAATCCTGAGGGCAGCTCAGGACAAGAGGTCCATAACCTACAAGGGTAGAAACATTAGATTAGCAGCAGACCTATCCACAGAGACCTGGCAGGCCAGAAAGGACTGACATGATATATTCAGGGTGCTAAATGAGAAAAATAATGGAGCCAAGAATACTTTATCCAACTAGGCTGTCATTCAAAATAGAAATAGAGAAAAAGCTTCCAGGACAAACAAACAGAAACTGAAAGGATTTGTGATCACTAAACCAGCCCTGCAAGAAATATTAAAAGGGATTCTTGGGCACCTGGGAGGCTCAGTTGGTTAAGCAACTGCCTTCGGCTTAGGTCATGATCCCGGAGTCCTGGGATCGAGTCCCACATCAGGCTCCCGGCTCAGCGGGGAGCCTGCTTCTCCCTCTGACCCTCTCCCCTCTCATGCTGTTTCTCTGTCTCTCTCTTTCTCTCAAATAAATAAATAAAATCTTAAAAAAAAAAAAAGGGATTCTTTAAGTGAAGAGAGAGCCCAAAAGTAACCAGAAAGGAACAGAGACAATGTACAGAAACAGTGACTTTACAGGTAATAAAAAGGCCCTAAATTCATATCTTTCAATAGTTACTCTAAATGCCCAAATCAAAAGACATAGGGTATCAGACTGGATAAAAAAACAAGACCCATCGATATGCTGCCTGCAAGAGACTCGCTTTAGACCCAAAGACACCTCCAGATTGAAAGTGAGGGGGTGGAAAACCATTTATCATGCTAATGGACATCAAAAGAAAGCTGGGGTAGCAATCCTTATATCAGACAAATTAGATTTTAAGCCAAAGACTGTAATAAAAGATGAGGAAGCACACTATATCATCATTAAAGGTTCTATTCGACGAGAAGATCTAACAATTGTAAACATTTATACCCCTAACATGGGAGCAGCCAATTACATAAACCAGTTAATAATAAAATTAAACAACACGTCGATAATAATATAATAGTAAGGGACTTTATTATTTTTTTAAAAAGATTTTATTTATTTGACAGAGAGAGCACAAGGGTGGGGAGCAGGCTCCCTACTGAGCAAGGAGCCTGATGCAGGGCTTGATCCCAGGTCCCAGGTCCCTGGGATCATGACCTGAGCTGAAGGCAGATGCTAATTGACTGAGCTACCCAGGTGCCCCAATAGTAGGGGACACCCCACTCACTGCAATGGATAGATCATCTAAGTAGAAGATCAACAAGGAAACAAGGGCTTTGAATGACACACTGGACTGTACTTCATGGATATATTCAGAGCATTCATCCTAAAGCAAAAGAATACACATTCTTCTCAAGTGCACGTGGAACATTCTCCACAATAGATCACATACTGGGTCACAAATCAGGTCTCAACCAGTACCAGAAGATTGAGATTATTCCATGCATATCTTCGGACCATAATGCTTTGAACCTGGAACTAAATCACACGAGGAAATTTGAAAAAAAACTCACATACATGGAGTCTAAAGAGCATCCTACTAAGGAATGAATGGGTCAACCAGGAAACTAAAGAAGAATTTAAAAATTCATGGAAACTAATGAAACTTAAAACACAACTGTTCCAAACCTTTGGGATGCAGCAAAGGTGGTCCTAAGAGGGAAGTATATAGCAATACAAACCTTTCTCAAGAAACAAGATAGGTCTCAAATATACAACCTAACCATTACACCTAAAGGAGCTGGGGGAAAAAGCCCAGCAAATAAAGCCTAAATCCAATAGAAGGGAAATAATAAAGATTAGGCCAGAAATCAATGAAATAGAAACCAAAAGAACAGTAGAACAGATCAACAAAACTGGGAGCTGGTTCTTTGAAAGAATTTTAAGATTGATAAACCCCTGGCCAGACTTACCAAAAGAAAAGAGAAAGGACCCAAATAAATAAAATCATGAATGAAAGAAGAGAGATCACAACCAGTACCAAAGAAATATAAACAATTATAAGAACATATTATCAGCAAATATATGCCAGCAGATTAGGCAATCTGGAAGAAATGGATGCATTCCTAGAGACGTATAAACTACCAAAACCGAAACAGGAAGAAATAGAAAACCCAAACAGATCCATAACCAGCTAGGAAATTGAAGCAGTAAATAAAAATCTCCCAAGAAAACAAGAGTCCAGGGCCAGATGGTTTCCCAGGGGACTTCTGCCAAACATTTAAAGAATGAATACCTATTCTTCTGAAGATGTTTCAAAAAACATAAATGGAAGGAAAACTTCCAAACTCAAGAAGCCAGCATTTCCTTGATCCCAAAACCAGACAAAGACCCCACCAAAAAGGAGAATTACAGACCAATATCCCTGATGAACATGGATGCAGAAATTCTCACCAAGATACTAGCCAATAGAATCCAACAGTACAGTAAGAGGTTTATTCACCACGACCAAGTGGGATTTATTCCTCGGCTGCAAGGATAGTTCAGCATCCACAAATCAATCTGTGATAGACTACATAAGTCAAAGAAAGGCAAGAACCACATGATACTCTCAATTGATGCAGAGAACGCATTTGACAAAATACAGCATACTTTGTTGATTAAAGCTCTCCATAGTGTAGGGATAGAGGGTACATACCTCAATATCGTAAAAGCCATCTGTGTAAAGCACACAGTGAATATCATTCTCAATGAGGAAAAACTGAGAGCTTTTCCCCTAAGATCAGGAACACGACAGGGATGCCTACTCTCACCACTATTATTCAACATAGTACTAGAAGTCCTAGCAACAGCAATCAGACAACAAAAAGAAATGAAAGGCATCTGTGTAATCAGCAAAAGGAAGTTAAACTCTTTCTCTTCACAGATGACATGATACTTTATATGGAAAACCCAAAAGACTCCAGCCCAAAATTACTAGAACTCATACAGGAATTCAGTAAAGTGGCAGGATATAAAATCAATTCACAGAAATCAGTTGCATTTCTATATACTAACAATGAGACAGAAGAAAGAGAAATTAAGGAATTGATCCTATTTACAAAAGCACCAAAAACCATAAGATACCTAGGAATAAACCTAACCACACAGGTATAGGATATATACTCTAGAAACCACAGAACACTTAAGAAATTGAAGAAGACACAAAGAGATGGAAAAACATTCCATGCTCATGGATTGGAAGAATAAACATTGTGAAAATGTCTATGCTGCCCAGAGGAATCTACACATTCAGCGCAATCCTTATCAAAATACCATCGCCGTTTTTGCAGAGCTGGAACAAACAATCCTAAAATTTGTATGGAACGAGAAAAGACCCTGAATCACCAGGGGGATGTTGGAAGAAAACCAAAGCTGGGGGCATCACAATATCTGACTTCAAGCTGTATTACAAAGCTGTGATCATCAAGACAGCATGATACTGGCACAAAAACAGACACATAGATCAATGGAACAGAATAGAGAACCCAGAAATGGACCCTCAACTCTGTGGTCAAGTAATCTTCGACAAAGCAGGAAAGCATATCCAATGGAACAAAGACAGTCTCTTCCACAAATGGTGTTGGGAAAATTGGATAGCCACATGCAGGAGAATGAAACTGGACCTCTTTCTTACACCATACACAAAGATAAACATGAAATGGATGAAAGACCTAAATGTGAGACAGGAATCTATCAAAATCATAGAGGAGAACACAAGCAGCAACCTCTTTGACCTTGGCTACAGCAAATTCTTGCTAGTTATGTCTCCGATAGAAAAGGAAACAAAAGCAAAAATGAACTATTAAGACTTAGTCAAGATAAAAAGCTCTGCACAGCAAAGAAAATAGTGAACAAAACTAAAAGGCAACCTACATTGTGGGAGAAGATATTTGCAAATGACATATCAGATAAAAGGCTACTATCCAAGATACATAAAGAACTTATCATCATCACCCAAAAAAACAAATAATCTAGTCAGAAATGGGCAGGAGACATGAACAGACATTTCTTCAAAGAAGACCTACAAATGGCCAACAGACACATGAAGATATGCTTCACATCACTAGGCATCAAGGAAATACACATCAAAACCACAATGAGATACCACCTCACACCAGTCAGAATGGCTAAAAATTAACAAGACTGGAAACAACAAATGTTGGTGAGGGTCCAGAGAAAGGGGAACCCTCCTACATTGTTGGTGGGAATGCAAGCTGGTGCAGCCACTCTGGAGAACAGTAGGGAGGGGTCCTCAAGAAGTTGAAAGTAGAGCTACCCTATGACCCAGCAATTGTACTACTAGGTATTTATCCAAAGGATACAAACAGTGATTTGAAGGGGCACGTGCACCCCAATGTTCATAGCAGCAATGTCCACAAAAGCCAAACTATGAAAAGAGCCGAGATGCCCTTCAACAGATGAATGGATAAAGAAGATGTGGTCCATATATACAATGGAATATTACTCAGCCATCAGAAAGGATGAATACTTACCATTTACATGGACATGGATGACTGGAGGGTATTATGCTAAGCAAAATAAGTCAATAAGAGAGACAATTATATGATTTCACTCATATGTGGAATTTAGGAAACAAAACAGAAGATCATAGGGGAAGAGAGGAAAAAATAAAACAAGATGAAATAAGAGAGGGAGACAAATCATAAGAGACTTAATCATAGGAAACAAACTAAGGGTTGCTGGAGGGGAAGAAGGTAGGGGGATGGAGTAACTGGGTGATGGCGTTAAGGAGGGCACTTGATGTAATGTAAAAATAAGTAAAAAGTTGCAGCTTAAATATATGGGTGTGTATGAGGGGAAATAATGTTATTTAGCTAGTATGTATTAAGCACTCATTCTGTGCGAGGCCCAGGTGAAGGCCTGGTGAGCGAGCCGGACTAGATCTTACCTTACAGAGTGTACAGTTCACACGGCAGAAACTCCAGCCCCACCCCCAACCCCTGCCCACCTGCTACCAGAGGGAGCTTCTGTGGCCCCGAGGTGCCCAGGTATAAGTAGGAAATCTACCAAGGCTGTCAGAAGCCATCACTCTAGCTTGGAGTTCTGAGTTATTTCTTCTGGTCATGGGGGCAGTTTGCCTCCCCAGCCCCACCCATCCTGCTCTGTGCTCAGTTGTGACTCTGATCCTCTGTCGTTCTGTCAGTAGTCATCCTCATCTGATCATGCCACTCCACTCTACTTCTGTTTCCAGGCACACTGTCCCCGCTGTCTGGTGGAAGGATGCCCAAGGAAAGGACCAGATGTGGTATGAGGACACCTTGGCTTCCAGCCGCCCTATCATCCTGTACCTGCACGGGAATGCAGGCACAAGGTGAGGAAGAGGAGCCTGTGTAGCATGTCCTCCCTGCAATGCTGGCCCGATCGGGTCTACTGACCCCCTGCAGTGAGGGAGTGTACAGGCAGTGGGGCTGTGGGTCATCCCAAGAACACAGGAAAAGGCAGAGTTTATGGGATTTGGGGGAAAGGGGTCAGGGTGAAACTCCCATGAAGCAGTGTTCCCACAGGCTCAGAGCAGAGCTGTATGCAAGGTGGGCCCAGGTGCAGTTTCCTTGGGAAACCACCCCACCCCCCATGTTAAGCAGATGTGGGAAGCTGTGTCCAGACACCCCTTATCTGGGGCTCGCACCTGGGTGGAATGGAGGAGGCTGTGTCTCTGTCACAGTGACCCAGATCCTCGGCCAGAGTGGGGTGTTGCCTTCCTCCTGACGTCGTAATTTGAAGGGCAAAGTGAGGGCCAGTGACTTAGGGAATAAGGCTTCTCAGTGAGTAAGGTGTGGTGATTCCTCAGAGGGGTCGCTGTGACACTTCAGGACCGCAGCACCCCTGGGGAATGCTGTCTCCTGTTCACCAGCCTTGTGTGTCAGCCCCGTCTGAGGGTCGCAGGTAGGCATCCCCTTCTGGGGCGGAGGCACACTTCCTGGCAAGGGGCAGTGAGTGCTGAGAAGGAGTCAGGGTGACATCGAAGGAGGGCTGCTGAAAGCAGAGGGAGGCCAGAGGGACCCCAGCTGAGTGCACACAGATAAACTCATCCTCTCAGGCCGCCCCACCATGCTGTCAGGTTAGGTGATGGGTGTGAGTTCTCTCTCTCTCATCTGTAAGCCAGCAATGCCAGTGTGTCCTGCCGGGCTATTGCTGAGGCACTGTCTGTGACAGGCCAAGCCTTTGCTCAAGTTTATCCCAGATGCTTTTCAAGAGTGGCTTTGTGGGCGCCTGGGTAGCCCAGTCGGTCAAGCGTGTACCTTCAGCTCAGGTCATGATCCCAGGATCCTGGGATCGAGTCCCGCATCAAACTCCCTGCTCTGCGGGAAGTCTGCTTCTCCCTCTCCCTCTGCTGCTCACCCTGCTCATGCACTCGTGCTCCCTCTCTCTCTCAAATAAAGTCTTTTTTTTTTTTTTTAAAAAGAGTGGCTTTGATGGTATGTCCTTCAGATTCACTGGGAATTGGCTTTGTCTACCCACATGGTTGGCCTTGTTCAGAAGAATCTCTGGGAGAGCAGCGTGGGTGAAGGAGGAGGTACATTTTCCAAACAACATTGTCTGAGAAGCCCCAGGAGGGTCAGTGTTGTTGCAGATTCCTTAGGGCGCGTGAGTGAGCTGGCAGGAGCCGGCAGGAGGCAGGGCTACTACAGGGCCCGGGTAAGGGTCAGCGGGGTGCCGTGGCTGCCATGGTGTGCTGGGGGTATGTCATTCTGTAGGCAGAACCAACAAAGAGATCAATTAACAGGCCTTTGCGGGGGGTGGGGAGAGCAGCAAGCAGACCCTGGTGGTGTCGGGGCAGAGGGGCTCCACAGTGGACATTGCAGGAAGTCCAGGAAGTGTGGGCTGTGAGGATGCTGTGTGAGGCCGCAGAGCAGAGCGTTTAGCTGCTGAATCATGCATGCACTTGGTAGTTTGCTTTCTTCTTTGTCTGGGACTAGCTACAGTGGGTTTCTCTTCTGCTTTTCTTTTTTTTTTTTTTTAAGATTTTATTTATTTATTTGACAGAGAGAGACAAAGCGAGAGAGGGAACATAAGCAGGGGGAGTGGGGGAGGGAGAAGCAGGCTTCCCGCTGAGCAGGGAGCCCTATGTGGGACTTGATCCCAGGATTCTGGGATCATGACCTGAGCCGAAGGCAGACGCTTAACGACTGAGCCACCCAGGCGCCCTCTCTTCTGCTTTTCAAAGAGCAAGTGGTTATAACCACTCTGGTAGCATCATCCTAGAAATGAGAAAATTTTGTAGTTTACTGGGAATAAGGTTCAGTTAAGCAATGCCAGTCACATGGTGAAAAAGACAAAGTCTGCCTAAACTTTAGGTTTGAAGGAACACTGTGACTGAAAGTGTTGCTGCCCTCTCCCCTGTCCCCAGAGAGCCCCCCCGCCCCCAGCCTGGCAGGATTACAGCAGCCCTGGCTCCCCGAGAGCCAGTCCCCGGCTGCTGCTGTGCACTGTGTCACATGCTCAACCCCTCTTCTTTTTGCTCGAGGTAGGGAATTCAAACAACCTAGACAAGAGCCACCATGAATTTTTCCAAAGATAACTGAAAACATTTTTCAGTATTTCCTTCTGGTCCTGAAACTCATTCCGTTGTATTTCTGTGGCCGCATTGCATTGGTTTTCCTCCTTTGTCTCATCCCTGTCTCTCTCAGGGACACTCCCTGCCTGCCCCCCATCCCCCCCGCCCCAAACATACACACAGCAAAGTGGCCAGGATGCTCACTATAAAAGAGGAAAACTGCTAAAAAGTCTGGAGAGGGTGAGTTCACCCGCTGACATGCTCTCCTTCCTGAGGTGGCCCCGTCCCCACTTTGGTGTCTGTCCACAGTAATAGCCGACCAACAGCTGGACAAAGCATGAGAAGGGATAGGTAGGTAGTCCTCGGACAAAGAAGTATAGACACACGAAACAGTTTGGATGTATGAACGCCTGTTTAGTGTCTGTAATAAGAAGTGCCCACTCCACACTAATCTGTGGGTGCAGGGCTAGGAGATGGGCCAGGGCCCCTCTGAAGACGGCTGGACAGTAATTGTCAAGCTTATGATCACACACACCTTCCACCCAGCAGTTCAGTGTGTAGGAACGTATCCCACACGTGGAGCACACTTATGCAAAAGGACATCAGCACGAGCTGGCCATGGCAGTAAAACTTAGGTTCACAGCAGGTGGGAGAGGGCCAGAATGACTGCAAGATAAGGAAGTGTGAACCACCGCTAAAAAGAGTCTTGGAAGTTGGCTGTGAATTACTGAGTGAAAAGTGAGAGAAAGTAGAGTGCGTATGTCGTATAAAGAAGCGCCTTCACTTCTGCCTACTTGCTGGTCACCAGGGAGCTGAGGCAGGGGCTACGTGCTGGGCAGGAGTTGGGGGCTTGCTGTGTATCCTCTTGTGTCTTCTGCATTGTGTATTGTACCTATGTATTAGCTAGTCAAAAATAGAAGTAAGGCAATAATTAAGAAATATCCCCAAAATGCTAACACTATCCCTTGCTTGTCACGGTACTGCCAGAAACAAGCATGGAGCCACTATGATGCCCTGCAGAGGAGGTCACCTGTCCCCCAATGACCCTCCCTGTATGGACTTGGGGACCAAGTCACCAAGGACCCAGACACTCCAGTACTGACCCTGGGGCCGGCCTTTTTGAGAAGATGTGCTAACACCCATTCTTGTTTCCTTTTCCCTGATGCTCTAGAGGAGGTGACCACCGGGTGGAACTATACAAGGTAGGTGAAGATGGCACACAATGTATGACAGAGGGGTGTCCATAGGCTGTATGATGGGGCAGAGCTGTGTACACGGTGTGGTGATGGGAGAGCGGCACGCACACAGTGTAGAACATGCAGAGTGGCATTCACAAGGTGTTGATGGGCAGATTTGTGTACAGGGGGTATATGAAGAGCAGAGTCACATACGTAGTGTGTATGAGGGGAGAGTGGTATCCACATGGCATAGGAAGGAAAGCTCATCGCCCAAGTGTTGTTTCCCACCTGCTCTTCCCAGGAGGCATGTACAGAGGGGAGTGCCTCCAGTACTTGTGAGAGGGTTGATCAGCATTGGCCTTTCCAACACTGCCTTCTCCATGGAATACTTATATAAGAAGCATATAATAATATATATAATATAATAATATATAAGCATATATAATAAAAGCATATAGTGCCTCCTATAATGCTGCCTCCAGGGAGAGCTGCCGAAAGCAGAAGGAATGCACTTTGGGGATCATCTGCCAGATATTGGCAGTTATATTGAAGGCATTTGAAATTGTTGTTAAATGCTGTGTTTCTCTTGTAAAATGAATGGAGAGCACCCAGGGCCAGGGAGCCACACTCCTGCCAAGTTGCAGGGTCAGGAGCTCTGCCACACTGAAGTCTCACCTTAGAACCAGATTCCAGGCTGACCTGGTGGAGGGGCCAGTGGGTCTCCCAGCCAGGCGCTCAGAGCTGGAAATGTGTGGTTGCCTCCAGGGCCATCTCCCTCAGCCTCCCCTCACAGGGATGGACGCCTGCATTGGCTAACCTGGCAGAGACGGACAGAAGCAAATGCAAGGGAACATCTGCATCTTGTGGGAACCACTCTGTCCCTCATACACTGAGGACAGGCGCTGCTATGGGCCATGGAGTGTTTGTGCCTCGATTGAATTGGATCAAGTTGGGGAGGGGGTGCGCTTGCAGAGCTGTGGTCCCCAGTTGAGGTTCGCATCTGGAGCAGCTGTGGCCCTGGTGGGGGCAGACTCTGCGGGAGGCTCAGGGCTGGAGGGAAGCGGCTGCCACAGGCTGCACTGGGGCCGGCGAAGGAGAAAGGGGCACACCTCCCTCAGGTGATTTTGGGGGACGTTGGTGGCTGGCCGCTTCCACATGGCTCTGGGTGCACCCCAGGAAGGCTCAGGTGGGGGCTGTGAGTAATCATCTAGTCCAGGAGATCACGTCATCTAGAGGGATTTTGTTTTTAATAATGGAAAAATTCAGCGAAAGCTTACAGTCAGAAATGCTAGGTTGCAGTAAGGATCCCGGATGCAGTCTCTGACCGTAGAGCCCCTCCTCCTGGGTCTCTGGTCTCAGGGTGTCTGCCCTGGGGGGGCTACCTGTGAGCCTGTGGTCTGAATGTGGTCTCAGCCGCAGGAGAGCCGTTCTTTCCATGCCTCCGGGATATGGAAAGAACGGCTCTCCTGCGGCTGAGACGTGTGGGTTTTATAATGGGGAATGGGGAATAGTAGCGGCTGACATGTGGGTTTTATAATGGGGAATGGTCAGCATCATAACAGTCTATTAAGCTCCCACTGTGTGCAGGACACAAAGACTGACATCGGGCTGGGTTAGTAAGAGGCAAGCTGCCCTCAATCCAAGAGGTGTGGATTTGTTGCCCAGGTATTTATTTTTCACTTTCCAGGTGCTGAGTTCCCTTGGTTACCATGTGGTCACCTTTGACTACAGAGGTGAGTTCTTTTGCAAGTGCGAGTCTGGGCTGTCGCACCGCTCCTGTCAGAGTCTGCTGTGCAGGCGTCACCCTGGGAAGCCGAGGTGGTGCCCTGACCTGCAGCAATGGCGAGTGTGGAAGTAAG
Source organism: Mirounga angustirostris (assembly GCF_029215605.1). Lineage (NCBI taxonomy): Eukaryota > Metazoa > Chordata > Mammalia > Carnivora > Phocidae > Mirounga > Mirounga angustirostris. Next base: position 88,363,414 of record NW_026991718.1, read on the forward strand.
GGGGTGAGGGGACAGAGTCCTCCCGTGTGTGTCCTGCAGGCAGACGAGGGGCATCCCTCAACAACGTTTTAAATGTAGAAAATACTGTCTCTTTTCTTTACTGGACTCAGACTCCCCCAAAGCTGGTCGTCGGACACGTTTTGTGGGCAGAAGAGCTGGTCTTGTTAAAGTTCTGAAAGCAGGAAAAAGAACTGTTAAGAGAGAAGGAAGATTCTTTCTTCTCCTTGACCCTCAGTACTTTTTCTTTCTTGAGTGAATCAGAGGGCTTTGCCGCTGAATAGACAGAGAACCTGCAGTTATTGTAGGCTAAAAACAGTGCACCTTAATGAGCCAGGAAAATACTTTGTACTGACCGGGAGCTGCCCTGTGAGAAGCATGGGCCTCCTATAGTCTCAGCGGCAGAGGTCAGAAGTCAGAGGGCTGCTTGGCCTGCTTGGCCTGACCTATGAGGGGAGAGTAGTGGTGTCAATACCCTCAGACCGAGGGTACGGGCGTCGTGTTAGTTTCTTCTTGCTGCTGTAACAAATTGCCACAAACCTGATGTCTTCAAACAGCACAGACTTGCTATCTTGCAGTTCTGGAGGTCACAAGTCCAAAATCTTTAGCTGCTGGGTTAAAATCCAGGTGTTGGCAGGGCCAGGCCCTTCAGGAGGTGCTGTGGGAGAATCCAGTTCCCTGCCTTTTCCAGCTGCTCAAAGCTGTCCTTGTGCCTCAGCTCATGGCCTCTTGAGTCTGTTTTCTGACCCTGACTTTGGTCTTCCTCTCTCACTTGTCCAGTAGACCATTGTGATTACTTTGTACCCACGCTGGTAAGCCCGTAATCACCCATGTCATAGTCCACTGATCAGCGCCCTCATTTCCTTCTGCAGCCTCAGTCCCGCCCTGTGCTTGCCACATAATTTAACATATTTACAGTCTCCAGGGATGAGCACACAGACCTCTTGTGGGGAGGTGGGCGGTGGTCCTGCCTGCTGCAGGGATGGCTCTTTCACAGAAGACTATTTGCAAATTCTGGGTTGGGGAAAACTACAGATCAGGATCTAGAAAGTAGTTCACCCACTTATCCTTTTCTCCATGCTAAAAGGGTTTTCTGTTCCTGCAGGTTGCTAGAGACCTCAGGGTGATAGAAAGAGCGGCCTTCTTCCTTGTTTACCTCCTTGTGCTTCTACCAGGAAGTGAAATCCCTCGGTTCTCCTCAAGTCTCTGCATTTCTAAGCTCCACTTCTCCCAGTCTCTGTCTCTGTGTCCCTTCCTCCTATCCACACCCTGAACCTCTCAGGATGGCCTTGTCTCTCACATAGTCCCTTCCCTCATCTGGCATCTGGGACGCCCAAGGGAGGTGGTTTATTGTGCCCACTAATTGTGGGTTTTGCTTATGCAGCAGAACTGGCTCTTTCTAAGCCTTGTGGTGCTTTCAGATCATTTGATGATGACTCACTGCTGAGTTGCTAGAAATGACAGTGGCACTTACCCTTTCCAAGAGCCTGGGGGGAGGGCCCTGGGGGAGGATGCAGTCTGAGGCAGAGATGGTTAACTTTTCTCTGCTATTCTAACAGCCTCTTCTCTTTCTGGGTCAGAGTTGCCTTGAGCCTGGAATCTTGCCCCCACCCCCAGCTTGACTCCTCACATCTGTCTTTAGCTGGGCTACAGCTGGCCATGGAATCCAAACTGGGCTCAGGGACCTGCCCCCAGGAATGCTCCTATTCTGCAGGGGCTCCTGGGTAGGCTAGGGTGTCACTGGCCCTTCATCTTGGGCCAGCTACCAGCAAGCCCTAACGGTTGGGGAATTTGCTGTCCCATCTGCCCACAGGAGTCTGTGGGTCTGACTGCCCTGTCTGCACAGTTGTTCTTTGGGACTTAGATAAGGGTGTATGGATGGCTGTCTGGGTTCAGGGGTTGTAGCTGGCTGAGGAAGTAGGAGAAGTAGGAGCAGGCTTGTCCAGACACCCCTCGCATAGGGTTGTGAATGATGGTGGCAGAGACTTCTGTTGCCCAGGACAGGCCTAGGCTGCCTGTTGAGAAAGGAGAAGATGAGCCTGCCCCTCAAGAGGTTCCATGGGCTGGGTTTGACTTCCTCCTCTTGCTGCTTCTCCCCCGCCAGGTTGGGGTGACTCAGTAGGAACGCCATCGGAGCGAGGCATGACGTATGACGCACTTCATGTTTTTGACTGGATCAAAGCAAGAAGTGGAGACAACTCCGTGTATATTTGGGGTCATTCCCTAGGCACTGGGTGAGTTCACAGCATGGTGGATCCATGGGGAAGCAGGTCTTCATGGGGCGTTTCACCAGGTCCCTCCAAAAGTGCCCTCGTGGCTTCTGGATCCCATGACACCATGAGTCCCAACAAGCCTTGTCCCTCATTCCCATGGTGGGGGCAGGGGATGAAGTGCCACAAAAGACCATGAAGAGCTTGAGCTACTTTAACTCCTCAGCCGAAGAAGTGACCTAAGACACACACACAGGCAGCTGTGGGGTGGCCATGTCCCTCTGCAGGGAGGAGGGGCACATCTCATCTCAGTCCCAGGGTGTGCCTCAGGGAGATGTCCTCAGAGCAGGATGAGACTGGGCACTTGGGCTTTGCATTGCCTGGCTTTGGCGTGCAGGTGCTGGCTGGCAAGCCTGAGGGCTGGGCTTTGATCACATGCAGACTAGGGACGATTGTGAACAGCTTGGCCACTTAGTCTGTACTTGGCTTACCAGAGAACTTAGGGGAGGCAGCAGTGGGTGGTTCCCTTCTTACATCTGCCAAGATGGGGGAGGCAGTTTAATATTCCATTTGGGGCTGCCTGAATCGCTTCTGCTGATGGAAGGTTGAGAGTGTTTCTAAAAGGAGTGCTGCTGTCAGTGCCCGGAGTCCCGAGGCCTTCAGCAGCCATCTCTTTTCCAGCGGCCTTTCCTTTGGGTGCCGTGGCTGTGGCTTCTTCCTCCCCTTGCTGCTCGCCTTGGATGGCATGTGGCAGTTGGGATGGGGCCTGCCGGGAGAGTGAGCTGCGTGCCTACAACAGAGAGGGGCCCAGGCAGAGCGGGGAGCAGGCCATCCTGCCACAGCCATCTGCATGGGACCTGCCCAGTGTGGTCCTGGGACGGCAAGAGGCCCGGGGGCTGTCGTTGCCATCCTAGTCGGAGAGGGTGGCTGATGGCAGGGGCAGCAGGGCCCAGTCACGGTCCTGAGCATCTTTGTCCACACCCTTCCCCAGCCCCAAACCCCACCAGCCGCTTCACAGATCCCACAGCTTCTCTGGTCATTTACAAGACTAGAACACTCTCATCTCAGAAAACTTTGGTCGTCATTCACCTGAACTGTTTCTTCCTCCCTTTTCAGAGTGGCAACAAATCTGGTGCGGCGCCTCTGCGAGCGAGGTAGGAGCTTGTGTGGAGGTGTGAGTCCTGGTTGGGTGGGCATGGGCCCCTCCTGGTCCCAGGGCTCGGGCGGGGCATGCAGCATGTCTGTGCGCACACGCCATGCCCCAGGCTCCGCTGTGGGTTCCCGGGAGGTGGGCCCTGATGGACGAGCAGCACAGCAACAGGGCTTGGTGTCATCTCGGAGCCCTGTGGGCTGGGCCTGGAGGCCAAGGTCTGGGTAAACCCCCAGCAGACCCCAGCCTGTGTTCCCCACGGGTTCTCAAGCAGCTGGGAGAGCCTTATCAGGGCTGGGCTCCTGATACACAGCTTCAGTAAATGTGGTTCTTGGGAGCAAATCACAGCCACCTGAGAGTCCCCTGTGTGGGCCCTTCTTAGGTACCTACCGTGCAGAAGGGCCTGTGGGGCAAGGCTGGCTGGGGGGTGGGGGGAGCGGCTGGGGGGGTACCTGGGATCCACAGTCCAGTCTGGGGGACCAGTGTCTCCCACGGGCATCCGTGGGGGCTTCTTGTTCACCTCACAGCCCCCTGTTTATTTATCTAGAGACACCTCCAGATGCCCTTATATTGGAATCTCCATTCACTAATATACGTGAAGAAGCTAAGAGCCATCCGTTCTCAGTGGCAAGTACAGATCTTATTAAAAATTGACTTGTTTTTATTATTAAAATAATTACTATCAAGGTAACTCTTAAGAAAATATAAAATAAAAATTAATCCTTGTTTAGTGCAGGGCACTGGCCTGACCACAGAGCTGCCTGGGAATTTTAAAACTCTGCAGTCAGGCGGAAGGACGGGTTCACAGCTGGGTTGTCCAGGGACAGCAGGACCCCTGGGAGGCCTTGCGTCTGAGGTGTGGTTTGCTGACCTGGCATCCTTGCCCCGTGGGGCTCAGCCCAGGTGGGCAGCTGCTGTCTTGGCTGCTTCCGCAGACATGGACCCAGTGGGCATCCCTGCTCCCTGTCCGCATGGATGGTGCTCAGCAGCCAGGCTCTCCCAGTCGTATCTCCAGGTGACACCCCAGGTGAACCCTGGTGGGGATCCCAGGGTGACTGAGACCCTCCTCACCTGCCAGGATTGAGACCCTCCTTTTACAAGCTGGGCCCAGAGGGGGCTCCTCTGTGTCTTCTTCTGTCCCACTTCTTTTTGGCTGGCCACCCGTTCTGGGGGCCTGTGTTGGCCCCCCACCTGACCTCATGGTGCACTGTTGCAGACAGGAGGAGTCTTCTATAGTCTTACTTCTTTGATGTTGCTTTACCCAAGTCACATGGACCCCTGTTTTTCCAGGGGTGGAAGCCCTTGCATCTGTGGGAAGTACGGTCTCTGAGCCGGTCCTGCCCGGCTGCTGCTGGGAGCTGTGGGAGCCCATTTTGTGGGCAGCCACGCGTGGCCAGTTCGGAAGCCTCTTAAGCACAGAGTCTGGGGCAGCGGGGCGCCCCAGCACAGCTCTGGTGGGGCCTCAGGTCGGTCCACTTGGAAGCTGGGGAGACTCTTGGGCACTCAGCACCCTCTGTCTGAACCCTCGACCTCAGCCTTCTCTGTGGCTGTTTTAATTGATGCTTCTGCACGTTGTTTCCATGTCGCTTTCAGATATATCGATACTTTCCTGGGTTTGACTGGTTCTTCCTTGACCCCATTACAAGCAGTGGAATTAAATTTGCAAATGATGAAAAGTGAGTACTCTGCTTACCTCATTTTTCTTTTTTTTTTACTATATTTTTTTAAAGTTTTTTTTTAAAATTTTATTTATTTGACAGAGAGAGACACAGCAAGAGAGGGAACACAAGCAGGGGGAGAGGGAGAGGGAGAAGCAGGCCTCCTGCCGAGCAGGGAGCCCGATGTGGGGCTCGATCCCAGAACCCTGGGATCATGACCTGGGCCAAAGGCAAGATGCCCAACAACTGAGCCACCGAGGCTCCCCAGTACCTCATTTTTCAATTTAAAAAAATCACTGAGAATCCCCAGGACTAGTCACCTTAACCAAAAAGGATGGAATTCTGCATACTGGGGTTCTTCTCTAACCATCAGACCTTCGTAAAGGGCAAGTCAGGCCGAGAGCTGCAGCCGAGAGAGAAGGGATTGGAAAAGGCCGTGGTGGCATGAAAGCAACAGGAAGACAACATGTCCCTGTGGTTGTTTTATTTGAAACTTGTCCATCAGAATCAGAATTCCTGACAGGTTCTAGAGCAATAAGGGGACTATTACTCAAACAATGACACCGCCTCAGCCGTTTGATTTCTGTTCGGTTGTAGAAAGATGTTACAAAGTTCACTATTAAAAATATTTCTAGGGACACCTGGTTGGCTCAGGCAGTTAAGTGGCTGCCTTCGGCTCAGGTCATGATCTTGGGGTCCTGGGATCGAGCCCCGTATCAGGCTCGCTGCTCAGCAGGGGAATCTGCTTCTCCCTCTGCTTGCTTGTGCTCTGGCTCACTCTCTCTCTGACAAATAAATAAAATCTTAAAATATATTTCTATTGGGGTGCCTGGGTGGCTCAGTCAGGTGAGCGACCAACTCTTGGTTTCGGCTCAGGTCTTGATCTCAGGGTCATGGGATCTGTGGGGAGTGTGCTTGAAGATTCTCTCCCTGTGCCTCTCTCCCCCCAAAATAAATAAATCTTAAAGTAAATATTCAGTTAATATTTAAAAATCTACACTCTGGAATAAATGTGAAAAAATGGAATATTTTTCCCTTTATTTGTTTTGGTTCTAAAAATTGAACAAACTAAAACTGAACAGACATAAGCAAAAAACCTGATTGTTTATAAATATTGTTTTGGAACTTCAAGAATTATCTGAAGAAACTGGGTTCCAACAGCAAGCACACAGTGAGTGTTGAGGCCCCCAAAGCCGCCTTTTGGCCCTGCTCCCGGCGGAATATTGAGGGGATGGCAGTATTTCACCCATAGGAAGTCACCAGGCCCCACTTGGGTAGCTCTAAGATGACAGCATGTGAACCAGGCCTTTTCTAGAGTGGGCAGGGTTAGGACAGACCACTTACAGTGGAAATCCTGAAAAGATGGGCTGTTCCGCTGTCAAAGTGTGACCCTCGCAGCAGAAGTGCTCCCCGCTAGAAGCAGAAGGCAGGGAGAGAGTGCATGTGTGTGCTGCAAGCAGAAGCACAGGTCGCCGGACGGGCTGGGTCCGTGGGGTGGCGAGCCTCCTGGCCCAGGTCCTGCCCGGTGCCGGGCTTGCTTAGGGAGGGCAGGCCAGACACTCTAGGGCCTGTCCAGTCCCACAGCCCATCCGTGGTTTGCTGGTGGGTTTGGATCATGTGAACCTATTGAAAATGTCGACTTATTTGTAAACGTTCAGGGTGACCTTAAATGTCATTTTCAATGAAGACAGGTTAGAGGGTGTGGGCTTTTTTACCAACACATTTCTAGTGACCTTCATTTGCAATTAATTTCTTGGGCCACCTCTGTTATTGGGTTTGTAAATATCATTCTGTAACTTTTAAAGAATAGGTCTAGTGGCAAAAATAATCATTTTCAATTTCCAAAAAACACGCAGGGGCCTGATTTGGTGAATGAATCGATCTCTAGACTTGACTGAATGGTGGTAGAAACATCTGAGGAATCTGCTTATAGTTCTCTAGTGAAAAGCCAGTTGAGTTCTAGCTGTTGAGCACCATGATGAAGCCCCCACTAAACCCAGGTGGGCCCAGAGACCCCAGACCTCTCCCCGGGGCCTTGGTCCAGTTCCATCTCCTCCCTCAGTGTGAAGCACATCTCCTGCTCGCTGCTCATCCTGCACGCTGAGGACGACCCGGTCGTGCCCTTCCAGCTTGGCCGAAAGGTGAGAGCCAGGTGCCAGCCCTAGGGCGGGTAGGCATCTAGCCGGCTCCCGTTCAGGCCGGGCCGGGCATCCGCGGGTGTGGAGGGGTGCTGCTGCTGCCAGGTGCCCCTTGTGAAGAAGAGAAGCATGGGGGAGGTCAGCAGCAGGGTCGGGGTGGGGGCCAACAGGTGATGTCTTATCAGCAAAGGTAAGTTAGAGGGTGTGGGCTTCTTCACCAGTACATTCGATGGCAAGAGGAAACATGAGAAATAAGCAGATGGCTCCCGGTCCCTGTGCAGGGGTCCTGGCCTGACAGAGACTTGACTACCAGGTACGGAGCCAGGCTGGAGGGAAAGAACCCTTGAGGAAGAGGATCCTCCACCCCCATTCGGGGGCCCCAGTCGGCAGAGTTGATACAGAACCTCTTGTCTGTTCTCTTGCCTTTGGGATGGGACTGATGTCAGGAATACCATGCTGTTGTGGGGCCTCTGTGTTTGCTTTTGCTGAGTTTGCTTTGCCTTTGCTGCCAGGAAGCAGCATTTGGTTTGTGGGTGAGTGTTGTGGGAGATAGCACCATCTGGCGTGGCGACGGTGAGGAGCAGGGTCAGCCTGGAGGGAGTGAGGCCCGGGTGCCAGTGGGTTCCAGCAGGACCAAGTCCCCTCCCTCCAGTGAGTCCGGGCACAGGGGACTGCCCAGCAACCACCGCTCAGACCTGCAGAGCCCGGCCATCTCTGGGGTGGGAGGAAGGGACTGAGGAAGGACAGATCGTGACCCTGGCACATGGCGAAGTCTGAGGCAGACGGCCCAACCCTGGGATGAGCCCTCTGGGCTGCTCTAGCACGCAGGCCTCCACACCACTGCATGGCAGGCAGCTCTGCCCACGAGGCTGGCTCGTCCGCCTTGCCGCGCCCTGAGGAGGCGCCGCCTGGGAGAGGCGTTAGGACAGAGGGTCTCGAGCATCAGGCCTGTCCGTACGCGTGCCCCCCACCGTGGCCCTGCAGGCTGCGGGCAGCAGTGTTGTTGGCGGGGGCTTGGGTTGCTCTTCAGAGGCAGCAGCCGCTGACCGGTCTCTGCAGCAGGGAGACCACCAGGCAGGGCTGCCATCTGTGGTGCCGACCTGTCTCTCCCTCGTCCCAGCTCTACAACATCGCTGCTCCATCCCGAAGCTTCCGAGACTTCAAAGTTCAGTTTATCCCCTTTCACTCAGACCTCGGCTACAGGCACAAGTATATCTACAAGAGCCCTGAGCTTCCACGGATACTGAGGTGAGGCTTCTCCCCTCTCCACAGACTCGCCCTGGCCAGGCACGCGGCCCCCCCCAATCTGCCTCGGTGGGGCCAGGAGTCACTGGGACTCGGGAGCCTTCCGTCTCCATGGAGAGGGGTTGCGTGTTTATGGCCCCTCTCTCCTGAAGCACTCCCGTGATCACACAGGGCAGTGACTTCCCTGTGGTGTGGGCTGTGCAGGCTGCGTAGACACGCCACTCAGGAGCATCCAGCGTGCAGACACGCACCCCAGCTGCTGTGGGTCAGGTCCTGCCCCTGTGCATAGGCACACGGGAGACTCCGGGCCAGCTCTCAAAAGCCGGTTTGTCCTCAGCTGCTCCGTGAAAAGAGGCTGTGCTCCCAGCTCTGCTACAGTTGTCATGGTCTGGGGCCAGGACAGCGGCTGGGTCCATGGCCCACATCCCGGGCCCAGGTGCAGAGCCCAAGCATGGAGGGTGAGATGGTGGCAAAGGGCAGTTTGAACTGGATGAGGCCTAGCCCTGCCTCGGGAGCCTGGGCTTTTGTGCAGGGACCAATTCCAACACTTAGGTGCTGCCCGGCCTCCTTGCTTCCCATCCCAGGCACAGGCAGCCCGCCACTTCTTGGCCATGTGGCCTGCAGGATGCTGAGGTGGGGATGGTGCAAGTTCGTCTTCCCAGGGCTGCTGAGCCTGGAGGAGTTGGAATGGGCCCTCAGTGCATTTTATGCTGTCACACTTCAGCTCTCCTGTGGCTGCCTCAGCAGTTCCAGAGGGAAAGCTGCATTTCTTTAGTGGTTTGCCATTTCCTACATCAAGGACCCGGGTTGCTGAGAGGGGACTGTGAGCTCAAAGAGTATGGGTTTGCTCTAGGGTTGTGATTTTTCCAGCATAAAGGAATGTCATAGAAAATATAGCCCAGAGTACAGCTGTAGAGTTTAGAACAAAGAATAGTAGCCCATTGCTTGGTCTTTCTTCCTATGGGGTTGGGATTTAACCCTGCTTATTTAACTCAGGCTTTCTGAGCAGGGGTGGTCCTCCAGGCTCCTTCTCAGCCTCCTGGGATGGGCTGTTTGAGGACGGAGGAGGCAAGACCTCGAGCGTATGCTCAGGGTTTGGCTGATGGCTGTGCTCGTCTCGTCTAGGGAATTCCTGGGGAAGTCAGAACCCGGGCGCCAGCACTGAGTCTTGCTGCCTGAAGGAGCATGAAGACCTCTGCCCTCCTCCCCTTTGCTCCGGCCAGCCTGGCACCCTGGGGCCCAGGGCTGCCAGTGTCTTCAGTGCCCCCGGAGAGAGGACTCGGATGTCAGCTGGGGCAGGCGGAGGAGGCCCGGCAGACCTGAGGCACCTGCCTTGGGTGGCTGGGAGGTTGGATCTTTGTGGAAAACACAGGTTGCAGGCATGGGATCCCCTCTCCGTTTTGTTGCCACTCAACCCGAGCTCTTATTGGGAAGACAGTGACAGAGCAGGCCAGCTGCCGGCTGGTCAATCCCACACTTGCTGAGCTGGGCAGGGGGAGCCCAGGGCAGGAGGCGTGGGGTCTCGGGACCACACTGAGCTTTCCAGTACCACCAGTGAGATTGTGGCCAGATGAGTTCTTCTGTCCCTTCCGGGCACATGCAGAATGGACTGGAATGGTTCCGTCAGCCCCTCGCACCCGGAGCACCCTGCTTGCCTACCTTGGCGGTTCCTGTCTCCCCGGGCAGGCCCCCACTGCTCACAGCGGGGGAGGTGCCTGTGACCTGCACTTCCTCCACTTTCTGCCCACTTGTCCGCCTAACCTGGCCTTAGACTGAGCATTTATTTAAGAATAAAATCGTGGTGGTGGTCTATCTGCTGTGTTCTCAGTGACACCTCCAGCTGCCCCCAGGCCATGCTCAGAGCCCAGCCTGTGGGAGGAGGGCCAGCTCTGTAAGGCCAAGGATCCTGGGCCTTCCTTTCCTCCTCCTTTCCAGATGTGGAGGCCCGTGCAAGGAGGGGTGTCGTTCCAGGACAAGGTGTGTTCAAGGGGGGGACCACTTCTCCAGATGGGACAGAGGGCGTGTTCTTAAATACAGGCCCCCTTCAACATCACGCTGTAGCAAGCTTGCTGGATGTTGGTATCGGTCGGCAGGCTCTGGGGTTTTACCCATAGACCCCAAATGAGCCCCTGGCATGAGTTCATGGAAAGACATGGGGCACTAGAGTGTGGGGTCTCTAGTTCTAGCCCACGAGCACCACCTCGTTCACTCACTGGGGGGGGGGGGGGGGGGGCTCTTGTGTTTTTCAGCTTTTTGTCAAATCAGTCTCCCCTGCACTTCTTCTGCCCCCCCTTCCCTGCACTTCTGCTGCCCCCACTTGGCACCTCTAAAGATCCTGCTTCTCATCGGCCCCAGTGCTGAAGGGCCAGATTCTTGGATGCCAGCTAAGTAACCCGAGAGAGAGAAGGTGCATGGTTCAATAAGAAAGGGGGTTTCAAGCTGCCCCCCCCCCCAGAGGACTGTCCACCCCCTGCAGCACAGGTACAGAGGCGTGACACACAACAGAGGATGCAAGCCCACCTGGGACCCACTTCTCCTGATGGCTGGACTTCTCCCAAGTCCTGTCTTGGCAGCTCAGAAATTCCCCGGGGTGTACAGAGGGCTTCATTCGCCGGCCTGCCTGTTCTTCAAGGTCTGTGGTCTCTAGTAGCAGCTGTGGGCAGGCTGGGGGGCCCAGATGCCAAGGCAGGGGACACCTCATTTTTGAGGCATCTTCAACTTGCCTACAGTGATTCTCACATCGGGGAAACCATGCCTTTCTTAAATGGGTTGAAATGTGAACCAACTCTCCTGAGGTCAGTTTGTCATCCTGTTTCATGTATGTGAGCCGCCACAGGTCCTTATGGGGGGGGGGGGGGGGAGATAAGACAGGAAGTAAGTAAAATACAGGCTGTTGGTATTTTGATAGGTGTCTTGACAGGCAGACTGAAGCAGACTGAAGAGGAGAAAGCACCGAAGGGGCTGGTGAGCTGCTGGGCCATCAGGTTGGCTAATCAGGTCCAGATGCCCCCACCTGCTGGCCTCTTAGATTATTAACTAAGCTTAAACTGTGGGCTAGGACAGACCTCTGCTGATTGCAAAACCAGTCCTTGGGGGGGGAAAAAAAACAGATCAAGACATGCACAGCTATAAATTCTGCAGTTACTATGTGTTTCCTGGAAGCACGGGTGTCCTGAGAGCTGCTCAGCGCCCTCCCCCGGCCCCCGGCCCCCACCCAAGACCAGCAGGGCCCATGGTGCTCCGGTGTCCTACAGGTCTCAGCTTGTTCGGGTAACAGCCCCAAGTTCATGTCCCTCCTGGCTTTCGATTCAGCCTGCAGCGACACAATTTAGGGGGCGATGCTCTGGTCCCCAGGGCATTCCATGTCCAAGGGCCAGGAGTGGCTGGCCTAGGACAGGTGCAGTGTGCACCAACAATGCCGACACCCAGATGACAGTTTATACAACAGTTGTGTTGATTCTTTTACGAGCTAGTGGTTCAAACACACATACCCTAAGTCCCACTTACAGCTGGGATGGGAAAGCTTGGTCTGTCCTTAATCCCAGAGTGATGGGCCCTTATGAGAGAGAGTCTGAGGCCTGCCCCTGGGACCCAGCCCGCACCCTGCCCTCGGCACAGAATGAAACATAGGCCAGCTCAACCAAGCACAGGCAGGAAGGTTTAATCGGTTTCTCACACAAGGCAGTAACAGCAAGTGGCACAGTGATGGTCACACACAGCCTAAGAAATGGGGTAGCGGAAGGTGGCGGGGGTATGACCACAGCCCCAGAACGTGGGCCTCCCCAGCAGACCTCCACAGCTCTGGTGAAGTGCGCACGTGAGCAAATCCTCCATGGCCTGATTCTATGAGCCATCAGGACCTGGGGTGAGGGCAGAGCCCTGTGCCATCCAGATCCAGCATGCAAGGAGGCAGAGCCCCTGGAAGGGTGCTGTCCCCCGTGTCTCCATTAAATCCGTGGTGAAGCGCACCAGCCTGCTCCCTGGCTCTCTCAGCTGAGAGAGGCTCACCCACCCTTCCCGCCACCAGCCTGCCATCCAGGCAGAGTGGAAAGTGGGCCCCCTTCTGGGCCTGCTCAGTTCTTTCCAAGGCGGTCACACTGGTGGAAATGGAGGGAGAAGGGAGGCTGGCCCCAGGACACAGCAGGGGCACTCAGCCTCTCCAGCAAAGGCAGCGCCCCACCCTGGGCTCCCGAGGGCTCGGCAACGCATCCCAGCATTGCCCCCCCAGCACAAAACTTCAAAAGTACAATTTTTAGTTGCTAAAACAAGAAAAGGCTTCAGCTACGTTCATTTCCCTGGGAAGCTGATATCCTCTTGAAAAAGCAAAACCAAGCTAACTGCATCAGTCAGCCTTGTCCTAGCCAAGGACCCCTAGATGCCGGGCACAGGTGTCCTCCCCATGTCCCCCTCAGTCATCCTAGGGCCCCTTTATCTGATCAGTCTGGAAACCCTGGGCCAGAGCACCCACGCAGCAGCTGCAGACTTGGCCGGAGTACTAGCATGGCCAGGAGGCCGGGAGCCCACACAGCAGGCTAGCACGTGTGGTGCAGAAAACAGTTCCCCAGGCTTTGTCACAGCTACCTGCCCAGACCCCAGAATCCAGAGGCTCAAAACTAAAAACAAGCTCACTGCAAGGTGCGTGCAAGGTCTCAGAGGAGCCCAGCCAGTGGCTCCACCTTCCCCACTTCCTTGGGGCAGGTGAGCTAAAGCTGCGGGGCCAGCTGCCCTGCACAGGGCTGCGAGCTCTGCTTTCCTGCAGGAAACTGGGGAGCATCTCCCTTTTTGAGCCTTTCCTTCCTTGCCCACCCCAAGCCACCAGCACAATCCCCATGGCCCTCCAGAAACAGCAGACCATTGCCAGGACGCCTAATCCCTGGGGAGGTTGGGGGGTGGGATCTGCAGGTCGGAGGGCTCCACGCCCCAGATGTCCCGGGCGTACTCTGTGATGGTCCGGTCACTGGAGAACTTGCCCGAGCAGGCGATGTTCCTGATGACCTTCTTGGTCCACTCCCTGGGGTTCTGCAGAGGGAAGAAGAGGCTGAGTAATCTCAGGTACCACACAAGACAGCTTGCACTTCCAGAACTTCAGGACTGTTCCCAGATGGGCTCTCAGCCTCTGGGCCAGCCTGACAACCAAAGACAAAATTGCAATCAACAGCTCAGTGAAACGGGGGCCCTCACCGACCAGAAAAGCTACCAAATGACTAGATACAGGGGCAAGAAGCCTGAGAAGACCCTGGGCCTCAAAATGTGCCACACACTCTGGGGCACAGCCCACCTTACAAAGAAACACCACCAGGTTGAGTACTCACCAAGTGGATCCAGGGAAAATGGCCAAGTGGTCCCCCGTCCATGGCTTCCCCCAGAGCTTTGCAACTACCCCCAGACTAAGCCAGCATCAAGAGGAACCTCCCCGACGGGTGCCTAGGTGGCTCACTTGGTTAAGCGACTGCCTTCGGCTCAGGTCATGATCCTGGAGTCCCGGGATCGAGTCCCGCATTGGGCTCCCTGCTCAGCAGGGAGTCTGCTTATCTCTCTGAACCTCCCTCCTCTCATGCTCTTTCTCTCTCTCAAATTAAAAAAAAAAAATCTTTAAAATAAAAAAAAAAAGAGGAGCCTCCCCGAAAGGGCAGACTCTGCTGAGGCCCACGTCAGGGGAGCAAAGGTGCCCCCCAGAGCCCTGCCTGGTCACTTAGTGCCCCAGACCCCCCTGTTCTTTCACGGGTCCTCCAAGGGCAGACAGCTTCCCTAAAGGTGGGGGATGGGAGCCAGGACCACAACACATCAGAAACACAGGTCCCGCAGGCCTCATCCAAGAACCTGGGGAAGAATCCACCTGACCCGCCACTGCAGACTCACACCCACAGCCAGAGTCCTCTCCCACTGCCACCCCCGGTGAGTCTGGAGAACCCCAGCAAGGGGAGGGAAGTGGGTACCAAGGGACACCCTCCTGCATCCCCTCAAGCTCAGGCCCTGGGTCTTCCTACGAGGCCCCACATGCCCACTCCCTCAGGGACACATGCTCCACCCAGAAACTGGGATCTGGGATCTCCTCTTGTCCACCTTCACCAAGGAGTGGGGAGCTGGCTACAGTGGTCTAGCCCTAGAAAGGCTAGTCCCTACAGCTATGGGTCCCTCACTCTACTTAACATGGAAGCTTGCACCTTTCCAAGGAAGTACTCTCATTCACACTTTTAAACACAGGCTTTCTGTGTGCACACACAAGTCTTCCTAGCTCTGCACCCGCTCCCCACACCCTCCCGATCACACCCGCTTCGGGGCTCAGATCACGGGGGGAGGGGGGGCATAGCCCGTCACCTCTGCCATTTGCAGAAAGGAAACTCCTGTCCTGCTCAGAGGCTGTGTGGAAACGTGCCAGTGTGGAGAGCGGCCTGGGCCCAAGGGGTCACAAGGCACCAGCTTCACCACGGGACAGCAGAAGGACAACAGAGACCGTCTGAGTGGAAGATGATTAAGAAGCCCTGGACAGCCCACGCCCATGACACAACTTAGCCCACCGAGCCCCCAGCCATCCTGCCCAGGGCCACAAGGTGAACAGTGACCTCCCAGGACTGGACCTCATAGATGTCCCCTGCTGCTCCCCTGCCAGGGCCACCCCCGGGCCCTAGAACCATACCCGGTACAGCTGGTCCACCTGGGCCTGGCATGCCACGTATGCTTCATAATCTGCAAACACCTTGAACCTGAAACGGGAGACAGGGGCTAGGCCACTGTGGCAGGTGGTGAGTCAGAGGTCACTAGGCCCTGGCCATCCAGGTCCTCATGCTTTGGGATGACGGGAGTCTACCTGGCCACAGAGGTGGCTCTAGGAGCAGTACTTCTGTCCCGGGGATACTATTGTACAAAAACCTTGTTTTCAGCCGTTTCTTTCAAGAAGTGGTTGTTTACAACACACCCTCCCCATGCAGGGGGCCCCGAGCGGCACAGGCTGAGGGGCTTCCTGCCAGAGAAGGGGCACAGGCTGACAGCGAGGCTCTGCCTGGCCATCTCTTCCTGGAGCCCAACTGGGCGAGAACTGGAGATCTAGGGGAAGGATGCTGTGGACAACACTGTAGGATTTATGAACAGGGAGCTGCATTTCTGTTCATGGCTGAGGCACAGAGACCATTCATGAAACCGTGAACAATGTTTCCTTGATCCCAGTCTGAGCCAGGGCCAAGCTCCCGCCCTGTGCTGTGTGGAGCCTCGATCTGGTCTGACGCCGGCCCCCAGCACCCACCGGCGAGCAACAGATGAAAGCAACCCAATGGCAGCTCAGAGCGGGACAGAGATCAGTTCTCAGCACTGACCAGATTCAGCTCTTACCAACAGGGCGGAGCAAAGAACTGTCCCGAAAAGACAAGTGGCGGTGCTCACCTGCTGTAAATTAGTGCTTCTGGAAACATGGATGTTATTCCGTGTCGATGCGTTGTAATAAAACATTAACTACAACGTAATTTGTGTCTCAAATTAATTCCACTTGAACCACTTGGTGTCACCATTGGCCAACATTTGCCTCAGTTGGGACTGTGGGACTTTGGCTGTGGAGGCACAGTGCCCCCACCCTGCCCCGCCTCCCAGAGGTTTCTGGGGCATCCTGCCCACACTCCCATTCTCCCTGGGGAAGAGAGGATCAGGAATCGCCTCCGACCAGCCCCATATGAAACCACCTTCTGCCTGTCAAGCCCTTCGGGGGGGTCAGCCAGTGCTGGGGGGGGCCTGGGGCTGGACCATGGAGCCAGCAACCCCTACCACAGGGCCCTCCAGCAGGCAAGCACCTCCAGAGGCCCCTGCAGGCCCTGGTTGACAGCCCGAGGCTCTGCCCATGGGCTGGGGTAGGGGGCAAGTCTCATCATGGCCCAGGGTCACCCCTAAAGTGTAGTCTTCGGCCCACCAGGCGGACCCATGTGTCTGACTGGCTGGTGGGGAGGGACATGAGAACGAACCTGTCGTGGTTCAGCAGCATGTTGACCATGTCCCTGAAGCAGTCTGGATCCTTGGGAGAGAAGAAGCCGCTGCTGATCTGGTCCACGGCCTGCTTCAGCTCGGGCAGGCGGTCATAGTATTCTCTGGCATTGTATCTGTGGGGAGGTGGGGAGGTGGGGCCGAGTGTCAGCCTCCGGGGTGAGTGGCAGGGCGTTTGTACCGGGCACACCCCTGGTCCAAGACCACCCCTGGCTCAGGACAGGAGCAGGCTCAGCCAACTTGCCCAAAGCCACCCCCAGCCACCAGGCGGGCATCACCCCAGCAAGCATGGGCCTGCCTCCTGGAGTGCTCTCAGCTCTCCCACCCCCCAATACTCTGAGCAGTGCCCTGATGGCACAGGGAGGGACACACACCCTTTCCGGTCCAGGGCCTCGACGTCCTCCACACGCATGCCAAAGATGAAGAGGTTCTCAGCCCCGGCTTCCTCGGCCATCTCCACGTTGGCTCCATCCATGGTACCAATGGTGAGGGCCCCGTTGAGCATGAACTTCATGTTGCCTGTGCCCGAGGCCTCGGTGCCCGCAGTGGAGATCTGCTGGGAAAGGTCTGCTGCGGGGATCACTGCAAGCAGGTGGGCGATAAGGTACGTCACTATAGGCTGCTCACAGCGTGAGAGCCACGGGAACTGTGTAGGGACACCACACGCCCTCCTCCAGCCCATGGCTGGTGCTGCCGGAGTCAACACCGCCTCCTGCTCAGTCCAGCATGGGCCTGAGCCCTGCAGCCCACCCAGCTGGCCTGTAAGGGCTTCCCTTCCTGATCCAGAGCAGCCGGAGACCAAGAGGGTAACTCCTGAGAAGACCCCAGGTCAGAAAAGACCTTTATTCTGGAACCTTCCAGGGACCAGGCCCAACCATAGTCTGAGGGCCCCTGGTTCTGGCTTTTGGTGTTATCATTCCCTTTCATCCCGACAGGAGTTGTGTCTCATGCCATCAGCCTATAAGGTTCCTTAGAGCACTTTAAGAGAAATCTGGACTCACAGAACCAGAGAACTACAAAGGTGGGGCAATTTTCTTGTGTTCACATGTATGCGAGTCACTCTATGCTGTATGCAGACTGGGCAAAGCCAGCCACCATGATGACCCAAATGCCGGGGCCCTGAGGCTTCTCCCAAGGGTGGGCTCCCTGTGCCTCCAAGATGTGGCTGGTGGGAAAGCTACATCTTCCTACCCTGCCTTGGCATCCCTGCCCCCACATCCTCATCTTGTCCATGGAGCTGATGCTGCTTCCCCAGCCCAGTGGCTGGCACTCGGGGTCAGCAAAAAGCAGAGTCCAGCCCTTCTTCAAGGTCCAGTGCAAGGAACCAGGGTAAAGAGATATGGACATCCCCAGCCCCCATGCAGCTCTACATGGAGCTAGCTGGGGGGGCACTTGCGGGACCCAGACCCCCAGCTCTGACATCCTAGACCAGGCACCCCAAGTCAGTTCTAAAGATGTCCAGGAACGAGCCGGCCCCAAATAACAGCAAGGAGGGGGAAGTTCCAGGCGGCAAAGGGCTTGACAAAGACGTGTCAGAAGCTCAGTGAAGAACTAACCACAGTACTGACCCTGAACCACATACGGTCTGTGACAGCCGAGGGACCAGAGACGGTCTGATGAGCTGGCCGAGCTGGCGGGAAAGGAGAGCGAGTCAGCCTACACAGCATTACTCAGTGACTCAGGGCAGAAGGCAGCAGCTGGTCTGAGCTACAGAAGTGCCTACTACTCAGAGCCAGGATGCAGGCTCAGGCTTCCCATCTCTTGGTTCCTGCCAGGACCTCCAGAAGGGGCCAGTTTAGAAAGCCCCGCCCAGCTTCAGGCACATTTGGTTGCAGGAACTTCTGTCCAGATGGCCGCATACACCCTTGGAGGAACAGCCCCAGACGGACCTCTCAACAAGGGGTCGCAATGTCAGGCCCTAAGCTGCCCTTGGAAAGGTCAGAAGAGGCAGGTACCAGCCCAGATCAGAAACTGGTAATGCCCCTGAGAACACATAGATGGTGACAGCAGAAGCATCCTCTGGGGATGGGAGAAGGGAGGGAGGAGGCCGACCTGGTAGCATATCCCGCCAGCAAGAGCAAGCTCTAGGAGCAGAAATGAAAGCTGGGGAGCAGAGGAAGGGGGAGGAACGAGGTTGCAGGCAGAAGTGAGAAAGTACAGAGACAAAGGATGTCCGAGGTTGAGAGTAATTCTCTGCACTTGGTGATGGGCAGAGAGCTTCCCCAAAGCCTTCACTGCTAGAAGAAGGCCCCCTCCGGCTGGGAGAGCCTGGTGTCCAGGGCAGAGTTCATCTGCCCCACCAGCAACGACCACCCATATCGCAGCCAGGCAGCGGCGGGCTTTCCTAACATGGCCACCCTGGGCCTACCTTTCTCAGCCAAAGACACTCGGTAGTTTTCCAGGAAGATCACTTTGAGCTTGTCGCCCACAACTGGATCGTGGTTGACGACACTGCCGATGGATGTGACCAGCTTGATGATCATCTTCGCCATGTGGTAACCGGGAGCCGCCTGGAGACGGAGGGCAAATTCAGTATGAACACACCTGTGCTCAGCGCAGCGCAGGGTCCTCAAGAGGGTCCTGGGGCCCCATGCTGGATCGCTGAGGTCATGCCTGGCTGAGTGGTCCCCCTGCCTGTCCTGCACAGCCTCTCCCAATGGCCGCCTCAGCCTGTGCTGAAGCCTGGCAGGCTCAAACTTGTCTCTGACTCTAGTCAGTTCTTCAGAAATGAGATAAAAAGAGAAGGACTTTCAGAACTACCAACTTACAGGAAACACAGGGAACTAAGAAACATACTGGAACATGCCAGACAGATATCTGGAAGACACACAACCCAATCTCTGTAACAAATCAGTTGTAGGGAGGGAGAAGAGGCAAGCACGGGGGAAAGCTACCGATGACAAGATGCAGCAGACAGCAAGCAATCGCCAGGGGAGGCCCTTGCCAGGGTCCAGAGTCAAACAAACTGCTCCAGATATTTGTAACTTTACTATCTACGTGGGAAGACGGAATTGTGTAGTGGTGCTAAAAAGAGTGTTTCCGTAGCGGTTTGGGAGGAAAACATCATTGGGAATGTGTGTGAAGTATTTAGAGGTGAAGTGATACTATGTCTGGAATTGACTTTGAAATGGTCCTGCAGGAGTCTGGGATAGGTGTATGGATATTATTCCCATGCTTTCTACTATTCTCTAGACTGAAAAATTTTAATAGTGAACATGTAAAGAACTGTTCGAAAGCCCATACCTCTAAGAAATGCACCCTGGGATAGTGACAAAGGAACCGACAGGCGCTGGAGGAGGGGCAGGGGCCCAGTTGGTGGCTAAGCTGCTGGCTGAGGCTCGCTGGCCCCAGGCAGGTGCTCATACCTCCCACCCACCCTCGTGTGCTTGAGCTGGTGGGGCAGACAGTGCCTGGGCTCCGCCCCATAGCCCCCCATAGGGAAGCTGCGCCCCACATTGTTCCTCATGTTCTCAGATGACGCTGAGGCTCTTGGGGAAAAGTGGGAGAGGTGGGGACACAGGCCCTAGAGCACAGAGCACGAAGAGGAGACCCACCAAGGAGTAATGGCAACACACTGGGACTCCATGATCACATGTCCAAAAGCATGCACCGTCATGAATAAAATGAAAGAAAGCTAGGCCGAGCTCCCAGCAGGTGCACATCTGGCTGATGAAGCAACCAGCCATCTATGTCCACTCAGCACACAAGTGCAGGGGAGTGGGCAGCCTGCTGGGGCCTGAGAGCCGGGCACAGGCGTGGAAGTGTGGTGGCTATGCAAGGAAGGGCACTGTCCCATCAGATGGACGGCCAGCGAGCCCACTGGGGCTGGGGACCCTCACTGTCACGTGCCTTGCAGGCAGGGGTCCCCTTCAGCTCCCTCCTATTGCTGCGCTGATGGGCACTGAACCAACTCAGTCCACAAGCACAGCCGGAGAAGCAGAGGAGAGGGCCTCTGGCAGTCCGTGCGTGTGCCAGCTCTGAGCCACCGCAGTGTCCAGCCCACTGGGTGGCTGGTGCTCCAGTGGGGACACAGTCTGCACGAACAAAAAGCATGGTGGTTTGTGCATTCAGGGTAAATATCAAGCAAGGAACAAAGAGGACATCACCTCACCTTGCCCCCGATCATGACAGTCCTGGGCACAAAGGCTCTGGCTGGGTCCTTCTTTATTCCTGCAGGACAAACAAGAGATTCAAATAAGGCACTAAAGCCAGACAAACCCCTGCTTTGGGACATGGTGTGGTGACCAGCATCCCCAGAGATCAACCCTGACACAGGGAGCAGGGTGCAGCCACTGGACAAGCCCCTAGATTCTGCATTTAGATCCCACTTTGGTGAGGAAGGAGGCCAGAACAAACTCTTCCAAAAGGCTCACAGGAAAAGTTGCACCTGTTTCCAGAACAGCCCAAAGCAAGGGGCTGGCTTGGGTCTAGTCACTGGCTGTCAAGGCCCTTGCACATGATGGATACTTGGAAAAGAGGGGACCCTGGGATCATGGTAATGGTACCGTCAACCATTGAGGAGTGTCAGATGAGACCCCAAGTTTCCCCCTACCCTCGCTGTGACCAGATATGAGAAGCTCTCCCGAAGCTCTCTTGCACGGGGGGCAGCCTGAGGGTCAAGATACAGCGGCCGGCTCACCTGCAGCCCCAGCAGACTGAGGGGGTCCTCACCAGGCCCTTGGCTCTCAATATCAGTGTGTATGGGGAGGTGCTGGAGGGGTCTACAAAGGGGGGGAGGCATCCCTCCACCACATTCACCAGAGGTCAGGAACCGACCAGAGCAGTGGGAATCATGGCTGAAGCTTTAACAACTGACTCCAGGTCCTACCAAGAATATGGCTGTCCCTTAGTTTGGAAATTTCCCACTTCTAGAAATCAGACCGAACAGGGAAAAGAGGAAAAAATAAAACACAAACTACATTTTCACCAAAGCCCAGAAAGAGGAAAAACACACAAACTCCAGGTCACTGAGCAAGTTGTGCCAGATCACAGGGTAGGTGGGGCATAGGGCTGCGAGGGCAAGGTGTCCTGGGACCCAGGCTCTCCAGAGACGCTGTCAGCAGGGCTGGTGTCCTGGGGGCCAGGAAGGAGTGTGGCTGGGGCCAGGAAGGCAGACCTCACCTGTACCTCTCCTCGAGGAAAACCTGCTTGGAGGGTCTCCCATCCTGGGGCAGAGGCCCCCAGGGCAGAAATCAGGGGGCCAGGGCGGGTGGCCACGGCCACACGGACAGGGGCCACGGCTGCGCTGGGCTCCATGAAGCCCCTGCTGGTAGCCCGGGCAGTGCAGCTCAGGCAAATCCGGACATGGCTTTGCTATAGACAAAAAGCAGAACTGGCCTCCCTGTAAGAATCTCCAACCTGGGATGGCCGCCAGCTCAGAAGAGTCCGCAGAGCCGAAACTGAGGTCCTGAGGAGAGGGCAGGACACGGGAGCACATGAAATGAGAACTGGCAGGACACAGGAGCGAAAGGACGCCAATGGGGAGGCGAGACAGAAAAAGGACCCCCCCACACACAGGATGGAAATGAGAAAAGCAGACAACACAGCAGAAAAGGAAAGATCTTTGGAAATGTTCGGAGAGAACTCAAGAGACAAGAAGAAGATAGGTAGAAGGAAGCCAGCACACACCTCGCTGGAGTCTGGGAGGAAAAAAAACAAAACAGTGGCACCAAATGTTTTAAATACACTTCAAGAGGGCGCCTGGGTGGCTCAGTTGGTTAAGCGACTGCCTTCGGCTCAGGTTATGATCCTGGAGTCCCGGGATCGAGTCCCACATCGGGCTCCCTGCTCAGCGGGGGGTCTGCTTCTCCCTCTGACCCTCCCCCCTCTCATGTGCTCTCTCTCCCATTCTCTCTCTCTCAAATAAATAAATAAAATCTTTAAAAAAAAAAAAATCTGGTTAGGGCGCCTGGGTGGCTCAGTTGGTTAAGCGACTGCCTTCGGCTCAGGTCATGATCCTGGAGTCCCGGGATCGAGTCCCACATCGGGCTCCCTGCTCAGCGGGGGGTCTGCTTCTCCCTCTGACCCTCCCCCCTCTCATGTGCTCTCTCTCCCATTCTCTCTCTCTCAAATAAATAAATAAAATCTTTAAAAAAAAAAAAATCTGGTTAGGGCGCCTGGGTGGCTCAGTTGGTTAAGCGACTGCCTTCGGCTCAGGTCATGATCCTGGAGTCCCGGGATCGAGTCCCGCATCGGGCTCCCTGCTCAGCAGGGAGTCTGCTTCTCCCTCTGACCCTCCTCCCTCTCATGCTCTCTGTCTCTCATTCTCTCTCTCGCAAATAAATAAAATCTTAAAAAAAAAACAAAAAAAACACCTTGTTTAAAAAATAATAATAATAAAATAAAATAAATAAATAAATACACTTCAAGAGACCTTCCTAGAAATAATATAAGACCTCAGTGAATGCATTTGGGATGGCCTGAGCTTCCGGGGAAAACTGACCCACAACGTTCAGCACCAAGACCCAGCCCAGTGTCATCAGCACAGGACCTCAGGACACCACGACACGCCAACGCCCCCCGCCCCCCCACGCCGGACAGTGCAGGATGGACCTCCAAGATGCTCCAGGAAAGAAAGTGAAGCCAAGAACGTCACCTGCAAACAGTCCCATGTGTTCTAAACAAGCAAGAACTCACAGCTCACGCGCACGGCTGTCCTGATCGGGCGGGAAGCCCGGGGTGGAAGGGCGGAGCAGGACGTTGTCACAGAAAGCCTGGCAGGGGGGCACTGAGCGTGGTCGTGCGGAGGCGGGGAGCGGCCGGCGGTCCGCTGTGACCAGGGAGAAAGCGCGCCTGCGCCGGCCAGGGAGCTGCCGGGGGGATGGCACAAACCCCGGCGGCCTGCCTGGCGGAAGAGCTGGGCTGGGCAGCTAGCAAGGCCAGAGGCGCGCGCACCGGGGAGCCCACGGGCCCACGCAGACAGACTGGGACAGGCAGGCAGAAGGGCAGTGACGTCACAGCTGCTCACAGACGGGGGACTGACAGGGTGCTCCCCGCAGAGGCCCAGGGACAAAGAAAAGGCAGAAAATCACAACCACGGAAGAAAACCATGGCAAACAAGATGCGGTCTCTGTGAACTGTGGTTTCTGGCCAGGGAGGCCAGGGAGGCGCTCTGGAGCACCTCCTTCAGCCACACACACAGGCGGGCCCTGGCGGGGAACTTTCCAGGAGGATCGGCGCCAGGAGCGTCAGAAACTCTCAACCATGAACGTCGTCTGTCCTGTTACTTAACTGTCTCATAAGTGAGCGGCTTCCTCCACCTGACCTCTGTGTCCTGAGTAGAGTATTAGTGGTTCCTTGGTTTTCAAAATTAAGAGTCACCGTATTAAATTACAAAATTCTAAAATCTAAGTTTTTCCTTAAGGCTTTATTATATTTATAAACCTAGCAAATATTCATATTTACTTTTTAGGGGCTCTTTGATTCATGTTTGCTCCCACAGCTGAACACTGCTTAAGCAGTTTAAGGGACGTGTATAAGTTTAACATGTACTATTTTATTTTTGGTAAATATACTTTAAACGTCTAACAAGTAAAATCTTTCCAAATAGCTCACGACAAGTCTAACAGATAACAACCAAGTTTGAACTCAACACTAAACTGAGCCATCACCCAGCCCGTGAGTCCCTGAGGCGCGGCGGCGAGGGCCCCGGGCACACTCACGGTTGTACAGGGTGACGATATGCAGGCAGTTCAGCAGCTGCCGCTTGTACTCATGG
Source organism: Mirounga angustirostris (assembly GCF_029215605.1). Taxonomy (NCBI): domain Eukaryota; kingdom Metazoa; phylum Chordata; class Mammalia; order Carnivora; family Phocidae; genus Mirounga; species Mirounga angustirostris. Next base: position 88,387,494 of record NW_026991718.1, read on the forward strand.
ATCCTCTTCACGTGCACGTCGAACATGGAGGAAGGGTTGATTTTCACCTTATATTCCTTCTCCAGCAAGGCAGAGAACTTCAGCTTGTTTTCCTGGGGTGAAAAAAGGACAAGGATGGTCAAACCCCAGAGTCCCCATGGTCTGACTAAGGCTCCGGCCTTCCAGCCACGCAGCAGGGCAAGGGCTCCGGGAGGCCTTCTGAGGATGGGGGGTTGGGGAGCAGGGTGCTGAAGGTGGGCACACACCCGGAACAGCAGAAATAAATGGAAAACTAGACCAAAATGCAAACCTACACAGAAGCAGAAGGGTAAGAAAAGTAGAACAAATGGGAGTTGTGAGTGTGGTGTCAAAGGATACAGATGGGGGCAGGCAGGGAGAGAAAACTCAAGATGAAGGACTCTTTCTGGGCCCTAAGACCATGTGGCAGCCCAGCAGACAGGCAGGCTTGGGAGGGGCCATGTTCTTGGTCATGGCAGCCACCTGTCAGGTTTGGAGGGCTCCAGGGGCCCCGGCCTGTCTGCCTGTGTGGCTGGCTGACCCGGGGAGAGGCTCTCACGCCACCAAGCAGCATGTCACATGCAGGGACGCCAGGACTGGATGGACTTTCAGCGCGCCTCCTGTGGATGAACTCTTCCTGCAGAACTTGGACCAATGCATACTTGGGCTGCTCTGGGGTCTGCACCCGCCTGCCCACCTGCTGGTGACCTGAGGACTGAGCGGGGGGGTGGATGGACTAGGCGGCCGCTGGGTCTGACACCCAGATCATGCAGGACGGCTGTCCCACACTGGGCCTACCTGCTTGACCTTGGCCACATCCCTGATGAGTGCCTCGTCATCAACCAATGGCAACAGCTTCTTCAGTTGGCTCAGGTCAGTCAGGAAACCCTCCCCAATTTTCTGTAGAATTGTAAAGGGACACATGGTTTCTGCTCGCTGTGAGACCCATCCTCCTGGAGACTGTCCTCCCATTTTGTCATCCCTGCCTCTGCTTTCCTCCCTGGATCTGCTTCAGCTTGGCCCCAGGCCTGCTTCTCTCTCACAACACCCAGCTATCAAAAACACCCCCACACCATGGCTGCAACCAACCACCATGGGCAGCCCCACCCCAGGCTCCCTCTCAATCAGACCTGGGTTTGCTCCCAACCAGGACGTCGCAGTCACAGTCTGGTCAAGCTCAAATATCCACAACAATTGTGCAAGCCTCCCTTGTCCCCTTCACAGACACGTCCCAAACCTGGGGGCCAACCATGGCCTAGCAGCTCCTCACCCATTCCCAAGGCCCTGCACCCTCCAGTCACTTCCTGGTTCGGACCTCTCTGGCACTACAGCAGGGCGGTCAGTCTGAGCACACCTCTCATCAAGTACCCCGCTAAGTCTCCCTGTTGCTAACAGGATCACGAGGAAAACTCCCGGCCTGTCCTCCCTCTGCCTGCCTCACCAGGCACTGAGCCCTGCCAGCCTTCCAGCTCCCAGGGGCCATGCCCCTCACCGAAGGAGCAGAGAGTCAGTGCTCCTGGCTCCCTCCTGTTAGCCCTTCAGATCTGTGCTCGGTTGTCCCTTTTCCAGAGAAGCCTTCCCTGACACACGCAGCCCAGACAGGCAGTGTCCCCATAGCAGGCCCTCACCGGGCACCACCCGGACACAGGTCTTCTTTGTGATTTCCCAGCTAGCACAGCACCCGGGGTGTAAAAGCACCCATTTCCTCCTTCCTTCCTGCACGAGCACATGAACAGTAAGTTTAACACCGCGTCTCTGCCTCACCAAACCTCGTCAGTGGGCCTGTGGCTGCCGCTCAGCCGGGTGGCCCCACCCCGGTCCTCCCCGAAGCCCAGGACCTCACTTCTGAAACTCCTGCACAAGCCGCTGGGGCTGCTGGGACCGCTGACCGCTCAGCCTGGCCCAGCACTCCCACGTCTGACCCCACACGTCCCCAGCCTGGAGCCACTGCTGGTCAACACACAAAGGAGCGATCACTCCCCGCTCGGCACCTGCTGGCGATGGGCCTGAGGCCTTTGGGCAACAGCCAAGGCTCTAACTGTGCCCACAGCTCCCTGGGGACTCAGAGGCAGTGGGTCTCACCTCCGCGATGGTGCCGGCCAGCCCCGGGTTACACAGCAGCAGCCACCGTCGGGGTGTGATGCCATTTGTCTTATTCTGGAACTTCTCTGGCTCCAGCTCATAAAAGTCCTTAAAGCTGAAACAGAAAAAAGACAAGTATCACAAGCCCTATGTTTTGAATAAGGTGAGCAAAAGAACATAAGGAAATCCCCCGGAAGATCACGAAGCTCAGTTTTTCTGTTCTGTTTTCTAAAGAGCGCAGAGCGTCCGTGTTACCGCACACCTTGACAACGCTGGGCACGGGTGCTTTTCAAAGCACTGCACATTCGGCCACAGAGCGCTCACCACACGGGGTGGAACCCGGCCATCTTCCACGGTGACTGTGACATTGGAGAGGGTACAGGTTGTAGAGCTTGAGAACCGGGGTTTAGTTTCCCTATCTGTAAAATGGGGACACACCCCGCTGACAGGCTTGCTGCAGGGACTAAAGACTATTACACACAAAGCCCTTGGGCCAGCACCAGAAACACAGAAGCCTCCACACAGACAGACCCGGTGTGGGGTCTACCTGGTGCTCACAGAGGTGCTCCACACACACCTGGGTTGAGGATGGAGGGAAGGAGTTCCAAGATCACGTTCCACCAAGAGACGGAGGGGGAGCATGAGATCTGACCTAAGGATTCCTCCTTCCTCTCGCTGATGAGCCCTGGCTCTTCTGGCCCTAACCTCCATGCTGTCTAGGCATGGGACACCTGTCCCCAAGTGGGGCACTCCGGCGCTTGGTCAGCAGCAAATGGCTCCAGGAGAGAGCCAGAAAAGAGGAAGGCACTGGTGACAAGAAGCCTCAGCACCTCACCACCACCCGCTGAGTCGGAGCCCCCGACGGCTGTGCCCTGAGCAGTTCAGTCAGTGCCCATGAGGGCAGCAGGCCCCACCACCATGGATATGGCTGCTAACAGTCCCAGAGGCAGATCCGGGGTCAGCTCAGGGCAAATGCTAGCCCCACTCACACTGACTGCTTCACAATCTCCGAGTGGATCCTCGCCACGCCGTTAACAGCATGGGACCCGATCACACACAGGTGGGCCATGTTAATCCGCTTGCAGTCCCCTTCCTCGATCACAGACATCCTCCGCAGGCGGTCAACGTCCCCAGGGAACAGGGCGGCCACGTGCTGTTGCCAAGACAGAGAGCCGTGAGCAGGAGGCCCAGGGGCCCCCGGGGGAGATTCCAGCTCCTCCAAGGAAATCCCGGGGTTGCTGCAGCCCAGACCTGCATTTCAGCTCCCGGGACGCACCTCCCAGAGCCCCGAGTGCAGAAGGAAGCTCCTCCATGCCGCACCGCCCAGGGAACGGCCTGCGCCGGCTGGAGGACCCCGCAAACCTGTCCTGCCAGGGGCAGACAGTCGGAGAACCTTGGTGCTGAGGTGTGCCACGGGACTCATGAGGACAAGATGAGAGTGCTGCCCTCCTGGCCTAGGCAGGGTCTAGCCAGTCTGACCAGTTGGAACAACTACTTTTTCACCAGAAGGTTAAAAAACTGAACTACAGGGGTGCCTGGCTGGCTCAGTAAGTTAAGTGTCTGCCTTCGGCTCAGGTTGTGATCCTGGGGTCCTGGGATTGAGCCCCGAGTTGAGCCCCAGTCGGGCTCCGCGCTCAATGGGGAGTCTGCTCCTCTCTCTCCCCCTCTGCCCCTCCCCTCACTCGTGCTCTCTCTCAAATTAATAAAAAAAATCTTAAAAAAAAAAAAAATACAAACACACCTGGATTCTAAGTTGCCCTTTTCGTGCACCATTCTCCTCTCCGCAGGTAACAGAGAAAAGACAAATGCTGCTTTGTTTCCAAATCACCCAAATGCTGCTATGATGTCCCAGGACAAAAGACATTTCAGGAACAGACACATCTGAGCCCCACTCGGGAATGGGAATGTTTTAAAAAGAGCTGAATCCATGACTCCCACATACACTGCAGAGCTCTAGGTGTGGGGACTAGGCATCACCTCTGCTGGGTGACAGCCCCTGGACCCCAAAGTCCTCTGCTGGGCAGAGGCTATTCAAGAAACAAGGCCCCTGTCCCAGGCCAGATCATTCCATGTGGAGGACAGGAGGGCCCTTCACCTCTGCCCACCATCTCCATCCCCGACCACGACAGGAGGGGTGGTCATGCAGCAACCCCCAAGCTCCCCACCCACATCCCTGCTGCTCACATCCAGGTGCCTCTGGTTGATGGCGTAGATGATCTCCAGGTGCCGTGGCAGGAGCTTCTCAAACATGGACACAGGCCAGCGCTCTAAGGCCTCGGGTAACACGGTGTGGTTGGTGTATGCACAGGTCTTCTTTGTGATTTCCCAGGCCTAGAACATTCCAATGTGTTTTGTTTAGAAACAGTTCTTCTACCAGATGCCTAAGCAAGGGGCAAGTCCAGGATCAAAGGGAGATGTTTGGATCCCACCAGAAAGGGGCCCAGTCAGCTAGCTGTACATCTCTGCTCTCTGGGGCCTGTCTAGAACCTCAAAACCTACAAGGGAGCCCCATGGCCTTCACATTTCAGACATGACCACGTACATTCTACTTCCTGACAGAGCACACACACATATATGAGTAATGCTTACCTCACCACCTGGCATCATTCACTGACTCACTTTTCTTCTGTAAACTATTTTTTATTGGTGAACAAAGCAGAACACCAATTTTCTACTTTATTTCCACCCAACTGATCTCACACCCAGTCCAAGAACACTGGGAACCTGTGTGACCTCCCTCCACTGGCCAGGAGCGGACGGGATCATGGGGTGGGGGGGCGCCCAGCCCCATCTGGAAGTGCACCCCAAACCAGAGAGGGGCTCTGGGTTCTACAAAACGATGTAAAAGTTGTTCTACAGTTTTACATGTTGATTTAAACTAGATTAAGAAAATCTATACAAGTATCTAGGACCAAATGAGTCAGAACAAACTTATAAAAATGTAAACAATGTGTTTCTTTATACTTAATACTTCTGGGGGTTTTGTCACAATTCTAAGATGAGAAAAATGTATGTGAGAAGCTCTAAGAAGTGTCAGGATCCTTTTCCTGTCTTCTAGAAAATTATTCTTGTGTGCCTTTGCACCAGTGCCCCACCCACGGTGTCCTGGTCCCTTGGGAGAAACCCCAGACCCACTCCGGGAACGTCCTCCTCCCCACGGCTGTCTTCTCAGGGACAATGTCCCTTTCTCCCCAGGCCACAGGGGAAAGGCCCTCCTCAGCATCCTAGGGGCATCTCAGTACTCACTACTGTTGTTGGGACAGGCCTGAAGGTGAAGGGGATAACGACACCACACGTGCCCAGGTCTGTGGGGACACCATCACCCCATGTACCCAGGTGTCTGCAGGGGACACCGTCACCCACATGCAGGTCTGGGGGGGATACCATAACCCCATGTGCCCAGGTCTGCGGGGGACACCATCACTCCACATGCCCAGGTCTGTGGGGAACACCATCACTCCGTATGTCCAGCTCTGACAGGGAGAGTGTCACCTCCCATGCCCATGACTGTGGGGACACCATCACCCCATGTTCCCAGCCTTCGGCGCTCACCTTGTCCCAGTCCACTTTCTCCACGTCCACCAGTATCCGCATGAGCTCAGGGATGGCAAGGGCTGGGTGGGTGTCGTTCAGCTGGATGGCAACCTGCAGTTTACATGGAGCAATCCCCCTCAATCCCCTTGCCTGCATGGGTGCCACCATGGTCAGTGTGTACAGAATGCGGGTCTCAGCCGCCCACCCCTGAGGAGCCTGGTCGATAGGGCCGACAACGGGAGCTGAAAGCATGGCAGAGGTGCTGAGCCCAGCATGACAACCAGCCAAGGAGCAGGGAGTACAACAGGGCCACAGGGAGGGGCCAGGAAGACCCGGTAGGCGAGCTCCTCAGCAGGACCTTCAGCCTGCCTCCAAGGCCCTCCTCATGCTCTCCACAGCTCCCCCTGACCCAGAATGTTCCTCCCAACTAGGGTATGTTGGCCTTATTTAAAGTCACGGAACCCTGGACGCCTAGGTGGCTCAGTCGTTAAGTGTCTGCCTTCAGCTCAGGTCATGATCCCAGGGTCCTGGGATCGAGTCCCACATCAGGCTCCCTGCTCAGCAGGGAGTCTGCTTCTCCCTCTCCCACTCCCCCTGCTTGTGTTCCTGCTCTCGCTATCTGTCTCTTTCAAATAAATAAATAAAATCTTTAAAAAAATAAAAAAATAAAATAAAATAAAATCACGGAACCCAGCCTACCAAATGCATCACGATTTGCCCATGGGAACCTTTTACAGTGTCCCTTGCTGCTCCTAAGGATGCCTTGTGTGGTCCTAATCAGGGAGGAGGAGCCCGGCCCCTAATGACAAGGAGGCCAGGATAAGGGGGGGCTGCTGTCCTGCCCATCCCCCTACCTACCCAAGGCCCAGCCTTGAGGAAGAAATTGAGCCTGGGAACGTCCTGCCTTTCTGCACTGGGTTCAAGGCCCATCCACAAACCAACCTTGTCTGGGAACGTCTCAAAACAGGTTCTCACTGGGTCCCGGCAGCCGAACTTGGAGGACTTAAAGCGTCGAATGATGTCCTGGAGGGTGGCAGCCACCACAAAGTACTCCTGCTTCAGGCGGAGCTCCTTCCCCTCGAAGAACTGCAGACAGGGACAGCGCTAGCACCGACAACAGCCAGCAGGGCCGCAGCAGGCCCTTCAGGGACAACCCCCCCCCAACCCCGGGACCCAAGAAGGGCAGCAGGCCGAGGGATCCTGCTCCAGGGACTGCAGGGGCACACGTGTGCATGGAATGGGAGCCTGTGGGGGCCAGCACAGTGCTGACGCCTCTGTCCCCACCATCCCGAGCCCCAGTCAGGTAATCTGCAGCTCAGGGGCACAGGCGTTAGGTGACGATGGCCTACCCTGCATGTGATCTTCAGACAGGGAGGCAGCCAGCACAGGGCCACACTGCCCTGTGTGAGGACACCAAGCACGCAGGTCTCGTTCCTTAACAGCCAGAGCCACTCAGAAGCACAAGCTCCAAAGCATCAGGGTTCGTGGCAGGGAGGTGAGGATGGGTGGGTTTGGCTGTAAGCCTTTCAGCACCAATGCCCTTTGCTGCTAATGTGCACATGCTATGCTGATTAAATAGAAAACGCACAACCCACTTAGGCAAATTCCAAGGACTCTTGTCTGGCAACAGTAACAAAGCCAGTGGACACTAAAGTTGGTGGCAATGGAGACAGTGGTTGTGACTCCATCTAGTGGGTGGGGGCACATACTAAAAGCTTTTCAAACCATGACTGGCATATGTCTCAAGGCATCACTGACAAATAGGGACTGCTGTCCCCACTTGAGAAATGGGTCACACAACTCTCGGGGAAGCGGCATCACGTGGCAGGAGAGCAGAAGCCGGCTGCACGTGAGGTCTGACAAGCTCACACATCCCCCACACATTGCCCTGCATGTGGCCCCCTAGAGAGTCAGCTTGGAGCCAGCCCTCAGACTGCAGACGTGTGAGAAGAGCCCACAGGCCTCCCGAAGCGTCCCCTTAGGGAGAGGGCAAGGGGAAGATGCTAACAGGCGCACTTGGACTTGTGGGGCTTCATCAAGCATGCAGCGCCATCCTCACTCCAAGGAGCCACATGAGGGCCACTGGTGGCCACTTATGTGGTCTCACCTGAGAACTGTGGTCCTTCTAGAGAGCCCCAGCCTCCCTGTGCACTTTCCTAGCAGATGAGAACCAACCATGTGAGCTACTCACATTATCATTTGGATACAGGACTCTGGAGATGTTCTCGGCCAGGTTCCTGTCCAGGACTGCCTCGATGTAGCCACCCACATTAACTGTGCGCAGAGACGGTAAGGTCAGGACCCATGTGCCTTTCCTTGACTCCCCATGTGCCCTCTGCCCACAATTTCTCCCTCACTTCCCTGAACCATGTGAGGGGCATTCCGGAACAGGAGGTGCCCCCAGAGCCATGGTCTCACTGCGCCCTCACACACCCTACAAGGCCCCAGGCCCCTCGCTCCTTCCTGAAGGTGCAGGGTCCCAGGAGCACTGGCTTTGCTTGTGGGTGCTCCCTGGGAGGCCCCAGTGCTCTGAGGAGCCTGCCCTCTGCCCTCCACAGAGGGAGCCTTGTGCTCTCTGCCGCAGGGACAGTGCAGACAGGACAAGAGCTGCGCGGGCAAGTCTGGGGGAAGCCACCCAAAAGAGACAAGAGGGACAGAACGCACAGTCATGGAGCTTGAAGTCGTTGGGTGCCTTGGCGGACCATAGCCTCATAGTGTTGACGGTGTTGTTCCTGTAGCCGGGCACCGGGGTGTCGTAGGGCATGGCCAGCACGACCTGGCCAAGGAGAGATGGTCCGATCAAGTCAGCCCGAGACACAGTCCCCAGTCCCAGCCTCCTCATCCCACTAGCAACATTCTGCTGCCTGCTGGTGGCCAACCTGCTTGCCCTCTGGCTGTTCTCCTTCAGCCCCAGACGCTTGCCACTCGCCCTGTGCCAGGGCAACCCAGGCCAGGAGCACCTGTGGTGGCCCTGCAGGGAAGGTCCTGACCACACTCTTAAGGTCACATCTGTCTTCTCTAGATTTACCTCCTTCAACATTGGCATTAAGAACTCTTCCCACTCAGCTGCTCAAGCGGCCACTGTGTCAACCTCACTTATGCTCTGTTAGTAGCCACACCTCCTGAGTCCTCGTCCTCTGCCCTCCACACTGTCCCTCTTCTTGCTCGACCCTGCTTGTGCAATTTCAGGACTCAGCTAACTTCTCCACAGATGGCTTCTATTTGTTTCCCAATGTCTGCAGAAGGCCTTGACCTCTAACCCTCAGAGAAATCAAACCAGCCCACACTCTACTCACAACAGAAAATGCAGGGCCTGCTCTCCCCCCACAGAGCCTGCCACCCCTAACCCCCCATTTCCTCTGTCCACAAGTATCTGCTTACTCTTAGCAAGAACAGGAAGATACGCACAAGCCTCAAGGTCACTTCCAACCCTCAGACCCTCCAATGGGGCTTCTCACACTCAGGCATGCCCGTGGGGGCTCAGACAGGTTCCCCTATGTGGCTTTATGAGATGAAATCCACTCTTACAGCCAAAAGGACTGCATGATAGCATTGCTAGAGCCTTAGTATCGCCTTTCCCTTCCCCTCCCCTCCCCTCCCCTGCCTCCTGGTTCCCACAGCCTTGTCCAAGCCAGTGACAAGCCCTGCAAAGCATCCCTAACCACCCCTCCTTCCCTCTCCAGGGCCAGCCCTCCAGGTTAAGGCCCCTACCACACTCTTCCTGAAATGCCCCCATGGTCTCTGTGCTTCCCTACATACATGATATGCTCATCTTCTACAAGCACATGCACTGGGATAACTGACCCCTTCTCTGTTCTTTCAAATTAAATACAACTTATTATGGCATTTTAGGCCTCCATAACATGGCTCCAGCTAGCTTTAGCCTATGCACCCTGTTTAAAACTTAGGCTGCAGAAAACGTGGACAACTCACTTTTCTGTGCCCGGCACTTCCCCAGTCTCCTGGGCTCACGTCCCCACATCCAGATGACTGAATCTTGTTCGTTACAGCTATGCCCCCATGAAGGCTCTCCTGCCTCCTCCGTCTGCCCCCTAAGACCACCCAGATGTGCACTATCTGTCGTCCCAGAGCCTGGACTAGACTGTCCGTGCTCTCATCCTGGTCCCCTTGTCAACGCCCATGCCCCGTTCTGGGACATCCACCCAGCTCACCACACTGCCCAGGGCTCTGACGGCTCAGCAGTGGTGGGTGATACCCAGGAGACACCACTAAGGCCTGTGCTGTGTGCTGAGTGCACGCATCAAGCGACATGCTGGGGGGCTATCCACGTCCCCCAGGGAATCGGTGCCCTGCCCCTGTCACCACACTGTCCTGCTAGCCAACACTGGCTGGTCTCAACTCCGACACAAGCCCCTGTTAAAGTGCAAAGCCTGGGGCTTCCACGGAGCCTTTCTCACTGTCTGGGCGGCTCCCGACAACGTGTAAGAAGCAGGTGTATGAGGACAAAGCCTCCCAGGCTTTCACCTCGAGTCAGGTCGTCTGCAGAAATAGCACATGTCCCACTCCCGAAGGAAAGCTGGTGGGACAGTGAACTGTGGCAGTCCCTCACTGAGCCCCCCACCTCCCCGGGGGTGCCGGGGTGGCTACCTGGGTGTCCAGCCACTTGACGCCCTCCAGGCAGTGCTCCACCCGCCCGTAGAAGTGCACAGGCAGCATGTACTCCGGCCGGGCCTTCTCCCAGGGGTTGCCGTAGCGCAGCCAGTCATCGGCCTCCTCCACCTGGAAAGGGGCCAGCAGTGAGGGCAGCTCTCACAGGGGGCGCTGGGGAGACAGGCCCTCAGCCCACACAGACCACACTGTCTAGACGGTGCCGCCCGGCACTGAAATAAACCACAGCCTGCCTACAAGGCAAAGATTTCCAGTTCTGGTCAAGGCCTCGTGTTCAAAAGTTAACATGTTGGACCCTTAAAGAAACGAACTCAGAAAAATGCATTTAGGTAAAAAGACATTAAGAATCACCCGAATGTAACAATAAAAAGGAATGAAGTCCCGCTGCATGCTGCAACATGGGTGAACCTCACATACACACGGAGTCAAAGAAGCTCCCGTAGCGTATGGCTCCATTCACAGGAAATGTCTAGAATAGCCAAATGCATAGAGACAGCAGGTAGATCAGTGGTTGTCAGGTGCTAGGATGTGACTGCAAATCCATGCGGGACTTCTTTTTGGGGTGATGGAAGTGTTCTGGAAACAGACAGTGGTAATAGCTGTCCAACTTTGTAAATATATTAAAAACCACTTGGTAACTCAATAAAGTTGTTATTTAAAAAGAAAAAGAATCACTGGAGCCCACTGCTTGGAAAACGACACCACAAATTAGTGGGGACGGGCTGGGCTGCCTTTGCCGCAGGAGTGCCTGGACACACCACTGGAAGACACTGCTTTTCTGCTAGGCCTTCCATAAAGCAGCTTATTTTTCAAAAACTGCACCTGGTAGCATCCAAAATCAGTAAATACACAAAAAAGAATCCCACAAATAAAACCAAAAGTAGCCCCACAGATCTAACAATCTTTGAGTAGAAGCATTTGGTGGGGTTGCAATGGAATAAATTAATTTGGTAAGCAGTGAATAAAGAATTATAAATATAAATTAAAATTTAAACGAGTGCCCTTTTTCAAATTTTTTAAAAAGATCTATTTATTTATTTGAGAGAGGGAAACAGAAAGCACACACACATGTAGGGGGAGGGGCATAGAGACAGAGAATCCTAAGCAGACTCCGCGCAAAGTGCGGAACCCAACGTGGGGCTTTGATCTCACAACCATGAGATCACGACCAGAGCCAAAACCAAGAGTTGGACACTTAACTGACTGAGCCACCCAGGTGCCCCAGGTGCCCCTTTCTTCTTCAAATTTAACAAGCAACCCTAAGTACAGGCATACCTCGGAGATATTGGTTTGGCTCCAAACCACCAAAATAAGGTGAATATAGCGATAGAGAGAGTCAAATGAATGTTCTGGTTTCCCAGTGCATATGAAAGTTACGTTTACATTACACTGTAGACTATTAAGTGTCCAACAGCATTATGTCTTAGAAAACAATACCCTGGGGTGCCTGTGTGGCTCAGTCATTAACCGTCTGCCTTTGGCTCAGGTCATGATCCCAGGGTGCTGGGATCAAGCCCCGCATCGGGCTCCCTGCTCAGCGGGAAGCCTGCTTCTCCCTCTCTCACTCCCCCACTTGTGTCCCCTCTCTTGCTGTCTCTCTCTGTCAAATAAATAAATAAAGTATCTTAAAAAAAACAACAACCCCCCCCACACACACAATACCTTAATTAAGAAATATTGCTACAAAATGCTAACCATCATCTGAGCTTTCAGCAAGTTATAATCACTGATCACAGATCATGGGAACAATGTAATAATAAAGTTTGCAATATTGTGAGAATTACCAACATTTGACAGAGACATAAAGTGAACAAATGCTGTTGGAAATATGGGACCAACAAACTTGCTCGATGCAGAGTTGCCACAATCCTTCAAGTTGTAAAAGATGCGGTATGTGAGAAGCACAATAACTTGAAATGCAATAGAACAAGGTGTGCCTGTATGTTACCTTGAGAGTTTTTTTAAAATTTTTATTCTTTAATTTTTATTTATTTTTTATAAAGTAAGCTCTATGCCCAATGTGGGGCTTGAACTCACCACCCCAAGATCAAGAGTTGCATGGTCTACCGACTGAGCCAGCCAGGCGCCTTGTTTTGTTTTTTTTTTTTTTAATGGTTCTTACACAGAAGTAAAAAGTCAAGAAGAGTATCTGGTTGCAGTTTTAGGGAGGTGACGTGGCTGAGGTTATTGCTTCAATATGTGCCTCTGCATCGTACTCCTGGCTGGGCTTTTCTGTCTGGTGCAGGCAGCTATTCATCATGGGACCAGCCCTGCCTTTTGATCTGGTGCCATGTCCTTGTACATTAGTGAGATTCTCCAACACCAAAGCCTGGCCATCTCCTGCAGAGTACGTCCATGAATTGTTTGCAGAAGCAGCATCTCCTCGACTACGGGGGCGGGGGGAAGGGGGGAGGCCTCCCAGGGGACCCCCATCTCTGCCCCCATGGCCAACAACACTGCTGTCTGACCACTGTCTGCATTCAATTCTGCTACAGCTAAACTCAATTAAAAACTGGCTCCCATGAAAACAGGGTGGGAGGAGGGTGAGTTTATAACTCACCTATCATCCCACAACTGTCTTTTTTTTTTTTTTTCAACTGTCTTTAAGCTGTTATGCAAGATGGCAAGAGGTGGAAGAACGAGAACACCAGAAGAAAGTAATGTCTGTGATCAAGCAAACAAAAGACAACACAAAAATACCTTCCTGCCTATAACCATAACACCAAGTAGGCAAGGAGGGGCCTCAGAGTTTCTGTCTTATGAATGCACGTTGCACAGACTGTAAGGAGCATGAATGGGCCAAAGCACATGGGTGTACAAGGGCTGGGGTGCCTCTGATAGACACACACACATAAGGAACTCTGCATTAAATTACCCAGAATATACTAGGAGCAAAAGTGCAGTGCTAAGGTTGGAGAGAGTATGTCTGCAAATTAAGCAACAGATACAAATCTGTTTTTTCTTTTACTGTTAGCCATACTTTTCTTTGTCAACTTTTTATTATGAGTGTTTTCAAACATACAGAAGTGTTAAAAGAATTGGCAATAAACACTCACGCACCTTCAACTTAGGATCCGTAACTGTTAACATGTTGCTATACTTGATTTATCACATATCCATCCATCAACCCATTCATTTCTTGATGCATTTCAAAGTCAGTTGCAAATATCTGTACACTTCTCCAGGAACAGTTGAGCATGCACTTCATTAAGTACAGTTCATCCTGTGTTTATGTTTTAGGTTAATACATATACAGCGCAATGTATAAACCTGAAGGATACTCTTGAGTTCTGGCAATTGCACCTGCCTGTGACCCAAGCCCCTCAAGACACAGGAGCTTTCCATCACCCCAGTCTGTTCATGTTCTGTACTACTCTCCTGTTACAAACCTTTTAAACCCAACCACAGTCCTACTTTATATGTCACTTTTAGGCCCCAAATTATATTACATAAACTATCCTCCAATCAAGTGGAATAGCTATGCCTTCCATTTTGAAGTCCTGAACGAGGGAAATGGTCCCCCTGCCCAGTGGAGGGCAATGAGGCTGCACTTTGAGATTAGACTCTTTCCACCGATGTGGTCTTGGCCACCTCAATTTGCTGTGGTTTGATGCTTCAGAATCCAAGCCCACTCTCCCTCAGAGCCACGCTGCTTTGCAGTCCGGCCTCTAAGGACACTCAGGACACTGTCCCGTCACTGGCCATCAGGGAGTGAAGGCAGAAGGCGGGAACAAAACCTATGATAACACTGTTTCTCCACCTACTGTGTGTCAATTGTCCCACTGAGGGTGAACCAGAGGGGCCGCTTCTGCTCCACACTGAGATACAACAGGGAACCAGCACACAGCACGTGGTGGCCTCAACCCCTGTGCTCCTGTAAGACCAGCTAGGCCCTGGGTCCCTCCCCAACAAGTTTCGCAGGCTCCCAAAGTTGTGTGCGATGAGTGCACACAGAACATCAGCCTCTGGCAGCCCATAGAGAACTCTAAGGGAAGCACGGAGGTCACAGGATAGCCCTGACCTGTCACACCTCTGCTTTGCCCTGGACTGGCAGATAATCCCTCCAGAAAGGAGATCAACATAGAAAAGGCTGAACTGAAAGTGCCTGTTTTCTTGTGCACATGAGAGCTGGAAACAAGTGAAGAAATGGAGTCTCACTCACCTGCCAGCCATCGACAATCTTCTGGTTAAAAATCCCAAACTCATAGCGGATTCCATAGCCATATGCTGCCAGGCCCAACGTGGCCATCGAGTCAAGGAAGCACGCTGAAAATTCCAAACACAAAGCACTTCTTGGGATCAAAGACAATCAGCAGCTTCAAAGCCCACTGGAAGCAAAGCCTAGACACCCACATTAAGTAGGCCCTGGGACACCAGCCTCTGGGTGGCAGACGGTGATTAAAGGCTGACCCGTCAGCTTCAGATTTCATGAAAGGGAAACAGCCCCCTCCCCATCCCTTCAGCTTGAGAGCCGGGGGGGCCGGGCCAAGAGGGTGTTCGGCATGGGGGTGGGGGAGGTGGTGAGGGCAGAAGTGAGGCACCCCACAGACAGCCCCCTCTAGCTTGGCATGCCTCTGAGCACACAGTGCCAACTGCCAGCTTTGTCCTAGAGCCTCATGCAGGCTGAAGGCCACAACAGCTCTACACATTCTACTTAAAATCCAAGTTGTTTGGACAGTAACACCACAAAATAGCTGTACACACCAGTGAAGGCGGCACAGGGATGGGGCTGGGAATGGACGGACATCTTGCCATCTATAAGGACTCAAACACCCAAGAGCCAAAGTTCCCCAAGGCCCCCAGGAAAGTGGCTGAACAGCATGTCACCATAAGGAGCCTTTGTCCCAATCAAAATGTCTTGAAGAGGGCACCTGGGTGGCTCAGTCGTTAAGCGTCTGCCTTCGGCTCAGGTCATGATCCCAGGGTCCTGGGATCGAGCCCCGCATCGGGCTCCCTGCTCAGCGGGAAGCCTGCTTCTCCCTCTCACACTCCCCCTGCTTGTGTTCCTGCTCTCGCTGTCTCTCTCTCTGTCAAATAAATAAATAAAATCTTTAAAAAAAAAAAAAATGTCTTGAAGAAAAAAAAATGTTTTAAAGATTTATTTATTTGATAAAGTGACAGAGAGCTGTTGGGGTGGGGGGGAGGCAGAGGGAGAGGGAGAGACAGTATTAAGCAGACTCTTCACTGAGCATGGAGCCAGATGCAGGGCTTGATCCCATGACCCTGAGATCATGACTTGAGCCGAAATCAAGAGTCAGACACTTAACTGACTGACCCACCTAGGCTCCCCGAAAAAAACCAATGTTTTAAAATAAGATCCAGAAGGCAGCCTTACTAAACTTCTAGATTAACAAGAAAAAAAAGTCCTTAAGGAGACCGAGGGGTCTGGAGCCTTCCTCGAGCTTGGTGAAATGGGTGCTGTTTTACCGACTGGGAAGATGGCTACGACCAGGAGAATGCTACTGAGGGTGAAGGGGGCTGCAGGGGGCTACGCCCTAGGGGCTTATAGCACACAGGGGCTGCGTGCTGCCCGCCAGAGGGGCACCATGATTCCTTCTGTGGGGGAAGTAAGGTTCAGCTTCCTGTGTGGGATGATCTCATGGCATAAACTAAAGGAGAGCATTTGAGAGCAGGTGTAGGGGATGCACCGGCTTTCCCCCCGAAGAGGCGGAGGCGGGGCAGGCCTTGCAGCTGTCCCCTTACACAGAGCCAGGTGCTGTTTCATGTGGGAGAATCATATGCTGCTTTTGTAGTTACTGAAGAATTTAACTTCAGATTGGAAAACAGAAACACATGCACATACTCGGATAAATTTTAAGGGGTTTGATTCCTTTACAAAATGACAACTCTCAAAAGGGGCAACAATGCAAAGTGGTAGGGGCCTGAACCCACCGCCCGTGCCCCCCACACCAGGGCAACATAAAACTTGACTCAACTCTGTTCCAGAAACACTGTGCCCCAGAGCCTTGAAGCACAGAGCAAAATCGAATTTCACGGTGACAGTGATTTCCACTTCTAAGTTCTTGGTTTTTTAAGTTTATTTATTTAGTAATCTCTATACCCAATGTGGGGCTTGAACTCATGACCCTGAGATCAAGAGCCACATGTTCTTCCAACCGAGCCCACCAGGCACCCCTCCACTTCCAAGTCCTTCACTCAGCTCCCTTTGCCCTGAAAGGCTAGCAAAAATAACTCAAACAGGAAAAACAAAACAAAACTGGACATGCTCTCAAACAGAATGGCCCAAGGGAGCAATATCCCAAAAGGAATGACTCTGCTATTTTGGGGCAATCTGTTTACTACAGTAAAGCAGGAATGGATTGCCAGTGGGGCTGCATTCATAAATTGTGTATGTGTGTGCACATGCACATGTGTATGTACCTGGGTTTATGTGTGTGCAGATGTATGCATGCACAGATGTATTTGTGTGTGTGCGTGCATGTATGTGTGCTGCCTATGTGCATGCATGTGTGTGTCTATCCATCTTTCTCCCAGTTACTGTCTGTGGAAAGTGGTCAGTATATTGGAAACCACCCCCCAGCGCCAGCTACCGAACACCAGCAAGCCTGGTCTTCATGATAATTAGGAAGTATCCTTGTGTGAAGGGAAACATAATGTTTTGCATTTTATTCCACTTGGATGACACTCTCCCATCCACTAAGGTCAATTTACACCGACAAACCGCTGTTGGGAGCACAGGTGACCTCACCCTCACCAGGTGATCAGCAACCAGAGCACCATATCAGGAGAGACCATGCCCTAGTCATACGGCGGGGTTACCTGCCAGCCTCCCCAAGCCTCCATTCCCGAGGCCAGCGTCCTCTTCTATTTCCTCCAGTTCTTCCAAGTCCAACCCCAACTGTGAATAAAAACAGAGGTAACACTTCAATATTAATATCTTCGCACGCAACAGGTGGAAAGATATTAAGTCTTGTCAGTTTATATCAAAGGTTAGAGTCGGCTTTTAGACTTGAAAATCTGATATTAAAATCTGGCATTTA
Source organism: Mirounga angustirostris (assembly GCF_029215605.1). Lineage (NCBI taxonomy): Eukaryota > Metazoa > Chordata > Mammalia > Carnivora > Phocidae > Mirounga > Mirounga angustirostris. Next base: position 88,404,737 of record NW_026991718.1, read on the forward strand.
ATCAATGCACGATGATGAAATTTCCAGGTATTTCAAAAGCTGCCAAACTACGGAGGCGCCTGGGTGGCTCAGTCGTTGGGTGTCTGCCTTCGGCTCGGGTTATGATCCCACGGTCCTGGGATTGAGCCCCACGTCGGGCTCCCTGCTTGGTGGGCAGCCTGCTTCTCCCTCTCCCACTCCCCCTGCTTGTGCTCCCTCTATCACTGTGTCTCTCTCTGTCAAATGTATGGATGAAATCTTTCAAAAAAAAAAAAAAAAAAGCTGCCAAACTACGTAAGAATTAATAATCAAAATGAAGCTTGGTTTAACAGCCAAAGATATTTATTGCCAGGTTACTAACCTACATATAGTGAACAGATTATAACACGTATCCTAAAAATGAAACCAGTGGTTTCAGTAATTCTCTAATTTCATATGGTCTCATGAAATTTATGTGACTTGTTTACTAATTATTTAACTGGCTGTATTTATTTATTTATTTATTTATTTATTTATTTATTTATTTATTTATTTAAAGATTTTATTTATTTATTTGACAGAGAGACACAGCGATAGAGGGAACACCAGCAGGGGGAGGGGGAGAAGGAGAAGCAGGCTCCCCGCCGAGCAGGGAGCCCGATGCAGGACTCGATCCCGGGACTCCAGGATCATGACCTGAGCCGAAGGCAGTCGCTTAACCAACTGAGCCACCCAGGCGCCCCTAACTGGCTGTATTTATTATTTGCCTCTCTGAAGTGGCCTCTTCTCTATGCTTAGCTGTGGAGAATCTGTTCTGCCAGGCTTTTAGCATATTCACAAAGTTGTGCAACCACCACTAATTCCAGTACTTCACCGCACACACAGGTCAGTTTCTCGGTTTTCACACTGATGTGGGAGTCAGCGAGGGGTATCGGTACGATGTGAGCTTGGGGTCCTTCTGCTCTGCCATCTTCCCTGGGACTCGGATGTGACATCTTTTTAAACTAAAACCTAAAAGCATCTTTCCTGTGGCATCCCAACTGCATTCAAGCAATCTAGTGAAATGTTAAAAATCAGAAAGAAAGCAACAAAGTACCAACTTCTTCACCTGACTGGAAACCATCCCACAATGGTTTAGATGGATAACTGTTGCAGTAATCTGACTTCAGTGTGTTAAACTTCACAAACGGCTCACACTAATTATCTTGATGAGTGTGTTTTAAACTTTTTGGCTTTAGGAGGACTTCAAGAGCTATTCTTTAATGGAATTATATCTATCAGTATTTATCAAGTTAGAAACTTAAATTAATGTTTTTAAAGTATATATGAATTCATTTTAAACTAATAAATCCATTAATATTAACATAAACAACACAATTTAATGAGTTTTTAAAACAAATTTACTGAGAAGAGTAGCAGTGTTTTACATTTTTACGAATCTCTTTAATAAATTTTCTGCTTTAGCATTCAATCTGTTGAGATATCACACATCATATAGCCCCTGAAAAACTTCACCACATAGTCATGATAGAATAAAAATAAATAGATCTGACCTAGTAGACCACTTAAAAAGGTCTCAGAGGCCCCAGGGATCTCTGGACCACACTTCGAGAATCTGATAAATTACGAAGGGTAAAAGCAAACTTGTGGAAAAATAAAAACATCAAGGTCATAAAAAGATGGTTTAGTGTCTATTAAGTAAATTGAATGGTATTAACACAAACAGTAATCTGATTCAGAGTAGTATTTCAAAATATTGACTTAACTCCCATAGCAATTTCAAGGAGCATGTTCCACCAAAAATATTTTGGGTATGTGGGGGAGGCAGGATTTACCCAGTAATACACCCCAGCTCCAAGTTAAGAAACATGTTTAACTACATTTTCCAAATTTATCTGACTGTGGAACCTCTTATTCATGAAACATTTACTAAAGTCAAAGACCAGCACACTACATAAAGGCAGGCTAAGAGCAGATGTTTTGTTCTTTTCTCTTTTTACCTTGAATGTTGTAGGCACACTTCAGCCTAGGAAGGCAAATTTTGCCATGAGCTTGAGAGTATTCAAAAGAGGCACAAAATAGCTAACTGACAGAAAGTCGAAAATCTTGCTAAAGTGGGCTTCTGAACTGAAGACAGAAAAAGAGCACGATAGAGCACCCTTAACCTGTTTTCTCTTTATTGAGATATAATTCACATCCCATATAAAATTCACCTTTTAAAGCGAACAATTCAATGGTTTTAGCATATTCACAAAGTTGTGCAACCACCACTAATTCCAGTACTTCACCACACACACACAAAAATAAACCCCATACTCACTGGCAATCATTCCCAGTTTCCCTATTCCCTCAGACCTTGGCAATCCCTCTTCTACTTTCCGTCACTACAGATGTGCCTATTCTCGTCATTTCACATAAATGGAAACATACAAACATAAGGCCTTTTGTATCTGGCTTTTCAATTAGAATAATGTTTTCAGGGTTGATCCATGTTGGCGCACACATCAGTACTGCTTATCACTGCGTAGCTTTCCATTGTATGACCACTCCACATTTTGTTTATCCATTTATCAGCTGAGGGATATTTAGGCTTGTTCCACTTTTGGGCTATTGTGAATAATGCTGCTATGAACATTCATGTACAATTTTATGTGTGGACATATGTTTTCATTTTTCCTGGAACTAAACCTTGGAGTGAAACTGCTGGTTTACACGGTAATTCTATGCTTAACTTTTTGAGTAAATGCTGAACTATTTTCCAAAGTGTGTCCACCATTTTACTTCCTCCCAGCAGTAGATGAGGATTCTAATTTCTCCACATCCTAGCCAACACTTGTTCTCTGTCTTTACAATTATAGCCACTCAAATGGGTGTGAAGCAGTAGCTCATGGTTGTGATTTGCATTCTCTGATGACTAATGATGCTGAGTACCCTTTCACATGCTTTTTGACCATTTGTATACCTTCTTTGGAAAATGTCAATTCAAGTGCTTTGCCCATATTTAAACTAGGCTGTCTTTTTGTTGGTGAGTTGTAAGAGCTCTTTATTAAAAAAAAAGATTTTATTTATTTATTTATTTGAGAGAGAGAGAGAGCAGGAGAGCACAAGCAGGGGGAAGTGGCAGAGGGAGAGGGAGAAGCAGGCTCCTCGCTGAGCAGGGAACCCGATGTGGGACTAGAGCCCAGGACTCTGAGATCATGACCTGAGCTGAAGGCAGACGCTTAACCAACTGAGCCACCCAGGCACCCCTATAAGAGTTCTTAATATTCTGGATATCAAATCCTGATCAGATTTATTATTTACAAATATTTTCTATTTGTCTTTTCACTTTCTTCATAATATCCTTTGATGCACATAAGTTTTTACTCTTGTCTAATTTATCTATTTTTTTTCTTGCTTATGCTTTTGATGTCATTTTTAAGATAATCTACTGCCAAATCATGAAGAGTTACCCATATATATATTCTTCTAAGAGTTTTATGGTTTTAGCTCTTATATTTAGGTCTTTGATCCATTTTGACTTAATTTTTATATATAGTGTGAGATAGGGATCCAACTTCATTTATTTGCATGTAGACACCCAACTGTTCTAGCACCATTTATCAAAAAAACTATTTTTTCTCTATTGAGTGTTTTGGCACCCTTTTCTTTAAAAAGAAAAAAAGCAATTGACTATATAGGCTACCAAAAGCACAGGTGACAAAAAAAAAAAAAACTGGACTTCATGAAAATTAAAAACTTTTCCACATCAAAGGACACTATCAACGAAGTGACAAGATAACCCAGGAAAAAGTATTAGCAAATCATGTATCTGGCAAGGGATTAATATGCAGAATAGAGAACTCCTAAAACTCAACAATAGCAACAAAACAAACAGCTCAATTCAGAAATGGGCAAATGACTTAAACTGACGTTTCTCCAGAGAAGATATTTAGATGGCCAGTAAGCACAAGAAAAGATGCTTAACAACACTCATCAGTAGATAAAGAATATTAAAACCACAATGAGATATTATCTCCCTTAGAATGGCTACTATCAAAAAAGAAAGAAAAAGAACAAGTGTTGGTGAGGATGTGGAGAAATTAGAATTCTTGTGCACTACCGGTAGGGAACTAAAATGGTGTCACCATTGTGGGAAACAGTATGAGGTTTCCTCAAAAAGTTAAACAGAATTACCATATGATCCAACAATTCCATTTCTAGGTATATACCAAAAAGAATTCAAAGCAGGGTCTTGAAGAGGTATTTGTACACTCACGTTCATAAAAGTATTATATTCACAGTAGCTAAAAAGCAGAAGCAAATGAAGTGTCTACAGACAGATGAATGGATAAACACAGTGTGGGATATACATACAGTATATACATACATTCATAGAGTCTTACAAAGGAGGAAGGAGATTCGGGGCACCTGGGTGGCTCAGTCATTAAGCATCTGCCTTTGGCTCAGGGCCTGATCCGAGGGTCCTGGGATGGAGCCCCGCATCAGGCTTCTGGCTCCCTGCTCAGCAGCAAGCCTGCTTCTCCCTCTCCACATTCTCCCTGCTTGTGTTCCCTCTCTCACTGTCAAATAAATAAATAAAATCTTTAAAAAAAAAAAAAAAAAAACGAAAGGAGATTCTGACATATGCTACAACATGGATGAACCTTGAAGATATTAAGCCAGTCAGTCACAAAAAGACAAACATTGCATGATTTCACTTATATGAGGTACCTAGAATATCAAATTCAGAAAGACAGAAAGTAGAATGGTAGCTGTCACGAGCTTGAGGGAGGGGCTTGAGCGAGGGGAGAATGGGGAGTTAGTGTTTAATGGATATAGAGGCTCAGTTTTGCAAGATGGAAAGGGTTTTAGAGATGGATGGTGGGGAGTATGGTACAATATGAATGCAATTTCTGTTATGTTTATTTTACCACAATTTTGAAAAACTAGGGGAAAAATCAACTGACTCTAAATGTGAGGGTTTATTTCTGGAATCTCAATTCCATTCCATTGTTCTATATGTTTATCGTTATGCCAATACCACACTGTCTTGATGACTATAGCTTCATAGTGAGTTTTAAAATTGGGAAGTGTGAGTCCTTCAACTTTGTTCTTCTTTTTCAAGTATGTTTTAATGATTTCTGATCTGTTGCATTTCATCTGGATTTTAGGATCAGTTCATCAATCCCTGCAAAGAAGACAACTGGAATTCTAGTGGGAACTGCAATAACTCTGTAGACAGATTTGGGGAGTTTTGCCATCTTAAGTCTTCTAAGACATGGATGGACATGTAATGTCATTTCATTTTTAGGTCTTCTTTAATTTCTTTCAACAATGTTTTATAGTTTTCAGGATGTAAGTCTACATCTCTTTTGGAAATTAATTCCTAAGAATTTTATTCTTTTTGATTCTATTTTAAGTGGAATTGTTTTCTTTCTTTTTTTTTTTTTTTAAAGATTTTATTTATTTGACAGAGAGAGACACAGCGAGAGAGGGAACACAAGCAGGGGGAATGGGAGAAGGAGAAGCAGGCTCCCCGCAGAGCAGGGAGTCCGATGCGGGACTCAATCCCAGGACCCTGGGATCATGACCTGAGCCGAAGGCAGTCGCTTAACCAACTGAGCCACTCAGGCACCCGTGGAATTGTTTTCTTAATTTCATTTTTGGACTGTTCATTGCAGTTATATAAAAATTCAGTTGATTTCTGTATATTGATCTTACATCCTGCAACGCTGCTGTACTCATTCATTTGTACTAATATATTTTTATTGGTTTCCATAAGATTTTCTAGATCATGTTAGCTGCACATAGAGATAGCTTTCCTTCTTCCTTTCCAATCTGGATGCTTGTTATTTCATTTTCTTGCCTAAATACCCCAGCTAAAACCATCAATATGATGTTGAGTAGAATTGGTGAGAGCAAAATCCTTGGGACAAAGTAGCAGGTTAAATACCAGTTAAATACCAGATGGCTCAGTCAGTTAAGCAGCTGCCTTTGGCTCAGGTCATGATCCTGGGGTCCTGGGATCGAGTCCTACGTCAGGCTCCCTGTTCAGTGGGGAGTCTGCTTCTCTCTCTACCCCTCCCCCCTGCTTGTGATCTCTCTCTCTCTTTCTCTCTCAAATAAATAAAATCTTAAAAAAAAAAAAATACCAGCGAGGGACACCAGTCAAATAGAGACTGTAGGACACTCTACAGGACAAACTTAGTTTCAACAAATAAACTGCAAGGCAGAAAAGTAAAAAAGAGGAGAAGTTTACAGATTAAGAGACACTTAACAAACATATCAACCAAGTGCAAATAAGTTTCTGAATAGACTGTTAAAAAATTATAAGGCAGGGGCGCCTGGGTGGCTCAGTTGGTTAAGCGACTGCCTTCGGCTCAGGTCATGACCCTGGAGTCCCTGGATCGAGTCCCGCATCGGGCTCCCTGCTCTGCGGGGAGCCTGCTTCTCCCTCTAACCCTACCCCCTCTCATGTACTCTCTCTCTCTCATTCTCGCTCTCTCAAATAAATCAATCTTAAAAAAAAAAAAAAAAAGGAACTTGCCTGGATCAATCCTTTAAAAAAAAAAAAAATTATAAGGCAATCAAGTTTGTCAACTGCCTGAAAATTATTGTCAATATCTTAGCGGTCAGAACGGTATGACCCTATCTTTAGAGATACCTGTTGAAACAGCAACAAGTGAAATATGCTATTTGATATTAGCTTAAATAATCTGGGAGTAGCATGGGTGTGAGGGAAGCAAGAGAGGTCATGAGTGGGGCTTGAAGATAGGTGGAGGCTGGTGATGGGTATATGGAAGGAGTTCATCATAGCAGTCACTCCATTTTTGTACATAATTTAAACTTTCCATGATAAAAAAAAAAAAAACTTAAATGCACCCATGATTGCTCAGTCAGGAGGGAGCTGCTTCTAATTAAAGTTCCAGTTTTTAGTGTAACCTGCTCCCCAGAACTACTTTCCAGCCCTGTACAATAGTAGTAGCATGTTTCACTTTTCACACTACATTATAAATGCGGGGACCTGGGGGAGGAGGCCCATCTAAGCCCTACATCATCATTTGGTTCCCACTCAAAACATCTGGCACTCCATCTAATGACTAGAAGGGCCCAGCAACTGTGTACTTGGAGACATTAAAGTTTTGATCATCAGAAAACCTTTCAAATACAAGATTAATAAAAAGCTTAACAGTGAGTGAAGTATCACACTTTTAAAAAAAATGCACATATAAAAGGATATGTGCTACCCTGCATTTTCTAAGTTTCTATAATTAACACATTGTGTAATAAAAATTATAAACAGATATGGCATATTTATGGTATAAACATTCCCTAAAATCTTTACTATCTGTAAGAATTATATAAAGAGAAAATGTTTCAAAAAATAAAACACTTCCTATAGCAATAAATTCCACTGAAGATCTAGAATTTACATGTTCTGTGGTGCTTACAGATGCATTCTGAGATTCATATTCAGTAAACATTCAAATGATAAATCACGTACCAGGATAATGTCTATCTTTTTAGATAATTTTTAAATTCTAATTCCAGTATAGTTAACACACAGCATTATATTAGTTTCAGTGTACAATATAGTGATTCAACAATTAAATACATCGCCCAGTGCTCATCACGAGTGCACTCCTTAATCCCGATCACCTAGCTCACCCATCCCCCATCCCTCCCCTCTGTTAACCATCAGTTTGTTCTCTATAGTCAAGAGTCTTTTTCTTGGTTTCTCTCTTTCTTTCTTTTTTTTTCTTCCCTGCCTGGTGACATGCTGTCTCATCTTTAATGATAGACAAGAGGACCCAGCTAAACAATATCTAAATTCTTTTTTTTTCTTTTTAAGGGAAAGAATAAAGTTTTTTTTTTTCATTTTTTTTATTCTTATGTTAATCCCCATACATTACATCATTAGTTTTAGATGAAGTGTTCCATGATTCATTGTTTGTGCATAACACCCAGTGCTCCATGCAGAATGTGCCCTCCTCGATACCCACCACCAGGCTAACCCATCCTCCCACCCTCCTCCCCTCTAGAACCCTCAGTTTGTTTTTCAGAGTCCATCGTCTCTCATGGTTCGTCTACCCCTCCGATTTCCCCCGCTTCATTCTTCCCCTCCCGCTACCTTCTTGTTCTTCTTTTTTTCTTAACACATATTGCATTATTTCAGAGGTACAGATCTGAGATTCAACAGTCTTGCACAATTCACAGCGCTTACCAGAACACATACCCTCCCCAGTGTCTATCACCCAGTCACCCCATCCCTCCCACCCCACCCCCCACTCCAGCAACCCTGTTTGTTTCCTGCAATTAAGAATTCCTCATATCAGTGAGATCATATGATACATGTCTTTCTGTTTGACTTATTTCACTCAACATAATACCCTCTAGTCCCATCCATGTCGTTGTAAATGGCAAGATCTCATTCCTTTTGACGGCTGCATAATATTCCATTGTATAATATTTACCACATCTTCTTTATCCATTCATCTGTCGATGGACATCTTGGCTCTTTCCACAGTTTGGCTATTGTGGACATTGCTGCTATAAACATCGGGGTGCAAGTACCCTTTCGGATCCCTACTTTTGTATCTTTGGGGTAAATACCCAGTAGTGCAATTGCTGGATCATATGGTAGCTCTATTTTCAACTTTTTGAGGAACCTCCATACTGTTTTCCAGAGTGGCTGCACCAGCTTGCATTCCCACCAACAGTATAGGAGGGTTCCCCTTTCTCCGCATCCCCGCCAACATCTGTCGTTTCCTGACTTGTTAATTTTAGCCATTCTGACTGGTGTGAGGTGGTATCTCATTGAGGTTTTGATTTGGATTTCCCTGATACTGAGCGATGTTGAGCACTTTTTCATGTGTCTCCTGGGCATTTGGATATCTTCTTTGGAAAAATGTCTGTTCATGTCTTCTGCCCATTTCTTGATTGGATTCTTTGTTCTTTGGGTGTTGAGTTTGATGAGTTCTTTATAGATTTTGGATACTAGCCCTTTATCTGATATGTCATTTGCAAATATCTTCTCCCATTCTGTCGGTTGTCTTTTGGTTTTGTTGACTGTTTCCTTTGCTGTGCAAAAGCCTTTTATCTTGATGAAGTCCCAATAGTTCATTTTTGCCCTTGCTTCCCTTGCCTTTGGCGATGTTTCTAGGAAGAAGTTGCTTCGGCTGAGGTCAAAGAGGTTGCTGCCTGTGTTCTCCTTTAGGATGTTGATGGACTCCTGTCTCACATTGAGGTCTTTCAACCATTTGGAGTCTATTTTTGTGTGTGGTGTAAGGAAATGGTCCAGTTTCATTCTTCTGCATGTGGCTATCCAATTTTCCCAACACCATTTGTTGAAGAGACTTTTTTCCATTGGACATTCTTTCCTGCTTTGTCAAAGATGAGTTGACCATAGAGTTGAGGGTCCATTTCTGGGCTCTCTATTCTGTTCCATTGATCTATGTGTCTGTTTTTGTGCCAGTACCATGCTGTCTTGATGATGACAGCTTTGTAATAGAGCTGGAAGTCCAGAATTGTGATGCCGCCGGCTTTGCTTTTCTTTTTCAACATTCCTCTGGCTATGCGGGGTCTTTTCTGGGTCCATACAAATTTTAGGATGATTTGTTCCATTTCTTTGAAAAAAGTGGATGGTATTTTGATGGGGATTGCATTGAATGTGTAGATTGCTCTAGGTAGCATTGACATCTTCACAATATTTGTTCTTCCAATCCATGAGCATGGAACGTTTTTCCATTTCTTTGTGTCTTCCTCAATTTCTTTCATGAGTATTTTATAGTTTTCTGAGTCCAGATCCTTTGCCTCTTTGGTTAGATTTATTCCTAGGTATCTTATGGTTTTGGGTGCAATTGTAAATGGGATCGACTCCTTAATTTCTTTCTTCTGTCTTGTTGTTGGTGTATAGGAATGCCACTGACTTCTGTGCATTGATTTTATATCCTGCCACTTGACTGAATTCCTGTATGAGTTCTAGCAGTTTTGGGGTGGAGTCTTTGGGGTTTTCCACATAAAGGATCATATCATCTGCAAAGAGTGAGAGTTTGACTTCTTCTTTGCCGATTTGGATGCCTTTTATTTCTTTTTGTTGTCTGATTGCTGTGGCTACGACTTCCAATACTATGTTGAATAGCAGTGGTGATAGTGGACATCCCTGCCATGTTCCTGACCTTAGGGGGAAAGCTCTCAGTTTTTCCCCATTGAGAATGATATTCGCTGTAGGTTTTTCATAGATGGCTTTTATGATATTGAGGTATGTACCCTCTATGCCTATACTCTGAAGAGTTTTGATCAAGAAAGGATGCTGTACTTTGTCAAAAGCTTTTTCTGCATCTATTGAGAGGATCATATGATTCTTGTTCTTTCTTTTGTTAATGTATTGTATCACATTGATGGATTTGTGGATGTTGAACCAACCTTGCAGCCCAGGGATAAATCCCACTTGGTTGTGGAGAATAATCCTTTTAATGTACTGTTGGATCCTATTGGCTAATATTTTGGTGAGAATTTTTGCATCCATGTTCATCAGGGATATTGGTCTGTAATTCTCCTTTTTGATGGGGTCTTTGTCTGGTTTTGGGATCAAGGTAATGCTGGCCTCATAAAATGAGTTTGGAGTTTTCCTTCCATTTCTATATTTTGGAACAGTTTCAGAAGAATGGGTATTAATTCTTGAAATGTTTGGTAGAATTCCCCTGGGAAGCCATCTGACTCTGGGCTTTTGTTTGTTGGGAGATTTTTGATGACTGCTTCAATGTCCTTAGTGGTTATAGGTCTGTTCAGGTTTTCTATTGCTTCCTGGTTCAGTTTTGGTAGTGGATACATCTCTAGGAATGCATCCATTTCTTCCAGGTTATCTAATTTGCTGGCATAGAGTTGCTCATAATATGTTCTTATAATTGTTTGTATTTCTTTGGTGTTGGTTGTGATCTCTCCTCTTTCATTCATGATTTTGTTGATTTGGGTCATTTCTCTTTTCTTTTTGATAAGTCTGGCCAGGGGTTTATCAATCTTGTTAATTCTTTCAAAGAACCAGCTCCTAGTTTCGTTGATCTGTTCTACTGTTCTTTTAGTTTCTATTTCATTGATTTCTGCTCTGATCTTTATGATTTCTCTTCTCCTGCTGGGTTTAGGCTTTATTTGCTGTTCTTTCTCCAGCTCCTTTAGGTGTAGGGTTAGGTTGTGTACTTGAGACCTTTCTTGTTTCTTGAGAAAGGCTTGTATTGCTATATACTTTCCTCTTAGGACTGCCTTTGCTGCATCCCAAAGATTTTGAACAGTTGTGTTTTCATTTTCATTGGTTTCCATGTATTTTTTTAATTCTTCTTTAATTTCCTGGTTGACCCATTCATTCTTCAGTAGGATGCTCTTTAGCCTCCATGTATTTGAGTTCTTTCCGACTTTCCTCTTGTGACTGAATTCTAGTTTCAAAGCATTGTGGTCTGAAAATAGGCAGAGAATGATCCCAATCTTTTGGTACCGGTTGAGACCTGATTTGTGACCTAGGATGTGATCTATTCTGGAGAATGTTCCATGGGCACTAGAGAAGAATGTGTATTCCGTTGCTTTGGGATGGAATGTTCTGAATAGGTCTGTGAAGTCCATTTGGTTCAGTGTGTCATTTAGTCTTTATTTCCTTGTTGATCTTTTGCTTAGACGATCTGTCCATTTCAGTAAGGGGGGTGTTAAAGTCCCCCACTATTATTGTATTGTTGTCAATGTGTTTCTTTGCTTTTGTTATTAATTGCCTTATATAATTGGCTGCTCCCATGTTAGGGGCATAGATATTTACAATTGCTAGATCTTCTTGTTGGATAGATCCTTTAAGTAGGATATAGTGTCCTTCTTCATCTCTTATTACAGTCTTTGGTTTAAAATCTAATTTGTCTGATATAAGGATTGCCACCCCAGCTTTCTTTTGGTGTCCATTAGCATGGTAAATGGTTTTCCACCCCCTTACTTTTAATCTGGGGGTGTCTTTGCTTCTAAAATGAGTCTCTTGCAGACAGCATATCGATGGGTCTTGTTTTTTAATCCAGTCTGATAGCCTGTGTCTTTTGATTGGTGCATTTAGCCCATTTACATTCAGGGTAACTACTGAAAGATAGGAATTTAGTGCCATTGTATTGCCTGTAAGGTGACTGTTACCGTATATTGTCTGTGTTCCTTTCTGGTCTATCTTGCTTTTAGCCTCTCTCTTTGCTTAGAGGACCCCTTTCAAAATTTCCTGTAGGGATGGTTTTGTGTTTGCAAATTCCTTTAGTTTTTGTTTGTCCTGGAAGCTTTTTATCTCTCCTTCAATTTTCAATGACAGCCTAGCTGGATATAGGTATTTGTCTTTCCCTGCCAGACTTATTTTACTTAGCATTATACTCTCTAGCTTCACCTATGTTGTTGCAAAAGGCAAGATTAGATTCTTACTTATGGCTGAGTAATATTCTATTGTATATATGTACCACCTCTTCTTTATCCATTTATATATCAATGGACACTAGGGTTGCTTCCATAATTTGGTTATTGTAAATAATGCTGCTATAAACATAGGGGTGCATGTATCCCTTTGAATTAGTGGTTTTGTATTTTTCTGAGTAAATACCCAATAGCGTGATTACTGGATTGTAGCGTAGTTCTATTTTTAATTTTTTGAGGAATCTCCATACTGTTTTCCAGGGTGGCTGTACCAATTTGCATTCCCACCAACAGTGCAAGAGGGTTCCTTTTTCTTCACATCCTCACCAACACTTGTTTCTTGTGTTTTTGATTTTAGTCATCCTGACAGGTATGAGTTTTGATTTGCATATCCCTGATGATGAATAATGTTGGGCATCTTTTCATGTGTCTGTTGGCCATCTGAATGTCTTCTTTGGAGAAGTGTCTGTTCATTTCTTCTGTGCATTTTAAAAATTGGATTGTTTTTTGGGTGTTGAACTGTATAAGTTCTTTATATTAATTTTCGATACTAACCCTTTATTGGATATGTCATTTGCAAATGTCTTCTCCCATTCTTTAGGTTGCCTTTTGGTTTTGTGATTGTTTCCTTTTCTCTGCAAAAGCTTTTTATTCTGATGTAATCCCAATAGTTTATTTTTGCTTTTATTTCCCTAGCCTCAGGAAACATATTTAGAAAAATGTTCCTATGAAAAAAAAAAAAAGAAAAAGAAAAATGTTGCTATGGCTAATGTCAAAAACCTTAGTATTTGGTTGAGGTTTTTTGCATCCATATTCATCAGGGATACTGGCCTGTAGTTCTCTTTTTATGTGTATCTTTATCTGGTTTTGGAATCAGGGTAACGCTGGCCTCATAGAATGAATTTGTAAGTTTTCCTTCCTTTTCTATTTTTGGAATAGTTTGAGAAAAATGAGTACTAATTCTTCCTTAAATGTTGGGTAGAATTCACTTGTGAAGCTGTCTGGTCCTGGACTTTTGTTTGTTGGAAGTTTTTTGATTACTGATTTGATTTCTAAAGAAATCAAATTTTCTATTTCTTCCTGCTTCACTTTTGGTGGGTTATATGTTTCCAGGAATTTATCTATTTCTTCTGGGCTGTCCAATTTGTTGTCATATAGCTTTTAATAATACTCTTATGATTATTTGTATTTCTGTGGTGTCAGTTATTTCCCCTTTTTCATTTGTAATTTTATTTATTTGAGTCCTTTCTCTTTGTTTCTTGATGAGTCTGGCTAGAGGTTTATCAACTTTCTTGATGTTTTCAAATAATGAGCTCCTACTTTCATTTAACTGCTCTGTTTTTTTAATTTTTTTTGGCTTCTATATCATTTTTTTCTGCTCTCATCTTTGTTATTTCCTACCTTCTGCTGGTTTGGGGTTTTATTTGTTCTTTTTCTAGCTCCTTTAGGTGCAAGGTTAGGATGTTTATTTGAGACTTTTCTTGCTTCTTGAGGTAGTGTTGTGGTAAAGATGCATGTTGTTGACTTTGATCCTTCTGAATTTGTTGAGACTTGTTTTATGGCCTAATTAGTATGTGATCTATTCTGGAGAATGTTTCATGTGCACCTGAAAAGAATGTGTATTCTGCTGTTTTAGGATGGAATGTTCTAAATATATCTGTTAAATCCACCTGGTCCAATGTGTCACATTCAAAGCCACAGTTTTGGGTGCCTGGGTGGCTCAATAAGTTAAGCATCTGCCTTCGGCTCAGGTCATGATCTCAGGGTCCTGGGATCAAATCCCACATTGGGCTCCCTGCTCAGCGGGGAGCCTGCTTCTCCCTCTCCCTCTGCCCCTCCTACCCCCTCGTGCTCTCTTTCTTGCTATTCTTTCTCAAATAAGTAAATAAAATCTTTCTTTAAAAAAAAGCCACGGTTTCCTCATTGAATTTGTTTGGATGACCTATCCATCAATAAGAGGGGTGTTATGTTCCCTACTATTATTGTATTATTATTGAATAGTTCCTTTGTGTTTGTTATAACAGTTTCATGTATTTGGGTGCTCCTGTGTTGGGTGCATAAATATTTACAATGGTTGTATCTTCTTGTTGGATTGTCCCCTTTATTATTATATATTGTCTTTCTTTGTCTCTTGTTACAGTCTTTATTTTGAAATCTATTTTGTCTGAGAGAAGTATTGCATCTCCAGCTTTCTTCTGACATCCATTTGCATAATAAATGTTTCTCCATCCCCTTGTTTTCAATCTGCAGGTGTCTTTAAGGTTTGAAATGAGTCTCTTGTAGACAGCATATACTTGGGTCTTGTTTTTTTATTCATTCTGATACCCTGTATCTTTTTTAAAAAGTTTATTTAAGTTAAGTCTACACCCAACATGGGGCTCGAACTCACAACTCTGAGATGAAGAGTTGCATGCTCTTCTGACTGAGCCACTGGAACGTTTAGGCCATTTACATTCAAAGAGATTACTGATAGTTATGTATTTATTGCCATTTTATTACTTATTTTGTGGTTGTTTCTGAAGTTTTTCTTTCTTCTCTTTCTTTCATGGTTTGCTGGTTTTCTTTAGTGATATATTTGGATTTCTCTCTCTTTATTCTTTCCATATTTGTTAGTGGTTTTTGATTTGTGGTTACTATTAGATTTTTTTTTTTTTTTTTAAGATTTTATTTACTTGGGGTACCTGGGTGGCTCAGTCCTTAAGCGTTTGCCTTCGGCTCAGGTCATGATCCCGGGGTCCTAGATTCGAGCCCCGTATCGGGCTCCCTGCTGGGTGGGAAGCCTGCTTCTCCCTCTCTCTCTCCCACTCCCCCTGCTTGTGTTCCCTCTCTTGCTGTGTCTCTCTCTGTCAAATAAATAAAATCTTAAAAAAAAAAAAAGAATTTACTTATTTGACAAAGAGAGAGCGAGTACAAACGGGGGGAGATGGAGAGGGAGAAGCAGGCTCCCTGCTGAGCAGGGAGCCCGATGCGGGGCTCGAACCCAGGACCCCAGGATCAGGACCTGAGCAAAAGGCAGATGCTTAACCGACTGAGCCACCCACGTGCCCCCTATTAGGTTTTTATATAACATCTTCTGCATATATGTCTATATTAAGTTGGTGGTTGTTTAAGTTTGGACCAACTCTTTACTCCTCTTCTCCATATGTTTTAGGTATATGGTATCATATTTCACATCCTTTTATTTTGTGAGTTCCTTGACTGATTTTTTACTGAAATGTTCTTTTTACTGCTTTGTGTTTCCTACTTTCATAGTGTCATTTCTGGTCTTCCCCTTCCACTCAAAGTGCCCCCTTAATATTTCTCGCAGGGCTGGTTTAGTGGTCATGAACTCATTTTTTGTCTGGGAAACTTTTAATCTCTCCTATTTTGAATGACAGCCTTGCTGGATAGACTATTCTTGGCTGAAGATTTTTCCCATTTAGCCCTTTGAATATATCATGCCATTCCCTTCTAGCTTGAAAAGTTTCTACTGAAAAGTCTGCTGAAGGCCTTATGGGGTTTTTCCTTGTATGTAACTATCTTCTTTTGTCTTGCTGCTTTATTTTTTCTTTATCACTACATTTTGCCATTTTAATTACAATATGTCTTAGTGGGGATCTGCTTTTGTTGATTCTGTTGGGGGGGGTTCCCTCTGTGCCTCTTATATCTGTTATGTTTCCTTCCCCAGATTAGGGAAGTTTTCAGTATTATTTCCTCAACTAAATTTTCTGCCCCCTTTTCCCTCTCTTCTGGGATCTATATAATATGTTATGTCTGATGGAGTCAATGATTTCCCTAAGTCTATTCGTGCTTTTCATAATTCTTTTCTCTTTTCTTAAACTTGATTACTTTCCAATACTCTGTGTTCTAAGTCATTAATTCATTCCTCTGCTTCTTCCAGCCTGCTGTTCATTCCATAAAGCATGATTCTCATTTTGTGTATTGAACCCTTTATGTCTGTTATTTATCTCTGTGTTAATTGTCTCACTGAGGCCTTCCACTCTTTTCTCAAGTTGAGCAAGTATCTTTATGATCATTACTTTAAATTCTCTATCAGGCATGTTACTTTTATCTGTCTTACTTAGATGTCTGGCTGTGGCCTTACCTTGTTCTGTCATGTGGAATAAATTTGTCTTCTCATTTTCTCTAGGTCTCTATGCCTGTTTCTATGTGTTAGGAAAGTCAGTTATGTCTCCTATTCTTGAGGGTAATGGCTTTATGAAGAAGAGATTCTGTAGTGTTCCATGGTGTAGTGTCCCGTGTTCCCCGGGACCTGGCATTTCAGAGAGTGTCTCCAGTGTGTGCTGTGTGCACTCTGCTGTTGTGTCCTGGCCACTTTTCCTTCAGGCCAGTCATTTGCAGAGGCTCTCTTAGTTGTGGGCAGTGTTTAGTCCCTGGCCTGAATGTGGCCAGTTTTGACTAGGTGTGCTCTGGTCTGCTTATGAAATGATACCTGTCTCCACCACTGCTGAAACTGAGGCCCCCACAACAGGAGACATGGGGTGAGCAGGGGTTTGGGCCAGTCTCCTGGCAGAGGGGCTCCAACACCCTGGGACTGAGACAAGCATGACTGGGAGGGGCAATTCCACCGGAGTGGGGGATGGGGTGGGACTTGGTGTAAGTAAGTTACCAAGTGAGTGTCGGCACAGTGCCAGTTCTCCCAGGTGGCCCTGTGCGTATGCTGAGGGGTAGGGGAGAGAAATGGTGCCTGCCAGTTCCTTAGTTCTCAGAGGGGTCTCTGTGAATGCTGCCTCTCTGCAACGTGCTCCGAGATGAGCAAATAACCTCCCCACTGTGTGCCCGAGGTGCTCTTCAGATAGCTGTTTCCACACTGTATGTCTGCAGGCTGTTTGCCTGCCTTTTCTCCAATAGCAGTGCAATGCCCCTGGGTTCTACCCCAGCCAAGCCTGTTGACCTTTAAAACTCCAGGCTTGGGGCGCCTGGGTGGCTCAGTCGTTAAGCGTCTGCCTTCGGTTCAGGTCATAATCCCAGAGTCCTGGGATCGAGCCCCACATTGGGCTCCCTGCTCTGCGGGAAGCCTGCTTCTCCCTCTCCCACTCCCCCTGCTTGTGTTCCCTCTTTCACTGTGTCTCTCTCTGTCAAATAAATAAATAAAATCTTTAATTAATTAATTAATTAATTAATTAAAACTCCAGGCTTTAAGTAAGCCCCACTGGTTGCAGGAAGTCATGAAATTCGGCCCCTCTCACTTTCCAAGTCAATTGCTGTGGGGATTCGTCTTTCCCGTGGGCTCCCCTGTGTGCTAGTCTGTCTCTTGCCCTTCTCTGCAATCATGGCTCCCTCCCCACCACCGCGGCCATGATCCGTTTCTCTCCCAAACCATCCATGTCTCCACATCTCCTACCTTCTTTGATGTAGCCTCTTTTCTCCCTTTAGTTGTAGAATTTGTTCTGTCAGTCTTCAGGTTGACTTCTGGGGTATTTAGGTGTTGACAGGACAAGGCAAGCCTAGGATCCTCCTATTCCATCACCATCTTCCCTTCCAGTCTCTTTTTAGATAATTTAAAGGTTACAATTCCCATTTTGGGAAGTCAAATTTTTTTCCAAATTTTTATTTTGCCAACTGAAACTACCTGCCCCAGCAACTCCTCTCCACTAAGCTGTGGACAGACAGGAGCCCCAGAAATGTGAGGCTGCCTGAGACCCATGTGAGGTCCCTCTCATGCCGCTACCAGTAAGGCCTCCAGAGCGCCTCCCACACCAAAACTGAACAAAAGCAAAAGCAGCAGAAGGTGCTAGGGGAGGGAAGGCTCTGGTGAGGACCCTGCTATGTTCATGCAGGAGGGTGGGAGGGCTGCACATCTATACCCTAAGAATTGTATACTGAGTGTGCAGTGCAGGAGGAAGATGGTGTCCAGGGAGGGGGGTACAGAGACAGAAAACAGACATGATGGATTCCAGTTCTGCTCTAAAACCACAAATGAACTGTGGACGGAATCAGCATCCAAGTGATAAATGTTAATGAAGACCCTTAAGCAAAGACAGTTTTTATTTTGATTGGAGAGAAAAGGCAATTTTATACCTAGAGGGCAAGATAAACACAAGAGGTTGTCTAGGGGTGGAAGAGGGGACTGGAGGTTCAGTAAGGTGACAAGAAATGGGACAGTACCACTTCTGCCCTGTGGTAAATCTGCCCCTAGGGTGGGTATGAGGAGTGCAATGGCCTCTAGAAGCCTTGAAACCTTAGCATCACAATGCAATCCCATGCTCCCACGCTCATGCATTAGCTTCCCATCCAATCCTTATGTTTTCCCCTTGAGAAGGAGTGTCACCCACCAACCCATTCTCCCCCCGTGTAGGACAGACTAGGCCCTAAGTCACGCCTGGGCCCAGACGGCAGCAAATCTCACTGCGGGGCCTGGATTAAAACTTAGTGAGCCACAAGAGGCTACCCAGCAGCCAGGCCCCAGGGCCCCATACCTGATAAATGGCCTCATCACAAGCATTCTGAAGACCCAGGTTCACCATTGTGTTCTGCAGTGTGCGGCCCATGTAGAATTCCAGGGAAAGATAATAGATGCGCTGAGGAGGCAAAAGAAAGCATCTCAGATTTCATATTCCATCCCCGCACACAAGGAAGATTAGGGTGATGAGCAAATTCATAAGAGCACCTCCTTAGGTGTTTCATTTGGGCTACCCACACACCCCCAAATGGGCTCACTCCCTATGCCAAGCTTTGGCCAACCTCAGCTTTCTAAGGGCAGCATTCAGGACCCTTCTACCGCAAAACCTCTGCTCACTGCCCTGCTGGATGTAAGCTGGCCTCCCCCAGATGGCAGGAGGCAGGGCAGTGCAGCGCTGGGGAACAAACCTCCCAGAATGGACAGAGCCAGGTCTGAACTTAGCTTGGCCTCTTCCCCACCACAGGCCCTTGAGTAAATGACCTCTTCACCTCTCTAACACAGGATGAAACAACCCTGTGACGGGGGAATACTCTCAAGTATTAACAGCTTCTGACACCCACGCTAAGTACTCGGTAAACATCACCCAGTCAACACAACTGGATGGATGGATGGATACATCCATTTTCACTGGGCCCAAGTCTGGATAGTGCCTGCTGCCTGACTCAGGGGGACTGGGATATGTGACAGTCCGTGTAAACAAGAAGGAGTACCACCCACATTCACTGGGAGCTGAGTGGGGTTCTAAGCCCTTCCCATGAGTGGTACCAATTACTCCTCACAACCCCCCAGTGGACCATGGGGCAGCAGTGGCTGAGCCACACTCTGGCCCTCAGAGTCTTGCTCTTACACGGGACTCCATGCTGCTTCCTGCCATCAAAAGTAAAGCCTGGGAAAATAAATGGGGAAGAAGGGAGAAATGTTCCTTACAGAAGAATTCCAATGAATGTACGCAGATGGAACGAGTGGGACAGAAAATCACCAGGAGTACAGCACAGTGTAACTGCCGCAGAAAACAGCCACCGCTGAACCCTGAAACCAGCGGGCACAGCTTTACAGACTAAGGGGTATCTGCCAGCCTCCAATGTCTCCCCCAAAGTATTTATCGATTATCATGGTGGTGTTAACAAATGTCCGAAAATTCTGATATCCTTCCCCCCAGCAGGTGGTGCCCAATCCCCTCCCCTGAGGGGGGCTGGATTGGGGTGACTCCCATCTACTAAACAGTCTGGGACGGGAAACCGTAACTTCACAGGGGAGGGACCTGGCTGTGCCACCTTCCTCAGGTGACAAGGATAATACCATCAGTGCCAGGTTATGGTGATACGCTGTGATGAGAAGGTACTCTGTGGTATTCTTTCCAAGCCCCCCACCCAGACTGATCAGGAAAGAGCCTTGGACAGGCCCCCATCTAAGGGTCATTCTTATGAACTGCCTGGCCAGCATTCATCAATTTGCCAAGGTCATGAAAGACAAGGAGAGACCAACAACCATCGCAGATGGGAGGAGATTAAGGAGACATAAAACTAGGGGACCCCGGATGTGATCCAGAGACAAAGATAATATTAGAGGAAAAAGTGGTAAAATCCGAAGAAAGTGCTGAGCCAGTGCCAGCTCATTTTGATAACCGTGCTATGGTCATGCAAGGAGAGAGTGCTACACAGTACTCCACACTATCTTTGTGACCCTCTGCAAATCTACTCTTGCTCCTAAATAAAAAGTTACAAAGCAAAACCAGGCCTTGAAAAGGGGTGTGTCCGTGAGTGTGTGTGTGTGTGTGTCTCGGATTCAGATATGAATCCATGGGAAAGTATGGACTGGACTGGACTATGATTTTTTCTTTCCTGCAGGCTAAAATTTTCAAAATGCAATTTAAAAAAAATCAGTTCCCTGCCTGCTGCAGGATGCAGAGAGAGAATTCACTTTCCACACACTGTCGGCAGGGCTTCTCGGCCAGGGTTTTACTGGGATGTCCTGCCTTTACAAGGCAACCTGCCTGAGCCACTCTGGGACCCGCATTCCATGCAGTGACCCTCTTTAAACTATGTGTCTTTATACCCCATTTAGAATTCTGACCAGCAGCTGACCAAAAACCTTTTAAGAAAATTGCACAGTTTCAGTTTCAGCAGTGTCGCCCTCTGGGTTTTTACAGCTGTGTTCATACCATTATATCACACTTTCATGCAGCAGTTTTTAAACAATTCTCCTCAGAACCAAGAAGCAGCTTCAGAGGGTGAGCCAAGGTAGAAAGGGGCTCCCAATTTGCAAAATACACAGGTAAGGGAACAAAGAAAATGGAGATATCCCATGTCAATGGATTGGAAGGCTTACCACTGATAAGATGGCAATACTTCCATAATGGATCTACAGATTCAACATAATCCCTGTCAAAATTCCAGCTGGCTTCCTTGAAGGTTGATAAACTGATTCATTAGAAGGATTAGGTGGATCGATCAGATGGAAATGCAAAGGATCTGGAATAGTCAAAACAATCTTGACGAAGAAGGACAAAATTGGAGGACTTACACTTCTTAATCTCAAACCTTATTACAAAACTACAGCAGCAAGACTGTGTGGTACTGGCTTAAGCATGGACACACAAGGCAATGGAATAGAGGCCCCAAATCAACCCTCACATTTATGGCCAACTGATTCTCAACAAGCATGCCCTGATAATTCAGTCGGAGGAATAATCTCTTTAACAAATGGTGCTGGGACAACTGGATATCCACATGCAAAAGAATGAAGTTGGGCTCCTACCTCACACCATATATGAACATTAATTCAAAGTAGATCAGAGATCTAACTGTAAAAAACCATGCAACTTTGAGAAGAAAACACAGAAGTAAATCTTCATGACCTTGGAATAGGCAATGGTTTCTTTTGTATGACATCAAAAGAAAAAACAGATAAATTAGACTTCATCGAAATTAAAAACTTTTGATAACGTGAAGAAAGTAAAAAGGATGGGAAGGAACAGAATGGGAGAAAATATTTGCAAATCCTATAACTGACAAGAGATTTGTATCTAGAATATCTATACAACTTAATAAAAAAAAGACAACCCAATGGTTGGTTGGCAAAGGATCTGAACAGACATTTCTGTAAAGAAAATACACAGTGCTGGGGCGCCCGCGTGGCTCAGTCGTTAAGCGTCTGCCTTCAGCTCAGGTCATGATCCCAGGATCAGCGGGCAGCCTGCTTCTCCCTCTCCCACTCCCCCTGCTTGTGTTCCCTCTCTCTCTGTGTTCCTCTCTGTCAGATAAATAAAATCTTAAAAAAAAAAAAAAAGGAATCAAGTACCAATATATGCTACAATAAGAAGGAACCTAGAAAATATTACACTAGATGAAAGAAGCCAGTCACAAAGGATCACATATTATATAATTCCCTTTATAAAATATAGATAACTCTATAGAAAGAAAGTAGATTAGTAGTTGCCCAACTAGGAGTGGGCAGGGAGTTTGGGGTGGGTGACAGCTAAAAGCTGTTGGGTTTCTTTCTGGGGTAGTGCAAATGTTCTAAAATTGACTGTGGTGATGATGGCCCAACTCTGTGAATATACTGAAACCAATGAATTGTATACTTTAAATGGGTGAATTGCATGGTATCTGAATTTTTATCTCAAAGCTGTTACCAAAAAATATAAAATATTAGGGGTGCCTGGGTAGCTCAGTCAGTTAAGCATTCAACTCTTGATTTCGGCTCAGGTCATGATCTCAGGGTCCTGGGATTGAGCCCCGTGTTGGGCTCCGCACTCAGCGGGGTGTCTGCTTGAGGATTCTCTCTCTCTTCCTCTCCCTCTGGCCCTCTCCACCCCATGCATGCTCTCTGTCCAATAAATAAATAAATATTTAAAAATATATATATACATAAGATAGAAATAATGAACAAAATTTTGACAGAGTACAGTAAAATAAATGTTGTACATTAAGTAGAATACTTCCAATTGTAAAGATAATAGAATAAAAATGCTTCTGCCCATTTTTCCCTAAAATACACTGATGGGAAGTCAGAACAGGGAGAACTAAATTAGAAAACTGGCTCTCATACCTCTTTACCACCAAGTTGCAAGGGGAGGACAAGGGTGATTGTCCACTGCTGGCCTCTGCTTTTCTCAAGCCGAGGAATGGATAAAGCACTTTATACTCACATGCATGTGCACTCACACACACCCACAGATGCATGCATTCGTGTACACAGCCACACATGGGCACATGCATGCATGCACACTCACATGCACTCACACCTGTACACAATTCACGCACCTGCACACATGCACTCACACATGTGGATACACACAAAAACATGTACACACTCATAAATCTGGGGACCAAGGAAGGGCTGTTCGCTCTAGGCTGCACACACCCTCCAGGTCCCTGCCCCATTATCCAGTTGCAAACAGCTAGTTCAGGAAGAATTCCCTCCACTCAGGGAGATGGAACTCAGGATCTACATCCTGAAATTTAAAACAGGAAAACTTGCCCCTTTGGGGCTGCATGGAAAATTAATTAATTAATTAATTAATTAATTAAAAAACCAGGAAAACAGAACAAGGAAATAAAATGGGCAAATGGGCAAACAACACCCAGCATTTATCAAGAGACAAATACAATTTGTTAGTACAGACTAATCCAAGATGTCAAGAAACACTGATAAGGTAACAAAAGGACAGCACCAAGCCCAGGGAAGAAAAATAAGAGATAAAACCGCCACAGAAATGGAGGTACCACTAAATGCAAAACAGGAGCAAAGCTGGAAACAAAGACCTGGCTGGAAAAGTGAACAAAATGGGGGAGAAGCATGAAAAAGATTGGAGAGGAAGATATCCATATGGAATACAAAGACTACCTAACATCTGCTTGATTAGTGTCCCTGAAGAAAGGACCTGAATAAAACATTAAAAACATTTTTTCAGTATATAATTGAAGAAAACTTTCCATACACAGCTAAATCTACAAATTCAAAGAGAATGCATACGTACAAAAAACCACGCCGAGTTCCGTCTTTGACAGACTTTTCTCACTTTCCTGAGACTTTTCTCATCACAAACTCAGCAGTGCAGTGAGTGAATCCACAGCCACGCGGACAGCTGCTGTCACCACTGCTCATGGCCCATTGCTTCTTCTCAGACGCTATTTACTCTGCACTTGAACTGAGTTACTGTCATACGGGGTTTCCATAGCACTGCGCCACCCCTCCCTCCAGATGGGGCTTAGCCACCGGTGAGAACACCAGAGCCCAACAAAACCCAGCTGTCGAGAAGAGTGTGAGTGAAGGTTTCAAGCACAATCATGTCCTTTTCCTATGTACACACGAAGGCTTGCTTCGTAACTACTTTTGAGGTTCTCCCCAAGAGGCTTCTTAACAAGTTGGCACTCAGGAATATGATCAAGACGTTTTTATGTTGCCTTTAACTAGAATGTGTATTTTTATTTATTTATAGAGAGTGTGCGCACGTGCACAATGTGGGGAGGGGCAGAGGGTGAAGGAGAGAGAATCTCAAGCAGGCTCCACACCCAGCTGGATCTCGTGACCCTGAGATCATGACCTGAGCCAAAATCAACCGTCAGACACTTAACCGACGAAGCCACCCAGGAGCCCCATAGAAATATGTATTTTTAAAGTTGTAGTTGTAGTTCCATCTCTGCTAAAGTTTCTAACTTTTAACTAGCACTATGAAACAGCTTGATTATCTTTTTGTAAGGGATGGGTACCGAGGCATACAATGTTGGGCCTCATCTTAAAATCTTTCAGTCTTTCTTTTTCCTCCCAAGTTGAGCACAGATGTCAAGGGCTCTGTAGTTTATTTAATTCTGCAAAGAGCTCCAGGGAGCCTCCCAATGCACCTCTGCATAAGAGGGGAACAGAAGCAGTGACACTGGGGCTCCCCTGGAAACCACCCACCCAGGTGGGCTCTACGGCAGGCACTGCTGATCTGCCCAGCTCGAACTCTGCACTCTGGCCTGTGGCGTGTTTTCTGGTGTTGCTGTGTAATTTGTTCTAAGAACTTGTATAATTTCTTCAAATGTACTGAAATGGTTTCCCCCAGTTTCCTCAAGATGGTTCAGAGTAAAGGCAAACTAAAGTAGGCTTGCTAGCAGCACGGCCCAAGGAGATGCACACACTTTTGAATCGCACATGCTCAGGTCCAATCCCAGATCCTGGCCTGGCCAGTCGGGTGGCCTAGATCCCTTCACCTCTCTGAGAAACACCATGTCTACCCTAAATACAACAAAGGGCTAGCTCTGAACTCAGGCAATATTGGTTCCCTTGCCAGGCCAGATTTTCAGGGAGAGTAATGGAACCTAATTAGCAGGGTGGCAATTTTGGACAAAACCACCTGAGGGCTCAGGCTTGGCGTAAGAAAAAGCGTAGCGGGCTCACCTGCAAAGGGCCAGCTCCTCAGTGTCCCCAAACTCTGCTGCTGCTGCTGCTGCTACAGGACCAGGGTCATCCCAGGCCTGGCCCAGCATCTTTCCACCCCTCCTAACCCCAGCTTCCCCAGCCACCATTTGTGCAACTGTGGACAGGGCCGCCCAGCTCAAGGAGTGCTGGCTGAAAAACCAGACGCTCCCCTTCTTCAGCCTGAGAGAGACAGGGACCCCTTTAACCCCTCTACAGCAGCCTGGGGGCCTGCCGCCTAGGGTGCTGAGCTGGGCTGTTGACTCTCTTGTATGGTCCCTTCTTGCAATACCACTGTAACACATATTAAGTGGCTTAGAGGCAGCCTCATTTTTTTTAATTGGGTTTATTTATTACATGCAAAGCCTATACCAGTAGGTAACATCACAGAAAAACATAAAGCTCCCTGACATAAAGAGATGAAAAGATGCGCAACACAAATACTACACAACACAGTAATCTTCTGAAGACAATTTAGGAGGTAAGGAACTAGAATTGTGGAGCTGGAGCTGAATAGCAACAGGCAGAGCCTCATTTTCTCTTTACACAGCGGAGAGTCATTAACAGAACTGGACTTTTACAGACCGCCAATTTCTTTTCCCTCTCCAAAAGGGCTGTTGAGAGTCTTTGTTTAACAGAAGGCTCTGAATGCTCTGCAGGAAAAGGAAAAAAGAACTTCTCCAACATTCAGGGCACCAAAACAGACTGGGGCAACTGTTTTCACCGAGAAGAACCAGATTCTGGCCAGAGATGTGTCAGCCGCACCCAGGAGAAGGCAGCAGCACTCCCCTTCTCTACCAGACTCTGTGTGTCTTCCCACGCTAGCTGCCACCTCGCCGTGGCTAAGCAGGCAGAGTGGCCCCCATGGCAGACTGCCAGCTCCCTGCCAGACAGAGACCACTGACCCAACAAGAGGCCAGCTCTGGTGGGCTCCCCAGCCTCTCCAAAGGCACCAAGGCCACCCTGCCCTTGCCAGCCCAAAGGGGAGACTGCTAGGGGGCAGCAGTCTCCACGCACCGCCGCCCCCCCCCCCCCCGCCACCACAGCTGAGGCTTATCCTAGTATTCACTGGCCATGTCACAGCACCCATTCTGCTGTGTCAGAGGGGTTTTTTGGAGGGTCACACGGACAACAGCTTTATGAAACCCCTACTGTTTGCCATAAGGATGTTGAGCATTATCTCGTCTTTTTTTAAATGATTTTATTTGAAAAGAGAGAGATCGCACATGCGCACATGGAAGGGCAGAGGAAGAAGCAGACTCCCCACTGAGCAGGGAGCCCGCTGTGGAACTCGATCCCAGGACCCTGGGATCATGACCTGTGCTGAAGGCAGACGCCTAACCGAGCCACCCAGGCGCCCCTATTACCTCATCTCTTAAAATCCCAACCTATGATGTCACACTCAAGCACTTTCTTTTAGGATTAAGTGCCAGGGAAACTTGGCTTCCTATGAGTAACTGGCAGATTTCTGTCTCAGTGTGGATCACGGATTTCCGTTTTCACTTTAGGTACTGGTACCTTGGACTAGAACACAGGTCTGTTTACTCAAAGTCAATTTGGAAACCGTAAAATATAATAATAGAATCTAAGAACTTACAGGGATCACAGAGATCACTCAGCTCTGCAGGGAACAGATTTACTTTGTGCTCCATGACATTACATTTTACAGTCCCCTGCCTTCTGCCTTCCATGCTGTTAAGCTCTACAAAATATCTACTCACTCCCATACCAGTGCCAATCATGCAAGTCTCCTTATCACAGCCAGAGAAGCCAAAGCCTAATCAATTTATGTGAAGTGATCTGGAATATTTATAACCTGTGTGGTCCTAGTCAGCATTTTAACTGAGCTACTTCCACCTTTCATTTTAAATGTTTCAAGGCTAAGAAGACACTCAGCTAGAACTGAAATCACATGTAATTCCTACACCAGGAGATCCTGTCCAAGACACAGTTGACCAAACTTCTCTGTAGTCTGATTACCTTGCTAAATTTGTGTTCACTTCTCTTCCCTTTACCGCGTCCTTTTTTTTTTTTTTAAAGATTTTATTTATTCATGAGAGACAGACACAGAGAGAGAGAGAGAGAGTCAGAGGGAGAAGCAGGCTCCCCAAGAAGCAGGGAGCCCGATTTGGGGCTTGATCCCAGGACCCTGGGATCATGACCTGAGCCAAAGACAGATGCTTAACCATCTGAGCCACCCAGGCGCCCCCCTTTACTGTGTCCTAAGAACCCCATCCTGTATAAGGTAGGAAAAAAAAGTGAGTTATTGTCTGTTGCTGATTTGCTTCATGTCTCAGAATGTGCGGATTTCTAAATGGCTTAAAGCTTTGATTTGTTTAATGAAAAATTAGGTACAATCTGAAAAGACATAAAGTTCTCCCTATTGTCTTATTTGTATTTCTTATTAGTTGGGCAACTGGCAAAGCTATAGGAGATCCGTAGGTGGCAGCACCATGTCAGTGTGAATGTCCTGGGTTTACTCATTCATGGTGTTTGTCTAACAGAGTCTCCCTGATTTTTGGAAGCACACATTTACATTTTTAAGGGTAAAGGAGCATCACGTCTGCAACTTACTTTGAAATGGTTCAGAGAAAAAAATGTATTAATATATATAGAAAGGGACACAAGAAGTGTGTTAAAATGTTTAATGTTTGGGAATTGCATGAAGAAAGGGAATTTACTGTATTATTACTGCAACCTTTAAGTCTTATGTCATATAAAATAGAATTTTTTAAAAAGTCATTTACAAAGGGCTGGGATTCAGAAGCGAGGTCAGTTACGATATTTCATAAAAATACAAAGGGTCGGTCCTTGCAGCCATCTAATACCAGCACCTGGTGTTAGAGCTCTCCAGAGAAACAGAATCAACAGGATATATATATAGATTTATTTTAAGGAATTGGCTCACACAATTGTGGAGGTCTGAGACTAAAATCTGATGAGGGAGGGGGGACCGCATTTGCAATCCAAAGGCAGTCTGCTGGCAGAGTCCCTTCCTGCTGAGGAGGCATGAGCATGGCGGGTGGGGGTATCAGTCTTTGTTCTATTAAGGTCTTTAACTGATCGGATGAGGCCCACCCACATTACAGAGGGTAATCTGTTTGACTCAATGTCCACTGACTCAAATGTTAATCTAAAAAAACACCTTCAAAGAAACATCCAGAATAGTATTTGATCAAATTTCTGGACACTGTGGCCCAGACAAGGTGACACAGTAAATAAACCATCACAGCTCTTAAGAGCAGAGCCAAACTGCCTTCTTCGAAAAATCATAGCACACCCTGAGAGCCTTCTTAATCTCATAAAATGATGGCTTAACCCTACCTTCCACTTGGCGAGCTGTCAGGTTAATCAGCAACACAAAACATCTGTCCATTGTCAAGCTTCTAGCCAGAGAAAATAACTGAGCTATCTGGTATCAGGGAAGCCTGCCCAGGGGATACAAGGTCAACTTCACAAGACAAGTGGAAACATATCAAAACTGGGTGTGTTAAAAAGATTCCAGTGGCTGGTCCCATCAGTAAAAGAAAATCTTGTAAGTGGAGGCTGTAGGCAGCCAAGGCTGCAAAAACACTGCTCTAGATCATCTTCCTTTAAGTCCTGAGTCCAGTCAAACCATAAGATTAATCGTATTCATTATGATTATCTTATTAGAAATATTTAAGACTGCAATTTGGGCCCATGGTGGAGCTCTCTTTCCTTAATCTACCATCATGGCTATGCCATGAGCTTATGGCAAAGAGCCATTAGTAAACAGACTCATCCACTGCCGGGATGTAGTAGGCCAGCTGTCCGCATTCTACCCTACCCACTTTAAAATCCCATAGAAGGTATCTCACACCTGCTCATTCTAGCAATTATCACAGAGATCCCATGACTCCCGTAAGTGGACATGAGCTGCCATTTGCTTTGGTTGCCAGAACTTACATCTGCACTTTGTGTCCTGACCTTGCCCTTGAATGCAACCTGTTTCCCTACCCTTACTCTCTGGCCCCAACCTTCTCTTTGAGGTCTTCTATTAGTATGAACCTTCTGTGTCATGCCTTGCTTAAGCATTCTCTGATTCTTTTACAGCAGAGATGGAATGTCAATATAAAATGGAAACATTTTATAAGCAAACACAAAGCCACAACTTTTTAACATGGCAAGGGACCTCAGAAATGGATTACCTCGTTCCACCCACTCACCCTCCATTTTAAAAGATGAAAAAACTGAGGCCAAGCAAGATTAAGAAATCCAGCCAAGTTCAAGGTCTCACAGACGGAATGGTGAAGCCAGGACTAAAAGGAGCTTGGTTGGACTCATGTAAGCTGTCCCTCCCCATCCAGCTCTTTTCTATTCCTGAATTCAGGGTGGAATTCCAGCTCTGGAGTTTTATCCCAGACTCCTGGCCTTGCCATTACCTCGGAGAATCCTTGAACCATCTTCAGAACTAAGCACTGCCTCCTGCCAACCGCCACCCTCTCAATTTTAGCCAGGTTTTTTGACTTGATTTGCCATGCTAATTGCCTGAAAAATCTTTCTCTGAGCACAAGTTTCATTTGTTTCTGCTACTGCCAAAAATAGAAGGCTAAAAGGGTTCTGAAACAATAGGTACAGCACGATACTATTTTGTATAATAAAAGCAGTGTTGCTACCAGTGTAGAAAAAAGATGTAGGACACAAAATGTTTATAGCATTTATCATGTTATTACTCGGTGTTGAGAGAGATTAAAATTAATTTTTTCCTTCCGGCTTATCTGTTTTCCAATTTTTCCTCCAATAATCGTAACTTGCATAATTGTCTGGAAAACAAAAATTAAGTAAAAGCACTCTAGTTTATTAAATATAAATCATTCAGCTACCCCAATCAGAAGTGCAGTGGTACAAGTCCCCAAGGTCATTCCCAGGCTGGGGTGCAGCTATGCAAGATTTTTATTGGGAGCCTACCTCCCGTCAGGTTCTGACTCTTGTGGGGCTTGTTTCTGGTCCATTATAAGCAAACATGTAACCTCTGCAGAAAAAGGAGAGGAGGAGCTTATTTTTCAATGTGAATTAGCCAGACTGAAACACTTAACTTCCAATTTTCTGTTTTAAATGGCCTTCCTAAACAGAACACGCAAACAACCTTCCACTTACAGGCTGTGTGGTTTCTTTAAAAGACAAAACTTTCCGCCCGTAGTCACCACAGCAAACAATCAAAACTCAGACCTCTCCGTGAGGACTGGGAAAGCCGTTTTGTTAGAGGGATTAATTCTGTTCATGAAAGGTTGCTTCTGTAATCCCTGAGCCTCACTGTCCTTTTCAGGATCTAATTATACGTAAACACTCTAATGGGAATGCAAGGTTTTGGGGTGTGTCCTGGTCCAGGTCCAGGAAAATGTCCTTGAATGTGCAAAGCTGTACCCTTGTCATCTGCTACACTGACAGCAAAAATGATGTTGCAAACCAGAGCTCTGCCATCAGCAAAGGATTCTGGGGGAGCCACTGCCTCTTGGCTAGTGTACCTGGCAAAGTCATCCTAAGCCCCTGTTGTAAAAACCCGCTTTACCCATTTGGTGCCACTTCTTTCTACGCTGTCTTGCATACTAAATGTGAAGGAGCCCAGTTGGTATTCTAATAAATCTGTCCTTACCATCTCTATTTTAGAAAAAAGAGTGCCCCAGAGTAAGTTTGGAAAAGCAATCAATCTCACTCTTAGCAATTATTAAACATTTAATGCCTCATGAAAATACTCTAAAATACGATCAACAAAGCAACTACCCACTGCCTATGTGTATACTGCAAATCAAATCTTTGCAAACTGGCTTCAGGCCTGCAAGTGTGTCCTTTCTTCGCCAGTCACTCTACCTTAATATCGTGGAGAGGACAATATTCTCTCTAGTCAAGAGCAGGAAGAAAATTCCCAAACAAACTGAGAGCAGATGGGTGGCCAAGAGTATGATAGGCCTATCAAACTACCAGTGGTACTGGAGAAGCATATTTACTAACTTGGAAAGCTACTGAAAAAGTTACAAATGTCAATGAATGAAACAGAAAAACCACAAAACTGTACATGCAATATACTTTTAAAAATGTGTATGTAGGGCGCCTGGGTGGCTCAGTTGGTTAAGCGACTGCCTTTGGCTCAGGTCATGATCCTGGAGTCCCTGCATCGAGCCCTGCATCAGGCTCCCTGCCCGGCAAGGAGTCTGCTTCTCTCTCTGACCCTCCCCCTTCTCATGTGCTCGCTCTCTCATTCTCTCTCAAATAAATAAATAAAATCTTTTTAAAAAAGTGTATGTATATTTAAGAATAGAAAAGGATCTGAAAGTACATACACCTTCATTTTAATATGGTTAAGAGTAATGGAGTCACATCAGTGACTTTTCTTTGGCCTATTTTGTCTTTTTCTGCCATAAGCATAAATTTCTGCAAAATATAAAAAGTAACAATTAATCTCTGTGATTAATTACTTAATTTCTGTGAACTTTAACACAACAATGTCCTTCAAGGTAGGTGTGGAAACCCCTAAAGACTGAGCCTTCTTTGAGGGCTCTTTCTCTGAGCTCCTGACCCCTCCTGCTTTAGCAGGCATCCTCAATGATTTTCTTCCGATCACTGCCTAGCCAAAAAAAGCCCCACAATTCTCTGCAGATGACTGAGCTCACCCACTAACACCACCAAATTGCCCAGGCCTGGTTCCAGGACCCTGTTCTCTCACACTCTGCTGCAGAAAAACAAAAGGTGGGGGGCGGGGGCAGCGGAGGAGGAAGCACCCGGCTAGAAACAGGCTGGAAAATTCCGCCAGGACTCCAGGGCTCAGGAGTCGCGGGGAGCACAGGACTCCCGCAAGATCGAGCTCTTCGTGCAAAGGGTCTGCGGGCTCGCGCCTAAGCAGAGGATGCCGAGGCCAGGCCCCCCGGGGAGCCGAGTGTAGACAACATCCTAATCTGCCTACTTAGACGACCTCCTGACCTCCCGAATCCGCTCTGCGCCCGGGGTGGCAGGGCGGGAAGGACCGAACCAGGCCTGTGCAAAGCTGGCTGACCCCCGGGGAAAGGCGGTGGGAGAGACGTGACCCCAGCCGAGGCTATCCTCTTCGGCAAGAGGCCAGTCCGTGGACCACCGATGGGCTGCGGGGGCGGACAGAGAGTGGCCATGCTCAACTTAAAGACACGCCGCAAGCACGGGCCCTACGTGCGTCTTTCCGGGAGAGAGGCGCATCGCTCTGCTCTCTTCACATGGGCCCGCGGCTCGGGTAACCCGGCACAAGGGCTGCCCTTTTCCGGGGTGGGGCAGCGGGCGTGGCAGGATGAGTGCAGTGACCCCGGGCAGGCGACCCCGGCCTCACCTTGGGGTCGCGCTCGTAGTAGTGCTGCTGCGTGCGGATCCAGCGGCCCACCAGGTGGTCCCGCACAGTGTGAGCCAGCGCGAAGAAGTAGTCACGGGGCGTGGCCACGTTGCGGTCCTTGACCAGCGTGAAGTGCAGGTGCCGATTGAAGCTCTTCCGCACCTCGGCCACGTCGCCCAGCCCCGCGATGCCGCGCACACTGATCTGCTTCCGCTTCTCGCTGTCGGTCAGCGGCTTCGCCATCGCGCCGGCCGAGGAGGAGTAAGACGAGATACAGAGCCGGGAGGACACGCGAACACCGAGGATGCTGTGGCTGCTGTGGCGCCGGGCACTGCGGCGACGCAGCTAGCACGGGCCGCGCCTGCGCGATGTGCCGGGGCGGGGCCGAGAGGCGAGGGGGCGGGGCCTCCATGGGGAGAGGAGGTAGGTGAGTCGGGGCCTCCGCGGACGCGGGGCGGTCCGAGGGACAGGGCCTCCAGAGAGGCAGGGCAGGGTCGCTGGCCCAGGTCGTAGTCCTCGGACGTTGGCGGGGGCGTGCCGTTTCATAGGTGAGGAAGATGAAATGATTTACCCAGGCCAACCAAGAGCGGGGGCCTGCCCCCAAGATGGCCAAGCCCGGCAGGAGGGGAGGAGACTGGAGGAGCAGGAGGACTCGGGAGTCGGAGCGTTGATCTCGCCCCTGCCTGCCCCCCACCCCCAGGGCCATGTGGGGGTGGGGCGTACTCTGCTTTCGCGGCTTTCGGGATTTGGGGGCCGGCGTCCCTCGCCCGGCCAGGATCCCCGGCTGCCCCAGCTGGGATGCCCTGGGTGCTGGGGTGCGGCCGAGGCCTGGTAAATGGGAAGGGAAACCGGGTGCATGCTAGAAACGCACCCACCAACGCCTGGTGGGCTCAATCTCCTGAATTGGGGGCGGAGTGGCTCTGAAAATGACAGCTAGGAATGTAAAACTTTGTTCATACTGAGAAATGCCAGCCTGCCTGCAACCCTCAGACGGGGCTGACACACACGGCTGGTGAACAGGAGACAGCATTCCCCAGGGGTGCTGCGGTCCTGAAGTGTCACAGCGACCCCTCTGAGGAATCACCACACCTTACTCACTGAGAAGCCTTATTCCCTAAGTCACTGGCCCTCACTTTGCCCTTCAAATTACGACGTCAGGAGGAAGGCAACACCCCACTCTGGCCGAGGATCCTGGTCACTGTGACAGAGACACAGCCTCCTCCATTCCACCCAGGTGCGAGCCCCAGATAAGGGGTGTCTGGACACAGCTTCCCACATCTGCTTAACATGGGGGGTGGGGTGGTTTCCCAAGGAAACTGCACCTGGGCCCACCTTGCATACAGCTCTGCTCTGAGCCTGTGGGAACACTGCTTCATGGGAGTTTCACCCTGACCCCTGCCTTTTCCTTTGTTCCCTGGATGCCCATGGACCCACCCGATTTTGTGCCACTGCAGTTTGCATTTGGTGATCTCACACTGATGGGCTGCAAAGAATCCCGACTTAGATGAAGGTCAAATTTGCCTGCAAAG
This sequence comes from Mirounga angustirostris, assembly GCF_029215605.1. Taxonomy (NCBI): domain Eukaryota; kingdom Metazoa; phylum Chordata; class Mammalia; order Carnivora; family Phocidae; genus Mirounga; species Mirounga angustirostris. The sequence continues at coordinate 88,438,740 of NW_026991718.1, forward strand.
ATGCCATGAAAGTAGATGCAGGAGTTTTCCTGGTGTGATGCTTCTAAAGTAATCTTACCTGGACCCTCTCCTACATGCATACTTCTTGGGGGACAATAAATGTGGAATGCCCTCTCTGTCCCACCTATGCACACACCCACCCGCTCCAGGTGGCCACTAATATAACTGGAATGGATAATGAACCCCATGGTCATCTCAGCCATTTTCACATAAGGAATTTTTAGATAGTTATAAGTGCCGTGAAGAAAAGCACATTAAGCAGCCAGGAGACGATACCTGAGTTGAGACCAAAAAAATATTAATGAGTAATGAATCTGGGGAAGAAGGAAGTACAAAGGTCCTGAGGTAAGTACCCACTTGGACAGTTCACTGAACATCAAGTCCTGTGTAGGTGGGGCAAAGAGAGCAGCTGAGAGGTATCATAATATGGCACCCTCCAAAATGCCTCTTTGGCTTATAGGTTATTTTGAGCTAAAGACTTCTGAGAAAACAGCAAAAGCAGGAAAAGCTCTAAAAATAGGGTACCAGTTTTCCCTTTGTAAAGGAAATTTACATTTAAAAGGGCATTTCCATCCCTAGAAACCTTTCCTCTCTTGACAGGTCTGATCATAAAACATTACAAACAACTTCTGTTTACCGTACTTCTGGTCACCTTCCCATGACTTGCCTCCCTAGCTAGAAGCCCCAAACCCTTTCCTTTGTTTTAGCCTAGGATGATATTTAAACTCAAGTTCTAACCACCACTTTGAGTTACTCATCTCTGGGTACTCCTGGGTGTTTATGTGATGCACATGCTAATAACCTCATGTTTGTTTTTCTCTTGTTAATCTGTCTTTGGCCAGCCAAATTTATAGGGCCCCACATGGAGAACTTGAGATGGGTAGAAGAAAAGATTTTTTCCTCCTCAACACAACCAATGGGTACATTCAGACTGGAGGTGGGGAGCCAGGTCAGGCTTGATGAGGAATCTGGATCTTCCAACAGAACTGTAGGGCTTCCGAACAGATAAAATGGAATGAAAGTGGGCTCAGCTTTGCCCCTCCAAGGAAAAGGACTGTTTTTTTTTGGCAGTCTGGTCTCAGCTATGACTAGGCCAGAGCACCTCCTCCCCTAATGGGAGACGGTTGTGAGGCCAGTCAGGGCACCTTGTAACAGTCTGGTTCTCTATTTTTGGGAGACCACTTTAAATATTCATTTACTAAGAAGTGATCCAGGTTCAGTTACTTTTTGTAGTGAGCTATTCTGTATTACGGGAGATAGATTACCTTTAAAGTTTTTTCAAATAGGTATGTCAGACTGTCTATAGCTAGTTCTCTGCCTTGGAAACAGACAGAAGATGCCTTGTGTGTGGAATGAAATGCTGCAGGAATTAGAAGAAATTGGATGTGGAAAACAGACACTTGTGGTCTGCTTCAGCTTCTTGAGTGTCTCATTGATCATAAAGGTTCAATAAATGTTGGTTAAGTGAGTGACTTGGACACTCTGCCAGCCTTTGTTGAGACTGCACAAGATAAGGGTAAAGACTGCACGGGACCCCAGCAATACCACTGCCCAATCTGTGAGGGTCAGTTAAGTATTTGCAAATGAACACAGACCTGGCCTTTCAGGAAACAGGAGGCAAACAATAAATGCATTATTTTTGAGAGGTCAATAATTGTAAACCTCAGTAGAATTAAGACCACTAGCTAGAATGATATTGTGGAATTGGGGTTCTCCCTTCACTAGGGTATGTAACAGATAGATACTCATAGTGACATTAATGTATTATAACACATTGATGTTAAAAAGAAATCTGTGGGTCCCTGGGTGGCTCCGTTGGTTAAGCATCTGACTTTGGCTCAGGTCATGATCTCAGGGTCCTGGGATTGAGCCCCTGTCAGGCTCCCTGCTCAGTGGGGAGTCTGCTTTTCCCTCTGCCTCTCCAGCTCCCCCTACTTGTGCTCTGTCTCTCTCTCAGATAAATAAATAAAATCTTAAAAAAAAAAAAAATCTGTGAGCCAGAGTATATGAAAAGGAAATAAAATGGGGGTGGGGAGAAAGGAAGCTCTTCTCTACAGAATACCAAATAAATGTAGGAGTGGATGCTAGAACTATCAGACGAAGGCTATAAGTATCACCCCACAGTTACCTTAATAGTTACAAAAAAAGAGGAGGCACTTTACAGTGGAAAAAACTTCATGAAGTGATCCAACCTAGCATTACCAGTTAAAGGGACTAAAGGATACTATATGTTTTCTGATTCAATGCAATGAGAAGGACACATCACTTATGTGAATATAATATAGTATACTACAAATATCATGGTAATATAGTAAAGACACCTAAGCCCAGCTTATAGAGGTACAGATAACAGCTAAGGCAGTTTCCCAAACTTGCAGATGAGACCTCCCTGTAGGGCTTGTTAAAAGCACTTTCCCCAAGCTCCAGATCCAGATTCCAACTGTCTAACTTTTAAGGTATTTTGTGTGTATGTGCAAATGTGGGGATCTCCACTCCAGGCAGCATTTCTAACCCAGCACCCAGAGCCCTGTCCTAGTAGGAATGCCATTAATGCACTGCTGGAGTACCCCTGTGTGTGCTAGAGGTGCTGGGGCTTTCAGGAGTGGTCAACTCAGACACTGTCACATGCTCAGCTGGGCCTACGGTCTGATACTTTTTAATGTTTTTAACATACAGTGCTATATTAGTTTCAGGTGTACAATACAGTGATTCAACAATTCTATACATTACACAGTGTTCACCATAAGTGTACTCTTCATTTCCTTCACCTGTTCCACCCATCCTCCCACCCACCTCCCCTATGGGCAACCACCAGTTTGTTTTCTGTATTTAAGAGTTTTTTGTTTAATAAATTCCACATATGAGTGAAATCATATGGTATTTGTCTTATTTCACTTAGCATTAGACTTTCTAGATCCATCCATGTTGTTGCAAAATGGCAAAATTTCTTTTTGTGGCTGAATAGTATTCCATTGTATGTATATGTGTGTGTGTGTGTATCTATATCTATATCTATATCACATCTTCTTTTTCCATTCATCAGTCGATGGACACTTGGGTTGCTTCCATAAATTCTGTTGTAAATAATGCTGCAGTAAACCTAAGGATGCATATATCTTTTCGAATTACTGTTTTTGTACTCTTTGGGTAAATACTCAGAGGAATTACTAGAGCATATGGTAGTTCTATTTTTAATCTTTTGAGGAACTTCCATACCATTTTCCAGAGTGGCTATACCAGTTTGCATTCCCACCAATGCAAGACGGTTCCCCTTTCTCCACATCCTCATCAATACCCATTCTTTTTTTTTTTTTTTAACCTGTTGTTTCTTGTGTTCTTGACTTCAGCCATTCTGACTGGTGTAAGGTCATATCATTGTGACTTTGATTTGCATTTTCCTGATGATCAGTGATGTTGACTATCTTTTTATCTGTCTGTTGGCCATCTGTATATCTTCTCTGGAGAAATGTCTGTTCATGTTATCTGATCATTTTTTAATTGGATTATTTGTTTTTGGGGTGTTGGGTTGTATCAGTTCTTTATAGATTTTGGATACTGACTCTTTATCAGACATGTCATTTGCAAATATCTTCTCCCATTCTGTAGGCTGCTTTTTAGTTTTGATTGTTTCTTTTACTCTGCAGAAGCTTTTTATCTGGTTTCAGGCCTCACATTTAGGTCTTTAATCCAGTTTTGGGTTTGTTTTCATGTTTTTTTTTTTTTGTTTTTTTTTTTAAGTAGGCTTCTTGTCCAGCATAGAGCCCAACACAGGGTTTGAACTCACAACCCTGAGATCAAGACCCAACCTGAGATCAAGAATTGGATATTCAGGGTGCCTGGGTGGCTCAGCCGTTAAGCGTCTGCCTTCGGCTCAGGTCATGATCCCAGGGTCCTGGGATTGAGTCCCACATCAGGCTCCCTGCTCAGCAGGGACCCTGCTTCTTCCTCTCTTCCCTGCTCGTGCTCTCTGTCACTATCTCTGTCTCTCTCAAATAACTAAATAAAATCTTAAAAAAAAAAAAAAAGAATTGGATGTTCAACCGACTGAGCCACTCAGGTGCTCTGGTCTTTAATCCATTTTAAATTTAGTTTTGTGTGTGATGTAAGAAAAGAATTTCATTCTTCTATGTGTAGCTCTCCAGTCCTAAGGTCTGCTACTTCTTAAGTGATTGTGAGATAGGGTCTAAAGCCAGCAAGAGTCAGTTTAGGAGGTCCCCCTTACTCAGGGGCCCCTCCCCCTGGAAGGGAAGGTGGCACAGACAGGGGTTGGTGAGGGACAGGGTGGTGAACATGCTAATGAGAGGAAACTGGTTACACTCCAGGGTCATTGCCCTGCCGTCCTCCAACCAGAAACATTCCCCAACTTTTTTTTTTTTTTTAAAGATTTTATTTATTTATTCATAAGAGATAGAGAGAGGCAGAGGGAGAAGCAGGCTCCCTGCTGAGCAGGGAGCCGGATGCAGGACTCGATTCCAGGACCCTGGGATCATGACCTGAGCCGAAGGCAGAAGCTTAACCATCTGAGCCACCCAGGCGCCCAACATTCCCCAACTTTAATGGGGCTGAACTGGACAAGCCCTTGCAGTTTTTAGGATTAGCCTGGAATTGAGTATGAGATGGGCTTTCTGCTGCACCAGAGTAACCTGGGGGACCAGGGTAAGAGGGCCAGGCATGAGGAGAGGAAGTCTGATGTGCACACCTGCACCCCTCAACTCCTGCTCATTCAGGGTCAGACCCATCAGAAGGAAACCAGCCCTTAGAGGATCAGGGTCCTCAGTATCACTTCTGTCCCTCAGCACAGACCTCTTGACACGGAGAGGAAGATCCTCAGGCAGGCGTGGTTGTTGTACTGCCTTTCTCCACAGAGCGTATGTTAAGCTCACAGTGAGAAGACTGTCTCAGCACAGCCTGAATTAATGCAAAATGAGGGATGAGAGCCACCTGTGGAAGTCACCCTGGAAAACAAGTGTCTTGAACCCATGTGCCGCCCAGGGGAGGCCGGGGAAGAGCCAGACTCGAGGTGAGGCTGAGCCAGGCCAGCACCCCTCAGGCTGCACAGGGAAGCCCCGGTCTGCTGCCCCTGCTCCCCAGTCTCGGGAGCTTCCCAAAGTCGCTGGCACTCCTAACACCTGCCGTGCACAGCTCACTGCTCCACCCCAAGAAGGGCTGGAAGGAGACGAGGGTCCAGCCAAAGGGGAATTTTAGGATGCTTTCTGTGCGAGGAGCTGTGTAAAAGTCCCCTAAGAGGACAAGGGTAAATGGCTCCATTATTCGTTCGTTAAGGCTCCTTGAGTCAGATCTCCACATTGTCAGGTGGAGGCACACTCCCAGGAGACCCGCTTCACCTGGGTTACAGTTACAGCAGGCCCCTCAAGTGGCGCTTCCTGGAAGGTACACAGGAATGTCAGAAGTCAGATTCTGGTGGCGCTTGGGTGGCTCAGTCAGTTAAGCAGCTGACTCTTGATATCAGCTCAGGTCTTGATCTCAGGGTTTAAGTTCAAGCCTCGAAAAAAAAAAAGAAGAAGAAGGCAGGTTCTGATTCAGCAAGTGTGGGGTATGGCTGCAGTCTGCATTTCAAACAGACCCCCATGTTCTGGGAGCTCACCTTAGGAGGCAAGGCCTTCTGGCATAAGCGCAGCTCAGTTTTTAATGATAGAAATTACTAGAAAGGGGGTTTTGAAGAATCACAATTTCCCATACTCCCTGCCACTGTCCTGAGCAGGGAGGGGAGAACAGCAGTTCCTCAAGGTGGCTGGTCGGGATGGAAGCAGTATATCCAGCTATCTCTTCTGACTTGGAATTTCCAGGCTGTGCTGTGACTCTGAGTGAGCTTACCTGGGGCTGTTAGGGACAACCAGTACCTTTTGGGGGACCAGGAATGCCACACCATAAATACATCAAATTCTTTTTTTCTTTTCTTTCTCCTTCCTTCCTTCCTTCCTTCCTTCCTTCCTTCCTTCCTTCCTTCCTTCCTCCCTCCCTCCCTCCCTCCCTTCCTTCCTTCTTTCTTTCAAGTAGGTTCCATGTGGAGCCCAACACAGGGCTTGAACTCATGATCCTGAGATCAAGACCTGAGCTGAAATCAAGAGTCAGACCCTTAACCAATTGAGCCACCCAGGCACCCCTGTCACATTGTTTCTTAATTGGCATCCCCTGCAACTTGCTACATGACCGTTTCCTGCCATCTCCTTACCCCTGGTTGAATGAATTAGCTGAATTTTTCAGTGTGTAGATCTGAGGATGAAGTCTGGACTTGTGGTCCATACTCCTGCTGGCATCTCTCCTTCCCTCCATCCCATGAGACTGTTTCAGCACCCCTCTGCTCTTGCTCCTCCTCCTCCCCAAAGCAGGGTCACCTGGTTCCTACCTGCAGACCCTGGGCTTAAGGACCCCTTGCTCACTCTTACCAGCAACTCAGGTCCACACATATTAACATCACTGCTGGTGTTCCTCAAGGCCATAACAAGTCCCTGGCTTCAGCCCTGCTCTCACTGATCCTGATCTCATCTTGGCCTCTGTAGTTTCTATATCAACAAGAACACTTATAGATTGGTACTTTGAAAAACTGGTAGTATTCCTTTTTTAAAAAAATTTTATTTATTTATGTAATCTCTACACCCAATGTGGGGCTTGAACTCATGACCCCGAGATCAAGAGTCACATTGCTCTTCCGACTGAGCCAGCCAGGTGTCCTGGTAGTATTCCTGAAAGTTAAACAAATACCTGCCTTGGAACCAGCTATTCTAGTCCAAAGAAAATACCCAACAGAAATGAATGCTTATGCCAACCAAAAGGCATACACAAAAATGTTTGTAACAGCCTTATTCAAAACTGTCCAAACTGGAAACCATGCAAATGTCCATTAACACTGGAGTGGATAAATACATTGTGCATATTCCCACAGCTGAATAGTCTGCAGTGGTGAAAATGATCAGCCACAGCCGGGAACGGAGGCGAATAATGCTGGGTGAGAGCATTGGAACTAGAGCACATCCTGTAGGATTCCATTTACATGATGCTCTAGGACAGGCAAACCTCTAGGACATCAGCCCTAAGAATGGTGTTTGAATTTGAGGGGTGGATACCACTGGGGATGATGTGAGTCTGGGGGGTCTGGGAAAACTATTGCAGTATGGCGTGAACAAGTGTAAAAGTTCACTGTGTGCACACCAGGAGCCAGCCCATTGTGGGGAACATCTGTGGGTGTGGTGGACACCACAGACCCGGGGCAGAGCCTGGGGGCTTCACACTGTGCAACCCCTGGCCTTCCACCGTCTCCTCACCAGCTTATCCTATTTCCTCCCTCCACAGCCAACCGGGCTCCAGATCCTTTTTTAGGCCAGTGGCTTTCTGCCTACTTCCAGATCAGGTGCCAACACCACAAAGGGCTGGTGGGCATCTTCTCTCCCAAGCTCCCAAGGACTGTCTCAGGAACTGGTCCTCCAAGAAGAAGCCTGGGGCCTCTAGCCGCTTTGTTCTCTGTAGGTCTAGACTCCTTTCACCCATCCTCAGTTGCTCTTTAAGTCCTCCTGCTGGGATTCCTGCTATAGTTTCCTAATGGGTTCCCTTTCCTCGCAGGCACTCTCCAGAACTGTCCTACACAGGCTGCAGAATTGGACACTCCCTCAGCAGAAGGCTGAGCCCAGTACTGCTCTTACAAACCCCAACCCCAACTGGGTAAGCTTCCTAAGCGAGTCTCAGCCACTCCCTGGCAGGCCTCTGGGCAGGTATGGGGCTGGCCTAGAGGGGGACCTGATGTGCAGGCGGTGATGGGGGGGGGGGGCACCTGACTGCCGTGGGCAGGCATTCTGACATGTCTGATTCCAAAGGAATCAGGAAGGAGCGGGAGTGTCAGAAGTGAGGTGAGGGTGGGGAAGAGCCCCAGAACTGTGGAGCTTGGGGCTGCCTGTGTTGCTGTGAGGGGCTGGGAAGGACACACAGCCAGGCTTTACAGGCCTTCCCATTCGGGTTCTTGCTCCACGGCCCCTTGCAGCCTTTCCCTGAGTGGAAGGCAACCCAGCCCCTCACCCTCATGGAGTCCCTTCCTGGAGGAGTGGGATGTCGCCACTCTACCCGCATGGGTACCTGGCCCTCAGTGAAGCTCCTGCCTGGCTTAGGGCTGCATCTGAATCGGTTGCCTCTGCTTATCTAGGGCAGGGGCAGCAAACTGCAGTCCTCAGCCCTTACATGGCCCTCAAGCTTGGAATATCTTTTACATTTTTATTTTTTTTAAAGATTTTTAAAATTTCTTTATTTGACAGAGAGAGACGCAGTGAGAGAGGGAACACAAGCAGGGGGAGTGGGAGAGGGAGAAGCAGGCTTCCTGCTGAGCGGGAAGCCGGATGCGGGGCTCAATCCCAGGACCCCAGGACCACGACCTGAGCCAAAGGCAGATGCTTAACGACTGTGCCACCCAGGCGCCCCTGCCTTTTACATTTTTAAATGATTGAAAAAAAAAAAATCAAAAGAATAGTAATTCTTGATATACAAAAATTATGAAATTCAAATTTCAGCATCTGTAAATCAAGTTTGATGGGAACACAGCTGCAATCATTCTTTTACATTTCGTCTAAGGCTACTTTCACACTTCCACAGCAGAGCTGAGCAAATGGGACAGAGACCACATGCCTGCAGAGCCTAAAGTATTTACTATCTGCCCTTAACAGAAAGAGGCTGCTTCCCCTGACCTGGAGTACGTCCCCAGCACTGCCTCACATGTGTGGGCTCCACGAGTGTACACGGAATAAAGTAGTTCCCAGCGGATCTGTGTGCAGCATGGCAGCTAAGGTGGACTGGGGGGTGGGAGAGGTGGCTGGCCCAGGCACGACTCTTGAAGCTTCTTTAGTATATGTGCTGCCTAAGAGAGCACTCTTGAAGCTTCTTTAAAATTCATTACATCACATCAAGGAAATGCATGGTCAAACCGCAGCGGGGTACCCGAACTCACCTGTTAGAACGGTTAGCATTAAAATGACCCGTGAAAGTACCAAGTGTGGGTGAGGATGTGGAGCACTGCTAGTGGGAATGTAAATGGTAATTCACACTGGAAAATGGTTTGGCAGGTTCTTATAAAATAGTTAAACATACACTTACCATATGTCCCAGCTATTCCACTTGTAGGTTCAGGCATTCCTCAAAGATATTGTAGGTTTGGTTCCAGACCATAATAAAGTGAATACCGCAATAAAGCAAGTCAAATGAATTGTTTGGTTTCCCAGTGTATATAAAAGTTATGCTTGGGTGCCTGTGTGGCTCAGTGGGTTAAGTGTCTGCGTTCGGCTCAGGTCATGATCCCGGGGTCCTGGGATCGAGCTCCACATCGGGCTCCCTGCTCAGTGGGGAGTCTGCTTCTCCGTCTGCCCCTCCCCCTGCTCGTGCTCTCTCTCTCTCTCTCAAATAAAATCTTAAAAAAAAAGTTATGCTTACAGGGTGACACAGTTAAGCATCCGACTCAAGTGCATGCTCTCTCTCTTAAATAAATAAATAAATAAATAAATCTTAAAAAAAAAGTTATGCTTACACTATACTGTAGTATATTAAGTGTGCAATAGTATTATATCTAAAAAATGTATGTACCTTAATTTAAAAATCAGAGCCACCATTGGAGCTGTCAGTGAGTCAGAATCACTGATCACAGATCACCATAACAAATTTAATAATAATGAAAAAAGTTTGAATTATTCCAAGAATTACCAAAATGTGACATAGAGACACAAAGTGAGCAAATGCTGTTGGAAAAATGGTACCAACAGATTAGCTTGATACAGGGTTGTCACAAACCTTCAATTAAAAAAAAAAATTATCTGTGAAGTACAATAAAGCAAAGCACAATAAAATGAGGTACACTTGTATTCATCCAAGAGAAATAGAAACATGTCCACAAAACAACTTGTGCAAGAATGTTCACAGAAGTCTTATCATTAAAGTCCCAAACTGGAAACAGCGCAGGTGACTGTCAACAGGAAGAGGAGAAAACAAAGTGGAGAATACAGAAATAATGGACTCCTACTCAACAATAAAAAGGAATAAACTGCTGATCCACACATTGATATCGGTGAATCTCACAAACATCTTGAGCCGAAAGCCAGACACAAAAGAGCACATACTGTAGGATTCCATTTATATGAAGTTCTGGAACTGGCAAAAGTACCATGCTGTGATGGAAATCAGAACTGTGGTCTCCAGGGGCCAAGGGTTGGTGGCTTGTCTCAGGACTTTCTGGGCTGACAGAATAGGGGTATGGGCCCCATGAGTGTATTTGCCAAAATTGTTTGAACTGTATAATTAAGATCTGTACATCCTACAATATGAAAATACCTCAACAAAAATATTCTTAAAGAAATTCAGTAGGTCAGAAGTAAAAGCCCAAACGATCTTCAGTTCCAAACACGGTGCAGCCTTTTGCAAATCCAGGCCTGTAGGAAGCAGCACCAAATTCTAAGATTCATTTTGTGCAGAGGAATTTCAGCTGAAGCTTTGAGCCAACTGTGAAGACTCCATGCAAGAGGGAAGTGAAGGAAGTCTTCTTGCATTAAACCTATTTGCTTTGCTGACAGTTTAACCTCACTGTCTGGCTTGGGTGGAGTCCTGGCCAGGCACTCCCATTGAGTAAACAAAAGGATTATTGGCTCCATGAGGAAATTGGAGGGTGGGGAGGGAAGGTCAATGTCCCTATTCTCAGAGGTTTTCAATTCTCCTGCTTTCTTTTTTTTTTTTCTTTTAAGATTTTATTTATTTATCTGAGAGAGAATGGGAGACAGAAAGCATGAGAGGGGGAGGATCAGAGGGAGAAGCAGACTCCCCGCCAAGCAGGGAGCCCGATGCGGGACTCGATCCCGGGACTCCAGGATCATGACCTGAGCCGAAGGCAGTTGCTTAACCAACTGAGCCACCCAGGCGCCCCTCTCCTGCTTTCTTTCAGCCAACCTTTCATTATTCAGTAGGCCGGTGAGAGCTCTTCCCCAGGAGCCCAGAACTTGCAGGATCCAGGGGTTCAACAGGAAGGAGCAGACCTGACTCCTCCCCAGGGAGGGGATTTTCTCTTAGCCCACAAGTTCAAGGGGTGTCCATGATGAGAATGGAAAAAGTCTAAGGGTTGTCTTTCCATTTTGATTCCCTTTGCTCTGCAGAAGCCTTTTAGTTTATGTAGCTCCACTTGTTTATTTTGCTTTTGTTGCCTTTGCTTTTGGAATCAGATCCAAAAGATCATGCCCAAGGCCGATGCCAAGGAGCTGACCACCTAGTTTTCTTCTGGGAGTTTTATAGTCTCAGGGCTTCTGTTCAAGTCTTTAACCCACTTTGAGTTAATTTTTGTGTATGGTGAAAGAAAGTGGTCCACTTTCATTCTTTTGCATGTGGCTGTCCAGTTTTCCCAATACCATTTATTGAAAAGACTGTCCTTTCTCCACTGAATATTCATCTCCTTTGTCATAGATGACCATATAATTGTGGGTTTATTTCTGGGCTCTCTATCCTGTACCATTGATCTTTGTGTTTGTTTTTATGTCAGTACCATATCATGTGGGAAATAAAGGCAAAAGAATTAAATTTCCTTCCTACTTACAGCCCACTGACAAATCCCTGAAACAGGTAGAGTGACCTTCCTCTGGGAGCTCAGCTGCCTTGCTGTTGATGCTAAGGGCAAAAGGCAATCTTAGCCTGACACCCCCAGGATCCTTTAAGTCTACTTTAACATATAAATTCCTTTGGAAACCTCCTTTATCTCTAACTGCCCCTCCCACCACCACCATACATGTTAGCCATCATCCTCCAAGTATATGGCCCACTGATACCATCTGAAGGGTCTCATGACTGAGGGTTTACTAAACAATAATAAATGACCTTTTCCTAACAATAGCTAGCCCCCTCAGGATCCTGGAAACCTTGTTTCCAAAATAGCTTGAAGGCTTGTGCTATCCCTAACCCCTCCCAACTTGAAAGTATATAATCAGCCACTCCTCATGACCCCAGTGCAGCCCTTTCTGCCCATGGGTCCTGTCCTTGTGCTTCAATAAAACCATCTTTCTGCAGCGAAGATGACTCAAGAATTCTTTCTTGGCCGTTGGCTCCAAACCCCACCACTTCATACTACATCACCACACTGTTTTGATTACTACAGTTTTGTAATACAGTTTGAAATCAGGGCTTTGTTCTCTTTGTTCTTCTTTCCCAAGATTGCTTTGGTTGTTTGGGATCTTTTGTGTTTCCATATGAATTAGGATTTTTTTTTTCTGTGAGGAATTCTGATAGGCATTGCATTGAATCTGTACATTGATCTGGATAGTATGGACATTTTAACAATATTAATTCTTCTAATCCATAAACATGGAATATCTTTCCATTTATTTGTGTTTTCTTCGATTTCTTTCATCAGTGTCTTATAGTTTTCTGTGTACAGATCTTTCAAAAGCTTTTGCACAGCAAAGGAAATCATCAACAACACAAAAAGGCAACCTACTGAATGGGCAAAAATATTTGCAAATCATATCTGATAAGGGGTTAATATCCAAAATATATAAAGAAATCATACAACTCAATAGCAAACAAAAGACAAATAATCCAGTTAAAAAATAATTCAGAGGATCTGAATTGACAGTTTCCCAAAGACATATAGATGGCCAACAGACACATAAAAAGGTGCTCAATATCACTCATCATCAGGAAAATGCAAATCAAAACTACAATGAGATATCACCTCACACCTCTCAGAATGGCTATTATCAAAAAGAGAAGAAATAATGAGTTTAGGAGAGAATGTGGAGAAAAAGGAACTCTTGTGCACTCTTGGTAGGAATGCAAACTGGTGCAGCCAATGTGGAAAACAGTATGGGGTTCCTCAAAAAGTTAAAAATAGAACTACCAGATGATCCAGCAATTCTACTTCTGGGTATTTACTGAATAAACAGAGACATTAACTCAGAAAGATATATACACCTCCGTATTTACTGCAGCATTATTTACAATAGGCAAGATATGGCAACAACCTAAGTGTTCATCAATGGAGGAATGGATAAAGAAGATGTGGTGTGTGTGGTGTCTGTGTCTGTGTGTATACCTTATAATGGATTACTATTCAGCCATAAAAAGAATGGACTCTTACCATTGTGACAATGTGGATGGACCTTGAGGGCATTATGCCAAGTGAAGTAAGTCAGACAAAGACCATATGATCTCACTTATATGTAGGATCTAAAAAAACAGAACAAACAAAACAAATAAGCCCAAGCTCACAGATACAGAGAACAGATAGGTGGTTGTCAGAGGCAGGGGGCAGGGGGTGGGCGAATTGGAAGAGGATGGTCAAAAAATTACAAAATAATCAAGTCCTGGAGATGTCATGTACAACATGGTGACTATAGTTAATAATACTGTATTGTTTATTTGAAAGTTGCTGAGAGAATAAATCTTAAAAGTCCTCATCACAAGAAAAAAATGTTTAAGAAAAAATGTTTCTAACTAAGTATGGTGACAGATCATAACTAGACTTAGTGTGGTGATCATTTTGCAATGTGTACAAATACGAAATCATTATGTTGCACACCGGAAACTCACATAATGTTACATGTCAGTTATACCCACTTAAGGGAAACCTGCTCTTTTAGGCTTTTGCCCTTTTGGAGTTCCCGTCCTCATTTTTTATTTATTTTTATTACTTACTTATTTGTTTTTTTTTTTGAGAGAGGGGGAGAGAGGGGTGTGGAGGGGCAGAGGGAAAGAGAGGGAAAGAGAGAAACCCAGATTACACACCCAGCATGGAGCCCGATGCAGGGCTCAATCTCACAACCCTGAGACCATGATCTTAGCTAAAATTATGAGTTGGATGCTCAACTGACTGAGCCACCCAGCTGCCTCTCCAGTCCTTTTTTTTTTTAAAGATTTAATTTGTTTATTTGACAGAGAGAGACATAGCGAGAGAGGGAACACAAGCAGGGGGAGTGGGAGAGGAGGAAGCAGGCTTCCCAAGGAGCAGGGAGCCTGACGCAGGGCTCGATTCCAGGACCCTGGGATCATGACCTGAGCCGAAGGCAGATGCTTAATGACTGAGCCACCCAGGCGCCCCCCAGTCCTCATTTTTTTTAAAGGATTTTATTTATTTATTTGACAGAGAGAGACACAGCAAGAAAGGGAACACAAGGAGGGTGAGTGGGAGAGGGAGAAGCAGGCTTCCCGCTGAGCAGAGAGCCTGACGCAGGGCTCGATCCCAGGATCCTGGGATCATGACCTGAGCAGAAGGCAGACGCTTAACGACTGACCACCCAGGCACCCCTCCAGTCCTCATTTCTTAAATTGCTGTATTAAGATATAATTTACACACCATAAAGTTACCCATTTAAAAGTGCATGATTCAATGGTCTTTAGTATATCTGCAGACAAGCACACCCACCAAGATAATCTAAGTTTAGAACCTTCCTACCATCCCCCCAAAACCCTATGCCCAGACCACTCAGCATCTACTCCCGATTCTCTCCCCCTCACCCCAGCTCCGGGCAACCACCAATCTGCTTGCTGTACTATCGAGTTGCCTGTTCTGGACACTGTATATGAACAGAGAATCATGTAATATAGGATCTCTGTGTCTGGCTTCTTTCACTAACTAGCCTAATGTTTTCAAGGTTCAGCCATGATGCAGCAGATGTCAGTACTTTATTTTTACTGGCAAATAATGTTCCAGTGTATGGAGAGTCCTTAAAACCTCTCCATCCCCAGCAAGCTGAAAGCCCTGGTTTACATTCCCACTTCTCCTTGTTGCTTTAGGACAAGCCCTGTAGCCCCCTGAACTTTGGCATTTTTACTTGCAAAACCATCTGATCCTTAGCTGACCTCCAGATAGATCCGGGAAACCACGAAGCTGGTTTTTTGAGCACCTCACACCTTGGAAGCTGTTTGGAGCCATCCCACTGCCCTGTGTTCCACACCATAAAACGCAGCTCTGGCGCTCTTCTGACCTTGAGAGGCAGGAGGCCATATAGGGGGATGTCTGCTCTGCGCTATGTAAATCCGGAGGCAGACATGCAGATTTACAGAGCTGCACTTAAGCTCTTAAGCGGAAACCTTTATCCACCAATCAGTAACACAGAAAAGTAGGAATCAAATGTCAAAATTTCAAAATTAGATAAAGGGGCAGTTAGGTCTAGAGTTAGGTTTAATTTCTCTTGACTGTATAACTACTTTTCTAAATATCCCATCAGTACCTGCTCCATGGGCTGCCACAAAGATGCAATCACCCGTGCTTGATGCATAGAAAGCACTCCACAACAAAGGCCACCGTCATTATTTCAACTCAAAATTCAGGGACATTACATGCAAGTATGCTTACCTGGTCATTATGTTTAAGATCATTTTCAAGGCGAATCCAAAGATCTGGAGTGTGAAGAGGCCTTGCAGGTGCCTGATCCTGACCTCCTATCTGGGCAGGAATCTCTTCTTGAGCACCCTTGAGTGCTGACAGGGCAGGGATGCACACGACTAAGACCTTGTCTTCTAGGACATCTTTCCTTGTTACACAGAAACCTGAAAATACTCTCTGTAACTTGTGCCCACATGTCTGAGCTCTGGCCTCTGCAGTAACACAGGCAAGGCCAGAGTCTCACAATCCTCATAATACTGAAGATGCTGTCAGAGTACCATTCACCCTAAAGCCTCTCTTTCCAGGACTGTGCATGTGATTTGTAACAGGAAACATATTTGGCTTTCATTCCTGCTCCTGGCTCACAGCTCCCCAAACCCTTGGGATTTCCTAAGCATTAAGAGTAATGGGAGCATCTTTTGTTTTAATACTTGGGTCTTTTGTCCCAGGTTCCGCTCAACCACAGCTCATTCAACCACATCTGAATTTACGTTAATGAGGTGATTTATGGAGAGCCCCTAGGTGACCAAAGGGTGGGGGACAGTTGCCAAGGGGAACCGACTGTGTAATCAGAAGGTTGGAACTTTTAGGGGCGCCTGGGTGGCTCAGTCAGTTGAGTGTCCGACTCTTGGTTTCACCTCAGGTCACGATCTCTTGGGTTGTGAGATCAAGTCCCGAGTCAGGCTCCACGCTCAGTGGGGAGTCTGCTTGAAGATTCTCTCCCTCTGCCTCCCCCCACCACCTCTGCACTCTCTCTCTAAAATAAATAAATAAATCTTTAAAAAAAAAAAAAAAGCAGGTTGGAACTCTCAGCCTCCCCTAACCCTGACCTCTGGGAGGGGAGAGGGGCTGGAGATTGACCTAATCACCAACAGTCAATGACTTAATCAAGCCCACATAATAAAGCCTCTATAAAAATCCCAAGTAGGGGTTTTGAGAGCTTCTGGTTTTTGTTCTAAGATTTTATTTTTAAGTAATCTCTACACGCAATGTGGGGCTGGAATTTACAACCCCGAGATTAAGAGTCACATGCTCTACCAGCAGGGCAGGGCCAGCCAGGTGCCCTGATTCTGGTTTAGTTAACACATGGAGGTGCTAGGAGGATGGCACGCCCAGAGAGGACATGGAAACTCCACACTCCTTCTTCCATGTCCTGTCCTATGTGTCTCTTCCATCTAACTGTTCATTTGTATCCTCTGTAATAAATCAACAATAGTAAGTAAATTTTTCTTCTGAATTCTGTGAGCCTCTTCAGCAATTATCAGATCTGAGAAGGGGGTCATGGAAACCACTGACGTAGAGCCAGCTGGTCAGAAGCACAGGTGATAAGCTGGATTTGTGCCTGGTGCCTGAAGTGGGGGTGGGGGCACATGTGTGGTCTGCACTAACTGCAGGTAGACAGTGTCAGGCCACCCAATTGGTGTCACAGCATTGCTGGACCTGGGGTAGACCCTCTCTAGTGTCAGAGGGAGGTAACGAGCGCAGAGGGCTGAGTGGGTAGCAGGGGAGGAGGAGGTTTTTCCTCCGTAAGCATGACCTGACTGCCCCCGCTTCAATCATTCCTCACATCTCGTGCTCCCCAAATAAGTCATGAAAACAGCTTTACTACGCTGCACGTGCCATGTGGCTTCCCTGGGAGACTTCCCGACACTATGATTCTGCACACTTCTGGAAGAGCCCTTCCGAAACTGCCTCAGTGCTTTAGAGCCAGCCTTGATTTTATCCAAAAATGGTATTATCCCAGTTTGAATAGCATATTTGCCTTCCAGTGACTGTGAAATGGTTCTAAAAATCAAATCCATCTTGAAACAATAATTTGCTGTGCCTGAGGATATTCATAAGCATGTACTGGGAATTCTTAAAGTAATTAAAAAAAAAACCCAACAACATTGTTTTGTTAACTTTTAGAACTATCTCAGTGGAGAAGCCTTTCTAATTATGATCATGATAAAGTTGTATAAAAATGTAAATTAAATACATAAAAATAGTAAAATTGTGCATTGAAGAAAACACCATAAAGTCAAAAAGTAATAATAAAATGGGGAAAAATTTGCAACACTTTCTATCACAATGGCTAATTTCCTTAAGTATAAAAAACTCCTAAAATCAGGAAGAGAATGACCACAGTCTCTCAGAAAAATTGGTATGGGACATGGACAGACGTTTCATTGAAAAGGAAATGCTCTTGGACATACATACAAGATGAATTAGATCGGTGCACAGTAAAATTACCAGTTATTTTTTTACCTGCCAGTGAGGCAGAGCAAACAGGGTGGTCTGTAGCTTTGTTGGTAAGGAGGGCTCAGGGAAGCTGGCATGGGAAGCTGCCTGTGGAGTTGAAGGGAAAACTGAAAACATGGTCACAATTTAAAACGCTCCAGCCCTTGGATCTGGCAACATCAGGAGGGCTCATGCACAGGGATGTGGGACTGGAAACCACCTGATGCCAT
Source organism: Mirounga angustirostris (assembly GCF_029215605.1). NCBI lineage: Eukaryota > Metazoa > Chordata > Mammalia > Carnivora > Phocidae > Mirounga > Mirounga angustirostris. The sequence continues at coordinate 88,456,536 of NW_026991718.1, forward strand.
GGGGGTCCTGTCATCCAGATGCGGGACTGCCACCAGCCACTGCAAGACAGAGGCAGCTCAGTGCGCGCTGAAAGAGTAGCCGTTCTGAGAACAGGAAGGTGCAGGACATGTGGGCAGGAGGCAGTGTGTGTGGTGTGCCAGGAAGATCTGAGCACATAGATGCACATGTCTTCGCCAGTACCGTATCCCTAGTTTGCATCTTTTACATGTTCGGATGTGCATATGTAGCTACTTTTTTAAAAAACAAGAGCCTAATTTATAATCACAAAAGACAGAGCAAAATGACTTGCATACTTTGCTGGGCCTAAAAATATTCCATGACTTATTTGGTGATCTTTTGGGAAACTTCCAGTTGTTTCCATTTTTTCAGATGTGAGATCACTAACCTATAAATGGACCAAATCAATTTTCACTTTTACCTTCATACATATTTGATTCCTGGACTCTGGAATTCTTTAAATATTTAAAACTGTTAGATACTATGGAAGGAAAAGGCTGAGGAGACCCAGGCAGGGGTGATGAGCTGCTGGATTTTCCTGCCTTTGTCAAGCAAAGGTTTCCTAGCTGCAGCCCAAAGGTGGTTTTTTATTTAGGGGAAGCAGCTCTCCTGCTTTGTCTTTTTCTGCTCATCTCACATGTACATCTCCAGACCTCTGCCCCAGGGTTTAAGTTTTGGGGAAACCACTGGGCGGAGGGTGGTTAGTCTCATCTTGTCAGTGGTTTTTGCCCAGGGTGGGGGGGTGTTTCCCTCCAGCCTTCTGGAATTGGGGCAGTGATGATCAGACCACCGGATTAGGACCCTCCGAAAAGGGGAGAAATGCTCCCCTGTCATGTCCTGTGGGCATAGCACTTCTCCAACATCAAAGGAGGTTTTACGCTTGGACCCCTCCCTGCCTCCACCTGTGGGGATGAAGGGCTCTTGGAGGTGAGGAGTGAAACCAACCTCCTGCAGTATTCTGCAGAGCCCTTTTCCCCCAACAAGCCTCCACTCGTGGGCTCATTTGGCAGTCATGTCCATCGTGGTCCTGCTGTGGCCCTGGGCGATCAAGAGGCCAGGTCCTGTGCTCCTGCCCAGTCTTTCTCTGGTGTGCGACCCCTTTCCAGCTGTTTCAGATTAAAGCCAGGTCCTCACCGAACACACCATGCTGCAGATGCTGTGGGTCAGTCCCAGGGAGGATGGGAGCTCCACTGGGAAGGTGAGCAGCTCCCCTGGAACAGCCTGGGCCTCCACAGAGCCTGCCACCACGGGGACATAGGAGGGCCTGAGGGTGGCCACCATGTGTCCTTCTGTGGTTGTCTCCTCAAAAGGCGCACTGAGAAGACCTAATGTGCCACCTGTCACCCAGCCTGGGCAGTTCTTTGTTCCCACTATAGTGAACAGGGACCTCAGGGGCTTTCCCCCCAGTGCTGAGGTGGATGAACATTGCTGACACTCATTGAGAGGAGTCACCAGACCAGAAAACCTTATAAACTCTTTATTTTGAGTGGAACACATGATGTTTAGCTTATTCCATGTACCATACATTTACTGCAGGAACGACTGTGACCCTGAGGCCCAGGTCTCACAGAGCTCACACCCCAATGTAGGAGTGTGGGCCAGTGTCCAGTGGAGCTCCCAGGGTATGGGCAATGGCCCTGCACCCCAGCAAAGCCAGAAGGCGGTCCCAGGGACTGCAGCCTGCCTGACCCACAGTGAGGTGGTGTGCGTCTTCAATACTGCTCAGTTGCAAATGGCTCATGGTAGCGATACATCCACTGGGGCTCAGAACACAGTTGCTACACGAACACTCAGCAACACACGACGGAGACGTCACACACAGCACAGCCATAAATATTGTAAGCAGTTCACGCTCACATTTGGACCTCCTCTGTAGGGCTGGGGCACACGAGAGGTATTTCCCCCAGCCCCTCTTCCTATTCACAGGGCCAACTCTGACAGTTAGCTCCAAGCCGTCCAAGAACCTGAAAAAACCGACCTCTGGATGACCTCACACACCCACATCCAAGGAGGAGGCAAACACATTCAAGTCTGCCAGACCCCCTGTCCCAGAGGGCATGGTGGTTGCCACTTGGCCCACCCTGAGAGTAGCCAGGACAGCCTGTACAACCTCCCCACTGAGTCTCTGGGGAGAAGGTGAAGGTCTGCCCTGGGGATGGGAGGAGACCAGACAGGGGCAGGGAGATAAAACAAGACTCCTATCACAGAAACACGTTATAACCACTCCAACCCTGCAGACAGGGACAGGTGGGGGATGGCATGGCTGCATCACCCTGGCCTTGGCATGTGGCCTTTGCCTGTCTGGTTCACTGTCCACCTGGAGCCAAGGCAGAAGGCGCTGGGCCTGGGTCACATTGCAGCCCTCTGCCTGTCCAGAGGCAGGTCTGCAAGGCCAAGGGGAGAGGGGTGGCAGCCTGAGCAGTGGCTTCCTCCCAACATGTCAAGGGGTTTCACAAAGGTCTATTCTCACGAAGGTCTGTTCTCACGGAGGTGGAGCCGCTTCTGTGAGGATGGCTGGGAGCAGCTTGGCCGCTACAAGGCTGGACTCTTCTGTCTGCTCAGGGAGTCAATGTAATGAAAGACGGCCCCCAGAGCCCAGCTGGTCTCAACATTGTTGATTTTCCGAGTCAGCTTGAAACACAAAGGGAGGGGCAGAGTGGGCATGGTTGGGAGACTGGAAGCAGTGCCCCCAGCCCTTCAGGCCATAAAGGGCACAAGGGGCACCCTAGAGACAGTCCGTACCTTCAGCACTTTGTTCTCTGGGAAACCAAACTCTTGGAGCAGCAGGCTGATGTAGGTGAGGTCCATGCACAGAAAGGGGTTGCCCTGCGGCCGGGTCTCCGCCGTCCGGCACACTGGGGTGAGAGAGCCCTTTCCCAATCAGATTCCAGGTAGTTCACTCCCAGGCGGGGGGAGGGGGGGTTGGGGGGGGGCTTGGGCAGACTGGCTCTGCCCACTCCAGGTGCCCACCCTATATTAGGCTCTGTGCTGGCCCCAGGTCCTCATTGGTTCTCACTGGTTTAGACAAGACTACAGCCTAGAGCAGGAAGGTGATTCACCAAGAGCACACCAAAAGGTAGAGTCTCAAGGCCAACCAGCCTCCACTGCGCCTGGCCTCCAAGACCAAGAAGGACGAGCCGAAGACCACAGTCTCACAGGGCAGAGCTCTGCACCCATGACTCTGGACACCTCTCCCAGGTGTGAATCTGGGCTTTCTGGGGAATGTAAATACCGACAAAGCTGTCTCAGAACATTCTACTATTCTTGAGGCAGATGAACAAACACACCAACAGTCTTCCCAAAATTCTGTTCAGAACCCTTTCCTGTTGAAGAGTCGTGGACACCAGGTATCCATGGGATAAACCCATAAGTGACAAGAAAGCTTAAAAAAAAATCCACTTGGGGGGAGGGAGGGGGAAAGGACTTTCTATAGAGAAACATATGAAGTTTAACTCTTTTGATCTGTAATTGGGAATAGCAACCGAAGAGCAGAATATTTACAGCCAGCCTTCATTTCATTCCCCATCAGGCTGGATTGTGATGGACAAAGGAGAGGAAGAGGGTCAGCCACCTGCAAATTCAAGGGGAAGAGCTCCTCACCCCCCACACGCTGGGTCTGCTGTGACCATTGTGAATTTGCTGGGACACTTTCAGGGGAAATCCCTGTAACGATCACCTGAGCTACAGTGAAGAAGTGTCAGAAGATGTGAAATCCAGAGAGCCCATTCCTAATACCCTAGGACTAGAAATATGCACTTTCAGAGTTGGGGACACTGAGGCTCCCCTCCCCCTCCCCCTGCTGCGGTCACACAGGACATGGTGGACCTGTGGCCTGGGCCCAGCAGTGACCCCGAGTACCCTCCCCTACCTCTGAACACTTGTCTGGCTGGCTGAATCAGGAACCAAACCTGGAAGCTCCCAGTACTGCCTCACAAGTACTAAGCTGCATCTACCACACGGTGGGGCAGGGTCCCTGCCTCCCACCCTGGCCCTTCTCACCCGGAAGGTCAACCACTACTCACCATACTTGGCCGCGATATCAAAGTCTCCGACGACAAGGCTGCCTCCCTTTTCCACATCTGTGGGACAAGACCAAGCACCTGGTCTGCACCAGCATCCCTGGAGCAGCGATGCCACCAAGGCCCTGAAGCTGGCACCCGTGAGGATGACATGGGGCAGTGTGTCCAGCCTGGCTGCAAGCCTGGGTGTAAGCAGGGCAGCGGCCCCACATGCACTGGTCATGTGTCTGAGGTGATGTGGCGGGGGGTGGGCAAGTGTTCCATGCAGGACCACATGGGGATGATTAGCAGTTATGGGTCTTCGAGGGTCCCTCACAGGAAGGTCACCAGGAGCCCTGGACCCCACAGACTGAGGAATCTCTTCATTTTAAGTTAAAAAAACAAAAGCAAAGAACCGGACATGTTTCCTCGAGCTATGGCCCTGAGTCCAGCAATGGTATTCTGGTATAAATTTTCTGAATGTGGAAAAAAAAAATTCTTTAAAAAACACCAAGAAGTGGTTTGTCAGGTCTCAGATCAAATGGGCAGAGCCCTTAAGGGCTCCCCAGAAGAGAGCAGAACAGAGTGGCCCTAGGCCTCTGTGACATTCCCAGGGAAGGAGGCATGAAAGCTGTGTTCCCCAACTCTCAAGAATGGCAACTGTTTCTTCAATGCACCCCAAAACCTCTACATTTGATAGAGCTGTCCCACACATTTATGTTTCATTATGAGGCAGCTGCTCAATGAACTGACTTTTCCTCGACTTTGGGCATTTGCTGAGTCAGCAAATGTCATCGTTGAAGATGGATTCCATTTCTGAAAACAGACCCAAGAGCTCTTTCAGAGCCATGTGTAACCACAAAAGGGAGTTGGAAGAGCTTTCTGAACAGCCCAGCATCTCCTGAGGTCACTCTGGGACGATGTCGGTTAAAGCCAGGGTGAGGGGCCCCAAATTGACAAGGTGATACTGGGGGGGGTCCCTTTGAGCTAGCCTGAAAGAGTGGAGCCCCCAGCACACTGCCAGGCCGGGTTTGCGTGTAGTAGACCCTGAGCACTGTGATGTCCATAGCTGGTAGTACAGATCAACAAACCCTTGTTCCAGCTATGGGAAGCCCGCAGGGGCCCTCAGGCCTAGCAGGCCAAGTAACTATGGGGCCAGCTACTGGGACGTACCTCAGGGACCTTGCTCTGTGCCAAAGACACCTGGGCCCAAGCAAGGGGTGAAGAGGTCACCTTCCATCTGGACTACCCACCCCTGGCTGGATGTGTTGCACACTGGGCCCAGGCAGCAGGTGGCTCAGTGAGCCTTGAGATACCATAGTGCTCATAAGCTCCTGAGGGTGGTCTGTGGAGTGCGCTGACCCCATCCCATGCCAGCCTGGGTGCCATATGGGGAAAGATGGCCACATGACCATGTCACAAAGGCTCCCTCAGCCAGAGACCTGGGGCCAGACAGGAACGACTAAGGGTCAGTTACACAGGTGAGTCAGTTCTGCCTTAGAGCAGAACAACTTGACAGCAAGTAATTGTTTCTGCACTGACAATGTAACTTTACTAAGCGGCTCAAAGACCTGATTTATTTATAAAAAGGAGGCTTACTACTTCCTATATAGATGACAAGCACCTGCCCTCCTACTTCTGTTACTCTGAGAGTGACCGACAACATGATTACTCTCTGCTGTGGGCCCTCTGCCCAGAGAATCTACACCTCAGCCCCACCCTTACCTATGAGGCCAACATTTGCTGCAAGGTCGTAATAGTAGGAAAAAGCATAAAAATCCACATCCTTCACTTCTTCCGTTCTGTGCACTTTGTTTCGAAGGATTTCCGATACTCTGCTGGCACACAGCTCATGGAGGTTCACTGCTGGGGCAAAAGAAAAGCACAAACACAATGGTTAGGGGACTCAGCACCTGGGCCACACAGCCCCTGGGGCCCTTCCCAGTGACTTGAGACCTTGACCTGGAAGGTGAGGCAGGACAAGAAACCTGCACAGCACTTACCCGAGTCTGGGTGCTCATCAACACCACACATGCCAACAGCAACTTTTCAGGAGCCATGGCACTGCGGGCCCAGGTCAAGGGAGAGAAACCCAAAGTGTGAAGGTGGCTAGAGATGGCATGGCCCTCAACCCTGGATGACAACAGCCTTTAGCTGATGTAGCCCAGTGGGTTCAGGTTCACACTGTTTACCCTCTGCCGGCCCTTGTGGAGCTCAAAACATGCAGGGCCTTACTCTGTCCCATCAGCCACTTTGGAGGTGGGGCCTGCAACCTCCTTACGTCACAGATGAGGAAACAGAGGCCTAACAGACAGCTTGTCAAGCTCACACAGCTAAGATCATTAAACCCTTGCTTGGAAGAATGACAAAAGAGAGCTCCAGAGGTAAACAGATGTCGATATCCTACCACCCACCCCTAGACTCAGCTTCCCATCTCCACCAGCAGACCTGCCCACGGGCTCAAAGCAGCTCCAGCCAGCTCTCCCTGTGCCCTTGCCTGTTGGACCTTATTTCTCTCCACTCTCCCTTATCAGGACAGTCAGGCAACCTCCTCCTAGTTCCTTAAACACAGCAGCCACTCCAGGGCCTTTGCACATGCTGCTCCTCCAGCCTGCAGAAGTGCTGCTTTCGATCCATGTGGCTCATTCCCCATCTCTTCATGTCTTGGCTCAAATACCACCCCATGTAGCCTTCCCTGGCCATCTATTTAAAACTGCAATCTTCCCCTCAGCCCTCCTCCTTCTGTTTTTTCCTTCAAGTTACTTTCTCATGTGTTTTAACAACTCCTCACACTGAAGTGTCAGCCATAAGTCAGTGGCTGCTGCAGAGCCTGACACGTATCATCAAGTGCATGAGTGGCTGGCTGAGTCACAGTGACCTTCATGGTCAATAGATAATAAGAAACCAGTACTTGGTCTTTGTTCCTGGTCTGGACACAGCTTTCAAAACCCTTGGAATTTCCTGAGTGATGGGGATGAGATGAGCATCTTTCCATTATTCACGATAAGCCCCCTTTTCAAGTATACCTGAGTTTATGTGAATGAGTGGACTCTTATCGGTAGGTCCCCAGTGGCTTCAGGATGGATGCTAGTTGTCAGAGGAGCCAACCATGTGATAGACGGTTGGAACTTTCAGCCCCACTCTCCAACCTCCAGGGAGGGTAGGGGGTTGGGGATTGAGTTCAACCAGCAGCCAAAGATTTAATTAATTAACGTCTGTGTAGGGAAGCTTCCCAGAACCCTAAATGATGGATTCAATGAGCCTCCTGGGTAGTGAACACATGGAGGGCCTGGGAAGTGGAGATCTTAGAGAGCGTGTGGAGGCTCTCTCTCTGCATCTCTTCCATTTGGCTGTTCCAGAGTTGTATCTTTTATAATAAAATAGTGATAGTAAATAAAGTGCCTTCCTGAGTTCTGAAAGCTATTCGGGCAAATTATTTAGGGGAGGGGGCTTGTGGGAACCCCCAGTTGGTAGTCAGCTGGTCAGAAATATAGGAGCCCTAGGACTTGCTATTGCATCTGAAGTGGAGGGTGGGTGGGGGGAGCCTTGTGGGACTGAGCCCTTAACCTCTGTGGTCTGCATTAACTCCAAAGACAGTCTGAATAGAATTATTCATGGATGGAGAATTGGCTGGTGTGGGGAAATTGGCTGGTGTGCCTTTGGTGCCAGAAATGTGAGTAGAAATAGCTCTGTCACCAAAGGCAAACTTCTTGCCCATGTGTCCAGCGTGGAAACAGTATTTCAATGTTTCTATTAGCACAAACTAAAGGAGCGCAGGGCAACAAAGACCACCCATGTGGGGCGAGAAGGCCCAGGCTGGTGGGACAGCACACCCACTGTCACAGGCCAGGGGCTACACAGCCCAGAGCAGCCTCTCCTGTGCTCACCATGCAGCCTAAGGTGATGCGTGACTCCAATGGAGAAGAAGCTGTTTTTCCCTCAATTCAGAGATGTGCTCACTTCGCCCCTGGGCCAACAGCCCCAACTTAGCCATTTGTCTTGGAGTAGGAGAATGCTCAGGTCCTTCCTCACTGGAGGCTTGTTAGGAAATGCAGTCTTTTGGAAGAAAGCACGTGGCAACAGACAAGGGAGCCTTGTGCAGAGAGAGCCTGTACCAGCCGTTCCCAGTGTGTTCTGGCAAGGGCCCCCTGCAGCCCTGACGGTTCACAGAGCTACTTCCATTTCCTGGACAAGTAAGGGCTTGTCTGTGAATGAGGTCTGGCAACAGCCTCCCTGCTTCTCAGAGGTATTTGGAAGGTATGGGAGAGAGAGGGCAGGCTGCCGTTCTTAACCCTTACACACCACTTACAAATGAGAACTCCACCGTACCTGCCTTCTGTCCTGAAATTCTGTATGTTACTTCAGCATGTTCCCACTCTCCTGTGAAACCTGGAGACAAACAAGGGCTGACCAACTCCTTTCCATCCTCAGCTGAAATAAACAGATAAAGAAGAAGAAAGGCACATTACCACAGGAAGACTGGGATGTGGATTCTGCTGAGGGGAGGCCTGTATGCTAGTGAAGGGGAGGTTTTTACTTCTCCCTTAACTACCTAAAAGAATTTAAGTAGGGGGTCTGGCCCAGAAAGAGAGGTATTACCAGAGATAAGTTTTTATCTAAATGACCACTGTATGGAAGGGCAAACATCTAATGACCAAACATCTGTTCTTTTGTCCTGTGAATCACCCTCCTCCCCTTTATTTTTTTTTTTAAAGATTTTATTTATTTATTTGACAGAGAGAGACACAGCGACAGAGGGAACACAAGTGAGGGAGAGGGAGAAAGAGGCTTCCTGCTGAGCAGGGAGCTCGATGCAGGGCTCGATCCCAGGACCCCGGGATCATGACCTGAGCCGAAGGCAGATGCTTAACGACTGACCACCCAGGCGCCCCCACCCTCCTCCCCTTTAAAGCCCCCAGGCCCCTTAGCTCAAGATGACACATAGCCTCAATTGCCCAACTTGTCCTTGGGTGTCATTTTCTTCCCATACGTATGTAAACTTGCTTTTCTATTAATCTGCCTTATGTCAATTTAATAGACTAAAGAATCTAGAAGGTCAGGAGAAAAACCTTTCCTCCCCAGTGGTTGGTGAGCCAGCCAGGAGAAAGTTCACCGGCTGCACACTGTGTGTTGCGGGGCTGCAGCAGCTGTGAGAGCCTGGGACGTCCGACAGGTGCGGCAGAACTAAGAATTCTTTTTTTTTTTTTAAGACTTTTTAAAAAATTTTATTTATTTATTTTTTTTACTTATTTGTCAGAGAGAGAGACAGAACACAAGCAGGGGGAGAGGCAGGCAGAGGGAGAAGCAGGCTCCCCACCAAGCAAGGAGCCCGATGTGGGACTCGATCCCAGGACCCTGGGATCATGACCTGAGCCGAAGGCAGCAGCTTAACCGACTGAGCCACCCAGGCGCCCCCAGAACTAAGAATTCTTACCCCATCACACTCCTGGATCCCTGCCTGCAGGGTCCAGTGGAAGCAAGTGGTGAGAAGCTTCCCCCCAGCCCCACCCTTCCAAATTTAGATTAGCTGGAGAAAATATTTGTGGAACCAGTTCCTTGGGTATAGTGACTGGTAAAGATTTATTATGAGTATTCTTGACTTTTTTATTCATGCGTTTCATCCCAGAGATAGTCACTGCTTTTTATGTTTCTTGTCTGTTGTGTCATTTGTCATAAGAATGAAAACCACAGGGTAGAATGCAGGCCTAGTCCCTAAAAGCCTGCTGTTCAAGCTGGACTCACAGACTGGTGAGTTCACAGTTCTCACCAGGCCAGTGTCTGTTTAGACAAATGTTGCTTTGGGTCAATGTGCACATGAGGTGAAGGCAATTACTAGGGGACATCTTGGAAGCCAAAGCCGCAAAACTGGTGGGCATGGGTTGAGAACTTAAAAGCTTTTAAGCACTCCCTACCTAACCCAAAGACTCCTATGTTAGGATGAGTTAGTCCCACTACAGGCCAGGCTGACATTAGGTCACCCGTCAAACTCAAGAAAATTTCCATACAAGGAACTCTGTAAAACCTCGCAATCTCCAACCCAGCAGCACATCCCTCTTTGGTACAGTTTGGCTCTGAGACACCAAAGGCTCAGCCAAGCTGTTAATGTGCCTAGGAGGGGTTTTCCTTTCGTCCTGTTCATGTCTTGAGAGGTTGTCTTTATGACCAGTGAGAATGTTCTCTCTGCACATACCACATGCACCTCGGTAGCCTGGGGTTCTGAGACTTTAAGTCACAAGCAGCACTTCCTGTCCGACTGTGCCAGCCTTCAGGAGAGTTTGTTACAGGGGTCCTGGTCCATAAGGTTTCTGTCATCTCACCTTCACTGTTTTGTTAGTGCTGGAAAAGTCCCATTCTAGTAGTGCCTGCCTGGTGTCACAGATTCGCAGGTCTGTGACTAGAGGTGCCTCATGTTCTCACAGGAAACCGGAGACAGTGTTTTCACTACACCATTCTTATTGCCCACAGCAACAGGGCTTTACTGTCTTAAACTATTTCGGGAAGTAAACTTTCTGGATCTTATAAGGGCTACATCTTTTGCACCCTCTTTTGGGATACCTCTTGTATTCATGGTTAAGCCATAAAAAGGCTTATTAAGGTTTGTGTCATACTGAGATTAATATAAGATCCTGCTCACCAATGGCCCGACAATGGATCTTTTGAATTGACAATATTTGAGAGCTCTCCTCCTAAATAATTGTCTTATTGATACCTATGTTTGAAAAGCCAAGTTAAAAAAAAATAGACACAAAGAGATGTAACAGCTAAGCTTTAGGGACTCCCTTAATAAGATGGGGGGGGGAGAGAAATTAGACTTAGAACAAAAATTAAAGTCCCCATCCAACATAAATTTCCCTCATTAAAATCTGGCCCTGTCTCCTCAGCAAATTCTCTTAACTCTCAGACTCCTCCACCTTCCCCAGAAAATCCCTTAAACACCCAGCTGCTTATTTTAGCTTCCCTTTTCCTTAAGATTTACAGAGAGCATTCTGGCCTGATCTCTAAGCCTAGGGTATACAGGTTACTCATGTAAATACTAAAAGCCAGAGAGAATTTAACAGAAGCACCCAAGGTAGATAATAAGGTTCATACAGAAGGCTCGTTTTGCAGGACTATATAATCAGGCTCTGCCAGCTTCAGGCCTTCCTGTGCAATGTCCTTTGCAGCTATATCCTAGGCCCCCACCCAAATAATTCATGTCCCCTAGACAACAGCATATTTTTAAAATTATAAAGCCCTTAAAATAGACTTTTAGAGGATCCTACCAAATTAAAGTTTAAGTTGAATTAAACAGATTGATGTCCATCACAACCCCACTCATAGGGACTTTGGCTGCTAAGGGGTGTTCTTCCCACCCATGATTATGATTATATTGTAGTTATCAGACAAGCCAGATGGCCCCCTGGAACCAATACTCCCCCCGACCAGGAAACAGATGACTAGCATTTCTCCTAGGCCTTCCTACAAATGATCAGCTGAAGGCTCATGTTAGGGGCTGACAGAGAGGTTTTTCTTCCTAAGGTAAAGGTTTAAGGTTGAAATGTGCACTCAGAAAGGAGGCCTTTGTTAAAATGCTTTATGTAGACTTTATAAAGGCATACTCCATTAATCCCAGAAAACACCTGCTGTTTGTCCCGACTGAAAAATGACAAGATATTTAAGATTTTTTTAAACAGCTCTGTGGTTGGAGACTGGCCAGCCTGGAAGCTGATATTCAGAGCCTGATAGGATTTTTTAGGTCTCTTCCCCTAAGCTAAAATGAAACTATGTACCCAGAGGGAAAGAAAAACCTTCTGAAGCCTCTGTAAAAGGATTTACTAAAACATTCCAAAGCTCCCTGATATAAAAAACACATTGAAGATAATGTGGTTGGATGGGTGGATCAAACTATGATGACATTTAGGTTGCAACCCTATTCTTTTAAGGAATTGAGAGCAACTGTGCTCATCTTACAAATCTTTGCAAAACTAAAAATGCAGCTCTAGAGGCAGCTCAGAGTTCACCTGTTCCAATCCCCTCTCCCTAATTTATCTTAAAAGATCTGTAATGGGCATTTTTTCCTTGTGATTTAAAAGTTAAGGTACAAAATTCAAAATTCAGGGAGGTAATTCTTATCAGAAGAAAAACAAAAGAGGGAATTGTCACTTGGAACTTGGGCTCACAGGAAATTTTAAGTGTATGGAAGCTGTAAGGTCTCAGTTTGCATCTGTCTGTATGTTTATGTATTCTATATATATAAGAAGTTGGGTATAATCTTCTATGTCAACAAAATTAATTTGTAAGAAAGCTCTACTTAATTGATTTAAAGAAATTAAGTGCTCATATAAATTGAATTCTCAGGAATATAATAGAAACTAGGGACCCCTGGCAGGCGCAGTTGGTGGAGCCTGTGACTTTTGATCTTGGGGTCGTGGGTTCGAGTCCTACACTGGGCATAGAGTTTACTTAAAAAAAAAAATTATGAAAGAAAATCTTTTAAAAAAAGAAAACTAACCCAAATGTTTTTCAAGTTCATGTGATTTAGTATTAACTTTTAGTAAATAAAAACTAGTTTGTTTGTTGATTAAGATAGGCATGTCCTCAGAAGTTATCAGTATGAAATATAATACTTTTATTCTACCTTGGTTTACTAAAGGTCACGCTATCTCTTACAAAAATCTGTCAGCAAGAAACATAGCTTGGGATGATGGCTGACTTTGTCTAGTGTCTCATGAAGCAGTTTAAACACAGTTGTTAACTTGTTAAGAACAAGAAAATTAAATAGGTATAAGTAGTATAAAAGGTTTTTAGGTGAACTTTTTAGCAATAAACTATGTTTTATGGTATGTGTACTTAAAAATGGTTTTCCCAAATCTTTCAGGTAAGCTGAAGCTTTAAACTTTTGCTAAATGATGAATTAAATTAAATTCACTGAATATCCAGACCATTTCTAAATAAGATAAAACACCGAACATAGTTTTATATACTTTTAACTGCTGAACAAAGATTTAGACACTATTACTTCCTTTTACAGAAGAACTAAAAGGCATTTGGGTCATGAGTAAGCATATGTCTTTAGAAATTATTGAATGCATTTATAAGTTTGCCATTTTAAACAATGCTGGTGTGACACAGTTCACTACTGCTTATTTCTTAGTCAAGGGTTCTAAGGGTTAATTCTAATTAATATATGTAACTAAAATTACTAGAAATAATATAAGAGAAGCAACTCTGTATGCAAGGAAAGATGTGTTTTCAGTAAGAAGAGGTATGAGGTATGAAGAGGCATTTTTGTTAAGGGAAAATAAGGGAAAGTAAATTTGTCCCAAGTAAAACTGGTTATTTCCAGATGGGAAAGAGGAAAATAAAGACAGATTAAATGGAAAGCTACAAAGACAGAGAAAATCTTACCTTGTGTGGTTAAGTTGGCTAGAACTGAATGAATTTATTTTAATGGTTGTAAAATGAAGCTTTAAAATCAGGAGTGTAGTTTTATGAAACCAAAATTGAATGTTCTTTCACCTGAAAGGACAGTTTTCTGGGACTACTGGCCTGCTCCTGATAAGACTGTGAAAGGCTTTTTGTCACCTTCTAAGTAACCAGTCTTCAAAAAGCAGATTATGTTTTATCAAAATAATTTTCCATGTTTTATCAGGTCTTTGATCAGTTTTGCTCACAACTATGTAACATTCTGTATTTGCCCTTAAATCCTTTGTCACTTTGGTTGAACAGGTAAGTAATGCTTCGTTATGATCTGTGATCCTATTTAGTCAAGTGTCCAAATCTTGTGATATTTTTGACAAATTTCCAACATCATATTCTAAATGAAGTCTTTTATGGCCTTAAACTCAGTTTGAGATTTTTTTTTTTTTTTAAAGATTTTATTTATTTATTTGAGACAGAGAGAATGAGAGACAGAGAGCACATGAGAGGGGGGAGGGTCAGAGGGAGAAGCAGGCTCCCTGCCAAGCAGGGAACCCGATGCGGGACTCGATCCCGGGACTCCAGAATCATGACCTGAGCCGAAGGCAGTCGCTTAACCAACTGAGCCACCCAGGTGCCCAGTGTGAGATTTTTTAAGAGGGCCCCTAGAACATCTCAAAAAATATGTGCTCTCTCTTTACAAAAAGAGATGAGTTTATCTGATATGTTAAATTACCTGGTAAGCATGTCAAATAAGTGATGATAAGCCTTCTTAGGTTATACTATATAGGTAAATCTTACTAACATAAGTATTATAAAAATTGTATGAAATTCCTAAAATTCTGATACGCCCTGGTATAATGTTATCAGTCATAATTCTAGCTATTACCTTAAAATATTGCATACCACAGAAATAACCAGACTTGTCAATTCTGCTACAATGAACTCTCATCAGATCTTTAACAATGGGCATCTTAAGTCTTTTGTCACTTACAGTTACTGTATCACTCTAATGCTTTGTAAAGTGTTCCTGCAAAAGCACTTCCCTTCAAGGAGATTCAAGAAAAGGACTTTTGACAAGTGGACTTGTCAAAAACTTGTCAGAAACCTCCAGGTTTCTGATAACCTTAAAGACCATAAAACTGGGCTGGGTAAGATTTTCCAGAACTAAAGGGAAAACTAGGTTTAAGGGGAACAACTATTAATTATATGGAACTGAATAAACAGAGGAGGATTATAATGTTTATGAGTTTTTGTTTGAAACACTGCCTGTTGTTTTATGTTTCATTTTTCCAGATTTAAGGAAACCTTTTACTCGTTTCTCCTAAGCTACCAACAATTTGGTAAGATATACCTTTGTGAACAAATATGAAACAATTACTTTTTCTCTCTACCTTATCCTTCCACAATTTGGCAACAGAATATTCTTATTTTCATGGCAATATAGTTATGTGCACCTCTTCTCCTTGTGTCTCCAGGACACAACCACAAACACTGGTTACATTACCAAGGCTTTGACTGGAATGTCCTATTTGAGAAGGATGTGTGTAAATTCAGATACAGCCAGACAGCTTTATGGAACTAAGGGTAACCACTCAGAAAGATCATCAAAGACATTGAAACTGCAACAGGAAAACCTATCAGTTTGCCGCTGCCTGCCCTCACTCTGTCTGAAGGTGCTTCAAGCCCGACATCTAGAAATCTTGTCAACTGGCTTGCCTTCAGAATGCAGAAACTGGGATTATAATCTGTTCCAATCATTAACCACTATTTTTTATTTCCACAGAAATGGCTTTTATTAAATACCTGATTTCTTGCACCACAGGCCTAACTTTGGGAGCCCGCCTGCATCACTGCCTCCTGAAATGAGACACAACTGTCTAACTGAACCCATTTTTTATCAGCACTAAGAGCCTGGTTCAGTGAGATGGAGCAATCTAGCAGCTTCACTTCTGGACTGTGAAACTTTCTAGGGAAGTTTCAAAGATAGGACTGAGAGGGAGTAAAATACATGACCCCAAAATATGCCACTTTGGCATGTGGACTATTTTGAGCTAAAGACAATCTAGACCTAGCAGATTCAGGAAAAACTTTTACCTTTCTCTTAACTATCTAAAAGAATTTAGATAGGGGATCTGGCCCAGAAAGAGAGCTGTTAACAGAGATAAGTTTTTAAGAATGACTTTTGTATGCAAGGGCAAACATCTAATGACCAAACATCTGCTCTTCTTACTGTCCTGTGAATCACCCTCCTCCCCTTTAAAGCCCCAGTCCCCTATCCTATTCCTTAGTTGAGGATGGCACATAAGCCTCAATTGCCTGACCTGTCCTTGGGTGTCATATTCTTATGGGGCTCCTGTACATACATAATTAAATTTGTTTTTCTCCTATTAATTTGTCTCATGTGAATTTAATTAATAGGCCAAAAGAATCTTGAAAGGTAGAAGAAAAATTTTTCCTCCCCAATACTAGTAATGAGGCAAAGGAACACTCTTCCTTTCTGCCAGATGAAACCCAACCTGTGGAAGCATTCCAGGTCAACTAGGGGAGGCAAGCCTTTCTCTATCACAGAAGCCACCACAAAGCCTCATCAGTTTTAGAAACATAGTCTTTCCTAGCTTACACGCACTGAGGGGCTTCAGGGTTCCAGGCATCGGGCCAAGTGTTGTTCAGTCAACTGTCACAACCACCCTAATAGAAGGGGAGCCAACACTACCCAATTTTATAGATGAATGAGGTTGCAAGTAACCTGGCAGGGCCAGGACGATGCCACCATGCCATGTATCTGTGCTGCCCCACAGCACAAAATCTGGGGCCCCACAAATAACAAAGGAAGTGTGGTGATTGGCCTCCAAGGCTGGCCCCATGATGCCACCCCTCAAGGATGTGCATGCTGAAAAGTGAATCCCTATGTCGGCCCTTGATTCTTGCCTGGGCCTGCTTTCACCAGCAGAATGCGCAGGATATGACAGCATGTGACTTCAGGGCAGTCTCCCTTCCTGAGCTGCCAGAGAGAAGTGCAGGCTGCTCTGCTGGGGAGGCCACATGGGGGAGCACTGAGGTGTAAGACATACACCCAGCCACCCCAGCTGTCACCACACAAGCCCCAGGGATCCCAGGAGAGGCACTGCCCAGCTCAAGCCTATGCAATCATGAGATATCTGCTCGTTTTGACCACTCTGTTTAGTGTGTACTTGTGCAACAACAGATAACACAATAGGGAGATGTTTCCTCTGGGGCAAGGAGCTGTCCATACCCTTCTTGGCAGGTATTACAGCTCTATGTGTCCCAAGTAGGTACTTTATGTAGCTGATGGGTTTAAGGCTAGCCATGGACAGGCAAATGGGTAACTGCCTTCTTCCTGCTGGCTAAATAGGTGTTTTCTGGCCACACAGTGAAAACTGCTAGTGTTTCTGAGACATGGAAATGTTTTTGGTTTGCAACGGAGGAATACCATAATGAGGTTAAACACCAGGATTTGAAATAAGATGTACGTGAAAAACAAAAATTCCAGTTAGAACAACTAGGCCCTTGAAAGAAGTGCAGAGAAGTGCTAGGCCTGTGGAGAGGAGCAGGTGTGGGGCAAGGAGAGGCAGGGCTGAGGGAAGGGCATGTGGCTGGAGGGTATGTGTGGGCTCGCACGCACACATCTGGACCAGAGGCATGGGTCAAGGCCTTTGGGCCCTAATTGATGTCATCAGGAAAGACAGGCCAATGCCAGCCTCAGAGTAGTGTTCCCCTACTCCCAAATTGGGACATAATGATCCCCTAAGACCTCCTCTAAGAGCTCATGTACCCTGGTGGCCAGCACCAGGCTTCTCCTCAGCCAGGCCAGTCAGGAAAGATCAGAGAAGGCCTGGGAAGAAACATCCTCACCTGGCCATCTCCGGTTCAATGCTGTGTCTGTAGGAGGGGCCAAGTTCATGTTTAATGATCCTTCACAGAGCAAGAGAAGATGGAGGGACATCCTTATAACACTAGAATCACTGTGAATGAGGGAAAAACTTTCCCCAGCTTCCCAGTAGCAGCCCCAGAATCACCTCCTCATGGCTTCTCCTGTACCATCATGAAGAATAAGATTCCTTTCTGATGCTTAAAAACCAGTCCACTCCAAACGCAGGTGATGACTAAACACAGTTACTTGGTGGCTAAAATCCCACAGCTCAGTGTTTGAGAAATGACTTCTCTAGCATCTCTTCCTTTAAAAAAATAACTTAGCATGTACACAGGTAAAACACATTACTATTTGTCACCATCATAGTGCCCACCAACATAGTGCACACCGACGTGTGCACTCTTCCCCACACGTCCCTCCTAGGCTCCTCTAGTCCTGAGGACCAGGGCCCAGTGGGCTGCTGTGACAGTGGAGGGCAGAAGCACCTTTCCTGAAAGGCTCCTCAAGCCTGCTGAGCAAGGAGGGCTCTGAACTCTCATTCCACTCACCAGGTTTCCCCTCCATGCCACCCAGAATCGCCAGCCGTGCCGACATCAAACCGAGCCCCAGGTAGCTGTGGAAAGAAAATCCTGGGTGAGGGGCTGGCCTGCCACAGGAAGCGCTGGGTAACATCTTCAATCCTGCCTCCAGTACGTTCACCTGGCCTGAACCCAAAACAAGTGGGAAAGGGAGGAAACCTGTGGCGAGGCAGTAGACTTTCTGCTTCTAGAAGCCTCTCTATGGAGGTTAGGGCATCCAGTTCAACAAATGAAAGCCTATTACCTAACAGGAGCTTGCCTAGGAGCTGTGGATGCCAGTGAACGACACAGATGTGCCCTGATCTTTATGGAGTATATATGCTTTACACCAAGAATTGACTGAAGGTGCCATGTGGTAAATAGATGGCCAAGAAAATTCCTGCACAATCCATGGGCTCTTCTCCACCTTTTAGAAACCTCCTCCAAAGCAGAACAAAATAAGCACAAAAAAAGGGAATGTGATTTTACTGTAGGTGAATTGAAAAATGAAGTGGGGAGAAGGCAGGAGGAGGAAGGAACAGCAAGGGAGGAGGAAGTGTTAGAGGGAGAGCCCCCAGCAGGGGGGTTTCCGGGTGCTCTGGTCACTGCACAGGGCTGGCTGAGCCACACTCCTGGATGGGCAGCCTCTCCACCCCCACTCCCAAAACAAACCTGTAAGAATAGAGCTTGTAGGTCCGATTAAACATCTGGAGTGACGTCAGGTAGCCAGGCGGGGAGGTCTGGAGGGTATCCTGTGGAAGAACATGAGGAATGCTATCCTTCCTGCTGGTCTTTCTTTTGAAAAAGACCAGGGTACTCACAGATGTATTCAATTAAATTAGTTTTTCATTAAGTCACATGTTTCAAAAGAGTTTGAACAAGCAATGAAAAATAAAATGTCCAAAATGAAAAAATGTTTTTCCTCCTTATAACTAACATTTACCATTCTGACAAATATGGCCCAACCAAGACAATTATGAGTAAATTTAAGTGCTTTTCCATTGTAAATTAAAAATAAAAACAATAAAACAGTGGTGGGTGAGGAAGGCACTGTGGCTAAAGCAGCAGACAGTCTAGATTGGAAGCATTTTCATCTCCTTTATAACGTCCCATCACACAGGGCTTGAGGCTCTCTCCCCATCTGGAGTCAGACTAAGTAATGGCCCCGTCTCTGGCTTGTCCTGGGGGAAAAGGGAACATCTCACATCCTATGGCCCTGAGGGTTCCAGGTAGTTTCTAATTTATCATCCCACTGAAGATCACATTTCCATTTTCTCCCCTAGGCAGAATAAAATCAAGTGAAGAAGAATTGACTGTGAATGAATCTGGCTGTGAGGATAGGAACTAACTGCACAGGCCCAGAGACACCAGGTCAACAGGCCTTCCCCCAGGGGCTGCAACTCCTGGGGGCAGGTGGCCTTTGGATGGTGGGGGCCACAATGGGGTGGCAAAGGCCGGTTACCTCAAGTCTTGGAAGGAAGGTGATCTGAGTGGATCCTCCGCCCAAATCCAGCATGCCCACACTGCTCCTTCCTGGGGTTTTCAAACTGCCTGGGGCACAGTGAGTACAAACCAACACATACTGTCACATTAGTAAATAGATGAGAACAGCCGAAAAAGTAAAGGAAGTTTAGGAGTCAAGCCCCTTAGTGGAAAGAAAAACAGAGAAACAGCTGTGAGTATTTAACAATCTCCATGGAAGGATGCACATGTTCAAGGGGCATGAATGCAGCTCTGCCAGCTGTGGCTTTAACAATATAAGACAACACCGACCTTCAGCAGAGAAGCCGGGCCTGCCCTATCTACTGCTCACCCCCGGAGACAATGACTTCTATCCTGTCCCTTCATGCCCAGAGGCACGCCTTCCCCCAGCACTGGGCTCCTAATGTGTCCCTTAACATGGCTCTCCATTCCCAAGGGGCAAATTCTGCCACAAAGCCTCTTTTTCATATATGCATTTCACACACACTGGTTTTGCCATAATTACAATAAAGGGACAAAAATCAACCTGTACTGAGAATAATCTAAGAAAAATGACTCCTTGCCATCTTGTTCTAAGAACAGATGTTTCTGTTCTCTGTTCTATCTACAGCAGAGGAATTCAATTCTAAGGCGAAGGGCATTCCCACCACATTTAATAACTGAAAGCATGACTGGTTTTATTCATCACTTCCCTTAGAAATGAGAGGACAGGGCCCCTGGCTAATGTGGCTGCAGTCGAGAAGGGGCAGGAGCTATGCTGGAGAAAACCAGGCCTACAGAGAAGCTCCTTTCCCTAGCATTTTCATCTGCAAGCTTGATGCCCACTCTGAGGAGCCCCCACCCAACCCAATGATCTACTTTGAACCAGCACCACTGGAGAAACCCAAGGGGTCATTTTAAAGAGTAGAAATGAGACCTCTGCCATCAAGAATGGCATCTGTGGACTGTCAGCTTCAGGGAGAGGGAAGAATGTACCTGTTAGGAAGTTGACAGTGATCCACGCTGAAACGCCTACAAGAGAGGGTCACAGACGGCACGTGAATCACCTGAGATGCTGTAAACAACACACGCACTCAAATGACCACTTTGAGATTCCAGGAGCAGAAGTGAGCGCCCCTCACTTCTCAGCCTCCAGATCAGCTACAGGAAGAGGCATCAGTCATCAAGTCACCCAGCAGCTTCTGGCAGACTGTTCCAGAAGATGCCATATTAAAACACTATAATACTCTGCCAAATGTCACATCTCTCCCTCCTATTCTATATCATGAACTTCCTCTTTTTGGAAAGAGAACCAAATGTTGCTCTCCCCTCCCCTGGTCATATTTTAAAATCAGGGGCTGGTGAAGAACCTGACGGTCTCTCTCTCTCAGCATCAACAATGCAATAGCAAACTTCTAAATATGGTAGCAATTGGGGATTCTCTCTAAATGTTCTTAAAGCTGAAAAGATGATTTGTTTTCAGAAACTTTATCTGTGCCAGGTTTAGAGCTAGTCGAGATGTGAATCTGTCTCTAATACTGGCCCCCCAAAGATCCTCTGAGACAGTTACACTGTGAACGGAATGAGACCATCACTTTAGTTCTTGCCTGCCCACGTCTGACTGAGAACGCTCCCACTTGGAATGCCAATAGCAGCCCTAAACACAGCCTTGTCTCCCAGGACAGTCTTGTCGCACAGCAAGCTTCTGGAGACCCTACCTTCATCTGTTCCGTTCATGATGGAAACACAGTCATCTCCTACAAGGAAGGGCGATGCCTTAAACACTTCTTTCACCTAAATGTAAAGGGAGACAAGTCTTTATCCTTTACAATCTAAACTCAAAGTTCCCAATTACACTGTGCTTTCAGCAGATCATGACAAAACAGCAGAGGGTGTCAGCTGGTGCTGTGAAGAAACAAAGCTCATGTTTTGTTTTAAATTTCTCGAATCCTCTGCAAGTGATATCCTTATCTACTGCCTGGGCTGGCGAAGGCAGATGCTACCCTGAAGAGTCCTGTCTTAAAGCCACTCTGGGCTGGAAGAGCTCAGGGGTCCCCCTGAGCCTGCTGGGCCCCCAAACACTGCCCTGCTTTAGACTGGAGATGAGACACTGGAAGCCCCTCAAGGCAGAGCTCAGCCTGGGACCCAGGAGTTAGCTCCACAGCCGGGAGGCGAAGACAGTGAGCAGCAGCATTTGGGGGCACTTCCCTCCCCATTTTTTAGCAAGTACTGACACACAGAAACGTCAGTCCATCTGCACATTCCAACTGCACTGGTGGCCCACAATCAGACTCGAGCATGTAAAGGTAACTTTTACAAGGGACCCTGACCAATGTGCAACAATTCATCATTTAGTGGCCGCACAGTTTAGAAACAGTACAGAGGATGAAGGGGACCATGGTGGTGAAAGCAGTTTCCCTAATGTGCCTGAAATAACCATCCAGGCACCTGTAAGAAACAGGGTTCCAAAGTCTTTCTGCAGGGCTGCCACTAGGCCTGGGAGGGCAATCCCGGCCATGTGAGAGCCAGACCCTGGCAGGGGAAGGCTAAAGGACGCTTTAGCAGTTACATCTGTGGATCAGATCAAGAGAAGAACTGGCAGTTTCCGTGAGAACACGCAGGCTGGAGATGAAGTGTCAGGAACTCAGGCTTCTACAACCCTCTACAAGGATCTAGTCTCTGCACGGAAGGAAGCCCTTCAAAAGGCTTTCAACGTATTCTTTTTTTTCCTTTTTTTTCCTTTTAATTCCCTCGTCTTCAATTTTATGAAGCAGTTTGCTAAGAATTGGTATTATTTTTTTTCTTTTTAAAAAAGATTTTATTCATTTATTTGACAGAGAGAGAGACAGTGACAGAGGGAACACAAGTGGGGGGGGGTGGGAGAGGGGGAAGCAGGGAGCCCGATGTGGGGCTTGATCCCAGGACCCTGGGATCATGACCTGAGCCGAAGGCAGACGCCTAACGACTGAGCCACCCAGGTGCCCCAGGCTTCAACGTATTCCTAAAACAGTTGGCATTATTACACAATACAGGTTCATTCTAGAAAACAGGAAAGGCTAAAGGTGATGCTGTTAACATTTTGATGTGTTTTCCTCTTCAGGAAGTTTCTACATAGCCCATTCGACTGCTCAGACACTGGCTGAATATTTTGTGTTTTCAGTTATCATAAGCTATCCACCCCCCAGGGGGAAATGGGTAAGATCACCTTTTGCAGTAACTTTTGAGCCTTTTCTCCTGGTAACAGACGTAAACCAGCTGTGGCCTTGAGCACCAAGGGGGTGGCCTTCCAGAAGTCAAAAGGAACGTCTTGTTTAGCAACATCCAGTAATTCCTGAATTCCTGAAGTGCTCTGTGAACGTGGTAAAAGCAGGGTCTGTCAAAGCTCAGCATACAGGGTCACAGATGCTCCCCCAACCCTTTTGGTTTTATTGACTTATAAACACATTTTCTTCTAACTTTCCAAATCGGCAGAAAACGATTTAAGTGGTGCTAGTGAATGTGAGGGACCAGGGACCAGGCGAGTACAGAGCAACACCCCTAGCAGTGGAGCATGGTGGGGAGAAGATACACAAGGGGGGTCCTGCAGATCTACACTCTGGCAACCAAAACCCTGCTCAGCCCCGTCACCAACCCTCACCGGGTGACCTCAGATGAGCTGTGATTCCCCTGGACATCATGAATGAATTCTGAGATTCCTCACAGTGCTGAAAACCTCGGAGGAATCATTTATGCCTGCCAGAATGCTTGAAATCCAAAAGTTGGCTAAGGCCCTGTGTCAGGGCAGAGCTGGGATAACAATTTTAGTAAAGCACTGCTGGGTATTACCAACAGCTACAATGCTGCGGGAACTATTTGGCAATGTCTGCCCAGTGAGAAAACGTACCTTCCTTTTACTCAGAAATCTCATTCTAAGAATTCATCTGAGATGGATGCCCTTGCATCTGTGGGTAATGAAGTTCAGTGAGGTGACAAACTGTAGCCTTTCTTAGACATTATTTGAACGTCCTTCAGGAGGGGACTGGTTCCATAAATTCAAAGTGCCTGTACACACTGCAGTATCATTGCCATAAAAATCAAGGAAGCTCTTCACATCCTGATAGTAAATAATCTCTGTTATATTGTTGAGTGACGAAAGTGAAGTACGTAACGACATGAATGCCATTCTATTGTGCACGTGAAATAAAAAGGGGAGGGGAAGAATATAGATGAATTTGCTCATAGGTATGTCA
The DNA here is from genome assembly GCF_029215605.1 of Mirounga angustirostris. NCBI lineage: Eukaryota > Metazoa > Chordata > Mammalia > Carnivora > Phocidae > Mirounga > Mirounga angustirostris. The sequence goes on from NW_026991718.1 coordinate 88,480,073, forward strand.
ACTAGCCCTTGAAAGACACATAAGAAACCAGGGACACCACCCCTCCTAGGGGAGACTGGAGCAGGAGGGGAGTTCTCAGCATCTGCCCTGAGAAGCTGTGAAATATGTCCCACTTGAATGTGTACTGCCTACTAAAACAAGTACGGTTTAAAAAATCTTATGAGTTTATTTTAAAGCTATCTAATTTACTCATGTGTAACCTTATAGTTACTCTAATATCATTGATTTTGATTTTTGTTTTCAATTTTTTTTTAACCAAGCCACAGGAAAGCAGGGTTATGACTTCACTGTGTGAGATCAAGATGCACCTGTGGGCAAGAATGAAAAAATCTTTTTAAGATTTTATTTATTTAAGAGAGAGACAGAGAGAGCACAAGCAGAGGCAGAGGGAGAAGCAGACTCTGCACTGAGCAGGGAGCCTGATGCGGGGCTCAATCCCAGGACCCCAAGATCATGACCTGAGCTGAAGTCAGACGCTTAACTGACTGAGCCACCCAGGGGCCCCTATCTATTAGCTTTTATTTTTTTAAAGATTTTATTTATTTATTTGACAGAGAGATACACAGCGAGAGGGGAACACAAGCAGGGGGAGTGGGAGAGGGAGAAGCAGGCTTCCCACGGAGCAGGAAGACCAATGCAGGGCTCGATCCCAGGACTCTGAGATCATCACCTGAACCAAAGGCAGACGCTTAATGACTGAGCCACCCAGGCGCCCCTGTATTAGCTTTTAAAACATGCTTGAATCAAAAGGAACTTGTAGCTATGTTACTACCTTGTCCATTTCATCAGCGCCTTAGTGGAAATACAGGTGTCCTGTATTAGTGCAGCTGTAAGCTTTAAGGAGTTGAAAAGTATAGAAGCTACAAATTTACAAAAATCCTTATTTGACAGTTTAAGTAAATCACTTTCACACTTATTTAGTTTTGTGGATTTTGCATAATACATTTTTAACTTCAGTTTTTTTAGTCAACTTTTGTCATCTTCAGTCAGAGGAACTGAAACAAAAACAAACTCTCAAATACTGCTTTTTATCAGTTTGTAGCCTGTGTGCTTTTGATTTGCACCAAGACTTCTGGGTGGCACGCCTGGTGGTTGGGGGAAGGGCCTGGGAAGCTGGGGTGTAGGGAAAGGTGGGGCCTGGGGGTAGCGGTCCTCCTTTGGCCCCATGTGCTGTACCAGTTTCCCCCATCTGGCCACCCTAAAGAGCATGAAATGTCCCAGGGCAGCACCATCAGAGATGTTTTCCTCTGTGAATAAGGCCTATGCACTCAAGAGAAAGGGAGCTGGCTTTAACAAACTGCACGCTGGAAGACAAATTTGAAGAATAGACATGAGAGGAAAGCATTACCTTTTCAACATCATCAGCATAAGCAGAAAGACCTGGCTTCAGTGCTTTGAACGTCTCATGGGTCAAAGTGGGAGTTTCTAAAGGGAAATCATGTTTAAAAAACAAGAACAACTGTGAACATATACATGAATATATGAATATATACAATTATGGCTAGCCACACTTTTTAAAGGCAGATGTCTGAAATCAGACCAATCTCAGAGTGACTGGAACACTGCTTCTTTAGCCCAGATAAACAGGATGAGTGTTCTACCTAATGCTTTGGCCAGAACTTTTTTAAAAAACCCAACTTTACTGAGGTATGATTTACATACAAAACTATATCCATCTAAACTGCTAAATTTTAACATGGTTAATTCTTGTTACATTAACAGAGGAGCAGGGCAGATAATTCTAAACTGCAAATATAGAAGTTATTTCTCTATCATGGGATGGATGTAGTATAGGTTCTAAAGAACATTTTTTTCCCCTTCTTTTAAAAAAAACGGAGTGTCTTAAATTATAAAGGCCCTGGATTCATGTGCATACAGCAAGGGAGTGTTCAGAGGCACATGGTGGCTGAGGGATGCTGGCCCGAATTTGGACATGAAGACCCAAGAGGAAAAATCAGGGACAGAGCTTTTTTTTTTTTTTTAAAGATTTTATTTATTTATTTGACAGAGACACAGAGAGGGAACCCAAGCAGGGGGAGTGGTAGAGGGAGACACAGGCTTGTTCGGAGCAGGGAGCCCGACGCAAGGCTTGATCCCAGGACCCTGGGGTCATGACCTGAGCTGAAGGTAGACGCTTAACGACTGAGCCACCCAGGCGCTCCCACGGACAGAACTTTTTGAAAGGATGTCTCTTTGGAGATAAAACACTGGAATATGGCTATTAAAGGATTACATGCTGACAAGTTGTCTTAAAACTTAAAAGTTGTCCTAACATCCAAATCGGCAAAGAAGAAGTCAAACTTTCACTCTTTGCAGATGATATGATACTTTATGTGGAAAACCCAAAAGACTCCACCCCAAAACTGCAAGAACTCATTCAGGAATTCAGTCAAGTGGCAGGATATAAAATCAATGCACAGAAATCAGTGGCATTCCTATACACCAACAACAAGACAGAAGAAAGAAATTAAGGAGTCGATCCCGTTTACAATTGCACCTAAAACCTAAAATACCTAGGAATAAATTTAACCAAAGAGGCGAAGAATCTGTACTCAGAAAACTATAAAATACTCATGAAAGAAATTGAGGAAGACACAAAAAAATGGAAAAACATTCCATGCTCATGGATTGGAAGAACAAATATTGTGAAGATGTCAATGCTACCTAGAGCAATCTACACATTTTTTTTTGTTTTGTTTTTGTGTTTTTATTTTTAATTTTTATTTTTTTTATTTTATTCTTATGTTAATCCCCATACATTACATCATTAGTTTTAGATGAAGTGTTCCATGATTCACTGTTTGTGCACAACACCCAGTGCTCCATGCAGAATGTGCCCTCCTCAATACCCACCACCAGGCTAACCCATCCTCCCACCCCCCTCCCCTCTAGAACCCTCAGTTTGTTTTTCAGAGTCTATCGTCTCTCATGGTTCGTCTACACATTTAATGCAATCCCTATCAAAATACCGTCCACTTTCTTCAAAGAAATGGAACAAATAATCCTAAAATTTGTATGGAACCAGAAAAGATCCCGAATAGCCAGAGGAATATTGAAAAAGAAAAGCACAGCTGATGGCGTCACAATTCCGGACTTCAAGCTCTATTACAAAGCTGTCATCATCAAGACAGTATGGTACTGGCACAAAAACAGACACACTGATCAATGGAACAGAATAGAGAGCCCAGAAATGGACCCTCAACTCTATCATCAACTAATCTTCGACAAAGCAGGAAAGAATGTCCAATGGAAAAAAGACAGTCTCTTCAACAAATGGTGTTGGGAAAATTGGATAGCCACATGCAGAAGAATGAAACTGGACCATTTCCTTACACCACACACAAAAATAGACTCCAAATGGTTGAAAGACCTCAATGTGAGACAGGAGTCCATCAAAATCCTAAAGGAGAACACAGGCAGCAACCTCTTCGACCTCAGCCACAGCAACTTCTTCCTAGAAACATCGCCAAAGGCAAGGGAAGCAAGGGCAAAAATGAACTATTGGGACTTCATCAAGATAAAAAGCTTTTGCACAGCAAAAGAAAGAGTCAACAAAACCAAAAGACAACCGACAGAATGGGAGAAGATATTTGCAAATGACATATCAGATAAAGGGCTAGTATCCAAAATCTATAAAGAACTTATCAAACTCAACACCCAAAGAACAAAGAATCCAATCAAGAAATGGGCAGAAGACATGAACAGACATTTTTCCAGAGAAGACATCCAAATGGCCAACAGACACATGAAAAAGTGCTCAACATCGCTCGGCATCGGGGAAATCCAAATCAAAACCTCAATGAGATACCACCTCAGACCAGTCAGAATGGCTAAAATTAACAAGTCAGGAAACGACAGATGTTGGCTGGGATGTGGAGAAAGGGGAACCCTCCTACACTGTTGGTGGGAATGCAAACTGGTGCAGCCACTCTGGAAAACAGTATGGAGGTTCCTTGAAAAGTTGAAAATAGAGCTACCATACGACCCAGCAATTACACTACTGGGTATTTACCCCAAAGATACAAATGTAGGGATCCGAATGGGTACGTGCACTCCAATGTTTATAGCAGCAATGCCCACAATAGCCAAACTATGGAAAGAACCAAGATGTCCATCAACAGATGAATGGATAAAGAAGATGTGGTACATATATACAATGGAATATTATGCAGCCATCAAAAGGAATGAAATCTTGCCATTTGCAACGACGTGGATAGAGCTGGAAGGTATTATGCTGAGCGAAATAAGTCAATCAAAGAAAGACATGTATCATATGATCTCACTGATATGAGGAATTCTTAATCTCAGGAAATAAACTGAGGGTTGCTGGAGTGGTGGGGGCTGGGAAGGATGGGGTGGCTGGGTGATGGACATTGGGAAGGGTATGTACTATGGTGAGCGCTGTGAATTGTGTAAGACTGTTGAATCACAGACCTGTACCTCTGAAACAAATAATACATTATATGTTAAAAAAAAAAAAAAAGAAAAAGATAGCAGGAAGCGAAGAATGAAGGGGGGGGAAATTGGAGGGGGAGATGAACCATGAGAGACTATGGACTCTGAGAAACAAACTGAGGGTTCTAGAGGGGAGAGGGGTGGGGGGATGGGTTAGCCTGGTGATGGGTATTAAAGAGGGCACGTACTGAATGGAGCAGTGGGTGTTATATGCAAACAATGAATCATGGAACACTACATCAAAAACTAATGATGTAATGTATGGTGATTAACATAAAAAAAAAGTTGTCTTAAAACTTAAAACTCACTGGCTAGAAGCTGGAGAGTGACCCTCAGAGCTGGAGGGTACAAGAGGTGCCAGGGAAGGAGATCAAAGGGAGAAGGGATGAGTGCTGAGCTGGGCAGGGACTGGGTCTCCCCAGAGGAGCAGCTACAGGCAGAACACACACAAACTTCTTCCCTCTTGCCGGAAGCATGCAGGCCCCCACCCTGGGGTTATAATGGGGCTCAGGCTCCAGCTCCCTCCTCACTGCTGAGGCCACTCTTATCGTCACTCTGACTGGACCCACCGGGCAGCACCATGTCAGTCTAGGTCCTAGGTCCTTGCTAGTTCATAACTTTCCCAGACTGCCTCATACTAGCCTGCGTCAGGGGCAACTTCCTGCCTTAAACTCTCCCAATGCAGCTTCTGGCCTAAGTCACGATCCCAGCCATCTGACCTGCTGCTGAATGCTGGGAAAGGACAGGCTACCCAACACCCTCAGGGATCTCAGCTGCCCTCAGATGGTCACCAGAAACTACTGTGAGTAAGGACAGTCAGAGGCTCCTGGGAAATTTAGATTCCTGGGCCCCAACCCATGCCTGAGCCAGTCTCTCTGGGAACCTGTATTTTTGACAAGCTCCCAGGTGAGTCCGAGGCAGGGCATCCAGCCCATCCACTGTCTCTAAGTGGAAGAGATCCCAAGAGCTCTGCTGTGAGTGAGGAGAGCCTAGCAGTGAGTGGTCAAGGCCTTCTACCCAACATACCTCCAGGCTGCCGGGCAAACTGGAAGATATGGACACGGGTGCCAGTGCTTCCTGCATCAAACATGATGCCGTAGAAAACCTCGTGACCACGTGCAGCTGTCCCTGGGGGACTGTGAGCCTGCTGGCCCCTCCGGGCCCCTGATGCCACCTCAGTGATGCTGAAGAAGGCCTGGGTGGCAGAGGCCCAGTGCCACTTGATGTAGGCGACATAGATGAACAGGCAAATGAACAGCCCCAGGGGGTACGCCACCTTTGTCATCTTCAGGTTTCCATTATTTGGTATTTTTCTCATTTCTCTGTCTGCTGAGGACTGTGCTGCAGTTGCTGGAGGAAAGGGAGGAGAAGCAGGAAAAACATGTTAGGCTACAAGCTTCTGGGGCAAGTCAGAAGTCCCTGTGCTCAGGGACAAAACATTGAGCCGAAACTGGTCTGCATTTTCCCCCTGGAATCAGAAGCTTCATTCAGTCCTCAAAGTGCTTCCAGAAGGTGTGAGCCCATTTTACAGAAGAGGAACAGGAACCGGGTTTTACAAAGACTAGATAACTTGTTTGAGGTGGTAGGTCCTGGAGGGTCTGACTTGGGGCACAGACCCACAACTGCTGGCTCTAAGGCCTGAGCCTGGTCCCCAGCAAGTGCTGTTCCAGACAAGTGGCTTTGGGACTTGTTGCCACTTCAAACAGCCACATGTAAATGGTGTCCCCAAACCTTTCAAGGTACGGGAACACATGTCCAATCCATTCTTTAAATTCTCACTTCCTCTTCTATACAGATATTTAATTCTTAGAAGGCTTAAAGTCTCATCCCTTGGGGACTACAGAGAGCCCCAGCCATGTCTGAGAAACGCAGCTCATTTCTCTGGAAGTTTTACAGGAGATGTCTCTTTTCACTCATGTACTACACTCCGCCAAGGAGGAAATAATGCCTGTGTGCTTTCCAGCCTATGAAAATCTTACCTGAGTAGCAAAAGAACTAACTCAGCACCACTGTCTTTGGTTCAATGCCCCCTGTGCCCCCAAACGAAAGCATTTGTTCAGGCTTTCTTAGCAGCTTCTGGTGTAACACACCATGTGGGAACCTGAGGCTTCAAAGGACAAGAAGTGAGGTGCTTGATTCTCAGGGATACCCTACCCTTGGGGAATGTCCACCTGTGTCCATCCCTGACTTTGTCAGTTGTGGCAAGTGCAGTGGACACTCCTAGAGGTAAGGAGACAGGAAAGTGCCATTGTGAAAGCAAGACACATAAGAGACCAATATGAACATGGATGCCAAAATTCTCACCAAGATACCAACCAATAGGATTCAACAGTACATTAAGAGGATTGTTCACCATGACCAAGTGGGATTTATTCCTGGGCTGCAAGGGTGGTTCAACATCTGCAAATCAATAAGTGTGATACAACACATTAATAAAAGAAAGGATAAGACCCATACGATCCTCTCAATTGATAAAGAAAAAGTATTTGATAAAATACAGTATCCTTTCTTGATTAAAACTCTTCACAGTGTAGGGATAGAGGGTACACACCTCAATATCATAAAAGCCATCTATGAAAAGCCCACAGTGAATATCAGTCTCAATGGGGAAAAACTGAGAGCTTTTCCCCTAAGATCAGGAACACGACAGGGAGCCCACTCTCACCACTGTTGTTCAACATAGTACTAGAAGTCCTAGCCTCAGCAATCACAAACAAAAAGAAATAAAAGGCATCCAAATTGGCAAAGAAGTCAAACTGTCACTCTTCGCAGATGACATGATACTCTATGTGGAAAACCCAAAAGACTCCACCCCAAAATTGCTATAACTCATACAGGAATTCAGCAAATCAGCTGCATTTCTATACACTAACAATGAGACAGAAGAAAGAGAAATTAAGGAATCGATCCCAATTATAATTGCACCAAAAACCATAAGATACCTGGAAACAAACCTAACCAAAGAAGTAAAGGATCTGTACTCTGAAAACTATAGAACACTTATGACAGAAATTGAGGAGGACACAAAGAAATGGAAAAACATTCCATGCTCATGGATTGGAAGAACAAACATTGTTAAAATGTCTATGCTACCCAGAGCAATCTATACATTCAATGCAATCCCTATTGAAATACCATCAACATTTTCACAGAGCTGAAACAAATAATCCTAAAATTTGTATGAAACCAGAAAAGACCCCAAATACCCAGAGGAATGTTGAAAAAGAAAACCAAAGCCGGAGGCATCATGATTCAGGACTTCAAGCTCTACTACAAAGCTGTCATCATCAAGACAGCATGGTACTGGCACAATAACAGACACATAGATCAATGGAACAGAATAGAGAATCCAGAAATGGACCCTCAACTCTACGGTCAATTAATCTTCTACAAAGCAGGAAAGAATATTCAATGGAAAAAAAGACAGTCTCTTCAATATATGGTGCTGGGAAAATTGGACAGCCACATGCAGAAGAATGAAACTGGACCGTTTTCTTACACCACACACAAAAATAAACTTAAAATGGATGAAAGACCTAAATGTGAGATAGGAATCCATCAGAATCCTAGAGGAGAACGCAGGTAGCAACCTCTTTGACCTTGACCGCAGCAACTTCTTGCTAGACATGTCTCCAAAGACGAGAGAAAGAAAGACAAAAATGAAATACTGGGACTTCATCAAGATAAAAAGCTTCTGCACAGCAAAGGAAATAGTCAAACCAATAGTCTCTTTTGAGACAACCGACAGAATGGGAGAAGATATTTGCAAATGACTTATCAAATAAAGGTAGTGTCCAAGATCTATAAAGAACTTATCAAACTCAACACCCATGGGCACCTGGGTGGCTCAGTCAGTTAAGCATCTGCCTTTGGCTCAGATCATGATCCCAGAGTCCTGGGATCCAGTCCTGCATTGGGCTCCCTGCTTGGCTTCTCCCTCTCCCCTTGCTTCTCCCCCCTGCTCATGCTTTCTCTTTGTCAAAAAAATAAATAAAACCTTTAAAAACCAAAAAACTCAACATCCAAAGAACAAATAATCCAGTCAAGAAATGGGCAGAAGACATGAACAGACATTTCTCCAAAGACATACAAATGGCCAACAGACAAATGAAAAAATGCTCAACATCACCTGACATCAGGGAAATCCAAATCAAATCCGTAAGATAGCACCTCACACCAGTCAGAATGGCTAAAATTAACAAGTCAGGAAACAACAGATGTTGGTGAGGATGTGGAGAAAGGGGACCCTCTTACGCTGTTAGTGGGAATGCAAGCTGGTGCAGCCACTTTGGAAAACAGTAAGGAGGTTCCTCAAAAAGTTAAAAATAGAGCTACCCTATGACTCAGTGATTGCACCACTAGGTATTTACTCCAAAGATACAAATGGAGTGATTCGAAGAGGCATCTGCACCCTAATGTTTATAGCAGCAATGTCCACAGTAGTTAGACTGTGGAAAGAGCTGAGATGTGCATTGACAGATGAATAAAGAAGATGTGGTATATACATACAATGGAATATTATTGAGCCATCAAAAAAAAATGAAATCTTACCATTTGCAATGACGTGTATGGAACTAGAGAGTATTATGCTAAGTGAAATAAGTCAATCAGAGAAAGACAATTATCATTATGATCTCACTCAGAGGTAGAATTTAAGAAAAAAACAGGATCACAGGGGAAGGGAGGGAAAAATAAAATAAGACGGAATCAGATAGGGAGACAAACCATGAGAGACTCTTAACCATAAGAAACAAACGGAGGATTGCTGGAGGGGAGGTTGGTGGGGGGGATGGGATAACTAGGTGATGGGCATTAAGGAGGACATGTGATGTAATGAACACTGGGTGTTATATGCAACTAATGAATCATTGAACTCTACCTCTGAAACGAATAATACACTATATGTTAATTGATTGAATTTAAATAAAATAAAATAAATTAAAAAAAAAGAAAGCAGGATATGGGTTTGTGTTCTGTCCACAGCAGCATGTGACCGTGGGCAAATTAAACTTCACAGGGGGCTGGGGTCCTCATCTGTAAGGTAGAAAGCCACCAGATGACGCTGTCTGGGGATACAATGAGATGTGTGATGTGCTCAGAAGAGGACACAGAGAACACATACTGAATGCTGGCTTTACAGCAGGGCCGTGGGAGGTAACATCCCCTTAGAAGCAGGGACAGTGATGGGCAGGAGTGCTGGAAGATAGTGTGACTGCACTGTCTGTGGAGGGCCAGGGCTAGAAGTGCAGGGGTCAAACCTGTGGTGGTCTTTACACCAACCTCGAGGGTACCAGGGAAGAGGAGAAATGGAATGAAAGTGGCCCTTGGGGCGGGGGGTGGGGGGTGGGTGGGTGGGACAGAGTCCAGGCCTTCTGCAGCTACTCCTTTCCAGGATCTAGCCCTGCAGCCATACCTGGATGCCCTCAGGTCTGACCAGCACTGCCCAAACCTTTGGGCTGTCTCTGTGCTCCTACCTAAGGAATAGGCTTCTCCAGCGGCCCACCTCCCAAGCTTGGGCAGGGGGTAGGACAAATCACGCCCGCCCTCCTGAGCATCTGCTGTGCACAGGGCTGTGGGAATGCCTCTGCTAGCAAGACCAAGGAGCAAGCCTCCTTCCCAAGCCCCTGTTCCTGCCAGACTTTGGGCCTCTCTTGGGTCTCACTGCACTTAGGAGCTTCCTACTGCTCTCAAGATCATGTCACACCCCTGGGTGGGCCTAGCTCCTTACCAGCCTCTGCAGCTTTCCATCACCCTCTCTTGTCTTTGCTCACAGTGCTCTGAGAACCTAGTATCTCCTTCTGTTCTGTGTTCCCAGAATGCTCGTGCACCAACCTGGCTGGCCAAACTTGTCTTCATCCCCAAGCCTCAGCTGATATGTTATTGTCCCCACTTTCCCTGATCACCCACAACTTGAACAGCCTTCACCCCCATTATGCTCTCTCTGCACTCCCTGCCCTCTTCTGACCTGGCACCACCATAATTTATAACAATGTCAGGGTCTGTGGGATTAATTCCTAAAGGTCCAGGTCACCCTCTAGGCTATGAACTTCCAAGGGGCAGGGACTTAGCCTGTTTTGTGCCACTGCAGCTCAGTTGAGAACATAGGCCCTTATCTAGAAGGGTGGAGGACGCTCCTCTATCCCCATCTACCTCCCATACTGTTGCCAGACACACAGAAAAGTCCCTGTTTCAAATCCTTTAATGAGGAGAGGATGTCAGCAAGATGGTGGAATAGGGGGCCCTAGGCCTTTGTTACCCCATAGAAATATTAAAAAAAAATTGGGACTTGTTAAAATATTTTTTATAAGAGTCCTGAAAAACAGTCAAAGATCTATAGATCTATAAGCAAATGCCCAATCAAGAAGTCAAATTCAGGGACGCCTGGGTGGCTCAGTCAGTTAGGTGTCTGTCTTTGGCTCAGGTCATGATCCCAGGGTCCTGGGATCGAGTCCTGCATCGGGCTCCTTGCTCAGCAGGGAGCCTGCTTCTCTCTCTGCCTGCCGCTCCCCCTGCTTGCATGTTCTCTCTCTCTGACAGATAAGCAAAATCTTTTAAAAAATCAACTTAAAAAAAAAAGTCACATTCAGAATGGTCGGAAGTTTTGTGGTGTTTACTCACCCTTGCTCCACCCCTCCCTGCATAGCATGGTCTAAAGGAAGCAGCAGTCCAGTGCCTATCTCCTTCCCTCAAACTGGAGAGAGCAGAACATCATCCTAACCTGTCTTGGGGCTGGTCTCTGTTTTGCCCGACTTAGAACTCAGAGCTCAGATGGGGGAAAAGTGTGGAAGGCCGTTGTGGGTACCACTTTTTTTTTTTTTAATTTTTATTTATTTATTTATTTATTCATTTATTTTAAAAGATTTTATTTGTGAGAGAGAGAGAGAGAGAGCGCGCACGCACAAGCAGGGGAAGCAGCAGGCAAAGGGAGAAGCAGGCTCCCCGCTGAGCAGGGAGCCCGATGTGGGACTTAATCCCAGCGGATCATGACCTTAGCTGAAGGCAGGCGCTTAACCGATTGAGCCACCCAGGCATCCCAGTTGTGGATACTTCTTGTGAAAGTCAGAGGGTGACTAGAGAGCCAAACATGCCTGAGGCAAGAGGCTGGTATGTGTTTGGGGGGAAGAAATAATAGAACATCAAAGGCCTAAGAAAGAGCATGGCTGAAACTGTTTGAGAAATTAAGACATTTAAAAGCAGCCATAATATATGGGGGAATTGAAACTAACACACACACAGGCCCAGGCAACACATGTTCAGAAAAAATCCTGAGAAGACCTTAAGCCTTTGCCTTGGGCTGACTCCAAGGCTCAGACACATCCTGTTAATTAGTGAAGGTCTTTCATGGCACAGAGCCAGTCTGCAAAGACTGGGAGAGGTGGCTATTTTCTCAAATGCTCAATTTTTCAACAACAACAAAGATCACAAGGCATATAAAGAAACAGGAAAATATAGTCCATTCAAAGAAGAAAAAGTGGCAGAAACTGTCCCTGAAGAAATACAGGCATTGGATGTACTAGATAAAGACTTAAAACAACTGTCTTACATATGCTGAAAGAGCTAAAGAAAACATAAGAACTGAAAGAAACTAGGAAAATGATATAGGACAACAAAATGAGAGTATCAATGAAGAGACAGAAATTGTAAAAAGGAACTAAACAAATTGTGGGGGTGAAAAGTACAGTAACACATTATAATCAAACTGCTGAAAGCCAGGAAAAAAAAAAAATCTTGAAAGCAGCAAGAGAAAAGTAATTCATCATGCACAAAGGATCCTTAATAAGATTATCAACTCATTTCTCAGCAGAAACTTTGGAGGCCAGAAAGCAGTGGGATGATATATTCCAACTGCTGAAAGAAAAAAATCTGTCAACTGAGAATTTTGTATTCAGTAAAACTATCCTTCAAAAATGAAGGTGAAATTAAGGCATTCCAAGATAGATAAAAACTGAGGGAGGTCATTACCAATAGACCTGCCCTATAGCAAATGCTAAAGGCTGAAATGAAAAGATGCTAGACAGTAACTGAAAGCCATGAGAAATATAAAGATCTCCAGTAAAGTTATATACATGGACAAATACAACAACCAGTATTACTGTATATTTGGTTTATAACTCCACTTTTTATTTTCTTCAGTATTTAAAAGACAAAGGCTGTGATATCAAAAACATAAATTAGGGAGACATACAGATATAAAGGAGTATCATATGCAATTTGAGCTAGGCTGGGATAGACTGTTATAATTTTAGGATGTTATAGGTAATCTCTGTGGTAACCCCAAAGAAAATACCTAGAAATATATACAAAAGGAAATGAGAAGGCAATCAATACTATCCCTAGGAAAAAATCAATTAAACACAAAGGAAGGCAATAATGGAGGAAAATGAGTGACAAAAATAGCTAAGACATACACAAAATAAAATGGCAAAAGTAGTTCTTCCCTGTCAGTACTTTAAATGTAAAAGGATTAAACTCCCCAACCACAATGCATAGAGTAGCTGAATGGATAAAAAAACAAAATCCAACCATATGCTTCTACAAGAGACTTACTTTAGATCTAAGGGCCCATATAGACTTAAGGTAAAAGGATGAAAAAAGATTCCATGAAAAGAGTAACCAAAAGGGAGGAGAATATCTACACTAATATCAGACAAAACAGACTTTAAGTCAAAAACTGTCACAAGAAATAAAAACATGTATCACTGTATAATAATAAAAGGATCAAGTCACCAGTAAAATAAAATAATTGTAAACATATACACCAGAGCTCCTAAATATATGAAGCAAACAGAACTGAAAGGAGAAGTAGACAGTCATACAATAACAGTGGGAGAATTCAGTATCCTGCTTTCAATAAAGTATAGAAAAATCAGACAGAGATCAATAAGGAAATAGGGGACTTGAACAACACTAAAGACCAACTGGACCTAACAGGCACATACAGACCACCCAACAGCAGCAGCATATACGTTCTTCTCAAGTGCACATGGAACATCCTCCAGGATAGATGACATGACAGGATACAGAACATGTGTCAATATATTTTAGAAGATTACAGTCAAAGTATATTTTCTGATCAAAATGGAATGAAACTAGAAGTTAATCGGAGAAGGAAAGATGGAAAATTCTCAAACACATGGAAACTACACACCACACTCTTTTTTTTTTTTAAGATTTTATTTATTTGAGATAGAACAAGAGAGAGAGCATGAGCGGGGGCGGGGCAGAGGAAGAAGCAGGCTCCCCACTGAGCAGAAAGCCCAATGCAGGGCTTGATCCCAGGACCCTGAGATCATGACCTGTGCCGAAGGCAGATGCTTAACCAACTGAGCCACCCAGGGGCCCCTAAATACCACACTCTTAAACAACCAATGGGTCATAAAAGAAATCAGAAGGGAAATCAGAAAATATCTTGTGACAAATGAAAATGAAAACACAACATATCAAAACTTATGGAATGCAATGAAAGCAGTACCAATAGGGAAAATGATACACGTAAATGCTTACATAAAAGGAGAAGATTTCAAACCAACAACCTAACCGTATATCTTAAGGAACTAGAAAAAGAACAAATTATTTATTTATTTATTTTTAAACATTTTCTTTTTTTTAATTTAAATTCAATTAGCCAACATATCATTAGTTTCAAATGTAGTGTTCAGTAATTCATCAGTTGCATATAACACCCCATGCTCATCACATCAGGTACCCTCCTTAATGCCCATGACTAAGTTACCCCATCCTCCCACCCACCTCCCTCCCTATTTTTAAATATTTTTAATTTTTATTTATTTATTTTTAAGTATCCTCCACACCCAGCATGCAGCCCAATATGGGGCTTGAACTCATGACCCTGAGATGAAGACCTGAGTGGAGATCAAGATTCGGACGCTTAACTGACTGAGCCACCCAGGTTCTCCAAAAAAGAATTAAACACAAAGCTAGAAGAAAAGAAACAATAAAAATTAAAGCAGGATAAATAGAGGATAGAAAAACAAGAGAGAAAAGTCCATGAAACCAAGAGTTGGTTCTTTGAAAAGATCACCATAACTGAAACCTTTAGCTATCTTGACTAAGAAATAAAGAGAAAAGACTCAAATTATAACTAAAATCAGAAATGAAAGAGGGAACATTACTACTGATTTTATAGAATGAAAATGCTTATGAGAGTATAATGAACAGTTGTACACTAATAAATTGGATGACCTAGACAAAATCAACAAATTCCGAAACACATAACCTACAAAGAAGAATTATGAAGAAATCTAAAGACCTATAACTAGTAAGGAGACCAAATCAGTAATCAAAAATCTCCCAACAAAGAAAAGCCCTGGACCAAATGAATACTGACTTGTTAGTCACCTCTGATTTTACCAAACATTTCAAGAATTCCAAAATCTTCTAAAAAAAACAAAAAGGGCGCCTGGGTGGCTCAGTCGTTGAGCGTCTGCCTTCGGCTCAGGTCATGATCCCAGGGTCCTGGGATCGGGTCCCACATTGGGCTCCCTGCTCTGCGGGAAGCCTGCTTCTCCCTCTCCGGCTCCCCCTGCTTGTGTTCCTGCTCTTGCTATGTCTCTCTCTGTCAAAAAAATAAATAAAAATCTAAAAAAAAAAAAAAAAAGAATTCCAAAATCTTCCCAAAAAATGAAGAGAAGGGACCACTTTTTAACTCATTCTATGAGGCCAGCATTACCCTAACACCAAAACCAGACAAAGACACTACAAAAAAATATAGACCATCATTCCTTATGAATAGTGACGCAAAAATCCTTGACAAATAACAGCAAACTGAATTCAACCACATAGCAAAGGGACCAAGTGGGATTTATTCCTGGAATACAAAGATGGTTCAAGACTTGAAAATCCATCAAGGCAAATATATCACATTAACAGAATAAAGGGGGGGGGAGCGCCTCGGTGGCTCAGTCAGTTAAGCATCCAACTCTTGATTTTGGCTCACGTCATGATCTTGGGGTCGTGAGATCTGGCCTCACACTGGACTCTGTGCTCAGCACAGAGTCTGCCTGTCCCTCTCCCTCTGCTCCTCCCCTTGCTCCCATACACTCCCTCTCTGAAATAAATAAAAATAAAATCTTAAAAAAAAAAAACAGAATAAAGGGAAAAATTGATATGATCATCTCAATCGATGCAGAAAAAACATTTAATCAAATATGATACCTTTCCATAATGAAAACAACCAACAAACAAAAATAGAAGGAAACTACCTCAACATAATTAAGGCCATATATGCAAACCCAACAGCTAACATCATACTCAGTGGTGAAAAACTGAAAACTTTTACTTTAAAATCAGGAACAAGAAAGGAGGTCTGTTTTCAACACTTCCATTCAACATAGTATTGGAAGTTCTAGCCAGACCAATTAGGAAAGAAAAAGAAATAAAAGGCATGCAAATTAGGAAGGAAGAAGTAAAATTATTTGTTCATAGATTACATGATCTAACATGTAGAAAGCCCTAAGGATTCCACAGGAAAGGAAAATAACTGTTAGAACTAATAAATTCAACAAGGTTACAGAACACAATATTAACACAAAAAATCGGTTGTTTCTATCCATTATAATGAACAATTTGAAAAAGAATTTAAGAAAACAATTCTATTTACAATAGCATCAAAAAGAATAAAATACTTAAGAATAAAGTTAACCAAGGAGGTGAAAGACTTGTACCCTGAACACTACAAAACATAGCTGGAAGAAAATTAAGAGTCAAATAAATAGTATAAAGATAGCCTGTGTTCATGGATGAGACGACTTAATATTGATAAAGGTATCAATACTAGCTACAGTGGTCCACAGATTCAATGCAATCCCTATAAAAATCCAAATGATTTTTTTTTTTGCAGAGACAGAAAAAAAAAATCCTAAAATTCATAAGGAATCTCAAGGGACCCCAAATCACAAAACAATCCTGAAAAAGAACAAAGTTGAAGCCTCATACTTCCTGATTTCAAAATAAAGCCACAGTAATAAACAACTTGTGGTAGTGGTATCAAGACAGGCACAAAGACCAATGAAACAGAATAGAAAGCCCAGAAATAAATCCTCATGTACATGGTAAAATGATCTTTGACAAGGGTACCAAGACCATTCATGGGGGAAAGGACGGTCTCTTTAACAAATGGTACTGGGAAAACTGGATATCCACCTAAAAAAGACTGAAGTTGGATCCTACCTTACACCATATGCAGAAATTAACCCAAAATGGATTGAAGACCTAACTATAAAACAAACTCCTAGAAAAAAATATAGTAGAAAAGCTTTGTAGCATTAAATTTGGCAATGATTTCTTGGATAAGTACCAGAAGCAAAAACAGGACAGCAAAAAGACAAATGTGACAAATTAAAAAAACTTCATGCATCAATGGACACTAACCACAGAGAAAAAAGGCACCCCACAGGATGGGAGGACATATTTGCAAATCATATCTGATCAGGGATTAATACTTGGAATATAGAGAACTAAAACTCGACAATGAAAAAAAACCAAGCAACTTAATTCATAGTATGAATACATGCAGAGCAACTGGATACACACCTCTTTAAAGATATATAAATGACCAACAAGCATATGAAAAGATGCTCAACAGCACTAATCATAAGATGTGCAAAACCACAATGACTTATCATCTCACAACCATTAGGATAGCCACATAAAACAACAAAAAATAACAAGTGTTGGAAAGGATGTGGAGAAATTAGAACCTCTGTGGGATATACTTTAAAGATTTTATTTATTTGACAGAGAGAAAGAGAGAGAGTGCTTGCGCACAAGCAGGGGGAGAGGGGGAGCCGCAGGCAGAGGGAGAGGGAGAAGCAGGCTTCCTGTTGAGCAGGGAGCCCAATGCAGGGCTTGATCCCAGGACCCTGAGATCATGACCTGAGCCGAAGGCAGACGCTTAACTGACTGAGCCACCTAGACGTCCCCCTCTGTGGGATTATAAAATGGTTGAGCCACTAGTGAGAGTAGTATGGAAGCTCCTCAAAAACTAAAAATAGAATCACCATATTGATCCAACAATCTTATTTTTGCATCAGAAATGCAGAAACGCATTATATCAGAAAAAGAATTGAAAGCTCACTGCCACATTATTCACAATAGCCAAGAGATGGAAGCAGCCCAAAAATCCATTGATAGATAAATGGATAAAGAAAATGTGGTGTACATACACAATAGATTATTATTCAGCCTTAGAACGGAAGGAAACTCTGACACATGCTACAACATGGATGAACCTTGAACACACTATGCTAAATGAAGTCAGTCAGTCACAACTGAACTAATATTCCACTTATTATGAATTACCTAGAGTACTCAAATCCAGAGACAGAGAGTAGAACAGTGGTTCCAGGGGTTGGGCTAAGGCAGGGAATGAGGAGCTATTGTTTAATGAGTGCAGAGATTCAGTTTGGGAAGATGAAAAAGTTCTGGAGATGGACGGCTGTAATGGGCACAACAATGTGAATGTAATGAATGCCACTAACTGTATACTTAAAATCGTTGAAATGGTAAATTTTATATGTATTTTATCATAAGAAAAAAAAATCCTTTAATGGCTCTGAGGCCAGGCAGGTAACATAAATGAGTTCTGTGGGCACAGGACTAAAGGCAGTGGTGGTGGGAGAAGGAAGAGGGCTGGGCCTGCTCATTGCATCAAATGTTTTAAAGTTTCAGTCCTGCCTCACTCTCAACAGCAGTAGCAGGTCATGCCTTACTGAGATTCTTTCTGCCTTAAACTTTTTTTTTTTTTTTTTTAAGATCTTGTTCTGTTGGTCCTTTCTCCATACCTCTACAAAATCTACCCAAGATGCTTACTGCCACTCTGAACCTTGGCAGCTAGAGGCTTCTCTCTTGGGCTCTTTGGTGCTCTATACACTTCCACTCCCTAAGTAAGCAGTATGTGGAGCTATTCATTTGTGCCTTTCTTCTCTCTGGTTAGGGTGCCTCTCTAGAAACGGGGACCAGCCCACTCTTCCCTGGGTCTTCCAACCCTGACACAAGGCCAGAGCCCAGCAGCCACTCAGTCAATACTACTTGCTGGTGAAGGAGGCTAGCTGATGGAGCCATCAGCAATGCTTCAGGACCCAGACGATGACCACCAACAGAAGTAGGCCATTTGGGCAGGAGACTACAGTGACCAGGTTTTCAACATGTCAAGTTTGAAATGACAGCAGAACATCAGTCAGAAATGGAACTGACCCTTGTGAGATAGCAGGTTTGGGGTTGGGACCTGGGAAATGATCCGCAGTAAAAGGATGTTAGCTAAGATCAGGAGTGAAGACATCAATGACAGAAGACCCAGGGACGAGCAGAGGCTGAGATGTGACCTGGGGAATGCCCGTCCCCAGGTAGCCAGCGCTCACCCTACAACTAGCCTTCTCACAGGCCTCCCTTCGTTAGGTTACTGTAACCCAGAGTTTTCCACTGCTAACAGATCATTAAACAAAAGTATTTATAGACAATGTTCTAAAGCAGCTATCTCTAAGGATGAATAAGGACACAAAAGTAATACTAACATAACTCAGTGTTTTATAAGATTTTTTTTTTAAAGATTTTATTTATCTATTTGACACAAAGAGACACAGTGAGAGAGGGAACACAAGCAGGGGGAGTGGGAGAGGGAGAAGCAGGCTTCCCGTGAGCAGGGAGCCCGATGCGGGGCTCGATCCCAGGACCCTGGGAACATGACCTGAGCCGAAGGCAGATGCTTAACGACTGAGCCACCCAGGCGCCCCTAAGATCCCTCCTTTTTTCTTTTTTTTTGCTTGCTCTCCTGTCCCTCTCGACCAGTGGGCCAGGGCAGCACAGGTATAAGACCCTTTTACATAATCAACTTTTATCATGTCCTATGTTACTCTAAGAACCATGACCTACATGATCAGATTAACAGGTAGTATAGCAAATTTTGAGGCAAAGGTTGCTCTTTGTTAAATTTGTCTACCCACTAAAAAAATACCCTTTACATATGCTACATCCTGTTAACAGAGACCCACAAGGCCAGCACTTATACCACACAACAGACAACAACTTATTTACATATAACAGCGCCAAGGCCCAGGGAATATTTGGAAACAGACTTGTCTGGAATCACACAGCTGGCATGTGGCAAGGCACAGACAAGACTTTCTGGCTTCTGTCTCCAAATTAAATGTGCTCCATCATTTCACTTTCCCTATTAATGTTAAGACTCTAGACAACCAAAAAATACTCACATAAAATTACATGCATATAATTGTCACAGTTACACACCAACAGGCTCAGCATGACATAAACAGAGTCCAAACCGAAAATAACATTTAAGGGAGCACAGAGCCAGGAAGAGCCTGGCCCATAGGCACCTCCATGTCCTAAAGGCTCAAACCTAAAAGCCAGTTTCATTCCATTGGGTTAAGGTGTTCAGTAATACTAAGTACTATGAGACAACTTCCAGAGGAGCAAATCACGTTTCCATGAGCACCACTAACACCATAGTGTAAATGTGTCAACCAGGTCCTTCCTAGAGGTCCACTCAAGAAAACAACTCAGCTTTAATTTTGTCCTTTAAAGGAGAGAGAGAGAATCTAGAACAAGGCTATAAGGAAGGTAAGCCAGGTGTGGAATAAGGAGTAGGCTGGGAGTAGGGTGGGGCAGGATGTAAGGTGCACAAAAGCCAAGAGAGGTTTGGCTCAGCAAACCTTGCTCCCATCTGGCTCCTGTTGGGGGCTGCCCTGTGTCAGGTGGAGGTCGGGGTCAGGGAGAATTTGGGTATGGAGTAGTGATGCCGGAGGCAGGTGCCTGCCCCATCCCTCAGCTAGCTTTCTAGGAGCTGGGGAAGGCAGGTGAGCTCTTGGGAGATACAAGCTTTATCTGATTTGGATCAGTGGCCACACAATCTGTTAGCCAGTTTCTTCAAGGTTTTCAGTTAAAGTACACAAAGAGCCATGTGTGCAATGACTGCCACATATGCTAAAAACCTATCCAAAATTATACGACATTAACAAACCACCACTTATTCTCCTAGAGGTTTAAATTGACTTTTCTCTCCTTCTCTGAAAAAAAGTATACATACATGAGTCAGCCCTGTTAACACCACCAGTTGTTTCCTTTTCACAAGACACAGTGGGCGGGGAAGCTCTTCCAAGATCTCTTTACATGGTTGTCCACCTCTCTGGTTTTCATATTAGGTTCCACAAGGGAGACAGACACACATATTAGCCAACTGATGCTTACGAGGGAAGGAATGGGGGGTACAGAAAACAATTTCTGGGTTTATACTACTATGCTCCCCCCCCAACAGAACCTTCCCCAGACAAAACCTAATCCCCCATCCATCACAGCTCCTGCACAGTGGGTCAGAAAGCCCTTGTAATCACAATTGCTATCCACCTATCCCCAAGGAACCTCCCTCCTAGAGTTTCAGATTCCCTCACTGGGGGTGCGGGGGGTGGGGTGGGGGTGGGGAGGCTATGGGCTAGGACCTCCACAGGATCCTGAAGAATGTATGGCCTGGTATGCATGATCCTGGAATACACGTGTGTGTAGGGACAACTGGAGCTACCCAGGCACTTCTGGGTGAATGATTCTTTTGGATGGACGCCTGGGATATGGAGGACTTTGCTCATCATAATCTACAAAAACAATTCAGGCTTTCCTCCAACCCTTAAAACCATTTTATGGCTCCTAGCTGAACTTAAGATAACCACCACCCTTCCTTCCATGGCCCCCTGCCCATCTGTCCCTTCTCTTTTACTCTCCTGCCTCTTCAAGGCTTTCCACTGAAGGGAGTCGAGCCTGGTGTCCAGCTCTATCCACCTCAGGGTGTCTCTCTCTCTGGTAGCCTGGAGCACTGCTGGCTCATGCCTCAGCTCAGGCAGAACCACCTTGAGCTCTTCTTCTGGTCACCACAGCAATGTCAGAATTTATTGTCCTCACAACTGCAGTACTGTCAGAATGGCACTATCTTGCCTGTTACTTGGGCTTCCCAACTGGGCTGTGAGGCCCAGGAGGGAAGGGGCCTTGCCAGTCCTTCCCCTATTGGATCTCCTGCACCTGGCACAGCCCTGGGAAGCGGGTCAGCAAATGCTGAATGAATGAATGCAGCAAGCTCCAGGATTCCTGGGGGTAGAGACCCTTGCTGTCTGGCCCACCCAGTTTCTAGAACACGGATTGTTCCTCTCACAGGTCAGCGGAGTCCAGAGTTCTGGGAAGACTAATGGAGCCAGGACAAGAAGGCAGCAAGACGGAAGACCCGCGTGCGAATAACCGAGAGTCCGCCTGCAGGAGCTACTGCTAGAGACCCAGGAGCTGACAGGTGTGTGCGTCTGGACCCCCCAGGCCCCGACCCTCCTCCACTCGGACCCCTCCTCCAGCGCGCCGCACGCCGGGCTGCCCACGTGCAGCTACCTGGGCCCGGCGGACCCCGCCAGCCCCACACACGCCTCAGGCCCGCCCTTACCCTGCAGGGTCCCCTCTGCCCTACCACGGAGGGAGGTTCCGTTTCCCGAGAGCACGCGGGCAACCGAGGAAGCTTCCCTGCTCTCGCTCCCGGGCCGGCGTTACCAGGGCCTCCGCCCACAGGCCGCGAGCCGGCAGATCCCGGGAGCCTGAGCCCCGCCCACGTGCACGTCGTGTCACAGGCCGGGCGGAGCTGGGCGTTTGGGGCCCAGCGCGCAGGCGCGGCGTATGGACGGGGCGCAGCGGGCTCTGCTGCGCAGGCGCGGCCGTGTTTTCTGGTTGGGTAGTTCTCGTTCCCTTCAGGCTAGTTTCGGCTAGTGTCGGCTCTGACCCGGGACTTTACCTGTCTGGCCTCCAGCGCCCCAGTGCAGCCCTCGCCGGCCGGATTCGGCTCCTGTCGCAGCTTGTAGGGGTTCCTCTGTGCGGCAGGGCAGGCTGCGGTGCTGGCCGAGGAGTTACACCATAACCTCACAACCTTGACCTTGACCAGCCTGAGGAAGTTTTGAATTTTCCTTGGGTCCCTCCATACCTAAAGCCCCCCCCCCCTTCTTTTTTGAAGGTAATACGTGACAGAAAATGCAACTACAACACAATAGGCAGTGCGATGAATCTCTCTTGTTCTTGACCCCCATTTTCCTAACTCTTCCTAGGTGCTGCCAAGGTGGGTCGTCAGCTCCTGACTTGGGTTAATCATCCACGTAGGCTCCCAGTTTACTTAAGGATCATGGTGGTAGGGTCTGCCCAGATGTCCGCTCAGTCAGTCCCATTTTGCTCTGCCCAGCCCAGGAGCTGCCTTCCCAGCTTCTCTTGCGGTTCGGCTGCCCATGTAACAGCGTCTGGCCAATGAGCTGTGTGCGTGCCTCTTCTTGGGCTGGTTTGGAAACCCACCTCATCTCGAGGTGGTGTGGGGCCAGTGATGGGGAGACTGTGGGAGGACCATTAGTGGGTTCCTGAAGCACACGGTGTTCCTAAGTCTGTGGTCAAGATGGTGGCACTTTCGAGAGTGAGTCTATGCTAACCAGACAGGATGTAGGGGCAACATACGTAGACCAGGACTGGGCACAGGGCATGTCATCACCGTAAGCCCCTGGTTGGGCGCTGCCCTCCTTCACCAGGTCAAACCGCTGAGACTTGGTTGTTTATACCTCAGTTAGCTCATATGGTCCCTTGTTCCTGATGCTTGCTATCATGAATAATGCTACAGGATCCTAGAGGACTATTTTTGTGTGCATGTGTGGTTATATGTATAGGAAAAATTCTTAGAATTGCTATTGTAAAGAATATGTCCCCTCTCCCCCTTTTCTTTTAAATATTAGATACATATGGCTAAATTGCTCCTTAGACATTTACTAACTGACACACCCACAGTAACGTATAGGAGTGTGGGTTTCCCCACATTTCCCCAGTGGAATCGTTATAAACCTTTGGATCTTTGTCAATCCACTGTTTGCAAAATTCTATCTCACATACAGTTTCAATTTACATTTGTTCTAATATTTTGAAAATTCTGTTCATGGAACTGTGATGGTCTTGCTTTGTCCACCTCACTCATAAAATCACCTTCACCATATTTCATTCCTAGAGTCTCTAGAATTTGTCAATTTTACTGACATGAGCTTTTGTATATGCCATTCACTGCTTGGAAAGCTCTTCCCCCAGGTCTTTGCTTAGCAAACCGCTATAGTTTGAATGTGTATCCCCCCAATTCATATGTTCATATAACCCTGAAGGTGATAGTATTAGGGCCTTTGGGAGATGAATGTGATTAGTGCCCTTATAAAAGAGACCCCAGAGAGATCCCTTGCCCCATCTGTCATGTGCAGTTACAGTGAGAAGGCAGCACTCTGAGGAAGACAGCCCTTAGAAACTGAATCTGCCAGTGCCTTGATCTTAGCTTTCCAAGCCCCCAGAACTGTGGGAAATACATGTTTGCTATTTATAAACCACCCAGTTTATGTTATTTTTGTTATAGCAGTCCCAATGGACTGAGACATAGATCCTTCTCATCCTTTAAGACTCAACTCAAATGTCATCTCATCAAACCATTTTATCTAGAGTGGTTCCTTCCCCCCCCTTTTCTTTATTTACTTCATAGTACTTTTCAAGCCCATCATTATTTATTTGCTGATTTGTGTATTGGTATGTTCTTTATACCACATTGAAAAGCAAATTCCATGGAAGTGAGGAAGTGGTTTGTCCTGATAGTTGGTGCATGGCCAGCACCTAGCACTCTGCCTGGTATGTGGTAGGTACATGGAGCAGACACTATTGTTACCTTATTCCCTCAGTCCACTTCTGACTTCAACTCTCCAGTGGTGGTGGAGAGTTCCCATGAATGCTGCCACCTCAAGTAGCTCTTTGTTGTCCTCTTTAGAGCTTACCTTAGAACTTTCTCTGGCAGCCTTGGGAGCAGGCACAATCTGGAAGTTCAGGGAAGTTAACTCTTAACTAATTGGGGTTGAATGCTTCAGCCTTCCATGCTTCATAGGAGTTGGATTGAACCTCAGTTGCTCACAGTGGTAACCAGCTCATTCATGCCCAGCTCCTTGGGTTGGCTTTTCCTTCTTCCTTGGCCCCCTTTCCCAAATAAACTACTTAGATCTAAGCTCTGGTCTCAGACTGCCTTTGGGGAAACCCAAAGCAAGACAATGCCCAATAAATATTTGTTGAAGGAATGCATAGATTAATTATACTGCTTTTGTAGTTTTCACTGGTCAGCCAAGAAGTAGCAGCTCAGTCCTGCAGGTGAAAGATGATGGAAGCCAATTGGCACCTGTTGTGGACATGCAGGAAATGGGACAGATACCAACGATATGAGATATGGCAGAAAATGTGTGCAAGTGCTCTGACAGCAGGGAGGCATGACTGGCCCTACCTTTGGGAGGTGAGGAAGTCTTAAGAAGAGGTAGATGAGTTACTAAGTTGCCTCAGTTTGCCCAATGTGACTAAGGACAGAGTGGAGGAAGCCCATTATTTTGTGCAGATGCTTGTTCAGATTTGTCCACCTACTCACATCTGTCCAGGAGGACAGCTGCAGATCTGTTACATGAAACAGTATAACATGGACTACACAGTGCCCTGGTAGCAGAAGGTACCAGTGCCCTTCCTGCCCATATCCTTCCCACTGCAGTCACTGGTGATTCTCCCCATGACAACTTTCTTTTGGCTCAAGCATGCCCCAAAACTGGAAGTGCCAGGGAGCTAATGCTGCCCCTCAGCCAACAACAGGTGTGAATACCCTGGATCCTTTGCCTCTCCCTTCCTTGCGCCTCAAGTAGGACAACACTCTGGCAAGTTGTATAGTGGAATTGAGCCCCTGTTGCCCAGAGCAGTGACATATACTGGCTTATTCCCTGTCCCTGTCTTATTTCCCACCCTACTAGTGTTTTCTGGGATCACCTTCCAAGTAAACTACTCGTACTCCTTTTTTCTTTAAGATTTTATTTATTTTTATTTAAGAGAGGGAAAGGGAAAGTGAGATAGAAAGCATGAGTGGCAGAGAGGCAGAGGAAGAAACAGACTCCCTGCTGAGCAGGGAGCCAGATGTGGGGCTCGATCCCAGGACCCTGTGATCATGAGCTGAAGGCAGATGCTTAACAGACGGAGCCACCCAAGCTCCCCAACCACTTACACTCCTTCTTCAGCATTTGTTTTGGGGGATTTTTTTTCTAAGACACCCATTGCTCATAGGTCATTTTGATAATAGAATATCTTAGTCACTTCCGATTCCCTGGAGTATAACCACAAATTACTGCCTTCCCATTCAAATTCTTCTTTCTTAACTCTCCAGAAAAGTCAGATCCTCTGCACTGATGGCTAGCCTTCCATTTTCCAAAATCTAGTACATGCATGAAAAATGTGAGGGAAAACTTCCTCGTGCCTAGAGGAGGTTAGCTTTTATTATTTCTGCCTGCTACATTGGCCATTACAAGGTCTCCTTTGACTTCCTGATATATGGTCAACAAAGGCCACCTGCACCATAGTGATAATCTAGTTGGGACCCCAAGAAGTGTGGCTATAACAAGAGTAAATAGTGTTCGGGGTGATTGGGTTAACTATCAGAGACAGACTGGTGTGGATGATTGTCCTGTTTAACTCCCTGAGCAGCTGTGTATATGCTGTTCTCCCTTCCATGAAGGCCCTTAACTTTTTAATCATTAAATATGAAGATGCCCTTTATCAGATTAAGAAAACTTTAATAAGAGTTTTTAATCCAGTTTAAGAGTTTTTAAAAATCATTAATGGATATTGAATTTTATTTTGTACATTTTATTAATCTATTGCAGCAATCATCTAAGTTTTCTCAATTTTGATGTTGAATCACTCCTGATTCCCAATAGAAAGCACATTTTAAAAATCAGTTTCAGAGGTAGAATTTAGTGATTCATCAGTTGGATATAACACCCAGTGCTCATTACATCACACGCCCTCCTTAATACCCATCACCCAATTACCCCATCTCCCCCACCCATCTCCCCTCCAGCAACCCTCAGTTTGTTTTCTAAAGTTGAGCATCTCTTATGGTTTGCCTCCCTCTCAATTTTCATCTTGTTTTATTTTTCCTTCCCTTCCGTTATGTTCATCTGCCTTGTTTCTTAAATTCCACATATGAGTGAAATCATATGGTATTTGTCTTTCTCTGACTGACTTATTTCACTTAGCATAGTATCCTCCTGTTCCATCCATGACATTGCAAATGGCAAGATTTCATTATTTTTGATGGCTGAATAATATTCCAGTGTGTACATATATCACATCTTTGTCCATTCATCGAAATAAAAATGTATCTTGGCTCTTTCCATAGTTTGGCTATTGTGGACATGGCTGCTATAAACATTGGGGTGCCCCTTGGGTCATAGGATAGCTCTATTTTCAACTTTTTGAGGGACCTCCATACTGTTCTCCAGAGTGGTTGCACCAGTTTGCATTCCCACCAACAGTGTAAGAGGGTTCCCCAGAAAGCACGTTTTTTTATACATTGCTGGATTTGATTTGCCAACATGGTGTTTAGGCTCTTTGTTTCTGTGTTCATAAGAGAGGTTAGCTTCTAATTTTGTCTTTTATATTGTACTTGTTTGGATATACTGTCATGGTTATATTAGCCTTACCAAGGGAGTTGGAAAATAAAAAAAATCTTCTAAAAGAGTTTGTGTATGGTTTGAATTTTCTATTCCATGCATGTTTGAGAGAATATGCCTATTTTCTATGTAGACTATTTTAAATTGCTGATTCCATTTCTAATCATTCAAGTGTTCTATATCTTTTTCAGGCAATTTTGGTGTATTTCTACTGAGAACTTTGCCCATTTCACCAACGTTTTCAACTTTATTGGCATAACATTGCTCATATCTTACCTCCTTAGCATTTGTAGTTAGAGCCTCTCTCTTACTCATAATATTACTTATTTGTGCCCTCTCGTTTTTCTTGATCAACAGTCCTAGAAATTTAAAAATTTTGTTGCTTTTTCCCCACAAGAACTAACTTTTGACTTTGTTAAACACCTCCATTGTATGTTTGATATCTTAAAATTTCTCTCATCTTTATTATTTCTTTTGTCCTACTTTCTTTGAGTGTATTCTGTTTTTTCTTTTCCTAATTATCTCATTAATATTCAAACTTCTTTCCTAATACATGCATTTAAAGCTTTAAATTTTCAAGTATCGTATTAACTCTGTCCTACAAATTTTGCTATATTGTCTTTTAATAATTGTCAGCTTGAAAATTTTTTCTAAATGCCACTATAATATCTCTCTGTCCCATGAGTTGTTTAGAAACATGTTTTTAAGTTTTTGAATGAATTTTTAAAATTAACCTTTTACTTAATAAATTCTCACTTGATTGAATTGTGGTCTGGGGATGTAATCTATGTAATACCCATTCTTTGACATTTTTTGAGACTAGCTTTGCAGCTACTATTTGTAAATTGACCATGTGTATTTGAGAAGAATGTGTGTGTTTCAGCTCTTGAGTGAATAAAATACTCGTTAGATCACCCTTGTGATATATATATTTTTTAATTCTTATGTTAATCCCCATACATTACATCATTAGTTTCAGATGAAGTGTTCCATGATTCATTGTTTGTGCACAACACCCAGTGCTCCATGCAGAACATGCCCTCCTCAATACCCACCACCAGGCCAACCCATCCTCCCACCCCCTTCCCCCCAGAACCCTCAGTTTGCTTTTCAGAGTCCATCGTCTCTACCCCTCCGATTTCCCCCTTCTTCTTCTTTTTTTTTCTTAACATACATTGCATTATTTGTTTCAGAGGTACAGATCTGAGATTCAACAGTCTTACACAATTCACAGCGCTTACCAGAGCACATTCCCTCCCCAGTGTCTATCACCCAATCACCCCATCCCTCCCACCCCACCCCCCACTCCAGCAACCCTCAGGCTGTTTCCTGCAATTAAGAATTCCTCATATCAGTGAGGTCATATGATACATGTCTTTCTCTGTTTGACTTATTTCACTCAACATAATACCCTCCAATTCCATCCATGTCATTGTAAATGGCAAGATCTCATTCCTTTTGACAGCTGCATAATACTCCATTGTGTATATATACAACAACTTCTTTAAAGATTTTTTTTTTTTATTTGACAGAGAGAGACACAGCAAGAGAGGGAACACAAGCAGGGGGAGTGGGAGAGGGAGAAGCAGGCTTTCCGCTGAGCAGAGAGCCCAACGCGGGGCTCGATCCCAGGACTCTGGGATCATGACCTGAGCCAAAGGCAGACGCTTAACAATTGGGCCACCCAGGTGCCCCTATACCACATCTTCTTTATCCATTCATCTGTCGATGGACATCTTGGCTCTTTCCACAGTTTGGCTATTGTGGACATTGCTGCTATAAACATCGGGGTACACGTACCCTTTCAGATCCCTACTTTTGTATCTTTGGGGTAAATACCCAGTAGTGCAATTGCTGGATCATATGGTAGCTCTATTTTCAACTTTTTGAGGAACCTCCATACTGTTTTCCAGAGTGGCTGCACCAGCTTGCATTCCCACCAACAGTATAGGAGGGTTCCCCTTTCTCCGCATCCCCACCAACATCTGTTGTTTCCTGACTTGTTAATTTTAGCCCTTCTGACTGGTGTGAGGTGGTATCTCATTGAGGTTTTGATTTGGATTTCCCTGATGCTAAGCGATATTGAGCACTTTTTCATGTGTCTGTTGGCCATTTGGATGTCTTCTTTGGAAAAATGTCTGTTCATGTCTTCTGCCCATTTCTTGATTGGATTCTTTGTTCTTTGGGTGTTGAGTTTGATGAGTTCTTTATAGATTTTGGATACTAGCCCTTTATCTGATATGTCATTTGCAAATATCTTCTCCCATTCTGTCGGTTGTCTTTTGGTTTTGTTGACTGTTTCTTTTGCTGGGCAAAAGCTTTTTACCTTGAAGAAGTCCCAATAGTTCATTCTTGCCCTTGCTTCCCTTGCCTTTGGCGATGTTTCTAGGAAGAAGTTGCTTCGGCTGAGGTCAAAGAGGTTGCTGCCTGTGTTCTCCTTTAGGATGTTGATGGACTCCTGTCTCACATTGAGGTCTTTCAACCATTTGGAGTCTATTTTTGTGTGTGGTGTAAGGAAATGGTCCAGTTTCATTCTTCTGAATGTGGCTATCCAATTTTCCCAACACCATTTGTTGAAGAGACTGTCTTTTTTCCATTGGACATTCTTTCCTGCTTTGTCGAAGATTAGTTGACCATAGAGTTGAGGGTCCATTTCTGGGCTCTCTATTCTGTTCCATTGATCGATGTGTCTGTTTTTGTGCCAGTACCATACTGTCTTGATGATGACAGCTTTGTAATAGAGCTTGAAGTCCGGAATTGTGATGCCGCCAGCTTTGCTTTTCTTTTTCAACATGCCTCTGGCTATGCAGGGTCTTTTCTGGTTCCATACAAATTTTAGGATTATCTGTTCCATTTCTTTGAAAAAAGTGGATGGTATTTTGATGGGGATTGCATTGAATGTGTAGATTGCTCTAGGTAGCATTGACATCTTCACAATATTTGTTCTTCCAATCCATGAGCATGGGATGTTTTTCCATTTCTTTGTGTCTTCCTCAATTTCTTTCATGAGTATTTTATAGTTTTCTGAGTCCAGATCCTTTGTCTCTTTGGTTAGATTTATTCCTAGGTATCTTATGGTTTTGGGTGCAATTGTAAATGGGATCAACTCCTTAATTTCTCTTTCTTCTGTCTTGTTGTTGGTGTATAGGAATGCCACCGATTTCTGTGCATTGATTTTATATCCTGCCACTTTACTGAATTCCTGTCTGAGTTCTAGCAGTTTTGGGGTGGAGTCTTCGGGGTTTTCCACATCAAGTATCATATCATCTGCAAACAGTGAGAGTTTGACTTCTTTGCCAATTTGGATGCCTTTTATTTCTTTTTGTTGTCTGATTGCTGTGGCTACGACTTCCAATACTATGTTGAATAGCAGTGGTGATAGTGGACATCCCTGCCGTGTTCCTGACCTTAGGGGGAAAGCTCTCAGTTTTTCCCCATTGAGAATGATATTCGCTGTAGGTTTTTCATAGATGGCTTTTATGATATTGAGGTATGTACCCTCTATCCCTATACTCTGAAGAGTTTTGCTCAAGAAAGGATGCTGTGCTTTGTCAAATGCTTTTTCTGCATCTATTGAGAGGATCATATGATTCTTGTTCTTTCTTTTGTTAATGTATTGTATCACATTGATGGATTTGCAGATGTTGAACAAACCTTGCAGCCCAGGGATAAATCCCACTTGGTCGTGGTGAATAATCCTTTTAATGTACTGTTGGATCCTATTGGCTAGTATTTTGGTGAGAATTTTTGCATCCATGTTCATCAGGGATATTGGTCTGTAATTCTCCTTTTTGATGGGGTCTTTGTTTTGGGATCAAGGTAATGCTGGCCTCATAAAATGAGTTTGGAAGTTTTCCTTCCATTTCTATTTTTTGGAACAGTTTCAGAAGAATAGGTATTAATTCTTGAAATGTTTGGTAGAATTCCCCTGGGAAGCCATCTGGCCCTGGGCTTTTGTTTGTTGGGAGATTTTTGATGACTGCTTCAATTTCCTTAGTGGTTATAGGTCTGTTCAGGTTTTCTATTTCTTCCTGGTTCAGTTTTAGTAGTTGATACATCTCTAGGAATGCATCCATCTCTTCCAGGTTATCTAATTTGCTGGCATAGAGTTGCTCATAATATGTTCTTATAATTGTTTGTATTTCTTTGGTGTTGGTTGTGATCTCTCCTCTTTCATTCATGATTTTGTTGATTTGGGTCATTTCTCTTTTCTTTTTGATAAGTCTGGCCAGGGTTTATCAATCTTGTTCATTCTTTCAAAGAACCAGCTCCTAGTTTCGTTGATCTGTTCTACTGTTCTTTTGGTTTCTGTTTCATTGATTTCTGCTCTGATCTTTATTATTTCTCTTCTCCTGCTGGGTTTAGGCTTTATTTCTTGTTTCTTGAGAAAGGCTTGTATTGCTATATACTTTCCTCTTAGGACTGCCTTTGCTGCATCCCAAAGATTTGGAACAGTTGTGTTTTCATTTTCATTGGTTTCCATGTATTTTTTAAATTCTTCTTTAATTTCCTGGTTGACCCATTCATTCTTCAGTAGGATGCTCTTTAGCCTCCATGTATTTGAGTTCTTTCCGACTTTCCTCTTGTGATTGAGTTCTAGTTTCAAAGCATTGTGGTCTGAAAATAGGCAGGGAATGATTCCAATCTTTTGGTACCGGTTGAGACCTGATTTATGACCTAGGATGTGATCGATTCTGGAGAATGTTCCATGGGCACTAGAGAAGAATGTGTATTCCATTGCTTTGGAATGGAATGTTCTGAATATGTCTGTGAAGTCCATTTGGTCCAGTGTGTCATTTAAAGTCTTTATTTCCTTGTTGATCTTTTGCTTAGACGATCTGTCCATTTCAGTGAGGGGGGTGTTAAAGTCCCCCACTATTATTGTATTGTTGTCGATGTGTTTCTTTCCTTTTGTTATTAATTGCCTTATATAATTGGCTGCTCCCATGTTAGGGGCATAGATATTTACAATTGTTAGATCTTCTTGTTGGATAGACCCTTTAAGTAGGATATAGTGTCCTTCCTCATCTCTTATTAGAGTCTTTGGTTTAAAATCTAATTTGTCTGATATAAGGATTGCCACCCCAGCTTTCTTTTGGTGTCCATTAGCGTGGTAAATGGTTTTCCACCCCCTGACTTTCAATCTGGGGGTGTCTTTGGTTCTAAAATGAGTCTCTTGCAGACAGCATATTGATGGGTCTTGTTTTTTAATCCAGTCTGATAGCCTGTGTCTTTTGATTGGGGCATTTAGCCCATTTACATTCAGGGTAACTATTGAAAGATAGGAATTTAGTGCCATTGTATTGCCTGTAAGGTGACTGTTACCATATATTGTCTGTGTTCCTTTCTGGTCTATGTTGCTTTTAGGCTCTCTCTTTGCTTAGAGGACCCCTTTCAATATTTCTTATAGGGCTGGTTTTGTGTTTGCAAATTTCTTTAGTTTTTGTTTGTCCTGGAAGCTTTTTATGTCTCCTTCAATTTTCAATGACAGCGTAGCTGGATAGAGTATTCTTGGCTGCATATTTTTCTCATTTAGTGCTCTGAATATATCCTGCCAGTCCTTTCTGGCCTGCCAGGTCTCTGTGGATAGGTCTGTTGCCAATCTAATGTTTCTACCATTGTAGGTTACATATCTCTTCTCCCGAGCTGCTCTCAGGATTTTCTCTTTGTCTATGAGACTTGTAAGTTTTACTATTAGATGTTGGGGTGTTGACCTATTTTTATTGATTTTGAGGGGGGTTCTCTGTGCCTCCTGGATTTTGATGCCTGTTTCCTTCCCCAAATTAGGGAAGTTCTCTGCTATAATTTGCTCCATTATACCTTCTGCCCCTCTCTCTCTTTCTTCTTCTTCTGGGATCCCGATTATTCTAATGTAGTTTCGTCTTATGGTATCGCTTATCTCTTGAATTCTGCCCTCGTGATCCAGTAGTTGTTTATCTCTCTTTTTCTCAGCTTCTTTATTTTCCATCATTTGGTCTTCTATATTACTGATTCTCTCTTCTGCCTCATTTATCCTAGCAGTTAGCGCCCCCATTTTTGATTGCACCTCATTAATAGCCTTTTTGATTTCTACTTCGTTAGATTTTAGCTCTTTTACTTCTCCAGAAAGAGTTTCTCTAATAACTTCCATATTTTTTTTCAAGCCCAGCTAGTATCTTTAAAGGGATGATTCTGAACTCTAGATCTGACATCGTACTAATGTCCGTATTGAGTAGGTCCCTGGCAGTCGGTACTACCTCTTGTTCTTTTTGTTGAGGTGATTTTTTCTGTCTTGTCATTTTGTGCAGAGGAGAATAGATTAATGAGAGAACAAAATGCTAGCAGAGTAACCACGTCCCCAGAAAATATACTCTAAACAAATCAGAAAAGACTTGAAGCAGTGGAAAAAGAAACGGAAAGAGAGAAAAAAGAAAAAGAAAAAAATGAAAAAGATAAAGATAAAAACAAACAAAAACAAACAAAACAACACAACAACAAAAAAAACCAGAATGTGATCAAATATGATCAGGCTGGTATATAGATCAGTGCCACACACTAGATTTGGGGTGTATTTTGGTCTTTTAGAAGAAAGTGCCTCCCAAAATTTTAAGGAAAGAAGAACTTATATATGTACAAAAATAAGGGTTGATATGATGAAGGGATGGAATATGACTGTAAAGATGGAAATTATAAAAAAATTTTATAAAAGGAATTGATAAGAAATTGTTTGAAAAAAGAAAGAAGAGGATTTAAAAAAAGAAAAAAGGAAAAGAAAAAAAAAGGGAGAGGATGTGATCAGGCAGGGGAATAGAAAACACCATATACTAGAGATTTAGGGTATATTTTAATCTGTTAGAAGAAACTATCTCAAAATTTTAAAGAGAGAACAACTTACATATATAAGCCAAAAATATGGGTAACTACTATGAAGGGATAGAATATGACTCTAAAAATGAAAAATAAAGATTTTTTTTTAAAAAAAGGGATTGATAAGATGTTGGTTGAAAAAGGGAAAAAGAAAAATTCAAAAAGAAATAAAAAGACAGAAAGACAGTTAAAAAAAATTAACTTTAAAAGACTAAAGAATCATGGAAAAAAAGCCATGAATTCTATGTGCAGTAGTCCCCTAGCGCTGGAGTTCTGCCGTTCTCATTGATTGGTAAACTTGGTCTTGACT
This sequence comes from Mirounga angustirostris, assembly GCF_029215605.1. Taxonomy (NCBI): domain Eukaryota; kingdom Metazoa; phylum Chordata; class Mammalia; order Carnivora; family Phocidae; genus Mirounga; species Mirounga angustirostris. The sequence goes on from NW_026991718.1 coordinate 88,514,210, forward strand.
GGCTGTTCTCGCTGATCTTCTGGGGAGGGGCCTGTTGCCGTGGTTTCCAAATGTCTCTGCTGGAGGCGGAATTGCCCCGCCCTTGCCCCCTCCTGGCTAAGTAATCTGCTCAGGTTTGCTCTCTGGGGCTTTTGTTCCCTGCGAGCTTTCCATACAGCTTTGGAGGCGGAGAGTGAAAATGGCGGCCTCCCAATCTCCGCCCCCCGAAGGAGCCGAGAACTCGGGGCCCCGCTCCTCAGTGAGCCCCCAGAGAAAAGCCGCCAGTCACTCCCGTCTCCCTGGTCTCCGGCCGCACTCCGTGCTCACGCGGCCTGTGACCGCGCGTTTCTATCTCTGGCACCCGACCCCGAGTGGAGTCTCCAAACCCAGCAGATCCCTGCGGTGCACTCCCGCGGGGCTCCTCCCGGGGGAGGAAGGTGAGTCTCCCCGGATCTGCCGCTTGTTGGGTCCCTGCTGGAGGAGCAGGGGCCCGACTGTGCCGCGGATCACGGTTTATGGCCACCCCGAGCTGAGAGCCCGCACCTGGGCTCCGCCTCTGCAGCCGGCTTCCCTGCTCCATTGCCTGGGAGCTCTGCCACACTCATGCACCCCTGGTCTTTCTGTGACCCCGAGGGTCCTGAGACCACACTGTCCCGGAGGTCCCCCCCCCCCCCCCCCCGCTTAGCCACCAGAGTGACGTCCCTCAGCGGAGCAGACTTTTAAAAGTTCCGATTTTGTGCTCCACGGCTCTATCACTTGCCAGAAGCGGCCGACGGAGGCCCCTCCCCCACCGTCTATCCTCCCGAATATCGCCTTGGATTCACTTCTCCAAACGTCCTACCTTCCAGAAAGTGGTCGCTTTTCTGATGAGAGAGTTGTTGCTCTTCTTTTCTTCGATCTCCTGTTGAGTTTGTAGGTGTTCAGAATGGTTGATCCCTATCCAGCTGAATTCCTGAGAGGACACGAAATCCAGGTCTCCTACTCCTCTGCCATCTTTCTCCGCCCCCACCCTTGTGATATTAATAAGCAGGAGACCCCACCATAGATCTAAAGCAAATAGAAGATGATTATTTGCCATCTCAGTGACGCAAGCCTGGGGGGGCCTGCTCCTCATGGTCCTTCATCCTAGGACCCAGATTCACTGGGTTCTGTTAACTGTCAACATGTGCTGTTCCCGGCCATCCTCTCAGTAGAGTCTATATACTCTAGGAGTGCAGGAATGTGTCTGTTTTCTTCGCCTTTTTTCCTTCAGACAGTGCCCAGCACATAGTAAGCATTCACTAAGTATTTGTTAAGTACATAAATCAATGAATGAAGGAAAGATGGGCCCCTGGTTAACATACCAACAAAATTTAATAGATTTTTTCTTTTTAAACTTTGCTTATTTTTTCAATTAACAATACATAATTATGGCTCAAAATTTAAAAGGTATAAAATTGTATACAGTGATGTTTTTCCCAGCTACCCAGTTCCCCTTCCTGGTAACAGCTTGTTTATATTCCCCAGAGGTATTTTATATTTACACAAGCATCCATGCATATATATATATAGACTAGTTTTTTTTTTTTTTGAGAGAGAGAGAGAAAGAGAAAGAGAGAGAGAGAACAAGAGAGCACACGCGTGTGTGTGTGTGTGAGGAGCAAAGGGAGAGAGAGAGAGAATCCCAAGCAGGCTCCACACCCAGCATGGAGCCCTACATGGCCCACCATCTCAGGATACAGAGATCATGACCTGAGTTGAAATTAAGAGTCAGTCACTTAACCAACTGAGCCACCCAGGTGCCCCTGTATAGATTAGTTTCTAATATATTTTCAATCATAATAAAATGCCTCATTCTTCACCTTATATATTCCATTATTTCTGAATTCACATTTCTGAGAATGTGTTTGGTGTCAGTTTGTTGAAGGGACACTAGGTGGCAGTATACAACCAGAAGATGGGGGTGGACTGGGGTGGGGGTAGGAGTGGGTTGTGTGTGTGTGGGGGGGGGTCTTTTCAAAAATCAAACAGCGGTTTCACATGGTGAACCTCTGCACAACAGGTTTCCTGAGTGCTCCTGACCATGTGTGTCTGTGTAGGTGTGTAGGTAAGTGCCTACCCAATTTTAATAAATGAGTGCTTGGTTGAGTTTTAAATCTATTACAAAATGGAGCTATAGAATCTGACATGGGACTTTAGTTTGTTGAGAAAAACACAATTTTAAAGCCACTTCCAATCCAGACTTCCTGACACACCTTCCAAGATCATGCATATGCCTAGTTCTCATCCCTCAGAACTGTTAGTTTGAAATGATTTAAACCCACGCAACACACGTAATCTCAGGTGTTAAAGTAACAATGGAAGCACCTTTACTTTCTCCATGCTTTAGATTTTCCCTTGCTTTAATATTTTCCCTTCCCTTGACTACCTCTCCCACATGTGGTCCTTTCACCAGGCCCATAGCCATCCCGTCTCTTCTCTCCTGGTGACGGTGCCTCCCTCATTTCTCCTACTCCCTTCTAATGAAGTTTGAGGAAAGATGAGGATCAAAGTGTATACGTTTCCTTTATTGAAACCCCTCCCCCATCACGATTGCATTCTATATACATTGTTGTATATACATTTTTCATTTACCAGTATACCCTGGATAATTCCTAATCAATATATAAAGAGAATAATTTTTTAAAGCTTTTAAAAAATTGTGCTATAACTTACATATGGTAAAGTGCAATCTTAAGTGTGGGGCTTGATTTTTTGCAGATGTTCACACCTGTATCACCACCAACTCCTCATGACATAGAACATGTCCCAGCTCCCAGCCTGCCTCACTTGCTCCCTCCCAGTCACAACCTCCTCCAAATTACCACAACTGTGACTTACAGGGAGAAGATCAACTCTTTTTAATGGTTGTGTGGTAATGTGATGTATGGATATGACTTCTTTAGCCATGAATTTCCAGAGGCTACAGGGACTATCCTTGAACACATGCCACTTTTTGTCTTTTCACCTTTACAGGCAAGCCCAAACTCACCTCACAGAAAACACATAAAACATAATTTTAAACAAGGCTTTTTTGAACTTGCTATGTCTTCCTTTCATTTCTGTCTTTATTCTACACAGATTCCTTTCCCTCCTTTGAATTCCTATTATTCTTCTTGTCTCACCAATCAGTACCCTGCATCCTCTTGCACTTCCCCTGCCTCCCCTTTTGTAAAAGATTTTATTAATGTATTTGAGATAGAGAGAGCGAGTGAGAGAGCAGGAGCAGGGGAGCAGAGGGAGAGGGAGAAGCATGCCCCCCGCTGAGCGGGAAGGTCGACATGGGGTTTGATCCCAGGACCCCAGGATCATGACCTGAGCAGAAGGCAGACACTTAACTGACTGAGCCACCCAGGCACCCCTTGCTCTTCCCTTTAAGGTGATTTTCAGTCTCTCCGACTAGAACAGACACACCCCTTGGGTCTTTGCATTCCTGTCCTTGGCCTAGTGCTGGCAAATCCAGATCAAATTCAGTGTCTGCTGGGTAAACACATTTGTATGCCAATATATTAGATCTTAGGATTGTTACAAATGTGTAACACCCTGAAGGATCAACCATCTGTCTGCTAAACAGATAAGCAACACAATTCTATATAATAGACTGTGTGGAGCAGACTAATTGCTTAATTTAATAGCTATAATTAGTCTTCTTACTAAGGCTCTTATTAAGACACTCTCCTACATAGCCAGTGTACTCATCAAAATTAGAAACTTAACACTAAGGCAGTACTACCATGGAATCCGCACAGACCAAGTTTCACTGATTGTACCAATAGCATCTTTTATAGCAAAAACAAAACAGAACCAAAAATTCTTTCCTTTACCTTCCTTCCTTTCTGGGCCAGGATATAATCCTGGATCATGTACTGAACTTAGTTGTCTCTGCCAGTCTTTTTCAATCTAGAATAGTCCCTCAGCCTTTCTTTATATTTCATAACCTTGTCATTTTTGAAGAGTATGTGCCAGTTACTTTGTAGAGTATCTCTCAATTTGGGTTTGTCTGATGTGTCTTCATGATTTAATCCAGGGTGTGTATTTGGGGCAGTAATACCACAGAAGTGATGTTGTGTTCTTGTTGGTGCATCATGCTAGGAGCCCATGATGGCTCATTATTGGTGATGTTAACTTTAATCACTTTGTTGAGATAGTATCTGCTGGGTTTCTTCACTTTGTTACATACACTCTTTAAAATAATTCCTCAGATAAATATTATTATTTTCATTCTACAGATGAGCAAACTGAGGTACAAGATGTAGATAACTTGCCTAAAGACATACTCATAAGCCAGGATCCCAACGCAGCCATTTTAGCTCCCAAGCAAACACTCTTAGCTGCCACGCTGGAGGGAGCTTGTTGGGGCTGGAAGACTTGATGTGCCTGGCCTGTGGAGAACCGTTGGAGGGCAGGGAATATGTGGATGAACAGAAAGGTGAAATGTAATGGGCTAAGCCTCTTTATCACTATGTCTGGCTTGGGGCTTGGTGTATTACTCTGTGGATAATTTTGTTAAGGATGGCTTGAGGTATGGCTTTGTGCTGACTTGGCCCTTCTTCTCTGGAATGTCAGGGCTGGAACTGGCTTGAGATTACACCACTCCAAATCTCCATTCTGAGGGTAAGTTCCTTGTAGTTGTTGAGAGGCCATGATGTGCCCCCCAATCTTGGTTTCTTGGCTACATCATGATTTGCATTGTAGAAGCATAGTGAAAAAGTTGTAATTGAGTCATGAACAAAAAGAGTTGAGCTATATTTTGGAATGCCATGTGAACAAGAGCTACAGACCTGTTTCACAGATAACACCCTGTCTGCTAGTGTCTGAGCTCACTGAGGGTTAGACACCCCCAGGTTCCCAGGCTTTGTCTGAGCAGATGTATACCTGATCCTTTGTTCTTCCCTCCAATTCTTTTGACGTGTTTTCCCCCAAGCCCTTGAAAAGCTCTTGGTCATCTGCTCCCTTGCTTCCCCAACTGCTGATCCCATTGTGTGCTCATAACATATACTTCACCATGCACTCCTTCTCCATACCTGGTGCAGCTCCAGTTTTCACTCAGTCAAGTTTCCTCTGCTTCACAGCAATATTTCCAGATTCTCAGTCTTAGTTTGGGTCCCCCAGAAGCAGAGTCTGGGGCAGGAGGGAACTGGGGTATTTATATATCAGCTCCTGTTAGTCTTTTATTAAGCTTTAATTTCCCTGCATATGTGGCCTGCTGTACATGCAGGCTCTGGAAGAACTCTCAGGCACAGAGATCACATAGGGCAGTTGGAGTTGACTATAGTTGATACTGGAAAGGTAGGGCCTGAGTGCTATTGGTGAGAGCACTGGCAACCTGGGTCATAAGCTCTTAGGATTTTAGAGCAGAAAGGGAGTTCAGAGACAACCTAGTCCACTTTCTCCCTCTCCCCCAATGGAGTAAGGGATAAGCATTGTATTTATAAAGAGGAAACTCAGACAGGAAAATTTCCTGAATTTTTTTGATTTCTCTGAACTTCACTGTTTTTTTAAAAATTTTATTTTTGAATTTGTTTTCATTTTTAAAAAATTTTAATTCTAATGTAGATAACACAGTATAGTGATTCAACAGTTCCATATATTACTCAGTGCTCATCAGGATAAACGTACTCTTAATCCCATTTACCTATTTCACCCATCCCTCCATCTACCTCCCCTTTGGTAACTATCTCTTTGTTCTTTATAGTTAAGAATCTGCTTTTTGGTTGGTTTCTCTCTTTTTTTCTTTTGTTCATTTGTTTTGTTTCTTAAAGTCCACATATGAATGAAATCATACACTATTTGTCTTTCTCTGCCTGGATTATTTCACTTAGCATTATACGCTCTAGATCCATCCATGTTGTTGCACATGGCAAGATTTCATTCTCTTTCATGGCCAAATAATATTTCATTATATATATATATACACACACTACATCTTCTTTATCCATTATTTATCGATGGATGTTTGGGCTGCTTTCATAATTTGGCTATTGTAAATAATGCTGCTATAAACATGAGGGTAGCTCTATTTTTAACATTTTGAGGAAACTTCATACTGTTTTCCACAGTGGCTGCACCAGTTTCCATTCCTGCCAACAGTGCATGAGGGTTCCGTTCTCTCCACATCCTCACCAACATCTGTTGTTTCCTGTGTTGTTGAGTTTAGTCATTCTGACAGGTGTGATGTGAGGTGATATCTCATTGTGGTTTTGATTTGTATTTCCCTCATGATGAGTGATGTTGAGCATCTTTTCATGTGTCTGTTGGCCATCTGTATGTCTTCTTTGGAGAAATCTCTGTTCATGTCTTCTGCCCATTTTTAAATTGGATTACTTGGGAGTTTTTTGTGTGTTGGGATGTATAAATTATTTATATATTTTGGATGCTAACCTTTTATTGAATATGTCATTTGCAAATATCTTCTCCCATTCAGTATGTTTTGTTTTAGTTTTGTTGGTTGTTTCCTTTGCTGTGCAAAAGCTTTTTATTTATTTTTATTTTATTTTATTTATTTTTTAAAAGATTTTATTTACTTATTTGATAGAGAGAGATGGCAAGAGCAGGAACACAAGCAGGGGGAGTGGGAGAGGGAGAAGCAGGCTTCCTGCTGAGTAGGGAGCCCAATGTGGGGCTTGATCCTAGGACCCCAGGATCATGACTCAAGCCGAAGGCAGATGCCCATGACTGAGCCACCCAGGCATCCTATTTTATTTATTTTTTAAAAAAGATTTTATTTATCCATTCAAGAGAGAAAGGGAGCGTGAGCTCAAGGGGGGAGGGACAGAGGGAGAGAACCTCAAGTTGATGTGGGGCTCGATCTCACAACTCTGAGATCATGACCTGAGCTAAAATCAAGAGTCAGATGCCCAACTAAGCCACCCAAGTGCCCCAAAGCTTTTTGTTTTGATATAGTCCCAATAGTTTATTTTTGCTTTTGTTTCCCTTGCCTCAGGTGACCTATCTAGAAAAAAAGTTGCTATGTCCAATGTCAGAGAAATACTGCTTTTTGAGCTTCACTCTTATCATATGTAAAGTGAAGATTAAAAATAATATCTGACCCTTGGGTAGCACAGAGTAAACCATAAATGTCAAGTGTTATTTTAGGAGAAAGAGACTTGTTGTACTAGTTAGCTGTTGCCGCAATAATGCTATGTAACAAACCATCCCAAAACTTAGTGCACACAGTAGAAGAATTTCTGAAGTGGTGTGTGATGAGGTCTGCTTTCCCAAGCAAAACAGCCAAAACTGGCAAAGATTTTAAAAGAAATTGTCATGTAAAGTCTGAAAATTCTAAGAGCATATAGCACATGGAAAAACACTTATTCGAGAAATTCTACTAATTCTTGGTAAGAACAGTGAGAGTCTGTGGCACTGAGCCATGGTCTGCCCCCTCTCCCTCCCTGAAGGTCTATTCTAGGTGCATACTATCAAGAAGATGGACTCTTCCCCTCAGCTCTCAGTCTTGGGCTACAGATTTACCCCAAAAGGGAAAGACTGCTGGCATCCCTCATGTCCCTCCAGCTTCATGTTTGCAGGAGCTCTATTTCAGACAAGAGTGGCCAAGAGGCCTGTGACTATCTTCCTCCACCTATGAGCACCCACACATAAGGCAGAAGTAGTACTCCAGGTATGACAGGCAAGAATACTGGGTCCTGATTGCCCTCACCCCAGCACATTCATAAGGTAGATATTCCATACCAGAAAAGGCAGGTCGAGAAAATATCTGAAAGCTGAGGGGCTATGTCCCTGCTTAGTGCCATGCTAGTAAAGCAAGGGCATTATTCTAAGAGAAGGGGACTACTGTTCCTTCCCCCAGAATCAAAGCAGTGGTGCAGAGGTTCTGTGAGGGAATGAGACAGGCCGTAAGAATAAGAAAGGGCTTTGTAGTTCTCCTCAAAGGGACTGACTTTACATGAGACAGAGCATGGAGAAGTTCAAGCCTAATCACATTGTCAGAAGCAATGGAGATTTTGGTGGTTAGCAATTAAGAGGAGACTGATGGCAACAAGGGAAATGGTGGGCCAGTTATACTTTCGACAGAACCAGGGAAATAGGTAGCTAGGAAGAGCCCTATTGGAGTCAGAGTAAGTCTCAAAGACTGATTCAAAGACTACTCCTTTAAAGGGGCCCCAAATTTAATTGGAACAGACTGTAGAGCAATTTATGACCCAGAATGTAGTCAAAAACAATAGAACAATCAACTAGCAATTAGTGGAGGTTAAATCTGGCTACAATATCAGTAGAGACACAGATCATCTAGAAACATAAAAAGAAACAGTCCTTTCCTCAGAGAAAGAGAAGTCAAAGCAAGTCCAGCTAGGACCAGTGTCATCCCTAGACAGGGGAGGGGTCAAAGTGGCTGTGAAAGTGCTGAAATTGTGCCTTCTGAGGAATGACATAACAGGTTGCATATAGGAGGGGAAATAGATATCAATGAAAAGACCTAGACAAGTCAGTAGACAAATAAGCAACTATAGCCTTGGAATAAGTGTTCAGAGTTGCTACATTATATTACCTAAAATGTACAGTTTTCAATAAAAAAGAATGAGACATGCAAAGAAACAGGAAAGTGTGACCTGTTCACAGGGGGAAAAAAAGTAGTAGTAGTAGAAATTATCCTTCAGGAAGCCAAGATGTTGGACTTATTAGACAAGTGCTTTAAACCGGCTATTCTTCAAAGAGCTAAATGAAAATATGTCTAAAGTCTTAGAGGACAGTATGAGAAAAATGCCTTGCCAAATAGAGAATGTCAATAAAGAAATAAAAATTATTTTAAAAGGACCACATAGAAATTCTAGAGTTGGAAAAGGACGATATCTGAAGTGAAAAATTACTAGAAGAGCTCAATAGCTCTTTGAACTAATGGAATCAAGAATCAGCACATTTGAAGGTAGATCAGTTGAGATTATCCAGTCTGAGGATCAGAAAGAAAAAAGAATAGACAAATGAGCAGAGTATAAGAGACCTGTGGGACACCATCAACCATACAAACATACACATAATGGAATTCCTAGAAAGAAAGGAAGTAGAAGGGCACAAAGAATATTTGAAGGAAAAATAATAAAAAACCTCCAAATTTTATGAAAAACATTAACCTGCATATTTCAGAAGTTAAACCATTTCAAGTAGAATCAGCCAAAGAGATCTACACCAAGACACATCACAAACTGCTGAAAGCCAAAAACAGAGAATCTTGAAAGCAGTGAGAGAGAAGTGATTCATCACCTAGAATGGATTCTCAATCAGAAACTACGGATGCCTGAAGGACACTGTCTTCCAAGTGTGAAAAGAAAAAAACCCACAAAATTTATATTCAACAAAAATATCCTTCAAAATGAAGGAGAAATTAAGACATTTCCAAATAAAACCCAAGGGAGTTTGTCACTGGTAGACCCACTATACAAGAAATGCTAAAGAGTCTTCCAGGTTGAATACAAGGACAATAGACAATAACTTGAATCCACATGAAAAAGCAAAGAATACTGAAAAGATAAATATATAGATAAACATAAAAGAGAGTATTCTGTATTTTTGTTTGTAAGCATTTTCCTTTCATATATGATTTAAAAGACCACTCTATAAAACAATCATTCTAAAATTGTGTTGATGAACTTGTAATGTATAAAGATGTAATTTGTTTGACAATGACAATAATAGGGCAAAAGAAGGAGCAGGGAACAGAACTACATGTAGCAAAGTTTTTGTGTACTATTGAAATTAATTAGTCTTAGTCAAAACTAGATTATTTTAAATTAATATGTTAATTGTAATCCCCAGGGACAACCACCAAGAAAGCACCCAAAAATATAATAAAATAAACAGAAAGGGAATTAAAATGATATATTAGAAATATTTAAATAGAGAAGGCAGTCATGGAGTAATGAAAAAAACAAAAAGGTGTAAGGATGTAGAAAACAAATAGCAAAATGGAAGACATAAATCCTACCTTATCAGTAATTACTAGGAGTTGTAAATGAACTAAACATTCCAATAAAAAGGCAAGGATTCCTCGAATGGGTTAAAAATGATCCAACTGCTCTATAAGCCAACCAGGAAGAGTTCCTTTATAAGCTGATTTATTAATACTCTCTCAAGTTGGGCAACATTATATAATTACATAATGAGAAGGAAAGGTCTTTCAGAACCACAGACACATAAACACACAGATAGCTTTAATTGTACAATTTTAGCTGTGGGCAAAAGACACAAGATATAAAAATTCATAGGTCTTCATATCAAACTGTTTTCCAGTGGTCTGATGTGTGCTCAGACAAATATACAAAAAAAATCAATAATGATAAGCTAAATTTTCTGTCATCTCTAACCCAACAGAATATTACTCTATAAATCCATTAACCCATTTATAGATCAACATGTGATCAGACCAAAAAACCATATTCACAATCACTGCTGTCACCACAGGGGAATCAGGTATCAGGTATAAGTAAGGCAGAAAAAAAAAAAAAAAACACAATAAAATCAAAGGGGAAGGGGGAAATTACTAGAGAAACAATAAGTCAGCAAAGTTAAAGTTCCATTTGTGCTTGGAATTCACCTTTGGAAGACAAAAAAAGTGGTGCCTCAGCTTAAACTGCCCATGTAGTATATTTCTTCAGCAAGGTAGTTTACTTCACTTTAGGTAAATCCATTGGGCATCTCAGTTAATAGCACCCCAAGTTGTTAAAGGATTTTTAAAGAAGGTAATATTATGACTTTCAAAGACATATAAATTGCTCACATGCCAAACACTATTTTTGGCTCATTAATTAATGAGGGAGACTGTAAGTAAAATCTTAAAACCAGTTTAAAGGCAAATTTTGAGTAGAATTATATAGTCAATTATGAAATGCTGAAATAAGTTTAAAAAGAGAGGTAAAAACTTAAAGCTTTAAAAAAAATCCACAATATCCCAGTGCATCCCCACACACAATTTATATTGTAAAATATTTCAAAGTGAACAAAAGGTGAAAAACTCCTGTAGAATCAGATACACAAAATGGGAGGATACCCAGTCATCTCTCAGTCCATTTCAAATCTTCAAAAAAGATCCAATGTGCCTGAGTGGTTCAGTTAATTAAGCATCTGCCTTTGGCTCAGGTCATGATCTCCAGATCCTGGGATTGAGCTCCACATTGGGCTTCCTTGTTCAGCAAGGAGTCTGCTTCTCTCTCTCTCTCCCTCTGCCCCTTCACACTGCTCATTTTATCTCTCTCAGATAAGTAAATAATATCTTAAAAAAAAAAAGATCCAATGTGTATGCTGTCTATAAGAGACACAGATTCAAAACCACAAATGAGTGGAAAGTAAAAGAATAGGAATAATATACCATGCAAACAGTGACCAAAGGAAAGCTGGAATGGCTACACTAACATCAGGAAAAATAGACTTAAAGACAAAGCTACAAAGTTAAACATCCTACTCTTGATTTTGACTCAGGTCATGATCTCAGGGTTGTGAGATCAAGCCCCACATTGGCTCCATGCCCAGCAGGAAGTCTGCTTGAGATTCTCCCTCTCTCTGTGCCCCTTCCCCTGTGGTACTCTCTCTTTTTACTAGAAACAAAGAAGACATTTTGTAATGATAACAGGTTCAGTCCACCAAGTAGTCCTAACAATTATAAATATATATGTACCTAACAACAAAATAAGTGAAGAAAAACTGAATATTTTAATTTAAAATACATGAAGAAAACTGAAATAATTGAAAGGAGAAACAGATAATTCAACAATAATAATTGGAGACTTTAATATTCTACTTTCAGTAATGAATAGAGACCATATATGCAGATGGTCAAAAAGGAAATAAAAAATTTGAAAGACATTACAAACCAAAGAGATCAGTTAGATAGTTATTTCACTGAACAGCACACAGAACATATTCTTCTCAGGCACAGGATAGACTATTGGTAGGCCATAAAGCAAGCCTCAGTGAATTTAAAAGACTTGAAATCATACAAAGTATATTATCTGACTTTGATGGAATGATATTAGAAATCAATAAATATGTGGAAATCAAACAACATACTCAAACAACTAATGAGTCAAAGAAGAACTCACAAGGGAAATTAGAAGTTGAGATGAATGAAAATGAAAACACAACATACCAAAACTTACATGATGCAGCTAAAGCAGTGCTTAGAGGGAAATTTATGGTTGTAAATGCTTATATTAAAAAATAAGTAAGATCTCAAATAAATACCTATCCATCTTAAGCTGGAGAAAGAAAAAAAATCAAATTCAAAGCAAGCAAGCGGGATAAAGTAATAAACATTAAATTAGAACTTAATGAAATAGAGATTAGAAAACAGAAAATCAAGAAAATAAAAAGTGATTTTTTGAAAGCCACAAAATTAATACACTTTTCACTAGACTAGCCAAGAAAAAAAGAACACTCACATTACTAAAATAAGAAATTAAAGGTGTTTATCATGAGATGGTTGGGTGGCTCAGTAGCTTGAGCATCCTACTCTTGATTTTGACTCAGGTCATGATCTCAGGGTTGTGAGATCAAGCCCCACATTGGCTCCATGCCCAGCAGGAAGTCTGCTTGAGATTCTCCCTCTTGCTGTGCCCCTTCCCCTGTGGTACTCTCTCTCTCTCTCTCCTCCATCACTGAAATAAATAAATAAATAGAAAAAAAGATGTTTATCATGACCAAATTTCAGAAATAAAAAGGGTTATAAGAATACTATGAAGAACTGTATGCAAACATATTAGGTATTCAATAAAATAGTCAAATTCCTAGAAAGACACAAATTACAAAAACTGACTTAAGAAGAAATAGAGAATCTGAATAGATTGTTACAAGTCAGAGATTGAATTAGTAATCAAAAGTTAAAAAACAACAGCAAAAAACCCACCCCCCCAAAAACAAAATTTCCTATAAAAAAAGCTCAGGTCTGGATGGCTTAAACCCAAAATTCATTTAAAAAAATAAAAGATCCTTTCTAATCTTACCCCAAAAATAGAATAGTAGGGAACATTCCACAGCTCATTCTATGAAGCATGTTTTACTCTGATAACAAAACCAAAGACAAGAAGAGAACACTACAGACCAATATTTCTTATGAATATAGATGCAAACCTCTCAACAAAATACTAGCAAGCCAAAACCACCAACACATTAAAAAAGATTATGTAGCATGACCAAGTGTAATTTATCCTAGAAATGCAAGATTAGTTGTATGAAAACCAAAGTAAAACATCATATTAATAAAATAAAGGACAAAAATCACATGATCATCTCAACAGATACAGAAGCATTTGACCAAATCCAACACACTTCATGATATAAACTAGGAACGAAGGGAACATTTCTTAAACTATTAAATGGTATCTATAAAATCCACAGCTGTGCTAGCATAAAGACAGACATGCAGACCAGGGGAATAGAACAAAGAGCCCAGAAACAAGCCTGTTCATATACATCAAATGATTTTCAACAAAGGTGCCAAGATCATTCAGTGGAGGAAAGGACAGTCTTTTCAACAAATATTATTAAGAAAACTGGATATCTATGTGCGAAAAAATGAAGTTGGACCCTTACTTTACAACATATACAAAATGTAATTTAAAGTAGATCAAAGATCTAAATGTAAGTCTAAAATAAAATTCTTATGGCTGAGATTAAGCTAAGTGAAATAAATCAAGCAGAGAAAGACAATTATCATATGGTTTCACTTACATGTGGAACATAAGGAATAACATGGAGGACATCAAGGGAAGGAAGAGAAAAATGAAGAGGGGGAAATCAGAGAGGGAGACGAACCGTGAGAGACTATGGACTCCAGGAAACAAACTGAGGGTTTCAGAGGGGAGGGGTTGGAGGGATTGGTTAGCCCAGTGATGGGTAGTAAGGAGGGCATGTATCGCAATGAGCACTGGGTGTTATACATAAATAATGAATCATGGAACACTACATCAAAAACTAATGAAGTACTATATGGTGACTAACGTAACATAATAAAAAAATAAAAATAAAGTTCTTAGAAGAAAACAGAAAAAAACTTCCTGACATTGGATATGATGGTGACTTCTTGGATATGATACCAAAAGTACAGACGAAAGAAAAGAAAGAAAAAAAGAAAAGAAAAGAAAAGACAAGAAAAGAAAAGAAAAAGAAAGAAAGAAAGAAAGAAAGAAAGAAAGAAAGAAAGAAAGAAAGAAAAAGAGAAAAGAAAAAGCAATAAAGTACTGACACATGCTATAACATGAATGAACCTTGAAGACATTATGCTAAGTGAAATAAGCCACACACAAAAGGATATTATTCCACTTCCTTTAATATGAAATACTTAGAGTACTCACATTCACAGAGACAAGAGTTAAACAGTGGTTATGAGGGACCAGAGGTAGGAAAGAATGGGAGTTAGAGATTAATGGGCACAGAGCTTCAGTGTGGGGAGATGAAAAAGTTCTGAAGCTGGATGGTGGTGATGGTTATAGAACAACATTAAGGTACTTAATGCCACAGAACAGTAAACTTAAAAATGGTTATATGAGGGATGCCTGGGTGGCTGAGTCTGCTAAGCATCTGCCTTCAGCTCAGGTCATGATCCCAGGGTCCTGGGATCGAGCCCCGCATCAAGCTCCCTGCTCAGTGGGGAGCCTGCTTCTCCCTCTCCCTCTGCTCCTCCCCCTGTTTGTGCTCTCTCCCTTTCTCTCTCAAATAAATAAAAAAAGTCTTAAAAAAATAAAAATGGTTAAATGATACATTATATGTTATGTGTATTTTATCATAATAAAAATATACAGTTGGGGCACCTGGGTGGCTCAGTTGGTTAAGCATCTGACTCTTGATTTTGGCTCAGGTCATGTTGTGAGATCGAGCTTGGATGTCAAGCTCCACAGTGGGCATGGAGCCTGGTTAAGATTTTCTCTCTCCTTCTCCCTTTACCCCTCCTCTTGCTCTCTCTCTCCCTCTCTCTCTCTCTAAAAACAAAACAAAACAAAACAACCAAGTTAACATCATATGTAATGGTGGAAAACTGAATGCTTTTGCCCTAATATTAATAACAAGACAAGAATGCCAACACTTACAGCTTCTATTCAACTTTACACTGGAGATTCTAGCAGGGGTAATTAGGGAAAAGAAATAGGAAACTTGGTTGGAAAACAATTTAAATCACCTCTATTTGCAAATGATGTGATTTTATATATAGAAAATCCTAAGGAATCCACTCATGCACAAAAAGCTATTAGAACTAATAAATGAATTCAGCAAGGTGGCAGGATATAAGATTTATATAGAAAAACCATTGTAGAGTTAAGATGGCAGAGGAGTAGGGGACCCTAAATTCATCTAGTCCCTCGAATTCAGCTAGTTATCAAATCATTCTGAACACCTGTGAAATCAACCAGAGATCTGAGAAAAGAAATGCTGCAATTCTAAAAATAGAAAAGTGACCACTTTTTGGAAGGTAAGAGGTGTGGAGACTTGAATCTGGGGCAATATATTGGAGGAAAGGGCAGCAGCAGAGGGAGCCAGCTTAAGGAGGCTACCACAAGGTATTAGAAGCAGCAGAGCACAAAATCGGAACTTTTAGAAGTCTGCTATGGTGGAGGACATCCCTGGCTTAAAGATGTGCTAGTGGAAAAGCAGGGCAGAATCCTAGGTGGGAGAGCATAGTCTCAGGATCCCCAGGGTCAGGAGAAGAATGGGGGTGCCTGAGTGCAGCAGAGTTCCCAGGCAATGGAGTGGGGAAGCCAGCTGAAAACAGCAAGTCTAGGCACTGGATTTCTGCTTGGTGTAGCCATAAACTGCAAACCACTGCCTGGTCATGTGACTGCTCTCCAAACAAGGGCCCAGCAAAAGGCAGAAGCACAGTGAGACCCCCTCTTTGCCCCAGGAGGAGCAGTGTGGGTTTGGGCCAGCTGGAGTCCATAAAATTTGGAGGCCTGAAACTCCATTGTGTGCCTGAGATAAAAACACTCAGTCACAGGCTAGGTGAACACAGAATTCTGATGGAAACCAGGGAGACAAGAGTGATTTACTGCTTTTCTGTGAGGGCTCACTAAAGAGTGGAGATCAAGAAATTCTAGCTCCAGAGCTAGAGAGTGGGGCATAGCCATATTCATCCCCCCATCAGTGCTGAAAAGCTTCAGGGAAAAAAACAATATCATATAGTGGAATCCAGAGCCACTTACACTGAGCCTGGTCCCATGGCAAGGGGGGTGCATTTCTATCAGGACAAGGACGCCTGAGAATCAGTACAACAAGCCCCTCCCCCAGAAGACCAGCAGGAACAACTGATGCATACCAAGTTTACTGATCATAGAGAACTGCAAAACTTCAGCTCTTGGGGAAAACAGTAAATAGGATTTGTAAGGTTTTTTTTTTTTTTTTTATTCTTTAGTCTTTCAGGTTTTTTTCCAGCTATTTTCTTATTTTTTTCAATTTCTTTTTTATTCTTTTAAAATTTTTATAAATACATTATATACATATATTTTATTTTTGCTTTACTTTCATTGTATTTTATTTTATTTCTCTATATACATAAGTTTTTTCCCCCTTTTTATTTAGGGATTTGTTTCTTTTAACAAGCAGACCAAAATACACCCAGGATTTAGTTATTTTGTTTTGTTTTGTTTCTTCTTTGATTTTCTTATTTTGTTTTGTTTCTGTTTTGTTTTGTTTTTTTTCCTGCTTTGTTGTTTTTTTTTTTTTTTCTCCTGTTGCTGTTGTTATTGTTGTCTTCTCTCTCTTTCTTTTATTCTTTTCTGGACATAATGACAAGACAGAGAAATTCACCCCAAGAGAAAAAACAGAGGTAGTAATCACTGCCAGGGATTTAATCAATATGGGTGTAAGTAAGAAGTTGGAACTACAATTTAAAACAATGATTTTTAAAAAAGATTTTATTTATTTATTTGACAGAGAGAGAGAGAGAGACAGTGAGAGAGGGAACACAAGCAGGGGGAGTTGGAAAGGGAGAAGCAGGCTTCCCGCCAAGCAGGGAACCCCATGCAGGGCTTGATCCCAGGACCCTGGGATCATGACCTGAGCCAAAGCAGCTGCTTAATGACTGAGCCACCCAGGCGCCCCTAAAACAATGATTATAAAGATACTAGCCAGGCTTGAAAAAAGCATAGAAGACACTAGAGAATCCATTACTGTAGAAATAAAAGAATTAAAATCTAATCAGGCTGGGAAATTAAAAATGTTATTACTGAGATGCATTCACAAATAGAGGTTCTAAGAACAAGGATAAATGAGACAGAAGAGAGAGTCAGTGAAATACAAGACAAAATAATGGAAAATAGGGAAACAGAAAAGAAGAAAGACAACTACTGTATAATGAAGGGAGACTTTGAGAATTCAGTCATTCCATAAAGTAAAATAATCAGATAATAGGGGTCTCAAAAGATGAAGAGAAAGAGGGGCAGAAGGTTTATTTGAACAAATTATAGCTGAGAACTTTCCTAATCTGGGGAAGGAAACAGGCATTCAAGTCCAGGAGGCACAGAGAAACACCCTCAAAGTCGATAAAAATAGATCAACACCTCAACATATAATAGTGAAGCTTGCAAATTTCAGAGATAAAGAGAAAATCCTGAAAGAAGCTCCAGACAAGAGGTCTTTAACCTACAAGGGTAGAGGCATAAGGTTGGCAGAAGACCTGTCCACAGACACCTGGCAGGTCAGAAAGGACTTGCATAAGGTATTCAATGTGCTAAATGGGATATTATGCAGCCAAGAATACTGTATCCAGCAAGGCTGTCATTCAAAATAGAAGGAGAGATAGAGTTTCCAGGACAAACAAAAACTAAAGGAATTTGTGAACACTAAACTTAAAGAAACACATTGATAGTATACAATAATGGTAGGGGACTTTAACACCCCACTCACAGCAATGGACAGATCATCTAAGGAGAAGATCAAAAGGAAACAAGGACTTTGAATGACACACTGAACCAGATGGACTTCACAGATATATTCAGAGCATTTCATCCTAAAGCAGCAGAATACACATTCTTCTCAAGTGCACATGGAACATTCTACAGAATAGATCACATACTGGGTCAAAATCAGCCCACATAAGTACAAAAAGATTGAGAATATTCCATGCATATTTTCAGACCACAATGCTTTAAAACTTGTAGTCAGCTACAAGAAAAAATTTGGAAGGACCACAAATACATGGAGGTTAAAGAGCATCCTACTAAAGAATGAATGGGTCAACCAGGAAATTAAAGAAGAATTTAAAAATACATAGAGGAGGCCCACAACCCAGGATGCTACAGTTTGTAGCAACACAGACAGAAATGGAGAGTGTGGCTTGGAGAGCTCACTGAAGAACAGACTGTGGTCTCTCTGCTCTGAGGCAGAGGGTTGGAAAAGGTCTCTTCTGCTCTGACTCATGGAAGAGACGCGGAAAGCCGCCAGGGAAAGCCGCCAGAGAACAAAGGCCCCCAAAACTGATTCCCGCTGAGCCCATCCCCCACCACAGGGGGGCAGGGCAACTCTGCCCAAACAGAGTTGCCTAAGTAACAGCGTGGCAGGCCCCTCCCCCAGAAGACAGGCTGGGAAAACAAGAGGCCAGCAACCCTAAGGTCCCAAGAAAACAGGTGCATCTTGCTTGGGTTCTGATCAATAATTTGGACTCTATACATTCCCTCAAACACCCATCAACAGAATGACTAGGAGGAGGAGCCCCCAAAACAGAAAAGGCTCAGAGATTATGACTTATGCTGCAGATTTACAAATGGATGCAGATATAACCAATATGTCAGAGGTGGAATTCAGGCTAGCAATTGTGAAGACAATGGCTAGAATGGGGAAATCAATTAATGGCAACATAGAGTCTCTAAGGGCAGAAATGAAAGGTGAATTGGCAGAACTTAAAAATGCTAACAGTAAGATCCAATCCAATCTAGATAATCTAACAGCTAGGGTAATTGAGGCAGAAGAACAAATAAGTGACCTGGAAGACAATATAATAGATAAAAAGGGAAAAGAGGAGGCCAGGGAAAACCAACTCAGAATCCATGAAATTAGAATCAGAGAAATAAGTGACACCATGAAGTGTTCCAATGTCAGAATAATTGGAATCCTGGAGGGAGTGGAGAGAGAGAGAGGACTAGAAGATGTATTTGAGCAAATCGTAGCTGAGAACTTCCCTAATCTGGGGAATGAAACAAACATTTGCATCCTAGAGGCAGAGAGGACCCCTCCCAAGATCAAGGAAAAAAGGCCAACAGTGGAAAAAAGACAGTCTTTTCAATAAATGGTGCTGGGAAAATTGGACAGCCACATGCAGAAGAATGAAACTCATCATTCACAAAGATAAACTCAAAGTGGATGAAAGACTTCAATGTGAGACAGGAATCCATCAAAATCCTAGAGGAGAACATAGGCAGTAACCTCTTTGACATCGCCCACAGCAACTTCTTTCAAGATACGTCTCCAAAAGCTAGTGAAACAAAAGCAAAAATGAACTTTTGGGACTTCATCAAGATAAAAACTTCTGCACAGCAAAGGAAACAGTCAAGAAAACAAAGAGGCAACCCACAGAATGGGAGAAGATATTTGCAAATGACACTAGAGATAAAGGGCTGGTATCCAAGATGTATAAAGATCTTCTCAAACTCAACACCCAAAAAACAAATAATCAAGTCAAAAAGTGGGCAGAAGATATGAAAAGACACTTCTCTGAAGAAGACATACAAATGGCTAACAGACACATGAAAAAATGTTCATCATCATTAGCCATCAGGGAAATTCAAATTTCCTTACACCAGTTAGAATGGCAAAAATGGACAAGGCAAGAAAGAACAAATGTTGGAGAGGTTGTGGAGAGAGGGGAACCCTCTTACACTGTTGGTGGGAATGCAAGTTGTTGGTACAGCCACTTCAGAAAACAGTGTGGAGGTTCCTCAAAAATTTAAAAATAGAGCTACCCTATGACCCAGCAATTGCACTACTGGGTATTTACCCCAAAGACACAGATGTACTGAAAAGAAGGGCCATATGCACCCCAGTGTTCATAGCAGCAATGTCTGCAATAGCCAACTGTGGAAAGAGCCGAGATGCCCTTCAACAGATGGATGGATAAAGAAGATGTGGTCTATATATACAATGGAATATTACTCAGCCATCAGAAAGGATGAATACCCAACTTTTACATCAACATGGATGGGACTGGAGGAGATTATGCTAAGTGAAATAAGTCAAGCAGAGAAAGTCAATTATCATATGGTTTCTCTTATTTGTGGAACATAAGGAATAACATGGATGACATTAGGAGAAGGAAGGGAAAAATGAGGGGGATGGGGAATTGGAGGGAGAGATGAACCATGAGAGACTATGGACTCTGAGAAACAAACAGGGTTTTAGAGGGGAGGGGGGAGGGGGGATTGGTTAGCCTGGTGATAGGTATTAAGGAGGGCACATAGTGCATGGAGCACTGGGTGTTATACGAAAACAATGGATCATGGATCACCACATCAAAAACTAATGATGTATTGTATGGTGACTAACATAACATAATAAAATTAAAAAAAAAAATACATGGAAGCAAATGAAAATGAAAACAGAACAGTTCAGAACCCACAGCAAAGGCGGTCCTAAGAGGGAAGTATATAGCAATACAGGCCTTTCTCAAGAAACAAGAAAGTCTCAAATACACAACATAACCTTACACCAGCAGGAAAAGAGAAATAATAAAGATTAGAGTGGAAATCAATGATATAGAAAAAACAACAACAACAGTAGAACAGATCAATGAAACTAGAAGCTGGTTCATTGAAAGAATTAATAAGATCAATAAAACCCTAGCCAGACTTATAAAAAAGAAAAGAGAAAGGACCCAAATTAATAAAATCACAAATGAAAGAGGAGAAATCACAACACTGAAGAAATACAAACAATTATAAGAGAATATTATGAGCAATTATATGCCAACAAATTACACAATCTGGAAGAAATGGATGCATTCCTAGAAACTTATAAACTACCACAACTGATGCAGGAAGAAATAGAAAACCTGAACAGACCCATAACCAGCAAGGAAATTGAAGCAGTAATCAAAAACCTCCCAAAAAACAAGAGTCCAGGGCCAGATGGCTCTCCAGGGGAATTCTACCAAACATTTAAAGAAGAATTAATACCTGTCCTTAGGTATTAATAGGTATTAATTCTTCTGAAGCTGTTTCAAAAAATAGAAATGGAAGGAAACTTTCCAAATTTGTTCTATGAGGCCAGCATTACCTTGGTCCCAAAACCAAAGACCCCACCAAAGAGCAGAAATACAGACCAATATCCCTGATGAACATGGATGCACTCACCAAGATACTAGCTATTAGGATACTACAGTATATTAAAATGATTATTCACCATGACCAAGTGGGATTTATTCTTGGGCTACAAGGGTGGTTCAATATGTGCAAATCAATTAGTATGATAAACTACACTAATAAAAGGACAAGATCCATATGATTCTCTCAATAGATGCTGAAAAAGCATTTGCAAAAAAAAGAAAAAAGAAAAAAGAAAAAGTATTTGACAAAATACAGCATCCCTTCTTGATAAAAACTCTCCACAGTGTAAGGAGAGAAGGAACATACCTCAATATCATAAAAGCCATATATGAAGAACCCACAGTGAATATCATTCTCAGGGGAAAAACTGAGAGCTTTCCCCCTAATGTCAGAAACTTGATGGGGGTGAGGGGGTGCTTGGGTGCCTCAGTCAGTTAAGCATCTACCTTCAGCTCAGGTCATGATCCCAAGGTCCTAGGATTGAGCCCCACATCAGACTCCCTACTCAGTGGGGAGCCTGCTTCTCCCTCTCCCTCTGCTGCTCCCTCTGCTTGTGCTTTCTTTTTCTCTCTGTCAAATAAATAAATAAAATCCTAAAAAAAAAAAAAAAAAGAAGCATGACAGGATGTCCACTCTCACCACTGTTATTCAATATAGTACTGGAAGTCATAGCTTCAGCAATCAGAGAACAAAAAGAAATAAAAGGCATCCAAATTGGCAAAGAAGAAGTCAAACTCTGAGAGGAAGTAAGATGGTGGAAGAGTAGGGGACCTTGTTTCATCTGGTCCCTTGAATTTAGCTAGGTAACTATCAAACCATTCTGAACACTCATGAATTCAGCCTGAGATGTAAGAAAAGAATATCTGGAACTTTACAAGTAGAAAAGTGACCACTTTTTCCAATGTAGGAGGAGTGAATCTGAGGGGAGGTATTGGAAGATAAAAGGAGGGGGGAGGGAGCCTCTATAAGCTGGCTATCAGAAAGTGATATAGTCCTGGAGGGCAAAACCAGAACCCTTAGAAATCTGTTCCAGTGAGGGACATCCCTGCCTGAAAGGATCTCAGAGGATGAAAGGGCAGAATTCTAGGTGGGTCAGTGTGGTCTCAGGATCCCAGGAGTCACAGAACTAACAGGGGTGCCTAAGTTGGTAAAGTTCCCAAGCAGTGGATCAGGGAAACTAGTATGGTCAGCAAGCCCAGGAGGGGGCTCTCAGCTTGGTTGGCCATAAACTGTGAGCTGGACTGATCGGTGACTGCTTTCTGCCTGGGCACCCTGCAACGGACTGGAAAGTGGGGACTGTCCTTCATTCCCTGGGAGGGGTGGAAATGGTGCACCCACAACCAGGCAACAGCTCTCAGGGTAGAGGCCTCATAAAAGACAGTGCCTGGTGACACTCAGCTATTCCCCGGGGAGGGGTGGATTGAGTACTCACACGATCCTCGAGTGTTCTCAGTGCCAGGCCCCACAAAGGGCAATAATGCAGGACTCTCAGACTCCCCCTCAGGAGGATCACTGTGGGCATGTACCACATGAGTCTTTGGAGTTTGGCACACACAAATGTGAAGACCGTTTGTCCCAGAGGGTTTACTGAGGAGGAAGGGCTGGGATATTTCGACTCTGGGGCTGGAGATTGGGCACAGCCATTTTTATTTTTATCCTCTAAAGAGGCGTGGAAAGCCTTCAGGGAAAAAAAGCCACACAGAGGACCAGCTTACACTGAGCCCAGCTCCTTGGCAAGGGGTGGTGCAACTCTGCCCAGGCAAAGACACCTGAGAAGCAGCACAACAGACCTCTCCCCTAGAAGGCCAACTGGAAAAACAGGTGAACAAGTTTTCAGATTCCACAAGAATGTAAAACTCCAGCGCTAAGGGAAAATAGTATATAGAACTTGAGGTTTTTTCTCATGATTCATTTATCTTTCAGTCCAAAATTTTCCATTTCTTTTTTCCCCCCTTTTCAACTAGTTTCTTATATTATCAACTCTTTGTTATTAAGTCGCTTTTCAACTCTCATTTTTTACATCTACATTTTATAGATGTAATCTTCATTTTTGGTCTCCTTTCACTCTATTCAATTGTATTTTTGTATATATATATGTTTTGCTTTCTCTGCAATTTTGGGATTTAGTGTCTTCAAACACACAAACCAAAACACCCTAAGGAACAACTGGATCACCCTGTTTTGTCCACCCTGTGAAGTTATATTCTCTCTCCCCCTCCTTTTTGTTTTGTTTTGTTTTTGTTTGCTTTTCCGTTTTGGTTTCTGAACTCTTTGGATCTGCTTGTGTGTATTGTGCTTGGGTTGTGGTTGACATTTTTTATTCTGCTCACTTGCTCATCCATTCTTCTCTGGGCAGAATGACTAGAAGGAGGAATTCACAATAAAAGAAAGAACCAGAGGAAATGTTCTCTGCCACAGATCTAATTGATATGGATATAAATAGATGACAGAAATGGAATTCAGGATAACAATTATAAATTTAATAGCTGTGCTGAAAAAAGCATAAAAGACACTGGAGAATCTCTTAGTGCAGAAATGAGATCTAATCAGGCCAAAATTAAAAATACTTTGAGATGCAGTCTAAATTGGATGCTGTAACAGCTAGGGTAAATGAGGCAGAAGAAAAGTAAGTGATCTAGAAGACAGGTTGATGGAAATGAAGGGAGTTGAGGAAAAGAGAGAAAAACAACTAATAGCCCCTGAGGAGAGGCTTCGAGAAATCTGTAATGCCATTAAACTTACCAACATCAAAATTATTTGGATGTCTGAGGGTGAAGAGACAGTGAGAGCACCAGAAGGTATATTTGAGCAAATCATAGCTGAGAATTTCCCTAATCTGGGGAAGGAAACAGACATTCATGCCCAAGAGATAGAGAGGACCATCTCCCAAAATCAATAAAAATAGATCAACACTCCGACTTATAATGGTGAAGCTTGCAAATTTCAGTCACACAGATAAAATCCTGAAAGTCGCTCAAGACAAGAAGTTCCTAACCTACAGAGACATCAGATTAACATCAGACCTATCAACAGAGATCTGACTGTTTCCTTTGCTGTGCAGAAGCTTTTTATCTTGATGAAGTCCCAAAAGTTCATTTTTGCTTTTGCTTCACTAGCCTTTGGAGATGTATCTTGAAAGAAGTTGCTGTGGCCGATGTCGAAGAGGTTACTGCCTATGTTCTCCTCTAGGATTTTGATGGATTCCTGTCTCACATTGAGGTCTTTCATCCACTTTGAGTTTATCTTTATGGTGTTAGAGAATGGTTGAGCTTCATTCTTCTGCATGTGGCTGTCCAATTTTTCCAGCACCATTTATTGAAGAGACTGTCTTTTCTCCATTGCATATTTTTTCCTGCTTTGTCAAAGATTATTTGACCATAAAGTTGAGGGTCCATATCTGGGCTCTCTATTCTATTCCATTGGTCTATATGTCTGTTTTTGTGCCAGTACCATGCTGTCTTTGTGATCACTGCTTTTTATTTATTTTATTTTATTTTATTTTTTGTGATCACTGCTTTTTAATATAGCTTGAGATCAGGCAGCGTGATGCCCCCAGCTTTGTTTTTCTTTTTCAACATTTCCTTGGCGATTCAGGGTCTTTTCTGATTCCAAACAAATTTTAGGATTGTTTGTTCCAGCACTTTGAAAAATGTCATTGGAATTTTGATCAGATGGCATTGAAGGTATAGATTGCTCTGGGTAGCATAGACATTTTAACAATGTGTATTCTTCCAATCCATGAGTATGGAATGTTTTTCCATCTTTTGGTGTCTTCTTCAATTTCTTTCATGAGTGTTCTGTAGTTCCTAGAGTATAGATCCTTTACCTCTTTGGTTAGGTTTATTCTGAGGTATCATGGTTTTTGATGCTATTGTAAATGGAAACATTTCTCTTATTTCTCTTTCTACAGCTGCATTGTTAGTGTATAAGAAAGCAACTGATTTCTGTGCATTGATTTTGTATCCTGCCACATTACTCAATTGCTGTATGAGTTCTAGTAATTTGGGGGTGGAGTTTTTGGGTTTTCCACATAAAATATCATGTCATCTGTGAAGAGAGTTTGACTTCTTCTTTGCCAATTTGAATACCTTTTATTTCTTTTTGTTGTCTGATTGCTGTTGCTAGGACTTCTAGTACTATGTTGAACAATAGTGGCGAGAGTGGGCATCCTTGACGTGTTCCTGATCTTAAGGGAAAGGTTTTCAGTTTTTCCCCATTGAGGATGATATTCACTGTGGGTTTTTCATAGATAGATTTTATGAACTTGAGGAATGTTCCCTCTATCCCTATACTCTGAAGAGTTTAATCAGGAAACGATGCTGTATTTTCTCAAATGTTTTTTCTGCATCGATTGAGAGGACCATATGGTTCTTCTCCCTCCTCTTATTAATGTGTTCTATCACATTGATTGATTTGAGAATGTTGAACCACCCTTGCATCCTGGGATAAATCCCACTTGATCATGGTGGATGATCCTTTTAATGTATTGTTGGATCCTATTAGCTAGGATTTTGTTGAGGATTTTGGAATCCATATTCATCAGGGATATTGGTCTGAAATTCTCTTTTTGAAGGGGTCTTTGCCTGGTTTGTGGATTAAGGTAATGCTGGCCTCATAGAATGAGTCTGGAAGCTTTCCTTCTGTTTCTATTTTTTGAAACAGCTTCAGTAGAATAGGTATTATTTCTTCTTTGAATGTTTGGTAGAATTCCCCAGGGAATCCATCAGGCCCTGGTCTCTTGTTTTTTGGGAAGATCACTGCTTCAATATCGTTACTGGTTATTGACCTCTTCAGGTTGTCAGTTTCTTCCTATTTCAGTCTTGGGAATTTATAGGTTTCCAGGAAGGCATCCATTTCTTCCAGGGGGCTCAATTTATTGGCATATAGTTGTTGATAATAGTTTCTAATAATTGTTTCTATTTCCTTGATGTTAGTCGTGATCTCTCCCCTTTCATTCATAATTTTACTCATTTGGGTCCTTTCTCTTTTCTTTTGGATAAGTCTGGCCAGTGGTTTATTGATCTTACTAATTCTTTCAAAGAACCAGCTTCTAGTTTTGTTAATCTGATCTGCTGTGTTTCTGGTTTCTAATTCATTGATCTCTGCTCTAATCTTAATTATTTCTCTTCTAATGTGTGGCTTAGGCATCGTTTGTTGCTTTTTCTCTAATTCTCTAAGGTGTAAAGTTAGTTGGTGAATTCGGGATTTTTCTATGTTTTTGAGTGAAGCTTGGATGGCTATGTATTTCCCACTTAGGACCATCTTTGTAGTATCCCATAGGTTTTGGACCAATGTGTTTTCATTCTCATTGGTTTCCATGAATTGTTTAAGTTCTTCTTTGATTTCCTGGTTGACCCAAACATTCTTGAGCAGAGTGGTCTTTAGCTTCCAAGTGTTTGAATTTCTTCCAATTTTTTTCTTCTGATTGAGTTCCTATTTTAAAGCATTATGGTCTGAGAATATGCAGGGAATAATCTCAATCTTTTGGTGTCGGTTGAGACCTGATTTGTGAACCAGTATGTGGTCTATTCTGGAGAAAGTTCCATGTGTGCTCGAGAAGAACGAGTATTCTGTTGTTTTAGGGTGGAATGTTCTGTACATATATATGAGGTTCAACCCACAGAATGAGAGAAGATATTTGCAAATGACACTACAAACAAAGTGCTGATTTCCAAGATCTATAAAGAACTTCCCAAAGTCAACACCCAAAAAGCAAATAATCAAGTCATAAAATGGGCAGAAGACATGAACAGACACTTCTCAAAAGAAGCCATACAAATGGCTAACAGACACATGAACAAATGTTCATCATCACTAGCCATCAGGGAAATTCAAATCAAAACCACACGGAGATACCACCTTATACTAGTTAGAATGGCAAAAATGGACAAGGCAAGAAACAACAAATGTTGGAGAGGTTGTGGAGAGAGGGGAACTCTCTTACACTGTTGGTGGGAATGCAAGTTGGTACAGCCACTTCAGAAAACAGTGTGGAGTTTCCTCAAAAATTTAAAAATAGAGCTGCCCTATGACCCAGCAATTGCACTACTGGGTATTTACCCCAAAGACACAGAAGGGCTGAAAAGAAGGGCCATACGCACCCCAATGTTCATAGCAGCAATGTCTGCAATAGCCAAACTGTGGAAAGAGCTGAGGTACCCTTCAACAGATGGATGGATAAAGAAGATGTGGTCCATATATACAATGGAATATTATTCAGCCATCAGAAAGGATGAATACCCAACTTTTACATCAACATGGATGGGACTGGAGGAGATTATGCTAAGTGAAATAAGTCAAGCAGAAAAAGTCAATTATCATATGGTTTCACTCATTTATGGAACATAAGGAATAGCATGGAGGACATTAGGAGAAGGAAGGGAAAAATGGAGAGGGGGAAATCGGAGGGAGAGATGAACCATGAGAGACTATGGACTCCAAGAAACAAACTGAGGGTTTTAGAGGGGAGGAGGGTGGGGAGATGTGTTAGCCCAGTGATGGGTATTAAGGAGGGCACATAGTGCATGGAGCACTGGGTGTTATATGAAAACAATGAATCATGGATCACTACATCAAAAACTAATGATGTATTGTATGGTGACTAACATAACATAATAAAATTAAATTAAATAAAAAACTAAACAAAACAGAAAAACAGACTTGGCAGGCCTGAAATGGCTGGCATGATATATTCAGGGTACTAAATGAGAAGAACATGCAGCCAAGAATACTTTATCCAGCAAGACTGTCATTCAGATTCGAAGGAGAGAAAAAGACCTTCCAGGACAGACAGAAACTGAGAGAATATGTGACCACCAAGCCAGCACTGCAAGAAATATTATGGGTGATCCTGTACGTGAAGAGAGAGCCCAAGAATAAAAAGACCAGAAAAAACAAACAATCTACAGAAACAGGGAATTACAGGCACCACAATGGCACTAAATTCATATCTTTCAATAGTTACTCTGAATGTAAATGGGCTAAATGCCCCAATCAAAAGACAAAGGGTTTCAGATTGGATAAAAAAGCAAGACCCATCCATATGCTGTCTACAAGAGACTCATTTTAGACCCACAGACACCTCCAGAATGAAAGTGAGGGGGTGGAGAACTATTTACTATGCTAGTGGACCTCAAAAGAAAGCTGGGGTAGCAATCCTCATATCAGACAAATTAGATTTTCAACCAAAGACTGTAGTAAGAGATGAAGAGGAACACTATATGATTCTTCAAGTGTCTATCCAACAAGAAGACCCAACAATTGTAAATATTTATGCCCCCAACATGGAAGCAGCCAATTATATAACCAATTAATAACCAAAGTAAAGAAACACATTAATAATAATACATTAATGGTAAGGGACTTAAGCATCCCACTCACAGCAATGGACAGATTATCTAAGCAGGAGATCAACAAAGAAACAAGGGCTTTTAATGACACTCTGGAACAGATGGACTTCACAGATACATACAGAACACTCCATCCTAAAACAACAGAATACTCATTCTTCTCGAAGTGGACATGGAACTTTCTCCAGAAGAGACCACATACTGGGTCACAAATCAGGTCTCAGCTGACAGCAAAACATTGGGATTATTCCCTGCATATTTTCAGACAACAATGCTTTGAAACTGGAACTCAATCACAGGAGGAAATTTGGAAGGAACTCAAATACTTGGAGGTTGAAGAACATCCTACTAAAGAATGAATGGGTCAAAAATGGAAATTAAAAAAGAATTTAAAAAATTCATGGAAACTAATGAGAATGAAAACACTTCTGTTCAAGGTTCTAAGAGGAAAGTACATTTGCAATACAAGCCTCTCTCAAAAAATTAGAAAAATCTCAAATACACAAGCCTACCTTACACCTAAAGGAACTGGAGGAAGAACAGCAAATAAAGCCTAAACCAAGCAGGAGAAGAGAAATAATAAAGATTAGAGCAACAATCAATGAAATAGGAACCAGAAGAACAGTAGAACAGATCAATGAAACTGGAAGCTGGTTTTTGAAAGAATCAATAAGATCAATAAACCTCTAGCCAGACTTATCAAAAAGAAAAGAGAAAGGACCCAAATTAATAAAATCATGGATGAAAGGGGAGAGATCATGACCAACACCAAGGAAATACAAACAATTTTAAGAACATATTATGAGCAACTATATGCCAACAAATTAGGTAATCTGGAAGAAATGGATGCATTCCTGGAAACTTACAAACTACCACAACTGAAACAGGAAGATATAGAAAATCTGAGCAGATTACCAGCAAGGATTTGAAGCAGTAATCAAAAACCTCCCCAAAACCAAGAGTCCAGGGCCAGATGGCTCCCTAGGGGAATTCTACCAAACACTTAAAGAGGAAATAATACCTATTCTGCTGAAGCTGTTCCAAAAAATAGAAATGGAAGGAAACCTTCCAAACTTGTTCTATGAGGCCAGCATTACCTTGATCCCCAAACCAGACAAAGACCCCACCAAAAAATAGAATTATAGTCCAATATCCTGGATGAACATGGATATCAAGATACTAGCCAATAGAATCCAGCAGTATATTAGAAGAATTATTCATCACGACCAAGTGGCATTTATTCCTGTGATGCAAATGTGGTTCAATATTCACAAATCAATGTGATAGATCACATTAATAAAAGAAAAGACAAGAACCATATGATCCTCTCAACTGATGCAGAAAAAGCATTTGACAAAATACAGCATTCCTTCTTGATTAAAACTCTTCAATGTGTAGGGACAGAGGGAACATACCTCAATATCATAAAAGCCATCTATGAAAAACACACAGCAAATATTATTCTCAATGGGTAAAAACTGAGAGCTTTTCCCTTAAGGTCAGGAAGACGACAGGGATACTCACTCTCACCACTATTGTTCAACATAGTGTTAGAAGTCCTAGCCTCAGCAATCAGAAAACAAAAAGAAATAAAAGGCATTCAAAATGGCAAAGAAGAAGTCAAACTCTCTTTGCACATGACATGATACTTTATGTGGAAAACCCAAAAGACTCCACCCCAAAATTGCTAGAACTCATAAAGCAATTCAGCAACATGGCAGGATATGAAATCAATGCACAGAAAATAAGTTGCATCTCTATACACTAACAATGCGACCGAAGAAAGAGAAGCTAAGGAATCAATTCCATTACAATTGCACCAAAAAAAGTAAGATAACTAGGAATAATCCTAACCAAAGATAAAGGATATGTACTCTAAGAATACAGAACACTTATGAAAGAAATTGAGGAAGACACAAAGAGATAGAAAAACATTCCATGCTCATGGATTGGAAGAATAAATATTGTTAAAATGTCTATGCTACCCAGAGCAATCTACACATTCAGTGCAATCCCTATCAAAATACCATCGACATTTTTCACAGAGCTGGAACAAATACTCTTAAAATTTATATGGAACCAGAAAAGTCCCCAAAGGACTAGCCAGAGGAATTTGAAAAAGAAAACCAAAGCTGGGGGCATCACTACGCCTGACTTCAAGCTGTATTACAAAGCTGTCATCATCAAGACAGTATGGTACTGGCACAGAAACATACACATAGATCAATGGAACAGAATAGAGAACCCAGAAATGGACCCTCAACTCTATGGTCAACTAATCTTCGACAAAGCAGGAAAGCATATCCAATGGAAAAATGACAGTCTCCTCAAGAAATGGTGTTGGGAAAATTGGACAGCCACATGTAGAAAAATATAACTGGACCATTCTCTTACATCATACACAAAGAAAAACTCAAAATGGATGAAAGATCTAAATGTGAGACAGGAATCCATCAAAATCCTAGGGGAGAACACTGGCAGCATCCTCTTTGACCTTGACCGCAGCAACTTCTCTCAAGACACTTCTCAAAAGGCAAGGGCAACAAAAGCAAAAATGAACAATTGGGACTTCATCAAGATAAAAAGCTTCTGCACAGCAGAGGAAACAGTCAACAAAACTAAAAGGCAATCTATGGAATGGCAGAAGATCCTTGCAAATGACATATCAGATAAGGAGCTAGTTAGTATCCAAGATCTATAAAGAACTTATCAAACTCAACACCCAAAAAACAAAAAATCCAATCAAGAAGTGGCCAGAAGACATGAACAGACATTTCTCCAAAGAAGACATACAATGGCTAACAGACATATGAAAAAATGCTCCATATCCCTTGGCATTAGGGAAATACACATCAAAACCACAAGGAGATACCACCTCACACCAGTCAGAATGGCTAAAATTAACAAGACAGGTAAGAAGAAATGTTGGCAAAGTTGTGAAGAAAGGGGAACCCTCTTACACTGCTGGTAGGAATGCAAGCTGGTGCAGCCACTCTGGAAAACAGTATGGAGGCTCCTCAATAAGTTAAAAATATAGCTACCCTAGGACGAAGCAATTGCACTACTAGGTATTTACTCCAAAGATACAAATGTAGTGATCTGAAGGGGCACCTACTCCCCAATGTTCGCAGCAATGTCCACAATAGTCAGACTGAGATGTGCATTGACAGATGAATGGATGAAGAAAATGTGATATATATAATTACTCAGCCATCAGAAAGGATGAATACTTACAATTTACATTGATGTGGATGGAACTGGAGGGTATTATCCTGAGTGAAATAAGTCAAACAGAGAAAGGCTACTATATGGTTTCACTCATATGTGGAATACAAGAAACAGCATAAAGGATCATGAGGAAGGGAGGGAAAACTGAACGGGAAGTCAGCAGAAAGGGGGAAAAACCATGGGAGACTCTTAACTCTAGGAAACAAACTGAGGGTTGCTGGAGGGGCTGTGGGTGGGGCAATGGGGTAACTGGGTGATAGGCATTAAGTAGGGCATGTGATGTGATGAACACTGGGTGTTATATGCAACTGATGAGTTATTGAACTCTACATCTGAAATTAATGATGTACTATATGTTGTTTAATTGAATTTAAATTAAAAAAAGAAAAACAAAACTTATGAGGTACCACTTCACTTCCAATAAAAAAGAAAAAGAAGTATTGATGAGGATGTGGAGAAAATAGAACCCTTGAACATTGCTGTTTGGAATGTAAAATGATGTAGCTGCCATGGAAAACAGAATGGTAGATCCTCTAAACTTTAAAAATGTATTTTCAAAATGATACAGCAATTCCACCTCTGGGTAGAAATCCCAAAGAATTGAAAACACATATTAAGAAAAATTACTTGGGAATGTTCACAGAAGCACTACTCACAATAGTCAAAAGGTGAATGTCCATCACTGATAAATGAATAAAGAAAATGTGACATATTACCCAGCCATAAAAAGGAATGAAGTACTGGTACATGACATGACATGGATAAACCTTGAACACATTATGCTAAGTGAAAGAAGACACAAAAGGCTACATATTATATAGGAAGTTTCTATTTTTATGGAATGTCCAGAATAGGCAAACCATGAAGACAAAAAGTGGATTAATGATTGCCAGAGGCTGGTGGGAGGGAGGGATGACTTTCTTTTTGGAGTAATGATAATGTTCTAAAATTAGATAACCGTAATGTTTGCAAGACTGTGAATATACTAGTAACCACTGAACTGTGCACTTTAATAGGGAGAATTGTATGGTTTGTGAATTATATATCAATAAAGCTTTTATAGACTAGCAAGTATCTTCTCCATTATAAGCACAGAGCAATAATGAAAATTAGGAAGTTAACACATTAATGCAATACTATTATATAATTCATAGATTTTTTTTATTATGTTATGTTAATCACCATACATTACATCATTAGTTTTTCATGTGGTGTTTCATGATTCATTGTAGGCGTATAACACCGCAAACAATTGGGACTTCATCAAGATAAAAAGTGCTCCATTCAGTACATGCCTTCTTTAATACCCATCAGAAGGCTAACCCATTCCCCCACCCCCCTCCCCTCTAGAACCCTCAGTTTCTTTCTCAGAGTCCATAGTCTCTCATGGTTTGTCTTCCCCTCCGATTCTCCCCTCCCTTCATCCCTTCCTGCTATCTGTTTCTTCTTTCTTTTTTTTTTATTTTAACATATAATGTATTATTTGTTTCAGAGGTACAGGTCTGTGATTCAACAGTCTTACACAATTCACAGTGCTTACCAGAGCACATACCCTCCCCAGTGTCTATCACCCAGGCACCCCATCTCTCCCACCCCTCACCACTCCAACAACCCTCAGTTTGTTTCCTGAGATTAAGAATTCCTCACATCAGTGAGGTCATATGATACATGTCTTTCTCTGTTTGACTTATTTCACTCAACATAATACCCTCCAGTTCCATCCACGTTGTTGCAAATGGCAAGATCTCATTCCTTTTGATGGCTGCATAATATTCCATTGTATATATATATACCACTTCTTCTTTATCCATTCATCTGTCGATGGACATCTTGGCTCTTTCCACAGTTTGGCTACTGTGGACATTGCTGCTATAAACATCGGGGTGCACGTACCCTTTCGGATCCCTACTTTTGTATCTTTGGGGTAAATACCCAGTAGTGTAATTGCTGGATCATATGGTAGCTCTATTTTCAACCTGTTGAGGAACCTCCATACTGTTTTCCAGAGTGGCTGCACCAGCTTGCATTCCCACCAACAGTGTAGGAGGGTTCCCCTTTCTCCGCATCCCCGCCAACATCTGTCGTTTCCTGACTTGTTAATTTTAGCCCTTCTGACTGGTGTGAGGTGGTATCTCATTGAGGTTTTGATTTGGATTTCCCTGATGCCGAGCGATATTGAGCACTTTTTCATGTGTCTGTTGGCCATTTGGATGTCTTCTTTGGAAAAATGTCTGTTCATGTCTTCTGCCCATTTCTTGATTGGATTCTTTGTTCTTTGGGTGTTGAGTTTGATGAGTTCTTTATAGATTTTGGATAATAGCCCTTTATCTGATATGTCATTTGCAAATATCTTCTCCCATTCTGTTGGTTGTCTTTTGGTTTTGTTGACTGTTTCCTTTGCTTTGCAAAAGCTTTTTATCTTGATGAAGTCCCAATAATTCATTTTTGCCCTTGCTTCCCTTGCCTTTGGCGATGTTTCTAGGAAGAAGTTGCTTTGGCTGAGGTCAAAGAGGTTGCTGCCTGTGTTCTCCTTTAGGATGTTGATGGACTCCTGTCTCACATTGAGGTCTTTCAACCATTTGGAGTCTATTTTTGTGTGTGGTGTAAGGAAATGGTCCAGTTTCATTCTTCTGAATGTGGCTATCCAATTTTCCCAACACCATTTGTTGAAGGGACTGTCTTTGTTCCATTGGACATTCTTTCCTGCTTTAGCGAAGATTAGTTGACCATAGAGTTGAGGGTCCATTTCTGGGCTCTCTATTCTGTTCCACTGATCTATGTGTCTGTTTTTGTGCCAGTACCATGCTGTCTTGATGATGACAGCTTTGTAATAGAGCTTGAAGTCCGGAATTGTGATGCCGCCGGCTTTGCTTTTCTTTTTCAACATTCCTCTGGCTATGCAGGGTCTTTTCTGGTTCCATACAAATTTTAGGATGATTTGTTCCATTTCTTTGAAAAAAGTGGATGGTATTTTGATGGGGGTTGCATTGAATGTGTAGATTGCTCTAGGTAGCATTGACATCTTCACAATATTTGTTCTTCCAATCCATGAGCATGGAACGTTTTTCCATTTCTTTGTGTCTTCCTCAATTTCTTTCATGAGTATTTTATAGTTTTCTGAGTCCAGATCCTTTGCCTCTTTGGTTAGATTTATTCCTAGGTATCTTATGGTTTTGGGTGCAATTGTAAATGGGATCGACTCCTTAATTTCTCTTTCTTCTGTCTTGTTGTTGGTGTATAGGAATGCCACTGACTTCTGTGCATTGATTTTATATCCTGCCACTTTACTGAATTCCTGTCTGAGTTCTAGCAGTTTTGGGGTGGAGTCTTTTGGGTTTTCCACATAAAGTATCATATCATCTGCAAAGAGTGAGAGTTTGACTTCTTCTTTGCCAATTTGGATGCCTTTAATTTCTTTCTGTTGTCTGATTGCTGTGGCTACGACTTCCAATACTATGTTGAATAGCAGTGGTGATAGTGGACATCCCTGCCGTGTTCCTGACCTTAGGGGGAAAGCTCTCAGTTTTCCCCATTGAGAATAATATTCGCTGTAGGTTTTTCATAGATGGCTTTTATGATATTGAGGTATGTACCCTCTATCCCTATACTCTGAAGAGTTTTGATCAAGAAAGGATGCTGTACTTTGTCAAAAGCTTTTTCTGCATCTATTGAGAGGATCATATGATTCTTGTTCTTTCTTTTGTTAATGTATTGTATCACATTGATTGATTTGCGGATGTTGAACCAACCTTGCATCCCAGGGATAAATCCCACTTGGTCATGGTGAATAATCCTTTTGATGTACTGTTAGATCCTATTGGCTAGTATTTTGGTGAGAATTTTTACATCCATGTTCATCAGGGATATTGGTCTGTAATTCTCCTTTTTGATGGGGTCTTTGTCTGGTTTTGGGATCAAGGTAATGCTGGCCTCATAAAATGAGTTTGGAAGTTTTCCTTCCGTTTCTATTTTTTGGAACAGTTTCAGAAGAATAGGTATTAATTCTTCTTGAAATGTTTGGTAGAATTCCCCTGGGAAGCCATCTGGCCCTGGGCTTTTGTTTGTTGGGAGATTTTTGATGACTGCTTCAATTTCCTTAGTGGTTATACGTCTGTTCAGGTTTTCTATTTCATCCTGGTTCAGTTTTGGTAGTGGATACATCTCTAGGAATGCATCCATCTCTTCCAGGTTATCTAATTTGCTGGCATAGAGTTGCTCATAATATGTTCTTATAATTGTTTGTATTTCTTTGGTGTTGGTTGTGATCTCTCCTCTTTCATTCATGATTTTGTTGATTTGGGTCATTTCTCTTCTCTTTTTGATAAGTCTGGCCAGGGGTTTATCAATCTTGTTAATTGTTTCAAAGAACCAGCTCCTAGATTCGTCGATCTCTTCTACTGTTCTTTTAGTTTCTATTTCATTGATTTCTGCTCTGATCTTTATGATTTCTCTTCTCCTGCTGGATTTAGGCTTTATTTGCTGTTCTTTCTCCAGCTCCTCTAGGTGGAGGGTTAGGTTGTGTACTTGAGACCTTTCTTGTTTCTTGAGAAAGGCTTGTATTGCTATATACTTTCCTCTTAGGACTGCCTTTGCTGCATCCCAACGATTTGGAACAGTTGTGTTTTCATTTTCATTGGTTTCCATGTATTTTTTAAATTCTTCTTTAATTTCCTGGTTGACCCATTCATTCTTCAGTAGGATGCTCTTTAGCCTCCATGTATTTGAGTTCTTTCCGACTTTCCTCTTGTGATTGAGTTCTAGTTTCAAAGCATTGTGGTCTGAAAATAGGTACGGAATGATCCCAATCTTTTGGTACCGGTTGAGACCTGATTTATGACCTAGGATGTGATCTACTCTGGAGAATGTTCCATGGGCACTAGAGAAGAATGTATATTCCGTTGCTTTGGGGTGGAATGTTCTGAATATGTCTGTGAAGTCCATTTGGTCCAGTGTGTCATTTAAAGTCTTTATTTCCTTGTTGATCTCTTGCTTAGACGATCTGTCCATTTCAGTGAGGGGGATGTTAAAGTCCCCCACTATTATTGTATTGTTGTCAGTGTGTTTCTTTGCTTTTGTCATTAATTGCCTTATATAATTAGCTGCTCCCATGTTAGGGGCATAGATATTTACAATTGTTAGATCTTCTTGTTGGATAGATCCTTTAAGTAGGATATAGTGTCCTTCCTCATCTCTTATTAGAGTCTTTGGTTTAAAATCTAATTTGTTTGATATAAGGATTGCCACCTCAGCTTTCTTTTGGTGTCCATTAGCATGGTAAATGGTTTTCCACCCCCTCACTTTCAATCTGGGGGTGTCTTTGGTTCTAAAATGAGTCTCTTGCAGACAGCATATCGATGGGTCTTGTTTTTTAATCCAGTCTGATAACCTGTGTCTTTTGATTGGGGCATTTAGCCCATTTACATTCAGGGTAACTATTGAAAGATAGGAATTTAGTGCCATTGTATTGCCTGTAAGGTGACTGTTACCATATATTGTCTGTGTTCCTTTCTGGTCTATGTTGCTTTTAGGCTCTCTCTTTGCTTAGAGGACCCCTTTCAAGATTTCCTGTAGGGCTGGTTTTGTGTTTGCAAATTCCTTTAGTTTTTGTTTGTCCTGGAAGCTTTTTATGTCTCCTTCAATTTTCAATGACAGCCTAGCTGGATAGAGTATTCTTGGCTGCATATTTTTCTCATTTAGTGCTCTGAATATATCCTGCCAGTCCTTTCTGGCCTGCCAGGTCTCTGTGGATAGGTCTGTTGCCAATCTAATATTTCTACCATTGTAGGTTACATATCTCTTCTCCCGAGCTGCTTTCAGGATTTTCTCTTTGTCTATGAGACTCGCAAGTTTTACTATTAGATGTCGGGGTGTTGACCTATTTTTATTGATTTTGAGACGGGTTCTCTGTGCTTCCTGGATTTTCATGCCTGTTTCTTTCCCCAAATTAGGGAAGTTCTCTACTATAATTTGCTCCATTATACCTTCTGCCCCTCTCTCTCTTTCTTCTTCTTCTGGGATCCCAATTATTCTAATGTAGTTTCATCTTATGGTATCGCTTATCTCTCAAATTCTGCCCTCGTGATCCAGTAGTTGTTTATCTCTCTTTTTCTCAGCTTCTTTATTTTCCATCATTTCATCTTCTATATTACTGATTCTCTCTTCTGCCTCATTTATTCTAGCACTTAGCGCCCCCATTTTTGATTGCACCTCATTAATAGCCTTTTTGATTTCTACTTGGTTGGATTTTAGCTCTTTTACTTCTCCAGAAAGGGTTTCTCTAATAACTTCCATATTTTTTTCAAGCCCAGCTAGTATCTTTAAAGGGATGATTCTGAACTCTAGATCTGACATCGTACTAATGTCCGTATTGAGTAGGTCCCTGGCAGTCGGTACTACCTCTTGTTCTTTTTGTTGAGGTGATTTTTCCTGTCTTGTCATTTTGTGCAGAGGAGAATAGATTAATGAGAGAACAAAATGCTAGCAGAGTAACCACGTCCCCAGAAAATATACTCTAAACAAATCAGAAAAGACCTGAAGCAGTGGGACAAGAAAGGGAAAGAGAGAAAAAAGAAAAAGAAACAAAAGAAAAAGATAAAGATGAAGATAAAAACAAAAACAAAACAACAACAACAAAAAAACCAGAATGTGATCAAATATGATCAGGCTGGTATATAGATCAGTGCCACACACTAGATTTGGGGTGTATTTTGGTCTTTTAGAAGAAAGTGCCTCCCAAAATTTTAAAGAAAGAAAAACTTATATATGTACAAAAATAAGGGTTGATATGATGAAAGGATGGAACATGACTGTAAAAATGGAAATTATAAAAAATTTTATAAAAGGAACTGATAAGTTGTTTGAAAAAAGAAAGAAGAGGATTTAAAAAAAGAAGAAAGAAAAAGAAAAAAAAAGGGAGAGGATGTGATCAGGTAGGGGAATAGAAAACACCATATACTAGAGATTTAGGGTATATTTTAATCTGTTAGAAGAAACTATCTCAAAATTTTAAAGACAGAAGAACTTATATATATAAGCCAAAAATATGGGTAACTACTATGAAGGGATAGAATATGACTCTAAAAATGAAAAATAAAAATGTTTTTTTTTAAAAAAGGGATTGATAAGATGTTGGTTGAAAAAGGGAAAAAGAAAAGTTCAAAAAGAAATAAAAAGACAAAAAGACAGTTAAAAAAATTAACTTTAAAAGACTAAAGAATCATGGTAAAAAAGCTGTGAATTCTATATGCAGTAGTCCCCTAGCGCTGGAGTTCTGCCGTTCTCATTGATCAGTAAACTTGGTCTTGGCTGGCTGTTCTTGCTGATCTTCTGGGGAGGGGCCTGTTGCCGTGGTTTCCAAATGTCTCTGCCGGAGGCGGAATTGCCCCACGCTTGCCCGGTCCGGGCTAAGTAATCTGCTCGGGTTTGCTCTCCGGGGCTTTTGTTCCCTGCGAGCTTTCCGTACAGCTTTGGAGGCGGAGAGTGAAAATGGCGGCCTCCCAATCTCTGCCCTGGAGGACCTGAGAACTCAGGGTCCCGCTCCTCAGTGAGCCCCCAGAGAAAAGCCGTCAGTCACTCCCGTCTCCCAGGTCTCCGGCCGCACTGCGTGCCCACCCGGCCCGCGACTGCGCGCCTCTATCTCTGGCACCCAACCCTGGGTGGAGTCTCCAAACCCAGCAGATCCCTGCGGTGCACTCCCGTGCGGCTCCTCCCTGGGGAGAAGGTGAGTCTCCCCGGATCTGCCGCTTGTTGGGTCCCTGCTGGAGGAGCAGGGGCCCGACTGTGCCGCGGATCACGGTTTATGGCAACCCCGAGCTGAAAGCCCGCGCCTGGGCTCCGCCTCTGCAGCCAGCTTCCCTGCTCTGATACCTGGGAACTCTGCCACACTTAGGCACCCCTGGTCTTTCTGTGACCCCGAGGGTCCTGAGACCACACTGTCCCGGAGGGTTCCACCCCCCGCTTAGCCACCAGAGTGACGTCCCTTGGCGGAGCAGACTTTTAAAAGTTCCAATTTTGTGCTCCGTGGTTCTATCACTTGCCAGAAGCATCCGACGGAGGCCCCTCCCCCGCCGTCTATCCTCCCAAATATCGCCTCGGATTCACTTCTCCGCACGTCCTACCTTCCAGAAAGTGGTCGCTTTTCTGATGAGAGAGTTGTTGCTCTTCTTTTCTTCAATCTCCTGTTGAGTTTGTAGGTGTTCAGAATGGTTTGATCTCTATCCAGCTGAATTCCTGAGCGGAGACGAAATCCAGGTCTCCTGCTCCTCCGCCATCTTGCTCCACCCCCCCTGCTCTGATCTTTATTATTTCTCTTCTCCTGTTGAATTTAGACTTTATTTGCTGTTCTTTCTCCAGCTCCTTTAGGTGGAGGGTTAGGTTGTGTATTTGAGACCTTTCTTGTTTCTTGAGAAAGGCTTGCATTGCTATATAGTTTCCTCTTAGGACTGCCTTTGCTGTATCCCAAAGATTTTTGAACAGCTGTGTTTTCATTTTCATTTCTTTCCATGAATTTTTTAAATTCTTCTTTAATTTCCTGGTTGACCCATTCATTCTTTAGTAGGATGCTCTTTAGCCTCTATGTATTTGAGTTCTTTCCAACTTTCCTCTTGTGATTGAGTTCTAGTTTCAAAGCATTGTGGTCTGAAAATAGGCAGGGAATGATCCCAATCTTTTGGTACCGGTTGAGACCTGATTTATGACCTAGGATGTGATCGATTCTGGAGAATGTTCCATGGGCACTAGAGAAGAATGTGTATTCCATTGCTTTGGGATGGAATGTTCTGAATATGTCTGTGAAGTCTATTTGGTCCAGTGTGTCATTTAAAGTCCTTATTTCCTTGTTGATCTTTTGCTTAGATGATCTGTCTGTTTCAGTGAGGGAGGTGTTAAAGTCCCCCACTATTATTGTATTGTTGTCAGTGTGTTTCTTTGCTTTTGTTATTAATTGGCTTATATAATTGGCTGCTCCCATGTTAGGGGCATAGATATTTACAATTGTTAGATCTTCTTGTTGGATAGATCCTTTAAGTAGGATATAGTGTCCTTCCTCATCTCTTATTAGAGTCTTTGGTTTAAAATCTAATTTGTTTGATATAAGGATTGCCACCTCAGCTTTCTTTTGGTGTCCATTAGCGTGGTAAATGGTTTTCCACCCCCTTACTTTCAATCTGGAGGTGTCTTTGGGTCTAAAATGAGTCTCTTGCAGACAGCATATCGATGGGTCTTCTTTTTTCGTCCAGTCTGATAGCCTGTGTCTTTTGATTGGTGCATTTAGCCCATTTACATTCAGGGTAACTATTGAAAGATATGAATTTATTATATTACAATTATATATACAATTTTTACAATATATAATTATACAATATACAATTATACAATATATAATTATACAATAATTATATATACAATTATTGCCTGTAACGTGACTGTTACTGTATATTGTCTGTGTTCATTTCTGGTCTATGTTACTTTTAGGCTCTCTCTTTGCTTAGAGGACCCCTTTCAAGATTTCCTGTAGGGCTGGTTTTGTGTTTGCAAATTCCTTTAGTTTTTGTTTGTCCTGAAAGCTTTTTATGTCTCCTTCTATTTTCAATGACAGCCTAGCTGGATATAGTATTCTTGGCTGCATATTTTTCTTATTTAGTGCTCTGAATATATCCTGCCAGTCCTTTCTGGCCTGCCAGGTCTCTGTGGATAGGTCTGTTGCCAATCCAATGTTTCTACCATTGTAGGTTACATATCTCTCCTCCCAAGCTGCTTTCAGGATTTTCTCTTTGTCTCTGAGACTTGTAAGTTTTACTATTTGAATATAGTTTTTTTTTTTTTGGTTTTGAGGGGGGTTCTCTGTGCCTCTTGGATTTTGATGCCTGTTTCCTTCCCCAAATTAGGGAAGTTCTCTGCTATAATTTGCTCCAATATACCTTCTGCCCCCCTCTCTCTTTCTTCTTCTTCTGGGATCCCAATTATTCTAATGTTGTTTCATCTTATGTTATCACTTATCTCTCAAATTCTGCCCTTGTGATCCAGTAGTTGTTTTCTGTCTTTTTGTCAGCTTGTTTATTCTCCATCATTTGGTCTTCTATATCATTAATTCTCTCTTCTGCCTCATTTATCCTAGCAGTTAGCGCCCCCATTTTTTATTGCACCTTATTAATAGCCTTTTTGATTTTGACTTGGTTAGATTTTAGTTCTTTTATTTCTTCAGAAAGGGGTTCTCTAATATCTTCCATGCTTTTTTCAAGCCCAGCTATTATCTTTAAAATCATCATTCTGAACTCTAGCTCCGACATCTTACTAATGTCTGTATTGATTAGGTGCCTGGCAGTTGGTACTGCCTCTTGTTCTTTTTTTGGAAATGATTTTTTCCATCTTGTCATTTTGTCTATAGGAGAATAGATGAATGAGAGAACAAAATGCTAACAGGGTAACAATGAACCCAGAAAAATATGCACTAAAGAAATCAGAAGAGACCTGAAACTGTGGAAAAAGAAAGGGAAAGAAAAAAAAAGAGAAAAAAAGAAAAGAAAAAGTTAAAAGAAAGAAACAAACAAACAAACAATAATAACAACAAAAAACAGAATATGATAAAATGTGATCAGGCTGGTGTATAGATCAGTGCCACACTC
Organism: Mirounga angustirostris; assembly: GCF_029215605.1. Taxonomy (NCBI): domain Eukaryota; kingdom Metazoa; phylum Chordata; class Mammalia; order Carnivora; family Phocidae; genus Mirounga; species Mirounga angustirostris. The sequence goes on from NW_026991718.1 coordinate 88,556,654, forward strand.
TAGATTTTGAGCAAAATTTGGTCTGTTAGAAGAAAGTGCCTCCCAAAATTTTAAAGAAAGAAAAACTTATATATGTATAAAAATAAGGGTAAATACAATGAAGGGATGGAATATGATTGTAAAGATGAAAATTATAAAAGATTTTATAAAAGGAATTGATAAGATAAGAAGTTGGTTGAAAAAAGAAAGAAGGGGGCTCCTGGGTGGCTCAGTTGTTAAGTGGCTGCCTTCGGCTCCGGTTATGATCCCAGGGTCCTGGGATCGAGCCCCGCATTAGGTTTCCTTCTTGGCGGGAAGCCTGTTTCTCCTTCTCCGACTCCCCCTGCTTGTGTTCCCTCTCTCACTGTGTCTCTTTCTGTCAAATAAATAAAATCTTAAAAAAAAAAATAAAAAAAATAAAAGAAAGAAGAGGATTAAAAAAAAGGGGGGGGGAGAGAATGTGATCAGGCAGGAGACTAGAACAAAGCCATACACTAGAGATTGAGGTTATATTTTGGTCTGTTAGAAGAAACTGTATCCCAAAATTTTAGAGAACAACTTATATATATACCAAAAATATGGTTAACTACTATGAAGAGATAGAATATAACTCTAAAAATGTAAACTAGAAAAGATTTTTAAAAAAGGGATTGATAAGAGTTGGTTGAAACAGGGAAAAAGAAAAATTAAAAAAAAAGGCAGTTAAAAAAAATTAACTTTGAAAGACTAAAGAATCAGGGGCAAAAATACCATGGATTCTATGTTCAGTATTCCCCTAGCACTGGAGTTCTGCCCTTCTCATTGATCGGTAAACTTGGTCTTGGCTGACTGTTCTCACTGATCTTCTGGGGAGGGGCCTGTTGCTGTGGTTCCCAAATGTCTCTGCCGGAGGCGGAATTGCCCTGTCCTTGCCTGGTTTGGGCTAAGTAATCACTTGGGTTTGCTCTCGGGAGTTTTTGTTCCCTGCGAGCTTTCTGTCCAGCTTTGGAGGATGAGAGTGAAAATGGCGGCCTCCCAATCTCCGCCCTGGAGGAGCTGAGAACTCGGGGCCCCAGTCCTCAGTGAGCCCCCAGAGAAAAGCAGTCAATCACTCCCGTCTCCCCGGTCTCGGGCCGCACTCTGTGCTCACCCAGCCTGTGACTGAGCGTTTCTATCTCTGGCACCCGACCCTGTGTGGAGTCTCCAAACCCAGCAGATCCCTGCGGTGCACTCCCGCGCCACTCCTCCCGGGGGAGAAGGTGAGTCTCCCTGGATCTGCCGCTTGTTGGGTCCCTGCTGGACGAGCAGTGGCCTGACTGTGCTGCGGATCATGGTTTATGGCAACCCGGAGCTGAGAGCCCACTCCTCAGCTCCATCTGTGCAGCTGGCTTCCCAGCTCTGATACCTGGGAGCTCTGCTGCACTCAGGCACCCCTGGTCTTTCTGTGACCCTGAGGGTCCTGAGACCACACTGTCCCACGAGGGTTTCACCCCCCGCTTAGCCACTGGAACGACGTTCCTCAACGGAGCTGACTTCTAAAAGTTCTGATTTTGTGCTCCGTGGCTCTATCACTTGCCAGAAGCGGCGGACGGAGGCCCCCTCCCCCACTGTCTATCCTCCCGAATATCGCCTCGGATTCACTTCTCCACATGTCCTACCTTCCAGAAAGTGGTTGCTTTTCTGTTCAGAGAGTTGTTGCTATTCTTTTCTTCGATCTCCTAGAACTCCTTGAGTTCGTAGGTGTTCAGAATGGTTTGATTCCTATCCAGCTGAATTCCTGGGACCAGATGAAATCCAGGTCTCCTACTCCTCCACCATCTTGCTCCTCCCCCATATAATTCATGTATCTTAATTTGAATTTGCCATTTGTTCCATTAATGCCCCTTATAGCAAGAGAAAGTTTTGACCATGTGTTGCAATCAGTTGTAATATCTCATTCCTTCAATCTGGAACAATTTCTCCGTTCCCCCCTCCCATACCTTTACCATTTTTTATAAAGATTTCATTCATTTATTTGTCAGAGAGAGAGAGAGCACAAGCAGGAGTAGTGGCAGGCAGAGGGAGAAGCAGGCTCCCTGCTGATCAAGGAGCCCAATGTAGGACTCAATCCCAGGACCCTGGGATCATTACCTGAGCCAAAGGCAGATGCTTAACCCACTGAGCCACCTAGGCATCCCCTGAACATTTTTTTAAAAAAATAATTTATTTATTTGACAGAGAGAGAGAGAGAGGGAACACAAGCAGGGGGAGTGAGAGTGGGAGAAGCAGACTCCATGCTGAGCAGGGAGCCAGACACAGGGCTTGATCCTAGTACACTGGGATCATGACCTGAGCTGAAGGCAGACACTTAAGGACTGAGCCACCCAAGTGCCCCACCCCTGACCATTTTTAAGAGTAAATTATTTTGGGTGGGAATGCAAGCTGGTGCAGCCACTCTGGAAACAGTATGGAGGTTCCTCAAAAAGTTGAAGATAGAGGTATTCTATGACCCAGAAATTGCACTACTGGGTATTTACCTCAAAGATACAAATGTAGTGATATGAAGGGTCACCTGCACCCCAATGTTTATAGCAGCAATGTCTACAATAGCCACACTATGGAAATAGCCCAGATTTCCATCCACAGATGAATGGATAAAGAAGATGTGGTGTATATATACAATGGAAATTTATGTAGCCATCAAAAAAATGAAATTTTGCCATTTGCAACAACATGGATGGAACTGGAGGGTATTATGCTAAAAGAAATAAGTCAATCAGAGAAAGACAATTATCATATGATCTCACTGATATGTGGAATTTAAGAAACAAGGCAGAGGATCATGGGGGAAAGGAGGGAAAAATGAAACAAGACGAAACCAGAGAGGGAGACAAGCCATAGGAGACTCTTAATCTCAGGAAACAAACTGAGGATTGCTGGACGGGAGGTGTTGGATGGAGGGATGGAGTGGCTGGGTGATGGACATTGGGGAGGGTATGTGTTGTAATGAGCGCTGGGTGTTACATAAGACTGATGAATCACAGACCTGTACCACTGAAACAAATAATACATTATATGTTAATTAATTGAATTTAAATTAAAAAAAACCAATTTCCTGAAAAAAGAAAAAAAAAGAAGTGGCACAAGCTTTCCAAAGGATTTCCTCACAGTTAACGAAATTTCAAAAATAAAAATAAAAACAAAAACAAACCATTGAATTCATCACTCTAAACCTGCCCCCCCAAAAGAACAATACAAAAGAATTATATCCCCCCCCACCAAAAAAAAGAGTAAATTATTTTGTAAAATGCTTCTCACTTTACTTCTTCTGGTATTTCCTTATGGTTAGTTTCAGATTATACATTTTTGTCATGAATACCACAGAAGTGGTGATGAGCCTTCTCTTTTCTGTGTATCCTATGAGAAGGCAGGTGGGGTTGCTTGTCCAGTCACTGGTGAGGTAAGGTGGTTTCTCCACTGTCAAGGTATTATATTTCCTTGAGAAATTAATATGTATCTTATGGGGAAATACATTGAGGCTATGTAAATATCCTCAAACTTCTTCCCCTTTTAGTGGAATTGATGATTTTTGCCTGAACAATTCAGACTCACGTCAATTCCTATTTTTGTTTTGGTGGGTTTTATTTTGATTCAAAAGATTCAAAGAGCTTTGAGTTTTCTAAAGCACGTATAGTCAAACATCAGCCTGCCTGTTTTGAAGGGGTACATAAAAACAGCCAAATTAGCCAGGTTTAATTTTCCCTATTTGCAGAGAGAAGACAATGATCTTGTACCCAGGGCCTTAAAACCAGCTAAGTTTTTGGAGTTTGCACTCTGCCTTCTTAGATTTGGAGGGGTGTATTGATGATTTGGTGATTGTTTTAAAGAATACTAAGGTAATTCTTTGTACTTCATAGAGGTTGAGAGGGTCTTAGACCACTTTTATTTGTTGAGATTCAAGGAATACTAGCAAATACTAGCAAAAATGGGTTGTGTCTCTGGTAGAAAAAAAAAATCAATAGTTATTGCCTGTGGGGTGGGGGTGAGGGTGAGCTGGGGGGTGGGATGAGATTGCCTGGAAAGGGCCAGAGAACTTTTTAAGGTAATGGAATTTTGTGCATCTCGATGTGGAATGGTGTGTCTCAGAGTCAAGTGTGACATTATGTTTTATCTAAAAATCCCCACCAACATGTACTGAGCTCTGGTTAATGATGCACATGCTGAGGTATTTAAGGGAAGGGCACTGCTGTTAGCAACTTAACTTAGATGCCAACTTCATTGGATGGATAGGTAAATAGAGGGCTAGATTTGTGATAAGGCAGGTCTACCAAAATTTTAACAATTGTAGAATGTATGTGGTGGCTAAATGAGGGTTCACTTTCAAATTTTCTGTATATTTGAAAATTTTCATAATAAAATGTTGGAGGAAAATGAGTTACCAAAAAGCTGTGTATATTTCAGTTTGCATTTAACAAGTAAATGCTTTTAATGCACCAAAATACAGTGCAAGGAAGTTGTGCTGTTTATAACTGTTAGATTTATTAAAAATATTAATTTATAGTGTCAAAGGTTCTTATAATGGAACTCAAGTTGAAAGTTGTATGAACAAATTTTTAATTTTTAAATTCTGACAATGTCAGTCAGAATTACACTCTGTCTTAAACAGACTTCACTGCAAACTTTGGCGATCCCTCCAAAGTCTGAAATTGTTGAGATGACATGGCCCTTGTTATTCCCCTCTGCTCTCCACACCTTGTCTGATGGTGACAGTTCACCACATTTTACAGAGGAAAAGCAACAACATGACACACTTTGAACACACTGGATCCCTGACTTGTGCACACTCTCACCCGAAACCCGCAGGCCCCTCTGCTGTGCCTGCAGATAACAAAGCTTTAACATTTACCAAGCGGGTCCTTCCCACTCTTTCTATTCATGGCTTCAATTAATAATTAGTCGCCTGGAAAATGAGCCAATCTGTTTCATGGAGGGGAAGAACCTTGAGCCAAGCCAATTAGCATCTTCGTTCTGGCTGCCTTGGGAATTGAAGTTAGTCACACAGCCCATTTAACGTCTCCAAATATTGTTTTCTCCTGAAGAGGGAAGTCATGATTGTCAAATGAGGGGAGGCCCTGGGGACCCATATGCTGAGGATGCCCTGCGCGGCGGGTTGGCCAGGGCACAGGGCCGGCGGCTTTTGTCAGGCCCACATGCCTGCTCTATTCTTCTCCTCGGGCTCAGCAGCTGGCTCCGCCGGCGCAGACCCTACCCACCCGCCGGGGGAGTGGCGGCAGTTCCCAAATACTTGCACACTTGAGCGGCTCTTTTGTCTGCTGAGAAGACATTCCAACTGCCCGATACCAGTTGGCCTCCGCACAAAAAGGGTGGCCATGGAGCAGGGGAGTTAGTCTGCGCAGCATATTGTCGAGGGGCGGCAATCTGCCAGCAGGCAGCTGTGAGTTGTCCCCTGATCGGATATGTGCATAAAATGTGGCTGTGAGGCCCGGGAAGGACGGAGGCCAGGGGCAGGGTGGGGAGCAGGATCAGCCAGAAGATTTCATTAGGGAGATGTGAGGAATCTTAACAATCAAGATACTGAGGCTCCAGGGGGGAATGGGAGCGATAATCTAGACCTTTGCCCCGTCTGTCTCAGAAACCACAAATCCGGTGATATGGAATCTTCTTTTAAAAGAAATTGCAAGGCTTCCTGTGTTCAACGACTGTTGCTGGAAGAAAATTCTTTGAATCATGCTGATTCAAAAATCTGCTCTCCTTTCTCAAGTGTCCATCAATAACAGCTGGCTTTCTGTCCAAGAGGCTTCAGAGACATGGAACATGGCCACTAACGATGATGATGGCATCACCACAGACGCCCGTCACAGGCCTGGCCTTATGCAGGGCGCTTACACTTCTCTCATTGCCTCCCCACAGCAGCCCAGTGACGTGGGATTATTACTCACATTTCAGAGACAAGGGAACTGGGGCTTTGAAAGGACTCAGGACCCAGCACACTGACAGGATCTCAGACCCAGGGTGGCCCGGTCCCAAGCCTGTGCTGCACACCCTCCTCGCTGCCTCCCAGCTGCAGCTCTTCTTTCTCTGCCGGTTTTGGCTTTTCACCTGTCTGTTCCCCGGCAAGCCTCCTCTCGGGGACAGCACTCCAGCCACAGGAGGGCTGGGCAGCATGCTGTTGACTGCAGGCTTCAGTCACTGGTGCTACCCACAGCTGACGCCCAACGAGCACAGTGCTACGAACAAAGAGCGGCGCGTGCCGGAAAGAGGTCTCCAAAAGCCCACATGCCCTTGCTGGGGAGGAGACCACAGAACAATTCTGAGAGCCAGGCAGAGGTGGCAGAGGGAACTGTTCCACTAGATTTGGCCTTAGGAGTGTCTTGTCAAAAAGGCTGAGATGAAATAGGAGAACTTGGGATAGGGGAGCTGGGAAGAAATGGTGTGGGTCAGAGCTCAGGAGACCAGGTAGAGGCAGGGGACAGACACCCAAGAGAAGAGGTCTTCAGAGGGCTCTGCTTCAGCAGACAGATGGGGCTGCAAGACAGACCTGAGGATGGGTGGTAGTGCTGGGGGGTTGTGCTCCCAAAGGAGGGGTCTGACTCCTGGCTCGATGCCCAGGGCCTCCCAGGGTACCACCCATGACATTGAAAAATTCCCCTCTAGTCAGTTGTGAGGGGAACCCGGATATGGCACGTAGGGCCCACGGCCCACTCTGGTGGACTTTGGCATCCATGGTGAGCACACTCCCCGGAGAGACACTAGGGCTAGGATGCGTGGTGGCCATTCTCAAGGAGGGGGATCACAGAATGGCCTCTGTTAGCATTTATAGAACAATGACAGCACCCTTAGCTCTTTCACAAATACACAATTTGCTGAGGCCACTTGACAAAAAGTATTACCCATCACTGTAACAGCTGTACCACTTCTGTCCCAGGGTATGCAAGCCCCTTCGCTGCCCGGCACTGAGACACCCTTGGTCCCTGGAGGGGCTTAAGCAGAGACCCTGCTGGAGTAAGAGGCCCAGAGGCCAACTCCCACAAAGAGGGTTAGGTTGGCTGCACGCAGGGCACACCCATTGGACTTTGGAGTCTAGGCGCCATCCTCCCTAATATTGTTGTGCACCCGCTGTGCCTCTCAGGCTGTCACACTGCATCCAGATGCATGTGAAGGAAACAACTGCGTAAGTAATTTTTCTTTGGGGGAAATAAAGAAAGCACGGGCCATGAGCAGTGTGGAGCCAGAGGGAGGGTGTGTGGCATGGAAGAACTGAGCAGGGCCGTGGTTAACTGAGAAATATAGGATGGAGAGGTGACAATTTCCCTCCTATGTGGGCTACCAGGTCTGAAGAAGCAGGGTGGGTGCCCAGGATCTCCATGTCTGTTTTGCCCACTCTGGCCAGATGTCAGTTGGAGCAGGGGGTAGAAAGATGGCCCTCAGTGGCTGGGGGCAGCATGCTAATGTCCTGTGACAGGATGCAACATGCCAAGTGGGACCCACCCAGAAGCTCATGGTGGCACAATAGTGAAGCATTTGAGCCCTGAATCTGACGATGCTGGGTTCAAACTCTGGCTCAGTCACTGCAGATTTGAGACAAGGATTTGGTGCAAGGTGTTTATTTGGGAGGTGACTCTGGGAAGCACTGTGAGGGATGGGGGAAGTGAGACAGGGAAGAGAAGAGAGCCAAGGCAAGGCACATTAATGAGCAGCTTACTTCTGTGGGGACTTGGGCTCAAGCCCGCTGGATGCCTCTGGGAGCCTGGGAAGACCAGTTTGGCCTGCGGGAAGCTGGGGTCTTTATCCACTAACAGTAGTCCATGGTGTGCTGAGGGCTGTGCCTGGGGATGTTAGCGCCTTAGCCCCTCTGCCTGCCCTCATGTGGGCTTGGCCAGGTCCCTGGGTGGAGAATGGCTCCAGAAGAGCCACGAGGGTGCTCTGGTTGAAAGCTGCAGGACCAGCCAGCGCTGAGAGGATCAGCCAGCTGCCTTGCAGTCTGCACGATGTGCTGGTTCTACCTCCTCCACTGTCCATCCTCTTGGTTTCTCTTCTCCTCCGTGATTCTTTGCCCAAGAGCAATCTGATATGCTGGCCCATGGCCCTGCACTGGAGAGGACTGGGCCTTCCTGCAGGGGCTCCCTGGGCCTGGTGTGCAGTGCCTGTGGGGGACTAACACACAAGGCCCTTCCTCCTGGAGGACAGTTCTCAGACCCACTCCCCAAATCCCTTTTAGACACCCACACAGGGTGACCAACTCAGTAACACCCCTCAGTATTGTCATCCTCCAGTCTGCACACCTGTTCCCTGGGATGGCTCCCCAAACCAGGCCTGCATGCCAGCCTATGTCAGGCTCCGCTCTCTGTGGACCAGCTGTTTGCCTCAGTATTAGGCTGAAGGAGGCTATTGTGTCTGCATGTTTACAGGGCAGGGTGGGGACTTGACTTTGCTTCATGAGTATGTCAGAAAACTCCATGGGAGGACCAAGCAGTTTAACCACATCAACACTGGGCTGCAGGGCAAGCAGGGACTGATGAGATGGGCAAATCCTTCAAATGTGTCAACCAGGTCTCCAAGTTCAGAAGTAGGTGGACAGCAGAACAGTGTTCAGGATTGTTGCTGAGGGTATTTTTTCCCCAAGGAATAGAAAAAGTTCCAGAAAGTGTCACCCCTTCATTTTTCCTCATTGGCCTGGAATTCAGGGCCACAGCGTGAAATGATGCTGTAGCCACTGTCAGTCACTGGCAGCAACTGTTGGAGGGACTCGTGGGGCAAGTCCAGGGAGCACCTACATAACTATGTTACATTTAGCAAAACTAAGATCTTCACACTGGTACTAGACTATTTACTAAGCTACAGACTTTACTTGGACTTTACTAGTTTTTCCACTAATGTCATTTTTTCTGTTTCAGAACCCAATCCAGGATACTACCTTGCATTTAGTCACTGTGTCGCCTTGATCTTCCATTTGTGACAGTTTCTCAGTCTTTCCTTGTTTTTCACAACTTCGAACGTTTGAAAAGTATGTTTACCAACTTAAACTAAGCTGGCTGACAGGTAGGTTGGTTGTTTTGTTTCTGTGACTGTGCAGACACAGTGATGGTTTTGGGCTTTCTGGTACAAGAGACCTGACTTCACAAGAGCCAAGGACATCTGCATTCTCTCCAGTGCAGTGAAATTGTCAAAGACCTCTAAACACGAATCGAATGTCATTGATTTCCTATGTATTTGTGCTCTGATGCACTCTTTTGTTGTTGGAAGGGTGCTCCTGTGAAAATAGGCAGCAATAGGAAGCATTTGGAGACGGTTGCCCTGGATGCTAGTGTTTCTGTAGAAAGGGCATATTTTCGTCCCCACAGACTGTTTAGTTCCAGTGTATTGATATGGCTCTCTCCTCCCAGCACCTGCCTGGCTTGGCTCATCACCTCTCCAGGGAATTCCCTCTTGGCTCATATTCTCCCCAGCAGATGTCAGACTCTGTGGTGGTGGCTCCAGGCCAATCTGGGCTGGGTATGAAGGTTCCTTTTGACCCTTCTTAACCCTCTTTCCCTGAACAGGGTCCATCTATGTTCCTGTGTAGACGCAGCCCCATGGAACTTACTGAGATGAGCTCCTTGGATTGCAAGTACTGAGTGCTCTGGACTCAGTCCTTCAGGACTTGTCTCTCCATTTGTATGGCTCCCTAAACAGTCTTGGGAAGTACAAGGGAGAGAGACAAGGAGGAAGATGGCCAATTAACAAGGATCCTCAGCAGCCAGTTGAGAGAATTTCAGACTCACTGTCCTCATCAGGGAGTGTTCCCTGGCGCTTCCTGGCTTTCTCTGGGTGTGGGCTGAGAACGTTCCCGAGATACCCAGAAAAGCCCCTCGCATTATGACCTTTTTATTTAAAATCAGTTTGGCTGTTTTAAAAACCCGAGCTCACATTTTCTTGCTTTGCATCTTTTTTTTTTTTTTTAAAGATGCATTTATTTTATTTGAGAGATAGAGAGAGAGAGAGAGCAGGGGCAGGAGGAGGGGCAGAAGGAAAGGGAGAGAATCCTCAAGCAGACTCCCTGCTTAGTGAAGGGCTTGACTTGGGGTTCAATGTGGGGCTTGATCCCAGGACTCTGAGATTGTGACAGGAGCCGAAATCAAGAGCTGGCTGTCTAAATAACTGAGCCACCCAGGAACCCCTTCTTGCTTTGCATCTTAAATAGATTTCTTCAGTTCTTTTTGGAGTAAGCATTGCTATCAACACTGATGGTGATCTGATTTTCAGTCCCTTTTATATGATGTCCTGTCATGCCCTTTTTGCCCAGCTGCCCAAAGGAATTATTTATTTGGCTTTAAAGTTCAGTACTTTTACTAGGATATGTCTTGGTATTGATCATTCTGGATTGATATTCTCAGGTGCACACTGTGCTCTTTCAATATGTAGTTCCAAATCTCTTTTAACCCCTGTATTTCAGGAAAGTTTTCTGCAATTACAGATTTCAAAATTTGTTCTGTTTCTTTACTCTTGTTTTTTTCTTCAGGTATTCCTGTTACCCATATGCTGACTTTTTTGCATACTTGTCACTTCTAGAAAAATCCTTTTGGCCTCTTTTTAAATTTCCTTATGATTAAAAAAAATCCTCCTATTTCTTCCAAGACATTAACTGTTGTGTTGTTTACTCTTATGTTCCCTGAATTTTGCCTTCATTTCTCAGATGATTTTCTTTCATTTTGAATTATTTCCCGAGTCCTCTGTTTCCTTCATTTCCCTTTCCTCCCCCCCACACAGTGGTGAGACCAGGCAGGGCTCTGGCCACACAGTGGTTGTCCTACTTGCTTTTAGTTGGGGGCTTTGGGGCAAACACTTTATCGTCTAGTTTTGTTCTAAGTTTGTCCAGGTGTTTTTGGGTTTGCTTTCTAATTGCCGTATTATTTTCATTACTTTTGAAGAGATTCAAAACTTTTGTCACTGCTGCTGCCTTCCCAGAAGCCCCTTAAGTCCCCATGTATTTGATGACATTAGGCATGTTACTAAAAGCCATCCTCATGGTAGGATGGCTGCAGTAACTTAGCTACAACGAGAGGGATGTGAGTCACATAAACGCATCCCCAACTCAACTTCCCCCAAATGCCTCTGACCACCCAGTGCCACTCAACATGCAAGGATGTGAGGGAGGCAGGTTGGACTCTCAAGTGCCTGCAGTTATAGTAGTTTACTGTGGCAGATTTTACAAAAACATATGACCATGTGAACATGTTGCTGGGACCCCTCCCAAGACCTTGGAAAGGACAGGTGTCTGCCATTTTGTAAAGATTAAATAAACCAGAGTGTATCCGTAAGACAGAATATGCACAGCCACGGAAAACAATCTTTTTGATTTTAAAAATAATCTCTTTGTAATAATAAATGTGCATGCCAGAAAAATTAGAAAATTTAGATAAAAATACATAAAATAAGAAAATAAAAACATTGTATTCCTCTCACAGAGAGGTGACCACTGGTAATACCTTAGCCATGTATCTTTGCAGATTTTGAAATATTTAATGACAGTTAAAACTGCACATAAATGATGTGAAGTGAAAAAAAATCAGCACAAGTTGTGTCAATAATGATACTGAGTTGTGAAGTTATGTATACATTGGAAAGTATTAAATGAAATATACCAAAAATGTTAACAGGGCTTATTTGTGGATCATAGGTTTAGGGTGATCATTATTTTCTCATTTCCTATATTTCCTACAATAGGCATGCAGACTTTTCTAATCAGAAAAAAATGAATCATTTAAAAAAGTAATTATAGTTTTTTGAAAGTGAGATGCAATTGTGAGCGTATGTAAAATCGGATAAACAGCTTATTTTGTGTCCGATGATTATGTAGCTGCATTATGTTATTTCATGTTCTCCTTCCTCAAAAAAAAAACAAAAACAAAACCCAAATCAGATCAGATTATGATTTTGTTCCCTGACATTAACATGTGGGCATTACAGGAGCGTGTATGTCACATGGTCAATTCATTGGCAGGAGGATTATGTCCTCAGGGGAATAAATTCGAAATTCTCAAGGTACTTTGCTCTGGTAATCAGGACTTTATTTATCTCTAAGCTAAAAGAGGGGATTGAATTCTTTAACAATGATCAGAAAATGCTTTTAGGAAGATTCCTTTCGTATTAAAAATTTTCTTAATGTTGCAGTAAACACTGAGTGACCTGCCCATGCATGTGAAGCCTACAGAAGGCTTGAGAGGATGGTTTCCTTTGCCTTGAAAGACACAGAAAGAATGTCACAAGATCCATGGAGGAAAAATAATTTGTAAGAGGAAAAGGTTGAATAGGGGCAATCAATGCTCCTTGACTCCAACCTGCCTCCCTCACATCTTTGCCTGTGATGACATATTAGCAAGGTTTCCTGTCACAGTTACTTTTCGGGACTTTGATTTTCCAGGTAAATGTCAGTTGGTAACAAAACTCCCACCATTGGCCACAGAGTGTTCCCTAACTATTTGAGGAACTTAGGCCTTAAATTAAAATCAGACTTATGCAACTTAACTGTATTTTAACAGTTTGATTTAAGTTCAAGTTCTGTGTTTGAAAGGTGAGAGTGTCTTTAATTTTTTAGTAATGTAAATTGGAAGGTCACCCAGCCGCTGAAGGCCTGAATATGCTTCCAGTGAGAAAACCCCAAACCATGCCCACTGAACCCTACCCTTTCTCTGTGGCTGCTGGAGATATCGGGATATTTTCCATGGTTCATACCATTGCACTTACACTGTTGAAACACAATGGTTGAATGCCATCCCCATGCCACTGCCCACAGGGGAAGACCCCACTTCCCAGAACAATGGTTGCCCCCTCTCCTAGACAAGAAAGTCAGCAGGAGCCCTCGTCCAGCAGAGCTTAGGAAGGAGTCCTCTGTGCTCCTCTCTTCAACTTCTGGGGAGGCTGAGAGGATGAGGGGACATTCCTGCTTGCTTCTGTGTGACTCTTCTAGATCTAGGCATCCAGACCCACTCAGACAAGAATTTACTCATAGTTCCATGTTCAGAACTAAAAGGTGCATGTTTACTCAGACCAGATAGTAGATAATTACAGCTTTGGCTGTGGGGAAAAGCCACTGCTTGGACAGTAATAAATATTACAGTGAATATTATTTGTGGTTCTTTTTACCTATAAATCATATGAGAGAAGTTAAGTTGTGAGCTGTGTATCTTCACAAACAAACCACTGTTTAACAATTTTCTGGACACTGATGAGTATAAGCTACCTTTTCAGTTTATTGGGGAAAGCCTTATGGGTGAGAACTAGGTGTTCACTTATTATGAGACTGAAATATCAAAGAATTTCTATGCAGATCTCACAAAAATCTTTCTGGAGTCCAAGGGATTTGCTCACATATATGAGACTTACTGGTAGTAAGAGTCTCTTTATATGCCGTATACAGGCATACTTTTATCTTTAAAACTTTTTTTTTAAAGATTTATTTATTTGAGAGAGAGTGGGAGCAAGAGTGAGAGCAAGGGTGAGAGAGAGAGAGAGAGTGAGCTGGGGGGAGGGGGAGAGGGAGACTCCCCGCTGAGCAGGGAGCCTGATGTGGGACTCAATCCCAAGACCCTTGGATCATGACCTGAGCCAAAAGCAGACGTTTAACTGACTGAGCCACTCAGGCACCCAGGCATACTTTATTTCCTTTTGCAGATACTGTGTTTTTCACAAATTAAAGGTCTGCGGCAACCCTGTGTGGAGCAAGTCTATAGGCACCATTTTTCCAACAGCATTTGCTCACCTTGTGTCTCTGTGTCACATTTTGGTAATTTTTGCAATATTTTAAACTTTTTAAATTGTTATTATATTTGCTGTGATGATCTGTGATCAGTGATCTTTGATGTTATTGTTGTAATTGTTTTGTCCATGAACTGTGCCCGTATGATGGTGAACTTGACTGATAAATCTTGTCTGTGTTTTGACTGCTCCACCAACCAGCCAATTTCCCACCCCTCTCCCTCTTCTTGGGTATCCCTTCCCTGAGATACAGCAATATTGAAATTAGGCAATCAATAACCCTACAATGGCTTCTAAGTTTTCAAGTGAAAGGAAGAGTTGCAAGTCTCTCACTTTAAATCAAAAGCTAGAAATGATTAAGCTTAGTGAAGAAAGTATGTCTAAGGCTGAGATAGGCCAAATAGTTGGCCTTGCATCAAACAACAACAGATTTTCAATGTAATTGAAAATAGTCTTTTTTTTTTAAATTTTTTTTTAAAGATTTTATTTATTTATTTGAGAGAGAGAGAATGAGAGAGAGCACATGAGAGGGGGGAGGGTCGGAGGGAGAAGCAGACTCCCTGCAGAGCAGGGAGCCCGATGCGGGACTCGATCCAGGGACTCCAGGATCATGACCTGAGCTGAAGGCAGTCGCCCAACCAACTGAGCCACCCAGGCGCCCTGAAAATAGTCTTTTATTGGAAGAAGATGTCATTTAAGACTTTCATAGCTAGAGAGGAAAAATCAATGCCTGGCTTCAAAACTTCAAAGGACAGACTAACTCTCTTGTTGGGGGCTAATGCATCTGGTGACTTAAGCCAATGCTCACTTACCATCCTGAAAACCCTAGGGTCCTTTAAGAATTATGCTAAATCTACTCTGCCTCTGCTCTTTAATGGAACAACAAAGCTTGGATGACTGTACATCTGTTTACAACATGATTTACTGAATATTTTCAGCCCACTGTTGAGACCTACTGCTCAGAAAAAAAGATTCCTCTCAAAATATTACTGTGCATTAACAATGAACCTGACCACACAAGAGCTCTGATGGGATGTCCAATGAGATTAATTATGTTTTTGTGGGTTTCTTTTGTTACTTGTTTTTTTGTTGTTGTTGTTGTTTGTTTTTGTTTTTTAGAGAGGCAGAGAGAGAGGGAGAGAATCTTAAGCAGGCTCCACACCCGCCCCACCCAGTCTCACAACCCTGAGATCATGACCTGAGCCAAAATCAAGTCAGATGCTTAACTGACCGAGCCACCCATGTGCCCAAAGATTAAAGTTGTTTTCATGCCTGCTAACACAACAACCACTCTGCATCCCATGGATTAAGGAGTTATTTTGACTTTCAAGTCTTATTATTTAAGAAACATACTTTGTAAGGCTACAGCTGCTATAAAATTGTGATTCTTCTGATGGATCTGGGCAAAGTAAATAGAAAACCTTCTGGAAAAAATTCACCACTCTAGATGCCATTAAGAACACAATTCACAGGAAGAGGTTGAAATATCAATGTGAACTAGAGTTTGGAAGTAGTTGATTCCAGCCCTCATGGATGATTTTCAGGGGTTCAAGACTTCAGTCAAGGCAGTAACGGCAGATATGGTGGAAATAGGAAGAGAACTAGAATCAGAAGTGGAGCCTGAAGATGGGACTGAGTTGCTGCAATCTCATGATAAAACTTTAATGGATGAGGAGTTGTTTCTCATGGATAAGCAAAGAAAGAGGTTTCTTGAGATGGGATCTACTCCTGGTGAAGATGCTGTGAAGATTATTGAAATAACAATGGAAGATTTAGAATAGCACATAAACATAGTTGATAAAGCAGCAGTAGGTTTGAGAGGATTGACTCCAGTTGTGAAAGAAGTTCGACTGTGCATAAAATGCTATCAAAGAGCATCCCCTGCTACAGCAAAATTGTTTGTGAAAGGAAGACTCATTTGATTCAGCAAACTTCATTTTTGTCTTCTTTTAAGAAATTCCCATAGCCAAAGAAGAAGAAGAAGGTAGCGGGAGGGGAAGAATGAAGCGGGGGAAATTGGAGGGGTAGACGAACCATGAGAGACGATGGACTCTGAAAAACAAACTGAGGGTTCTAGAGGGAATGGGGGTGGGAGGATGGGTTAGCCTGTTGGTGGGTATTGAGGAGGGCACATTCTGCATGGAGCACTGGGTGTTATGCACAAACAATGAATCATGGAACACTTCATCCAAAACTAATGATGTAATGTATGGGGATTAACATAAGAATAAAAAAAAAAAGATTCTCTCCCCCCAAAAAAAGAAATTCCCATAGCCACCCTAGCTTTTAGCAACCACCACCCTGATCAGTCAGCAGCCAACACTTGAGGCAAGAACCTGAAGGGGGGGAAATTGGAGGGGGAGACGAACCATGAGAGACCATGGACTCCAAGAAACAAACTGAGGGTTTTAGAAGGGAAGGGGTTGGGGCGATGGGTTAGCCCGGTGATGGGTATTGAGGAGGACATGTATTGCATGGAGCACTGGGTGTTATACGCAAACAAGAAATCATGGAACCCTACTTCAAAAACAACAACAACAACAAAAAAACAAAAGGTAAAAGTTAGGATAAAAAAGAAACTCCACCAGCAAAAAGATTACAAATCTGTTGAAAACTCAGGTGATGGTTAGCATTAAGGTATTCTTAAATTAAGGTATGTATATTGTTTTTTTAGACAATACTATTGCACACTTAATAGGCTACATTATAGTGTAACATAACTTTTACATGCACTGGGAAATAAAAAATTCATTTGACTATATTATGATATTTGCCTTATTGCAGTGCTCTGGAATCAAGCCTGCAAAACTCTGAAGTATGCCTGTAATATGATCCTAGTTTCTTTGTAAGGGAGGTCACGTGCCTAAAAGATCATGCCATGTGGGATTAGAATTTCTTGTATTTGAATACTGTGTGATCTTGGGCAAATTACTTAGTATCTCTGAGCCTTAGAAGTATATCATCCTTAAGAAGAGGATAAAATGGAGTCACATTATATGACTTTTGTAAATACAGTTACACAAGTTTTCAGACAGAGAGAGAGAGAGGACAGAGGAAGGCAGACAGAAATAATCAGAAACAACAATTTAAATAGTGGTGGCCATTCAATCAGTACTATACATAATGATTACATGTCCCAGAGATGGCACTTTCCCCTTGGTTATTCTCAGCTCTTGTGTTACTGTTGAGTGTGAGCAGAACACCCTGAGTGAATTCAAATATTCTTAGACATATGGTCTTCTTTGTTGTTAAGTTTACTGAAAGGTGGTATATAAGTCTTCCACATAATGGCTTCCTATGGGGTATTCAAAGGTACCCCTTCCAAAGGGGTATTCTGACCATATGAATGTCTTACTTTGCTCAAACCCTATGGAAATCTATCTTGTGGTGAGCCATGACTCCCAGCACTGCCTTGTCAAAGGCTTGTTGTGAGGAGGAAAGGAGATGCAGCCTGGGAACATGGCTGGATATATTAGGAGCTCAATGGATGTGTATTTTATCACATCCATTGGGGTAGTGTCCTTTAAATCCAAAGCCAAAGGATCATTTAATGGGACTATGGGAGAAGCACTTTGGGCAGGTGTCCATGAGAGCTGACCATGTATGTCCTCCATGAGCCAGTGATTCCTCTGCTTGGGTGCTATGCAAAGACTTTTATGCCTGTGTTCACTATTGGGCTTCACAGCAGCACTATTTGTAAAGGTCCCAAACTGGAGAAAACTCAAATGGCCATCACCAGTATATGGACAAATAGATTGTGAAATATACAGTGACAGCTTTAATGAATGACCCACAACTACCCACATGAATACAGATGAACTCACAAATGTAATGATGAGTGAAAGAAGCCAGAAAGAAAAAGAGGTCACATTGTATGATTGCAGTTATAGGTTTAGGAACTGACAACACTAATCTGTGGTGGAAAAATTCAGGAGAGGGGTATCCTTAGCAGGTGGAGGAGGGTAATTCTAGAGTTCTAATAATTTTCTGTTTCTTGATCTGGATGTAAACATTTTGTGAAAATTCAAAGAGCTGTACTTTTATGACTTGTGCATTTATGATTTCGTATGACTATTATACTTTACTTCAATAATATGATTGTGACTCTGGCTTTTTAAAAAGATGCTGTTTATGTATTTTTTTTTTAGTTTTGATGTTCTAGCATATTGTCCTTGAGGCAGAGATCATTTTCCTCACTTCAGTGTGACCCACCACAGAACCAGGCTGGGACAGTGCATACTCAAACATTTGTGGATAGATCTTGGACATCTCTGTGATGATGGAGGCATTCTTCTCAGCAAAATCACTATTTGGGCACTGGTGGGTGGGAAGAAATGAAACAACAAAGTGGTTGCTTCTCTGCAATTCATTCCCAGAGCTTGTTAATTTTGACCATGCCCTCATCTAGTCATCTCTATTGTGGACAGACCAGGTGGCAGAAACTAGATCAGACACAAGGAATTTCTAGACTGGGGGATGTTGAATACTTGAAGTACCTACCCATGAATGTTGTGTGGTCTTTGTTACTTGCAATCACTGAGGATAAACACTCCATGTGCTCTGAAGGGGGATTGAGAGGCTGTGCCATTGCATTCTATCTATGACTTCAGATAGAAGGCTCGAGTACCAGTCATTTGGAAGCTCTGAAAACACTTTCCCAGCTGTCAGCTGAAAGAACCAGGACTCATGGACCTGCTTGATGAATCCCAGTCATCCAGCCCATCACAGCTTTGCGAGGCTTTCTCTCAATCCGGGGCACATGGGCAGCAGGAATGTATATAACAATCCAAGGGTGGCTAGGGCACTTGTTCATGCCATGTCTTGCCCCTGTCTCCCAGATCATGCTATGCACTGGGAACATCATGAAGAACCCAAACAGTGTGGCATCTGCCTCACTTGCTGCAGGTAAGTCTTCCTTGGTGGTATCCCCGGTCCTGCCAGTCTGGTGTGAACACTGTTACCCTTTCCACAATGCAAAGGGACCATAGGCCATCCGAGGGCAACTCCCCATCTGATCTGAACAGCTTGTAAAAGTGCAGACACAGCAGCCCCAAGGCCTTGACTGATGAACAATGAGTGTCTTCATCTTTCTGTCTGCTGAGGGCCGTAGATCACCTGCATCGCCCTGCACTACCATTGCTCCCTCACACAGCTGAAGAGTGAGAGCCAAACAGCGTATGTCTGTGATTCCTAATTCACTCGGAAACAGCCATATTTGTTCTATGGCAATTTCTTCTGTCAGATTCGCTATTCAGACTTAGACATGGCGCAGGATTAGCTGTGGGAGACTCAGGAGAGCAGAAGGAGAGCTTAAAGCATTGTTAATGCACTTTGGGGACAAACTTATGTAAGAGTTGTCTGCTTAACTGCATGTCCGCATTTCAGTTTACACGTGTCAGGTTTAGGTACAGACATCAGATTTGGCTGAATACCAAAACTGAAACCAAACTTCTGTGCATTTCTAACATAATATTTTCCCCTTAGAGTTCCCCTGGAAAGCAGTGAAAGGCATATTTCTTACTGATAAATGTGCAAGCCACCCAAAGGATATATCACAAACCTCATGTATCTAACTACAGAGTTGAAATGTATGTCTGAGACATGTCTTTTCATCTCTACCATCTCCAGAATGAGGATGTGCCATGATCAGTTTGTCTTCCAAGAGCTATTGGCCAGGAAGCAGTCACTGCTTGGGAACACAGGAGCTGGCCTGTTACTCCCGATGGCCAGATGGGTGATGGCAACCCTTGGCTTGTCCATCAGCAAACCAGGTGAGGGCCACTGGGGAAGACCTTCCAGGAGTACAACAAAGCAGCAGCTCTGATATCAATGGATGCAAAAGCCTGGGAAGGAAACCTCAGAGACCACAGTGATGCATTTTTAAAGAAATCCCAAATCGCCAGTGCTCCTCAGGGAACAAAAGATGAGATGTGCAGAAACACATGGACAGCACTGGCCCCAACTCAAACAGCGACTCAGAAGTATCAGGTCCTGAAGGAAAACAAGTCTTGGGAACACCTTAACCAATCTATTTCACTTAGGTTTTCCTTTTTAAAATATACTTAAGGGAAATATATGATAAAAATGATTTACAAATAAGTCTAAAAGAACTCTTTCAATAAATGTAAAACTTCTCTGGTGAGAAAGCAGTGTGTCATAGAAATTGGTAGCCTGTTCCCCCTCAGTGGCATATAAAATAATGGCAAAGTTCAATGAAGAAAAGTAGCTGAAGTGGTAAGACTTGCATCTTGGAGTCTAAGTGTAAGGGTTAAATCTGCACTCTGCTGTTTTCTAGGTTTGTGATCTAGGGTTCTTCTTTGCTGTGGATGTCTTACTTAAAAAACAAGGATAAGGGCGCCTGGGTGGCTCAGTTGGTTAAGCGACTGCCTTCGGCTCAGGTCATGATCCTGGAGTCCCGGGATCGAGTCCCGCATCAGGCTCCCTGCTCGGCGGGGGGTCTGCTTCGTCCTCTGACCCTATCCCCTCTCATGTGTTCTCTCTCATTCTCTCTCTCTCAAATAAATAAATAAAATCTTTAAAAAAAAAAAACAAACAAGGATAACAATAATGCCTCCCTCCTAGGTGGCTGTGAGGATGGGATGAGATAATAATGTATGGAAGGTTCTTACCACAGTGTCTGATACACACCAGGTGGTGAATAAACTTGAGTGACTTTTATATCTAAAATAAAAACTGATGAAAATACAAAGAGAAAGTTATTTATTTGTTTTTAAGTTTTAATTTTAATTCCAGTTAGTTAATATACAGTGTTATAATCATTTCAGTTGTTCAATATAGTGATTCAACACTTCCATACATCACCCAGTGCTCATCACAACAAGTGCACTCCTTAAACTCCATTGCCTATTTCACCCATTCCCCCCACCCCCTGCCCTCTGGGAACCATCAGTTTGTAAATTCACCATCATGTGTGAGATTTTTGATGGACATCTCTCAAAATGACAGAAATCAAGAAGATAAAAATAAGCAGAGCATTTGAATAAACAGATATGCTTCATATAATAGATAATAGGTTTGTTGACCCATCAGAGAATCTACATTATTTTCAACCATACGCAGCATGGTCACAGAAATTGGGCATGTATTAAGTCATAAAGAAATTGTCAACAAAATAAAAAAAATAGAAACCATGATATAGGTCACACTGATCACAACACAATAAAATTAAGAACTGACAACTGAAGATTCATATATATATATATGTATGTATATATATGTATGTATATATATATACATTCAGAAATGATAAACTACGTAAAAGTAAATGTTGTACAAAGATGCATATACAAAGCTTATCATTGTTAGTAATAGGAAAAATGCAAACAACCTAAATCCCCCTCATTAGGCAAATGGTTATAACCATGGTACATCCACAGTATGGAAAGCCACCCAGCAGTTAAAAAGAATGAGGTAGGTTTATTATATACATAAGCATGGCATGATGTCCAAGACATGTTGATAAATGAAATAGTAGATTGAAGAGCAATGATACACTGCATAGAGTTTATGGGGAATAAAAACCGCACAAAATGAAATTACCTTTCTTATGAAATTAAATCCATTTCATCCCCTCCCCCTCCACATGGTATGTAATACAAAGAAAACTATAAAGGACAATTCTGGGATATTACCTCATGAACTTGACACGGGGGCTCAGGATTTCCTGTTTCCGTAGACTGCCACGTCTCTGTCTGTGGTAGCCGGTTTCTAAGATGGCTGCCAGTGATCCTTGCCTCCTGGGAGCCACACTCATGTGCAGTGCCTCCCACACCGAATCACGGTTGGCCTCCAAACTGTCCAGGCAGAAAAGGCATTGCAGCTTCTATCTTGCTGTCTTGGATGGCTCACATTGAGGGAAGCCAGTCACCGTGCCCTAACGATGCTCAAGCAGCCCACTGGAGAGGCCCACGGAGGCACTAAGGCCCACCCCACAGCAAGCACGGTCTCAGCAGCCACGTGAGGGGCCCAGTGGGTGGGGACCCTCCAGCTCCAGCCAAGCCTTCAGATGATGGCAGTCCAGGCAGATGTCTGGCTGTAGCCTTATGAGAGACCCAGAACCAGACCGCCTAGTGAATTCCTGCCCCACAGAAATGATGAGAGATAATAAATGATTATTGCTGTTTTATACCATTAAGTTGTATGGTAATCTGTTACACAGCATGCTGGGGCATTCTCCTGGCCAACCTCCATTCACAGGCATCTGATGATTTCAGCTGTCCTTGATCTCTCCATTACTCCAATCAGCACACAATACCAACATCTGTGTTTGATGTTGGCTCAGTCTGCTTTGACTGCTCTGCTTTACCCACCTGCCTATGAGGCCCCCACACCTTGGCCTGCCCCCCAGGAGGAGGAAAGGTCATCAGCATGCCTGTGGTGTGCTCAAGCCTCCCCTTGCACACTGTGGCAGCCATGACAGTTCTGTGGGCCAATGGTCATGTAACTTTGTAGCTGGATGAGGGGTTCCAAGGAGGACACAGACTCTTTTGTCTGCAGGCCTCATTTCTCTTTTTCTTTTCTAGGGGATGAACCAGCCTGGTGGTATTCTGGCACAAGAGGCCAGACAAGCTTTGGGGAAAGGCAGAGGCTGTCCTTTGGGGTCAGGCATTTTCTGGAATGTGTTTGAGTGTTTTATGGGGTCAAGTCACTGAATTCCAATGTTTGGTTAGGGAAGCATCCTCCTCTTGTGTGTTAGCACACCTGTAGAGATAAAGTGTTTTCAGGCCTGGTTTGCCACCAACATGCCACCAGGCTCTACAATGGCAGTCCCAGGTCTGAAGAGAGGAGTAGGTTGGTGAACAGGAGGGATCCTTCCTAGAGCATCTTCTGGTCGGAGAGGTGAGCCTTCCTGGGTGGCAGATTTCCTGTTGCCCACTTTGGGCAGGCTGACAAGCAGGTTTCAATGGATGACTTGGATTTTCAGAGCTGGAAGGGAGCCAGAAAGCTATCTAAAATTATAGTGCCTCCTTCTAGTGGGAGACTCTGCCCCCCCAAACAAAAAGAAATGACATGAACTTGTGAGCTGGCATGGCACAATCCATGGTGTGTCGTGAGCGAAAAATGCATGGTGTGGGAAGTGTGTATAAATAAACTGACCCATGCATTTGTTAGTAAATGCATGAACTACCTCTGGAAACATGCACAAGTGGGGTTGGGGTGGGAGGGAGATTATCACAGAATATCCTTTTGTAATTTTAAGCATGAACCATCTGCATTTATTCCTTTACCAAAAACAAAGTTAAAACACACAGTGTACAAATCTATCTAATTTAACTTCCCTTTTACTGATGATCAAAATGGAGGCCAGAGAAGGGCTGGACAGTGAACCATAAGGTTGGGACTATAATCTGGATTTTCCAATTTTATTTCTCTTTGTCATCGCTTGTTTGGATTTTCCAAGGTGCCTGCCAGCTCTTTGCATCCCATTTTCTATAGAAATGCCCCAAGTGATAGGATGTGGGGTGGAGAACCCGGGCTGAGCTGGAAAGAGGGTTCTCTGTGAAGCCTTCAAAGGCCATCATCTATGCAACAGTGTTGATTCCACACACAAAAAACAAATTCTTCACCTGTAGAGGTTGCATCTCATTGTGTCCTTAAGAAGGGTTTCAGATATGATATGATAGACATTGTTGGAGCCCATACCATTTCCATCTGACTACCATTCTATGCTTTTCCATTTGCTTTCCTTTCCTAGTTCAGTAAACATTGTTTGACAGATTTAGATGCTGTTGCCCTTGGGGCATTAGCCTGGCCCTCAAGTATCTCCTTCCCTAGGTCCCTCCCTTTCTTCTAGCCATTATCTGCAGGGCATGAAACACTTTAAATAATTGCAGGATGGTGGTTGTGGTGCCAAGGAACTAAAGTCCAGGACATACACACCTACCTGAGCTATAAAACTTGCTAACTTATAAAACTTTTAACAACTTTCTTCTTCTCAGTTCTATATTTTTAGCTTTTGCAAATGGGAGTCTTGGGTACCTTTAGTGATTTTTAATCCATTCTATAATGTTTACCAGTCATTTATATGGTCTAGACCTTGTGCTAAACACCCAGACATTGTGCTAAACACACTAACAACAACCGTACACAGGCATGTGTCAGAGATATTACAGATATTCTGTTCCAAACACTACAATAAAGAGAGTCAAATGAATTTTTTGGTTTCTTAGTGCATATAAAAGTTGTGTTTACATTATACTATAGTTTGTTCAGGGGGCATTTTGTCTAAAAAACGCAATGTATATACCTCAGTTAAAAATGCTTTATTGTTAAAAAATGCTAACCGTCATCTGAGCCTTCTGCAGGTATAATCACTGATCACAGATCACCATAACAAATACAGTAATAATAAAATCGTTTGAAATATTGTGAGAATCACCAAAATGTGGTGCAGATACAAAGTCAGCAATGCTATTAGAAAAGTGGTGCCAACAGACTTCCTTGATTCAGGGTTGCCACAAACCTTCAATTTGTAAAAAATGTAATTAACTGTGAAGAGCAATAAAGTAAAGCCCAATAGAATGAGGTATGCCTACATATCAAAAAAGAGCACATTTATTATTTCTATTTTATTTTATTTTTTATTGTTATGTTAGTCACCATATATTACATCATTAGTTTTTGATATAGTGTTCCATGATTCATTGTGCATAACACCCAGTGCTCAATGCAGAACGTGCCCTCTTTAATACCCATCACCAGGCAAACCTATCCTCCCAGCCCCCTCCCCTCTAGAACCCTCAGTTTGTTTTTCAGAGTCCATCGTCTCTCATGGTTCGTCTCCCCCTCCGATTTCCCTCCCTTCATACTTCCCCTCCTGCTATCTTCTTCTTTTTTTTTTTCTTAACATATATTGCATTATTTGTTTCAGAGGTACAAATCTGTGATTCAACAGTCTTGCACAATTCACAGCCCTCCCCAGTGTCTATCACCCAGCCACCCCATCCCTCCCAGCCCACCCCCCACTCCAGCAACCCTCAGTTTGTTTCCTGAGATTAAAAATTCCTCATATAGTGAGGTCATATATACATGTCTTTCTCTGTTTGACTTATTTTGCTCAGCATAACATCCTCCAGTTCCATCCACATCGTTGCAAATGGCAAGATCTCATTCCTTTTGATGGCTGCATAATATTCTATTGTATATATATACCACCTCTTCTTTATCCATTCATCTTTCGATGGACATCTTGGCTCTTTCCACAGTTTGGCTATTGTGGACATTGCTGCTATAAACATCGGGGTGCATGTACCCCTTTGGATCTTTACATTTATATCTTTGGGGTAAATACCCAGTAGTGCAATTGCTGGGTCGTAGGGTAGCTCTATTTTCAACTTTTTGAGGAACCTCCATACTGTTTTCCAGAGTGGCTGCACCAGCTTGCATTCCCACCAACAGTGTAGGAGGGTTCCCCTTTCTCTGCATCCCCGCCAACATCTGTCGTTTCCTGACTTGTTAATTTTAGCCATTCTGACTGGTGTGAGGTGGTATCCCATTGAGGTTTTGATTTGGATTTCCCTGATGCTGAGCGATGTTGAGCACTTTTTCATGTGTCTCCTGGCCATTTGGATGTCTTCTTTGGAAAAATGTCTGTTCATGTCTTCTGCCCATTTCTTGAGTGGATCATTTGTTCTTTGGGTGTTGAGTTTGAGAAGTTCTTTATAGATTTTGGATACTAGCCCTTTATCTGATATGTCATTTGCAAATATCTTCTCCCATTCTGTCGGTTGTCTTTTGGTTTTGTTGACTGTTTCCTTTGCTTTGCAAAAGCTTTTTATCTTGATGAAGTCCCAATAGTTCATTTTTGCCCTTGCTTCCCTTGCCTTTGGCGATGTTTCTAGGAAGAAGTTGCTGTGGCTGAGGTCGAAGAGGTTGCTACCTATGTTCTCCTTTAGGATTTTGATGGACTCCTGTCTCACATTGAGGTCTTTCAACCATTTGGAGTCTGTTTTTGTGTGTGGTGTAAGGAAATGGTCCAGGTTCATTCTTCTGCATGTGGCTATCCAATTTTCCCAAGACCATTTATTGAAGAGACTGTCTTTTTTCCATTGGACATTCTTTCCTGCTTTGTCGAAGATTAGTTGATGATAGAGTTGAGGGTCTATTTCTGGGCTCTCTATTCTGTTCCATTGATCTATGTGTCTATTTTTGTGACAGTACCATACTGTCTTGATGATGATGGCTTTGTAATAGAGCTGGAGGTCCGGAATTGTGATGCTGCCAGCTTTGCTTTTCTTTTTCAACATTCCTGTGGCTATTCGGGGTCTTTTCTGGTTCCATACAAATTTTAAGATTATTTGTTCCATTTCTTTGAAAAAAGTGGATGGTATTTTGATGGGGATTGGACTGAATGTGTAGATTGCTCTAGGTAGCATTGACATCTTCACAATATTTGTTCTTCCAATCCATGAGCATAGACTGTTTTTCCATTTCTTTGTGTCTTCCTCAATTTCTTTCATGAGTATTTTATAGTTTTCTGAGTCCAGATCCTTTGCCTCTTTGGTTAGATTTATTCCTAGGTATCTTATGGTTTTGGGTGCAATTGTAAATGGGATCGACTCCTTAAATTCTCTTTCTTCTGTCTTGCTGTTGGTGTATAGGAATGCCACCGATTTCTGTGCATTGATTTTATATCCTGCCACTTTACTGAATTCCTGTCTGAGTTCTAGCAGTTTTGGGGTGGAGTCTTTTGGGTTTTCCACATCAAGTATCATATCATCTGCAAAGAGTGAGAGTTTGACTTCTTCTTTGCTGATTTGGATGCCTTTTATTTCTTTTTGTTGTCTGATTGCTGTGGCTACGACTTCTAATACTATGTTCAATAGCAGTGGTGATAGTGGACATCCCTGCCATGTTCCTGACCTTAGGGGGAAAGCTCTCAGTTTTCTCCATTGAAAATGATATTTGCTGTGGGTTTTTCATAGATGGCTTTTATGATATTGAGGTATGTGCCCTCTATACCTATACTCTGAAGAGTTTTGATCAAGAAAGGATGCTGTACTTTGTCAAATGCTTTTTCTGCATCTATTGAGAGGATCATATTTCTTGTTCTTTCTTTTGTTCATGTATTGTATCATGTTGATTGATTTGCAGATGTTGAACCAACCTTGCAGCCCAGGGATAAATCCCACTTGGTTGTGGTGAATAATCCTTTTAATGTACTGTTGGATCCTATTGGCTAGTATTTTGGTGAGAATTTTTGCATCCATGTTCATCAGGGATATTGGTCTGTAATTCTCCTTTTTGATGGGGTCTTTATCTGGTTTGGGGATCAAGGTAATGGTGGTCTCATAAAACGAGTTTGGAGGGGCACCTGGGTGGCTCAGTCATTAAGCGTCTGCCTTCGGCTCAGGTCATGATCCCAGGGTCCTGGGATCGAGACCCGCATCGGGCTCCCTGCTCCACAGGAGGCCTGCTTCTCCCTCTCCCACTCCCCCTGTTTGTGTTGTGTTTCCTCTCTCACTGTGTCTCTCTCTGTCAAATAAATAAATAAAATATTAAAAAAAAACGAATTTGGAAGTTTTCCTTCCATTTCTATATTTTGGAATAGTTTCAGAAGAATAGGTATTAATTCTTCTTGAAATGTTTGGTAGAATTCCCCGGGGAAGCCATCTGGCCCTGGGCTTTTGTTTGTTGGGGGATTTTTGATGACTGCTTCAATGTCCTTAGTGGTTATAGGTCTGTGCAGGTTTTCTCTTTCTTCCTGGTTCAGTTTTGGTAGTTGATACATCTCTAGGAATGCATCCATTTCTTCCAGGTTATCTAATTTGCTGGCATAGAGTTGCTCATAATATGTTCTTATAATATTTTGTATTTCTTTGGTGTTGGTTGTGATCTCTCCTCTTTCATTCATGATTTTGTTGATTTGGGTCATTTCTCTTTTCTTTTTGATAAGTCTGGCCAGGAATTTATCAATCTTGTTAATTCTTTCAAAGAACCAGCCCCTAGTTTCGTTGATCTGTTCTACTGTTCTTTTAGTTTCTATTTCATTGATTTCTGCTCTGATCTTTATTATTTCTCTTCTCCTGCTGGGTTTAGGCTTTATTTGCTATTCTTTCTCCAGCTCCTTTAGGTGTAGGGTTAGATTGTGTATTTGAGACCTTTCTTGTTTCTTGAGAAAGGCTTGTATTGCTATAATCTTTCCTCTTAGGACTGCCTTTGCTGCATCCCAAAGATTTTGAATAGTTGTGTTTTCATTTTCATTGGTTTCCATGAATTTTTTTAAATTCTTCTTTAATTTCCTGGTTGACCCATTCATTCTTCAGTAGGATGCTCTTTAGCCTCTATGTATTTGAGTTCTTTCCAACTTTCCTCTTGTGACTGAGTTCTAGTTTCAAAGCATTGTGGTCTGAAAATAGGCAGGGAATGATTCCAATCTTTTGGTACCCATTGAGACCTGATTTGTGACCTAGGATGTGATCTATTCTGGAGAATGTTCCATGGGCACTAGAGAAGAATGTGTATTCTGTTGCTTTGGGATGGAATGTTCTGAATAGGTCTGTGAAGTCCATTTGGTCCAGTGTGTCATTTAAAGTCTTTATTTCCTTGTTGATCTCTTGCTCAGATGATCTGTCCATTTCAGTGAGGGAGGTGTTAACGTCCCCCACTATTATTGTATTGTTGTCAGTGTGTTTCTTTGCTTTTGTTATTAATTGCCTCATATAATTGGCTGCTCCCATGTTAGGGGCATAGATATTTACAATTGTGAGATCTTCTTGTTGTATAGACCCTTTAAGTAGGATATAGTGTCCTTCCTCATCTCTTATTACAGTCTTTGGTTTAAAATCTAATTTGTCTTATATAAGGATTTCCACCCCAGCTCTTTTGGTGTCCATTAGCATGGTAAATGGTTTTCCACCCCCTTACTTTCAATCTGGAGGTGTCTTTGGGTCTAAAATGAGTCTCTTGCAGACAGCATATCAATGGGTCTTGTTTTTAAATCCAGTCTGATAGCCTGTGTCTTTTGATTGGGGCATTTAGCCCATTTACATTCAGGGTAACTATTGAAAGATAGGAATTTAGTGCCATTGTATTGCCTGTAAGGTGACTGTTACTGTATATTGTCTGTGTTCCTTTCTGGTCTATGTTGCCTTTAGGGTCTCTCTTTGCTTAGAGGACCCCTTTCAATATTTCTTGTAGGGCTGGTTTCGTGTTTACAAATTCCTTTAGTTTTTGTTTGTCCTGAAAGCTTTTTATGTCTCCTTCAATTTTCAATGACAGCCTAGCTGGATAGAGTATTCTTGGCTGCATATTTTTCTCATTTCGTGCTCTGAATATATCCTGCCAGTCCTTTCTGGCCTGCCAGGTCTCTGTGGATATGTCTGTTGCCAATCTAATGTTTCTACCATTGTAGGTTACATATCTCTTCTCCGGAGCTGCTTTCAGGATTTTCTCTTTGTCTCTGAGACTTGTAAGTTTTACTATTAGATGTCGAGGTGTTGACCTATTTTTATTGATTTTGAGAGGGTTTCCCTGTGCTTCCTGGATTTTGGTGCCTATTTCCTTCCCCAAATTAGGGAAGTTCTCTGCTATAACTTGCTCCAATATACCTTCTGCCCCCCTTTCTCTTTCTTCTTCTGGGATCCCAATTATTCTAATGTTGTTTTGTCTTATGGTGTCGCTTAGCTCTCGAATTCTGCCCTCGTGATCCAGTAGTTGTTTATCTCTTTTTCTCAGCTTCTTTATTTTCCATCATTTGGTCTTCTATATCACTGATACACTCTTCTGCCTCATTGATCCTAGCAGTTAGCACCCCCATTTTTGATTGCACCTCATTAATAGCCTTTTTGATTTTGACTTGGTTAGATTTTAGTTCTTTTATTTCTCTAGAAAGGGTTTCTCTAATAACTTCCATGCTTTTTTCAAGCCCAGCTATTATCTCTAAAGTGATGATTCTGAACTCTAGATCCAACATCGTACTAATGTCTGTATTGAGTAGGTCCCTGGCAGTCGGTGCTACCTCTTGTTCTTTTTGTTGAGGTGATTTTTTTCCATCTTGTCATTTTGTCTAGAGGAGAATAGATGAATGAGAGCACAAAATGCTAACAGGGTAACAACGTCCCCAGAAAATATACTCTAAACAAATCAGAAAAGACCTGAAGCTGGGGGAAAAGAAACAGAAAGAAAGAAAAAAGAAAAAGAAAAAGAAAAAAGAAAAGCAAAGAAAAACAGAACAAAACAAAAACAAAAAAACCCCAGAATATGATCAAATATGATCAGGCTGGTGCATAGATCAGTGCCACACACTAGATTTTGGGTGTATTTTGGTCTGTTAGAAGAAAGTGCCTCCCAAAATTTTAAAGAAAGAAAAACTTATATATGTACAAAAATAAGGGTTAATATGATGAAGGGTTGGAATATGACTGTAAAGATGAAAATTATAAAAAATTTTATAAAAGGAATTGATAAGATAAGAAGTTGGTTGAAAAAAGAAAGAAGAGGATTTTTTAAAAAAAGAAATAAAAATGGGAGAGAATGTGATCAGGCAGGAGACTAGAACAAAGCCATACACTAGAGATTTAGGGTATATTTTGATCTGTTAGAAGAAACTTTACCTCAAAATTTTAAAGAGAGAACAACTTACATATATATATGCCAAAAATAAGGGTAACTAGTATGAAGGGATAGAATATGACTCTAAAAATGAAAAATAAAAATGTTTTTTAAAAAAGGGATTGATAAGATGTTGGTTGAAAAAGGGAAAAAGATGGGGCGCCTGGGTGGCTCAGTTGGTTAAGTGACTGCCTTCGGCTCAGGTCATGATCCTGGAGTCCCGGGATCGAGTCCCGCGTCAGGCTCCCTGCTCGGCAGGGAGTCTGCTTCTCCCTCTGACCCTCCTCCCTCTCATGCTCTCTGTCTCTCATTCTCTCTCTCTCAAATAAATAAATAAAATCTTTAAAAAAAAAAAAAATAAAAATAAAAAAAAAAAAAAAAAAAAAGAAAAAGGGAAAAAGAAAAATTCAAAAAAAAAAAAACAGTTAAAAAAAATTAACTTTGAAAGAGTAAAGAATCATGGTAAAAAAGCCATGGATTTTATGTGCAGTATTGCCCTAGCGCTGGAGTTCTGCCGTTCTCCTTGATGGGTAAACTTGGTCTTGGCTGCCTGTTCTTGCTGATCTTCTGGGGGAGGGGCCTGTTGCCGTGGTTTCCAAATGTCTTTGCCCGAGGCGGAATTGCCCCACCCTTGCCAGGTCCAGGCTAAGTAATCTGCACGGGTTTGCTCTCGGGAGCTTTTGTTCCCTGCAAACTTTCCATACAGCTTTGGAGGTCAAGAGTGAAAATGGCGGCCTCCCAATCTCTGCCCCGGAGGAGCTGAGAACTCAGAGAACTCGGGGCCCCAGTCCTCAGTGAGTCCCCAGAGAAAAGCAGTCCTTCCCATCTCCCTGGTCTCTGGTCGCACTCCGTGCTCACCCGGCCTGTGACTGAGCATTTCTATCCCTGGCCCATGACCCCGTGTGGAGTCTCCAAACCCAGCAGATCCCTGTGGTGCACTCCCACACTGCTCCTCCCGGGGGAGGAAGGGGTCTCCCTGGATCTGCCGCTTGTTGGGTCCCTGCTGGAGGAGCAGTGGCCCAACTGTGCCGCAGATCATGGTTTATGGCAACCCCGAGCTGAGAGCCTGCTCCTCGGCTCTGTCTCTGCAGCCGGCTTCCCCGCTCCGATCCCTGGGAGCTCTGCCACACTCAGGCACCCCCGGTCTCTCTGTGACCCCGAGGGTCCACACTGTCCCTGCGAGGTTTCCACCCCCAGCTTAGCCATCGGAGTGACGTCCCTCAGCGGAGCCGACTTCTAAAAGTTCCGATTTTGTGCTCCGCTGCTCTATCACTTGCCAGAAGCGGCGGACAGAGGCCCCCTCCCCTGCCGCCTATCTTCCTGAATATCATCTCGGATTCACTTCTCCGCAGGTCCTACCTTCCAGAAAGTGGTCGCTTTTCTGTTCAGAGAGTTGTTGCTCTTCTTTTCTTCGATCTCCTCTTGAGTTTGTAGGTGTTCAGAATGGTTTGATCCCTATCCAGCTGAATTCCTGAGACCAGATGAAATCCAGGTCTCCTATTCCTCTGCCATCTTGCTCCGCCCCCTCTATTATTTCTATTTTATAGAGAAGGACACTGGAGCTCAGAAAGGTAGAGTGAACTGCTCAAAGTGCACACAGCTTGTACAGAGCATAAGCCTATGGTCGTCATTGTCTCTATCATCACATCAGCCTGCAGAGAGTTCATGCTCCCACAGCATCTGATTAGGAGAATCTCTGGTTAGAAGAGGTCTCAGAGGAAGTTGCCTAGCTCAGCTGGGCTGGAGGAGGCTTTCTTAAGTGGGGGACTCTGGGCTGAGGCTAAAACCATGCAAGGGGGTTGGCCAGTGAGAAAGAGGAGGGTGTCTCCAGTGGTGGGAACAGTGTGCACATGGTTCAAGGTTGGAGAGAGTGTGGTTTCTCTGAGGTTTGTCAAGGGGAAGAACTGGTGGCCAATGATCAAAGGGAGGGAGCACCTGGCTGGAGTGGTTGGCTTCCTAGGGTCAGCAGGCAGAAATCACTGATGTCCCAACCCTCCAGACAGATGCCCCTCTCATGAACATTTCCCAGGTTCTCCATGGAAGTATCTTGCACTCAGGTAGTCACAGCTGCTTGGGGTTTCCTGGAACAATCCTACTTTCATGAAGTTTAACACTTTCAATAGGATGG
The DNA here is from genome assembly GCF_029215605.1 of Mirounga angustirostris. Classification (NCBI taxonomy): domain Eukaryota; kingdom Metazoa; phylum Chordata; class Mammalia; order Carnivora; family Phocidae; genus Mirounga; species Mirounga angustirostris. Next base: position 88,589,046 of record NW_026991718.1, read on the forward strand.
GTTTCATTAACTGTATAACTAAATGTAATTTATTTGTATGTAATCCTTTCTAAGCAATGTTTTCATATGAACAGAACAGTTGAATCAGAAACTTTCCTTTGCTAGATCATGCTTTGATCTTGATATCTGATATTTTTGAATCTTCTGGAACCTTCCAGACCTTTGGCATCAGCATCCCCAGACAAGCTCTCACTTACTCTTTAAACCATTGTAGCAGATATTTTTGGTGCCCTGCCCAGACCCTCTGGGATCTCCTTTTCTGGTCAGAGGGTGTGTCCTTCCAGCTGCTCTGGGGGCTTGGGCCTCAGTCCTGCCACCTGCCCCTGGAAACTTCTGGGGAGCTGAAGCTGCTTGGCCTGGAGCAGCTATCTCTACCCCCTGGCACCTGGTTGCTTGTAGACTCTGACTGCCTGGCTGGGGTGGGGGCCAAAGCCCCTCCCTCCTATCTCAATAGCATGGTCCTGGCTCTAGAGCTCTTGTGGGATCAGGCTGGCGCCAGACTTCATCTGAGATCACATTCTTGCTTTTTTTCTGTTCCCTGTCCTGCTTCTTCCCAATGAACTGCACACATATGGATCATGTCTGGGCTCTGCTTCTGTGGACCCCAGCCCAGGACATCCATTCTGAGCCATCCTGGTTTCTCCAGCTCCCTGAGGGCAGGGGATGTGGACTGACATTTTTGGCAACTCCTGAGGGTTAGGCACAGAGTGGGGTCTCTGGAGCTGAAATGGAGTAGATACTCCATTTCTCCAGTAGATACCTGGAGAAAGACCACCAAAATAAGGTGGTAGGAGATGTTTTCAGCCTCCCCAGTGAGCAGAGCAGTTCACTTGGTGGTGACCAAGGTAAGTGGGTTGATCAAAGGCAGTTGGTCAGTGGTTGCATAGGAGATGCAAACCAGATGTGAAGCTGGAAAATAGAGTGGAGGAAACTTGCAGGGCTCAGTGTTGGTGAGAAAGGCAAGATGGGGCCAGGACAAAACAGCCACAGCTAAGTGTTGCTTGTGATTCCAGGAAACCCCAGCCAGGGAACAGAGAAGTGAGGAAGGCAGTGGGGGTTATTCCATTGTGAATGACTAGAGCTTCTTCCCAGAGGGGAGTTCTGGGGACTGATGAGAAAATACCTCAGGGTCATCCCACCCGAGGGCCAGGAAGCTGGAGCAGTTGTCTATCAGCTCCTGCCCTCATTGATTGGGGGCTGTTTCCAGGGCCATTAACTCTCTGGCACTCCCAGTAGTTGGGTAAGTGCCTAGGCCAGAGAAAATACCCAAGGCAGACTTACAGGTGTTCACACTGTGAAAGGAAAAATGAAATGGAGTCACTTATATTAAGGGCTTTTAAAGGGGAGCCAGGAGGACATTAAGGAAATGGGCCTCATGCACATCCTCACTGTGTAGAACCTTGAATTTTGTACTGGGCCAAAGAGCAAATATTCCAGGGACTGTGCTGGAACACCTGCAACTTGCTACAGTGAGAGTTTGCTTAGTGTTAACCTTAGCAACCAATCATATTTAGCCAAGATTAGTTTTCTATCACCACCACCAATTAAAATTCTTTGTAAACAACACATAAAAGCATTCCCCTTTGTCTTTTAAAATCCTTGACTTGGGGGGACCTCGATGGCTCAGAGGGTTGAGCATCTGCCTTTGGCTCAGGTCATGGTTCTGGAGTCCCAGGATCAAGACCCGCATCGGGCTCCCTGCTCAGCAGGGAGCCTGCTTCTGCCTCTGCTCCTCCCCTGGCTCATGTTCTCTCTCTCTCTTTCTCAAATAAGTAAATAAAAATATAAAAAATAAAATCCTTGACTTACTTTTGTTCCCTAGGGGGATGCAATTTGGGTTGCTACCCTTATCTGTGCTCCCTAAATTGCAATTCTGAGACCCCAAATAAGTGCTTTTGTTTTATTTTACCTCTGCCTCTTTTCTCTGTTGATAGAGGAAGCACCTTCAGCACGTACAGGTATGGAGGGGGTCTGGCTGGTGAGTCTTACTGGTAGTATGTTCTACTTGCCCTGTGTTAAAAGATAAATGAGGCATATTAAAAGTTTTAAGAGTTTATTTGAACAAAAATCAGTTTGAACAGGGCAGCATCTAATCCAGCAGATAAAAAGGAGCTCAGAGGAGCTGCACAAAATGAAAGGCTTTTAGGAAGAAGGAAGCAAGAGCAAAGAAGTTATAGGAGGCAAAAAGCAGGTTGATTATTGCAAAATTATTTTCCTATAGGGGATGGCAGGGTTGTGTCAGGCAGATACCCAGCTAGTGCTGATCAGGCAATTCCTGAATGACTGGTTTAAGATTCCATTTCTGGGAGAGCTGAAGCTGTAATTAGGTTAGGTCTTGGTTTGGTGATGTGGAGCTAAGCATGAGTGACTCCATTTTGAGCTCATTGTCTTAACACCTCATTCCTTCAATTTTTACCACCACCCATGGAATACATGAGTCTGCTCTCATTTTACAGATGAGGACACTGATGAAGGCTGTGAGGGGCCACATCAGCTGCTGGGGGTTGCACAGCTCAAGTTGCAGAGTGGGGACTCAGTCAGCCTGGCCCAGAGCTTTTGTCCTACCACAATCTGAGTTGCTTGGAGTCTAAATTGGAACTTCCCCACATGTTATGAAGGCAAGGGCAGGTCTCCACCCTCCATGGACCAATATATCCCATCTTGAGGCCACTGCAGCCCTGCAGTGGCCCTGATCCTAGGACTGTGCTCTGTAACTGAACATTCCAGCTCTCTGCTCTCAGCTGTCCTATCTAACCTTCCCCACACCTAGTGCCAGGAGGTCTTCCTTACTCATGATAAAGAAAATTTTAAACATTTAATGTTTGTGGGCCCTGCTTCTGGGCTTTACTTTAACATTTACCGTGGTCAAAGTGACTTGGCAAAACCTCAAAGCATGACCTCTATTTCTGCCCTGAGCACACAGTGTATGTCTGCTTTTAAAACAAAACAAGCAAAAAGGAGCATTCCAAACATAAAGATAAGAAAAACAAAAATACCTCCCTTGTTCCCATAAGTGTCAAGTCCTACAGCCTTGCACATACTAAAAACGTAAGATAAAGTCTGTAACTTTCTGGAATGCCCTTTGTCATGATGATTTATAACTCTTAGTGTAAAAAACATATATAACCAAACGTTCCTTCCCCGGGGCACTCTCTTCTTTGTGAATATTGTGTACCCTGGGAAGCTGTCCTTATTGGGCTGGAATAAGACTTTCTCTTTAAAATTTTTAAAAAGGTTTGTTCATTTTGCATTGACACTAACTGGACTTCTCATACAAGTTGTGAATTTCCACTTGGGGTTGGGAGGAGAGGCAGGTGGCTGCAACTCATCTTCATGTCCACACGGGTGTGTGATGGGAATTTCCTTCTTGCCTCTATGAACAGGAAGACCACAAAAGGGTTAAACACTTTATTTAGATGGCTTTGCTTGTTCTGGAGAATTAATGGAAGATAAGCTAAAAGTTCATTTATAAGAGTATTAAAGGATAATTATGATGGAGTAAGTGCAGAGGGTCAAAAGGCATTATGATGAACAGACTTATAACACAGAGCTGGGGTAAATAGGCTACAGTATATTCAGTAATGCAGCACTCAGCATTTCCTCCACAGATTCTGCTGTATGTGAAAATGAGTCCCTCTCTCCCTTCCGCCTTTCCCCTTTTTTTTCCTATTTTAACTAAAAGTATAGTAATTCAATCCCTGGTTAGGCCATTGAACTTATAATTATAAATTGATCCCAGGAACTTAAGAGTTTCAGACAGATCCAAATAGGTGACCTTTTAATAGCAACAAAATTAAAAAAAAGAAAAAAGACTTGGTACAAAATCTGCTTCAATCAGATTAGATGGAAAGTGGGTAAAGCTGATTACAATCCCACTAAAGACAGCATTTGGGCAGTATTTGTTCTTAAACAATAGTAGTAATTCTTCTTTAACACGTATTATCTGGAAAAAATCGATAATTAATGGGAACTGAGTATTAACTCAATGTACTGTGTGACATAGGAGGAAGGAAAGATTGAAGCCCTGCGTGTTGCCTGACTGTGGTCGGCAGAAGGCACCTGGTTCCTTAACTTTGGGGTTAGATTTGAGCATGTTTGGATTTTTAAAACATAACAGTTTTTTGGAGGTATAAATTCATGCACCATGAAATTCATTCCAGTAAAATGTACAGTGCAGTTTTCAATGACAGGATGGCAACAATATTCTGAGGTTTTCAGCAGACACTTGACTGATAAAATGATAGGGGCTTTGCTGTGATCTTAGTAGAGTGTGTGTCTATACAGGTGTGTGTGATACAGGATGATCTTTCAGATATCACCTGGTTGGGATGCCTTTTCCCAGAGGCAGCCTTCAGCTCCCATCCAGTTTCCAGGAATGTTTTATTTGGCACAAAGTGTATTAAAACAAAACTTCAAGCTACAATGAAAAATAGGTTGATTTTACATGAGAATGTGGATTTCTGCTTTTAAAAAAAATATTTTATTTATTTATTTGAGAGAGAGAGAGAGATAGCTAGAGAGAGAACATGAGCAGGGGGGAGAGGGAGAAGCAGGCTCCCCTACTTGCAGGGAGCCCAATGCGGGACTCGATCACAGGACCCTGAGATCATGACCTGAGCCAAAGGCAGATACTTAACCGACTGAGCCACCCAGGCACCCAGATTTCTGCTTTTTATGGAGAGATCAGAAGAGCTACAGACTCCAGGCCCTTGTTTCCACGTGGCCATGAACTGCTTAGCTGAGAAGTGTGCCCCCCTTGGAAGAGGCATGTGTGTTCTGGTTCACCCCAGTCCCCACCACTCCTTATCCATTCCCAACACTGAGGCTGTGTGTCTGCACATGTGTAGTTATCTAAGAGGAAAAGAACATTTCATTGCACACTTGCCACTCTCAAAGAGGGTTTAAAAAATGATAGATGGGAAGGCCTCATGGTCATTCTCATACTCTTTCACTTTGCTTATCACCTGCCTGGTCCCTATGCAATTTATCTATCTATGTATCATCTATATTTTAATTTAAAAAACTAGTCCAAGTTTGTTTCACATCAAATTTGCTTTACTGACAATTTAAGAAACAAGTAATCAGTTGCCACAGATAGTGATATTGGAATATGAACTGAATAAATGAATAGGCCTTCAGTGTGAGGTTTCATGTTAACCTGACTAGGAATTGTATGTATTTTGCCTGTGCTTTTGGTGTCATATCCATGAAATTATTGCCAAATCCAGTGTCTTGAAGCTTTCCGTCTATGTTTTCTTCTAAGATTTTTACAGTTTGAGGTCTTCAATCCACTTTGAGTTCATTTTTTTTTATGGAATAAGGTAAGGATACAACTTTACTGTTTTGCATACGGATATCCAATTTTCCCAATATCATTTGTTGAAAAGTCTGTTTTTTTCCCCATTGAATGTCCTTGACACCCTTGTCAAAGGTCATTTGACCATATATGCAAGGGTTTACTGCTGGGTTCTCTATTCTAGTCCATTGATCTCTGTATCTGTCTTCATGTGAGTACCATGCGGTTCAGTTCCTGTAGCTTGCAGTGAGTTTTGAAATTGGGAAGTGTAAATCTTTCCAGTTTTGTTCTTTTTCAAGATTGTTTTGACTATTCCAGGTCTCCTGATGTTCTATATGAATTTTAGGATTTCTATTTCTGCCATAAATATTATTGGGATATTGATGGAGATTGCATTGAGTCTATAGATCCCTCTGGGTAGTATGAACATCTTAACACTATTAAGTCTTCCAGCCCATGAACACAGGATGTCTTTTCATTTATTGGTGTCTTCTTGCATTTCTCTCAGCAATGTTTTATAGATTTCAGTTTATAAAGTCTTCATTTCCTTGGTTAGGTTTATTCCTAAGTATTTTATTGTTTTTGGTGCTATTGTAAATGAATTTTTTTTCTTAATTTCCTTTTCAGATGTTCATTTTTAGTGTATAGAAACATAACTGACTTTTGTGTGTGGATTTCTTATCTTGCTGTGTGTGTGTGTACGTGTGTGTGTGTGATTTTAAGTGTTTTCTATGTATAAGATCATGTCATCTGTGAAAGATTTATATCAGTGGATAGAATGGACAGTTATTATTTTTAATAGGAGAAAATCAAATTTAATAGGCATATATATGGGGAAATCACATAGTCATGGAAATTCCAAAGACAGTCAGGCAAAATGAGGTATATATGTCATTCTAAACTAAGGAGAACTCTGGGATTTCAGAGAAAAGGAATGCATTTCACAGGACAATAAGAGGAGAAGATGTTTGGCAGTTAGATGGTTACTGACCCATACATATGGGTCACTCAGATGAAAATTCTCTACTAATAACAATTATTCTGGGAGAGACCTCCAATTTAGATTCTTCTGTGATAGTTATTTTCTCTCAGCTTTTGGAGATATCATTCCACTGTCTTTGGGCATCCATTGCGGAGATAGAGAAGCCTAACTGTGGTTTCTTTGTAGGTAATTCTATTTTGTCTCTACTTGCTTTTTTTTTTTTCACAATTTTTTATTATTGTTATGTTAATCACCATACATTACATCATTACTTTTTGATGTAGTCTTCCATGATTCATTGTTTGCATGTAATACCCAGTGCTCCATGCAGAATGTGCCCTCATTAATACCCAAAACCAGGCTAACCCATCCCCCTTCCCCCCTCCCCTCTAGAACTGTCAGTTTGTTTCTCAGAGTCCATGGTCCCTCATGGTTCGTCTCCCCCTCCGATTCCCCCCCTTCATTCTTCCCCTCCTGCTATCTTCTTCTCCTCCTCCTCCTCCTCCTCCTCCTCCTCCTCCTCCTCCTTCTTCTTCTTCTTCTTCTTCTTCTTCTTCTTCTTTTTAACATATAATGTATTATTTGTTTCAGAGGTACAGGTCTGTGATTCAACAGTCTTACACAATACACAGCGCTCAACATAGCATATACCCTCCCCAATGTCTATCACTCACCCACCCCATCCCTCCCACCCCCCACCACTCCAGCAACCCTCAGTTTGTTTCCTGAGATTAAGAATTCCTCATATACGTGAGGTCATATGATACATGTCTTTCTCTGATTGACTTATCTCACTCAGCATAATACCCTCCAGTTCCATCCACGTCGTTGCAAATGGCAAGATTTCATTCCTTTTGATGGCTGCATAATATACCATTGTATATATATACCACATCTTCTTTATCCATTCATCTGTTGAAGGACATCTCGGCTCTTTCCATAGTTTGGCTATGGTGAATATTGCTGCTAAAAACATCGGGGTGCACGTGCCCTTCGGATCCCTACATTTGTATCTTTGGGGTAAATACCCAGTAGTGCAATTGCTAGATTGTATGGTAGCTCTACTTTCAAATTTTTGGGGAACCTCCATACAGTTTTCCAGAGTGGCTGCACCAGCTTGCATTCCCACCAACAGTGTAGGAGGGTTCCCCTTTCTCCGCATCCCCACCAACATCTGTCGTTTCCTGACTTGTTAATTTTAGCCATTCTGACTGGTGTGAGGTGGTATCCCATTGAGGTTTTGATTTGGATTTCCCTGATGCTGAGCGATGTTGAGCACTTTTTCATGTGTCTCCTGGCCATTTGGATGTCTTCTTTGGAAAAATGTCTGTTCATGTCTTCTGCCCATTTCTTGAGTGGATCATTTGTTCTTTGGGTGTTGAGTTTGAGAAGTTCTTTATAGATTTTGGATACTAGCCCTTTATCTGATATGTCATTTGCAAATATCTTCTCCCATTCTGTTGGTTGTCTTTTGGTTTTGTTGACTGTTTCTTTTGCTGTGCAAAAGCTTTTTATCTTGATGAAGTCCCAATAGTTCATTTTTGCCCTTGCTTCCCTTGCCTTTGGCGATGTGTCTAGGAAGAAGTTGCTGTGGCTGAGGTTGAAGAGGTTGCTGCCTATGTTCTCCTTTAGGATTTTGATGGACTTCTGTCTCACATTTAGGTCTTTCAACCATTTGGAGTCTGTTTTTGTGTGTGGTGTAAGGAAATGGTCCAGTTTCATTCTTCTGCATGTGGCTGTCCAATTTTCCCAAAACCATTTATTGAAGAGACTGTCTTTTTTCCATTGGACATTCTTTCCTGCTTTGTTGAAGATTAGTTGATAATAGAGTTGAGGGTCCATTTCTGGGCTCTCTATTCTGTTCCATTGATCTATGTGTCTGTTTTTGTGCCAGTACCATACTGTCTTGATGATGACAGCTTTGTAATAGAGCTTGAAGTCCAGAATTGTGATGTCGCCAGCTTTGCTTTTCTTTTTCAACATTCCTGTGGCTATTCGGGGTCTTTTCTGGTTCCGTACAAATTTTAGGATGATTTGTTCCATTTCTTTGAAAAGAGTGGATGGTATTTTGTTAGGGATTGCATTGAATGTGTAGATTGCTCTAGGTAGCATTGACATCTTCACAATATTTGTTCTTCCAATCCATGAGCATGGAACGTTTTTCCATTTCTTTGTGTCTTCCTCAATTTCTTTCATGAGTATTTTATAGTTTTCTGAGTACAGGTTCTTTGCCTCTTTGGTTAGATTTATTCCTTGGTATCTTACGGTTTTGGGTGCAATTGTAAATGGGATGGACTCCTTAATTTCTCTTTCTTCTATCTTGTTGGTGTATAGGAATGCCACTGATTTCTGTGCATTGATTTTATATCCTGCCACTTTACTGAATTCCTGTATGAATTCTAACAGTTTTGGGGTGGAGTCTTTTGGGTTTTCCACATCAAGTATCATATCATCTGCAAAGAGTGAGAGTTTGACTTCTTCTTTGCTGATTCGGATGCCTTTTATTTCTTTTTGTTGTCTGATTGCTGTGGCTAGGACTTCTAATACTATGTTGAATAGTAGTGGTGATAGTGGACATCCCTGCCGTGTTCCTGACCTTAGGGGGAAAGTTCTCAGTTTTTCCCCATTGAAAATGATATTTGCTGTGGGTTTTTCATAGATGGCTTTTATGATATTGAGGTATGTGCCCTCTATGCCTATACTCTGAAGAGTTTTGCTCAAGAAAGGATGCTGTGCTTTGTCAAATGCTTTTTCTATATCTATTGAGAGGATCATATAGTTCTTGTTCTTTCTTTTGTTAATGTATTGTATCACATTGATTGATTTGCAGATGTTGAACCAACCTTGCAGCCCAGGGATAAATCCCACTTGGTTGTGGTGAATAATCCTTTTAATGTACTGTTGGATCCTATTGGCTAGTATTTTGGTGAGAATTTTTGCATCCATGTTCATCAAGGATATTGGTCTGTAATTCTCCTTTTTGATGGGGTCTTTGGTTTGGGAATCAAGGTAATGGTGGCCTCATAAAACGAGTTTGGAAGTTTTCCTTCCATTTCTATTTTTTGGAACAGTTTCAGAAGAATAGGTATTAATTCTTCTTGAAATGTTTTTAGAATTCCCCTGGGAAGCCATCTGGCTCTGGTTTTTTGTTTGTTGGGAGATTTCTGATGACTGCTTCAATTTCCTTAGTGGTTATAGGTCTGTTCAGGTTTTCTATTTCTTCCTGGTTCAGCTTTGGTAGTTGATACATCTCTAGGGAAAGGGAAAGAAAGAAAAAAGAAAAAGATTTAAAAAACCCCCCAAAATCCAAAATATAATCAAATATGATCAGGCTGGTGCATAGATCAGTGCCACACACTAGATTTTGGGTGTATTTTGGTCTGTTAGAAGAAAGTGCCTCCCAAAATTTTAAAGAATGAAAAACTTATATATGTGCAAAAATAAGGGTAAATATGATGAAGGGATGGAATATGACTGTAAAGATGAAAATATAAAATTTTTATGAAAGGAATTGATAAGATAAGAAGTTGGTTGAAAAAAGAAAGAAGAGGATTTAAAAAAAAAAGAGAATGTGATCAGGCAGGAGACTAGAACAAAGCCATACAGTAGAGATTTAGGGTATATTTTGATCTGTTAGAAGAAACTGTATCCCAAAATTTTAAGGAAAGAACAACATATATATATATATATAATAAGGTTAACTACTATGAAGGGATAGAATATAACTCTAAAAATGAAAAATAAAAAAGATTAAAAAAAGAGATTGATAAGATATTGGTTGAAAAAGGGAAAAAGAAAAATTTTTAAAAAGTTAAAAAAATTAACTTTGAAAGACTAAAGAATCATGGTAAAAAAGCCATGCATTCTATGTGCAGTATTCCCCTAGCGCTGGAGTTCTGCCGTTCTCATTGATCAGTAAACTTGGCCTTGGCTGGCTGTTCTCCCTGATCTTCTGGGGGAGGGGCCTGTTGCCGTGGTTCCCAAATGTCTTTGCTGGAGGTGGAATTGCCCTGCCCGTGTCAGGTCCGGGCTAAGTAACCTGTTCGGGTTTGCTCTCCAGAGCTTTTGTTCCCTGCAAGCTTTCCCTATAGCTTTGGAGGAGGAGAGTGAATATGGCAGCCTCCCCATCTCTGCCCTGGAGGAGCTGAGAACTCAAGCCCGCTTCTCAGTGAGCCCCCAGAGAAAAGCAGTCAGTCACTCCCGGCTCCCTGGTCTCTGGCCGCACTCTGTACTCACCCGGCCTGTGACCAAGTGTTTCTATCTCTGGCACCCGACCCCGTGTGGAGTCTCCAAACCCAGCAGATCCTAGCTGTGAGCTCCTGCACCACTCCTCCCAGGAGAGGAAGGGGAGTCTCCCCGGATTTGCCACTTGTTGGGTCCCTGCTGGAGGAGCAGTGGCCCGACTGTGCCGCCGATCATGGTTTATGGCAACCCCAAGCTGAGAGTCCACTCCTCGGCTCTGTCTCTGCCGCTGGCTTCCCCGCTCTGATACCTGGGAACTCTGCCACACTCAGGCACCCCTGGTCTTTCTGTGACCCTGAGGGTCCTGAGACCACACTGTCCTGTGAGGGTTCCACCCCCTGCTTAGCCACTGGAGTGACGTACCTCAGTGGAGCCAACTTCTAAAAGTTCTGATTTTGTGCTCCGCTGCTCTATCACTTGCCAGAAGTGGCAGACGGAGGCCCCTCCCCCACCGCCTATCCTCCTGAATATCGCCTCGGATTCACTTCTCCATACATCCTACCTTCCAGAAAATGGTCTCTTTTCTGTTCAGAGGGTTGTTGCTATTCTTTTCTTCGATCTCCTGTTGAGTTTGTAGGTGTTCACGATTGTTTGATCCCTATCTAACTGAATTCCTGGGGCCACACGAAATTTAGGTCTCCTACTCCTCTGCCATCTTGCTCCTCCTCTACTTGCTTTTTAAGATCTTCTTTTTGTCTCTTTGTTTTATCCTTCTTGGTAAATATTGTCCTTTTGTATTTGTGGGATTCAAGTCTTTCCTTAATTCTGGAATATGGTTAGGAATCATCAGGGCAAATACTTCCTCTCTCTCATGTCTCTATTATCTCCTTCAGAAACTCTGATTAGACACAAGTTAGGTCTTCTATCTTTCTTGTTATTTCTCTTTCTTATTTTATATAGCATTTATTTTCCATGCTGAAATCTGTGCATTTTCTTCATTTTTTTTTCTTCCCAGTCACTATTTCTCTCTTCAGTGAGGCAATGAGATTATTACTTTAGGGACTGGCAATTAAATATTTTCCCCAGAAGTTTCATTTTTTAAAAAAAGATTATTTATTTATTTGTTTGTTTGTTTGTTTGACAGAAAGAGATAGAGAGAGCACAAGCAGGCAGAGCAGTAGGCAGAGGGAGAGGGAGAAGCAGGCTCCCTGCTGAGCAGAGCCAGATGTGGTACTCAGTCCCAGGACCTTGGGATCATGACCTGAGTCGAAGGCAGACGCTTAACCTACTGAGCCACCCAGTTGCCCAGAAGTTTCATTTTTAAGCTATGTTCATTTGAAAAAAATTTTGCATTGTTCTGTTTTGATAGTATTTTCAGACTTGCTTATTTTTTTAATATCACTATTTATATCCTTGAACTTTTCATATATGACAATTTTATAGATTATATTTAATAATTCCAAAACTTAAAGTCTTGGGGTGGGTTGTCTAAGTCTGATTCTTACTTTCTCTCTTACTTCATTTTGAGATATTATCTGTAATTGAACTGTGAGAATTCTTAGTAGAGTAGATTAAGAGTGTTTTTCTCCAGAGATGATTGGCAGGTTCCAGTGGCATTTCTAATTGATGCTTTCCATCTGGTACCCAGATGATTGGGTACCAGTGAGCACAACCAACCTTGAAATGATTTAATTTAATTTTACTGCAATTATTTTATTTTAATCCCATGTTGGCCAGGTTACTCTTACAGCTAGGGCAGTGTGAGATTACCAGACCCACATGTTCAATTATCAGGGGAGTCTAATTTTTCTTTCCATCAGGGCAAAGAAAGGAAGGTTTTTCAGGATATTTATGTTACCATACTTCTAGAAGCAGAAATCAAAGTAGCTTTTCCAGATTTTTACAATTTCTCCCTAATGTTTTTTGTCTTATTTAATGTTCCCCACATATATTTTTAAAGTAATTTTTTTGCATTCATATTTTTTTGGTTTACCTATTATTCCTATTTCATTTGTTTACAAATTATTTAGCTAAGTTGCATAATGCAACCAAGTACGAGTGGCATAGACAGCTTTGGTAACAACCCTTACTGCATAAGCACACTAATTGATTAGTGGGAATGGAAGTATGAAGTCATTTTTGAAAGTAACTACAAGCATTCAGTGTACATTGGGCATCACTGAAGAGGAAATAGAGGATATCTGTTGGTTGACTAGAGATTATTTTAGAGACCCTCAATGTATTTTAAAACCTCAAAGACCACTGGTAGCTTATAAAGTACAATAGTACTCTGGTCCAGGTAGCAACATTTTTGGTGCTCCATAGCTACCCACTTTGTCCACCTCAGATGTTATCTGAAGTCTTAGTGGACAAGCTGATGACTTCCTACCTTCAGCACCTGTGTTTGTTTGCTTGAAAGTATTATCTGGCCATAGGAGTGTGCTTGGTGTCTGTATGGAGCAGGCATAAAGTTCCAGGGAGTTAGTGCCTCCAGGAGCAGCCCTCAACTAGTGGAGGGATGAGTAGAGACAATTCTGAGTTATGTTCTACACAGTCTCTCAGAGGTTTCCAGGAGGATTGAGTCCCAGTTGTCCACAGTGGCAACATGATCACTAATTCATCATGTATTGGCTTCCCTCCTTTCCCTGTCCCACTCCCCCTCTTTGCCTGCCAGTATTTCTTGGATTCATCTCCTAAATAAACTACTTGTACCAAATGCTTGTTTCAGAATCTGCTTTACTAAGATACCTCACTAAATCCCACCCTCCTTTCCTACTGTTCTTTCAGAGGCAACAACTTTCAATCTTTTTAGTTCTTTCTAGAATTTATCTCCTTATTACTAAATAACATGTTTATATAGCCATTTCCTGATACAACCATTTCAGAGATTATGCTATATTAGGACTTTGCTATCTTCTCTGCTTTCTTCTTTTTCTTGCTTCCTCCTTTTAATTTTTGTTAAACTGATTCTGTTTACATTATTAGGACTATATAGTGTACTATAATTACATCTCAGTTCTTGTAGATCTTGTTTTCCTGGAGTTAATTATTGCCTCTTTTATAATTTGTTTTGTTTTCTGAGAATCGCACTAATTCTTCCCCCAATCTCTGACAGGCTGCTATCACAACATTTTTTTTATGCTGCCAAGTATATCAGATAATATTACTGATCTACTGATTTATTTTCCCTACAAATATATCTCCTGGAGCCCTCCAATTGTCTCTTCAGCCTGGGATCTGCAAAGACATCATTTTGGAATCTCTTCAAAATCCTGGGAGTTTCTTTAGCTTCTCTCTTGTGTGACCCTGTCTCCTGGATCCCATATTTTCCTTTTTCTTGGTTTGTGGACTTCATTTTAGTTGAGTGCTTTTTCCAGTGGATTCATCTGGGAAGATGAGTCAAAATAATATTTTTGTGTTTTATAGGTCTGAAAACACCCTAATTTTCACATTACACATCACTTCCCAATTGATTGACAATTTAGTTGTGAATAAAATTCTAGATTGGAAGTAATTTTACTTCAGAATTGTGAAACCAAGTTTCCAGCATTGTGTTGGGAAGTCTTTTCTGATTTTTCACTCTTGGTATTTGACTTGTTTTTTCCTCTCTGAAGACTTTTGGGATCTTTTCTTTGTCCTTGGTATCTTGTAATTTCTTAATGATGTACTGTGATGTTGGGCCCCCAGTCATTTCTATTTCTGGGTGTCTGGTAGGCCTTTTGATTAAGAGACAAATTCTTTTTTTTCTGGAACATTTTCTTGTGTTCTTTGGTAATTCTCTCCATTTCCCCCCTTGGACTCCCTTTCTAGAACTCTCATCAGCCATGTGTTACATTCCTGAAGTGATTCCCTAATTTTCTTACATTTTTTTCTCATATTGTTCATCTCCTTGTCTCTCTCCACTTGCTTTCTTTCTTTTTTTTAAATTAAGTTCAATTAGCCAACATATAATACATCATTAGTTTTTGATGAAGTGTTCAATGATTCATTAGTTGCATATAACACCCAGTGCTCATCATATCACATGACCTCCTTAATGCCCATCACCCAGTTATCCTATCCCTCCACCCACCTCCCTATCTACAACCTTGTTTCCCAGAGTCAAGGGTCTCTCGTGGTTTGTCTCCCTCTCTGATTTCTTCCCATTCAGTTTTCCCTCCCTTCCCCTATGGTCCTCTGCTCTATTCCTTATATGCCACATATGAGTGAAACCATATGATAATTGTCTTTCTCTGCTTGATTTATTTAACTTAGCATAATCCCCTCCAGTTCCATCCATGTCAATGCGAATGGTAAGTATTCATCCTTTCTGATGGCTGAGTAATATTCCATTGTATATATGAACCACATCTTCTTTATCCATTTGTCTGTTGAAGGACATCTGGGCTCCTTCCATAGTTTGGCTATTGTGGACAATGCTACTATGAACATGGGGGTGAATGTGCCCCTTCTTTTCACTACATTTGTATCTTTGGGGTAAATACCCAGTAGTGCAATTGCTGGGTCATAGGGTAACTCTATTTTTAATGTCTTGAGGAAACTCCATTTTCCAGATTGGCTGTACCAGCTTGAATTCCCACCAACAGTGTAGGAGGGTTCCCCTTTCTCCACATCCTCACCAACATTTGTTGATTCCTGCCTTGTTGATTTCTGTCATTCTAACTGGTGTAAGGTGGTATCTCATTGTGGTTTCAATTTGTATTTCCCTGATGGTAAGTGATGTCCCCACTTGCTTTCTGAGACATGTCTTTAAACTTTATCTTAAACTCCTGCTACTGAATTATTTTTGTTTTGGCTATCACATTTTTATTTTATTTTTAAAAAAGATTTTATTTATTTATTTGACAGGGAGAGACATAGTGAGAGAGGAAACACAAGCAGGGGGAGTGGGAGAGGGAGAAGCAGGCTTCCTGCCCAGCAAGAAGCCCAATGCAGGGCTTGATCCCAGAACCCCAAGATCATGACCTGAGCTGAAGGCAGACGCTTAACAACTGAGCCACCCAGGTGCCCCTGGCTATCACATTTTTAATTTCCAGGAGATCATTCTTACTTTCTAGTTGTTCCTTTAAAAAAACGGTCTGCTCTAGTTTCATAGATAAAAATATCTTTCATTTCTTTGAGGATATTAATGATAGTTCTCTTTTTTTTTTTAAAGATTTTTATTTATTTGACAGAGAGAGAGAGATAGCCAGAGAGGGAACACAAGCAGGGGGAGTGGGAGAGGGAGAAGCAGGCTCCCGGGCGAGCAGGGAGCCCGATGCGGGGCTCGATCCCAGGACCCTGGGATCATGACCTGAGCCGAAGGCAGACACTTAACGACTGAGCCACCCAGGCGCCCCTAATGATAGTTCTTTTAATGCTTTCTGTTTCATACTTCTTCTACTTCCACTGGGTTTCCTTAACTTTTGATTATTTGTTTTTGTCTCTGTGTCTAACATTAAGGGCTTTCCTCAGCTAGCCCTTCACATTTAAGAAAGAATAACCACAGGGGTGCCTGGGTGGCTTAATCAGTTAAGCATCTGCCTTTGGCTCAGGTCCTGATCCCAGGGTCCAGATCGAGCCCCACATCAGGCTCCCTGCTCAGCGGGGAGTCTGCTGTTCCCTCTCCCTTGGCCCCTCTCCCCTGCTCATGCTCTCTCTCTGTCTCAAATAAATAAGTAAAATCTTTAGAAAAAAGGAGTAACCATAAAGCATATGGAAGTTCTGTGTAGGGTGTGGTGGGGTGTGTGGGTGTGTGAGAGAGTGTGTGAGTATGGGTGTAGATATGTGAGTGTGAATGTGTGTGGGAAGAGAGTGTTTATGTAATTGTGTTTGTGTTACCTCTGTGTGGTAGGGATGCTTGTTGACTGTTAGCTTCCCCTGCAGGTAATTAGATACCAACCTAATGCTCTGGCAGGGGGGTCTCACAACTTTTTCTGAGGGTTGTCGCTTTCTGTCTGGTGCCTCAGTCCTGCCCTCCAGTGTGATTGATGTCTCCACCTGTGGAGTCTTTCTGGGTCAATTTCTCCAGAGAAAGAGCCCTGGCTTCTGGAGGGCAGGGAGAGGAGTGGTCCTGTGGCGAAAAGGGATGGTTCTCTGGGAATCTACTTCTTCCAACAGACTTCCCCTGCTTTTAGCCCCAGGAATCATCCTGCCCACCCTGGTACTTGGGTCTCCAATTCTGGAAGCTTTCTGGGTCCCTGTGGCACATGATGGCCCACATTTCATTGGTGTTCCTGCACAGGCCCTCAGGCATTTCCTACTCTACCCCCTGAGCACCATCCCCTGTTTACTGTCTGTCTTTGAGTTTTTGTTGACCTTTCCTGTCTACTGTTATCTCCTATCCCATTTGCCTTTGTAGGTTTATATGTCATCCCCCCTTTACTTTCATTTGACAGCATTTGGGGAAGCAATGAGGATGAAAGCTGCTGCTCAATTTACCACTGTTAACCAAGTGTCAATAATTCCTGTGTTAATGGCCACATCATAACCAATCAAATGAATTTATCATTATTTATTTATCAGCCTTAAGGGGATATTTTAAGCTGTTCTCAGTTTTTTGCTATTTAGCAAATGCTTAAATGGACATCCATGTAAATAGAGCCTTTTATTTCTGTTAAAAATTTTTTTCATTTAAAAAATTGAGATATAACTAACATAACATTATAGACATCTGAGGTGTACAGTGTGTTGGGTGTGATATACTTATATATTACAATATGATTACTACAGTAGTGTTAGCAAATACTCTTATCACGTGACATAATTATCATTTCTTTTTTGTCTTGAGAACAGTTAAGATCTAGCCTCCTAGCAACTTTGAGTTTATGACACAGTATGTTGACTATAATTACTATGATTGCATTAGGTCTTCAGAACTTACTGATCTACTAGTTGCAAGTTTATACCCCTAAACAATACCTCCCCAGTTCCCCAAGCCATTCTATTCTCTTTTCACAAGTTCAGTTTTTTCAGATTGAAAATATAAGTGAGATTATATAGCATTTGTCTTTCTCTGTCTGACTTATCTCACTTAGTATAATGCCCTCCAGTTTTAGTCACACAATTGTCACAAATGGCAGGATTTCCTTCTTTCTCATGGCTGAAAAATATTCCATGTATATATAGGCCATGTCTTTATCCAAGCATCTACTGAATGACATTTAGATTGTTTCCATATCTTGGCTCTTGTGAATAATGCTGCAATGAACGTGGGAGTGCAGGTATCTCTTTGAGATCCTGATTTCAATTCCTTTGGATGTAGACCCAGGAGTGGCATTGTTGGATCACACGGTAGTTCAATTTTTAGTTTTTTGAGGAACTGCCTTTTTGTTTTCCATAATGACTGTACCAATTTATGTGCAATTTTCAATGTATAAGGGTTCCCTTTTCTCTATATCCTCACCAACATTTGTTATTTCTTGTCTTTTTTTTTTTTTTTTTTTTTTTACAAAAGTCATCCTAACAGGTGTGATATCTCATTGTGGTTTTCACTTCCTTGATAGTGATGTTGAGCATCTTTTCTTCTGTTAAATTATCTCCTTAAGATAAATTCTCAGGATGGGACTAGTCACCATCCTCATAAACTTTTTGTCTATTGCTTTCCTCACCAGTAGCCGCTCCCACCAGAGGATGTGTCCACACTGGCTTTTATTTTCAGTTGGTAGCAATGGTACTATTTGTCCCAAAGTGTCCTCTGTGCTTACTTGGGGACAAGGGGAAACATGTGGGTTCACCCCTGGAGAAGGCCTCCAATTTTCAAGGAAATGTGGGTTTTTTGACAAGTGGTGGCACTGGCTTCAGGAAGAAAGGAACGGGTTATGGGTGGGTGGGGAGCAAGGAGCCTCACACAGGAAGAGGTGCCTCTGCAATGACATTTAATCATTGGACATTAACAGGGGACATCTGTCACTAACCCTCAACAGGGAGGGCAGGCTTGCAGCCTTGGTATTACAATATGTTCTGGGCCTCATAATCACTTGAAAAATACCACTTTTGCAGAGGGTTCTTCCAGTGTTTGTTGCAAATCCTTCTATTTTATTACAGAAATCCCAGGCAAATCCTTCATTGAGGGAGACTTTCTATTAACACGCAGCTGTTAAGTGAAAATAAACAAGAGGAAAACCAAACCAGACCCCAAATAATCACATGATGACCCTGTGAACACAGCACAGTCAGGCAGAGGAAAGCCTTTAGAGCTTTGAGCAGTGCTCTTTTGAAAGGCAGAACAGGAATTACAACCCCAAATCTTTAAAAATTTAATTTTATTTAAATTCAATTAATTAACCTATAGTGTATTATTAGTTTCAGAGGTAGACTTCACTGATTCATCAGTTGCTTATAACACCCAGTTCTCATTACATCATGTACCCTCCTTAATGCCCATCCCCCAGTTAGCCCATCCACCTCCCCACCTCTCCTCCAGCAACCCTGGTTTGTCTCCCTCTCTGATTTTGTCTTATTTTATTTTTTCCTCTCTTCCCCTATAATCCTCTGTTGTGTTTCTTAAATTCCTCCTATGAGGGAAATCATATGATAATTGTCTTTCTCTGATTGACTTATTTCACTTAGCATAATACCCTTTCATTCCATCCATGTCATTGCAAAGTGTAAAATTTCATTTTTTGAAGGCTGAGTAATATTCCATTGTATACCTCTTCTTCTTTATCTACTCATCTATGCAGCCCCGACTTTGTCACAGATTACTGGAGGTGCCTAGAAGATCTCCTCGGTCAGTGGGGGATGTGGCTCTGGGTCCAGCTTTTCCTTCCTCTCTCTTCCTTTCCATCTCTTTCTTCCTCCTTTTCTCCCAAGAGGAAGGTTTTTGTTGTTGTTATTACTAGCCATTGCAAGTGTGACATTTACTCTTTTATTTTTATTTTGATTTGAGTATAGTTGATACACACTGTGGCATTAGTTTCAGGTGTAAAACTTAGTGATTTGACAAGTTTATACATTATGCTCTGCTCACCACAAATATAGCTACTGTCTGTCCCATTACATCATTATTACAATATCATTGACTATATTCCTTCTGCTTTGCTTTTTATTCCATGACTTATTCATTCCATAACTGGAGGCCTGTATCTTCCTCCCACAAGGGAGAATTTAATCATGAACTCACCCCTTGATCAGCACTTGGACACCATGGAATGACCCAGCCCTTAGCTCAGTCTTCTGCCTGTGAGATGCTGCACAGTAGAAGTCCCAGAGAATATTTTAAATGGAGGAAGGGGATCCTTTGTCAGGCTTCCCCTCTTGCTTTTCTGAAAAATTTCCGTGGTTAACATATTATAAACAGAGATCATTTGTTCTTGCAATGGTAACTATTTTTCCATGGAAGGTCATCTTTTTTTTTTTTTTAAGGCAGGTTTATTAAGGTAAAATCGAAAAGCAGTGAGATCCATCCTGTTTATTTTATTTTTTATTTAAATTTTAGTTAGTTAACATACAGTGTAATATTAGTTTCTGGAGTAGAATTCAGTGATTCACCACTTACATACAACACCCAGTGCTCATCATAACAAGTGCCCTCTTTAATACCCATCATTCATCCAGCCCATCCCCCACCCACCTCCTTCCATCAACCCTGTTTGTTCTCTATTGTTAAAGAGTCCTTATAGTTTGTTTCCCTCTCTCCTTTTTTCTTTTCTCCCTTCCCATATGTTCATCTGTTTTCTTACTTAAATTCCACATATGAGTGAGATCATATGATAACTGTCTTTCTCTGATTGACTTATTTCACTTAGCATGATACACTCTAGCTCCATGCACATTGTTGCAAATGGCAAGATTTCATCCTTTTTGATGGCCAAATAATATTCTCTTATATATTATACCATATCTTCTTTATTATTATTATTATTAGTTTCAGGAGTAGAATGTAGTGAGTCATCAGTTACATATAACAACCAGTGCTCATTACATCAAGTATCCTCCTTAATGCCCATCACCCAATTACCCCATCCCCCCACCCACCTCCCCTAGCAACCGTCTGTTTATTTCCTGTAGTTAAAAGTCTCTTATGGTTTGTCTCTTTCTGTTTTCATCTTGTTTTATTTTTCTTCCACTTCCCTTATGCTCATCTGTTTTGTTTCTTAAATGCCACATATGAGTGAAATCATATGTATACCATATCTTCTTTATCCATTCATCAGTAAATGACATTTGGCCTCTTTGCATACTTTGGCTATTGTTGATAATTCTGCTATAAACATTGGGGTGCATGTACCCCTTCAAATCTGTATTTTTGTATCCTATGAGTAAATACCTAGTAGTGCAATTGCTGGGTCATAGGGTAGTTCTATTTTTAACATTTTGAGGAACCTCCAAACTGTTCTCCAGAGTGGCTGCAGCAGTTTGCATTCCCATCAACAGGACAAGAGTGTTCCCCTTTCTCCTCATCCTCACCAAAACCTGTTGTTTCTTGTGTGGTTAATTTTAGCCATTCTGAGAGTTGTGAGGTGGTATCTCATTGTGGTTTTGATTTGTATTTCCCTGATGAGTGATGTTGAGCATCTTTTCTTTTTCTTTTTTTTTTTTAACATCATTAGTTTTTAATGTAGTGTTCCATGATTCATTGTTTGTGTATAACACCCAGTGCTCCATTCAATAAGTGCCCTCTTTAATACCCATCCCCAGGCTAACCCATCCTCCCACCCCCCCTCCCCTCTAGAACCCTCAGTTTGTTTTTCAGAGTCCATCGTCTCTCATGGTCTGTCTCCCCCTCCGATTTCCCCCCCTTCATTCTTCCCCTCCTGCTATCTTCTTCCTTTTTTTTTTTTTCTTAACATGTATTGCATTATTTGTTTCAGAGGTACAGATCTGAGATTCAACAGTCTTGCACAATTCACAGCACTTACCAGAGCACATACCCTTCCCAGTGTCTATCACCCAGTCACCCCATCCCTCCCACCCCACCCCCCACTCCAGCAACACTCAGTTTGTTTCTTGAGATTAAGAATTCCTCATATCAGTGAGGTCATGTGATACATGTCTTTCTCTGTTTGACTTATTTCATGTTGAGCATCTTTTCATGTGTCTATAAGCCATCTGGATATCTTCTTTGGAAAAGTGTCTATTCTTGTCTTCTGCCAATTTCTTACCTGGATTATTTGTTTTGGGGTGTTGCATTTTGTAAGTTCTTTATGCATTTTGGATACTATCCCTTTATCAGATATGTCATTTGCAAATATCTTTTCCAATTCTTAGGCTGCCTTTTAGTTTTGTTGATTGTTTCCTTTGCTGTGCAGAAGCTTTTTATCTTGATGAAGTCCCAATAGTTCATTTTTGCCCTTGCTTCCCTTGCTTCCGGTAACATGTCTAATAAGTTACTATAGCTGAGGTTAAAGAGATTTCTGCCTGTGTTCTCCTCTAAGATTTTGATAGTTTCCTGTCTCACATTTCAGTCTTTCATCCATTTTGAATTTATTTTTGTGTATGGTGTAAGAAAGTGGTCCAGTTTCATTCCTCTGCATGTTGCTGTCCAATTTTCCCAACGCCATTTGTTAAAGGGACTGTCTCTTTGCTATTGGATTTTCTTTCCTGCTTTGTCAAATATTAGTTTACCGTATAGTTGTGGGTCCATTTCTGGGCTCTCTATTCTGTTCCATGAAATCCATCCTTGTTTAATGAACAGTTGTATGAGTTACGTTCATGTACTTACCACAGTCTTGGAGGCCCATCCTTCTGTAGCCACTTGGCATAGGTAGGTTTTGTGGAATCAGAGTCTGAGACGGGATTTGTGCCTGTGGTTTGTTGAGGGAGAGCTCTCAGAAAGTGAGGAGGTGGGACAGGGTAGGAGAAGGAGCTAAGCAAGGACACAGAGCACCGTTGTACCACAGTGAATCCCATCTTGAGGATGGGGCTATGCCTGAGGACTTGTTCAGTCAACCAGTGGCTGTTCCTGAGAGGAATTTCGTCCTCAGGCATTTGGGGGCAAGGTGGCTCTGCCAGGCTCAGGAAGATCTCCAGGGAAGAATGTCCCAGTGAGCCCACACCCATCAACTCCCACAGCAGTGGGGGATTGGTGTCACCAGCCCAGCAAAAGCATCTGGGTGAGCACTGATCTTCCTACCATACTTCCTTAGAATCAGAATATTTAACATTTACAAAAACCATCTTGGAAAATACCAGTGTGCTAGAAGCATGTCCGTTCTGCATCGCCAGCCTTCTTAGTTATGGGGGAAAGCTTGAGGAGGTGTGGCCTGTATCTCTGCTGCACATTTTAATGTCAAAGCAAAGAAGGTGAAGATTTTCACCTTTCCTTCTGACTGATTATTATATTCTATTTGCATGTAAAATATGTTAGAAATAAGTTCCTAATTTATATATATTTTTAGAACATTCATCTAGATTTGTAGGAAAAGTATCTTCATTGACTTTTGCCAAAAAATGGTTGGATACTGGAAATCCATGAAATAGAAAATAAAAATAAAAATACATTTTATCTTGCCACAAGTCTCCTGCTGTCACTCTTGAGCCATTTCTCTTC
This sequence comes from Mirounga angustirostris, assembly GCF_029215605.1. Taxonomy (NCBI): domain Eukaryota; kingdom Metazoa; phylum Chordata; class Mammalia; order Carnivora; family Phocidae; genus Mirounga; species Mirounga angustirostris. Next base: position 88,611,978 of record NW_026991718.1, read on the forward strand.
TGTTTCACTGATGGGGGAGTGCGATGTGGAATGCTCTGTAAATAACACACTTAGAAGCAATCATTCACGCCCTTGCTGTAAGCCCGGATTATAATGCTCTCCTACCAGCAGAACATACACTGCATGCATGTGCAGGATAAACATCTTCCTACAACATAATCTAGGAATCCCCTGAATTTGAGAAAACAGGCTTCATTTGAGTAGGATTAATTCCTCCCTCTCAGATGTGGAGAGACTATGCTAAATCTGTCAGAAATATTATTGTAAAGTCAATTCTTATATGTATGTATTATACATGTATCTGTTTATCCTTCTGTCAGGCATTTTATTTTTAAGCACTGTAAAATAACATAAAATGGAAATTGATTGAATATATTAGTTTTGTTCAGTACTGCTGGAACATTTCTAAAATGCACATTTTCTAATCTTACCTCAATTTCATAGTTTTGTTCCTTCAACAAGTTACAGATCTTAGTGGATGGTAATAATTGAGGTGCTTGTAAGCAAAAGGATAATAGGTACAATTAACAGTCATTTGATAGGTCTAAGTAAAGCCTTTTAGGTTATGCTTTTTTGAAAATGAAAAAGTGAAAGATTCCAATGACTGGATAAGAAATAAATTTGTCAGGTTGTTTTTTTTTTTTGTTTTAACAAATTGAAAGAATACCTGATTAGGTTGTCAGTTAATAGATAATCAATAGAAAGTGAGATTTGAGGCATGGAATCAGAAAGGGGTTCAAATAATTGAGTGATGTTGCTCTGAAGAAATTGCTTCTAGCCCCATTCACTTCTTTACATAAACGGGCGATCTCAATGCTCTGTACATAAAAAATGAGATATAAGATGAAATGGATGATATCCCAGGCTAGCATCAGGCAGTATTCACCCATGTATACATGAAGTAATTGAGCAAGGTTCTATTTCAATAAAAGATATAGTTCCAATAAAACTGAAGTTTCAATATTCAATGGTTCTTTAAAAAAGTATATTTATGGTGTACTTTCCAATTGTACATTAATAATAATTGTTATAATTCAACTCAGGTGACTTTTTTTTAGTTTTTACTTAAATTCCAGTTAGTTAACATACAGTGTTATATTAATTTCAGGTGTACAATATAGTGATTTAACATCACCTGGTGCTCATCACAACCAGTGCACTCCTTAATCCCTATCACCTATTTAACCCATCCCCTTCCCACCTCCCTTCTGATAACCATTAGCTTGTTCTCTATAGTTAAGTGTCTGTTTCTTGATTTCAATCTCTCTCATTTTTTTCCCTTTGCTTATTTGTTTTGTTTCTTAAATTCCACATATGACTGAAATCATATGGTATTTGTCTTTCTCTGACTGACTTATTTCACTTGGCATTATGTTCTCTGGCCCCATCCATTTCATTGCAAATGGCAAGATTTCATTCTTTATTATGGCCAAATAGTATTTCATGACATATATATATCACATCTTCTTCATCCATCCATCTATTAATGGACATTTGGGCTGCTTCTACATCTTAGCTATTGTAAATAATGCTGCTGTAAACATAAGGATGCATGAATATCTTTAAATTAGTGTTCTTGTATTCTTGGGTAAATACCCAGCAGTGTGATTACTGGATCATAGGGTAGTTCTATTTTTAGCTTTTTGAGGAACTTCCATACCATTTTCCACAGTGCCTACACCAGTTTGCTTCCCATCAACAGTGTAAGAGGGTTCCCCTTTCTCCTCATCCTTGCCAACTTCTGTTGTTTTTTGTGTTGTTGATTTTAGCTATTCTGACAAGTGTGAGGTGATATCTCATTGTGGTCTTGACTTGCACTTCCCTGATGGTAAGTGAGAATGAGCATTTTTTTCATATGTCTGTTGGCCATCTGTATGTTTTCTTTGGAGAAATGTCTACTCATATCTTCTACCCGAGTTTTTAATTGGATTGTTTTGTGGGTGTTGCATTTTGTAAGTTCTTTATGCATTTTGGATACTAGCCCTTTATTGAATATGTCATTTACAAATATCTTCCCCCATTCCATAGGTTGCCATTTAGTTTTGTTGATTGTTTTCTTCCCTGTGTAGAAGCTTTTTATTTTGATGAAGTCCCAATAGTTTATTTTTATTTTTATTTCCCTTGCCTCAGGAGACATATCTAGAAAGAAGTTGCTACTGCCAATGTCAACGAGGTTGCTGCCTATGTTCTCTAGAATTTTTATGGTTTTAGGTCTCACACTTAGGTCTTTTTTTTTTTTTTTAAGATTTTATTTATTTATTTGACACACAGAGAGAGAGAGACAGTACAAGCAGCGGGGGGAATGGCAGGCAGGGGAGAGGCAGACTCCCCGCCGAGCAAGGAGCCCAATGCGGGACCCGATCCCAGGACTCTGGGATCATGACCTGAGCTGAAGGTTGACGATTAACCGACTGAGCCACCCAGGTGCCCCACACTTAGGTTTTTAATGAATTTTGAGTTTATGATTATGTATGGTGTAAGAAATTGGTCCAGTTCACTCTTTTGCATGTTGCTGTCCAGTTTTCCCAATTCCATTTGTTGAGGAGATTATCTTTTCCCCATTGGATATTCTTTCCTGCTTTGTCAAAGATTAACTTGCCACATAGTTGTGGGCTCATTTATAGGTTTTCTATTTTGTTCCATTGATCTATGTGTCTGTTTTGTGCAAGCACTGTACTGTTTTGATCACTACAGCTTTGTAATATAGCTTGAAGTCCAGGAACTGTGATGCCTCTAGCTTTGCTTTTTCTTTTTTGAGATTGCTTTGGCTATTCAAGATCTTTTGTGGTTCCATACAAATTTTAGGATTGTTTATTATAGTTCTGTGAAAGATGTTGTTGGTATTTTGATAGGAAATGCTTTAAATGTGTAGATTGCTTTGGGCAGTATAGATATTTTAACAATATTTGTTCTTCCAGTCCATGAGCATGGGATGTCTTTCCATTTCTTTGTGTCATCTTCAATTTCTTTCATCAGTGTTTTATAGTTTTCAGAGAACAGGTCTTTTACCTCTTTGGTCAGGTTTATTCCTAGGTATCTTATGGTTTTTGGTGCAATTGTAAACAGGATTGATTCCTTAATTTTTCTTTCTGCTGCTTCATTATTGGGTATAGAAATGTAAAAGATTTCTACATATTGATTTTGTATACTGTGACTTTACTGAAATTGTTTATCAGTTCTAGTAGTTTTTTGATGGACTCTTTTGGCTTTCTATATAGAGTATTATGTCATCTGCAAATAGTGAAAATTTTACTTCTTCCTTGCTGACTTGGGTATTTTTTATTTCTTTCTGTTATCTGATTGCTAAGACTAGGACATACAGTACCATGAGAGATAACAGTGGTGAGAATGGACATCCCTGTTTTGTTCCTGACTGTAGAGAAAAAGCTCTCAGTTTTTCCCTGTTGAAGATATTAACTGTGGGTTTTTCATTATATTGAGGTATGTTCCTTCTAATCCTACATTGTTGAGGGTTTTTATCATGAATGGATATTTTACTTTGTCAAGTGCTTTTTCTGCATCTATTGAGAGAATCCCAATAGTTTACTTCTTTTATTAATGTGGTGTATCAAATTGATTGATTTGAAAATATTGAACCACCTTTGCAACCCAGGAATAAATCCCACTTGATCATGGTGAATAATTTTTTTAATGTGTTGTTGGATTTTGTTTCCTAGTATTTTACTGAGAATTTTTGCATCCATGTTCATCAGGGATACTGGCCTGTAGTCCTCTTTTTTAATGGAGTTTTTACCTGGTTTTGGTATCAGGGTAATGTTGGCTGGCCTCATAGAATGAATTTGGAAGCTTTCTTCCCTTTTCTATTTTTTGGAATAGTTTGAGAAGACGAGGTATTAACTCTTTAAATGTTTGGAAGAATTTGCCTGTGAAGCTATCTGGCCCTGGACTTTTGTTTGTTGGGAGATTTTTGATTACTGATTCAACTTCTTTGCTTGTTATTGGTCTGTTCAAGTTTTCTATTTCTTCCTCTTTCAGTTTTGGTAGTTTAAATGTTTCCAGGAATTTGTCTATTTCTTCCAGGTTGTCCAATTTGTTGGCAGATAGTTTTTAATGATATTCTTTTCTAATGTTGTTTGTATTTCTGTGGTGTTCATTGCTATTTCTCCTCTCTCATTCATGATTTTATTTATTTGGATCTTTTTTTTTTTCTTTTTGGCTGGCTAGAGGTTTATCAATTTTATTAATTTTTTCAAAGAGCCAACTCCTGGTTTCATTGATCTGTTCTATTGTTGTTTTTTTTTTAACTTTCTGTATCATTTATTTATGCTCTAATCTTTATTATTTCCTTCCTTCTGCTGCTTTTAGGTTTTGTTTAATTTTTTTTAGCTCCTTTAAGTGCTAGGTTAGGTTGTTCATTTGAGATTTTTCTTGCCTCTTGAGGTAGGCCTGTATTGCTAGATACTTCCCTCTTAGAATCTCTTTTGCTGTAGCCCAAAGTTTTTGGACTGTTGTGTTTTCATTTTCATTTGTTTCCATGTATTTTTAATTTCTTCTTTGATTTCCTGGTTGACCTACTCATTGTTTAGCAGCATGTTATTTAATGTCCATGTATTTATGCTCTTTCCAGATATTTTCTTGTGGTTGATTTCTAGTTTCATAAGGTTGTGGTCAGAAAAGATGGCCTGACTTCAATCTTCTTGAATTTGTTGAGGCTGGTTTTGTGGGTTAATATGTGATCTATTCTGGAGAAAGTCTCATGTACACTTTCAAAGAATGTGTATTTTGTTGTTTTAGAGTGGAATGTTCTGAATATATCTGTTAAGTCCATCTGTCCCAGTGTGTCATTCAATGCCATTGTTTCCTTGTTTATTTTCTGTTTAGATGATCTGTCCATTGATATAAGTGGGGTGTTAAAGTCCCCTACTATTATTGTGTTATCAATTAGTTCCTTTATGTTTGTTATTAACTTTTTTATGTATTTGGGTGCTCCTACATTGGGTGCATAATTATATATAATTGTTAGATCTTGTTGGATTGTCCACTTATGATTTTATAGTGTCCTTCTTTGTCTCTTGTTACAGTCTTTCTTTTAAAGTCTATTTTGTCCAAAATAAGCATTACTAACCACTCTTTCTTTTGAATTCACTTGCATTATAGGTATTTCTCCATCCCCTTACTTTCAATCTGCAGATGTCTCTAGGTCTGAAATGAGTCTCTTGTAGGCACCATATAGATGGGTCTTGTTTTTTTTATCCACTCTGTCACCCCAAGTCTTTTGATTGGAATTTTTAGTCCATTTACATTTGAAGTATATAGATACGTATTTCTTGTCATTTTATTACTTATTCTGTGATTGTTTCTGACAATTTTCTCTGATCCTTTCTTGTCTTTCTCTCTTTCATGGTTTGCTGGGGTTTTTTAGTGATATATTTGGATTTTTTCCCCTTTATTCTTTACATATTTATTAGTGTTTTTTGATATATGATTACCATTAGGTTTGTGTATAACTTCTTCTGCATATAGCAATCTATATTAAGTTGATGGTCATTTAAGTTTGAAACCCATTTTTTTCTCCTCTCCTCCCCCACATTTTAGGTATATGTCATTATATTTTACATCTTTTTCTTGAGTTCCTTGACTTATTTTTTACAGAAATATTCATTTTCACTGCTTTGTGTTTCCTACCTTTATTCTGTCACTTTTTGTCTCTCCTTTCCACTCAAAGAGTTCCTTTAATATTTCTTGCAGGGCTGATTTAGTAGTCATGAACTCCTTTAGTTTTTCTTTGTCTGGGAAACTCTTTATCCCTCCTTCTATTCTGAGTGATAGCCTTGCAGAATAGAGTACTGTTGGCTGCAGATTTTTTCCCATTCTGTGCTTCAAATATATTGTGCCACTCCCTTCTTGCTTGCAAAGTTCTGTTGAAAAATCTCCTGCTAGCTTTATGGGTCTTCCCTTGTAAGTTAATGACTTCTTTTGTCTTGCCACTTTTAAGATTTTTTTCCTTTATCACTATATTTTTTTCCCCTTTATCACTATATTTTGCAAGTTTGATTACAATATGTCTTGGTGTTGGCCTGCTTTTTAAATTTTTGTTGGGAGTTCTCTGTGCCTCCTGGATCTGGATATCTGTTTCCGTCCCCCAGAATAGGGAAGTTATCAGCTATTATTTCTTCAAATAAATTTCCTGCCCTATTTTCTCTTTCTTCTTCTTCTGGGACTCCTATAATATGAATGTTATTATGTTTGATCAAGATACTAAATTCTCTATTTTTATTTTGTGTAATTCTTTTTTCTCTTTTTTGTTCATCTGGATTACTCTCCATTACTCTATCTTCTAGGTCACTAATTCATTCCTCTGCTTCTTCCATCCTTCATTTCATCAAGTGTGTTTCTCATTTTGTTTACTAAGCCCTTTATCTCTGCTCTGTTATTCCTTAGCTCTGTGTTAAGGGTCTTACTCATGTCTTCCACTCTTTTCTCAAATCCAATGAGTATCCTTATGATCATTGCTTTAAATTTTCCATCAGGTATATGATTTATATCTGTTTCACTTAGATCTCTGGCTGTGTCCTTGTACTCTTCTTTTATTTGGGATAAATTTCTCTGTCTCCTCATTTTGTCTGCCTGTTTCTCCACGTTAGGAAAGTCAGCTGTGTCTTCTGTTCTTGAAAGTAGTGACTTTATGAAGAAGAAGTTCTGGGGTGCCCTGCAGTGTTAGTGTCCCCTGTTCATCAGAACCTGGCACTTCAGGAAAGTATCCTCTGTATTGCATATGCCCTGCTGTTGTGTCTGAGTCACTTTTCTTTTCAGTGCAATCTTCTGCACTAACCCTCTACCTGTTGTGAGCTGTGCTTGCTCTCTGTGGTGTTAGCTCTGTGGGGAGCGCCCACCAGGGAACTTGGGACTGGGGTGGTGGTATTAGAAAAAGTTGCACTGAAGCACTGTAGTGGCTTGGGGCTGCATGCCAGGTCTGCTGGGGTTGTACATTGGTATCTGGGAGCATGTGGCTGGACCTGCACACTGGAAGTGTGCAGTGCACTGCAGCAGCTATGCACCTAGTGGCTGGTCAGGGTGCATGCACAGCTTTAACAATATTTTCCCTGACCCCAGAGCTGAGACCAGCAGGTGTGGAGTGGGCTAGTCCTCAGAAGAACTCATGAATGTGGTGCACTGCCAGCAGATCAGGCAGCAAATGTCTGGGCAGCCCCACCACTCACAGGCAGGGGAGGAAAATGGCACCTGCTAGCTCCCTCGTTTTCAGAGAAGTCCCCAACATGTTTCAAAATCAGTATGAACAGATCTGTCCCCCATATGTCTCCTGCATTGTGCAAACTGCTGTTTTTTTGTTGCCTGGCTGCTCAGGCTGCTTTCTCTTTAAAGGCCGTAACCCAGCTATCACTTGCCCTCCTGGCCTGCCCAATACTGAGTCAACAGACTTTTACATCTCCATGTCCACTGATTATATAATCATTGGATTCAGCCCCTCTGGTTTTTAAAGCTACAAATTATGGGGATTCGTCTTCCTGGTGTGACTCCCTAGTGCAAGGCCCTGTTTCTCTGCCCTCTCTGCACACACAGATCCTTCTTGCCTTTCTGACCTTCATAAACTTTGAGCTACAGGTTCTTCTCTTTATTTAGTTGTGGAGTTTGTTTTTCCAGTCTTTGGACTGCTCTCTGGTTTGTTGACTTGGATGTGGATGATATCTAGTTAAAAATGTGGGATAGGGTGCGCTCAGGGTCCTCCTACTCTGCCATCTTTCCAATCTCTGGATTCAAGTTGTTTTTGACACTTGTAACCAGAAGAACCTTGAAAATTTTTCTGAAGGAAAGTATTTGATTTCCATTTTTGGCCATAATTGTGAACTGATTAAACTAACAACCTTCCTTAGAAATACTGAATAAAATATAATAAATGTCCATCTAGAGTCAAAGTTTATCTGTCAACATTTAAGGGGAATTTCCAGGGACCAAAAATGACAAAATCTCCTTCGTGGGCCTTGCCAACATCAATAATAAGACTTCATTTTTAAAATTATTTTTAAAAGTTGAGCAGAAAGTAAAGAGGATTCCCATATACAAAGTCTGCCAAAACTCATGCAAGAAGAAATAGACAATCTGAATAGATCTATATCTATTAAAGAAATCCAATCAATAATAATAATCTTTTAGGTCAAAAAGAACCAGTCCCAGATGCATTCACTGGTGAATTCTACCAAACACTTAAAGTAGAGATTATACCAATTCTCTACAATTTCTTTTTTAAAAATAATTTATTTTTAAAATATTTTATTTATTTATTTATTTATTTATTTATTTATTTATTTATTTATTTATTGTTTTTTAGAGAGAGAGAGATTTTGAGCAGGGCATCGAGAGGTGTGTGGGGGTGGGGAGAGGGAGAGAATCTTAAGCAGACTCTGCACTCAGCACAGAGCCTGACACAGGACTTGATCTCATAACCTTGAGATCATGACCTGAGCTGACATCAAGAGTCAGAGGCTTAACTGACTGAGCCAACCAGGTGGCCCCTAATTCTCTACAATTTCTTTTAGAAGGTACAGAAACAGAGGAAATACTTCCTAACTCCTTCTGTAAGGCCAGCATTATTCTAACACCATAACCAGATAAAGACATTACAAGAAAGGAAAACTACGGTATCGCTCATGAACATAGATGCAAAAATCCTTATCAAAATACTGGCAAATCATTCAAGCAATTTATATAAATAACTATACATCATGACCAAGTGAGATTTATCCCAGGAATTCAGGGATTCAACATTTGAAAATCAGTTAATGTAATCCATCAAATCATAAAATCTATTTTATTTTATTTTAAATTTTATTTTATTATGTTAGTCACCATACATTCCATCATTAGTTTTTGATGTAGTGTTTCATGATTCGTTGTTTGTGTATAACACCCAGTGCTCCTTGCAATATGTGCCCTCCTTAATACCCATCATCAGGCTAACCCATCCCCCACCCCCTCCCCTCCAAACCCTCAGTTTGTTTCTCAGTCTATAGTCTCTCATGGTTCATCCTCCCCTCCGATTTCTCCCCCTTCATTTTTCCCTTCCTATTATCTTCTTCTTCTTCTTCTTCTTCTTTAACATATAATGTATTATTTGTTTCAGAGGTACAGGTCTCTGATTCATCAGTCTTACACAATTCACAGCACTCACCATAGCACATACCCTTACCAATGTCCATCACCCAGCCACCCCATCCGTCTAACCCCCCACCACTCCAGCAACCCTCAGTTTGTTTCCTGAAATTAAGAGTCTCTTATGGTTTGTCCCTCTCTGGTTTCATCTTGTTTCATTTTTCCCTCCCTTCCCCTATGATCCTCTGTCTTGTTTCTTAAATTCCTCATATCAGTGAGATCATATGATACTTGTCTTTCTCTGATTGACTTATTTCGCTTAACATAATACCCTCTAGTTCCATCCATGTCATTGCAAATGGCAAGAGTTCGGGTTTTTTGATGGCTGCATAATATTCCATTGCATATATATATCACATCTTCTTTATCCATTCATCTGTTTTTTTAAATTTTATTATGTTATGTTAGTTACCATACATCATTAGTTTTTGATGTAGTGATCCACGATTCACTGTTTTCATATAATACCCAGTGCTCCATGCAGTATGTGCCTTCCTTAATACCCATCACTGGGCTAACCCATCCCCCCACCCCCCTCCCCTCCAAAACCCTCAGATTGTTTCTCCCAGTCCATAGTCTGTCATGGTTCATCTCTCCCTCTGATTCCCCTCCTTCATTTTTCCCTTCCTTCTCCTAATGTCCTCCATGCTATTCCTTATGTTCCACAAATAAGTGAAACCATATGATAATTGACTTTCTCTGCTTGACTTATTTCACTTAGCATAATCTCCTCCAGTCCCATCCATGTTGATGTAAAAGTTGGGTATTCATCCTTTCTGATGGCTGAGTAATATTCCATTGTATATATGGGCCACATCTTCTTTATCCGTCCATCTGTCGAAGGGCATCTCGGCTCTTTCCACAGTTTGGCTATTGCAGACATTGCTGCTGTGAACACTGGGGTGCATATGGCCCTTCTTTTCAGTACATCTGTGTCTTTGGGGTAAATACCCAGTAGTGCAATTGCTGGGTCATAGGGTACCTCTATTTTTAAATTTTTTTTTTTTAAAGATTTTATTTATTTATTTGAGAGAGAGAGAATGAGAGACAGAGAGCATGAGAGGGAGGAGGGTCAGAGGGAGAAGCAGACTCCCTGCCAAGCAGGGAGCCCGATGCGGGACTCGATCCCGGGACTCCAGGATCATGACCTGAGCCGAAGGCAGTCGCTTAACCAACTGAGCCACCCAGGCGCCCTATTTTTAAATTTTTGAGGAACCTCCACACTGTTTTCTGAAGTGGCTGTACCAACAACTTGCATTCCCACCAACAGTGTAAGAGGGTTCCCCTTTCTCCACAACCTCTCCAACATTTGTTGTTTCTTTCCCTGTCCATTTTTGCCATTCTAACTGGTGTAAGGTGGTATCTCAATGTGGTTTTGATTTGAATTTCCCTGATGGCTAGTGATGATGAACATTTTTTCATGTGTCTGTTAGCCATTTGTATGTCTTCTTCAGAGAAGTGTCTTTTCATATCTTCTGCCCACTTTTTGACTTGATTATTTGTTTTTTGGGTGTTGAGTTTGAGAAGTTCTTTATACATCTTGGATATCAGCCCTTTATCTCTAGTGTCATTTGCAAATATCTTCTCCCATTCTGTGGGTTGCCTCTTTGTTTTGTTGACTGTTTCCTTTGCTGTGCAGAAGTTTTTATCTTGATGAAGTCCCAAAAGTTCATTTTTGCTTTTGTTTCACTAGCTTTTGGAGATGTATCTTGAAAAAAGTTGCTGTGGCCGATGTCAAAGAGGTTACTGCCTATGTTCTCCTCTAGGATTTTGATGGATTCCTGTCTCACATTGAGGTCTTTCATCCACTTTGAGTTTATCTTTGTGAATGATGAGTTTCATTCTTCTGCATGTGGCTGTCCAATTTTCCCAGCACCATTTATTGAAGAGACTGTCTTTTTTCCATTGCATGTTTTTTCCTGCTTTGTCAAAGATTATTTGACCATAAAGTTGAGGGTCCATATCTGGGTTCTCTATTCTGTTCCATTGGTCTATATGTCTGTTTCTGTGCCAGTACCATGCTGTCTTGGTGATCACAGCTTTGCAATATAGCTTTAAATCGGGCAACATGATGCCCCCAGCTTTGTTTCTCTTTTTCAACATTTCCTTGGCGATTTGGGGTCTTTTCTGATTCCATACAAATTTGAGGATTGTTTGTTCCAGCACTTTGAAAAATGTCTTTGGAATTTTGATCGGGATGGCATTGAAGGTATAGATTGCTCTGGGTAGCATAGACATTTTAACAATGTATATTCTTCTGATCCATAAGCGTGGAATATTTTTCTATCTTTTTGTGTCTTCTTCAATTTCTTTCATGAGTGTTCTGTAGTTCCTAGAGTATAGATCCTTTACCTCTTTTGTTAGGTTTATTCTGAGTTATCTTATGGTTTTTGGTGCTATTGTAAATGGAATCATTTCTCTAATTTCTCTTTCTACAGTTGTGTTGTTAGTGTATAAGAAAGCAACTGATTTCTGTGCATTGATTTTGTATCCTGCCACATTACTCAATTGCTGTATGAGTTCTAGTAATTTGGGGGTGGAGTCCTTTGGGTTTTCCACATAAAGTATCATGTCATCTGCGAAAAGAGAGAGTTTGACTTCTTCTTTGCCAATTTGAATACCTTTTATTTATTTTTGTTGTCTGGTTGCTGTTGCTAGGACTTCTAGTACTATGTTGAGCAATACTGGTGAGAGTGGGCATCCTTGACGTGTTCCTGATCTTAAGGGAAAGGCTCTCAGCTTTTCCCCATTGAGGATGATATTCGCTGTGGGTTTTTCACAGATGGATTTTATGAACTTGAGGAATGTTCCCTCTATCCCTATACTCTGAAGAGTTTTAATCAGGAAAGGATGTTGTATTTTGTCAAATGCCTTTTCTGCATCAATTGAGAGGCCCATATGGTTCTTCTCCCTTTTCTTATTAATGTGTTCTATCACATTGATTGATTTGCGAATGTTGAACCACCCTTGCATCCCGGGGATAAATCCCACTTGGTTCTGGTGGATGATCCTTTTAATGTATTGTTGGATCCTATTAGCTAGGATTTTGTTGAGGATTTTGGAATCCATATTCATCAGGGATATTGGTCTGAAATTCTCTTTTGTGATGGGGTCTTTGCTTGGTTTGGGGATTAAGGTAATGCTGGCCTCATAGAATGAGTTTGGAAGTTTTCCTTCTGTTTCTATTTTTTGAAACAGCTTCAGTAGAACAGGTTTTATTTCTTCTTTGAATGTTTGGTAGAATTCCCCAGGGAATCCATCAGGCTCTGGACTCTTGTTTTTTGGGAGGTTTTTGGTCACTGCTTCAATCTCATTACTGGTTATTGGCCTATTCAGGTTGTCAATTTCTTCCTGTTTCAGTCTTGGCAGCTTATAGGTTTCCAGGAAGGCCTCCATTTCATCCAGATTGCTCAGTTTATTGGCATATAGTTGTTGATAATAATTTCTAATAGTTGTTTCTATTTCCTTGGTGTTAGTCATGATCTCTCCCCTTTCATTCATAATTTTATTAATTGGGTCCTTTCTCTTTTCTTTTGGATAAGTCTGACCAGTGGTTTATCAATCTTATTAATTCTTTCAAAGAACCAACTTCTAGTTTTCTTGATCTGATCTACTGTGTTTCTGGTTTCTAATTCATTGATCTCTGCTTTAATTTTAATTATTTCTCTTCTAATGCGTGGCTTAGGCATCGTTTGTTGCTTTTTCTCCAGTTCTTTAAGGTGTAGAGTTAGTTGGTGAATTCGGGATTTTCTATTTTTTTGAGTGAGGCTTGGATGGCTATGTATTTCCCCCTTAGGACCGCCTTTGCATTACCCCATAGGTTTTGGACTAATGTGTTTTCATTCTCATTGATTTCCATGAATTGTTTAAGTTCTTCTTTGATTTCCTGGTTGACCCAATCATTCTTGAGCAGGGTGGTCTTTAGCTTGCAAGTGTTTGAATTTCTGCCAAATTTTTTCTTTTCTTTTTAAATTTTATTTATTTATTTGACAGAGAGAGACACAGCGAGAGAGGGAACATGAGCAGGTGGAGTGGGAGAGGGAGAAGCAGGCTTCCTGTGGAGCAGGGAGCCCGATGCGGGGCTCAATCCCAGGACCCTGGGATCATGACCTGAGCCGAAGGCAGATGCTTAACCGGCTGAGCCACCCAGGCGCCCCTGCTAAATTTTTTCTTGTGATTGAGTTCCAACTTTAAAGCATTGTGGTCTGAGAATATGCAGGGAATAATCTCAATCTTTTGGTATCAGTTGAGACCTGATTTGTGACCCAGTATGTGGTCTATTCTGGAGAAAGTTCCATGCACGCTCGAGAAGAATGAGTATTCTGTTGTTTTAGGGTGGAATTTCTGTAAATATCTATGAGGTCCATCTGGTCTAATGTATCATTCAAAGCTCTTGTTTCCTTGTTGATTTTCTGCTTAGATGATCTGTCTGTTGCTGAGAGTGGAGTATTGAGGTCTCCTACAATTAACATATTGTTATCAACATGACTCTTTATTTTGGTTAACAGTTGGCTTATGTAGATGGCTGCTCCCATGTTGGGGGCATAGATATTTACAATTGTTAGATCTTCTTGTTGGATAGACCCTTTAAGAATGATATAGTGTCCTCCTGTGTCTCTAATTACAGACTTTAGTTTAAAATCTAATTTGTCTGATATAAGAATTGCTACCCCAGCTTTCTTTTGAGGTCCGCTGGCATGGAAGATGGAACTCCATCCCTTCACTTTCAGTCTGGATGTATCTTTAGGTTCAAATTGAGTCTCTTGTATGCAGCATATGGATGGGTCCTGTCTTTTTATCCAATCTGCAACCTTGTGCCATTTTATGGGAGTGTTTAGGCCATTCACGTTGAGAGTGATTATTGAAAGATATGAATTAATTGTCATCATGTTGCCTGTGAAGATGTTGTTTTTATAGATGGTCCCTGTAAATTTCTGTTGTATATCACTCTTGGGGTCTTTCTCCTTTTATAGAACCCCCCTTAATATTTCTTGCAGGGCCGGCTTGGTCGTCACATATTCTTTCAGTTTCTGCCGGTCGTGGAAGCTCTGCATCTCTCCATCCATTCTAAATGACAGCCTTGCCGGATAAAGTATTCTTGGCTGCATGTTCTTCTCATTTAGTACCCTGAATAGGTCTTGCCAGGCCTTTCTGACTTGCCAGGTCTCTGTGGATAGGTCTGATGTTATTCTGATGTTCCTCCCTCTGTACATAAGGAATCTCTTCCCCCTAGCTGCCCTTAAGATGGTTTCCTTGGTTCTAAGATTTGCAAGTTTTACTATTACATGTTGGGGTGTTGGCCTGTTTTCCTTGATCTTGGGAGGGGTCCTCTCTGCCTCTAGGACTCGAATGTTTGTTTCATTCCCCAGATTAGGGAAGTTCTCAGCTACGATTTGCTCAAATACATCTTCTAGTCCTCTCTCTCTCTCCACTCCCTCCGGGATTCCAATTATTCTGACATTCGAATGCTTCATGGTGTCACTTATTTCTCTGATTCTATTTTCATGGATTCTGAGTTGTTTTTCCCTGGCCTCCTCTTTTCCTTTTTTATCTATTATATTGTCTTCCAGGTCACTTATTTGTTCTTCTGCCTCACTTACCCTAGCTGTTAGATTATCTAGATTGGATTGGATCTCATTGATAGCATTTTTAAGTTCTGCCAATTCACCTTTCATTTCTGCCCTTAGAGGCTCTATGTTGCCATTAATTGATTTCCCCATTCTAGCCATTGTCTTCACAATTGCTAGCTTGAATTCCATCTCCGACATCTTGGTTATATCTGCATCCATTTGTAAATCTGCAGCATAAGTCATAATCTCTGAACCTTTTCTGTTTTGGGGGCTCCTCCTCCTAGTCATTCTGTTGATGGGTGTTTGAGGGAATGTATAGAGTCCAAATTATTGATCAGAACCCAAGCAAGATGCACCTGTTTTCTTGGGACCTTAGGGTTGCTGGCCTCTTGTTTTCCCAGCCTGTCTTCTGGGGGAGGGGCCTGCCGTGCTGTTACTCAGGCAACCCCGTTTGGGCGGAGTTGCCCTGCCCCCCTGTGGTGGGGGATGGGCTCAGTGGGAATCAGTTTTTGGGGCTTTTGTTCTCTGGCGGCCTTCCCTGGTGGCTTTCTGTGTCTCTTCCGTGAGTCAGAGCAGAAAAGACAGTTTTCAACTCTCTGCTTCAGAGCAGAGAGACCGCAGTCTGTTCTTCAGTGAGCTCTCCAGGCCACACTGTCTCCGTTTCTGTCCGTGCTGCTATAAACTGGAGCATCCTGGGTTGTGAGCCCCTCCGCAGCGCTCCCAGTCCTGCCTCCAGGTCGGGCATGTCTCTGCCCTTTGTGCTTCTAAAACCTCTAGCCACTCCCAGTTCACACGTGCATGACCCCACCACTTTGGGTTTCCGCCCTGGGGGCTGCCCTAAAGTCCTTTCCCCACCGCTACCGGTCTGTGAGTCTGTGCCTGTCCCCAGCGCGCGAGGCTGTCGCTCACCGGCGATGTAGGATCCTGGCGGTGTAGGATCCCTGTGGCCAGGCACCCTCCCGCTGCCGTTTATCCTCCGATATCTGCCCGCTGATTCAGGGCTCCCCGATTCATACCTCAAAACCAACCGCCTGTGATATTCTGCTTGTAGAGATCCAGATCTTCGTACGTCTCAGGTTGGTTTCGTGGGTGCTCAGAGTGGTCTGGTAGATATCCAGCTCAATTCTGGGGACCAGTTGAAATAGGGTCCCCTAGTCCTCTGCCATCTTTCCTACTCCCCCCAACATTGTCATTTTCCCCATCATGACTTTGCTGCTTCAAGGCTGACAGTAGATCCTGACTTCTCCACTGCCTGCCAGACTAGTTACAGCTCTCTACCTTGGTTTTCTCATCCACAAAATGGGAATAATAATAAGACTTCCCTCATTAGGGTTTTTGCATGTATTAAATGAATTGATACATATAAAGCACTTAGCATAGCACCCGGCACACAGCCCGTGCTCCACTGATGGAGCTTATTAGTTTTATTATTAATATATTTTTTAACATACAGAAGTTTTAAATAAAAGTTTTTCTCTTCCTTTTTTTGGTGCCCCTGATTTACTCGTTCCTTTAGTTCACATCTGGCTGTTAACTGTTATCCTACACTTGAACTCAAGCATTCCCCATAGCTCCTCAGAGCATGAGGTCTGTATGCTCAGACCATATTTGTTAAACAAAGAAGGACACATGGTTCATGAAACATTGCTAGAAGACCCTGATTCTCAAACTTGAAGGGGCAGTGGAGTCCCCTGGAGAGCTTGTAAACACTGATTCCTGGGTCCCACCCCCAGTTTCCATTCAGTAAGTCTGGGTGGGGTCCAGAGTCGGTCTTTCTAGTCAGTTCCCAGGTGATGCTGGTCCTGCTGGTCTGAAGACCACACTTTGAGAACCACTGGTCCAATGTGAGGAGACCAATCCAGAAGCCACATGAAGAAATGCATTGTCTTGGAAGATAAAGAGCATTTTTCTGGGATGTGATTATGAGTAAGACTTGGTCCTGGGCACCTGAAGCTGATGGACAGATGAAGACAGATACAAAAGAACTGAAGGGTAAGACAAGATGGCATAAGGAGCATCAAGTACTGCAAGAGCGTAGAAGAGATTTTTCCAGTGGGGTGAGGGGAATCTGGGAAGGACTACATACCTGGCCCTTTGCGCTGGCCCCAGGACTCCAGGTTATAACTGAACTGCCAGAGAGTGGGAAGAGAAAGCATCCACCCATTACCCCACACGAAGAGAGCACCTTTTGCAGGGCACCTTAAGAGTTGTTTGGATACTGAGTAGCCATCGACTGACAAATACATTTCCCTCTAGCAAGTGCTAGCTTGGCCAGACCCATTGTGTGGCAATGGGCAGGGAGAGAACTTGAAGACGGATGCAGGCTAGCTAGTGGTGCAGAACTATGCATTAGTCTCACAGTGTTTGCGTTCAAATCTGGCTCTGCCACTTGGCAGTGGGGTGACCTTGGGTAATTTATGTGATTACTTACCCTCTCCCCAAATCTTTGTTTCTTTACCTGAAAGATATAGACAACAATAGCATCCACCCTTAGAGTTGTGGTCAGGATGAAATGCGATCCTTTTGATAAGGCATATGTAATAGTAGCTGCCCATAGTAAGAACCCAAGAGATGTCAGCCCTTGTTGTTACTCATGTTATTTTTGGTAATTGGAGGTAGACCTGGTGGGGAGCGCTCTGTTTGGGTCCCTGGGGTGGAGCTGAAGAAGTCTTGGGAAGATGCAGACATGAGGGGCAGATGTTGCATTCAGTGCTGATGGGACTGTGCTGTGGTACTCCTGGGACACTGGGACAGAAGTCCAGGAGGCCATTGATGTGAACCTGAACTGCAGGAGCACATCCCAGGCTGGAGACAGATTTGGGAGTTCTTGGCAGGCAGATGATGACTGAATCATGGGATCTCATGTGAGGGAGAGAGAATGGTGCCCAGGGGAGCCTGAGAAATAGGATGTGTGAGTTTGGGTTTCCCCAGAGGTGGGCTCTGAGTCAAGCACTCCAGGATAAGTCATTTATCTGGGAGATGCTTTTGGGCAACACCATAGGGAAGCAGGGAAATAAGGTGGGAACAGGTTCCTAGAAGCAGAGCTGGAGAGAGAATGTGGATGTATGAGCTTTATTGGGGAAGAGGCTGAAGAGGTCTCAGGGATTAGGGAAGTCAGAGAAGGGGGAGGAGCTGGGCAAGAGTGTGCTCATAGGTCGAGCTGAGCCTTGGCCTGATCCTTGAGCAGAAAGAGGTTTGAAGCAGAACTAGCTCTACGGAATTGTCCCTCCGGAGGCAAGGGGTAGCCTTGTATCGTGCCTAATATAAGTCAGTCAAACATTCTGGATGCGTGGATGGGGGGGTAGGTTAAAGTCTTTTGTCAGCAGGGGGCAATTCTCACTATGGGCAATGGTGAGCTCTTAGCAGCCTACATTCACAGCAGCTGGAGGGAGGTGCCAGAGCCCAAGAATAGGAGTCTGGGTGGGGCACCCACAGCACCTAGGAAGAAAGCAGTTTGGATATGATAATTAGCAAGTAACTGGGGCACACCCTGCTGGGGACCTCTGGGAAGCAGAATAGAATGCATTCCTGAGTTATTCCACTCTAGACCTGGGGCAGGTGGTCCAGGGCTTCTCAGGGTGTTTTAATCCTTGGCATCTCTGTTTAGTGGGCAAAGTGGCCTCTGGAGACCAGAGAAAGTCCCCAGGCGAAGACGTGGGTGGTTTGGCACTTGAGGTTGGACAGGTGTGCAGGCAGAATGGTCAGGGCACGAGATGGTAGAGAGGGCAGAACAGTATCTACACAGGCTTTAAGGGGGAGGGGGGCACAAAAGCAACCGAGGAGTAGCCAGAGAGGCAGGAAGAAAATCAGAAGAGGAATAGAGCCATAGGGCTTGTTTGTGCACTCACATGGAGATGCATTTTATTCACCCGTACTCCTACTGTATTTTAATGCTGCCAGCCTGGCCAGGGGCGGCTCCCTAAAAGCCGAGGACGCGTCTCAGTTGAGCCACTCACACCGGGTCCAGTGTCAGTCTCGCGCTGGGCCAAGCCGGAACGCGTGGGTGGCCAGGGTAAATGGAGCACATATTTGTGGTTGGCCACAGAGAGGGGATGGAAACCTTTCTTGGAAAATAATGAGCAGAGAAACCTTTACTGATTAGTTAAATCCCAGATAATCCTGGCTGATGAAGACAGATTCGGACCCTTTAACGGATTTAGGGTTCCAAAACGACTCTGGGGGTAAGCTAAGGCGGGGATGCTCCAGAGGGCTCTTCTCCTGGCCGCAGATTTGTTTGTCGAGAGGGGGCTGGGAGGAGCCTACCCTCCACCCAGCCAGGGCGCGGAAAAGCTCACCAAACCCTTGCACCCACCCATGGACTCCGCACCTGCCAGGGCGCCAGGGGACTCGCGGAACGTGGGTGGGCTCGGGGTGGTACCAGCTCGCACTCTCCTTTCCAGTCTCCTAAACGACTGGAAGCGCTCTCGCACCTTGGCGGACGTTGAGCCAGGCGCTTAGTCCGGCTCGCTTGGCTGCGTTCCCATCCCCCCGCGCCGGGCCTCTTGAGAGGATCCCGCAGAGTTCCGCTAGCAAGTCAATGGTCCGCCGCAGCAGCTGGGCGTGGGAGTGGGGACGTGAATTAAAGCCGCAAGGGGGTAGGGGAGGCGCTTCTCCCTGGGGAGGAGACAGTGAAAGTGTCCTCAGGCGCTGCGCTTCCGCCACTGCCACTCTGCAAAAAAGGAAGACACCCCGGGTTCATCTATCTCTCCAACCTGGTCCAGAGGGCCCCTTCCTGCAGTGGGAGCGGGAGGAGGCTCTAGGGACGCTCCTGCGCAGGAATTGCAAGGTCCCCTTAGAGTTGCAATTCCGGCTCCTTCTTCGGCTTTCTTTCAGCTTCGCTTTCCCGGTTTCTCTATCCGTGTCTGGTATGACCTGGTTAATAAGCCTCAGTTTTTCTCATCTGCAAAAGAGGTTTTGTAAGATCCTTACGAAAGGATTGTTAACCAGTGTGCTCTTTGATCTATGCGGAGGTCACTGTGTGGGGTGACCGAAGTTGGGCTCCTACCGCCGGCCTTTTGATACCTCTGGGTTCCAGGCCATCCACTTGAGGTCTGTCCTCTCGGTAATCACCTGCCTCCCCGGGGAAAGGATTAGGGGAGAGAGACTTTAAGACCCTAGCCGAGGCGGGGGGGGGGGGGGGGGGGGGTGTTGGCACTCCAGGCTGCAGGCGCTGACCCCGGTTGAGCCACCTTGGGGCGGATGGTCCCGCCTGTCTACACCCCGGACTTGGTCTCAAAATGTGTGGATCGTTAGGTGTCTTACTAAACTGTGGGCCCAAATTCTTAATTACAAACGACTATTCTGCTGGGCAAAGAGCTACAGCACTTGGCTGGGTCCTGTGTCAATAACACCTTCCTTTAAAACCAGAGATAAATTTGGGGAGAAATTCCTGGCGGAGCCGAAAATGACGCTGGCGTCTAAAGCCGCCCCTGACCCCCAGCGATTCAAAAGACAATTATCCCAAAGGAAAGTTATTGTTTTGCTAATACCAGGAACAGCTTGCGAGGGGGGAGATTTGGGTCTTCCTTTAATAATGGAAAGTTAATGCCCAGCCTGTTGTAATTATCTTTATCGGAAGCTCCTCTAATCTGCATGTTTAACAGAGGACCCACTCGAAGGTGCGGCCAGCCGTAGACCCACTTTTCAGGGCTCGGTCTCCTCTCCGGCGCGCGCAGGGAACCGCGCCGCGTCCCGGTGGGCTGAGAGTTTTCACCTCTCTCGCTAGATACCTCAGACTGCTGGGCCCTCAGGGGAGACACTGAAGAGATTCTGTTTCCAGGATTCTATGTTTGGGAAGGATGGGCTCAAGGTTTCGAACTATTGGGGTTGGGTGGACTCAAATTTTTGGCGTGTGAGCCAGGAGTGGTTTACTCACGTGCTTTGTTTGGCGCCAACTTTAACAAATCAGGACGTTTCACAGGACAATCGGGCTTTCTTTGAATAATCCTAAAATCTGACAGTAATTTGTTTGCCTCCTTGAAGAGGGGTGCCTCCTAGCAGACAGGTCTTATGTTCCGATTTACCCCCCCACACCCAATTTAGAGTTGCCAGATAAAATACTGATATATTCTTACACACACACACAAATATTCGTTGTTTATCTGAAATTCAAATTTCATTGGACCTCTAGTACTTTTGTTTACTAAACCGGTCACTCTTCTTCGGTCCACTCTACATCTGTCTTTCTCTACTTCTTCCCCCAGTTCGTGTGAGTTTTGCCCCGGCTAAAGCCATTTAGGGAGCTGGGAGTGGCTTTGGCTGGAGGTGAAGTGGGAGTGGATTAAATAAACGCTTTCCACTCCCTTCCCCTTGACATTTTCGGGGAAGGCTCTGGCGGTGGAGTTGGAGGGCTGGCGTGTGTTGTATTGGTGGTAGTGTGGCTGGGAAAGAGGTCCTAGGTCTTTTTAAAAAATAATTTTTATAAGTTTTATTTATTTAAGTAATCTCTACACCCTACGTGGGACTCAAACTCACAACCCGAGAGTCAGAGTCGCATATTCCTCTGACTGAGCCAGCCAGGTACCCCGAGGCCCTAGGTCTTAATGGGCAACTGGGTCTTGGGAGGAGGCTTTGGGGCAGCTGTGAGCGGGACCTCCACGTAGAGAAAGGAAGACCACACCGGGGCCTGAATATGCGGCTTTTAGAGGAACAGGCAGATAGCCGGATCGTCCCCTTCCTACTTTCTTCTCCCTGAGAAGGGGGGGGGGGGCGGTGGATGAGGGGATCGGCTGGGGAGTGGGCAGGAGGACAGCTGTAGAAGAAAGAGAAGGAGGTGATTGAGGGGACTGCAGCTGGGAGGGCGGCGACCGAGGGGAGGGAAACTAGTGGCGTCCCCATCTCGCGGGGTCCGAGGCGATGACGCGTCCGCGCCCCACTGATTGGAGCCCTCCTGGCCTTCCGCGCCCGACGGGCGGTCGGGTGGTATAAAGCGTCCTCTGAGCTGCGCCCACTCTGCAAACGTGACCTAGAGAAGGTCAAGCCTCGGCGACTGAGAAGCAATGACCTACCGGGACGCACTTTACGACGGGCGCTCCAGGAGCAGGGCGCTGGTGCCTGGCGGCTCCCCTAGTGGCTTGCGCCCCCGCGGCTTCGCCATCACCGACCTGCTGGGCCTGGAGGCTGAGGTGCCTGTGCCTGCCGGCCCCGGGCCAGGATCTGGTTGTGAGGCCTCCCCGGCCGCACCCTGCACAGGTCCGGGTCTCGGGGGCTCCTGCTTCGCGCGCGGGGCCCTCCCACTGGGGCTCGGCCTTCTCTGCGGCTTCGGCGCGCAGCCTCCTGTGGCTGCTCGGGCGCCCTGCCTGCTCCTAGCCGACGTGCCTTTCCTGCCACCCGGAGCGCCTGAACCTGCTGCCCAGCAAGCCCCAGGTCGTCCACCGCCCCAGCTCAGCAGCCAGAAGAGCAGCGAGAGCGTCCCGACGTCCGGTAATCAGGCCAGGCCATCAGGGTCTTGCCCCTGTTTCCTCCGGCTTGGGGCCATGCTGGGGTAACTCACCATCGCCTCACTGAGCCCCTATTCCCAGCATCCTGGATCTAAGGGGAGTCGGGACCCCAGAGCGTGGCCCCGTCGGGGGAGGCGTATTCTCGCAGCCTCGCTCCCTGCCCCTTGGCTCTCCCCAAATCCCTGCCTCTTCTCCGGGATTTGGTCCCGCAGCACAGCAGCTATCACCACCACCAGGTTCTGGACCTACCCTGGGGGTCTCGGCAACCAAGCAGCGGTCTCCTGAGGGTTTTTCCCCAGCGCCCGGCGCGAGTCTCGGCCTCTGCGAACGGCAGAGGTCAGTGAGGCCTGGGTGTGCTTGTTCATCACCAGCACAGAACCCAGTACCCTGCAGGCGCTCAAAGGTTTGCTGGATTGAAAGATGGAAGAGCTCGAGGCCTGGAGGCCTGGAACTGTCCGCCTCTGGGGTGCTGAAAAGGGAGTCTAGGTACCGCGCTTTTCACCTCGCGCAGCCTTCCCTTCTCCCCACACGCGAGAAAGGAAGTAACCTCGTCAATTTCGTTGTTCTATGCTCAGCATTTTGTTCCGAGCCCAGCTATTCCCTCAAAGAAGTTGAGGCGGAATATGGGGAAAGACAAGGAGGCCATGAAATTCTATAAAGAGCAGAGGCAAAAAAATTGAGAGGTCTGGGGTGTGGGTGGAAGAAAACGGAGAATTATACAAGAAAATGTGGACTGAGAGAAACTATATAGTAGAACCTAGAGTTGAGCATCCAGGCAGCCAAGGCAAAAAACGTACATTGAGTATCCACTGATAATAAAAGACAAAATAATAAAAGTAAACATGCCAGATCAGCAGGCAAGCAAACTTTCATTCTGCTTTTAAAAATCTATTCATAAGTCTCTCTGTAAGATAAAACAAACCCTTCTATTAGTAATTTCACTAAAAATCCAGAAACTGCCTTCATAGGATGAGTTCTTTCCTCTGTGGACACTGATAAAATGAAAGGCAAAATATGGCTAAATTTTGTCAAGAGTGAGTTTCCTGGACCCCACTTCCAGAGATTCAGAATTGGTATAGCAAGGCAGGGAGTGAAGTCCTGACAAGGGTTCTGATGTCAAACCTCAGCCCCCGCCCCTGCTTAGAGAAATGGTGGTGTATGGATTAAGAAGAGGGATTAGAGGTGGAAGGAAGTGGATGAATTTGGGAGCTGGGAGCTAAGTGGGGGTAGAGAGTGCCATTAACAGCCAAGTAGTTTCACACAGTCTGGGGTTTGAATCCCAACTTCACCAAGGACAACCTGTGTGATCTTGGGCAAGTTACTTAATCTCCCCGCATCTCAGCTTCCTCATCTGTAAAAATAGGACAATAATAGCAGCTACCTTGGAGTTCTTTTATTTTGTGAAGAATAACTGCGATAATGCATGGACAGTGCTAAGCAGAGTGCCTAGAATATAGTAAGTGCTAACAATGCTAAAGTGTATTATTAAATACTCACATACCCTAGCAGAATCATAACTTCAGTCCTCATATTAGAATCTGGAGGAGAAAGTGAAAAATATGCTCGCCTTTTTTAAAAAAAGATTTATTTATTTATTTGAGCAAGAGCGCGCATGCACAAGTGGGGGATGAAGGAGAGAGAATCTCAAGCAGACTCCATGTTCAGCGTGGAGCCTAACTTGGGGCTCAGTCTCATAACCCTGAGATCATGACCTGAGCTGAAACCAAGAATGGGGGACTTGACCGACTGTGCCACCCAGGTGCCCTGAAAAATATGCTCACCTTTAAAAACAGTTTTTTTTTAAATAAAAGGTAATGTGCTCACCTTTAAAATCTCTTTCTCCTGTGCTAACAGATGAGGACAGCCCACCTGAAGACAGGAGTGGACTGAAAGTGTCCCCCACCCCTGGCAAGAGGAAGAAGAGGCGGCACAGGTATACAACCAGGCTGTCTTCCCTGGCCCTTTACTCAGGACACAGAATCTGAGAATCTATGGGGCTGCATTATGGCAGGCCCTGTGGCCTCCTGGTTGACACACAGTAGCCATTTGAGAACATAATTCTGCTATTCACAGGAGGCTGCAGGATAATCTTTGTAACATTTTAAAGACACATTTTTGTGGATCTTTAAAGTAGATCTTCTTGAATTCATTGAGGAGGAAAAATATACTAAAGAACTCTGTTTTGTTTGAACCAAACTTCTGGACTTTCCAGAGGCTAATCATTCAGAGGTGGGATATCCAGTTACCATGAGGTGGCCTTTTAGGATGTGGAAAGGCGGGCACGGGGTCTTCTACATCTGGGAAGCCTGGCAGTCTCCTGTGGACATGCACTCATGCGTGTGCTTTGGGTCTTCCTACAGGACTGTTTTCACTGCCCACCAGCTGGAAGAGTTGGAGAAGGCATTCAGCGAGGCCCACTACCCTGATGTGTATGCCCGGGAAATGCTGGCTGTGAAAACTGAGCTCCCGGAAGACCGAATACAGGTGTCTGGGGTCCCCTTTCTCTTTCCCAAAGACATCACAGAGAACATGTTTTTCTCATATACACACAGCCACCTCTAAACAACCCAACACATTTCCCTTGACACACAAACTGAGGCTCACTTAGCTGCAGGTACCACAATGCTAGAGCCATTCTGTATGCTTATTCCAAGAAGACATCCTCTGTAACCTGAATGATTTTTTCCTTTTATTAATTAATTCCTTAAAATTACACAATAATGTGTGCTACAACTAAAAACTATATATATAGTTATATCTATCTATAACTATCTATCTGTCATTTATCTATCAATCATCTCTTTGACTATCATTCCCTGAGAGAAACAAATATAAATAGCCTATTGTAACATTTCTGCACACCATCTCTGTGTCATATATATTTGGCACTGAATGTTTATATGTATGTACCTGTAGATATATGTATACTTATACACATGGAATTTTGCTCTTTGTTTTAACAAAAAGGTATTGTGTTATACTTCTTAGCCTCTTTGCTTGACAACACATCTTAGACATTTCTCCAGGTCAGAAGATATGCCATTAACTCTTTAACAGCTAATTAATATTCCATATTGTTTCTTTATTAAGATAATATTTTCGAGGAGAAATAGCACCAACAAACCAAAAACCTGATATTAAAAGGGACCATTGCAAGCATGAACTGTTTCCAATCAATGAGAAAAATCAGGAGACATAGTAGTTCACTTCTTTACATGATGTGGGAAAGAATACTTTAATTTTATTTTTGTCATCCCTGGCTCTCTGAAAAACCTTAGTGGAAACTGATTGAACATTATCCTCACAATAGGATGAGTCCCTGTGAGCTTTGAGTGAATAGTAGACATAGCTCCTGTAAGCCTGGGACTTGAACGACTAGTTGGCTGTTTTTAGAACCCCCTGCTCAGGGATACCTAGGAGCATCCTCTTTACCGTGTCTCCTCCTGTATGCTCTTCTGCTTCCTGTCCTGCCTCACATTAGGTCTGGTTTCAAAACCGGAGGGCCAAGTGGCGGAAACGGGAGAAGCGCTGGGGTGGCAGCAGCGTGATGGCCGAGTACGGGCTTTATGGGGCCATGGTGCGACACTGCATCCCACTGCCAGACTCCCTCCTCAACTCCACCGAGGGTGGCCTGGTTAGTTCCTGTGCACCCTGGCTCTTGGGTAAGGAAAAGGGCCCTACAGCCAGCAAGAGGGCCAGAGATGCTGGGGGAAGGGGCAGGGTTCCCTGAAGAGCAGCCATTTGCAAAGCCAGTCAATGTACATTTACTCAGATTTGGGCCCAGAATATTACATCAATTTTAATTAATTCAAAGGCTTGAACTATGGTCAGTAGAATTATTTTTCATCAGAACTGTGTAGACAGTGTGTGGAAAGGTCACATCAGGCTTTGGTTCTAAGAGTAGAATGATATACTTGTAATATGTGAAATATGTTTCCAAAATGTCATGTGCTATTACAGTGTTTGGAAACCATACAATTTAGAGCTCATGGTAATAGGAATGAGGACAGTGCTAAGCAGTGAAACCTGCAGGTGATTAACCCCCTGCATACCAGAGCCAGGAGGTCCGGGGTCTGGGTCCTAGTTCTGCCATTAACATCCTGCTTTTCTGTCTCTTAGACTTTTGGTGCTAGAACAGTCTACATGGGTGAGGTCCAAGCTTTGGGGCTGGGCATTCTGGTTGTTTTCTGTTTGCTGTTACCAGAGACTAATGGGCAGGGATCACACCTTGGAGGAATGAGTCACAAGATAGCACCCAGGGCGGGGTAGGAGATTAGAGTTAGGGGTGTGTGTGTGTGTGTGTGTGTGTGTGGAATTCTAGGTTGGTGTGGGGAGATTTTTTGTTTTGCAAACACTTTTTTAGCCCCTACCCATCATTCACTATGCTGAGACTAGAGATAACAATTGTAAATATGGCCTTGATTTTGCCCTCAAAGACTGAAGAAACAAAGAGAATTTTGGGCAGGGAACCAAGTCCACCCCTCTGAACTTCCACAAGCAAGCCAGGTGTGGGGCAATGGTGCTTACTAGCATCTGCAGACCTGTGGCCACATAAGAAAGTGGGCCCAGTGCTGCCAGACATTCTTACTTTCAGAGAAGCTGGAAGTCTGGCTTTAGATGTGCAATCTCCTGATTTTAAAACATTGGCAACAATTAAATTAAAAAAAAAATCACTTGGATACCTTTGCTGGCTGCACTCCACAGGCCGACATCAGACTTCTACCCTTCATGGGGGTAGTTACCTACCTGGCTCCCCTAGAGGCCCCAGAGACAGGCACTGATGAGGGCACTTTTAATGGGATTTAAAGAACAAAGACAAGGAAGAGATTTACAAAACTGCTGAATTTGGAGATATCTATTTTTATTTTTTCTCTTTTCCTTTTTTTGCAAGGGATGCATAAAAAATCCACAGGGATGATAAGGAGACCAGGAAATGAAGAAAAGCTGGCAGGACTCTGGGACTCAGACCACCTCCAGGAAGGTTCTAGCCCAAGACAGGCAGGACCCCAGAGAGGCTCAGATGAAGCCAGCCCTGAGAACGGCTTGGAAGATGTGGCCATTGATCTCTCCAGCTCTGCCCGGCAGGAGACCAAGAAAACACACCAGGGTGCCAGTGCCCGAGGATGCTCAGACTCCTCGGGGCTGGAGGGGCTCCAGCCAGGAAAGGTGGGAGCCTGATGAGGCCCACAGGCCCGACCCTCAAAGGCTGGGCAATGTGCTCATCCCTCATGGCATTTTCCACAAGACAAAAGTTGTCTAAAACCAGTACTCTCAGCTGGATTTTCTTCTTCCAGTGTCAGGATACAATGTAAAGCCACTTGCTTTAAGAAGACAAAGGGATGATTTAGGGAAAATCCCATTTCACTCTAGAATGGAAACCATTCCTTAAAGGCACTTGAACCAGTTAATTTCATGTAAGATTTTATTTCTCTTTTGTAGAACTTGAGGAGGGAGGATTTAAAGTTCAAAAAAACATATTTACTGCTGGGCCTCATTTTGAGATTTGGTTCAATATACTGTGTAGATTAATAGGTGAAGTCTGATGTTCTTACTCTGAATTTGAAAATATAAATTCATTTAACCTCCAGAGAATCAGATGTCTTTATAAATAGCAAAGACCCTATACCCCATATAATTCATTCATTCTATGAATGAATTATAGTATCTTTACCTTAAACTTGGCTTTGGACATTTCAGTTTTCTTGTTAGGCAATACTCTTGTATTATCCTGAGTGTCATTTGATAGGCTGTATATATCAGAACTCATAAACAAGAAAGAAAGACATACTTTCCCTTCCCTTCTGAAATATTATGGGACCGTGTTTAAATAATTGTTCAATACCTATAAGTGTTTTAAAGTCAGATGAGGCTTCTTGGTCTTCTAAAATTTATGTTTGAAAGCACTTTAGCGACTTGGATTTCATGAATGTTTCCTTTCCTGTATTTCTTTTGCCACTTATTTATTATTTAAGAATAAATGTTGTGTGGTTTGTTTGCTTCTCAGGGTGCTCCTTCTGTTACAGGTGTATACAACTCCACTATCACTGATCCCCTAACAAAGCTCCTCCCCCTGCAGCCCCTTTGGCCCTTTTTAATCTCAGGACATCTTCAGGCTGTAGCATGTATCATGTGTAGCTTTGTAAACTCCCACTGGGTGGCAGCCAGGTCTAATGAACCTTTTATTATTTATTTTATTTTATTTTATTTTATATTTTATTTTATTTTATATTTTATTTTATTTTATTTGACAGAGAGAGAATGCACATGTGTGAGAGTGAGTTGGCATGCAAGAATGGGGGCGGGGAGGGGCAAAAGGAGAGGGAGATCATGACCTGAGTGGAAATCAAGAGTTGGATGCTTAACTGACTGAGCCACCCAGGTGCCCCAATTCACCTTTTATTTATTTATTTATTTATATTTTAAAGATTTTATTTATTTATTTGACAGAGAGAGCACAGTGAAAGAAGAAACATAAGCAGGGGGAGTGGGAGAGGGAGAAGCAGGCTTCCCACAGAGCAGGGAACCCGATGTGGGTCTCGATCCCAGGACCCTGGGATCATGACCTGAGCCAAAGGCAGACACTTAACGACTGAGCCACCCAGGCACCCCCCTAATTCACCTTTTAGAGTTCAAGTATAGAGAGAGCTTAGATTCATGAGACAGAAATGTGAAACTTCATGAAGAAGTCAGAGTGGGGAAGGAAAGTGGGGATCCCCCATTTGAGAGGCCTTCTCTGGAAAGTGGTGCAGTCAGACTGGGCCTGCTTTTCTCATCTGGAGAGATGAGAAAAGAGAGGCTTCCTTCCTCTGGTCTATCTTTCCCATCCTAGCTAGTTCCTTACTATTGTGAGAAGTAAGTGTTACCTATTCTTACTGTAGAAACAGAGAACCATGAGCACTACCTTTTTTTATTCATTCTGGCTCATAGAGATCATTGCGGAATCCTGAGACTAAAGGGCGAAAGAGCAGGTATTGGTGAAGAACTCTAGCAATTGTGTTCTCTTTCATGTCTAGAGGCAGCAGACCAGGCTCTGAGCCAAGTGGCCATGCTTGTTCTGGACCATCTTCTGCCTCACAGCTGTTTTTAAGATTCTTGCTTCCATCTCTCTTCCATCTCCAGGGTTGAGTTTGGGGGACGGAGCTGGTAACTTGTGCAACTTACATATATTGCACTCATAGAATAAAATATTATGCAGCTGCTAAAAATGGTAACTGGGAATATTTACTTATGTAGTAAGGTATTAATGAAATGTTGGTGAGTAAAAAAACCCTAAATAAATGGAAATAAAGATATAAGTAGAAATAAACAAATATGTAAAGCAGAATGAAAATGAAATAAACATTTTATATAAAAATATACAAATAGTGGACAAATTTCTCTGCAATATTATAAAGGAAAAGAAAACAGGAAGAGGCAAAAGAGAAAGGGACCAGAACCAGTAATGTAGACCATTTCAATATATAAGAAAATACTATTCATGACTGGAAAATATATTGATATGTTTTAAAGATCTCCCACAAATGGACACATTTTCTGGAAAAATACATATTACTAACAATGACTCCAGAATAAGCATGAAATTTGAAAAATCACTAACCAAGAAAGTCATAAACAGTTGTACTATAGACAGAAGGTCCTCCCCCAGGAATGCAAAGAGAATTTAATATTGTGAAAGAAAAGTATTTAAACATTTTATTAACAACTCAAACAACTGAATGAATCTTAACATTCATTCAAGAAATACCTATTTCTTTTAAAAAACTTAAAAAGTAAGAATAGAAGGATGCTTATTTCAAAAATAGCATCTTAATATTTTATAATGCATATGTACACACACACATATATCTAAAAGCAGTCTTTGAGGTGGCTGTGTTACCTTCATAACATGACCTTTCTGATCTCTCAGTTTTTTCAATCCTAAAATGGGGATAGTAATAGAATATTCTCATTTCCCCAGAAGATTAGATAAGAGGACATGAGTAATGTACTTAGCTCAGTTCTGGCATGGCAGAGAAAAAGCAAAATAAATATTAGCTGTCATATGACTATTATTGGCATTCCTATTAATATTAAGACTCAAATGAGAATACTTATCACCATTATTTAACAACATGGGATCAACTAAGTACAGAATGGAATAGCAACCTATTGGAATGTTCTGTGTAAGCAACATTTAGGAAGAGTTCCAGGAACAAAGTAGGATAGACTTTCGGTCTTCTTTCATACTTTCTCAGTTTCATAAAATTAGTATGTAAAAATAAAATAAACTTGTTAATATTAAAATAGTAATACCTGTTTTCAATTTAGAGCTAAGTTCACACTGGACAACAACTCTTAAAAATACAGTGCGAAAACTTTTTATGATGAAAAGTCTGTACTCTGCCCACGTCTCCTGTCTGGTTCTCAAAAGTGCCAGTTTGATAATGAAGAAATAAGCAGGCATTTTACACATAGTCTTCTCAAACCCTTACTGAAATCATGCAGCAGGTCAAAGTGAGGTCTGACCACAGGCTGACAACAGGACTGAATCATTTCCAGCTCTCAAAATTGTTTCCTGGCTGAAATGTGACTGTAAAAGCTCAAAAGGAGATTTAAAAAAATCACAATTTTAGCAAGGCCCATTTGGAGAGATTCTTAGTATGTCACACTCCCAGCTAGCCTTCAGCAGCAGGATGTGGCGCATCAGTGCATGAGAAGTGTTCATGAACTCAGGAGATATTTTCAGAAATGACACCTGAACAAGACGTGGAAATCACTATTGTTTCCTTTGGTTTAGCAGTATAAATATTATAAACTATCCGCACACAATATATATATTTCTGAACCATTTAAGAGGAAGTTGCTTACATCATCTGCCCCTTTATCTCTTTTTTTCCGGCCTTATTGAGATATAATTGACATAGACCATTGTGTACAATCTGATGATTTGATACATATATATATATATTGCAAAATGTTTACTGCAATAGGTGAGTTAACACATCCTTCACCTCACAGCATTACCATTTGTTGTTGTTATGGTGAGAACATTAAAATGCTACTCTCATAACTACTTTCAAGTATGCAGTGTGGTATTGACAACTTATGGTCACCATGCTGTACCTTAGATCCCCCAGAATTTATCTTGTAACTAAAATTTGTACCTTTTGACCAATATCTACCCATTTCCTCCACTCCTCTGCCCTGGCAATCACCATTCTACTCTGTTTCTATGGGTTTCATGTTTTCACATTCCACATATAAGTGAGATCGTATAGTATTTGTCTTTCTCTGTGTTAGTTTGCAAGCTCCTCAGGAGCTTCCTAGGTGAAATCCGAAACCTGTATGCAACTGTATGCGGAGGGTAGGGAGAGATGGAAGAAAGAGGCAGGCACTCCAGGTTGGTAGGGACAGTTCTAATATGCAAAAGAAACTTATACATAAGAGCCTTTTCTTGGGTGGCAGCAAGATAAGTAGATTTCTGCACCTGCCTGCCAGATCTTAAAAGTTTTTACAGAGGTCTTAAGTGGGTTCAGTCACATATACTGTCCAGATGGTTTCAGGACCACATTCACTTTCTCAAGTTTGTGTTCCTAGGGAAGCCTCTGGAAGTGGGAAAGGAAAGTGGAATGCACGTTCTAGGAACAGAGGAGGGGGTGAGGATCTTCTGATTATCAGGGTCCAGCTCATGGGCGAACTGGCAGTCATATCTTCTGGATGACCTCCCCCAACAGTCTATCTGACTTATTTCACTTAGCATAAAATCCTCAAAGTCCATCCATATTGTTGCAAATGGCAGGATTTCCTTCTTTTTGTGGCTGAATAATATTCCATTATATATTCATAAATTATATATATGTTATATATATTTATTGCATATATATATCAATTATATGTATATATCTCACTTTCTTTAGCCATTCATCTGTCAGTAGACACTTAGGTTGTTTCCATGTCTTGGCTATTGTAAATAATACTGCAGTGAACCATGGGGGTGCAGATATCTCCACAAGGTACTGATTTCATCTCCTTTGGATCTATCCCCAGAAGTTGGATTGCTGGATCATATGGTAGTTCTTTTTTTAATTTTTAAAAGAACTTCCATACTCTTTTCCATTGTGGCTATACCTGCTTCTTTATCTCTTAAAGCTGTGTGTATTTCCTAAGGATAAGGTTATACAGGAATATCCCTGATGTGAGCAGCTGGAAGGATTAGAAGGGTGGCTGAGTAGAAAGGCTGAGTGTGGGAGATAGGGCAGGGACTCCTGTTACCTGTTATACAACCTCCTGCATTATTTGAGTTTTTAACAGGGACATATAATTATTTGATTAATAATTTTTAAAAGATTTTATTTTTAAGTAATCTCTATACCCCACATGGGGCTCGAACTCACAACCCTGAGATCAAGAGCCGCATGCTCCACTGACTGAGCCAGTGAGCCACCTGGCTAGGTCCCCAACAATTTTTTAAAATAAGGGAAACTTATGTTGGAAGGCACATATTTTGGAGGTAGGTGGGCATGCTAATTGTTTTTCAAGTCCTTTGAGGAGGTCAAATTGGTGGACAAGGCTATGTATGATCTGGGGAAGAATCCTTTCCTGTCTAGAAGAATAAATCACTTCCCATCTACTCAGGCATTTAGAAACTCTTGCAGGTGGTGTCCTAGGAATTCAAATTTTAAGTACTTTGAAGGTTGAGAGATTCAGACTTTCTGCTCTGCATTTCCATATTGCTGAGCTCATGCTGGGCAGATAATGGCAGCTAATGAACTCTAGGCCATTTGTTTTGATATTGCTTTTGAGATTCTTTGGCCTCACTTTGGACACTGAGTAGGGGCTGCAAAGTTTTTCAGAATTCTGGGAATGAGAACAAGGGTCTGTAATGGGTGTAGCGATTTCCCTAGCAGGTCTAAGAAGACATGTCTCTCCAAGAATTGTTGTGAAATACTCTATTTCCCAATTTTAACTTTGGTTCATCTGGGCCCCTATTTAAGGGATTTTATCAGATAGCACACAAGCTGCTTCAAACCCTGTTTTGGTGTATGATCACCTTTAGCTACACCCTTTAATGCTGCTGAATTTTCCTCCTTTGGGCAATTTCTCATGCAGCTTTATTCTGCCTAAATAAGCATGCCAATTTCCCTTTATTATCACTGATGATCCCTCTTCCAGACTCCCCACTTGCAGGCCTCCCAGATATGCAAATGTTCAACAAGCTTAGAATGAAGGTAAAGATCTTCCAGGTTTGTTGTATTCTTTCCCACATCTGGCACCTGGTTGATGAAGGTAAAATGGTATCCATGACGTCTAGGTCCAATGTACAGATGTAGAAAGCTGCTCTTTCAGAAACATCTCTCCATATTAAAGGGCTTTGTCCATCACTCTGAAGTACTTCTACACCAGTTATCTATTAGGAGGGAACTGTGGATACCCACAGCACTATTCTCACTTTTTTGGACACCCTCTCTCCTTAAAAGTTCATCCAAGGCTGGCTGCCTTTTGTCTCTTCCTTCCATCAAAAGGAAGGATGGAAAGAAGGAAGGAAGGATAGAAAGAAGGAAAGAAGGAAGGAAGGAAGGAAGGAAGGAAGGAAGGAAGGAAGGAAGGAAGGAAGGCAGGCAGGCATAAAAAAACACAGAGACATCACAAGTTTACACACTGGTGCCACCTGTTGGCAAACACACTGATATGCTTTTGCCTTGCTTTTAGCTTAGTACCAATCTAAATTCACAGCTTGAATATTTTTACGTGAAGGAATTTCTTTTGTTCTACCCTCATCTTTCCAACTCGCCCCCTAAATCACCAGCTGTGGCAGTCTTCTCATTGACTGCTGATCTGTGAAATGTCTCTGTTCACATAATTGTCCTGTTAGCCACCTTGCTGGTCTGTGGTTCAGCCTCATTTACCATTTTAGGACTTCTCTTTCACTGCCTTCCACCCAAGGCCACCAGCACTACCTCTTTTTCTCTTTCCCTCTTCAACACACTGTCAGTTTTGTACAATGACTAAAGTTGCATTAAATCCTGAACGAAGGCACTAGGGATGTAGCTGAGTGTGGGAGGTGGGGAGATTCTGGGATCTCTTTAAATATGACGTGTAGGGAGCATGTGGAGGGGTTGGAATTCCATAAAAATGAATATTGCAAGGAAGTGTGTTCATGTGTGTGGGGGGGGTGGGGGGGGTGGGGGAAGAAATCCATTTCTTTTACCAAGTAATACAATGAAGAGTCCTTCAAGAAATTTCTGATTGAGATACTCCTGTGATCCACATCACATCTTCTTGAACATCTCTTACTCTGGCTGCATCAACTGGCTTTGCAAGTCTGGCCGTTACATGGAATGTCTCTTGCTTTCCACCTGGGCTTCTTGGACATTGAGGTATGGATCCTTCTGGGAGTTCACCTGGTACTTTCACCTGTGAGACTTGAAAGTGCAAAGAGTCACAACTCATGACCGGTGGGGGGTGGAATTCTTGTGAAGGAATGTTCCCTTTTCCACCCCTGTGATGGGCAAAACTCACGTGCATTCCACAAAACAACTGAACGTCTTGGTGGAGCCCAGCCCCAGTGGCCCACAGGGGTGACCAGCTGGAGAATGGACCCTTGCTGTGGCATTCCCTCCTTCTTTCTCTCTCTCCTGCTCCTCTGCCACCACTCATCTCCTTTCCCTGGATGTCCTCCCAAGCCAAGCCATGTGCTCACAAGTCCTCAAGGGTCTCAAGTGGGGTGGGATGGGGCCACATCCTAGCCATGACAGAAGTATAGTGGAATCTGAAGGAACTTTTATGATCTAAAATTCCATGCACACAGACTGGCTTTACTGAATTCAGTTTTGTAAATAAAGCTTGAATCCAATCAAACAACCATTTTTGTGAATCTAAATGATATCCAGTCACTGTCCCAATTTTTATGAGATGGTTTTTGGGATTGTGTATACATGGCCTGAAAACTATGAGGGTCAATTTGTTAGTTTCTCCTTGTATTTCTGTCAGTTTTTACTTTATGCTTTTGGAATTGTATTTTTAGGTGTACACAAGTTAAGAATTCCTGGATTTTCCTGGTGATCACTTACTGTATGTCATTTCCCTCTTTATCTCCCCTCCTATTTTGAATTATAGTTCATTTTGTCTGATATTTAATTCATATTTATTTGGTAAATATTTTCCATGCTTTCAGTATCAATATTTCTATATATTTACATTTTTAGGTTGAGGTATATGGCTTGAAAAAATATCTAGTTGGAATTTTTTTATCCATTCCAACAATCTTTGTCTTTAACAAGATAATTTACTCCATTTACATAGAATATAATTATTGACCTTTTGGAATTTATTTTCACTAACTTATTTTTATGTATGTTTAAAAACATTTTCCACCTTTTCTTTCTTTTAAATTTGTTTCTCTTTTCTATCCATATCTCAGATTGCTCAGATTTTCTTATTTTATTTTCCCTGCTACTAGATTAGAAGTTATGTTTCTATTTGTGGTTAATCTAGAAATTGTAACAGTCATATTTATTTAAATTTAAAACTCTCCCAACCACTGGAAGGATTATAGGATGCTACTCCTGTCCACTTCTACACTCCTGTTGTTCAGGATTTTGTTTCCATCTCTGATTAACTCCACCAAGTACACATTGCTGTTAAAATTATATTGCTAATGTTTGTTTTGGTTTACCCACAAGTGCAACAATTTTCTTGCTTACCCTCCTCTTGCCTTTCAGAACTTCATTTGGGGCTAATTTCTTTTCCTCCTGAAGGAATTCATTAGTGAGGGAGTAGAGTAGAGAATTCTATTAGTTTTTGTTTTGTACTTTGCACTTGTTCTTGAAAAATTATTTCACTAGCTACACTATTCACAGTTGACATTTTCCTATAATAGTTTAAAGATATACCACCTGTGCCGCTGTCCGTCTAATCACCCTTCCTGGGTGGGTGATCCACCTTTTCTTTCTGTTTTTATGACCTACTGCTTGTCTTCTCTTTGGTTTCTGACAGTTTTACTATGATGTGTGTAGGTGTTGGTTTCATTTTATTTAACTGGCTTAGACTTTGTGCATTTTAGAGGCTGAGTGTGTCTTTCATTAATTCTGGAAAATGTGCAGCTTTTAACTCACTGAATATTGCCTCTTCTCATCGTCTCCTCTGGAGCTTCAAGTGTGTGTGTGTGTGTGTGTGTGTGTTCCACACCCCATGTCTTACACCTTCTTTTCCAAATTTTCTATCCCTTTGACTCTATGCTACAGTTTCTATTTAATGGGGGAAATTAGATTAATTATAGCTATTACTGTTATGATGTTTGGACATAAATCCCTTGATCTTGTTTTATATTTTCTTTTTTTTTTTTAAAGATTTTATTTATTTATTTGACAGAGAGAGTCACAGTGAGAGCAGGAACACAAGCAGGGGGAGCGGGAGAGGGAGAAGCAGGCTTCCCGCCGAGCAGGGAGCCCGATGCGGGGCTTGATCCCAGGACCCTGGGATCATGACCCGAGCCGAAGGCAGTCACTTAACCGACTGAGCCACCCAGGCGCCCCTTGTTTTATATTTTCTAACTTACAATTCTTGCTTGTTCCTTTCCCATCTTACTCATTTCAGCTTTTTTTTTGATTGACCAAATTTTGTTCCATTTCCTTCACCAATGATTTATAGTTACATTCTCTATTTCTAGTTTTCTAGAATTATTTCTGATTTCTAAAAACATAGTCTGTGTGTGTTTGGGCTGTAGTTTCTTCTCCAAATTCCACCCTCCAGTCTCCCATCTGCTAGGGGCTCCTCAGGATTTTCTTCAACCATGGTGTTATGGACCAAATGTTTGTGTGCCTCCAAAACTCATGTGTTGAGATCCCAACCCTGGTGTGCTGGCATTAAGAGGTGGTGACTTGGGAGATGCTGAGGTCATGAGGGTGAAGCCCCCATGATTGGGTTTAGTGCCCTTGTAAAAGAGACCCCTGAGAGTTTGCTTGCCCCTCCCACCATGTGAGGACATAGTAAAATGATGGCTGTCTAAGAGCCAGGACGAGGGTTCTCCCCACCAGACACTGGATCTGCCAGTGCCTTCAGAACAAGAAGAAATTAACTTCTGTGTTGAAGTCATCCAGTTGGGTCTTACTTGTTATAGCAGCCCAAATGGACCAAGACATGAAGCCTATCTTTTCCCATTTTATCAGAATTTTAAATAAATTATTTCATATACCCCATCCATCACCTTGATCTCTCTCTCTCTCTTTCTCTCTCTCCCTGCCATATATAACAGATGTCTCATCTCCTTCACCAGAGTGTCTGTCCCTTGAGTTCAGGACTGCCACATTGCCTTGGACACAATCAATCTTTGTTCATGAACTCACTAAAAAGACAAAGACTATTTCAAAGGATCTCATTATTCAGGAAACGCTCTTGGACTTCCTTTGATGGTGACATGATTTCAAGGAATGTATTGTGTTCTTCTGGTTGACCTGTCCTGTAGTACAAACATTAGGTTTCCCAGACAGGATAGGAAGTAACTTTAACATTAAATGTAAACTTCCCAGAAAAAAGAATGAAATATTGCCATTTGCAACAACATAGATGGATCCAGAGAGTATTATGCTAAATGAATGATGTCAATCAGAGAAAGACAAATACCATATAATTTCACTCATATGTGGACTTTCTTTTTCATATGTGGAATTTAAGAAACAAAACAAATGAGCAAAGGAGAGAGAGAGAGAAAAGCCAAGAAAAAGACTCTTTAATTATAGAGAACAAACTGAGAGGTTACCAGAGGGGAGGGAGGTGGGTGGAGGGAATGGGTGAGATGGGGGAGGGGGATTAAAGACAATATCATGGGAAAAAAAAAGTTAAATGTAGAATCCATCACCAGGTGGCAGTATTGGCCAGCTTTAAATTTCTCAAAACTGTTGTCAGAAATTTGGTGATACTATATTTATATTTTCTATCACTGATTTTCTGATCCAGTCGAATAGTACACATCTCCCTGGATTCTCAGCTGGTGCTTTCAGGGTTGGGACCCTGTTTAATCTGTCTTTGGGACCAGCAGGGACTGGCCCCAGAGAAAGCAGTGTCCACCCCAGGTGGCCAGCACATGTTTGCTGGCTGACCCCTTTCCTGCCACGGTCTTCGGTCTTTGTCTCAAAGTTGCGCCTGTATGTAAACCCTCACATTTGGGTTGATTGAGTTGAGAGGCTGGGGAGCCCATGGAAGCATTCCTGAGGCCACAGGCAAAGATAGCAAGAATGGTTTCAGCTTCTTTTGCCTTCTTGGGGCAGGAAAAGGGGCCTGATAGCTCAGACCTGCCCAAAGACTGCTCCCTGGTTTCCCTTCCTCCTCTGTAGACTCTTGTGATGGAGGACCCAAGCATCTAGGGTGATCACTGCATGAACAAGTGTCTCAGCAAGGATACCCACAGCACTGGGACTATGAAGGGGACAGGGTGGGCTGCTGATGGGCATTAGGATCTTTGACTAGGAGTGAGTGGATTCTGCAGGTCTCTGCCAGAGGATGAACCCACCAGATGAACCATGAGGACAAGTGGCCATTGGGCCTTTCTGGCACATGCAGGAAATCCACACACTGATTAGGATGACTGTCCTAGTTGGGAGTTGGCTTCTCTGAACAGTGTTGGACTTGGCTGTCTCATCCACTTTGCCCTCTGGAGTATAAGCCTCTTCCTCCTCCTTTTACCTCACCACTGAGTCACCATTTGATCTCAAAGGGAACTCTAAGGGTGAGCTGAGAACTCTCTCTAGTTTTCCACCCCCTCCATTTTTTGTTTCATCCCAGTTGAAATACAAACCTTCCCAGGCAGAACTGGCTGCCATTCTCAGAAGCTGCTAGACCAGAAACCCATCAGACCATCAATCCCTGGTTGCACTTCTGTCCAGGATAAAGCCAGTTCTAGTTGGGCCAGCTTTAAAGAAAACCACAAACAGTGCTCCTGACTGCATCAGTCAGGGTGTGAGCTGGAGCAGATGGGATGTCTCTGTTGGAGACATCCTGGAGTTGGTCTTGGTTTTCACCTCCTGTCTTGCTCTTTGGTGGTGAGCCCTCCCACCCTGTGGTTGCTGTGCATTGCTGGGTTAACCCCGCAGGGCATGGGGTGGGGCAACTCATCCACAGGGATTTGGTGCACAGTGTTATAAGATGGGAGACAAAGGTTGTCCTGTGGCTGAATGGGAATCATTGAGCCCCCACTGCCAAAGTGGATGGATACAAACCTCCCCATGGGTCATTACCGCTGAGGTCATGGCAACACTGGGAAATGGGAACCTGGGGGGAAGGTTTCCCCGACACCCTTCTGAAAGTGCTCCCAGACTCCCAGCCAACCAAGTGTTGTCTTCCTTCTGACCTGCTTCAAGGCTCCTATTATGGAATTTTGGTTTTGGTTTTGTTTTGCATTTCAAGTCATTTGAGCCGCTGTCTCTCTGCCTCCGTGCACCCCCCCCCACCCCGCCCCCGTGGTAACCTTGAGCTCAGGGGCTGTGTTTGGTTCATCCTTGTCAAGCTGTCGGCCCTTTGCACTGGGTTGTGCACACAGGAGTGGCTCCACAGATAACCTTTGCATGTCATCGAAGAGAAGTGCAAAATGAAGAGAACAGGAAAAGAAGCGATGCAGAGTGGGTAAGCAGAGAGCTTTGAAGGTTTTTGTGGAGGCACGTGACTTTACAGATTTGGTGAGTCAATGCTAGGTCTTGCTGACTGGGGCAGGCAATTCTCCCAGGTCCATTATCAACAAAACTGTTTCTAGGAGCACCCAAGTGCTCTGAGTAATGTAGGTGGTTGGACCTCAGGACCTAAGAAGGCAAACGGCAAAGGGCTATACCCTCCAACGAGAACATCAGACCTAAGATGTAAAGGAAACCCCAGCTTCCCATGGGAAACCTTCCAGGCCTCCCTACTTCTGCACCTGCCAATGTACAGCTTTCAAAGCTAAGGGCTTTGCCCAGGGGCCTGTTGGGAAGAAAATGTGACCAGCACTGCCTGGATGGTCTGCTGCTCTCTCAGCACCACTGGGGCCCCATGGAAGCAGCCCTGTGGATATGGCTGGGGCAGGTGGACAGTGGCTCCACTTTATTCTAGTTTTGGGTGATATGCTTCCTGGAGGCAGAAATGATGGCCTTGGCCTCGGGGACCCCAGGGCTGTGACACTCAGGAGGAAGGTTCCCAGGTCATCTCTTGGGTAATGGGCTACAGGAAGTGCAATTCTGTACCACCTGAATTCTGAAATGCTTTATGTACACATAATCACTTCTCTTTACCCAACTTGAAGGAAACAAGAACTATGTGACTTCTTTATTTTTTAAAGGTTTATTTATATATTTGTTTATTTGGGGGGGGAGGGGCAGAGGGCAAAGAAGAGAGAGGCCTAAGAAGACTCTACGCTGAGCTGGAAGCCCAATACGGGGCTCAATCTCATGACCCTGAGATCACAACCTGAGCTGAAACTAAGAGTCCGATGCTTAACCAACTGCGCCACCCATGTGCCCCTGTATTTCTTTATTTTAAAGTTGAGTCCATTCTATGTACTTTTCTCATTGTTCTCGTGAGGCTTCTTCCTCTGGAAGGCTACATCGGCTCCCTTACAGCACCACAGCTGAGTTCCAAGAAAGCTGAGCTGCAGCTGGGGCCTAGATCTGGGTCTGTCCGAGCCGGATGCCTCCTGTGGTCCAGCATCAGAGCCATCCACCAGCCTGCATTCAAGAGGTGGGGGACAGGCTCCTCTCTCGACGGGGCAGCACACCATCCTTATACACAGGGGATGAAGTGTCAGTGGCAGTCTTGGGACCCTCTACCACAGTTATAATCTTCATTGACAATTTTATATTTTCTAAAAAAATGAAGATTCAGGCCACATGGTGAAGCAGCTACTGAGATGGGAGCGGGAGTGCTGGGTATCAGTGCTGCTCTTCCACGGGCACACTGGGTGCTCTTCAGTAAGCCTGTTTGTTTCCTCGGCCTCAGTTTCCTCATCTGTTCCACTAGGGGGTTGGTCATTGGTGGGAGTTGATAGCTGTAGATAATTTTTAAACTAAGTAAAAAATGTGCTTGGCACAGAGCAAGGCACACGTGTACTGCCAGCTATTTCAGTCTTCAGCGGCCTTCAGACCCTCTGTTCTCTGGCGGGAGGCGGGCATATCTCACACACACACACACACACACACACACACAGAGCAGGGCCCGGAGCTGACTTCCAGTGGAAGCTCCTCGGAAATATTCTCCTCTGCCGGGTCTTTCCCACTGCAGATCTTACAGCTAACAGGAAGGACTCTTTCCCAAACCCAAAGAACTCAACCAACCAGTTTTCTAAATCCTCTTTCTTCTCTGTTTGCCTTCTTCATTATGCTTTTACATCTTGGGTGTTGAAATATTTAAGAATCTGGTTGAGACAAGATTCCATGAGTTTCCCAACAATACAGCCTCCACTACTGAGCTTCCCGTGTGCCCATTCCAGGCTAGACTTTCCACAGATATTAGTGCATTTAATCTTGACTTCCGCTCTGGGGAAAGAGA
Source organism: Mirounga angustirostris (assembly GCF_029215605.1). Classification (NCBI taxonomy): domain Eukaryota; kingdom Metazoa; phylum Chordata; class Mammalia; order Carnivora; family Phocidae; genus Mirounga; species Mirounga angustirostris. Next base: position 88,653,601 of record NW_026991718.1, read on the forward strand.
TATTACTCCTGTTTTCTAGGAAAGGAAAATGAGGCAGAGAGAGTTTAAGAAACTTACCCAAGGTCACAGAGCTAGAAAAGCCAGGGTTTGAGCCCAGGCCACAGATGCTGGAGCAATGGGAGAAACACCTATGTTTCCAAATCAGCCAAGGTTAGTAGAGCATTTGCTTCGCTTATACTCCCCCCTGCGCGCCCCCCCTCCCCCGGAGGTGACTCCCAAGGGGCCTGAGGCTGGCAGCTGGCTGCTAAGAGCATCAGACCTTGGGCCAGGGTTTGAGCATCAGAGCCCAGACCAACATCGTGGCCTGAGGACCACTAACCAGCCCATTTGGCCCACGGGGGCCACTTATGTGTGTGTTGGAGGGTGGGGGTACAGGTCGGCCTGGCAAGGTGACGGGCTCACTCTCAAGGGCGTACAAAAGGATTGATACTTTGACTTCAGCCTCTGAAATGCTGAAAGGACCTAACTTTGGTGGTCTTCAGACCCACCTGAGCGCTTCCCTCCACCAGTCGCTTACATTCTGCGCTGCCTCCTTCCCATAGCAGACGGTTCGGGCGCCAGGGGCCCGGAGCCTGCGTCCCGCGACGCACGTGTCGCTGGTTTTTGTTTTTGTTTTGTTTTTGCTTGGCGCAGCTGTTGGGTCCTGAAGACCCACAAACTGAAACCAAAACAGCCCGACGCCCAGCGTCAGGACCGGAAAGCAAAGACAAGGGGGGCGCATCGCAACTCCGCGGGAACCTTCCGGCCGCGCTCCCCGACGCCCTCTCTTCCTCCGCGGACCTCTTCTCTAGGGCAGGAGAAGAAGGGGTGGGGTTCGCGGCAGGCTGCGGGAGGCAGCTTCCTACGGCACAGGCGCCGGGAGGAGTGGGTGGTGGCCAGAGGGAGGAGACGGGGCGGGGCCCGCGGAGACATTAAGGGGCGCCCCGGGCTTGCGGCACCCGCTTGGGGCTCCGAGTGCCTCCCGGCGTCTGGCGAGATGGCGGCGGCGCATGGCCTGGGCAGCAGCGCGGGGCGGCTCCTGGGCAGCCTGTGCAGGCGCTCGGGGCAGCCGGTGCGGCAGCTGCGCGGGGTGAGCGCCCCCGCCGCCGCCGCCGCCGCGCAGCCGGGCTCGTACCAGGCGCAGAGCGCACAGGCGGCCCGGGATCCGGTCGCTTTCTGGGGGCCGCTGGCGCGGGACACGCTCGTGTGGGACACCCCCTACCACACTGTCTGGGACTGTGACTTCAGCAGCGGCAAGATCGGCTGGTTTCTGGGAGGCCAGTTAAACGTGTCTGGTGAGTACTCTGCGGGGGATCCAGGGCGCCCCCAGCTCACGAGTCCCGAGGGCACCTAACAGCCCTTCCCGGCCCGGCGGGTCATGGCCCCCCGGGAGGCCCCTCCTCCAGGCTTCTGCTTGTCGCGCTCTCAACCGTGGCGACTCGCCGCCCCCGCCCCCATCCCATGCGGCCCCAGAGGCTCCAGCCCCGGCCGCTGCCACCCCGCGCCCAGACCCCACCTTCCCCGCTGCGGCCCCCGCCTGCGGAGACCCTGCCCGGCGTCAGCTGGAGTCGCCCAGCCGTTGGCCTTGCCCCAGCGCGGCTCCTCAATCGACTGTCTCGAGTTCAGCTGCGGGGTTCCACTGCACTGCGAAGTGCGCCCGCGCTGCTGCGGGCTACCCCTGGGCCAGGCTGGGGTGGAGGGCGTTGGGCTCGCAAGTGTCGGCCGGGACTCCCCCACTTCTGTCCCTGGGAGAGGCAAAAACGAAAAGCGGCTGACTTGTTACCTCAGTTGCCGTGCCCAGAGACTTGCGTGGGGAGATACTGCCCATGTAAACAAACCGAGTGGCAGGCAGAGGGGGAGGGAAAAAAACCCGCCATCAGTAGGAATCAGTTATCTCCTTGCTCTGGGCTTGTGGACGGGAAAGAAGGAATGGGTGTCTCCCAATCGACAGTTTAAGCTGTGTCCCGCCTCTGAAGACCCAGGGCTTGCTTTAGACGGTGGCAGTTGAGATCCCAGAAACCAGCTCCACCAGCCAGTCAGTCTTCTGGTATCTGCTGAGATTGAATCCACTAGTGTTTCCTTAAGATTTGGCATGGGGGTGGGTACACTGTACCCCCACGCCACAAGGGGAGAAGGTCCAGGGACTGGAGACTGGAGGCAGTAGCAGCCTGGCAGTGAAGGCCTGGGGTTGGTCTCCCAGGGCAGGATGGGACTTGCAGTCAGGTGCCTAGTCAGAGGGGCTGCCTGCTGTGCCGGACTATGGAGTTGGATGGGGTCTAGGAGGTGTTTAAGGAAAGGACCTGCACATCTTCATGGCTGAACTTCTAGGTAGGATCTGCTGTCTGGCACATCTCCACCACGTACTGGCCCAGTTTTTCTACTCCTCTCAATTCCAGTCTCCCCCCATATAAACTGCGGGCGATAATGCCCACCTGCTAGTCTGGTTGTGAGGACACAGTGCCAGAAGGTATGGACCAGCCCAGCATTTATCAGTGATCAGTAAGTAGTAGTGAATTTAATTTATTATATTCAGAAATAGCCATAAAATTATGGATAGTGTGTTGCAGTTTTAACTTTCAAACAGAGAAACTTAAGGGAACTTTGGACCAGATATATGTTTTTTTCATATCGTATATTACTTTGCTGGTTTAATCAAAGTGAGTCACTTACTAGATAAGTGTTTTCTCTAAAATTGAGTCAGCAGCATGTGTCCTTGAACTAGCGGGAAGAAAACCAAACCCTTAGTTTTGCGGAGTTGATGGAATGTACCTTTGAAGGGGAGGAGAGCAACTCACAGCAGGAAGGCACATAGAAAGTGCAGCTCCTTGAGGCTGCTTCTGGATGTGGGAAGCCTGAGGCCACCATGAACATTCCTGGCTGGCTTGTGTGCACTTGCCACCTCTCATTCTTTGATAAGACAGTGGGGACGGACTTCATGGGGCAGGCACCAGGGGCCTGGTGAACCTCACTCAGTCAAGGCTGGGTGTGGTCAGCAAGCAATTCTTCTGCTTCTTCTTCCTTTGCTTATTTCTTCTTTATGGCTACGTAGCCAGCAGCTGAGCTTCAGAAAACTGTTGTGTAGAAAGACAGCTTTTCGCAGCTTCCTACCTCTAGTGCATATGCCCACCCACTCATCTGTTAGGAATATCTCTGTCCTTTGCCAGTGTCTGCAAACCACAGAGGTGCCGGTATGGAAAAGGGCCAGGCCAGGCCAGAGCTGCCCTGGGAGCCACTGAAAAAGTTGTGGGATGGGTGGGGGGTGTTTTGGCCTGATCTGTAATCAGCACAATGATGGCTTGTTCCAAAGAAGTATTGCTCTCAAAACTGCCATTACTCCTTCAAGAAGATCTGCACTAGCAGTTCTCAAGGTGAGGTCCCTACACTAGCAGCACTAGCATCATCTGGGAACTTTTTAGAAACACAAGTTTTCAGACCCCATCCTAGACTGTCAATATCAGAAACCCTGGGAGTGGGGCCCTGCCATCTCTGTGTGTGTGTGTGTGTGTGTGTGTGTTTTAAAGATTTTATTTATTTGAGAGAGAGCATGAGAGGGAGAGGGAGAGGTACAAGCAGACTCCACAGTGAGTGTGGAGCTCGACACGGGGCTTGATCTTACGACCCTGAGCCAAAATCAAAAGTTGGATGCTCAACTGACTGAGCCACCCATGCCCCACATCTGTGTTTTTAACAAGTCCTCCTGGTGCTCCTGATGCACGTTCAAGGTGGAGAACAACTGACTTATAAATCCCAGACCAGTGCAGATGAAGGCACTTCTAAGATGGGTAGGATTGGGATTAGCATCCTGGAGGGTCATACAGATGACTCCTTTAAGCCAACAAAAATGGTACATGGGTGATGCAGTACAGTTAGTGGTCTAGGATGTGTCTAGAATCACACCTAGGTTTGAATCCTTGCTTTCCCCTTACTTCTCTTTGCATGCATCTCCTCATCTGTAAAGTAAGGATAGTGTGTAACCAAACTCTGTTCTAGTTCCTAGTGTTGCATATCCAACCACCCCAAGCTTAGTGGCATAAAGCAGCAACCATTTTATTAATCTCTGGGATTCTGTGGGTCAGGACTTTGGACAGGGCCTGATGGGCAAGCCCTAGGGGATGGCTTGTTTCTGCTCCTGAAGGCTATCTGGGGCTGTTGCATCTGCCCTGCTTCTCACTCCAAAGTCTGGGGCCTGGGCTGGGATGACTGTAGACTGGGCTCAGCTGGAACTGTGTCTGAAGCACCTACACAGGGCTTGTCACAGCATGTCACTGGGCCAGGGAACATGGGCAACCAGAGATCTCAGAGACCAATACTCAGACCAAGACTCAGAGCCAACCTGCTCGGCTTCTTCTGACCAGCAGTGTATGACCTGGGGACATCTGGGGCTGTTGCTAGCGTCAAATGAGAAAACGCTTGTAAAGCATTACTTGCACCCAGTCACTGGCTTTTGTTATTTATTAATGAATCATGGGGAAGGCTGTGACCTTGAACTTGGCCTTCAGCAGTGTTACTAGAACTCTGTTTCCTCTGAATAGGACCACATGGGTTTGCATATGATCAGTCTTGGATAAGTGGGAAGCAGGCTAGGAAGGCATGCAGATGGCCAACATGGCTCTCAAAGTCCATCCTGGAGCTCTGGGATAGCCAGGTCACCAGGTGGAGTCATGGTATCAGAGGCCCCCTGGGCAGGGTAGGTAGAGCCTCCAGTTGCTTCTATTACATTTATGTAAAACGGCTTTGCAGAAGGTTCTTTGGAAAACCAAGATCTAAAAAGGATACTTTTTTTAAAATTAGGTTTTTTATTTTAATTCCTGTATAGTTAGCATACGGTGTTATATTAGTTTCAGATGTACAATATAGTGTGATTCAACAATTCTATACGTTACTCAGTGCTCATCCAGATAAATGTACTCTTAATCCCCTCCACCTATTTCACCCATCCCCCCACCCCCTCCCCTCTGGTATTTGCAAATCACATAGCTGATAAAGTGTTAGTGTCTAAAAAGGGTTCTTACCAGTCTTTGAAATTTGGCTGTCTTTTGCAGGGCTCAGTGGGTAAAAGTTTGTGCTTTGTTGCACATAAGCTCAGGATGTCAGGAAGTTGAGAATGCAGAACTGGACGTTAATGACGTGTGTCGCTTTCAAAACTCACAACTAAATTTTGTTTTCTTTCTTTTAAAAAAAAAAATTTTATTTATTTATTTGGGGGGGAGGGGCAGAGGGAGAAGCAGACTCCCCATTGAGCAGGGAGCATGACTCCTGTCGATCCCAGGACACTAGGATCATGATCTGAGCCAAGGCAGACGATTAACTAACTGAGCCACTCAGGCGCCCCCAAATTCTGTTTTCAAAGACCAAATTCTGAGATTAAAAAAAAAAAAAGATTTTCTTACTTTTAAGCAAGTGTGTAGAAAAACTTTTTTTTTTTAAAGATTTTATTTATTTATTTGACAGAGAGACACAGCAAGAGAGGGAACACAAGCAGGGGGAGTGGGAGAGGGAGAAGCAGACTTCCCTCTGAGCAGGGAGCCCAATGCGGGGCTCGATCCCAGGACCCTGGGATCATGACCTGAGCCGAAGGCAGACGCTTTAACGACTGAGCCACCCAGGCGCCCCTAGAAAAACTATTTTTAATTGACCATTGAGGGCAGAGATTTCTGGATACTTTTTGGAGCATGAATTGAAGCTATGGAAACCATTTTGCTGTACTTTCCTCCTTTCTGATTGCACCTCCCATAATTCAGAAGGCAGACACACTGAGAGTGGCAAGATGCTGCATTTCTGTGCTTCATGTTTCTCTCAGTGATTGAAATAATTTTTCTAAAGTCTTTCAAGGTAGTCTAAATGAAAGTGTAACCCTTGGTCTTAGGAGGGTCCTCCTGAAGAGACTGAATTCTTCCCAGTTGTAAGATGCACGACTTACTTTAAATAGCAGATGCTTCTGGAAAGTTGGCAAATACAATTTGTGACTGAAGTAATTTCTTAAAATGTGCCAGGGAGATTTTCTATTTAAAGAAAGCCCATTGTGAATCCTTTGGTGAATATTAACTCCCTCATTTCTTTTGATTAAAATTGAATTTCCCTGTGTGGGTTCACTTAAAGTTGGGGAGGGGAAGAGATGTATTTAAACAACTGACAAGAGTTCTTGAAAATTCCTACATAAGTGTACGTCATCTTTATAATGGAAATGATAATCTTATTGTAATCTTTTTTTTTAAAGATTTTATTTATTTATTTGACAGAGAGAGACACAGTGAGAGAGGGAACACAAGCAGGGGGAGTGGGAGAGGGAGAAGCAGGCTTCCCGCCGAGCAGGGAGCCCGATGTGGGGCTAGATCCCAGGACCCTGGGATCATGACCTGAGCCGAAGGCAGACGCTTAACGACGGAGCCACCGAGGCACCCCTTATTGTAATCTTTTTTAAAAAACAAAACTCAGGGGCACCTGGCTGGCTCAGTCAATTAAGCATCCGACTCTTGATTTCAGCTCAGGTCCTAATCTCAGGGTCCTGGGATCAAGCGCTGCACATGCATCTGGCTCCGCACTCAGCAGGGAGTCTGCTTCTCCCTCTGCCCCTCCACCCACTCGTGCTCTCTCTCAAATAAAATAAATAAAATCTTAAAAAAAAAAAAACCCTCAAAACCCATGAACCATCAGCAGGCATTTGCTTAACTGTTTGCAGATTTGTGTTAGGCCCAGGGTGCAGATGTGTTCTTAGGAATATGATGGAGCCTCATCTCACCTCATCCTCATGACACGGATGTGAAGTGATTGGTGGTCCATTGTACAGATGTGGAAATGAAGGCTCCAATTCATGTATAGTGATGAACAGTGCGGAAATGCCACAGAGCCTGCATTCTTCCAAGAGATGAACCACAAATCAGTGAGCAAGCAAATCCACGCTGGGGCACTTGCTCAAGGTTTTTTTATAGCTGCTAAGGGGAGAATTCCGATATCATCCCCTCCACCCCAACCCCATGATAAAGGAATCTTAGGGACATGGTCCCTGTCCTCAGGGACTTGTGACCTGGATAGGGGAGGATTTAGCAAAGCTAGCATTGTGTCCCAGAGTGGGGACCACTGGGCAGGTAATTAAGCACTAAATGGTGTGAGCCACCAAGTGACAGGGAGCAAGAGGTCACTGTGTGTTGGGAAATTGGAAAAGGCTTGCAGTGGGAGGTGGGGTTTGAGCTGAGCCTTAAATCGTACTAGGTCCTTAACTGCTTATTCTTAGAAATGGAATTTTCTTGTCCCACTGCCCAGTTCTTTGGGTGGAGGCTTTGTTTTCAAATGTGGAGAAGGAAGAATTTCCTTCCGTCCACCCTCCCTCCTTTCTTTCTTTTCCTCCCTGCAGTTGAGGCAATAGCAGGAACCATGCCCATGTGTTAAAAGCCAACACATACATGGCATTTTAGGGCCACTGTCACCCTAGGCCCTGCACTGTGCTTTGTGTACATGCTTGTGTCATCTGAATGTTGTCCGTGGCGGCTGTAGAAGCTGTTTCCCTTGGGAACACAGTAGCACCATCTGACCTCATGCAGGAAACCCACAAAGCATCTCATTCCTACCAAGTCTCTGAGTCAGGAGCCATCACTCCCACGACGGATGAGGAAAGTGAGATTTAAATGAGATAAGCAGTGCACTGTCTGTGGTTAGCAGGTGGTTGGACAGGGTCCAGACTTGAGCGTGTGGTTTTTCCCTACAATCCAGGCTGCCATCCAGCAAAGGTCTGGCCAGATGTCTTACAGAAAGTCTTTAATTACTCCTGTCCCCCAAGGCAGAAGCAAGCCCCCCCCACCCCAAATCTGGGATAGAATGTGTGTAGTTGTAAGCACATGCGTCCGTCTGCTGGAGTGGGGTCCTGGACCAGCAGCACTCGCAGTACGTGGGATCTTACTAGAGGCGAAGATGCGCATGCCCACCCAGACCTGCTTGGTCAGAGACTCGGGGTGGGAGGCCCACCCTCTCTGTGCTAACAAGCCCTCTGGGGGTTCTGGGGGATTCAGAAGCACTAATTTAGACTAGAAAGAGACCTTGAGAGAGGAAGCCACTAAGACAAGAAGAGATCTGTTCCCTCCCCAGGCACAGAGCCAACCTGGTGTCATTTAGACTCCAGTGTCCCCCTCCAGCTCGAGGACCTGAATGGTCCGTGCACCATTCAGAGCTGTGGTGCTTCTCTGCCCTCTGCTCTGTGTTAGGCTGCACGCGCACACGCACGTGCACACGCACACGCACAAGTATGGACAGGACATTGGGTCCCTGTCTGCAGAGGGCAGCAAGTGTAACAACTCAGGAACAGTGAGAGGGAGGCATGAGGTCCATGGGATGGGAAGTGCTCAGTGAGGGTGGCAATGTGCAGGCCAGACCTGCAGGGGTGTGGGCACCAGGTGAAGGGCAGCAGTGTGGACAGTAGGACAGTGTCCCCCAGGCAAGGAGAAACAGTGCAAAGGCCCTGAGGCAGGAAGGAGCTCACTAGACTCAACATGATTGGTGGGGGGGAGGTTAAATCACATGGAGCCTTAGCAGCTGCTTGTTGAGCACTTCCTATGTGCGGGGGGAGGCACGTAGGGGACACTGTACCTGGGGCTCTGTGCTGACCTGCCTGGATTCCTGCCACCCTTCAGCCCCAGAAAGACAGAGACACATGGCTGGTCGCACTGGCCACCCATCCACACCCTGGATACCCAGGTCCAGCCTGTGGCCGGTGTTCCTCTATTACTTTCTGCAGCTCTGCCTTCCTGCTTGGCATAAACCAGGTGCAGGATGCCCTGCTGGGGTCCGAGGCTGTGAGGGTCTTGGCTCGAAGCTGGGCAATCATTCAGGGGGTGCCCTGGCTGCTGTGGAACAGACAATGCGGGGAGATGAACCCTGGGTGAGGTGTCATGTGTGATTTGAGGCCCTTCCCGCTGCTTTCTGGCTGTGGCCTTAGGCAGGTCACTGGACCACCCAGAGCACCTGGAAACTGTTTCCCAGGCTACCCCTGGGCTTCCTACTTTTCAGGGTGACTCCAAGGGTCAAACTCAGAGTGGGAGAAGGTAGAGCAGGCTTCTTGGATAGAAGCAGGTTTAGGGTGAAGCTGAGGGTTTACTCCTCTAACCAGCTCACCTGTGATGCCTGAAGCAGCCAGGGGCCAGTGAACATTCGTGCGCAGGTGGGAGCAGCACCCTCCTCCAGCTGGCCCACCCACCCCACGCAGTGCACACCTGTAACTCAGTCTGTGGGTTCTCAACTGGGCACTTCCAGGCTTGTTGTGACCTGCCCAGGGTCACCTCTTCCCAATCCATCACTTAGGTCCTCCAGGGCCAGGCAGCAGGAGTGGGTGGGGTGTTGGGGGTGGTGGGCTGGTGTTGGGAGTGGGGAAGTCAGGGGTGGGAGGGAGAAAGGGCCTGGCCCTACTGGGGGGTGGTCACTGCTTCAGCTTCCAGGCAGGGTGTGGCCTCATCTGCTGGTTGCTCAAGAGAAGCCAGAAATCTGTGGTTTTAGTATGAAAACTCTTGATTTCTAAATTTTGGACTGATTCACACACACACACACCAGGTTTATTGTGTAAATCCAGGTTTTGCCACCAACCTCCTTCTCAATTTGACTTCTTGTATTTTCTATCCTCTATTTTTATGGCATTTCTTTTCTTCTGTTTTTCTAGTAATTCAAAGAACTTTCCGGTATCAGTAAGTAGTATTAGTATTAATAATTCTTCCTGATGACATCTATCTTTATTTATTAAATTTTTGGAGGTATAACTTCTATGTCTGTTAGGAGCCAGAAAGTTCAAATAAAATTTTTTTAAGATTTTATTTGTTTATTTGAGAGAGAGAGAGACAGCACAAGCAAGGGTAGGAGCAGAGGCAGAGGCAGAGGGAGAAGCAGGCTCCCTGCTGAGCAGGGAGCCCAATGTGGGGCTGGATGTCAGGACCCTGAGATCATAACCTGAGCTGAAAGCAGATGCTTTAACTGACTGAGCCACCTAGGTGCCCCCAAATGAAATTTTTTATTATAAGAGTAAATGATAGGGGCGCCTGGGTGGCTCAGTCGTTGGGTCTCTGCCTTCAGCTCGGGTCATGGTCCCGGAGTCCTGGGATCGGGCCCCTCATCGGGCTCCCTGCTTGGCGGGAGGCCTGCTTCTCCCTCTCCCACTCCCCCTGCTTGTGTTCCCTCTCTTGCTGTCTCTCTCTGTCAAATAAATAAATAAAATCTTTAAAAAAAAAAGAGTAAATGATAGATAAAATAACCCGAGGGGAAAAATGTAATTCACACACAACAGCTAAAGTATATAAATATTTTCACGTGGACTCACCCTCTCAAGAATTATGAGAATCACATGATCTTTTATGGATATGGTCTCTCATAACTTTTGTCAGTTATGACAGTCAGGACAGTTACTCCATCAGGAAATATTACTGAAGTTCCTCTAGCTCATTGCCTGGTGTTACCAGTTGATAACAGTACCTTGCATTCATACAATAGCACTTCAGCTTTGGTCTTTGATTTCTATCATAGTCCTGTGATTAAACATGGTAGATAATGCTTGTCCCATTTATATGGGAGGAGATTGGAGAAGATAAGTAACTGCATTCAAAAAAAAAAAAAGAAAGAAAAAATTTATATACTTGGACATTGGGGGTGACCCTGAAGACCAGGTGGGCAGATGGCTGCTGGCTCCAAAAGCTATTTGTGGTCATTGTTTCTCCGGCTGAAGGGAAGTTAGTAATGAGATCTGGCTGTGAGGGCTGATAGAAAGGAGCACCAGCATGAACCTACCAGATCGAAGCTCACCTTGAAATCAAGAGTAATGAACAGAATGTTAGCAAATTACCTGATCCTACTATTCTTCAGGTTTACAGTAAATTGTCGGAACTGACCTGTTTTTGCAGGTAGTCATGTGATCTGAGCTTGGGTAACAGAGGGGGCGGGAAGCAGAGTCTTCCGGAAAACCAGCATGGCATTTCCCCATCATTTCATCACTTGTTGGAGCAGAGGCTGGTTTGTAGGGTGCTGGCTGGACATCTGAGAGGGGATATGAGTCCTTGCCCTGGATTGCACCTCCAGCGGACTCCAGAGACTGCCGAATGTACTGTGTACTGAATCAGGGGCAGGCCGTTTGCATTAAGCATTCTTTCCAACATCTCAGGTTATAGTGCTCAGTCCCAGCTGCATGTTAGAACAACCCAGGGAGCCTTGAAAACCACAGGGCCAATTGGGTCAGGGTCCCTGGGGGTGTCCTGGGTGACGCCCACATGTGGCCAGGTTTGGGACCACAGGTGTGAAGCACCTGCTTCAGAGTATTCACAAGGGATCACCCTGCACCTGTGAGATACTATTTGTGTACAGCTTGTCTTGTTTTGCCAGCTCTAGCAATCACTGTCCTTGCAAGGAGGTAAAGCCTTGCCTTTGAGGAGGGTAGGGTCCACCTCAGTGGAGAGTAGCACAAGCCATGGCAAATCAAACCCTTCTCTTATCTAACTTTAAAAGCACCAAGTGTAACATCTGTAAAACTGTTTTTGTGCAGTCAACTGCTTGGATCAGCATGTTCAGAAGTCCCCGGAGAGCGTTGCTTTGATCTGGGAGCGGGATGAACCTGGAACTGAAGTGAGGATCACGTACAGGTACAGTGTGTCCCCTAACAACATCTCAGTGCCCAGCAGGGTCTCCTGGGCCTTTACGTCTCTGTTTGTGGTAGACCCCAGCACCAAACACCTCTGCTGGGCTATTAGCAGGAGCAAGACTGCCCAGCTTGGAGGAGGGCTGCCCTTCTTGTTCACCCTGGCAATACTTGGTGCCTTTAGGTTCCCAAGGAAGGATCTGGGTCTTTGGACACAAATGTGATGAATGTTCAAGGCATGAGGAGGCTTTTGGCACAGTCCTGTATGCTTCTGTCTGGTTCTAGGTGGAGGTCATCTTTGTATCAAAGGGCATGTTTCAGCTTTGGAAATGTTCTGTGGTCCCAGAAGAGTAAACATGAGTGCAAAGTGAATAAAATACATGCTGGAATAAACAAATGAGCCTGCTCAGCCTCTTTCTTCCAGTGCTCTGAGAGGGGGACCATAAATAAGATCAAGCCATTTAAAGGGGGTCTTCCTGACATTTGTGTTCTTTGATTCTTTAGGTAAGTTCTTTACACATTCCATGTGTCAAGCACCTTTCTGGTTGTTGTGTGCATGTCAGGGTTTGAAGGAGCCCGGCATCTGGGAATAGTAACCCGGCTTTCTAAGGCCCTGCCTCTTGCTGGGACTGCCTTGCTCAGGGATCTCTGTCGTTTGTCCCTGCAGGCCAGTGGTTTCCCCTTCCCCGGGGGTAAAACCTCCTTTGGTTAAGCCTAAACTTGACTTTACTATGCTCTCTCAGACCCACAGTGAACCTGAGTTGTATGTCCTTTATCACCAACACCACCCCTCTCTGCCATCAAGTAATGCTCATTCTCCTAGTGGGCAGCTTGCGACTCTTCTTGTCCCATCATTAAACAAGTTTCACTGAGTGCCACCATTATCAGTCAGGACAGGCTGGGGTATGTCGTAGTAACCAACAGTCCACAGATGCATGGTAGGGTGTGGCTGGCTGGTCACTTTAGACTGAATAGTCAGGGAAGTCCTCTCTGAGGAGGTGACATCAGAGCTGAGGTCTTGTTGCCAAGAAGGAACAGCCAAGATTGGAGGAAGAATTCCCAGGCCCTTCCAGGACCGTGAATAAGTGTAGGTGTCCTGGGAACAGAGAGAAGGTGCATGTGGCTGGGGCAGTGGGAATGAGGGGGGCATGGTAGGAGGACTGTTCAGGGAAGCAGGGGGCCTGAGAGCAACAGTGACTGTTGGTGACCTGTCACTTGGGTGACTTGGGGGCTATTGGGCACCCCTAGGTTGGTTTGTTTCTCAGACTTAGGTTTTATCACAGACTAAATTTACTAAACCTGGTGAAATTTTACTCAAGTTGACTTTTGGATGCAGCAAAATGATGTTAATCTGCTGCAGCTCCCTGTGGGCACCACCTTACCCATCCCCCATCAACAACCCTTGGCTGTCATGCCCTTTACCAGTGTCTGCATTGTTTGCTGACCTGTCTCCCCACCAGCCCGTACAGATAAACCTCTTGCCTCTGGGTAGCCCACCGACCAGCAGCATTGGCCCTGGGAGCCTTGGGCCCCACCCCAACAACTGAGGCAGATCTTCAGGTCCCTGGGCACACTTGAGTTTGGGGAGCACGGCTCTAACAAACAAACTGGCTTCACCGGTCATTACTATTATCGACCCAACTGGATTTATGTTTAATTCTTTAGTAAAAGATTAAGACTCTGTGGGTGAGGGGGTAGATGGGCTTACTGCCTGGATGCTGGACGTAAGCTGGTCCAGCGATGGACCATTTTCCTTCCGTCACTGCCTCAGATGTGCCTGGACCCCAGGTCTCCCTTGGCTGCACATCCCCCATGTGCACACCGAGTTAGTGGTCAGCAGCGTTAGGTGGTCTGAGGGCTGGGCTTGAACTGGCCTGCTGAGATGTGTGGTTGAATGTAAGCCACAGGGGAACTGTCAGGAATGCACCATTGTGTTAAAAGCTCAGAACTGCTTTAGTTCTATGGTACCAGAACAGCCCCAGGCAAGGGACATAGACACCTAGATTCTACCCTTAACATTTCACAATGCTGGTTTTTATCCCATGTGATTTATGTTTCCATCCCTCCATGGGTCGGTCCATCTTATGTGTTGGATGCATTTCAGCAGCATAGCATTAACTAGAGTTCATTGTGTGCTTATTTTCTCTCTTTTGATGTGAAATTTATATGCCATGAAATGCATGGCATATAAATTTGCCATGTGGGCTACCCAGAGGCAAGAGGTTTATCTGTACCCATGCCATGAAATGCACAAGTGTACATTTGCTGAGTTTTGATCAATGTGTACACCTGTGTAACTCAAATCCTTATCGAGATACAGAATAATGACCACTGTCCCAGAGGGTTCCCGTGCCCCTTCTCAGTCACTATCCCTACCCTCCCCAAGCAACCACCCTTCTGATTTTTTCCCAAATAGGTTGTCAAAGCTTTATCTTAGAGATAAGGAGGGGGCTCAGAGAGAGGAGCAGATCTCTCCCTCCTGGGGCTGCTGAATGTTTTTGAGGAGGCACGTTCCTGGAGAATCATTGTAGAGCTTGTAATGGGGCCCAACAACTCCTGCCTAGTGACCCTAGTGACGCCTCCATCCTGTTCAGCAGAATCTCCACTGCTCGCCCCATGTCTGGGCGGACACCCGTGCACACACACACACACACGTGGTGCACACATGGTTGTGTGCTCACACACATACATTTTAAGTGTGCTCGTTTTCAAGGCACGTTTCTACAACTTGCTCTTTGCGTTTGGGATCCAGCCTGGAAATGTTCTCTCGGGTGGCAGTGAGGGCCCTGCCACCTGTTCTGGGAGATGTGCCCTGTGTTGCCGGTGGCTAGACTCCACTGTTCTGAATACTGGCACATATTTCTAACCTCACCTCCCTTGGGTGCGGGAGGCTGGGCAGGATTGGCTTTGGGAACCCTGGGGAAGCCCCATGTCCTCGCCTGCCCCACCAGTTCCTTCCCTCTGTGACATCAGTTGGCACCGGTCCCAAGGAGCAGTGCAGGTGGGCCCTGTGCTGGCCATGGGGCTCTGGGGGGAGGAGAGCTCAACAGCCGTGGCTCTGTCAAGCAGAGGGCACCTGTGACCTTAGGCTGGAACCAGGGTCAGAGGGCTGCCCCAGCCCAATTTCTAGCCTACCTCTGCCCAGAGAGTTTATGTTCAGAGCCGGCCTGAGGAAGCTGTTCTATCCTAGGGAGCGAGCAGACCGCAAGCCCCGGGCCCCTTCTGCGTTCCCTGAGGCCTGCGAGTGCGGGGGCTGCCAAGGCCAGGCAGGGCACAGATAACCTGGGTGGCTCCCTGAGGCTGTGCGGCCAGATTGCACCCTGGGCGCTGCTCCTTCCAACTGTCCACATGTGCTTTTCCAGCACAGTGCCTTTCTAGAAGATTGTCCTTCACCTCTAGTTCAAGTAGACAAATTCTAGAGGCCCTTGGGGATGAAGATGTGGAAAAACACAAATCCTTGTCCTCAGAAGTTGGTGGTGGGGTGCTGGGTAGATTCTGAGGCTCCTAGACTGCTGTCTGCCTGGAACCTGGAGGTCTGAGCTAAGGATTTCCAAGCTGGGGATGGACACAGGACGTGGAGTGGAGCAGACGGAGGCCCCGTGGCTGGTCTCAGCCTCTGGGGTATATGTGGGTGCCCTGAAACTGGTGACAGCAGGCTGTGGGTGTCTTTCTTAGAGTATTTACCAAGGCTCAGCTCATCTTTTGTCTGAGTACTCCAAACA
Source organism: Mirounga angustirostris (assembly GCF_029215605.1). Classification (NCBI taxonomy): domain Eukaryota; kingdom Metazoa; phylum Chordata; class Mammalia; order Carnivora; family Phocidae; genus Mirounga; species Mirounga angustirostris. The sequence goes on from NW_026991718.1 coordinate 88,668,898, forward strand.
GACGTCTGAACTTGAACTTGAACTGAGAACTTAAGCCAAAGACCAAATTTAAGCCCTGGCCAGCTCTATGACCTCGAGGTCCTCACTGTCCCCAGCTGTAAAATGAGGGCCCAGATAAGACCAGCACTACTCCAGCCCTAGCAGGCCTGGCTCCATGCAGTAGTCACACCCAGCATGGTGCAATCGAGCCCGACACAGGCCGCACCGTGATGGGCAGCTGTTGTCTTAGATGTACTTCCAGCATGAACTGAGTATGGTTCTCACTGTGGGTCAAGCCCCTGGAGGGGGTGATTTCCGTGGCTGTTCCATTTTCTTTCTGGCAGGAGGTGTGCACCGTGAGGAACCCCTGTCCAGAGGAGCAGAGGGGCTGTCAGGCCTCCTTCACCCTGCCTGCCTCAGAAGCCCTGGGTGGGCGTAGAGGGGCTGGCTTCCTTCCTGGGCATGCTGGGGCCAGGCACTGGGTGTTATCGAGCCTCTATGCGACCGGTGCCTCATGTAGAGGGCCCACAGAAAATAGAAAATGGGGTCTTGCCCTTTGGGGTACCCCTCTCTCTGGGGCAGCTTGACCAACACACCTGGAGCTGGGGCAGGCCTACAGCCTAGAGGCACCTCCCGAAGAAGCTTCTTTGTTTCCTTGGCCCTGGGTGCCCCAGAAAGGAGGGCCCCTGTGGGCACCAGCAGTAGGAACTGGGGAGTCTCAACATGGACACCCAGTTGGAGAAGGCTCTGGGGCAGTTCTGAGGAGGGTTGGCTTTTGAGAGGCACGGTGGGGGGTGTGTGATGAGGAAGACAGAGAAGCAATGGCAGGTGGGTGCGCTGTAGGGAGAGGGGAGAGGGGCCAGGGATGGGGGAAGTGGAGGGCTGTGCTCCATGTCTGCTCTGGCTTCTGGCTGTGCGTGACCCTGAGCAAGTCATTCCGCCTTTCTGTTTCCTCATTTGCAAAATGGAAACATGCCTCTCCTTTGCTGGATGGCCAAGTGTGGAGCAGCACCTGGGGGATGAAAGCCCAGAACAGGGTCTGGGAAGACGAGGCTTTGGGATCTGATGAGGGAAGGGCATGTGGCTGCCAGGGCCGGGAGCTGGTGGGGTGGTGTTTTCAGAGCAGGGACTTCACCTCCGGAGAGCAATCTCTAGTCAGCTAAAAAGCAGCCCCTCCCCCTTCTTGTGGGTCTGACCCTTGTTCCTTGCTCTTCTCCTCGGCCCCAAATTAATTACTTTAATGAGCAAACTCCTTTATTAAAATAAACAGGGCAACTGAAAGAAGGATCCTTAACGGGCCTAATGAAGTTGATGGGCGGGGTGCTTTGGAGTAAAACAGCCCCATGATCCGTGAGCTTTCCCATGGCAAGAGCCATCTCTCACACAGGGCAAAGTCAGTTTGCTCCGTGGGCTCCCCTGGGTGGGGGGAGGAGAGGCCAGAGGCCCTGGGCTCATGTGCAGTGTCCTGACTTCCCTGACTAAGAGGAGGGAGGTGCCCTGGGCACACTCTTTCCCCTGCTGACCTCTGAGTAACTCTGATTGCAACACTTGGTTGGGAATCTGCATGCCGACTGCCAGGAACTGGCTGGGAACCCTGGGTCACTTGGATTGTGCACTTACCTTTCCTTAAGACTTTGGCTCCAGATGTTGAGGGCTTTGCAGGGAACTGCTTAAGAGCAGGACCCTCGGAGCCAGGCCGGGGTTTGAATCCTGCCTTGACCCTTTCGGGAAGTCAGTTAAGTTCTGTTTGCCTTAGCTTCCTTATCTGAGAAATGGAGGTGGGGGGTGGGGTGGGATGGTAGCTCATACCACGAACTGTCATGAGCGGTAAATGTGTGTGTGATCTTTTGGATCAGCTAAGTCTCTTGGAATTTCGTATTTTAGAATGGCCAAATCTTGGGACTGCAGCAGGAATGATCCACTCCGAGAGTGTCTATGGCCAGAGAAACCTCCTGGATGGGGACCCCTGTGAGAATTTTCTGGGGGCAAACAGTGGCAGAGGTTTACTTTAGGAGCACACAGAAGCAAACACCTCCCTTGGAGCTGGATCCCCGTTTTTGTGGACCCTCTTCTGCATGCAGGGGCTATTGGGGGATGGCTGGGTTGTGGGGGGTGGAGGGGCACAGCCTGGTGAGGGCACAGTGCAGGCCCTGGGGTGAGAGTGGGGAAGGGGAGCAGGTGCCTGAAGTGTGGGGCCGGGGAGGGGCTCAATGCCTGCTTCTGAGGAGTGGGGACAAGCTCCCTGCCACAGCTTGGAGCGGAGCCTTCTAGGACTAGGTGTTGTTGTTCCTGTTTTTTCCCTTTCTGCTTCTGGAGGCTCCAGACAGTGGGATAAGCCTGACTCATAGCTTCACTGTGGGTAGCGCTGTGGTGTCACGCGGCCCTGCCCCATGTTGGTTCCCATCAGGGCAGCACTGTGGGCACAGACGGCTGTGGTTGAACCTTCTCACCTGTCCAGAAGTGCACACCAGGCCCGGGCTCGGGGGCGGGGGGGAGGGACGCATCTTTGTTCCTGCCCCCTCTCCCCGCAAGTGCCCATTTCCTCCTCTTATGCCAGGTGGACACCAAAGGAAAGTGTCACTATGAGGTTAGACATGCTGTCTGATGCCGAGTTGAAAATCTTTGCACAGCTAGAAGGGAGTGCGCCCCCGGCAGGCTGGGTCCCTGGGGAGGGTGAGGATGCACAGCCCTCCTGGCTGACAGGCACGCGTGCCACGGCACGTGACAGTCCTCAGCAGGGCGGCCCACGCGGTGCTGGCGTCCGGGCACCCAGTCTGGGGCGGGGCTGGGAAGAGGGCCCAGGGGGTGGGTGGCATGTGGGTGTGCCCTGGGTGACCCCTTCCTGTGCTCAGCCCGCATCCAGCCTCCAGTGCTGGCCAGGCTGGACACTTCTGTCCCCTGCCTACCTGGAACAGAGGGCACCAGCAACAACTCCTGGGAAGGTTCCTGGTGACCATCCTGCGTACCAGGCTGGGAATGGGGTGTCCCAGCCCTCTGTCCTACAGAAGTCATACCTACCCTGCTGTCTGGGGGCAGTCCCTGGCTGACTGGGCAGGAGCTGACTCTGCTGCTCGTAGCTCACATTCATGGTCATACTTGGTTTTAAAGCCCAGGACCTGATGCCCAGCGAGCTTCTGGGGTCCTCAAGCTTACCCAGCTGGAAAGGTCAGAAATGGGGTTTGAGTTCAGCTTTGTCTTGCCAATGCGCTGAGGAATCTGAGAGGGAGGAGGTGACAGTGTGAATGGGACCCCTGCTGCTTGGCAGCACTAACTTGGTGACAGGCCAGACGCCTGGTGGTTCCTGGTGGTTCCTGGTGCTGTGTGCAGAGGGTAAACTCTGCTGTGTGCAGACAATAGCCCTTTACTGACTGGGACTCTGTGTGCTCGTTGTCTGTCCCCACTTCCTGCTTAAGCAGACACACATTAAGTGCTAATATCAGTTGGGGAGGAGGAGGCTTATCAGTGCCAGCAGGCTCTAGGTGGCCTTGAAGAGGGACAAGGGTCAGCTGCAGAAGATGGGGCCAAGGGCTGTGGAGTCCTGCTGTGACTGTGGGACAGTGAGGAGCAGGAAGCAGAGTGCTAAATGGGCGCTCTGGGCCTTGGAGCACCTTCGAGGCCAGGGTCGGGGACGCCGTGGGTGCCAGAGGAAGGGGTGACAGGTGGGTGCTGGCAACTTCTCAAAGAGGGGCTGCCTGGCCTGGCACTCCCTCATCCTTCATCCTTTGTGCTGGCGCTCTCCAAGACTGTTTTGCACCTCATCTGAATGTGGTAATAGCAGCGGGTGTGGTTGGGTGAGAGGCTTGACAATTTCCCATCAACAAATCCAGATAAACTTCCTCCGAAAGCCTGGACTGAGGTTTTCGAGCCTTTGGCAGGTAAGGTGACTCATTTGGACCAACACATCCCCATTCTCCCTGCTGGTTCTGCTTGACTGAGTTAATGAAGCAACAAGGACATGGAATTTGAATTTTGTGTGGTCTCCACACATCCGTGATATGTCACTCTGGTAGCATCTGAAGGTGTGCCTGAGTCCCCTGGGGAGGTTTCCAACAATAAACTCAGCCCTGCTGAGTCAGGATCTCCTCAGGGGATTGGGGAACTTTATTTGAAAACACATCTCCAGTAATAGAGCTGCTGCCCCCGTCAGAGGGAGTGGATCTGTCAGGATTCAGCTGTAGAAAAGGGAAGGCAGTGCCACTCTTTTAAGCAGAAAGGGAGCTGACACAGAGTGCTTACAGAGCCTTTGGGCGGACTCCCAGCACCCACTCTGGCACAATCAGAATGGAGGTACCACAGGCACTGCTGAGTTCTCAAAACACAACACTGTGCCAGGAAACCACTGTTTTGCCAGCTCAGCTGCTCAGCTTTCTCTCGACATCTTTGCAGCGAGTGGAATCTCTACAGGAAAACCCCGGTTCCTCCTGAGCTGCAGCAAAGCACAACCCACCTTGCAACTGCTCCCCATGTGCAGCTGCCTGGTGCAACCTGAGTTGCATGCAGAAGCCCAGATGTGAGGTGTCTGAGGTGGCAGGTGCATTCTGGGGTGCATTCCGACTGAGAGAATGGCATGGCGACTGCAGGCAGGCCTATCCAGGGTGGGTTTGTGGACCCAGATTCTGCTTGATTCCTGGGTGGTTGACTGTAACAGTATGAAGACCAGGCCTCTAACTGCCCAGATCCCAGGCCGCTCAGGTGGGTCCTGGTGGTCCTTCCTCCTAGTGCAGGTGACCAAACCCTCAGAGTCACTCCTGTGTGCACCACAGCTGTTCAAGTTCTGCTCTAACTAATAGGCTCTTATCATTACTCTGTCACTCACTCAGTCGGTCCACCAACGTAGGCTGGTCTAGATGTGGATTCACTGTAGGCTAGACCGTTTTCCAAAAGAGTAGTCTCCTATGACTAAATTGTGGGACAGTTTTCCAGTCTAAGGTTCTACATGAGGAGGTCTTTGGCATGTTACCAGCTGGTGCAAATGGGGGTGCTTTTGTGGAACGGCGAAAGGGCGCCCCTCAGCAGGGGTACGAGGCCTGGTGTGTACTCCAGCGTCCTGGGGCAGGTGACTTCGAGTAGAGCTGAGCTGCACAGCCACCTGCAGTGGCTCTGGTGATAGGGCTGCCATGGAGTGTGTGTGCTTGGGGGTGGGGGGAGAGCCACAGGAAACCCAATTTCTGAACTCATACAGAACGCAGCACCTTAAACCTGGGGGAGGGGGGGTCCTGTGGCCTGGAAAAGGAGATAGCTTGAGTGGAATGAAAAGGGTGTGCATTTTGCTCCTCTCCTTCCTTCCAAATGAACAATTTAAATTTCTATTAGCAATTATTTGTTTATTAAATGCATGATTTATTAAGTAAAATGAGTTAAGTAAATAAAAATCTTTGTTTTTATGAAGGAAACAGTTGAAGTAACCTTTAAGGACAGCCTCAAGGGGGGTCACGGGCAGTTTTTGGGGTGCAGAGGGCTCATGAGTTTGGTTCTGCTGTTACAGGGGCTCCTCATTCCAGTCCCTTGCTCAGTTGGTCAGTGAGTCATGTTGGTAGCTGGAAATCCTCCACAGGGGGAATATTCATACATCACAATGATTGGCAAATGCTATAAATCAGGGCTTTTTTCCCTGTGGGAAAATTGGTTGTTAAACATTTGGCAGTAGTGCGTTTCATGAGCCCCCTGTTCTTTTTAACCGTTTCTCCAAGCTGCTACCAGAGGCCAGGAAATCAACTTGGGCCCAAGGCAGTTGTACCAAATTCTTGTAGCCCCTGGGTTCCCGCCGGGGTGGCCATGTCTCCTTGCTTACTTTCCTCTGCATGCTAGTTTGGAACGTTCTGTGGACTCACAGTGAAGCCTGGAAGTAGAGCAACACCCAGCAACTCGTGTCTGGTCTGAAGCTGGCCGCCCTGTGCACTGTTGTTGCCCCTGCTGCCCGGTGGAGTTGCGTGGAGCACTGTGGGAAGACTCACCAGGCTACACTGGGACAGGTCAACCTGTGGTGGGACCTAAAAAACATCTAGTGGCTTTTTTTTTTTAAACCAGGGAAAAGGGAATGTTTTTAGAAAGTTAAAATCTACATCCTGTTCCAGATTCCACCAGGGAAAGGACATCACTTCTGTGGCTTTCTCTGGGAAGTAAATAAGCCTGGCCCGCCAGTGGGTGGGTGTCCTGCCTGGGCACCAGCTGTTTTCTGGGCTGGTGTCCAGGACCGGAGTCTACCAGCACGCTCTTGTCTGGGGCCACCAGCTTCCTCAGTGTCAGGAGCTGGGCTCTGGGTCTGGAAAGGAAGAACTTCTTTTCTGGAGGCCAAATGCTGAGGTCTGAGGGGAAATCAGGCATTAATGAGGACAGAGCTTTTTTCAAGTCTGACCGTTACCTCCATTCCACAGGGGTTTTTCTAGAGGCTGACAGCATGTAGGGTTTTGTCAGAGTAGGAGAGAAAGACGTAGGGTGAGTGCTTCGACCCGGATATGTCTAGTGAGGTGTATCCTTGGGCAGGTGGTCCTGAACGTGCAGTCAAACATGGACTCATGAAGGAAAAGGCCACCCCCACCCCCTCCTCTCTCCTGTTCTCCTCCATCCTGATTACAAGAAAGGCTCCATGTAACTATGGTGGGCCAGCTTTGAACACTTCTCTTGCTAATTTTCCTTTTGAACAAGGTCAGCCTCAAGTTTGGAGCTTTTAGTTTATTCTTAAAAATGAATGTGCATTGGGCGCCTGGGTGGCTCAGTTGGTTAAGCGACTGCCTTCGGCTCAGGTCATGATCCTGGAGTCCTGGGATCGAGTCCCACATCAGGCTCCCTGCTCAGCAGGGAGTCTGCTTCTCCCTCTGACCCTCCTCCCTCTCATGCTCTCTGTCTCTCATTCTCTCTCTCACAAATAAATAAAATCTTAAAAAAAAAAATTTTTTTTTTAAAAATGAATGTGCATTAAAAAAGAAACTACCCTCCCCCAAATGTTACATAAATAACAACAGAGTTGGTGGGTGGCAGAAATCATGAAATTTGGGAAGCTTTGCCATGGAAAACCAGCTGTCCTGATGTTGAGGGCTTTGGGGGGAACTGCTTAAGAGCAGGACCCTCGGAGCCAGGCCGGGGTTTGAATCCTGCCCTGACCTTTTTGGAAGTCGGTTAAGTTCTGTTTGCCTTAGCTTCCTTATCTGAGAAATGGAGGTGGGGCAGGGGGGATGGCAGCTCATACCACGAGCTTTTGTGAGGGGTAAATGTGTGTGTGCAGTCAGAGTAGTCCTGGGCACAGGACATTTGCTGAATAGCTGTTACTGTTGTTCCATGGGAAGGAAATGTGAATGGGGGGATGGGTAGGCAGGAGGATGCCAATATGAGGGGGTTGGAGAAGGAACAAGAAAGTGGTCATGGCTGGTCATGGAGAGGAGGTTCCCTGTACTCACAGTGGGTGGCAAGTGTGGCTGGAGAAGGTGGGATGGCTGGTGGATATGGTGGAGACACGGTGGGTGACAGACAGGTGGGGTGCTCAGAGCGTGGCATGTCCAGCCTCTAGGAACCAATGGCCATGGGCTAAGTGCCTGCAACCTGCAGGCCAGAGGCAACGCCTGCTGTGCATGATGCATCCTTCTCAGATCCTCTGACCCCCTCAGGGTGAGGCTTTCCCATCAGCACCTGCTGTGGGAGCATGCAGCAGGTGGGCTGTGTAGGTGAAGGCTTCACACAAGGCATTGGAATACACTTGGGGCCCATTCACCCTGAGCCAATGACAGCGACTTACACCAAAGCAAACTGGCATTTTCATTCTTCCTCCTGTGAAGAGGCACTTGAAGAACCACTGATTGATGCTGATTTCCTTTTTCCACCATAATTATAGCTACTGTTTATAGGATGCCTTGACTTCATATATGGTCCTTGTCTTAGTCTGTTGGGGCTGCTGTAACAAAACATCATATCCTGGGTACCTTATAAACAACAGAAACTTATTTCTCACAGTCCAAGTAGTCCAAGATCAAGGCAGCAGCATGGTCACATTCTGCTGAGGACCCCCTTCCTAGGTTATAGCCACTGCCTTCTTGCTCTGTCCTCACCTGGTGGGAAGGGCAAGGGGGCTCTGTGAGATCTCTTCTATAAGAGCACTGACCCCATTCCTGAGGGTGCCACCCTCATGACCTAATCACCTCCCAAATGCCCCAGCTCCTAAACCATCATCTTTGGGGGTAGGATATCCATGTAGGAACTTGGGAACTCAGACTATAGCAGTCTCACAAACGCCTTGGTAGTGGGTCCTGTTACTCGGCTGCTGCAGATGGGACTGTCAAGGCCCCAGGTATGTGGGAAACGGGTGGGAACCTGTCTCTGATCAGATGTAGTTTGGCTTCCAATGGTTATCTCCTGAGATAAACTTTCCAGGTCCAGTACTTTCCATAAACTATAGCATAGACTCAAGGAAAATACACTTACCTTCATTTTATTTATTTATTTATTTATTTATTTATTTATTTATTTATTTGGGGGTGGGGGAGGAGCCAGAGGGAAAGGGAGAGAGAGAATCCTCAAGCATATTCCCCGCTGGACGCAGACCCTGATATGGGGCTCCATCTCACCACCCTGAGATCACGACCCGAGCCGGAATCAAGAGTCAGACGCTTAACTGAGCCAGCTGGGCGCCCTGAAGACCCACGTACCTTCTGTGAGGAAGGTAGCAAACCTGCAGCTGTAGTGACTGCAGTTTCACGGGCTGACTTCGTGTCACCAGTGACAATTCAGCTGTTGTTTCTTGAAAAGCCCGTGTTGGGGGCCTTCCTTGGCAAACATCAACTTCGGGAATTGTTCACCTTTAAGTGAGGCTACTGCTTTATATTCCATTGCAGCTTCTCTTCGCTAAAGGTCATGGTCATGAAATCAAATAATGATGTATAAGGAATTTCACACTTGATTTATGAACCCATTCAGCTGAATTTCCTGGACTTCTATTCCCAGTGGTTGTGAGTAGCAGAGCGAGCAAATTTTATCACCATTAAATCAGATTTAGTGGCTACAGTAGTGTCAGGGTCAGAGGAGTCTGTCCGGAGGGAAGGAGTTTGTCCCTAGGCCTGGTTCTGAGACACAATTCATGAGCTGTTGATGTGCCCTGCCTGGCCCTCCATGTAAGCCCTGTGTGAGAAAGGGACCCTCCTGCTTTGTTCTGCTTCTTTTTCTTCTCTCACCACCTCATCTTCCAAAAGTGGCTTGCTGAAGAAAATACTGAACTGCAGAGAAGCAAGCTGAGTGCCCTTTCAGGTTCTGCAGCACCTAGGCTTGCAGGAGAGCAGGGGCTCTGAAGGACTTTGTGTCTGTCACAGGCCTTATGTACACAATACCGACATGATCACCTGGGTTCATTTCCCTTATTGGCAGAAGAAACTGAAGAGGAAGGTAGCTGTGGGTGCTTTATCAGTGGGAGTGGTCCCTCTCATTTGCTGCCAAAGGGGTAGGACATTTTCCTGCCTGTGTGATGCTGATGTGACGGCCAGCCTTGCCCTCTCTCCGTGCAGGGAGATGGAAGGTGTCTGCAGAGTGGACAGGCGCTCATGGTGAGAGCACAGGCCCGAGGAGTCCTGCGCCTGCCAGAGTTCTTGTCATTTCTCACTTATCTGCTGTTCCCATTCATTCAACAAATATTTATCAAGCCTTCTATGAACTAGGCTCAGTTGTAGGCCCTAGGAAGAAGGCAATAACCCCCAAATCCCTGCCCAAGTAGAGCTTGTACTTAGTGGGGTAGATGGACAATGAAGGTGGTAAGTTATTTAATGAACACTAAGAGCCAGAATAATTGTAGGAAGTGAACGAATCATGCATTCCCAATTTGTTTATTTCTTAAATACAACACACACACACACACACACACACACGGCTTATCTTACTTCCCTGGGCTGTCACTGGGAAATGGCTAGAAGGTAAAAATACTTTCAAACAATAACCATGAAAAAATAACTTTAATTAGAATATAGATAAATAAATAAATACCAGTGTATTTATTCTTGTCTTTCTTCTGAACTCTATTTCCAGCTGTGTCCTATTTTGGACTGAGCTGGGCCAGGGGCCTTTTTACTGGCTGAGACATTGGCAAGTGTCATGTTGGTTACAAATACTTGAGGTCAGATTATGTCTTCAGCATTGGATAAACATTATTCCCTGCTGATGCCTAATAGTTGGCTATAGAAAGTCTTCTCCCTTCCCCCAAGGCCAGGCAGCATTTTACTGGTATTAAGCACCACTGACACCATGCCAAATTTATGTTATTTGTGCACATTATTTGTATATGTTCATATTGAAGGTTTGGCCCTGAAGAGTCTACATTGCAGACAAACTTAGATATCTTGCTCAGTACTGGAATAACAAATGTTACTTTTCTCTTTGCACTTGAAAAAGTAACTCTAACTCACCTCAGTGAGATCTTTTCTCAGAAAGCTGCAAGCTGCCATCCCTTGGGAAGGCCCTGTCCAGCACAAGGAAGCCAGTATTTCCTGCAGTGACAGCCCAAAGCACCAGCCTCCGAGTGGCAGCATTATCTTTTTGATACAGAAATAGTAGCATTTCAGTTTGTGGGAGTCTTTGAGAAGTGACAAATATCCAAGAACATGCTTTTGAGCAGTTTCTGAATATGTGGAGTGATAGGATCACTCGAATATGTTTATTTTTCAATGATTTGAAGACCTAGGTTTGCTGACCGTATTTTCCAATGGCAAAAGTGTGGAGGAAATCAACATGTTCTTAATTTACATTATTAAATGTAGAGTTGAGGTCAAGGGTCTCGGTACCCACATTCTGCTCTAGACAGAAACCATGAGAACGTGGGGGTCCATTTGGTAACCTAGAGAGTAAGTGGGGTCATGGATGGCTGGACGACAGAACTGGGAGAAGAAAGGCTTCCTGGGGTATGGGAGGGTATTGAGAAATTTGAAGAGCTATCATTGAATGACATTTATTCAGCTTTAAAGAGCTGAGCTAGGACCAATGTGTGGAATTTGTATAGCTGCAGAACTTGGTCCAATTTTAGGATGACTGTTTCTCTACTAAAATGACAAAGCAAGAGAGAACCCTGTGAGGTGTGACTTCCAGCAGTATGATACTTAAGCAGAGGCTGGACCACTGTGGGCAAGAATGTGGCAACAAGATTTCTGGACCCCAAGGGAGACTGTACCATCTGACCTTCAAGGAGCTCTTTGATTTTGAGGTTTATGGCCTTGGTAGAGTGGATAAGAAGAGGAATGTGCTTGGAAATTTACCCAGATCAAATTCTTTATCAGAAACCACTCCTCTGGATGTAGCAGCAGGAATCTGTGACCCACTGGACACAGCTCCAGATGCAGCCCATGTTGATGCCTCTGGATCCTCCAGGGAACCCACGGGCTGCCTCAGCTTGGTCTCCAGACCCTCCTCCAGGGCCGTAGTTCAACTGTCCTGCAATAGGGGGGGTGACTCCTGCCACTGCTCCCTTGCTCCTTCTCACCACAGCCAACCTGTCCAGAAAGTTCTACCTGCTGCCCTCAGAGACTGTAGCACCAAGCTGAGGTGATAAATGCCCTTCACACTCTCATGCATGTGCCTTCATCTTTCTAGTCAGAGCTGTGATCCCCACATCTCATCCCCACAGTGTCTGGATGGAATTTTTAACATCTTAGGAATTCACCCATTATGCGATTTTAGAAATGATTTTTAGAATTTAGATTTTTAGAATTTTAGAAAATGGGGCACCTGGGTGGCTCAGTTGGTTAAGCAACTGCCTTCGGCTCAGGTCATGATCCTGGAGTCCCGGGATCGAGTCCCGCATCGGGCTCCCCGCTCGGCGGGGAGTCTGCTTCTCCCTCTGACCCTCCCCCCCTCATGTGCTCTCTCTCATTCTCTCTCAAATAAATAAATAAAATCTTTTAAAAAAAAAGAATTTTAGGAAATGATGACAAAGAGATCTGATGGGAAAGATAATACCTTCTGAATGTTTGGCAGGGTCCTGGATGGGTGATCCTTCTCACTAACATTTGTGACAGGTACACAAGGTGCATGGCACCTGCTGTTTCTCAGATGATCACATGGCAGTTGAGAAAGGTAAGCTGCCATGTTTAATGCAGCTACTATAGAAAACTAACCCAGGCTGCTCTGTCTAGACAGTTCACATTTGTTTCTTGACTTCTAACTGCTGCCTTTGGTCTACAGATTTTCATCGCCATTGATGTATAACACACATTCAAGCCTGCACATCCCTGAGCACTGCCCAGGGGCTTAAATCCTTAGCTATAAAAATGGTGCCTCCACTGGACTTGAGTTTACTCTCCTGCATCGCTGATCATAGCTGCCTCTTCAGTAGTCACAGGCTGTCCCAGCCTCCTTCCCTGGATTAGTATGGATGTTTACAGGTTCTGGATTCTGGGGAGTTTGGTGTTGGGGATTGTTGGGAAGTGCTCTTTCTTTCATCATAAACTTAGGCAAGGTACGGGTGGGGCACCACTGAATGATGTCTTTGTCCTCCTGAAAGCTTTAAGGAGGAGATGAAATCTTGCAGAAGAGGCATGCCAGAGCCAGCCTGGGCATGAGTCACTGGTTGCGAGGCGAAGGAATTATGATCTGGTTCTCATCAGGTCTTCTTGCTGGATGGCTTTGGGAAGAAACAAAGGCCCCCTTGAAGTCTCTGTCTGAAATGGGGAGTGTTCATTTTCATTCCCCTGGTGTTTCTAGGCGGCCTCTTGCTGAGCTTGTCCTTTCTTCAGAGCCCTTTCCTTGACGACCCTTTGAACAGAGGAGAAGTAGGCACACACGCTTGTAAGGGGTTCTTGCAGAGCTAGGAGGTCTGGTCTCTGGCTGGCAGGGCCTGCAGAAGTCGGCGCTGCCCCGCTCAGACCTGTTGGAGCGATGCAGAACGCAGGTGTGGTTTGGTTGGTTGGCTGCCCTTTATTCTGTCTTTCCCTGTTAGTTCTGTGATTAAATAACAAATTAAAATCAAGTTACAGCAAAAATGGTAAAATGATTGGCTATTTGCATAGCCCAGGGTCAGCTGGACCAGCTGCTGGAACAACACGGAATGGAACGTCAAGTTCCCCAGGTTGCTTTTCTCTACTTCCTGCTCCACTCCAGACAGGTGGGCGCCTGCAGGGAGTACTCTGGATTTTCCGGAGTTGATAGTCATTGACTCTGACTGGGCTGGATTGGGTCACGTGCCAATCCTTAAACCAGTCCGCTTCTCCAGGGAGATGCTGCATTCTGATTGGCAGGCGGAACCTCGTGGTTAGTCCTGGAGTGGAAGGAGAGTCACGTGGACAGGAGAGGTGGGAGGGGGTGGGGGTCTGGCTGCCCCTGGGTCTTCAATGCATCACGTGCATTCAGTGCCTTGCACACAGAAGAACGGGGTGCTCTCAGTGCCTGCCCTCCCTGTCTCGGAGCTGCAGGGTGGGGGGTCGTCCTGCGGCCAGCCTTCCCTCCCACTTACTGTGGCTACACAGAGTTGGGAATCTGTTGCATGAGCCGGGGTCTCTGGGCTAGAGCCTTGCTTGGTGTTACTGGGCTGTGTTGATTCAGAAAACTGAGGCCTTACTTTACCCAATAAGGTCTTAGGAGATCACCTTTGAGGACGGACATTTCCAGAAGTCTCAGGGATATGATGATTTAGGCTTTGGACACCTGTGCTGTCTGAGAAGCCCTGCTGTAAATGGACACAAGGACAGCCATTTTACCACAGTTACGTGGCCATGAATCTCTGTCAGTACCAGCCTACTATGAAAACATTATTTTCTGGAAAAGAATTTGCAGGGCAACAAGCACTTGAGTACCTACTATCTTCTGTTCCCTGGCTGGGTATACGGTACTTGCTGTTTGCAGAATTATGCCACCCCAAAAACTCTGTGTTTTGGCCCTCCCCATCTCTGATGGCCTTCTCTTCCTTGTACTTTAGGGAACTGCTGGAGACCACGTGCCGCCTGGCCAACACGCTGAAGAGACATGGGATCCGACGAGGGGACCGGGTGGCCATCTACATGCCTGTTTCCCCACTGGCTGTGGCTGCAATGCTGGCCTGTGCCAGGATTGGAGCCGTCCACACCGTTGTCTTTGCTGGCTTCAGTGCGGAGTCCTTGGCTGGGAGGATCAATGATGGTGAGCATATGGGAGGGAGGGAGAAACCTGGAGGCCCCTGGCCTTTGTTCCTTGGGGCCTGGCCATCAGGGACTTGGAATGGAGACAGACATTAATAAAAATCACAGAGACAAATGACAGATACCGCCAGGGACAAGGACATGACTGAATGAGCATTTGTCCTGTGAGCTGAGATCTGATGGCATTGGATTAACCAGGTGAAGAAGGAAAGAAATATTCCAGGTGGAGGGAACAGCGTAGGTCCCAGCTGCTTGGTGGGAGGAGCCCAGCACGTGTGAGGGCTTGGAGGGGGCTGGCATGGCTGTGGTGGAGGGAAGAAACCTGTAGGGTGAGATGAGGCTGGGGATGTATAGGGAATGTCTCACAGGTCAACAGCTAGAAGCCTTCCAGGCTGTGGGGGCTTGTGGTGCATCTTTAAGGATTTCTGTCTGCAGATAGGTCAGAGTCTCCTGAACAGTGTCCAGAACAATACTGACTCCCTCCTTTTTCTGGTGTGGGAGGGCTGAGTGTCTAGATAATGACCCCATGTCTTCAAGGTCTGACACGTACTCAGTGAGATCCTAGAGAGTCCCCTGAGCTGGCTCACCAAGAAAGATGCTTATGGGGGCCACTGGGAGTTCTTTGTGTCTCACCAAAGACTTGCCTTTGTGTAGTGAACAGAGCTAAAGAGCAGAGTTCTCAAACCCTGGCTGACCACCTTCTTTAGGAAGGGCTGAGAAACCTTCCCACTCCCTTTGTATGTCTCTCTCTCCACTTTCAAGGGTTGGCGCTGTCACTCATTTCTCCTCTCTCTAAACCATGTAGCACCTACTATGTGCCAGGCACTGTTCTAAGCACTTTGCAAAAGTCGTCTCCTTTAATTTAATAAGCTAGTCTTCATAAATATGATAGGTGATAATACTCTCACTATTTCTCCCTTCCCCCATTTTTTATTACTATTATGACCATCTTAAAGTGTACAGTTCAGTGACATTAAGCACATTCACAATGTTGTGCAACCATCATCACTGTCTATTCCAGACCTTTGTCATCACCCAAATGGACATCTCATACCCATTCAGCAGGCGCTCCCTATTGCCCACTCCACCCAGCGTCTGGCAACCACTAATCTGCTTTCTGTGTCAATGATTTGCCTCTTCTGGATATTTCATAAAAATGAATCCATAAGATATGTGGCCTTTTGTACGACTTCTTTGACCACTTCACAGTGTTTTCAAGGTTCATCCATGTTGTAGCATGTATCATTGCTTCATTTCATTTTCTATAAATAAAAATTTTACTGTGCGGGTACACCATGTTTTGTCTGTCTGTTGATGGACATTTGACTTGTTAACGCTTCTTGGCTGTTTTGAATAGCGTTGCTCTGAATGTTCACGAGAACACCTGCTTTCAATTTCTCATGCATATACCTCGGCATGGCATTGCCAGCACATGTGGTAAATCTATATTGAACTTCGTGAGAACTGCAGGCTATTTTCCAAAGTTGCCGCTCTGTTTTACATTCCCGCCAGCAATGTTTGAGGGTCCCAGTTTCTCTGAATCCTCATCAATACTTGTTATTTCACTTAAAAAAAATGATAGCCATCCTAGTGGGTATGAAGTGGTATTTCATTGTGGGTTTGATTTGCCCTTCTAATGACTAACATCATTGAGCATCTTTTCGTGTGCTTCTCTGTGTGTGTGTCTTCTTTGGAGAAATGTCTGTATAAGCCCTTTGTCCATTTTTTAATTGGTTGTTGGTCTTTTTGTTGGTGGAGTTGTAAGAGTTATCTCTATGTTCTGGAGGCTGGACCTTTATTAGATTTATCATTTGCAATTATTTTCTCCCATTCTGTGGAGTGTCTTTTCACTCTCTCAATAGTGTCCTTTGATGCACAAAAGTTTTTAATCGTGATGAAGTCTGGGTCATCCATTTTGTCTTCTGTTGCTTGTGGTTTTGGTGTAGTATTTAAGAATCCATTGCCAACTCCAGTGTCATGAAGATTTGCCTCTATGTTTTCTTCTAAGAGTTTTATAGTCTTTGCTTTTACGTTTAGGTCTTTGATCCATTTTGAGTTAATTTTTGTATATGGTGTGAGGTTCAACTTCATTCTTTTGCTGGGGTTATCCAGTGCTACCAGCACCATTTGTTGAAGAGACTTTTTTTTTCCCCTCATTGAAGGGCCTTGGCACTTTGTCGAAACTAATTTGCCATCTATGTGAGGGCTTATTTCTGAGTTCTGTATTCTGTTCCAATGATCTGTATATCTGTCTTTGATTTTCATGTGTCAAACCACTCCTGCATTCCAGGAATAAATCCCACTTGGTCATGATTTGTAATCCTGTTAATATGCTGCTGGATATAGTTTGTTAGCATTTTGTTGAGAATTTTTGCATCAGTATTCATAAAGGGTATTGGTCTGCAGTTTTGTTATTTTTCCTGTGATGTGTTTGTCTGGCTTTGGTATCAGGGTAATGCTGGCCACATATAATTAGTTAGAAAGTGTTTCCTCCTCTATAGTATTTGGGCAAAGTTTGAGGAAGATTGATATTAATTTGTCTTTGAATGTTTGGTAGAATTCACCAGTGATACCATCTTGTCCTGGACTTTTCTTTGTTGGGAGGCTACTGTTTTTGAAAATGAGGAAAGATGAGGAAACTGAGGCACAGAGAGGTTAAATGACTTGCCTAAGGTCACATTGCTGGTTAGTGACAGAGCCAGGATTTGAACCCAGACATTCTGCCACCAGAGTTCATGTTTTTAACATTATACTCGGCTGGGGTGCCTAGGTGGCTCAGTTGGCTAAGTGTCTGCCTTCGGCTCAGGTCATGATCTCAGGGTCCTGGGATCAAGCCCTGCGTCAAGCTCCCTGCTTAGCGGGGGGCCTGCTTCTCCCTCTCCTCCCTGCTCCTGCTCTCACTTGCTAGCTCTCACTATCTCTGTCTCTCTCCCTCAAATAAATAAATAAAATCTTAAAAAAAAAAAACCCAAAAAAACATTACACTAGGTTGCTCCTTTCCTCTCTTGATGATATGGTCATGGTTGCCAAGTTTCTGTTTCTGTTAACGTTCTTTAAAATAAGCAAAAGCCTTGGAGATTTAGTAGGTGGGTGTTGGAGTAGGTCCCAGAACTTCAGGAATCCTAAACAACAAGGCTACAGAAGGGCAGGGGCAGGGTCAGCTCTGAGGCCCTCAGCAGAGGAAACTGCTATAATTTTCTCTAAAACTTCTGCTATTAAGAGGTTCTTACCCAACACCTATAACCTCCATGTCCAGCTATTCAGGTGTCAGTTTCCACGGGCAAGACTCTGTTGGGACGGGTGTTTGCATCCTCTTTGGTCAATGAGGGGGGTGTTTTGGTTATTTATTGCTTTATAACAAACTGCTCAGAAACTTAGTGCTTAAAACAATAAATTTTATTATTATATTTCATGATCCTGTGGGGGCAGGGATCAGATGGGCTTAGTGGGTTATCTTAGTGGGCTATCATGGGCTTATCTACTCCATGATATCTGGGATACAAGCTGGGTTCACTTGCATGGTTGGGGGCTTTGAAGCATCTCTTTCATGTGCCTGTTTGCGTAACCAGCTCGGGCAACCTCAGGCAGTCAGACTTGTTACATGGTGGCTCATGGTTCCAAGAAGATGGAAGTAGAAAGTGCCAGTTTGCCCTAAAGGCCAGGTCAAGAATACACATAGCATCATTTTTACCGTACTCCATTCGTCCAGCCAGTCTGGCCATTCCGAATTCAAGGTGGAGGGGGGACACCAAGACCCTATTTCTCCTTAAGAAGTAGTATACCAGGTGAAAGAATTTGCAACTCTCTTTAATCCATCACTGGGAGGGAGAGGGTGGGATTGTGAGCATGGCCACCAGGGTCTCATCATGAGCTAGGCGGCCACCTCAGTCAATATGTTCTATTCTAGAATTTCTGTCCCCTGGTCTGGCCTCCAGGCTCTGACCACTGCTCTTCCTTTTACCTTCCCTCTTGCTTTAGGCTGTGTGAGGAGTGGAGGGAGAGGGTAGTGTGGTGCAGAGGGTGGAGGGCAGGAGAATGATTCTGAGAGATTGTGGGTGGGGGGCAAATAATGGCGGGGGACATTAGGGTGGACACACCCTAATCCCCAAAACCTGGTAATATGTTACTTTACACATCAAAAGGGCTTGGCAAATGGGATGAGCATTACAATGGGGAGATTATCCAGGTGGGCCCAATGTACTCACATAAGCCCTGGAAAGCAGAGAACTTTCTCTGGCTGGAGGCAGAGGACATGTGCAGAATGGGAGGTCAGAGTATGAGAAGGACTTGATCTGTGTTGGCTGGCTTTGATGATAAAGGAGGTCACAAGCCAGGGGACGTTGTAGGTGGCTCGAAAGGCTGAGAACGACCCTTGGCTGACAGCAAGGGAAATGGGGAAATGGGGTCCTCAGTCTTGAAGTTATATGGAGCTGAGTTCTGCCAACACCGTGAATAGCCCAGAAGCAGACTCTCCTCCAGATCCTCCAGATAAGAGCTCTGCTCCCTCCTACCTTGATTTTGGGCATGAGACTTCAAGAAAAGAACCCTACCATGCTCACCTGGACTAGAGAACTGTGAGCTAAAATATGGGTTTTCTGAACCACTACGTTTGTGGTAATTGGCTATGGGAACAATAAAAAATGAAGACAGATGCTAATACCTGCTCAAAAACCAGGGAGGTAAAATCAAAGCTTCCCAGTAAAGTGTCATGCTGATCTGGCCTGTGCCCCAATGTTGTGCACATACCCTGTACCCGTCCACCCAGCTATGGGGAGAGCCACAGAGTGAGACATGCTCTCCAAGCACCTCCTAGGGACTGGGCATGTGCATGCAGGTTCCTGCCCTAGAGAACTGCTTGGGTGGGAAGACTCGGACAAATGAGAGCCAGGAGCAAGGCATGTGCCATGGGAGGTTGTGGACGGCTATAATCCACATAAAGGAGTTCGAACACCGGGTATGGACTGGGGCCACTGCTTTCCCCCAGGGGCGCGGGTGGTGTCCTGAGCTTTCTTTGTCTCTCATCCCCTTGAAGCCAGGCTCTTTCTACCTGCTGGATCATCTCCCTTCCTGCCCCACAGGGAGTTTACCTGGACCAATCCCAGCACCTGGGATGTAGGCCAGGGTGGTCTCTGACAGACTCCACTCAACTGATTTCGTTTCCCCAGGGTGACCGATGGCCAGGGCTGAGGAACAAAGAGTGGGCAGCTGGGGTCCCCTGGTGTGCAGAGTTGGATGATACTGCCCTGGGTGCCTCAAGCCCTTTAGAGTACCTCTCTGACCCTAGGGTGACCCAGCCAAGGGCTGAGAGAATTCTTAGATGGCTCTCAAGGTCATGCCATCTCTAGGGCCCTTGGGATGAAGAAAGAATGAGTGTGTTGCTAGAAGGCACTTTTTAGACTGCGAAGCTGAAGGAGATGGATGCCTCTGTCAGGGCTCCCACAGAAGTAGACCCTGAGATGAAAGTTCAGGGGTAGCCAGTTCATTTGGGAGGTGATCCTGGGAACTGCTGTAGGGTGCTGGGGAATGGGGCTGGAAAGAGGAATCCACTAGACCAGCTTCCACAGCGGATGCCTGGAACTCAGTCCCATATGGGGATTGGCCTCTGGGTGGTGAGGGAGTTGGGGTATTTATACTCCAACCCTTGAGTCATTGGTGGAGGGCTGCTAGGGTTGGGGCAATCCCTTAGTGCTTCTGCCTGTGGCTTTGGAAGAAGTCCTTGGTGTAGAGTGATAAAAGGTCTGAGGATGTGTGGGATCCTGCCGGTCAGTACTACAACTGGGTATTTGTTCTGGGCTCTTCCTTAGGGGCCAGTTAAGAGAATAGCCCACTGCAGCCTTGATTCCTCTGGGTCATCCCAGGTTGGGGCACGATGTGGGGGCTCATTCCTTTGCCTATGGTTCTGAGGCCCAGTTTGTGTCTGTATCCAGTTCCCTGCTCAGGGCCTCACTCTCAGTCTGCTGTGGAAGCTTGGGTCTTCCCAGCATTGCCCTGGGCTTGGTTGAGCCTAGCCAGGTTGTTGAGGAGCAGGTGTGGAGCCTGGAGGGCCATCTGCTAAAGACAAAGGTGGGGGCCTGTAGTTTCTGGCACCCACTGGGGGTGTGTCCTTTGTTTTCGGGGCAGTGAAGCTTCTTGAGCCTGGACAGGGCAGGGGCCACACAGGACATGTTGGGGCTTGATCTCTGGCTGCCCAGCTTTCTTGGTCTCTGCATCTTGGTGTTGCTTTGCCACCACGGTGGCTGTGGCTGAGGACGGTGTGACGGCCTCTCACCTGGGAAAGCTCCCAGGGCAGGTGGCAGGGACTGGTGGAAGTCTCCCCTTCAGGGCTGAGAAAAGGTCTGACACTTCTGCACTGAGCACAAAGATTGCAAAGCAGGCAGAGCCCCCACATTTTGTGGACTCTTTTGCTAAGAACAGACTTTTGTCAATCACATGTTCAGGCCTGGACTGTGTGGCTGTCAGCCTGGGCCGTGAGGGTCAGTGTGGGAAGGAAACTGACCAGAAATCTCTGTTTGTCTCCATTAGCCAAGTGCAAGGTTGTCATCACCTTCAACCAAGGACTCCGGGGAGGGCGCGTGGTGGAGCTGAAGAAGATCGTGGATGAAGCCGTGAAGCACTGTCCGACCATCCAGCATGTCCTGGTGGCTCACAGGACGGACAACAAGGTCCACATGGGGCATCGGGACATCCCCCTCGAGCAGGTGCATTTGCCTCACTTTGTACAGTTGGAGAAAGAGGGGTAATTATTGGGTTAACTGGGACTGAGTCTTATCAGACTGTGGTTCTCAACCTGGGTCCCCTGGAGGTGCTCACAGTTCCCCTGTGGTATCTGATGGACTTATATCGTGGTTGGGAAGATGGAACTCAAATACCATAAACATACTGAAACACTTAGTGTAACAGAAATGATTTTTTTTTTTTGTTCTCTCTGCATCTGGAGTGGAACTAGGGTAGGGTAGAGAAGGCGAACTGGACCCAGTCTGCTAAGTCCTGTAGCCGTTGGGTGAGAGGTGTTCTCAGGAAGGGTGAATGGAGGCAGAGGGTAATTGCCCTGGATGGGGCTGTTTACGTCTTCCCCCTTACAGGAAATGGCCAAGGAAGACCCTGCGTGCACCCCAGAGAGCATGGGCAGCGAGGACATGCTCTTCTTGCTGTACACTTCGGGGAGCACTGGGACCCCCAAGGGACTTGTCCACACCCAGGCGGGCTACCTGCTATATGCCGCCCTGACACACAGGGTATGTGCCTCGGTGGGGGCGGCTGAGGGTGTGAGGTGCCATGCGTCCGTGGCTGGGCTCTGGGCAGGGGGCCCGCAGAGCCGGAGTAGGGCTAGAACTCCTGCTGTAACCTAGTGCCTGTATGCATGAGGGGCTAATGTTTCTCCTAGTGCGTTCAGGGGCGGGGTGCTGACTCCGTGAGTGGGTGGGTGTGGGGGCCAAGTTTCTGTGTTCGTCGGGAGAGTCCGGGTCTCTAATCTGAGGCTCACTGCTGGCCTTTAGCCCCTTTGCCCCTGCATCCATGCCATCTGTTTGCTCTGGAGGAGTCAGGTTCTCCCCAGGTCCTACGTGCTCCCTGGCACAGCTGCGTTCTGATGCTCAGGGGCCCAGGTGCTTAGGCCTTACATATTAAAATGTCTACTTCTACTTAATAGATCTTTTTTTTTTTCCTTGGTGTTGAAAGAAAGTAAAACATTTTCAAATGCCCCTAAAGGTATTGTGGGCTCTGCTCACTGGGGCCCCATTTTAAAAGTAAAATTAGAAAAAGATTTACTTTTCTTTCTTTTTTTTTTTTTTAAAGATTTTATTTATTTGACAGAGAGAGACACAGCAAGAGAGGGAACACAAGCAGGGGGAGTGGGAGAGGGAGAAGCAGGCTTCCCGCAGAGCAGGGAGCCTGATGTGGGGCTTGATCCCAGGACCCTGGGATCATGACCCGAGCTGAAGGCAGATGCTTAACGACTGAGCCACCCACGTGCCCCAAAGATTTACTTTTCTAAGGAAACCTAAGTTCAGTATATGGAAATTGTATTACAGTGGACCACCCTTTAGGGCCTATGAAGCAGATGGTATGGCATGTTTTTATTTTAATAAATGCACTTAAAAATCAGGACTTATTTGAATGTGGGTGGGTTGGGGGGTGTTGTGGTTTAATTGGCATCCCTGGTCACTTGAGGAATGGTTGACACTTCCCAGGTAGGATTTGGTTTCAAGATAGTGTTTATGGACCTGACTGTTGTAACAGGTGAAACTCTGCTCTCGCTGGTACCGGCAGCAAAGGGAAGTGGCTGGCTAGGTGACCAACAAGCCCAGGCTCATCCAAGAAGGGCTTGGACATTGGTCCTGGGCGGTGGTGTCTTGCCTGCCTTGGCTCCCTTCCTCAGGAATGCTGACCACATTCCTCCCCAGAGGCTGGAGAGAACCTTCCAGTCCCCACGAAGTCCAGAGCTGGCTTGGTCACACGGGTGGCGAATCTCATGACACGAGTGTGGCGAGCAGCAGGTGCTGGGAGGTGGGTAGCAGGCATGCACGCTGCACAGGACGCAGTCTCTGAGTGGTAATGTGCCGGTCCCACTGGCAGCCACACACCCAGGACTAACAATGTTGAAAGTGAGCCAGCAAGACGGATGTGGTACAGAACCAGGCTGAGCAGACAAGGTATTACTTGAGCCCAAATCCATATTAAAACAGTTGTCTGCTGCTTGCTGGGTGACCTTGAGCATGCCACAGAACCTTTCTTGACCTCAGTGTTCTCCTCTGGAAAACCCCACTCTTCCTTAGCTCTCGGTGGGGGTGTTGCAAAGATTGACACATTATGTAAATAAAAATACTTTGGAGAATATAACTACTAAGACCAAATACCAAGAACTTCACAGAGTGGCTCAAATTGTTTTCACCAGTTTACAATAAAGCTAACCTTAGGGAAGCTGTAAATGTGGTGAGAGATTCTTTTTTGTGTTTTCAGAGTGTTACCAGGACCCAGTCTACATGAGCAAAAGAAATCAGGGTATAGGTATCTTTTGAATTTTTCTTCAATAAGAGATTTTTTTTTTTTTTTTGAAGCATTAGGAATAGAAGCTTCCAGCCTTCTGTAGATGAAAGCATGCACCCATGTAGAGGACATTAGGACCGTGGGCTCTTCAGGGAAAAGGACAGTTGGCTCAGAACGGATGACTGGGGTGTGAGCAGATTTTGGAGGTGTGCAGTGGGCTCAGGGTGCTGGCTGCCTCCTGGGCCCTTTGGAGCATGGCTGGACCCCCGCACTTGCTCCCGTTCCCAGAACTTCAGGGAGAGAAATCTGCAGCCGCATTGAAGCGTTGGCAGTTTGGGTCCAAAGTTGTACTAAAAATCCTTTCAGTCCCGGAATGCTGTGGGACCTCAGGTGTCAGCGTCCTGATTCTCCAGTGCAGCAAAAGTGCAGTCCTCCTTGAAAGAGTCCTCCCTCTCCATTGGGTCACAGCTTCACAGGGCCCTGGCTGTCTCCAGACCACTGTGCTATATGCGGACTCCTGAAGAGTCTCAGCGTTCATCTAGGGCAGCAAGAAACTGGGCCATTCACCCAAAGATTTAAAAGAAAATCTTATTGAAAAACAGAATACAGAGTAGGATCCAGAAAAGCACCCAAATCAAGTGTGTGGCTTGATGAATTATTAAAAGGCGAGCCCCACTTGGGTCAGAGAAGTCCTTCCTGCCTGTCCGACCACAGCCCCTCCCTGTATCCTGACTTTGATAGTGTCACTGTCCCATGTTTCCCCTCTTCTAGCTTTGTCCCACCCAGCATGCATCCCCTGATCCTGTAGCTTACTCTTGCCCACTGATGTTTCTTTGAGATGTCTTTTAAATCTGTTTTAACCTGTTGGTTCTCCTCTGTCCCTTCCATTTCCTTCCACTTCGTTGTGGCACTTGGCAGTTTTTCCCTCCGTCCTCTGTGTTTCCTGCAAAGGGGCATTTGGATCCAGAGGCAGGTCAGGCTCAGGTTGGACCCTGTGGTGAGAATGCAGGAGACACATGTCCTGACCTATGTTTTTCTGCTGAGGCTTGCGGAAGCTGATGATGCGTGAGATGTTTCTTGGTCTTTTTGGCTTTCATTTCTGTGCAATTTTTAAGGGATCTAAAAAGATTGTGGTATGACTTAATGCAGAAGGGTGCCCTTATTTTAGACATACAACTAGATGAGGTTTGACCTCTGGGTGCGCATGTGGCCCCCACCTGCATCAGACGTGGGGTGTCTCCAGCTCCTGGGGGCCCTGACACACCCCCAGCAGAAAGCCCCCTAGCGGGCAGGCCCTTGCGCGAGCTCCAGCACACAGACCAGCTTTAGCTGGTTGGGGCGCACGCGGTACAAGCCTGGGGTCCGGCTTCTTGCACTGTCACCTGTGAGAGCCTGCACCTTGTGTGTAGCAGTAACTCTGTCTTGTCACTGCCGTAGCTGCACAGAGCCCCGGCAATGCTCTTGTTCTTCCTGCTCTTGGTGGCCTTAGGAGCAGCTGTGTTTTGCATTTACAGAACACTGTTAGTGACCTGTGGGAACGTGGGGTGACAGGCTCCTGACGGCCTCTTCTGTTTCTGCAGCTTGTGTTTGACTACCGGCCAGGTGACGTCTTTGGCTGTGTGGCCGACATCGGCTGGATCACAGGACACAGCTATGTGGTGTACGGACCCCTGTGCAATGGAGCAACCAGCGTCCTTTTTGAGAGCACCCCAGTTTACCCCGATGCTGGTGAGGACTGGGGACGCATACAGGGTCCCCAGGAGGGAGCTTGAGGAGGAGGAGAGGTTCACAGGAGGGTGGAGTAGAGGCCCTTGCTCTGGGCTGGCTGTGGTCCTTGTGGTCCTGTGGCGTAGCTGCCGAGCCTTTGCCTGCCAGGTGGGCTGGGGCCAGGGGTGGTGTCTGCAGTAGGATCAGATAAGCAATAGATTTGTCACTGGAAGCCATCTCAGGACAACCCACTCCAGTGTTCCTTTCCCCCTAGCAAACTGGGTGCCTTGGGCCATCCCCTCAGCACTGTCCCTCCCTCCTCTCTGGCCACCTGACCAGATCCAGCCCTTCCTCAACCACCCAGGCCAACTGCCAACCTCTTGTTACCCCAGACGGAGGGAACTTTCTCCAGCTCTGCGCCTGTGCCTTTGGGGCTCTCTATCAGAGAGCATTGCCTGTGGCCTGGAGCCACCTCCATGAATGGAGATCGCTTTGAGGACCCACATCTTGCTCACCTTGGCATCTTCCTCCAAGGCACCACAAAACCCCAAGTATTTGTTGTAATGCAGCCAAATGGTGGTGGCTCTGCCAGGAGGCTCTTGCCAAACCTCCGGCGCTAACAGTGATGGGTGTGGAACTTCTTGTCACCTCCCCTGCTCCTCTCCAGCCTCCTGAAGGGCTAGATGCACTCTAGGGAGAAAGTGTAGGGCATCTTAGGTGTGATCTCAGGCACGGCCCATCAGCCCTCGAAGCTCCGCTCACTCCGTGTGTAGAGCCGTCGTGGCCGTTTGTGGGGGTTTGTGGGGAACCAGGTGGGTGCGTGCTGGAAAATTGCCCTGCTCCCAAGGGCTCCCTCACTGGCAGCCGCACTGTCCCAGGGGAAGCACCGGTCACCCCCTTAAAGATCATTTAAGTGCGGCTGAACAGAAGTTCTATGTTAGTGCGACATGGGGTATTTTTAAAATTCAGTGATATCCCTTTGATATCCTTGCTGTATCCTCTGGGATATGCCAAGTGAATGCAGCTGTCCAGAGCCAGGTGAAGGCTATTGCCAGATGCACCAGCCCTGGATGTGGGGTATGCGGGGAGGTGATTGCCCCCTTCCCATCCCATCGATGGGTGTTGGGATTCCATTTCTGTGAACACAGGTGTTTGCATGTATCCAGTGCACAGTAACTGTTGACTGATTTCTAAATAAGTTAGATAATGTCTGATGGGCTCAGACTGACACCGAACTTGGGCCCTTCTGTAGGTCGATACTGGGAGACGGTGCAGAGGTTAAAAATCAGTCAGTTCTATGGGGCCCCGACGGCTGTCCGGCTGCTGTTGAAATACGGTGACTCCTGGGTGAAGAAGTATGACCGTTCTTCCCTGAGGACCCTGGGGTCAGGTGAGTGGCCCGCCATGGGGCAGAGCCAGCGCAGGCTTCAGGATGGGTTTAATGCTGAAAGCTGTGTCTGTAGTGAATTCAAACAGTGCCAGACTGAAAAGGAAGCAGATGTCCCTGCCCGTAAGCAGCTTCCTGGAGGCCCCGGCTGATCATGTTCTGGGGCACAACATTCCATATATTTCTGTGCCTGAGTTCTGTGCTTCATCTTTATTATGAAAACCTGGTAAAGTGGCTTGAGCCCTTCTTTAGTGGCTGCATGGGATTGCGGTGCGGGGGGAGTTGACCGTGGTTCATGAAGGTGCCCCCCCTGCTGGGTGCCGACGAGCCCCAAAGACTGTGATAAACACACTGTACTTGTGTGCTGTTCTTGCTGTAGATATTTCCAAGGCAGAGGGTTGCGAGATCAAAGATTATCTCCACTTATGATTTTGATAGATGTTGCCAAGTCATATGAAAGCACTTTGGAAAGGTGATGTGGGGTTAGTTCAGGTGATACGGGTCGGGTGGAAGGTACCCATGCCCTTTCTGTCTCCTTTTTCTGATTCATTTCATTTCTGCCCCTACACATGTCAGTGGGGAAAACAAGGGCGGGGAAGCCCTCTGTGCTCCTTGGGTGAATACTTGGATCTGCTTGGTAGTTTCTCACAGTGGAAGCATGTGGGGCAGGTACCACCAGGGATGTGGCTTGCTGCCAAATGCGTCCATGGGGAAGAGAGCTCAGACCATGGGGAAGAGAGCTCAGACGTGCATGTCACTCATCAGTGACGTACTTGTGCAGCACTGTTATGGGTCCTAGGCCCTGGTTCACTCTGTTCCCCTTGCCTGCGATGCCTTGCTGCCCCTCCCCACCTCTGAGGATTCCATCCTTCTTTAAGGCCTTTCTCTGTGCACCTTCTCCCATAGAGTTCCCTGGCAGCTCTGGATCTCAGGCTCTCTGCTCTCAGACAGCTCTGTATTCTACTCTTGGATATCTGTTCTCATGCTGACTGTTTCACTAGGTGGTGGGCTCCCCAAAGTCACAGCCATCTGTGTCCTCAGCACCCTGGTGTGGTCAGTGAGGGTGAGTGAGGGTTGACTGCTCACTGTGAAGCTGAGTGGCAGGCCCAGGAGCAGAAGGCCCAGATGCTGCACTGAGGGCTCAGTACCCGGATGCTAGCATCTCCAGGGCAGATGCTACCCAGCAGTGCTGCTTCCCGCCTAGGACGACCTGTGTCCTTGCCTGGGAGACGTGTTCTTATGTGCCCAGCTCTTCCCTGCTCAGGACCTGCCTTATGCGTGGGGTCATTTGGTGTCTGGATGACCAAGTACTTTGAATTTTCCAGATGGGGTCAGCAGAAAGAGTTTTGGCTCCTTTCTAGGTGGTGGTAAGTCTGAGATGCCTCTCTTGGCATGTTTCAGCTGTGGAGGGTGAAGCCAGCATGTCCTGAAGGGAGCCACGTGGTTGGAGAAGACCTGCCCTCCAGCCCAGGGGCCGTGAGGCGCTCCTGCACTCTGGGCCAGGCAGGGCTTGGGGACCGAGGGCAAGTGGAGGGCCACAGAAGCTCAGATCCTCCAGGTGCCATCTGCAGGCCACCTAAGTGGGCTCAGGAGTTAGGTTAGTGGTGATGGGAGGTTTGATTTTCCAGATGCGTTCAAGGGATTCAGCTGCTAAGGAAGACTCACAGGGACCCCAGTGACAAGGCATATGCTCTGAGTGCTTTAGAAGGAGGTGCCAGCCACTGCATTAGAGTGAGGGAGCATGCCCTAACTCAGAGCTGCCTTAGCCAGGCATCCCCTCGGCCAGACAGGCTTCTGGGGTCCTCACTCCATAAGTGACCAGACCCACTTCCTCTCCTGGACCAGGCTGCACCAGGGAGCACGCATGGAGCCTTCTCCGGGCTCTGTGTATTTTACTGGTCTTGTGGGCACATTCCTGCCATGTAACCAGCACCGACAGCAGAGTCCTACAGGGGTTTCCCTGGGACCTGGTTGTCAATAAGCAGTGCCAGCAGGCAGGTAAACAGCACCAGGCATCTCCTCGCATGGGGGAAGCATGGACCGGTAAGCTGCGTGCTCGGCCAGGGCCCAAGTGGTGCTGTCCCCGACTGTGGTCCCGGCCGCTCGGGCTGCTTCCAGACGGCTGGATTAGCCCTCGCAGCACCAGGCTGGGGGTGCATTGACTTGATTTAATCCTGCCAGTCAGCAGAATCCAGCTTCCTCAGGACTTTAACCCCAAGGTTTCCATTACAGTTTTTTTTTAACTTTTAATTTCGCAAGTGACACCTAGCTCTCCTCCTGTTGGGGAAAAAAAACACAACATGGTCATGCAAGCTGACGTCCTCCGTGAGCACTGCTCCAGGTGACCCTGCTGCTTGTGTCCCTTCTGAGGCCGTCTGCATGGTTCCTGTGAGAGACGCAGCGTGATTCCAAGATGTCTGCTTTAATGTGACCATGATCACACTGTGCTATCCGCCTAGTGTGTATTTTAACTCAGCAGCATGCAGGTTTCCATACGGCTCTGCTCTGTGTTTGAGAAGTTGATTTACCCTCGAGTGGGGGTTGCTGTGGGTGTGGTCCGGTAGTCTTGCCCCTGTGGTTGGAGATCCGGGCTGTGGGCAGTTTCTCAGTGTATCCCATGGTAGCTTACCTCCTCGTGGGTGTGGGGGAGCGCAGGGTCAGTGCACACAACAGCCAGCACCCACGTGACCAGCATGGGAGCCCCTGGCCAGGTCAGGCCTTGGTTTGTTGCTGCATCGTGGGTGGTCCTGAGCAAGAGGCAACCAGCATGAGGGTATTTCACTGTTTCAGCAGCAGTATGGCTAAGCTGGCCAATTCTGGCTGAGTGCTAGTCTTGTATGGCTGGTTCATTAGGGTAGTAGCTTAGCCATTGGGGCTGCACCACTGACTGGGTGGCTTATAAACAACACGAATTTATTTCTCACAGTTGTGGGGGCTGGGAAGTCCCAAGTTCAAGGTGCTAGCACGATTGTCTTCTGGTGAGGGCCCTCTTCCTGGGTTCATAGATGGTGCCTTTTCCCTGGGTCCTCACATGGTTGAAGGGAGGAGGGAGCTCTGTGGGGTCTGTTTAATAAGAGCACTAATCCCATTCCTGAGGGCTTCATGACCTCCCAAAGGCCTTACCTCCCAATACTATCATCTTTGGAGGTTAAGATTTCAACATACGAAATCTTGGGGGGGGGCACAAAATTGAAGTCATGGTAGGTAGACACTGAGAAGTTGGGCTGTTAGAGTCATAGGGCACAAGCACATTTGTGTGTGTGTGTGTGTACATATATATGCATGTACGTAGCAGTCGTTACATATACATACGGTTGGCCTTTGAACAACATGGGTTTGAACTGCGTGGGCCCTACTTATACATGGATTTTTTTCAATAAATGCAGTACAGGACTGTAAATGTATTTTCTTTCTGATTTTCTTATCTTTTTTTTTTTTTTTATAAATTTGTGGTCTTTTTTTTTTTTTTAAGATTTTGTTTATTTGAGACAGAGAGAATGAGAGAGAGAGAGAGAGCCCAAGAGGGGGTAGGATCAGAGGGAGAAGCAGACTCCCTGCTGAGTAGGGAGCCCGGTGCGGGACTCGATCCAGGGACTCCAGGATCATGACCTGAGCCGAAGGCAGTCGCTCAACCAACTGAGCCACCCAGGTGCCCTATTATCTTTTTTTTAAAAAAGATTTTATTTATTTGACAGAGAGGGAGACAGCAAGAATGGGAACACAAGCAGGGGGAGTGGGAGAGGGAGAAGCAGGCTTCCCGCTGAGCAGGGAGACCGATGTGGGGCTCGATCCCAGGACTCTGGGATCATGACTCTAGCCGAAGGCAGAAGCTGAACGGCTGAGCCACCCAGGTGCCCCAGTATATTATCTTTAGCTTACTTTATTGTAAGAATACAGTATATAATATATACAACATACAAAATATGGGGTCATTGACTGTTTATGTTATCGGTGAGGCTTCTGGTCAACAGCAGGCTGTTAGTAAAGTTTTAAGGAGTCGAAGCTATACTCAGATTTTTGATGGCATGGGACGCCCGCACCCCTAACCCCCGTGTTTTTCAACCACCAACTGTGTACATGTATCTAAAACCACCACCCAGATCAAGCCATAGAAATTTCCAGGCCCCAGAAGGTTCCCTTACAA
Source organism: Mirounga angustirostris (assembly GCF_029215605.1). NCBI lineage: Eukaryota > Metazoa > Chordata > Mammalia > Carnivora > Phocidae > Mirounga > Mirounga angustirostris. Next base: position 88,699,172 of record NW_026991718.1, read on the forward strand.
CCCCTCCGAGTCAGTAATCCCCAGCCCCAGCCACCGTTCGACTGCTCCCAGCATGGATTGATACGCTTGTTGAACTTGCACCTGTAGGGCCAGCCCTGCCGAGTGTGGCGGTGGTTTGCTTTTGCTCTCATGCTGTGTATCACATCGATGTACCACAGTTTATTTCTCCATCCCACTCTTGATGGCAGTTTTGGTTTTTAACTGCTGTGGTCATCCTCGTATGTGAGCACCTCTGCATTCTTATCTGTAGGTTATATGCCAGGAGTGATGTTCTTGATAATAAGAGAAACAGGTTTAGCTTTAGTAGATCCCACCACAGACGGTTTCCAGAGTAGTCCTATCAGGTGTATGCACACTAAATATTAAGAGACACATCCATTGCTCCCAATTGCATATCAAATTACATTCCTGTAGTGTGTTGTTTCTCCCACATTCTTTAATTTTTTATTTTTATTTTTTGAAGTGAAGTTGAAAGTTTATTAAGTGAAGGTGAGAACAGGAAGGAAAGAAAAAAGCTCTCTAGAGTGAGAGGGATCCCGAATGGGTTGCCACTGAGGTCTTTTATGGTCGGTGTTTTATAGAAAACTGACCAGGGAACTGAAATCTTGACATTACTGCTGATAGCACCATGATTACCTCCCCTTTGAATATCTCATCTCTGATGTTTAAGACAAACGAGATGGTCTGGTTCTGTTCCCTTATTTCTGGTTTCCTTACGCCTCAGCATTTCTGGGATTTTTGGTGAGCCTGATCATGTAACCCCGTACCTATCTCTCCCTACCTGGCCCTGCCTGTCCCTTACTTATTTTTAGTGTTTACAGCACTCCTAAAAGAAACCCCGAACCCATTAGCAGTCACTCCCCATCTCCTCTAACTTCCCTCTACCCCTACTTCAGCTCTAAGGCAGCCGCGAATCTGCTTTCTGTCTGTATCGATTTGCTTATTCTGGACAGTTCATATACATGGAATTATATGTATGGGTGTTATACGCAACTAATGAATTGTTGAACATTACATCAAAAACTAATGATGTATTATATGTTGGCTAATTGAACATAATAAAAAAATAGAAAGCTACTGAGCAAAATTGGAAAAAAAGAAGTAAAAAAAAATTTTTTTTAAATGGGTTACCTGGTAGGCTCAGTTGGTTAAGCCTATTTAAGGTTTTCTCTCCCACATTCTTGCCAGCTTTTTAATTCTTGCCCTGATGGTGAAAATGCCTTGTTGTAATTTGTATTCTTTGGCAGCCATAAATGTGATGAATCTCACTGTTTTTTTCAAGTTTCCTCTTATGTCCTTTAGGAAACTTACAGAGCTGTTTTCCCTGTAGAAACCTATCCTTTTTGGTTTCAGGTTTCTTGAGGTCTATTATATTGTTTTTCCTTTTGCGTGTGGTTTCAGTGGGAGAACCGATCAACTTCGAGGCTTGGGAGTGGCTCCACAAGGTGGTGGGGGACAGCAGATGCACGCTGGTGGACACGTGGTGGCAGACAGGTGAGAGTCCCCGAGGAGAAGGGGTCCAGGCACGCCTTTGGAACCTGGCACCAGGCTCGCTCGCGGTGCACGACAGCACATGGGAACCTGTGGCCGAGCCTGAGTCTTGGAGGCTCAAGTGTGAGTGAGGCTCTGTGATTGCCATCCAACAGCACTGAGGCCTCAGCCCCTCGGCACGCGTGGTGGCTGGAAAACCCGGCGTCTGGAGTGAGAGGCCGAGCCGGGCTGCCGGCTTGCAGCTGGAAGTCTCGGGATGTGTATGACTTCTCTGAGCCTTGGGGTTCTTATTTGTGAAGTGGAGGTACTCCACTACAGGCCCCAACGAGGATGGAGAGAGGTGATGCAACTGCTGTATGTTGTCCAAGGCCTGACAGGTAGTAGGTGCTTAGCTAAATGTTCATTTTCCCTGTAGGGGCCACGTGCCCAACATAAGTACAACTGATGCAGATGGGCCCCACTGCAGGGACCAGAGTCTAAATTTAGATTTCAGAGGGAAAGGCATTTTTTTTTTCTGTGCCATTTTGTTTTGCTTTGCCCTTTCTCCTCCGGGGTATCTGACTTATTAGGATGTTAGGGCAAGAGACCACCACTGATGTAATGAATATAGCCAGCTGGGGTCTCATTCTTCAAGAAGCCAGAAAGTGAGGCATTGCAAATAGCTCTGTTCTCCATTTGGGAAGCCTCAGGATGGAGACTCTCTACAGCTGAGTCTCCTGAGGCATTTCCATGCAGGCTGAGAGAGAGAAGTGCCAAAGAAATACTTGAGAACAGAATTGTGGGCATTGCTTTTCATTGTTTGGGGTTTGTGTGTGGGGGGGAGGGGCACTGGCCCAGAAGCAATTCATTTCCTCTGTTTTCCTGTGCAAGTGGGTGGGCTCTGTCCTGTCCCACAGAGCCAAGGACGAGGGGAGGCAGCCCCTGTCCCTGTGAAGTGCCCCAGCTCCTGGGACTGACCCCTCTGTCTTGGGCCCACATCTTGTTTCTGCAGATGAGAGGACCAGAACCCAGGTCTGGTCTTGCCTCAGAAAGATATCTTTGTGTCATTGGGGGCCAAGCAGGGACAAACACCCATCTCCCACTCTGGGAGAGCACTTGTGTGTCCATCACGGACTCTTTGATGGCATGTCTAGATAAACATCTCAGTAGCCCCTGGGCCCAGCCTGCATTTCTTCCCTATTCTCCCTGCAGAAACGGGTGGCATCTGCATCGCGCCACGGCCCTCAGAGGAAGGGGCAGAGGTCCTCCCTGGCATGGCGATGCGGCCCTTTTTTGGCATTGTCCCGGTGCTCATGGACGAGAAGGTAAGGGCCTTGTGGAGGCATCCCTTTCCTGCACTCATGCCCTGCGGAGCTCCTGGCGCTCCTGTCTACCTTCCTGGCCTCCTCTGCCCCTGTCTCACATCACACGGGCCCGGCTCTAGTAGGTGGCAGAAGGGTGAGCGTTCACTGCAGCGTCTCCTCAAGGACACACAGTTGAAATCCGTGCGTGGAGTAAGTGCAGGGTCCTCCGGGAAGCCCTCTTAGGCTGGTTCCTTGCAGAGGAGAAAGGCAGTTCCTTTTGGGGCATGCTTGTCATTTTTCACATTTCTGTTTTTACGTATTTCTCTGGCACCCCCCTCTGTCATTTCTTAGAAGAACATTAGTTCTTTGCTTCTAAAGCAGAATCTGTGCGTTCTCTCACACGTGTGTCTCTGGGTCCATAGGGAAATGTCGTGGAGGGCAATAACGTCTCTGGGGCTCTGTGCCTGTCCCAGGCCTGGCCGGGCATGGCCAGGACCATCTACGGAGACCACCAGAGATTCATGGAGGCCTACTTCAAGCCTTACCCAGGTGAGCTGTCTAAAGTGGATTGTGTCATGCGTTTTTGTACACACTGGGAAGCATAAGCTCAGAAAATGTTTTTAAGGTAATGATGACTGAGTGTAGTGTGGTGACACTTTGGAGTTGGAGTCCTACCCTCTCCCCCTCACCTTCCTGACCCTCCTGGGCTCAGAATGGGAAGAGTCCCTGGGGTTTAAGTGGGGCTGCAAGCAGAGACTAAAGCACCTGGCCCTTGGTGTGCATGCCTTAGGCTATTAGGAAGGAAGAGTGAAGAAACCACTCTGGAAAACTGGCATGATGGCTGGCTGTGAGTTTTCTTCTGGCTTACTTTTTTTTTTCCTGGTTTGCTTTATGTCATTGGGTTGGAAGATGATATACAGTGTGCCTATTGGAACCCATCATCTTCATTTCAAGCTTGTGAATGAGCCTCACTTTGGGGACTGCTTGGACGTGCTCTTTGTATACCATCTACTCCCCAGATATTTGCAGTCGTGACGTGGTCAGAATTCTGCTGTTTTGGAGCCATTGCCCTTTCTCTAGCACACAGCCAGATGGCACCATCTAGAGAAGTGTCTCTGTGAGGGGTTGGCAGGAGGGCAGGTAGGCAGGAAGTCAGCAGCCTGGGGCTTCAGAGATTTCTTCTGTAGAGCGAGGTCAGGGTGTGTGTCTTGCTGTGTCCCTCCTGGAGGGATGGGAGCCCCGCCAGGTCCTGGTGCAGAGGTTTTGGTACTGAATTCCCCTGCTGTGGTGCAGGCCACTACTTCACCGGTGATGGGGCATACCGGACAGAGGGCGGCTACTACCAGATCACAGGGCGGATGGACGACGTCATCAACGTCAGCGGTCACAGGCTGGGGACTGCAGAGATCGAGGACGCGATGGTGAGCACAGTTGGGCCTCCTTTGCCGGGGTACGTCCACAAGGCCTTGGATTTACTTGTGTGCTGACTCAGGCGGTTCATCTGCATGTTTTGTCTTGTGTTCTGCCCAGGCTAACCACCCCGCCGTGCCAGAGACCGCTGTCATTGGCTATCCCCATGACATCAAAGGAGAAGGTGAGCGCCCACAAAAGGTGCTCCTCATTCCTGGTTTCATGCACATTGTGGCACTTTGTAACAGGAATGGACTCTGGGAGTGGGTGGTAGGGGTTTTGTATGGGTCAAGCTGTTGCTTTCTTCTGTCCTATGTGGAGGTTTTGGGTGAGGAGACTCAATAGCATGTATGTTAGACAAGGGTCAGATTTTTGAAATGTCCTAGCTCTGCCATCCCTTAAGGACACACATCCACAAGCAGCCAGGACCTGTTTGGCCCCTGCTGAGCTTGGGAGTTTCCTCCTCTGTTCCTGTGCGTGTGGCAGCTTGGTTATGGAGGGTGCCCACGAAATGCCCTGTCCTGCTCACAGCATCTCCTTGCACGTGCTCGGTCACAGTGCCCCACGCAGCTGCCACAGGGGCTGCCCGACAGGCCCTGGCACGGGCCCTTGTGCAGCTCTGGCATTCTTTTTGGAGGCGTTTGACCTGTGGTTCTCACTGCAGATGCTGAATGATAATCAGAATAGTCTTTATTTGAAGACACCCATTGTTCCAAAGTCTGCCAGTTTCTAAGTGGGTGGATCTGGGAAGGGACAGGGTCCCCTGAGTATTGTAGTGCCCAGTGCACGGTGGCCATACTCACTTGGCCTGGTGTGACCTGCACACTCGCTGACTCTATGCTGCATTGCTGGGCAGGCCATCCTCCACTGCCCGGCCAAGCAGCTTGGGAAGGACACTTGGCCTCTTGCTGTCAGGGCCATCCTCTGTCTCTGCGTGCCCCAGTGTCATCTGCCTTCCTGTCACATTTGTGTGCCACAGTTCCATTATTTACTCAAACACCTTATCTAAATCAACCCATTGTAAAATTTAACATTTATTTAAACACTATTTTTTAAAGATTTTATTTATTTATTTGTCAGAGATACAGAGCTAGAGAGCACAAGCAGGGGGAGGAGCAGGCTTCCCGCAGAGCAGGGAGCCGATGCAGGGCTTGATCCCAGGACCCTGGGACCGTGACCTGAGCCGAAGGCAGACGCTTAACCAACTGAGTCACTGAGGCGTCCTATTTAGACACTTGAAAAAGCATTTTCAGTTGCCGTGAGAAGCATGTGTCCATGAGGCTGCTGCCCCTTCCTTAGCAGGAGACTGGAAAATGCACGAGAGCAGTCAGGGATAGGAAAGGGACGGAGATGGGTCAGGTCCTCTCGTGTGACATTCAGAGGCCTTGGGTCAGCTTGTGTCCCTGTTAGCAGAAGCTGCAGCCCAAGTAACTCTGGGATCAGTAGGCCTTTCAGTGCCTGTCAGGCAGCTGGGGGGAATGTACATATCATGGGTATGGTGATAGACATTTTTCTGATTTTTTTTTTTTTAAGGATTTTTAATTTATTTTTTGACAGACAGCAAGAGAGGGAACACAAGCGGGGGAGTGGGAGAGGGAGAAGCAGGCTTCCCGCGGAGCAGGGAGCCCAATATGGGGCTTGATCCCAGGACCCTGGGATCATGAACTGAGCCGAAGGCAGATGGCTAACGACTGAGCCACCCAGGCACAGCTGTTTTTCTGATTTCTAACATAGCTGAGCATCTGTGTGTTGGTAACACATGAGCAACAGCAAAAGCTGTTGGATACCTGTGTATTCCCACTCCCTGGGTTTGCACGTGGTCTGACTGAGGGGAGCCCCTGGTCTGGTCTGGTCTGATTAGGACCCAGACTTGGCGAGGAACAAAACTCCTTCCTTCATAGAGCTTAACGTGCTGGAGGATCGGGGAGTAAAGGGGAGAGACAGACAATAAGCAATAAACACAAGCAATGACAAAACTACATAGTAGGCTAGGCGGCATGTGCCATGAAGAGAATTAATTAAGATGGGGTGGGATTGGTGCAGGTATACACAGGCTGAACGTATATAGGCACTTCATGTATGCGAGGGGACACTGCAGGTCCATGAGGGAAGCTAGACTGTCTGCAGGGCTGCTGGGATGGCTCGTGTGGAGAAACAATGGAATTGGATCTGTGTCCCACACATGCAAGATTATCCCAGGTGGATTGAAAAGAAATGTAGAAACCTGTGGGAACCACTGTTAATCCTTTCTGGAACATGGTAGGATATTGACAAACAAAACTTAGTGTTTATGCTAAAATATTGGTTGGCCAGCCCTGCCCAACAGGGCTTCCAGCCAAGCCAGAGCTTCCTCTTCATCTGTGCTGTCCAGGACAGTAGCCACAAGCTACAGGGGGCTCATGCCACCCAGGAACTACATGTTAACATTAATTTCATTTACATTTAAATAGCTACTGTGGCTAGTGCGCACTGTGTTGGACACGTACCTACAAGATTAGTGTCACCTGTTATGTTCCCATCACCACGTCACAAGGGTGGACAGTACGTCTCCTTTGAGCCCACATTATGGGCTACTTCACAAGTACAAGGATGGTAGGAGAGATTAAGTCATGCCTCCAAGGTGACATCCCCATCCAGTCAACACAAGAGCCAAAGGGAGCTCTCATCTACATGTCGGCTTCGCTAGGATGTTCATGGGAGCTGTTAGAATCGCTTCTACTTTGAGAAAAAAAAGTCACTTCCCACTTTGGATGAAATGGGAATGCATCTTTAGGGCTGCAACTAAAGGAAGCAGCTGTTACAGGTCACCAATGTATGATTTAAAGATCCTTAAGATATATGATAACTGTGTACAATGCTCTGCCTTGGAGATGATTCGTGGTTGAACACACCCCAAACCTTTGACTCCTTTCAGCTGCATTTGCCTTCATCGTGTTGAAGGACAACACAAGTGACACAGATGCTGTCGTGAAGGAGCTCAGATCAGCAGTGGCCACCAAGATTGCCAAGTACGCCGTGCCCGATCAGATTCTGGTGAGTGGCACCTGGCCCTCAGATGTGATGGCGCTGCTTGTTGTAAGCCTTCTCTACTTCCCACAAGTAATGAGCAAAAGTGATCCCTTCCATCGGCAGCAACATGGATGTTAGCTGTTTGGTTGCCTGGGATGTAGGTGGGGAAGGTGAGTTGCTGCATCCTCAGAGAGAGGGGGAGGCCAGAAGACCTCACAGCAAACGTTTTCACAACTCAGAGGATCATGCTGGGCAGGATTAGGTGCTCTCTTACTTTGGCATGTGGAGGCCAGTTATAGGAGCAGGGCTGGGCAGTGAAGAAAATTTAGAGATTTTACTTATTTTTTAAAAGTTTTTATTTAAATTCCAGTTAGTTAACATACAGTGTAATATTAGTTTTAGATGTACAATGGAGTGATTCAACCCTTCTATACATCACCTGGTGCTCATCATAACCAGGGCACTCCTTAATCTCCATCACCTACTTAACCCATCCCTTCCCCACCTCCCCTCTAGTAACCATTAGTTTGTTCTCTGTAATTAAGAGTCTGTTTCTTGGTTTGCATCTCTCTCTCTCTTTCCCCTTTTGCTCATATATTTTGTTTCTTAAATTCCACATATGAGTGAAATCATATGGTATTTGTCTTTCTTTGACTGACTTATTTTGCTTAGCACTGTACTCTCTGGCTCCATCCATGTCATTGTCAGTGGTAAGATTTCATTCTTTTTTTTATGGCTGGGTAATACTCCATTGGATACACACACACACACATATCTATATACACACCACATCTTTATTCATTCATCAGTCAGTGGACACTTGGGCTCCTTCCATAATTTGGCTATTGTAGATAATGCTGCTATAAATATTGGAGTGCATGTACCCCTTTGAATTAGCGTTTTTGGATTCTTTGGGTAAATACCTAGTAGTGTGACTGCTGGATCAGAGGGTAGTTCTATTTTTAACTTTTGAGGAACCTTCATACAGTTTTCTAGAGTGGCTGCACCAGTTTGCATTGCCACCAACAGTGTAAGAGGGTTCCCCTTTCTCCACATCCTTGCCAACATCTGTTGTTTTCTGTGTTGTTGAGTTTAGCCATTCTGACAGGTGTCAGGTGATACCTCATTGTAGTGTTGATTTGTATTTCCCTGATGATGAGTGATGTTGAGCATCTTTTCATGTTTCTGCTGGCCATCTGTATTGTCTTCTTTGCAAAAATGTCTATTCATGTCTTCTGCCCAGTTTTTAGTTGGATTGTTTTTTGGGTGTTGAGTTTGATAAGCTCTTTATAGATTTTGGATACTAACCCTTTATCAGATATGTCATTTGCAAAACATCTTCTCTCATTCTGTAGGTTGCCTTTTAGTTTTGTTGATTGTTTCCTCCACTGTGCAGAAGCTTTTTATTTTGATGAAGACCCAATAGTTTATTTTTGCTTTTGTTCCCCTTGCCTCAGGAGACCTATCTAGAAAGAAGTTCTATGGCTGATGTCAAAGAGGCTACACTCTGTGTTCTCCTCGTGGATTTTTATGGTCTCAGGTCTCACATTTAGGTTTTTAATCCATTTTGAATTTATTTTTGTGTGTAGTATAAGAAAGTGGTCCAATTTCATTTGTTGCAGAGATGGTCTTTTCCCATTGGATATTCTTTCCTGCTCTGTCGAAGATTAATTGACCATATAGTTGTGGGTCATTTCTGGGTTTTCAATTCTGTTCCAATCATCTATGTGTTTATTTTTGTGCCAGTACCATACTGTTTTGATCACTACAGCTTTATAATATAACTTGAAGCCTGGAATTGTGATGCTTCCAGCTTTGCTTTTCTTTTTCAAGGTTTCTTTGGATATTTGGGGGTCTTTTGTGTTTCCATACAAATTTTAGAATTGTTTGTTCTAGTTCTTGTGAAAAATGCCAATGGTATTTGATAGGAATTGCATTAAATGTGTAGTGCTTGGGTAGTATAGACATTTTAATAATATTTGTTCTTCCAATCCATGAGCATGGAATGTCTTTACATTTCTTTGTGTCATCTTCAGTTTCTTTCATCAGTGTTTTATAGTTTTCACAGTACAGATCTTTTACCTCTTTGGTTAGGTTTATTCCTAGGTATCTTACTGTTTTTGGTGCAATTGTAAATGGGATTGATTCCTTATTTTCTCTTTCTGCTGCTTCATTATGGTGTCTAGAAATGCAACAGATTTCTGCATGTTAATTTTGTATCCTGTGACTTTACTGAATTTGTGTATCAGTTCTAGCAGTTTTTTGTTGGAGTCTTTGTTTTTTTACACAGAGTATCATGTCATCTGCGAATAGTGAAAATATTACTTCTTCCTTGCTGATTTGGATGCCTTTTACTTCTTTTTGTTTGATTGCTATGCTTAGGACTTCTGGTTCTATCTTAAATAACACTGGTGAGAATGGACATCCCTGTCTTGTTCTTGACTGTAGAAGAAAAGCTCTCAGTTTTCCCCATTGAGGATGATATTAGCTGTGAGTTTTTTGTTTATGGTCTTTATAATGTTGAGGTATGTTCCCTCTAAATCTACTTTGTTGAGGGTTTTTTATCACTGTACTTTGTCAGATGCTTTTTCTACACCTATTGAAATCATATGGTTTTTATCCTTTCTTTATTAATATGGTATATCACATTGATCTGCAAATATTGTACCACCCTTGCAACCCAGGAATAAATCCCACTTGATTGTGGTGAATGATTTTTTAAATGTATTGTTTGCTAGTATTTTATTGAGAATTTTTGCATCTGTGTTCATCAGGGATATTCGCCTTTAGTTCTCTTTTTTAGTGGAGTCTTTTTTTCTTTTTGGATTTAATAAAGTTTTATTTTCCCAAATGTACAGTTGATGGGATCTGTTCATGCATTTTACCAGCAGCAGGGGCATCTCCACCCTTGGTGTTTCTGGTGTAAATTACTTGAGCTCTGTGTGTTGAAACCAGTTTTTAATGAGTCCTTTACTAAGGAGCTCCTGAAGGACTGCCCTGGCCAGGGAACCTCGAATCTTTAGTCTCCCAGAGACAACACCTGGAGTCATAAGCTTATAGTTGGGAACTTCCTTACAGAGTCTGTCATATGTCACTTTGTCAAACAAGACCAGTTTACTGAGCTTGTCCCAAACTTTGCCTTTGGACCCTTCTTTCTGGCCATACTCCTGGATTTGTTCACTGGGTCTTTATCGTTTTTGGCTGACTTTCTAGCATCTTTCTTCTTGTTGTCCTTGGGCGGCATGGTGAAGCTCAGAGGACAGCGGTCACCCCCGCAGCCTGGCTAAGATGTAGGACAATAAGGTTAGTGGAGTCTTTCTCTGGTTTTGGTATCATGGTAATGCTCGCCCCATAGAATTAATTTGGAAGTTTTCTTTCCTTTTCTATTTTATGGAATGATTTGAGAAGAATAGGTGTTTGGTAGAATTTGCCTGTGAAGCCATCTGGGCCTGGACTGAAGTTTGTTGGGAGATTTTTGATTACAGACTCAATTTCTTTGCGGGTTATTGGTCTGTTCAAGTTTTCTATTTTTTCCTGTTTCAATTTTGATAATTTATAGGTTTCTAGGAATTTATCCATTTCTTCTAGGTTGTCCAGTTTGTTGGCATATAGTTTTTCATGATATTGTCTTATAATCTTGTTTGTCTTTCTCTGGTGTTTGTTGTTATTTCTCCTCATTTGTGATCTTATTTATTTGGGTCTTTTCTCTTTTCTTTTCGGTTGGCTAGAAGTTTATCAATTTTATTTTTTTCAAAGAGCCAGCTCCTGGTTTCATTGACCTATCCTAGTATTTTTTTTTTAATTATTATGTTCAGTTAGCCAACATATAGTAGTACATCATTAGTTTTTGATATAGTGTTCAGTGATTCATTAGTTGCATACAACACCCAGTGCTCATCACAACACGTGCCCTCCTTAATACCCATCACCAGGTTACCTCATCCCCCAATTCCCCTTCCTTCTGTAACCCTCAGTTTGTGTTCTAGTATTTTTTTACTTTCTATATCATTTATTTCTGCTCTAATCTTTATTATTTCCTTCCTTTTGCTGGCTTTAGGCTTCATTTGTTGTTCTTTTTCTAGCTTCTTTGGGTTTAAGGTTAGGTTGTTTATTTGAGATTTTTGTTTCTTAAGGTAGGTCTGTATTGCTAGATACTTCCCTCTTAGGACTGCCTTTGTTGTATCCCAAAGGTTTGTACTGTTGTGTTTTCATTTTCATTTTTTTTTCTTTGATTTCCTGGTTGACCCATTCATTGTTTCATAGCATGCTGTTTAACCTCCATGTATTAGTGGTCTTTCCAAAGTTTTTCTTGTGGTTGATCTCTAGTTTCATAGTGTTATGGTCGAAAAATGTGCATGGTATGATTTCAGTCTTTTTTACTTGTTGAGGCCTGTTTTGTGACCTAATATGTGATCTATTCTGGAGAATGTTTCATGTGCACTTGAAAAGAAGGTGTATTCTGCTGTTTTAGGATGGAGTGTTCTGAATATATCTGTTAAGTCCCTCTGGTCCAGTGTGTCATTCAAAGCCATTGTTTCCTTATTGATTTTCTGTTTAGACGATCTGTCTATTGGTGTAGTGGGATGTTAAAGTCACCTATTATTATTGTATTATTATCAATTAGGTCCTTTATGTTTGTTATTTTTTTAATATGTATTTGGGTGTTCCCATGCTGTGGGCATAAATATTTATGATTGTTATATCTTCTTGTTGGATTATCCCCTTTATGATTATATAGTGTCCTTCTTTGTCTCTTGTTACAGTCTTTGTTTTAAAATACATTTTGTCCAAAATAAATATTGCTACTCCAACTTTCTTTTGACATCCATTTGCACGACAGATGTTTCTCCAACCGCTCACTTTCAATTTACAGGTGTCTTTAGGTCTAAAATGAGTCTCTTGTTGGCAGCATATAGATGGGTCTTGTTTTTTATCCATTCTGGCACCATATGCCTTTTGATTGGCGTGTTTAGTCTATTTAAATTCAGAGTAATTATTATTGTTTTTTAAAGATTTTATTTATTTATTTGAGAGAGAGAGAGAGAGAACACGCACGAGTTGGGGGAGGGTCAGAGGCAGAGGGAGAAGGAGAAGCAGACTCCCCACTGAGCAGGGAGCCCAAAGCTGGGCTTGATCCCAAGACCCTGAGATCATGACCTGTTTTGTCATTGTGTCTGGAGATTTTCTCTGATCATTTTTTGTCTTTGTCACATTTGGTCTCTTCTTTGCACTTAGTCTCTTTTAAAGTTAAAAATAGAACTACCCTATGACCCAGCAATTGCACTACTACGTATTTATCTAAAGGATACAAGCTGATTTGAAGGGGCACGTGCACCCCAATGTTTATAGCAGCAATGTCCACAATAGCCAAATTATGGAAAGAGCCCAGGTGTCCATCTGTAGATGAATGGATAAAGAAATGGTATATATACACAATGCAATATTACTCAGCCATCAAAAAGAATGAAATCTTGCCATTTGCAATGATGTGGATGGAACTGGAGGGTATTATGCTATGCGAATAAGTCAGTCAGATAAAGACAAATACCATATGATTTCACTCATATGTGCAATTTAAGAAACAAAACAGATGAACTTAGGGGAAAGGAAGGAAAAAATATAAGATGAGGATAGGGAGGCAAACTGTAAGAAACACTGAACTCTAGGAAACAAACTGACGGTTGCTGGAGGGGATGTGGGTGGGGGATGGGGTAACTGGGTGATGGGCATTAAGGAGGGCATGAGATGTAATGAGCACTGGGTGTTATATGCAACTGAGGAATCACTAAATTCTACCCTGGTGTAACTAATAATATAGTATATATTAACTAAATTGAATTTAAATAATTAAAAAAAGAGTCCCTTTTAATATTTCCTGCAGGGCTGGGTTAGTGGTCACAAACTCCTTTAGTTTTTGTTTGTCTGGGAAACTCTTTATCTCTTATTCTGTTCTGAATGACAGCCTTGCTGGATAGAGTATTCTTGGCTGCAGATTGTTCCCATTCAGCACTTTGAATGAATATATATATATATATCATGCTACTCCCTTTTGGCTTGCCAAGTTTCTATGGAGAAATCTCCAGCTAGCCTTACGGGTCTTCCCTTGTAAGTTAAGGACTTTTTTCCTGATGCTTTTAAGATTTTTTCTCTGTCACTATATTTTGCAAGTTTAACTACCACATGTTAGTGTTGGCCTGCTTTTGTTGATTTTGATGGGAGTTCTCTGTTCCCCCTAGATCTGGATGTCTGTTTCCTTCCCCAGATTAGGGACGTTTTCAGCTATTATTTCTTCAAACAAATTTTTTGCCTCCTTTCATCTCTCTTCTTCTGGGACTCCTATAATACAAATGTTTTTACATTTGTTGGAGTCACTGAGTTCTTGAAGTCTATTCTCATGTTTCCTAATTCTTTCTCTTTTGTTCAGCTTCATTATTTTCTATTATTTTATCTTCTAGGTCACTAATTTGTTCCTTTGCTTCTTCCAGTCTGCTGTTAATTGTATCAGGCCTGTTTCCAATTTCATATATTGCATTCTTCATCTCTGATTGATTCTTTTTTAACTCTTTTATCTCTGTGGTAAGGTTCTCATTGAAGTGTTCTATTCTTCTTTCAAGTCCAGTGAGTATCCTTATGATTGTTACTTTAAATTCTCCATCATGCATGTTACTTATATCTGTCTCACTTAGATCTCTGGCTGTGACTTTATCTTGTTCTTTCATTTGGGATAAATTCTTCCATCCTCTCATTTTGTCTAAGTCTCTACCTTCTTCTAAAAATTAGAGAGTTTAAATAGAGAAACATGTGGAAACTACAGCTTTCCCTAGCCCCTGTGTGGTTTCTGAACACATCACCTGGTGTCAGTGCGGGAGACACTGCCAGACCCCTATCTGAGGGAGTCTGTGTTGGAGTCAGGTCTGGGGAATAATGGGGCCACCTTTCCAGCCCCATTAGGTTTCTACTCCTTTCTTTGTTAACATTTTCCCCACAGCCTTCCTTGGTTCAGAGGAGGTCCTCTGAGGGAGGCCCGGCCCCAGGCTCACCTGGTCTTATACAAAGTCAAGCTGTTGGCCTGGACCAGAGTTTCAGGGAAACCTGAACTTCCCTAGGTGAACTGAACCCTTTCAAAAGATGGGTAACTGTTAAATAAGCCCCAAACACGGCTCTTAACATATTGCTGTTGACATTAAGGGGATCATGGTTGTTTGAAAATGTTAAATGCTAAATTTTCAAACACTAAACAAACAACATTTTTCTCTAAAGTAGTAGCTCTTACCTTTTATGTCAGCAAAAAACAACCTTGGGCCAAGCCAGTCAGTGGAGATGAGTTGCCATGGCATATGCTTGGTTCTGTTGCTACTGGGGAGCTCTCAGAAATGTAGCAAATGGGAGACAGAGGTATCAGCAGTGAGGCAGACCAGGGTGCCGGCAAACCCTGCCTGAAGAAGGGCTTCAGCAAAACCCCTGACGTATGGTTGATCCTTTGGGTTGATTTCAGTTTATGTCTAGATTGTGGGAAGATAAAACCAGAGACCACAGGCCCCCATGTTCTCTAGGGTGGGCCTGGCACCTCAGTCGTGTTCATTCCTGAGTCCCCAGTGAGGCTGTCAAACCCTGGGCAGAGCCCTTCTTATGCCAACAAAATTGGATGCTGCTGGGAGTCTGGGCACCACACAAACTTGAATGCTGCACCCCTTCCTTGCCAGGTAGTGAAGCGTCTTCCAAAAACTCGGTCTGGAAAAGTCATGCGGAGGCTCCTGAGGAAGATAATCACGGGCAGAGCTCAGGATCTGGGGGACACCACCACCCTGGAGGACCCCAGTGTCATCACGGAAATCCTGAGTGCCTACCAGAAGTACAAATCCAAGCAAGCTGCCTCTCAGTGATGGGCTGTGGTCAAGACCCAGTCCCCACACCCCTAACCGTCGTTCTAGAATGTAGCTCTCAGATGTGCTCATTTTCTGCTCTCTCAGAAGCAGTCCTCTCCCAGAGCATAACCCATACTGCCCCAGTGTGAAGTCTGTGCTAAACCCTGCCTTCTTGCTGCTGAGAACCCATGAAGAAGTACTAAAAGACATGCTTAGCATTTGCTTCCCCTTGTCCTGAATTTGGTTTCCTGGAATGAAAAGTCACTGTCATCTCCATTTCTGTGTTACCTCCTGACAGCACAGGAAGGTGAAAAGCCTGGTAACATGTGCCTGCTCAGATGACTGAGAACTAGAAGCAATCATAGTTCTTCTATGATTTTCCCAGATGTTTCTAGATACAAAAGGCAGATATTTTATTTTTATACTTTTATATTTTGGAAGAATGTACAAATACACACATGTAGTATGTGGATTTACATGTACATGCTCTTTGTAACATTTAGAGTTATGAAAATCTTTTGTGCCTCTGCTCATGGGGAAATGTGGAGAGGGTCAGAGGGTGCGTTTTTAATGTTTGGCATATTGGGGAATCTGTATTGGAAATGTTTGTACCTTTGTCTAAATATAGCTATCTTGAGAACTTTCAAGCTTGTAGCATCTTTTTTTGAAATATATTTCTATTTCCCTTGGTTTATGTATAATGAAACCTAACTCTTAAGAAGTGGTGGTACGAATGTGCTCTGATTTTAGTTTTAGAACCACTCATGTATTCTGTTTCTCCAAGCTGTAATGTGGACAGACTTCCCTCTCCACCTTGGATGCCTCTTGGTAGGAGGTCAACATGCTCCAAATACGTGGGGATGTTCAGGGAGGGAAGCCCATGGAAACTCAGGTGACTCCTCGTTAGGGCCCTAATTTGGCTAGAAATGGGTCCTTGAAAACTGCCTGCCCTTCATTCTGTGGTTGGTGTGGGAAGAACCACAGAGGTCCAAGGATGAGACTTGGAACTCTGAATCAAGTCTCTCTCTCTCTCTAAGTATGCCTTAAGTCATCTGAACATTAGCAAGATGACATAAATCATTAGGTTGCAAAGTGTTTATTAGCTAAGCATTCAGGGGCCGATGGCATGGAGTACAGGTGAAGGCAGCCTGCTGAGCTGGGTCTTCGGGAACAGGGAAAATTTGTCCTTATCCATACTCCATGTTATATGGTGCCTTGCAGCTGTGTAGGTGTTCAAGTGGTGTCTGGGGTACTGAACACCTACTGTGGGTCATAACTATGCTTGCTTCTCTCTGATTTGGCGAGTATGCCTGTGACACCAATGGGGTGGCCATTAGCTGTGTCCCACAGATACACTGAGTGATGGTCTGTTCTCTGTCACTAAGCAACAAGCCGTGCTTAGCAACAGAGACCTGTGGCGTGTGTGGCGGACCTGGTGGCTTGTAGTTATGGCACTATTTATGAAATGGCTTGAATATAAACTTGGACAGTGACCAGGGCAGTTCAAATAAAGCTTTATTTTGTTCATCCTCTTCTCTCTGTGGTGATATTTTTTATCAAATAATGCTGTTGTTGCTGAATATAATCCTAAGGACAAAACTGGAAGGGGCCTATTCATTCAAAAGAGAACACTTAATAGTCCATTGGGGAGGAAACCCATTACAGGGAGGAAATCTAGACTAAGAGCTCATCCATCTCACACTGTTGCTTGGTAAACCTGTGTCTAGATTGCTGTGCTATCCAATACACTAGTTCTATGTAGCTCTTTAGGTGTAAGTAAAAAAAAATATATAGAATAGAATGGAATAAAATAAAATATTCCATTCCACAGCGGCAGTACCCACAGTTCACATGCTCAGTAGCCACATGGCCAGTAGTTACCAGATTGGACAGCATGGACAACAACATTCCCACCATCACACAGAGTTCTGGTGATGGGCGCTGGTCTGGAACACCCATTCGAACGAGGAAGCAAAAACGATGTCAGGGTCACAGACTGCATCTGTGAGCAGCAGAGGCTTGCCTGAGAGACATTCCCTGACCCAGGGTTATCCTTTCTCTAGACGTGAGAGAACATCGGTTTCTGTGTCCTTCACCGAACAGAGAAGCTGATTATAGAGAATACACTGAACTGGTGCCACGGGAGCTGGGATGTGAGAGACCCCAGTCTGGGCGGCTCCTACAAAGCCTGGACCCCTGGTTTACCCACTGCAATGAGTTCATGGTGAAGAAAAGGGAGTGTGAATTCTCACCCAGTTTCCCCAGCCTGACTGGAAAGAGGGGATTTGGCTGTGGAATTAACATGAGCTCTTGGTTGTTGCAGAGCTGACTTGCACCCACTGCACCAACCACCCTCAGGATACCCAACATCAGGAACAACAGCAGTAATGGTCACACTACACTGCTGAGCATTGTGTTCAAGGAGGCCCTGAGAAGGTTCTAGATTCCATCCCCCCATCTCTTCCTCGTGTGGAACCTCTGAGGCAGACACTGTTACCCCAGCTTCACAGAAGAGGTGGGGAGAGGCAGAGCTGGGATGTGGATGGAGATTGTCTGGCTCTACCCTTGATCCCCAAGCTCAGACCAAACGTGTGGCCCCTTCCTGCAAGAGCTTTGAAGAATATCAACCGCATTTTATTTTTATTATTTTATTATTATTTTTTAAGGTGCTTTACTGTTGACATCTGGGTAGCTCTATGAACTCTTGGATAGAGGTAGGAAGCCTAAATCCAGGCCAAGAGGAAGCTTTCCTGGAGACAGCGCTTTTGGAAGGGGTGGTGATGCCAACTTGACTTTCAGTGAACCTCTAATTGGGGCTATGTAAGTTTTCCCTTCATCAGTTTGGGAATTTGTTGCATAACAGGATTAAACCAAATAAATACATAATTTCTAGGTCTGTGAATACCAACTGTCTTTGGTTTTTGCAGTATTATCTTTTGTTGACTTGTTTTTATTCACCCTGTGTGGGCTCTGAGGTGCTTCTTGGAAGTTTTGGAAGTGTCTCAATCATTATCTCCTCAAATATAGTGTTTGCCTATTTGGTCTCCTTTTCTTGAGGAACTTCTCACCTTCTATTTCCTAGATCTCTTACTGCTTTAGTCTCCAGTGTCCTGGAAGCAGAGCCTGAGATGAGGGCCTGCATGCAGGTGATTTGCTTAGGAATGGGACCCTCGGGACAGGCGTGAGGAATGGGGGTGTGAAACAGGGAAGGAGGGAAACCAGTGCAAGCAGGTGCGGTGCTGGGACAGCCAGCACCATCAGCCGCTGCTCTGTGTCCCGGGCCTCAGGGGGGTCTTAACCAGCGTGTCTCTGACCCAACTCAGAATGAGCTGTCTGAGATGTTGCATGGCCTCTCAACTTTCCCCTCTGGAGCCTGCAGATGCACTCAGGAAAAAGTGGCTCCCTGCACTGGGCTCATCTCCCTGAGCTTCTGTCTCCAAAAAAGCCCTCCTGCCTGCTGTCCTGGTTTATAAGTATTGGAGTATCATTTTTGTTCTCACTTGCCTTGCTCTCTGGAACGAAAAGAGGGGTTAAGAAAAAAGAAGCCTCTGTTTCCACACTCTTTTGTTCAGTTGCTCAGATTCTTCTTCTCCCTATCTTAAGGATATGGGGAGACAGGGGGATGCCCCCAAATTTGTTCCTAATCAGCCATGCCAGAGGCAAGCTGTGACCCTCCAAGTGCACCCCCAGGGAGTTCCCTCACCAGTGGCCTTTGCTAAATGTGAAGTTGAAGTTCCTGCCTGCACCAGTCTTTATTCCAAATAGTAGAGAAGGAGCTGGTTAGTGCCCCTGGTGCCTGCACCAAAGGGTACCAACCATGGCCAAGAAGGTGAGAAACCAGAGGGCAAAAATCCAAGTCTAAATAAACCTAGAAAGAGCAAAGAGGAAGAAGGCTGGGGCTGGCTGGCCTA
This sequence comes from Mirounga angustirostris, assembly GCF_029215605.1. Lineage (NCBI taxonomy): Eukaryota > Metazoa > Chordata > Mammalia > Carnivora > Phocidae > Mirounga > Mirounga angustirostris. The sequence continues at coordinate 88,718,141 of NW_026991718.1, forward strand.
GGACATCATCAACAGACTGGTAAGTACCAAGGAGTTTAGAGTCTGTTGGAATAGATGGCCTGCCAACTTCTTTTGCAGCAGGGTGGGATTTTCTTGGTAAGAGCCACCAACTGGGTAACTGTGTCTAGTCTCCTTGCTCCTGTAGACCAAACTTATGCTGAGCAGCCTTCTGGATGCACAGCCTCATTTTGGGCTGAGTCTTCCCCAAAGAAGATGTCACCTCAGCCAACCACACATCTCTTTATTCCTGAGCCAAGGAAACACTTAACTCTTACACGTATGCAAACGTTTGCTCAAAAAGGCAGAGCAGAAATCGTCCAAAGGGAAATAACTAGTTGCTTTCAAGAAATGGCTTCTGGATGTAATGAAATGTGATGAACGAGTGACCCAAGGAACCGATGGAGCAGATGAGCTCACTTCTCAACAGAGGTAACGATAATGAATGTCCAGGTCTATGCAGATGCCGACTGGTGAATGTCTTTCCTACGAGCACCTTTTCCTACCAAGTCAGGGTTGACCTTATGAATCTTCCTCATTAGGGTAATTAAGGCAGTTCTGTCCAGTCAGCTTATTTCTAATCCTCACCTCTCCCCTTGCCTGCTTCTCATTGGGGCAGACATCATTCAGTGTGCCAGCCCTGCCCTGCTCATGCCTATGCCACCTAGTCTCCTCTCTCAGTCCTCCCTGCCCTGAATGCTCAGTGGAACATGGGACCCTGTCCTCTAACACGGCAATCAGACTTGGGCACCTCACCAAAGTTGGGAGCATCAGAGTCTCAGTCCAGGAATCTGGACTGTGGACAAAGAGACTGTAGTTAGCTGGTGGAATACATGAAATGGGAGGTCATGGAGAGCTGGGCTTGAGGCAATAATTTTCTCCCATGGGCATGTTCAAGCAGAGAACACTGGCAATATTAGATAGGACGTATTTAGGTGCAAGCACAAACTGCTCACCTGACTAGGCCTTGGATGCACAAGGGGTGGCTTTCCTCATGTAACCCAGAAGCCCAGGGGTACATGGTTGCTGGCAGGAGTTAGCAGCCTAGGTTTTCTCTTCTTGGCGTGTTGTCTTTTAGACCTCAGGGTGATTTTCCACCGTCACAAGATGCTGCTGCCCTTCTAAGCATAACCTTGGGGGTCAGAGGAGGGTAAGAAAGGGCAGGACACTACCTCTCCTTTTTATTGGAAAAGCAGGAACTTTTCCTAGAGGCCAAAAGAAACCCCAGATTGCTGCCTTTAACTCAAGGCCAGATTCTAGCCTGCGTCACTGTACCCAGCTCTAATAGAGGGCAGCAAAGACGAAGACGGACAGTCCCGTAACAAGGCTTGCCACCGAATCACCAGGGATGAAGAGACAAGACACAGTGAGGTACGAGGGAGGCTGAGAGGAGTACTGGTCCTGTTTTCCCAGGTACTCGTACCGGTCCCTGTGAGGCCAGGCTGCACTTTCTGTGTTGGACTTCCATAAGCTATCCCCATATCCTTCTAATAAATCCCTCCCATACCTTAAGTGGGCTTTTGTGAATGCCTGTGTCTGGCAACTGGATGATCTCTAGGATACTTCTTCTACTCTGAACAAGCTATTCTACATTCTCTAACTTGACACTCTCCACTGTCCCACCTGAGCTGATGTCAGAGCTTCCCATCACAACACAACAACTTAGCTTGAAGTCCTGTTTGGAGCAGGTCACTCCTGCTCTCCTGGATTCGGGGCAGGGAGAAGGGCTCTGTCTATTGCTGCTCTTCTTCACCCCTTTAGAGCATCTTTTAGATGATTCTTCTTCTTTGATTACTCATAACTTTGAAGTCTACCCTGATTGTCACCCCCTTGTTGACCAATCCATGGACACCCCACGCTTCCCTTTTAAGCCTGTTTTTTGTCCTCTTCCATCCCTTCAACCTGCCATCATAATTCTACTTCCTCCATGAAACCTTCTCTGGGCACTGCTACCTGATGGGACTTGTTCCCTGTGGCCCCCAACACACTGTGTGGTTCCTCCGTGGTACCATTTTGGATTGGTTATCATGCTTATCTCCCTTCTGAGATCATAACATGTCTGCAAGTTGGCTCACCTTATTTCACCTTTGTTTTGTCACAGCACTTGGCTAAGTGCCTGAAAGGCTTTTGGGAAGTATCTACAAAAGAAATGGGAACAGTATGGGATTGGGAAAAAGCAGTGGCCTGGAAATAGGGAGTATTTCCAGTCTAAGCTGTGAGGTACAGTACTGGCTCCTTGCTCAGCATCACTGCCTCTCCTTCCCTGCTGGCAGAACCCTGATTTGTTGAGATAAATGCCTTCCACATGGGCCAGAGTTTCAATGCAAATGGGCCTCATCCCCACTCTCAGGGTGCATGGGGGTAGCTTCTGGTTGGTCTAACCCAGTGGTTCGCAATCAGGGGCTATTTTGTCTCCCAGGGGACACTTGGCAGTGTCCGGAGACATTACTGATTATCATGACTAGGTGGGATGCTATTGGCATCTAGTGGGTGGAGGCCAGGGATGCAGCTAAACATCCTGCAATGCACAGGAGAGCTTCTTCCTGCCATCCCCAGCAAAGAATTATCTGGCCCATAATATCAGTGGTGCTGAGGTTGAGAAACCTGTTCTAACCAATTACATTGATCCTATCTCCCTGCTGATAACTGGGTGGCAGCTAGGCTAGAGCCTGGGGAGAGAACTGAAACAAACCACAACCAGCAATGTGGATCTCACCATGAAAAACGGTACTAAACTGTGCCACCCAAACCTTTTAATTTAGCTCATTCAGACCACTTGTTCCGAGATAAGACAAGCTGATCTCCCAATAACTCCACTTGGACTCATGTGTTCCAGGTAAGACCACTGACTCCCCCAATGAGTCTCCTAGTTTACAAATTCTGGCCCATCACTGCCAAGACCATCTTTTACAAACACTGGCCCTAACCCCTCAAGGACCTTCTGTAACTCCCCCATTTTTGAGGAGCCTCACAGGTCCTTCTGGCGAATTTCTTTGCTGCAACAAGTTCAATAAACCTAACTTATTACTATTACTTACTTTTGACAGGTATGTTCCTGGCTGTTTTTAGTTGGTGGGCTTTAATGCTGGGCATGGAATACAAATAATTCCAATGCAATGAGCTAAGTCTTATACTTGGGACATGTTCAAAGTGGCTTAGGCACAAAGATGTTCTGCTTAAGAAATTAGGGGAAGAGTTTTCAGCAATGTTACTTGAAGTGAATCCTAAATGACAAAAGTTGTTTTGGCCAAGGGGTGAAGGAAAGCATTTTCACAAGAAGGAATAATATGGACAAAGGCAGGGAGGCATAGAATTAGAAATAGCAAGCAATGCTGAGTGTCTGAAACACAGCAGGAGGGATAATCCAGACAGGAAGAAAGGGGCCAAATCATGCAGTGCTGTTTAAACTATCCTGGATCTAACAGCTATATTGGTTGTATTGGATAGGAAATGAAGTAAAATATTGCCAAGGCCTTATTTACATCCCTGCCAGGCATGATAATCCCTGCAGAACTGGATTTATATGAGAACTCTTCACTTCCCTCATGCTGGTTCTTCATCTCTTATTAAACAGTCATATGGGATTCTAGTGCCACCTAACACTAAGAAAGGCAATGGCATGTTTGATCAGGGAAGCCTTTAAGTGCAATAAGGAAATTAATTCTTAATACTTCATTTTGAACATGCCTTTTCTAGAGATGATGCACACACAGTAAAGGGATTTGGTTTCCTCTGCCTGGAAATCCTGTTTCTTCTCAAAATCCTAGTCATTTCTTAGGACCTTAATCTATCAAATGCTCTCACAAGATCATGTTACTCACCTTTAATGCAATTTTTACATTTCACATTTATCTTTATGATGACCTGATTAAAGTCATCTCTCACTAGTTTAATTTCAGTAAGGGAGCGAGCTTGTTTGTGGTTTGCTCACCATCACCTCCCAGCACTTAGAAATATACCTAACTGACTAAAATACTGTTAAATGATTACTTCGTGCTTTCTTAGACCTTATTTGTTGTAATTAATGATTTCTATATACCCCCCTTCTACTTCTAAGGGTAACCCTTTCACAAACCTTGTCAAATATTCGGTTGTAGCAAAAAGATTTAATACTCAATGGCCTTAATCCAAAGAGCAGCATATTTGTCCCAAAATTTCCCCTTAACAGGATCTGTTTCGTAAAAGGTCACGATTTTCAGGTGGGCATTACTGCCCTCGTAGGCCTCCAGTACGAACTCGTATTTTTTTTACCCCGCCTATACGAACCGGGTCTTTGTCATTTAACAAGCAGGGCCATCTTCTACCCACACAAACGGCCAACACCTCAGCCCAGCACCGCCCATTTGCACCACTACGCGCCTAACCATTACTGCGGTCCCACCGCCAGCAACAAAGGAACGCAGGAAGCGCAGGCGCTGGGCTGGACGAGCCCGGGGTTAGACCACGCGAGTTCCGGGCCCTCGGAAGCGGCCGCACTGGCTCGGGGCCCCCCGAGCGCCCGCCCACTCGCACTCGCCGAGAAGTGCCGCCCTGACACGCTCTAGGGGCCGCCGTGCCAGTTGCCAGTAGGGGCGGGCCAGCGACGTCACTTCCGCGCGCGGTCGGGGCGGGGCCGAGGGCGGCGCGGGGCCCGGATCTGGGCGGGCCGGGGCGGGGCGGGGCGGGCGGGCGCAGAGCCTGAACTGCTCCTTCCCGGTTAGTGACGGGGTTAGGGGCTGTGGCGCTCGCACCATGAGCGAGGCGGACGGGCTGCGGCAGCGCCGGCCGCTGCGGCCGCAGGTCGTCACGGACGATGGCCAGGCCCCCGAGGCCAAGGACGGCAGGTAGGCCGGGGCCCTGGCGGTGGGCCGCGAATGGCCGGGTCGACCCTCCCTAACCATTGGGACGGCAATAACAGCAGTTGGGTAAATGCGTTGCCAAGCGCGCTGCAGGCGCCATCCCATTTAATTCCCCGGGCAAAACTCATTTTATAGGGGAGGAAACAGGCTCCGACCAAGCGGATGCACCTGCCAGGTCCTTGAGGCTTGGGTGCACCCTGCGCCCAATTTCAGCATTGTTCCCTGGCTTTTGGGGTCCCAAGACCGCCTCGCTCCGCATCTGCCCCTTTCTGCCCCTCACTCCTTCCCCAGCTTAGGGAGCTGTTGCTTTCTCGCCTTTCCCAGCTCCCTCGTCCCCTCCCCCCTTTCTTGTCTGCTGGCGTACCCGATCCCCCGAGGGAGGACCACCTTGCCACCTCGCCACGGTCCTAGGCCTTCCCAGTTCCCCGCTCTCATTGTCCTGAAAGGAAGTCCGAAAGCATGCTCGGGTCGCACCTCGTGTTCCAGCGAAGAGCTGGCCTCTCTGCACCTGCTCTTCTGCACCTTCCCACCTCTCGCTGCGTGGTCAGTTTCATTGTGGTTTTCGGGAAAAAGTAGAGAACAGAAGTGACATTGTTAATCAACTTTTGTGAGAATTTAGGCTTGCACATTTTTCCTGATTGGGACGGAGAAGCCTAGGAAACTAGTTGATGCCTACCTAATAAAAAAATCTCAGATTTTTGGCCTTCGCTTCTCTGAACCTTACAGAATTTACGTATACTATGTTTTGTTAGCTAAAAACTGAAGCAGGGTCCTTAAACATACATTTAAAAAAATATAATACTTAAACTTCTTCTCTCTTTAATTTTGTCTCCTGAGTCACCTAACTGTGAATTTTTAGGGAGAACCAAGAGGCCCCATGCAGACCAACCTCAAAGTTGTGGAACTGATTGACTTATAAGTTGATAGAAATATTGGAAGGATTTATCGGTGTGCCTAGGGGTGTGGTACATAATGAGGGCTAGTTTTTGTGGGAACAGACTGGATATTCACTGATGGTAATAAGAGGACCACACTTGAGGGAGGGCTGTAGCAGAGAGGAGTGTTTTGGTTTTAGAAAGGCAATTCGCAGAGAAGAGATTTTTGGTAATATTTGACTCCTGGGGCTGGTGGAAAGGTCAGTAATATGCTGAATAAACTCAGAGGTTTCCAAGGACGTAGGACTTTCAGTGCAAACCCTGGGCAAACCAGGACAAGTGATTGTGGATATTGTGAAGTCATAGTCTGCTGATGACTGAGGAGCCTTTTAGAATGGACATGCAAAGACTGGCGGTGCTTTACTACAGAAACCACGAAAACAAGGCTTGCTCACACACTTCTACATGGGAAGTGAAAGAACAGTTGGCTCTGAGTTTGCCTTGAGGGGCAGTGTGTTGAAAACCAGGGCATATAGCACCTGAGGGCACTTGTTGGTTGGGCCCAACTCTCAGCTGGTCTTCTCTGACACTCCTGAGTGCACAGCAGACGGGCAGATTTAATTACACTGTTTTTCAGTTTCTCTGTGGGATCTCTGACTTAATGGCAGGATGAATCGGATATTACAGAATCATCATCTGCTGCTGTTCTTTTCCACTGTGCCTTTTACAAACCTGTGTGTATTTAAGACATTTTCTTGACTTCCCTGTCCATGAACATTGTTCTTATTTTCCTGTGTTTCTCTCTTTCTCTTCTTATGTATTTGATCCCATTTCTATATATCTGTAATGGTCTCTTTTTTCAAAGTGAGTTTTCACTTTTTCTACATTTATTATTGTAACTCTGTAGTTGTTTTTCTTATTTTTCTGATGCAGTTCTATTTTTCATTTCTTTTGTGATCATTTCCAGTACCTCACTGTCTTCTTGATTTACCTTAAAAGTTGAGGGTTCACTGTAAGGCAGAAAGCATTGTATATAGTGGGTGAAGTAAAGGAATCTGAAGAAAGTAGAAATCTGACAACTATAGAATAAATTTTAGATGAGCTAAGCAGGAAAAAGAAGACCTTGAATGATATGTTATTCAGTCAAGAGAACAGAAGTAGGACAGTAGATTTTAGTGGAAGGGACACCCAGTGATACCTTAGCTAGTCTCCTGACTCTTGACATGAAATGTGTTGTTAGCTCTGTTTGACTGCTGAGGTCACTGAGGTCTGTGTGAGTGAAGTGGTTTATATAAAGTTAGAGTAATGGAGACAAAAGAGAAGCAGAAATGAATGAATAAGGATAGCATTGGCAGCTGGACAGTGATTGAGAAATATTTTTAAAATTATGCTTTGGAAATAAGGTTTTATGCCAAAGCTCTTGAATTTTTGTATTTAAGCTATAATGGGGAATGTGGTCATTAAGTCCTTTTATTCAGTGTGGAATATAGATGGGCTATGCACTTTTAACATACTAGTGCAAACATTATTATTTGGCATCAACTTCTCCAAATGCTTTACAAAAGCTATTAGAAGGATTGTAACACTGATACTGTTCCTTCTCTTTTGGAACATAGTTCAGTCTGGGAAGAGAGAATAGCTGTTTAATGTCTCTGTGTTAACTGTTAAGGATTGAAGAGTGAATATATTGAAAATTTAGCTGCTGCTTTTTCAATAAACTTCTAAAGGATTTTAAGCTAAATAAGAATCTCTACTACATTCATTTTCCTTTTCCCTTTTTAGGACTGAAGAGTAAGGAAGGCAAGGTGGAGAGACAGATGGGGCCATCATAAAGTTGTGGTCATGAGGAGTCAGGAATCAGCATTTTCTTCTCATCCCTCCCCTTGGGTGTGTGTTTCAGATGGCTCATTTAACTCGTTTCTAACTTATTTTCAATGCTAAAATGAATGAAGACATCTACAGTCAAGGAGCCCCAGTTTAAAAGAATGTGAGAAACCAACAAATTCAGGGTGCAGTCAGTTAAAGACTGGGCTTACTGCTATTTGACTTTCTCAGGTTTCAGGGGTCACCTTGACACCTGGGGCTCTGGTCCATGGATCTGTGGCTAATAAGTTTTCCACAAAATCACAGGTTGTTTTTGATCTCATGGAGTCATTAGTTTATGACTCAAGGCCCTGATGTCCTATATGCAGAAGGGGGTGGAGAACACCTTTTAGTTTGCCTGGTGAAGTTACAGAGGATTTTGCACAACATGGCTGAGCCAACAGTTATTGCCAACTCCTGTTGTATCAACATGATTGCTCTCTTGGCCTTAGAAATGTAGGAGATTTCAGGGTGCAGATGTCCTCAAGGAGGTGAGCATCACTTTGGGCTCTTCCAAGGGATTGGAGCAAACAAGTTGATTTCCCAAACTGCATCTGGAAGGGAAGTTGCTGGCCTTCCTGGATGTGTCAGCACAGATTGGGAAAGAGAATATGATGGGAATGTGCAGTACTTTGTCAGTGAAAATGGATAGGGATAAATGGAGTGTCCTTTGTTTAAGTTAATGTGAGGCAGGCGTACAGAGGCAGGGGGCAAACCTGGAGGAAAGGCAGAATTACAGGTGACTGTGAGTTTGCAGGAATGAACCTTGGGCCAAAATAAATGTGCCCAGGGCTTGGGTGCAGAAGTCCCACTGCCAGACAGTCACAGACTCAGATGCCTCCAGGAGAGCAGCACTCCTGCTACCTGTCATTTATGGAGCACTTTTCTTGTTCCAGACCCTGGTCTTAGCACTGCACGTGCATCCGTCATTTGGTTTAGTTCTTATAAAATCCTGATGTGGTAAGGTCTGGAGCAGGTGTGGGGCCAGGAGAAGAGGAGCGTGTGTGTCTGTCTGAAGAGTGGAAAGCCCTGTGCACCTGCCCTGTAGCCTTTTCACAGGTTTCATAGATCTCTGCTTCTTCAAGAGAGGCTGGAAACCCAGATTTTTATGTGAAATCTCCTTGTTTTTCAGTTATGGCAATTAAAGCCATTTTTGTGGAGTGACAGTTATGGTTTAGACTAGAGCTTTGCTTTGAGCTCTGGGCACCACATCTTATGGGGAATTTTGACAAACTCTGAGACAACCAGGAAAGTTCTGCAAGCCCCGCAGTCTGAGGGACTCCTGCAGGACTGGGGATGCTTTGCCCATGAAGGGTGGTGTGATTGCATGCATCTGGGAGGTCAAAGGTTTGCTCCTCCCGAGGGCACACATCTATCTGGGCCCAGTCAGTGCAAGCAAAGGGAAAGTGTCTTTCTTAGAATGTGTTGCATGAGGTGACCTGAGCAGCCATCGTCCCCCAAGTAAAAGAATTAGGGAACTGCTTTATACTGTAGCCTTCATATACATCCCCCCCTGCACACTGGCCAGCACTTCCCTGGCTTTCAGGGCCTGTGGGATCTGCCTCTGGCTGTGGGCCAGACCTGTTCCAGCAGCTTCCCCTCACTCACCGTGTCTCAGCCTGCCTGCCCGCCTGCCATGGCCATTCTGTCTCTGTGGCCAAGGTTTGGGAATGGGGGCTTAAAGTTAAACAACCCTTAAAGTATGTATTCTTCACTCATGCCGAGTTCTTGTTGAGTCCTACTGTGTTACCTCTGCTTGCATTGCTCTGCCCCAGGTATTTTTTTCCCCACCTTCACTGAAGTCTCTGTTCAGAGGTCATCTGCTTTGACCCCTGTGTGTGTGGCCAGCCTCCCCTTCCTCCTGTATCCTGATCCTGCTGTATTTTTCTTCATTGTATTTGTCACTATCTGGTATCTGCTTATTTAATAGAATATGCAGAGGGCAGGAAACTTTATTTATTGCTGTCCTCTCAGGGCCTTGGATAGTACCTGGCACATGTGTGTAGTTGATTATTAAATGCTGTGTGTGAAGGAATATTAAATGAGCCGAAGCTGTTCTGTCTGATGTGCTAGCCATTTGCCATATGTAGCTATTTAAATTAATTGGACTAATATTAAAAATTCAGTTCCTCATTTGCACTGTGTAGGGAGTTTGAGGGATTTGGGGGCTGATCAAGGAAAAAAATGACTATGAGGTGGCAGTGGCACACATGAGCTTTATTGGGCGACACTTGGACAGGTTTGCATGTGGGAGCAGTCTCTCATGGCAGGAGCCCGGGCCACAGTCCAGAAGGGGAGGGGAGTGAGGGAGGGAGGAGAGGGGCCTCCTCTATCTAGGTGAGTCTCTGGGTCAGAGAGCTCTAGGGGCAGCAGCGGCAGCAGCTCAGGGCCTTAAAAGTTCCAGGCCCTGTCTTATCAATGGGTAACTGCTGGTGGCGAGGTTTACAGAGTATGCAAAGCAGGCAGACTCTAAATGGCTAAAAATTTGTCTGTTTGGCTATTTTTAAAATAACCAGGTGTGTAAAAGTTTGAGTTTGGTGCTGGTGGGCCTTTTGAGCTAATGGGTCTTAGCCTGCAGTGAAGAAATAAATAACGTAGGGCCAATACACAGTGGCCATCTTTGGCTCATTTAGATAACGTGCTAGCCCCATTCCAGGTGCTCAGCTGCCACACACAGCTAGTGGTTGCTGCGTTTCTGTCGTTGCCGAGAGTTCTGTTGGACAGCACTGCTCAAGGAGTTTAAGTGCTTGTTTGTAAAACTTGACCACAGAACTTTCCAGTGGAGGCTGTGTCTCATGATCAGCCAGGGGGATGACAGACATCTGCCACCAGGTGGGGAGTTGGATGAGGTTGGGAGTATCTAGCACATCGAAAACAACTGGGGAGCACGAGAAAAAGGGTCCCCAGGCCCACACTGGCCTGCACAATCAGAATTCCTGGGCCTTGTTTAAAGTTGCCCCAGTCATCTGGTGTAGGCAGTCCAGGGACGGGCCACCTTTGGGAGCACTGCCTGGATGGCCTCTGAATTTTTCTTCAGCTTTTTAGACTGGATTGTAAGAGCGCATTCACTAAAACTGGCAAGGATTGGCTCCCAATTTCTGGCTGCCTTTCTAGCTGGAAGCACCTGCTTTCAGGCCTGGCTGGACTTTTTCTTCTGGGGATCAGTGAGCCTTTTGCTATTGTGTGAAAGGGTAGCCAGATATTCAAGCAGGGTGTCACAATCTGTGAGTTGGATTACTAAATTAAGATTTAAAAAGATGTAAGCTACAGTGTGGTATAGGAGACTTTACAGTATAGGAGCCTTAGACAAATGAGAAGGATGTGTTAGGTAAGGAAAAGGTAAAGTAGCACTTTGGCCAGAGTGTCACCACCTTTGTTAAGAACAGCTCAGTGGTGAAAGATTTTACAATGCAGTTTCCCCTAAGGGACTGCACCTCTGCTGGGCTGGGGGAAGGGTGATTACATCAGCCCCCTTTCAAGGACATGGACTTCCTTGTTGGACCTTACCCGAATGATGTGTGCAATGCAGCTGCACCATGCGCCTTTGCATTTGTCTCTCTTGGGATTCTGCTTTTAAAAGAACCACGCAATCAGCCATTTCTGTCAATTGTACTTGTAAACAGCCCTGCTTTACCATATAGATACTTTGTTATTTCTGTTATGTTAAAAGACTTTAGGCCACTTGAAATCACTTGAGTGTCCCAGCCTCAGAGTGGCAGTTGGGTCATTGACTTTTTTTTTTTAACAAGGTAAAATTCACATACCATAAATTCACCCATTTTAAAATGTCCAATTCAGTGGTTTTCAGTATATTCACAAAGTTTGGAAGGATCACCACAATCTAAGTTTAGAACATTTTCATCACTGTTAAACATTTTTAAAAATTGAGGTAAAATTCACATAACATAAAATTAACTGCTTTAGAGTGTATACAGTTTAGTGATATTTAGTGTTGGGCAACACTTTCTAGTTTCAAAACCTTTTCATCACCCCATAAAAACATCTTGTACCTATTAAGTAATCACTCTGATGAGGGAACAGAAGGCAAGCTGAGGACAAAGCAGAACCTGGTACCCTACGCACCCCCCCCCCCCCCACTTTGGGATATATGTGACATTCCTCAGACACTCCTGGCTGCCCTAAAGGAAAAACAGATGGTGAACTGATAGAGATCACAGTCCTGCAGGACAGGAGTCTCCCTCACTTTACCAATGTCCTAGTGATTTTCAAGGGAGAAGCTTTCTTATCAATAGCCTAACTTCCAAGAAACCCATAACTCAGTTTCCTGAAGCCCTAACATCACCCTCCCCTCCATAAAATTAAGGGAGGCTGAGGCGGAAGGAAATATAAATAAAATTAAATTTCTTTTGAACCTGAAGCCCATTGACAAGGATGTGTGATAGGAGGAATGTAACATTCCTCCAGGGAACTCCCAACTGTCTTCATGTTAGTGCCTCATTAGAGGGAAAAACAACCTTGGCTTGACAATAACCAGGCCTCCAGTACCCTGAGAGTCTTTAGCATATGACAGTCCTTCTGGACACCCCCTTTGTCCTCACCTCCCCAACTCCTGAGTATATAATCAGCCACTCCTCAAGACCACGGGGCAGCAGCTCTTTCTGCCCACAGGTCCTGTCCCCGTGCTTTAATAAACCACCATTTTGCACCGAAGACGCCTCAAAAATTCTTTCTTGGTTGTCAGGTCTGGACTGCACCCCTCTGAACCTCACCTGTATTCCAAAACTGCATCAACTCCTTATTTCCCCTTCTCACCCGAATGTCTATCAGTGGATGAGTGGATAAACCAATTGTGATACAGGCATACCTCTGAGAAATTGTGTGTTCAGTTTCAGACCAGTTTTATCTCAATAATATGAGTCAGATGAAGTTTTTGGTTTCCCAGTGCATAGAAAAGTTGTGTTTATACTATACTGTAATCTATTAAGTGTACAATAGCATTATGTCTAGAAAAACAATGTACATACCTTTACGTTAAGTTAAAAATACTTTATTGTCTAAAAATGCTAACCATCATCTGAGTTTTTAGCAAGTAATCATCTTTCTGCTGGTCTTGCCTCGATGTTGGTGGCTGCTGACTGATCAGGTGGTGGTTGCTGAAGGCTAGGGTGGCTGTGGCAGTTTCTTAAAGTAAGACAAATTTGACATATCGATTGGTTCTTCCTTTCACAAGCAGTTTCTCTGTAGCAGGTGATGCTGCTGATAGCATTGATAGAACTTCTTTCAAAATTGTAATCAATCCCCTCAAAATCTGCCACTGCTTTATCAACTAAGTTTATGTGCTATTCTCATTCTTCTGTTGTCATTCCAAGAATCTTCACAGCCTCTTCACCAGGAGTAGATCCCATCTCAAGAAATCACTTTCTTGGCTCATCTATAAGAAGTAACTCTTCATCTGTGAAAGTTTTATCACGAGGTTGCAGCAACTCAGCCACATCTTCAGGCTCCGCTTCTGATTCTAGTTCTCTTGCTGTTTCCACCACATCAGCAATTACCTCCTCCACTGAAGTCTTGAGCCTTCAAATTGTAAAAAAAAAAAAATATGCAGTGTCTGTGAAGCCCAGTAAAATGAGGTATGCCTGTATATACTTACAATGGAATGGTATTGAGCTGTGAAAAGGAATGACGTACTGATACGTACTGCAGCCTGGATGATCCTCAAAACATATGTTGAGTGAAAGGAGCCATTCATGGCAGTCACATATTGTATGATCCCACATATACAAAATGTCCAGAATGATGTCATGATCAAGGTGTGCCAAGTTTTTCCAACCCCGGCTCTGAGGGCTCTAGGTCTGGGCACCCTCTCCCCGTCCGTTTGTCCCTGGCAGGTGGTGGTGGTAATGGTAACTGCAGCCTTAGAGCCAGACCTGGCCCTTCGTTGTGCTCTTCCAGTTCTGGCAGTGGGCAGCAGGCCCACTTGTCTTCCTCTGACCACTTTTCTCTTCAGAAACTAGAGAGAGACCTAGTTCCACCTAGCTAGCTACGCACATAAAGCATGTTGCATGGCATGTTCTTATTGTCACTGTCTTTATCATTCCTCTTTTTATGGCCCTTACTTCTTCCCCTGCTGCAGACCTCTCAGCAGGTTGCATCAGCCTGCTGTCATGTCGGGTTCATAGCTGATCTATGTCATACGTGCATTTTCATGCACTGTGCTCTTGCACCCTTGACTGTCATTGGTCAGTCGCATTAGAAGACTCTGTGGCCCTGGAGTTTGGAGACAGGGCTGGGAGGTAGAGGTTGGCCTGAATTTTCCCTTCCTGGCTGCCGATCCCCTTCCAGGAGCCTGGGCACCCTTGGCCTCTCACAGCCGGGTCTGTGGGATGGACCACCTCCTTTCCCAGGTAGCAGAAGAGGGAAAGACTGGTGACCTGGCGTTTTGCCTGGGTAGAGTTTGGGCTCTGAGCCCTGTGTGAGTGAAGAGAAGGAAATTAGGAACAAAATTCGTTTTTGGAAGATTATTAGAAGGTAGACAGACACAGAATAGGGTTCTCGTTACCAAAGGGGGAAGTGTCAAAGGCAAAAGGAAGTGCTCACTGCTGCTCCCTATGCTGTCCTGCTCTGGAAGAGAAAGGAGAAGAAGAAACCAGGCTGCACCTTCCACTCTGCTTGGAAAGGGCCTTAGCTCGGCATCCTGGTTCATCATATACAAGTTCTGCTTTCCACATTGCTGCAGGACACAGTATAATAAGGATCTGCTCTCCTCCAGTTTCCAATAACCTGTTCCTGACACCCTTCAGAGCCCTTACCAGCGGCACCTTCAGTGTCTGTCTGTTCGCAATGATTTCGGCATCCCCTGAGATGAACGTACGTTTTCTCTACCACGCTCCTCACTGCTTTCTGAGCCCTTGCGAGCAGTCTTTAACATCCGTTTTCCTACGAAGTCTGTTTAAGGAAATCTGGACAAGATTTTCTGTCCTGCTTCTCAGCGTTTTTCCTTCCTCTGCCTGCTGCTTGATTCCAAAGCCACTTCCAAGTGTTGAGGTATTTGTTGCACCAGCACCCCACTTCCAGGCCACAAAAATAGTTTAATTAGAAAACTGCCTTAGTTTTCCATGGCTGCCATGGCAAGTGACCACATACTTCATGGCTTAAACAACACCATTGGATGAACTTGCAGTTCTGACTGTCAGCAGTCCCGGACAGTTCTCACTGTGCTGAAATCAAGGTGTCGGCAGGACCGCGCTCCTTTGTGGGGGCACTAGGGGAGAATCTTCTCCCTCCTCCTCTTTTTCTTTCCCCTTACCTTTTATTTCAACCCAGTAGAAACAGATGCTTCATTTTCTGCCATATTCATTTATTAAAATCATGCATGTTCAAATTGGGCAGGACTTTGAGGTTACAAAGCCCTGTTTCATAGTGGGGAGCCCGTGGGCTTCGTGTGAAGAAACCTGCCTGAAGTGGCATAGCTGGCTGTTGTGAAAGTTAGGACTGGCCCTTAGGCCCCCACATTTATGTACTGTACCTGGAATCAGGTTTATACAGCGGAAGACTAGCCTGTCAAAAGTCAAACAAAACACTGCCCTTCAATGAAGTATTTGTTAAGTGTGAGTCTTGATATTTTTTCTTTAAGTCACCTTTTTTTTGGATAGAAAAAGATTCTCCACCTTAGGAGCTCATGATTTTATTTGCTTAAAGTTAATCTTGATGTAAGTGTATAATAAATCTGAATGCACTTAAAGCAAATAATAATCCTGTGAAGTAGCAAGAGGCTAAATGTGCTTGTTTACCAGACGAGTAATGGTGTATGTGAGGATTGTTTGAGAGATATTTTAGTTACCATTGGTCATTTGTCCAAAAACATCACACAAGATTCCCAAGGCAGCTTTTAGATCTTCCCAAGGCTTTAGTAGTGGTGACTTGGAATTGTGATTGTATAGATTCTTTGTAAGTAACTGTCAGTATCTGTCAGACCTCTACCAGGTAGAGAGCTGGGATTTGCTTTGAATTCTTGAAGGTGTGGTGTGATTGGCAAAATGATTGGAGAATTGGATGCTCAGGAGGTTGTTTTTTGTTCTCTTTGCTTCATGAATTTGTCTCTGTCTCTTTTATCTACCAAAGCTGTGAATCTTAGGGACCCACAGTACTGAGTGTTGCTGCTGTGAATCCAAGTACCAGGAAATAGTGGCTTTTGGAAAACACGTCTTCTCTGTAGACAAGTGTGTTTGCATTACTTCATTGCACCTCTTTTCTTCCATTTTTGTGTTTATCAATTCTTTGATTTGCCCTCTTTGAGACTCCGCTTAGAGGGTTGAAGGTACAGCTTATCAGACTGTCTGGCAAATAACTGATAAGTGTTTCCCACACAGCTGGAAGATTAAAAAAAAGAACAGAGGCATGTTTGCCAATCGTAGCAAACAGCCCTAAAGTTTCATCACAAGCCACAGAGGTCAATGGTCTCACGGTGACACCAGGCTAGAGGCCTGCTCCGGCTTGACAGGCTTTGAGACCAGCTGAGCTCGTCCCAGCTGAGCCTCTGCTGATCGCCTTTGTATATTTCATCTCTCGCAGCTCCTTTAGTGGCCGTGTGTTCCGAGTGACCTTCGTGATGCTGGCTGTCTCCCTCACCGTTCCCCTGCTTGGAGCCATGCTGCTGCTGGATTCTCCCATAGACCCACAGCCTCTCAGGTGAGCTGTCATTGCCATTCTTGGGAGGGCTTGCTTGGCAAGGGTAGGGTGGGATAGTGTCTAGGGTAACAAACCAATTTGATCTGAAAGGTAAGCTACTAGGAGAGAGGGAGAGAGATTTGTGATTTCTTTAGTGTCTGAGTTTTGTGTGGAATCAGATGTTACACCATATGTGAATGGTATTGTTGATGATCTGGTTTCAAAAACAAAACTGTACAAACCACATATAAAACCCAGAAAAACCCCAAATAAGAGAAGCTTATGTGTTAATTCACCTGAATTCATTTGAAGTGGCAAAAGCACACACAAAGGTTAAGTTTAAGTTACCTTGTTTAAATTTTATAAGTACTGATTTTTCAAAAGCCTTGTAATTAGTATTCTACTTTTCCTAAGTTACCTCTCATTGGTGGGCATCTATGAGGAATGCAGTCCATTATAACTTGAAAAAAATAGTGTATACCTAGGGACTCTGTGAAATATATTCACGTTTGTAATTATAGTAATGCAGAGCCAGGCTCTTAATGGTGTGATGATTTATGACATCGATGTTGAGCTTATGCCAAAAGGGTTGTGCAATCCTGTTTGATAAGTAAATTCCCCTTTCCTCTTGAAACTTTCTAGAGAGGTGAAGCTTTTGGAAGTTTATTTTAAGTAAGTTTAAAAACTTCAGGCTCAAGTTTATATTGGACTCAATTCACTGAGAATGTATTCAGCATCTAGAATGCTTAAGGTAGGTACCCAGCTGAATACAAAGATACAAAGAGGACACAGTTCTGACCTTAGATTGCCATTTGTATACAAGAACAACTTTTTGTTATTGGATTTAGAATTAGTAAAGGTACAAGGTGCTGTTAAAACATAATTAGCTAGCATAACATTGAGATTGGGTGAAGGCCTGGGCATTCTAGACCCATGACAATGTTGGCTTCTAATTCCTGATGTGTCGGTGGACCCTTCCATGTGTCTTTCTGGCCCGAGCTAGGCCCAAGGGCATACTGGGTGTCCTTTCTTGGGGGGCGGCTCCCAGGACACATTGTGGGGGATACGGGTTCTCTCTTGCTAACCCCTGTCAACAGGTAGAAGGATGTGGCTCAACCCACCCCAAATAGAAACTGACCTGGGGCTTTCTGGATAATCTAGTTGGCTAATGACAACAGCAAAAAGGGCTTCTTTCAAACTCTGTTCAGAGCAAAAAGAGCAAGGGAGGGAAATGCACTGTCTGGGGCAAGTAAATGGTTGCGGTATTGACAATGACGGGAAAGCAGAGCTCCCAGCTTCTGCTGCACCTCTGTTCTCTCCACCAGCTGGTGCGGTGGGGAACAGGATCAGGCCAACTGGCCGGGTGGGAGGACGGCTGACGGAAGTGCCTCAGAGAGTCTGCCTCTGGTGTACATGACCTCCCGGGAGGGCTGAGACCACACTTAGCAATGGCCAGGATGTCACAGAGAAAAATAAAGATGGGTGCAGACCCTCCAGAATGGATTATTATGCAGTTGATTTCAGTTCTAGGGAGCAGTCACTGGGAAGGTTGCAGGGCTTTGTCAAAAACCTGCCATGCAAGGCAGCCTTCTTTCTTCCTTGTTTGGAAGACTGGTGGACTGTGGCAGGTAGGACATATATGACATCCTGATTTCTGGAGGATGTTGGTCAGTTCTTTCAGGATACATTTGATACATGGAGTTAATGGGACTTAATATGAGTTAGCAGGACTTGGGAGTTAACAGGGAGTTGATAAGGGTTTATGAGTTCATGGGCTTTAACAAGGGTCCATGTGGCCTTGCTGGCCTTCCTGAGGCCGTTCTTCCTTGATGCTCCTGCTGCTCAGGCTGCAGAAGTCAGGGCCCTTTCTTGCCCGTTCTTTGCATTTTCTCATATAAGTTTTCTTCTTGCCTCCCTATTGAGATAATACTCAGGCTGTTTGTTGGCAGGGATGGTGCATGAAGTACTGATTAGGTTGATGCTACAAGTATTTCTTGAGGACTTCCTTTGTATAGGGAATTAGGCAAGGTCAAGGACTGGACAGAAGGGGGTGGCTGAGTATCAGGTGTGCTGTCCTCTATCCCTGGGCTGTACATGTTTGTGTTGTTCAGTCTTCACATGCATCTTGGGAGGGCTGACCTTTCCAAGGTCAGAATTCGAACCCAGCTGTGTCCATCTCCATAACCCAGGCTTTTCTCACCAAAGTATGCAGGGGTTGCAGCCCTGCTCTCTTCCTTTGGAAATAAAACTCCTAGTTTTATTAGGTAAGTTACCTATCTAATAACTTTATTAACTTAATAACTTTGTTAATAACTTTATTAACTTAGTTAAATCATGAGTTTTTTTTTTTTAAAGCAGGTGAAAGCCATAATTGGGAGGCAGGGTAGAGTGAAAGGGTGGGTTGGGGGAGTTTATTCAGAGGAAATTGTGCTGTGTCCTGAGTACATGCCTGACTCAGAGGAGGCAGTAGGAAGTGAAGTGCTCTGCAGGGAAGAGAGGGGTTGGGTAAGACCGGGAAGCTTCTTCATCATTCCACAGCCTCACCACCCCTTCCCTCTTGGTTCTCCCACTCCAGTGGGCTGGCTAGGAAACTGCCTTGCTTCAGGGCAAGGTAGGGAGGGAATTGGGAGATAGTCTCCTGCTCCGCTCCCTCCTTTGCTTCTTCCTCCCTCCCACAGTGTTCACTGGGAGCCTCCTGTATGTCAGGTGCTTGAGATACAGCAGTGAAAAACACAGACAACCCCTGGATCTCATGGGCCATGTGTTCTAGTGGGGATAGACAGACAATATATGTAACAGAGAAGTGAGAAGCTGCTAAGTGCTATAGAAAAAATAGAGTGGGGTAAGGGGCTGGGCTTTTGAGGGGAGGTCTGGAGTATTGTACTGGGTGGTCAGAACAGGTGTCCTCTTCAGGGAGAGGGCAAAGCACAGAGGAGCTGGGGCCGAGGATTTAGGTGGGAGGTGCCTGTTAGGTCATGAACCAGCAGGAAGGGTCCTGGGGAGGGCAGAGTGAACAAGGGGGAGAGGACCTGAGAGAGGTGACTGGCCAGACTGCTGGGGGAAGGGCGCCCCTGCAAGGCCATAGGCTCTGGCTGAGATGGGGCGGTTGTAGGGCTGTGAGAGCCGAACACTGTGATCTGACTGTATTTCACAAGGTGCTGGGTTGAGGATATACACTGTAGGGAACAAGGGAGGAAGTGGGGGCCAGAAGATGGTGGCCTGGACCAGGGTGGTAGCTGAGGACATGGGGAGAAGGGCTTCAACCATGTCTGTCTTCTGAGGGTGCCACCAGCAGGATTTGAAGGCTGTGAAGGACCAGCAGAGAGGGAAGATCCCTGGAGCTGAGTCTGTTGTCAGGGGAAGGGTCCCCGGCCCAGTGGAAGCTGGCTTCAGAGAGAAACCAGGCTGGGCCCTGAGAGGGACAGGTGGGAGTCAGGGTGCACCTGTGCTGGATGATGGGCTGGTGGCGCCAGCCCCAGGACAAACTCCTCTCGTTCCTTCTGTCTTCTCTGTGAAGTAGGAAGCAAGGCTATCAGCTGTGAAATGTCAGCACCACTCCCCTCTGTCTCAATTGGATTTTAATGACGGGGCAGGCACTGGAAAAATAAATGCCGGGGCGTGTGAATCAGAGGGTGGGAGGAGGTCTAACCTGTCCCGAGGGCATTGGACTGTGACTGGAGCTCAGGTAAATGGAGGCCCCAGATGCTCTCAGATGATTACCAAAGTTCTTGGATTAGCCATAATCATATTTAATTTTTTTTTTATACTATGACCTTTTCTAATATCCTAGAATGGTGTTTTCTTTAACCTTTGTGTTTCTGGCAACTAAGGATGTTGTTGCAACATGCCCTCTTTATCAAAGAATGGGGAGTTATGCATGAAGGTCCTCAATAAACACTTTCTTCATGTATTTCTTATAGACCAATCCCTGTAATTGCATTATTTTACAGCTTCAAAGAACCCCCTCTCTTGCTTGGCGTTCTGCAACCAAATACGAAGTTACAACAGGCGGAAAGGTTGTTTGAAAATCAACTTAATGGGCCAGAGTCCATAGCAAATATTGGGGGTGAGTAAAGCCCTGGAACTTCAAGACTCCCTGAAGGGGGATTCTGCCAGAGCAGCCTTGATGCACCCTGCTCCTCCTGGGTGGGGGGCCCTGGCTGTTCTCCTCAGCTGCAGACGCGACCCCTCAGCTCTCTGAGTTACAGGTCATTTCAGTGCTGGGTGGTTTTGAGTTCATGTGTGTGGAACACTTTATTCTGTCAAAGTGTTGGGCCCATTAAATTGAAAGGAAAAAGGAAAAATATACTGATGTTTAGCTCATTTATCAAAGGTAGGTATTACTTGATAGGACATTGTTTCTTCATTCAGTTTGTCTTTGCCTAGATTCCATTTTTGAAAAGCATACAAATGAGGGGCACCTGGGTGGCTCAGTCGGTTGGGGGTTGGGCATCTGCCTTCAGCTATGGTCATGATCCCAGGGGTCTGGGATCGAGCCCCGCGTGGGGCTCCCTGCTCAGCGGAGAGTCTGCTTCTCCCTTTCTCTCTCTCTCTGCTGCTCCCCCTGCTCATGCTTGCTCACTCTCTCTCAAATAAATAAAATCTTTAAAAAAAAAAAAATACAAATGATTCTCAGTATTTCCACTGTTGTTTTGTTTTGTTTGTTTTGTTTGAAGCTGACTTTGGTGGGTATGTTTAAGGGTAACTTAACTATCTGCTTCAGACTTGCCCAAACCTAAAAACTAGACATGGGTCTGGTTCTAATTCTTGAGTCTCTAGCCACTAGGCATTTTCTGCCTTTGAGAATGAAGCTTAAGCTCAGGAATCAAAAGACACAGTTAATGAGCAGCTGAAGAGCTGAAAATGGCATGAGGATTTCTGAGCAGCTTCCTGTGGCAGGCTGCCCTCATTCTGCGTGTGGTGTGCTTCCATGGAGCGGTGTAGATTCCTGCCTCCTGTGTGCTGCTTTGCTATGGGCAGGGCAGGGTGGTCTCCCAGTGGCATGGACTGCTTCTCTTTCCCCTGCTGTTGGATGTGGGACCCAAATCTGGTGCATTTCTGCAACCATTGGTTTGTTTGGCTGGCAGTCAAATTTGTAAGAGGGATAGGCCTTTCATGGTAGAACCTCGAGTTTCTCTTCAAAAGACATTGACATTTATTAATGTAACAAATTTTGTTTTTTTGGTGAAAAATAAAAATTGATATTTAAAACTGGAACTCCTAGGAGTTAAGTGATCTTTTCTGTTATCTTTCAAAGAGAATATTTCTCTTGTCCCCTCCCTTTTCCTCTTGGGCTGACACCCTATTGCTCCATGGCACCGGGGTTTGCCTTTTTCCCTTAAAGGAGTTGGTGGTTCTCTCTCTGACGTTTCTGGTTAGGCACAGTGGGGGTCCGTTACCCCCCTGCAGGTGTGAACCACAGGGAGGCCCCCAGGGAGCCGCTGCTTCCCAGCTTCATTTGGAAGTTGTCCTGGGGGCTGGAGGCACTAGCCTCAGGAGGGTGCGGGGGAGAGTAATCACCAATTAACATACTTTAATTTTTTTAAATAAAATTTATTTCTTAGAGCATTTTTTTATTATGTTCAATTAGCCAACATATAGTACATCATTAGTTTTTGATGTAGTGTTCCACGATTCTTAGAGCATTTTAGATTCATAGCAAAATTGAGGGGAAGGAAGAGATTTATCTCATACCCTGCCCCCCACCAGCACATATACACAGGCTCTTCTGTTATCAACACTCAGCAACGGCATGGAACATGGTAGATGAACCTACCCTGACATGTCATTATGACCTGGAGGCCATGGTTTACCTTAAGGCTTACTTTTGGTGTTGTATATTCTGTAGGTTTGGACAAACGTACGAATGATGTGTATCCACCATTATCATATCATACAGAGTAGTTTCACTGCCCTAAAAATCCCCCCAAATCCTCTGTGCTCCACCTGTTTATCCCTACCCACCCTGCAACCTGCGGCAGCACTGATCTTTCTACTGTCTCCATAGTTTTGCCTTTTCCAGAATGTCATATAATTGGAATCATGTAGCACGTAGCATGTAGTCTTTTCAGATTGGCTTCCTTCCCTAGTAATATGCACTTACGGTTCCTCCATGTCTTTTCATGGATTCATAGCTCATTCCTTTTTGTTGATGGGTAATACTCCATGTGTGAATGTACCAGTTTATCCATTTACCTACTGAAGGACATCTTGGTTACTTCCAAATTTTGGCAATTATGAATAAGGCTGCTATACACATCCACATGCAGGTTTTTGTGTGGACTTATGTTTTCAACTCATTTGGGTAAATACCAAGGAACACAGTTGCTGGATTTTAAGAATATATTTAGTTTTGTAAGAAACCATCAGACTGTGTTCCAAAATGGCTGCACCATTTTGCATTCTGACCGGCAATGAATGAGAGTTCCTTTTGCTCTACATCTTCATCAACATTTGGTGTTGTCCGTGTCTTAGATTTTTGGCCATTCTAAGAGGTGTCTAGTGGTATTTCATTGTTTCAATTTGCAATTCCCTAATGGACATATAATGTTGAGCATCTTTTCATATACTTATTTTCTATTTGCTTATCTTTTGTGGTAAGGTATCTAAGGCTTTTGGCCATTTTAAAAATTGGGTTCATTTTCTTCTTTTTTTTTTTTTCATTTTTTCAGGGTTTTTTTTTTATGTTATGTTAATCACCATACATTACATCATTAGTTTTTGGTGTAGTACTCCATGATTCAGTGTTTGCGTATAACACCCAGTGCTCCATGCAGTACATGCCTCTTTAATACCCATCACCAGGCTAACCCATCCCCACAGCCCCCTCCCCTCTAGAACCCTCAGTTTGTTTCTCAGAGTCCATAGTCTCTCATGGTTCATCTCCCAAAAATTGGGTTCATTTTCTTATTGTTGATTTTAAGAGTTCTTTGTATATTTTGCATAACAGTCCTTATCAGATGTATATTTTACAAATATTTTCTCCCAGTCTGAGGCTTGTTTTCTATTCTCTTGACAGTGTCTTTCACAGAGCAGAAGTTTGTTTTAATAAAGTCCAACTTAACAGTTATTTGTTCATCAATTATGCCTTTATTGTTGTATCTAAAAAGTCATCACCACACCCAAAGTCACCTACATTTTCTCTTATGTTCTCCTCTAGGAGTTTTATACTTTCGTGTTTTATATTCAGGTCTATGGTCTATTTTGAGTTAACTGCTGTGGAAGGGTGCAATGTCTGTGTCTAGATTAATTTTTACATGTGGATGTCCAATTGTTTCAGCACCATTTGGGGAAAATACAATCTTTGCTCCATTGTATTACAATATATTATGTAAGATTGTATTGTGAAACATCAGTTGACTAATTTATGTGGGTCTGTTTCTGGACTCTATTCTGTTACATGGAACTATTTGTCTTAATTTTTTCGCCATTACCACAATGTCTTGGTTACTGTAGCATTACGGTAAGTCTGGAAGTCAAGTAGTGTCATACCTCTGGCTTTGTTCTTCTTCTTTTGCTTCTCCATATGAACATTAGAATCAGTTTTAGGATATGTACAAAATGCTGGGATTTTGATTGTGATTACTTTGAATCTATGAATCAAGTTGGGAAGAACTGACCTTTTCACAATATTGAATCTTCCTATCCATGAACCTGGAATATCTTTCCATTTAGTTTTTTAATTTCTTTCATCAGAGTTTTATAGTTTTCCTCATATAGATCTTGTACATATTTTGCTATATTTAGACCTAAATATTTTATTCTTTTGGGTGCTAATGTAAATGCTGTTCTCTTTTTAATTTTAAATTAAATTTTAATTTAAATCAGCTGCTCAAATTGTAAATTAAATTTTAAATTAAATTGTTCATTGCTGGTATACAGGGAAGTAATTGACTTTTGTATATTATCCTTGTATCCTGAAACCTTGCCATAATCACTTATTAATTCTAGAAGTTTTTTTGTTGTTGTTGATTCTTTGGGATTTTCTACATAGACAGTCATATCATCTGTGAACAAAGATTTATTTCTTCCTTCTCAGTCAGTATACCTTTTATTTCCTTCTCTTACTGCATTAGCCAGGATTTCTAGTACAGTATTGTGAAGGAGTGGTGAGGGGGGACATTCTTGCTTTTTTCCTCATCTTAGTGGGACAGCTTCCAAGTTTGTCACCAATAATTATGATGTTAGTTGTAGGTATTTTCAAGTTGAGCAAGTGCCTTTCTATTCCTAATTTGCTGAAAGTTTTTATCATGAATGGGTGTTGGAGTTTGTCAAGGGCTTTTCTGCATCTGTAGATGTGATCATGTGATTTTTCTCTAACCTGTTGATACTATGGATTACTACCTATTTTCTTTTCTTTCTTTTTTTTTTTACTTTGTTAATGTTTTATTTGGAATTTTTGTATCTAAATTCATAAGTGATATTGGGCTATAATTTCTATTTTGTGCTTGCTTGTGCCTTTTCTAATCTTTGACAATATATACAATATCCTCCCTTAACATTGGCCTATTCAAATTCCTCATCTGGACTGTTCTGATAATTTCATTTTTCTTTTTTTTTTAATAATTTTTTAAAAAAGATTTTATATATTTGAGAGAGAGAGCACGAGCAAGGGTGTGGGGTGGGGTGGGGAGGAGCAGAGGGAGATGGAGAAGCAGGCAGGAGGGAGGAGCATGATTGCCATAATCACTTATTAATTCTAGGACCCTGGGATCATGACCTGAGCTGAAGGCAGATGCTTAACCAACTGAGCCAGATTTTTGCATTTGTGTTCATGAGAGATCTTGATCTATAGTTTTTTGTAATGACTGTCTGGTTTTGGTATTAGACTAATGCTGGCTTCATAGAATAAGTTAGGAAATATTCCCTCTTCTTTTATTTTCTGGAAGAGA
Source organism: Mirounga angustirostris (assembly GCF_029215605.1). Classification (NCBI taxonomy): domain Eukaryota; kingdom Metazoa; phylum Chordata; class Mammalia; order Carnivora; family Phocidae; genus Mirounga; species Mirounga angustirostris. The sequence goes on from NW_026991718.1 coordinate 88,743,233, forward strand.
TTGTAGGGAATTGGTGTCATTTCTTCCTTAATTGTTGGTAGAATTCATCACTGAACCCATTGGCGAAAGCTTTATGGTTTTTCTGTTTTGGAAGGTTATTGGTTATTGATTCATTTTTTCAATAGATACAGGCCTATTCAAATAGTCTATTTCTTCTTGTGTGAGTTTTGGCTGATTGTGTTTTTCAAAATATTGGTTTATTTCATCTAGGTTATCAAATTTGTGAACATAGAGCTGTTTATGATATTCCTTTTATTATCCTTTTATGTCCATGGGGTCTGTAGGGATGTTCTGTTTTTCATTTCTGATATTGGTAGTTTGTATCTCCTCTCTTTTTAACTTAGTTAGCCTGGTTAATAGATTATCATTTATTGATCTTTTCAAAGAACCATATTTTGGTTTTGTTGATTTTTCTCTTTTGATTCCTCTTTTCAATTTCATTGATATCTGCTCTAATTTTTATTTATTATTTCTTTCTTCTGTTTACCTTGGGTTTACTTTGCTCTTCTTTTTCTAGTTTCCTAAGATGGGAACTTAGATAATTGATTTTAGATCTTTCTTCTTTCCTAATATATGCATTCAATGCTATAAATTTCTCCCTAAGCAGCGCTTTCACTGCATCCTACAGATTTTGAGAAGTTGTATTTTCATTTTTATTTAGTTCAAGATGTTCTTCAGTTTCTCTTGAGATTTCTTCTTTGACCTGTGAGTTATTTAGAAGTATGTTAATCTTTAAGTATTTCAGGATTTTCCAGCCATCTTTCTGTATTGATTTGTATTTTAATTCCATTGTGGTCTGAGAGCAATATATGATTTCTATTCTTTTAAATTTGTCAAGGTATGTTTTATGGCCCAGATTGTGGTCTGTCTTGCTTAGAATATTCCATGTGAGCCTGAGAAAAATATGTATTTTGCTGTATTTGGTTGAGCAATTGATAGATGTCAGTTGTATCCAGTTGATCAATGGTGCTGTTGTGTTCAACTATGTCCTTATTGATTTTCTGTCTTTAGAACTTGTCCATTTCTGATAGAGAGATGCTTAAGTCTTCAACTCTTATATTTATCTATTTCTTCTTGCATTTCTATCAGCGTTGCTTCATGGAGTTTGATGATTTGTTATCAGGCACATACACATTAAAGCTTATTATGTCTTCTTGGAAGATTGACCACTTATTATATGTAATAATGTTCTTTATCTCTGATAATGTTCTTTTCTCTGAAGTTGGCTCTGAGATTAATTTAGCTACTCCCTTTCTTTTGATTAGTGTTGGCATGGTATATCTTCTATCCCTTTATTTTTAATCTATGTGTGTCTTTATATTTAAAGTGGGTTTCCTATGGACAACATGTAGTTGGGTCTTGTTTTTTGATTTACTCTGAGAGTCTCTGTTTTTTAATGGTATATTTAGACCATTGATGTTTAAAGTGATAATTGATATAGGTTAATATTTACCATAATTGTTACTGTTTTCTACTTGTTCCTTTGGTTTTTTGTTCCTATTTTTGTCTTCACTCTCTGCCTTTTATAGTTTTTATTTTGTGTTGTTTTGTTTTTTAGTATAGTTGACACACAGTGTTAGTTTCAGGTGTACAACTTAGTGATTTGACAAGTTTATACATTATGCTATATTCACCACAAGTATAGCTTTTATAGTTTTAATTGACCATTTTATATGATTCCATTTTGTCTTCTTGCTTAGCATATCAATTATACTTTTTCTAAAAAAGTTGTTTTAGTGGTTGCCCTAGAGTTTGCCCATATACGTTCAAAAACTGTGGAATGTTTCACGAATTTGCATGTCATCTTTGTGCAGGGGCCATACTAATCTCTGTGTTGTTCTGAGTGTAGTACATGTGCTGATGAACTGAGCACTTAATGTGCTTTAGTTTTATCCCAAGGGGCTTCTTAGCTGTTCTTCCCCTTTAGTTGGGTATAATCAGTGTCAGCAGCAGACATCGACCTGAGGCAAACATGAACACATGTCCTTGAGTGCTGAGTGTTAGCCCGAGAGTCCGCGCTCTTTTGAGGGTGGAAAATCCTCACAGTTTTTTCACTAACTGGTGTCTTCTGTACTCTTGCTCCAATGTCAGGTTCAAGCCCATGTGCCAGTGCCCCAGGCCCCCATGGTTTTATGACTGCATGCTTTAAGGACTTTTTAAGGACTCAGACATCACTTCTCCTTCATCTTCAAAGCTGTCATTTTCTTTCTAGAGATGAAAAATACAAACAAGCCACCTCTGTTGTAGAAGGCAGCATGATCACAGTTCTTAGGCTAATCTAGTAACTCTCTTATTCCTTTTTATTTTTTTAAACAGATGTGATGTTTACTGGTACGGCAGATGGCCGGATCGTAAAACTTGAAAATGGTGAAATAGAGACCATCGCCCAGTTTGGTTCAGGCCCATGCAGTAAGTCAGTGACAGCACCCCCGATATATGTCTGTGGTTATTGAGAAAGGTGCTGAATGGCTGTGTGGAGCTTACTTTTCCTAGAAGTCAGGTTCATCCTTGCAGAAGAAGAGCCCCAACCACCTGGCAGACAGAGCCTGACCTGAGTGCTGCCACCAGCTCTTCATTTGCCATGTGGTCCCTGGACCTCATGGTACCTGATTGTCACCGTGCAGGTGTAGCTTGCCAACTAGGCAGTAGCCCCTGCACCTGCCAGTTAACCTTACGGGCCTTGCACCCCTGCCATTCCATAGGGGCCCGTGTTCACTCTTGAGGTCACTTTGAAGAAGATTAATAGCCATTGTCAGAGTGCTGCTGTGGAAGAGCAGTTGGCTCTCATTTACTTGCACGCTGAAATATCGTTCCTGCTCAGGCATTTCAGCAGCGTCATTCAGAGTGAAAACACCCTTATGTCACTCAGGTTTGGGGAAATTAGAGTAGAAGAATCTCACTGTTTAAAACCTGGTAGCCCACAGGTTTCTTAGTAGTTATGGTTTTTTAATAGCTAGAATGCTTTTGTAAAAATGATGCATTTTCATTGTACAAAGGTACAAAGGAGAAAGTAAAAGTCACCTCAGAGTCTTCACAGATACAACTTAACATTTTAGGGCATAGATTTTCAGATCTCTTTCTGTTCATGGGTACTCTGGTTTTGTGATGGAATCATACTCTACATTCGTTTTTTTAACCTGCCTTTTCCACTGTATTTTGGCAGTAAGTAGCCCTATAGTAAGTGCCCTATAGTAAGCACCCTGCAGTAAGCACCCCACAGAAAGCACCCTGCACTGAGCACCTTGCAGAAAGCACCCTGCACTGAGCACCCTGCAGTAAGCACCCCTGCTGTAAACACCTCTGCAGTTAGCAGCTTACAGAAGCATCCCTGCATATAAAGCTCGGCAGTTAAACACACCTGCAATAAATATGCATTGCCATAGGTTTAAAAAGGGTACAGGTATTAATCTGAGGAATAAAATAGTAGCTCTCCCTTTAAGCCAGATGGAGGGAAAACTGCCAAGGCCCTAGATGCGCAGAGTATTCAGGTCAGGCAGTTGGGATTAAACTCACAATTACTGAGGTCCTGAGGGAATTCTAGAGTTGGGGCCTGGGTCCTGATGATGTCCCTGAGTTAACTGTTCAAGTCTCAGGATGCTAATATGAACACAATTCTTGGATACCAATTGCTATTCATATGTTCAGATCCATATTCTCAGGTGGTCCCTCTGGATACACCAGACAGTTGTCATAAGTTCTGAGGGGGCTGGAATACTAGGGGATGGGTCCGTTTCTAATGCCATATCCTTTTTTGTTCTGAACAGCATGATGTATATTTAGGAAGGGATGGATGAGGTACTGGAGGTACAGGTAGAATCTGGGACCAGCCACTGCTTCCTATCCGTTTGTTTCCCTAGAAACTCGAGATGATGAGCCTGCTTGTGGGAGGCCCCTGGGCATCCGGGTGGGGCCCAATGGAACCCTTTTTGTGGCTGATGCGTATAAGGGACTATTTGAAGTAAATCCCTGGAAACGTACGTAACAATGCCTTATTTCCTTCTCTGATGATTTCAGATGTTTTAAACAATATGTGCATAAGTGGATTTAATAGAATTTGTTCAGTACAATCTACTGGAGACTCTAATATTTTCTTATTCATTGAATCGTCCTGGAAGTATTGCCTACCTATATCAGCTGTCATGTAACTCATGACCCCATTTGGTCAATCCCCTAATTTCCTGTTTGTGTTTTAGCCACAGGGTCTATTCCTCAAAATGTCAGAACTCCTCTTTCTGTGTTTATTTTCCTGTGTCTCTGTCTTATCTTCCTGTTTGTTCTCTGTCTGTCCCTTTGCTCTTTGTCTGCTTCCTCCCGCGTTTTTCTCCCAGTACGTGCTTCAGCAGAGGAGTTTGTACGATGCAGGAATCTGTTATCATGGGGGAGGGGGCTGGGGCTCTGGGTGGTCCCCTCTGCTGATGGCTGGCTGTGTGACTGTGCGGGTGCCTTAGCCTCTCTGTGCACAGGTTACTCACCCATGAAACCGGGCTAATGGTAGTGCCTGCCTTGTGGGATTGTGGGAGGGTTTAAATGAGATTGTACATGGAGACAGGTTAGTACTCCATAAATGGTTATTCTCCTGTTTTTAAAGTTTACCACTGTCACTGTTCCCATATTTAACACCGGATGAATGGAGCATTTTGTATTTCTCTCAAGCAACCCGAAAGACAGTTGCCTTTCACCTAAGATTCTTGATAGATTTTTAAAAGTCATTTGGTCTTGGTGAAAGGAAGAGGTCCTTATCCTTAGAGGAAGGATTTTGCCGTTAATGAAGTCAGTGTAAAAACATTAATCACCTAACAGCTAAAAGAAAGGAAAACACTGTTTTTTACTGGAAGAGGGAATAAATCTACTAGCGTATGACATGGAGAAGCTCATTTTAGTTTTCCCTTTGAAATCAGGTAGGCTGATGGAGACTTTGAAATTATTGACATACAAGTTCTTAGAAGGAAAACAGGTCTTCTCTTCCTCCCTCCTTTCCTTCTTTCTTTCATTATTATTTCCTTCTTTCTTTCCTTCTTTGCCCCTTCCTCCTTTCCTCCCTCTCTCCTTTTCTTTCTTCTACCTCAGGTGAAGTGAAACTGCTGATCTCCTCTGAGACACCCATTGAGGGGAGGAAAATGTCCTTTGTGAATGATCTTACAATAACTCAGGATGGGAGGAAGATTTATTTTACGGATTCTAGCAGCAAATGGCAGAGACGAGATTATCTGCTTCTGGTTATGGAGGGAACGGATGATGGGCGGTGAGTGTTCATTTCAGATCTTCTGCTCAGTGAGATCATCAGTCAGGCAGGGTGACTTCGGCAGAGCTTATTTGTGGGAGTCATTGGAGTGTTTCTGAGCATAATATTGCAGCTTTTGAGATAGGACTTTCATGACTTCTGGAAACGGGTGATGGATGCAACACAACAGAACAAGATGTTCTCACTTTCTCTTTGAAAAAATGAAATTAAAACAGGCCAGTCTATCTGAGCATGTGGTCTAGGCACTCTGGGTGGACACCTCCCAGGCTGGCCTCCGTTTCAGGTCATCCCTCCCAAGGGGGACTCCTTTGAGGCTGGAGCCATGGGGGCCCTCCCTGGTGCTGAGCCAGTTCCCGGCTTGGTGAGAGAACTGAGTGGGGGGTTCTCTGGAAGAGGATGCCTGGGGTCTGCTCTGGATGGGAAGGCCCCCAGGGGCCAGCCTGGAGTCAGGTCTGGGCGGAGGACCACCAGGGGCCTTGTCACTGCAGCATGAGGTGGATCCCCTTCTGCAGGCCCCCTGCCTGAGGCTCAGAAGGGAGTGAGGCTCCAATGTGGCAGGGGCCATGGACTCTCCCGTGTGAGCGTTTGCTGTTGGCGCCCCACAGCCTACTAGAGTATGACACGGAGACCAAGGAAGTGAAGGTTTTACTGGACCAGTTGCGGTTCCCTAATGGAGTGCAGCTTTCTCCCGCGGAGGACTTTGTCCTGGTGGCCGAGACGACAATGGCAAGGATAAGAAGGTGCGTGTGGCCCCTGCCGAGCTTTTGGGGGTGCGCCAGAACTCGCTGTGGCCCAGCCCAGCTTGCTGGGAGATGTCGAGCTACATGATTGGAGATGGGGAAGGGCACCTTCTCCTTTGTGTGATAATGGAAGCAGTAAAATTCAGGGGTGCCTTTTCTTTCTCCTCCATCTCAGCCTGCTGAAAGTTGCGGTCTGGGAGGGTCTTGATTTAATGCTGACCACACATCCTGGGTCCCTTTTCCTCCCGGGAGTGCTGGGCTCCCTGCTACTGCTCCTGGCTGTGTCCTGGGCTGGTGAGGGCCCCTTTCACCATCTGGTGTCTTCCTTTGCGGTGGGCGCGTTTACAGTTGTAAATCAGTTGGGATTAGGACCATTTTGGTGCTTGGCTAAAAGTTTTCCTTACATTTGGGGACCTCTGCTCACCACTTGCTTGGGTGAATTTTTCAGATTCTACCTGTCGGGCCTGATGAAGGGAGGGGCTGATCTGTTCGTGGAGAACCTGCCTGGATTTCCAGACAACATCCGACCCAGCAGCTCTGGAGGGTACTGGGTCGGCATGGCAACCATTCGCTCCAACCCTGGGTTTTCTATGTTGGATTTCTTATCTGAGAGACCCTATATTAAAAGAATGATTTTTAAGGTAACTATGAAAACTGTAATTCCAAAAAACAAAATGAAAATGCATCTAATTACGATCGTTTTTGACCTTTGGAGCTCTAAAAATTCTCGTGCTGCTTATAATATTTACTACTTCTAGTGACTTTTTTTTAAGTGTGAGTGAGCAGAGGGGAGGGGCAGAGGGAGAGAGAATCTTAAGCAGACTCCACACTCAGCGTGGAGCCTGACGCAGGGCTCAATCTCATGACCCTGAGATCATGACCCGACCTGAAATCGAGAGTCAAGAGTTGGACACTTAACCGGCTGAGCCACCCAGGCACCCCACTTTTAGTGACTTCTTTAATACATGTTTTCTGCCTCAGCCTGAAATGTAGATTGAAACAGTTGAACCCTTTGATGTTACCCTTCTGGCTTCCTTGTCTGGGTATTTTTACCATCACCCTCACCATCATGTCCTATCAGTCACACCTGCCCCTTTGTGATGGCTGTTTCAGGCCTTCTCCCCTCTCCACAGACCCTGCAACTTGGCCTTCAAATGGGGCCCCTGCAGACCACAGTGCTGCTCCTCCTCAAATGGTTATCAGGAACGCCTTCCTGCAGCCACACGTCAAGACGCACTTTCCTTGGACCCCATCCCGCCCTGGCTCCTCCTGCCTTCTGAAACCTTCCTGTCATACTCCATCCCCATAGGATCCTGACCTTTGACCTCTTAGCACACCAAACTCTTTCGTTACAAAAAAAATCACCCACCCTCACCAAGGGCCAGCCACAGACCTCTTAACACAGCCTTTCCTCCAGTGACTTCCGTGAAATGCCCTCAGTGTAGCTCCCCATGTTTAGCACTGTGGATGAGGAACCTGCTGATACGGGTGCTTCCATCATGCAGAAATCTTCATTTCCAACAAGCCCCATTTCACAGGCTGAAGAGATGTTGGAAACTGAGATTGGATATTGAATAGTGAATAGATATAGTCAAATAATTGTAACTTAAGGCCCTGGAAGGTACCAGGCAGCAATTACTGAGTCTGTACAGTGCTGGGCCCTGTGTCTGGGCCCTGCTGAGGGGCTGTAGGCACCTGCTCTGTCAGGCCGGCCCATGGCCTTCAGTTTTGTTGCAAGTTCTGTGGGTCACTGTGGAAAATCCTGGTCTGTTCAAAAATAATACATTCCTCCTCTTTGCCTCATTGGCTCCAGAGCCAGCATTTGTTCCCACTGTGACCTAGGAGGAGGCAGAATGGTGAGGTGGGAGGAAGGACAGGGTTTTGTTTTTTATTTTGTTTTGTTTTTGTTTTGTGCAGGGGTTTTGAAGAAGGCTAGGCCAGTTGTGGGACCCTGGGCAAATGATGTGATCTCTCTGCCTCAATTCCTCCATCTTTCAAGTGGGAAGAATAACAGCATGGTTCTGTTTTCATTAGGTACTGAAAAAGTGTAACAGGAATATGCGTACAATGCCCTTAGCTGACTTCAGTAGGTGTTCTCTTTCTGTACATGTCCGTTTTCCCACAGTGAAGCGGTGGTGGTAGTGGTGTGTCTGCCACCCCGCCCCCCCCCCCCCCCCCAACGCATGCTCCATCAGAGCAGGTGTTCTTCTGTTTCATTTACTCCTTTGTTCCCAGCACCTAGAACAGCGTCTGGCACATGGTGGGTGCTCGGAAATTACTGTGGAAGCAATGTGTGCTCAGAGAGCTGAGGCCACAAGTGTGAGCAGGGGCTGGAGCAGTGACATGGTTCCTGGCACAGGAGAGCTCCGCACCTTCCTGAGGCAGATTGAGAGCAGTGGGAGAGGACCATAGGCCTTGCAGACGCCACAGAGCCTAGATCTTATTCTAACTATAATTGAAGTCGTGGAGGATTTTTGTTTGTTTTTAGTTTTGAGACAGTGTCAAACTTAGAAAAGTAGCAAGAGGGTAACAAAGAATTCCCTTCCCTGAACTATTTGCTAGTAAATTGCTGACCTGATGCCCTGTCATCATCAGGGTTTGGGCAGTTGCCCTCGTGGATTCGACCCAGGCTGAGGTGTGGCCTTCAGCTGTCATGTCTCTTTATTCTCCTTCGGTCTGGAACAGCTCCTCAGTTTTGATCTTTTTGAGAATTACGGGTCAGTTATGTTGTAGAATGTTCCTCTGTGTGGGTCATCCTGCATTTCTCATGATTAGATTTAGGTTATACATCTCTGGCAGGAAGACCACGGAAGTTGTGTTCTCAGTGTGTCCTGTCAGGAGGCACGTGATATCAGCTTGTCCCATATGGGTGGTGGCAGCACTGGCCACCTGGTTCAGTGGTGAATGCCGGGCTTCTCTATGGTGAAGCCACTCTTTTTCCATTTGTAATTAACAAGTATTTTGTGGGGAGGTACTTTCTAAATAAGTAAACATCAGTGTGATCTCATGGTTGCCAGTTTTTTCAGTGGTTTATAGTCTCTTACTGCCATTATTTATTTTGAGGCTCAAATCGTCCGACTGTGACCAGTGGGAGCCCCTTTAGTGTGGCTCCTTGACCTTTGCCCATGTCCCTACCGCTTTTGGAGTGGTTCCTGGCTTTCTGGCAACCCACGTTGTTCAGGCTCATCATGCCCCAGCTCTGTAATGGACCACTTCTCCAGGAGCCCGGGTTCCTTCTAGAAGGGATCTGCTGCTACATGTGCTAATGGCTTTTGGCAGGTGACTGCCCTAGTCCCCCTCAACAGACAAGGCCAGAGAACATGTGCATGTGTATTCACACGTAGATAAACACATTTGACCCTTGAACAACGCGGGGGTTAGGGGCATTGGCCTCTGTGCAGTCAGAAATCTGCATATAAAAAAAAAAAAAGAAATCTGCATATAACCTTTGAGTCCCCAAAGACTTAACTACTAACAGCCTACTGTTGACCAGAAGCCTCACCAGTAACAAACAGTTCATTAACACATAATTTGTATGTTATGTGTGTTGTATACTATATTCTTACAATAAAGTAAGCTAGAGAATATTAACAAAATTACAAGAATGAGAAAATACATTTACAGCACTGTATTTATAAAAAAAAAAAATCTACACCTGCTGCAGTTCAGACCGGTGTTGTTCAAAGTCAAATGTATATGCGGTGTATGTATACGTGTTTACACACATGTTCATTTATTCATCATCTGTTTATTTAAGTTGAAAACTCTAAGTAATGCTGGTATTTTGGCTTCCAGTCCCATACCACAGGATTTATTCTAATTTTCTCCACTTCCATAATAGTACTTCCCTTCTCTAATAGTGAAACACCTGGATCCTATTACCCTTCATACCTGTTTGATCAGATTCCCTGGATGTCACCAATATGTGGCCGTGTCCCCCATCACACGGCCCCTGCTAGGGTTCTGGCATCCCACGCTGGGCCTTCTCCCTCCTCCCAACCATGGGAGGCTCCTGCCTTTTCCCTCAAAGGCTCGGATGCCTGTGCCAAGCTGTCCCCAGGTAAACACTGTCCTCACTCTGCCTGGGCTCTTCCAGCCTGTGCCAGGCCCTGCTTGGGCTCCGATGCCCTATTCTGTGCCACTGCGCTCCCCCCAGTATGGACTCTGCCTCACCCTGCTTGGACTGACTCGTGGTCTGGGCCACTGTGGCTCCAGCCTCTGCACACACCTACCTTGCTGGGCCCTACAAGCCACTTCCTGATGAATTGTTCAGGAGGGGCGTGATGTAGTACAAAGAAAGTTTTAAAGAGACAAGCATAGCTGCTGTGTGGGGGGCAGCCTGTAGCTTGGCTCCACGGGCTGTGAAGAGCCTGGCATGGAGGAGGCTGCAGCAGCCAGGAAAGGTGGTGGGGCAGAGCCTGGGGTGGGGGTGGTACGTCCGTAGCACGTGATAAGACCCTGTGGTGCTGGGCTTGCAGGGTCTGGAGAGAAGGGATTAGGCATGAGGGCAGGGGTCTCAGGATCAGCAGCTGGTGTCCACGGCCCTGTCTCCTTAGCCAGGGTGTCTGTCAAGTTTGAAGAACTGTTAGAAAGTCTGGGTGGAGAAGGGTCAGCACTGGGGGTTGGAAATTGGGGGGGAGATTTGAGAGCTTTCTGGGAAAGCAACTTAAACCCAGCAGAGGGGGTGAGAGGCCTTAGGGATAAGACGGAGAGAGCAGAGAAGGGGGGACCTGGCACTGAGGTGAGGTGGCATTTCATAGGCCGTGGGAAGGCTTATGAAGTATTTTAAGTTTTAATCAACTTTGCCATACAACTTTCTAGAACACAGTCAACTTGTATGGCTGCTTGGACCCTTCCAGTGACTAGGAGACATTATTCATTGGACATTTACAGTTGTTTGGCTGTTTCCCCTTACGTGAAAAGGTAGACATCTGCCTATTTTCACTCACTGGTTTTATGCAGTAGCATACTGTCATCATTTCCTCCCTGGTGTCCTGCTCTGCCAGAAATTGCATATCTCATTCTCTGGTTTCTCTGCTTAAAACCCTTCAGTTGCCCTGTGTGGCCCCTGACCTGGCTGAGCCACAGGGCTCCTAAAGGGTGCCTTGCTCAGCATGGAGGTTATCTCTACACTGGCCTCAAACAGAGCTGCCAGGGCCCTAGGGGGCAGGGACAAGTTCATTTAACCAGTCCAGGTCTTTCCTCTAACATGAAGTGCTCTCAAATCTCCATCATTTGCACCTTGCACATCTGAAATATTTTAAACCTAGTCTGAGGGCTTGGCGTTTATTCTGGTTAGGCTGTGCTGGTTTTAACCTGGTGTCCTGGGGTCCATGTCAGTGTGGGCTTGGCTTCAGTATCTTGTCTTCCTCAGGTGTGAGGAGCCATGAACCCTTCTCTTGGTTCAGCTAGCTCATTCAGAGTGGCGCCTGCATTGGGTCTGGTGGGTACTGTGGCGAGGACTGTTGGAAGGCTGCCATCCTTGTGCCAGGCTGGCCTTGCCTGGATGCAGGTGACAGGAGGCTCCTTGGCCTGCTCTGCCCAGGGGCAGAAGTGGGGGAGGCCTGCGAGGTGGCAGGCCCTATGCCAGGGGCAGGGAGCTGGTTTAATCTGCCTCTGCTCTATGCAGCTTCCCTGTCATTGGAAGAGCTGGGCCCTTACAAGATGGGGAGGGGATATGGCATCTGTGAAAAACAACATTCATCTGAATAAATGTCAAAGAGCTTATTGGCTTCGTTCAGTGGCTCATGAGTCAGACACCATCCAATCCAGCAGATACAAATGAGCTTGGAGGAGCAGTACAAAATGAAAAATTTTTATAGGCAGGAGGGAGCGGGAACAAGGTGGTTACACTGGACAAAAAACCGGGTTGGTTATCACCAGGCTACTTTCCTTTAGGGGATGGCAGGCAAATTACCTCATTAGTGCTGATCAGGTGATTCCTGATCGACTGGCTTAAGATTCCATTTCTGGGAGAACCCAAATTGTAAGTAAGTTAGGTCTCAGTTTGGTGACTTGGAGCTGAGCATAATTGACTCCCATTTTGGGCCCGTGGTCTTGTTTTTAGCAGGCTGGATCTGCTCACACCACTATCTTGGTCAGAAGCTAACCTCTGCTCACACTGTGCTTCCCTCCCAGCTGTTTAGTCAGGAGACTGTGATGAAGTTTGTACCACGGTACAGCCTCGTTCTAGAACTCAGCGACAGCGGAGCCTTCCGGAGAAGCTTGCACGATCCTGATGGGCAGGTGGCCTCCTACATCAGCGAAGTGCATGAGCACGACGGGCACCTGTACCTGGGCTCCTTCAGGGCCCCCTTCCTCTGCAGACTCAGCCTCCAGTCTGTTCAGCAGCCTTGACCGTGGCTGTGCCAGGAGTCCTCACACTGGGCACCACTGCTGGTCCAGGAGATTCCGTGCACACAGCCTTTTTCACCTGCGCCTGCCGGTCCTTGGACATGGACATTGGAAGTGGACAGTGAGACCCTGTGAATGTCTGGGGCCCTGTGGGATACCCCTCACCTGGATTTGACATCTAGAGGGAAGCATAACATGCCACAGGGAAGATAAGTCCATGTTATACCATTTTCTCTTAAAAAACCTTTCTAAGTACAGTGATTCTATTCTCTAGGACTTAGGAGTCTTCATACACTTATAATAGGCCTCAGGGTTTGGTGGATAGAGCAGTAGATGAGATGTCCAGGGATCTTGTTTTTGCTACTGGCTGTCTTGCCAGCCTCAGTATCTTTACTATAAAATGTGGTAATACCGGTCTCTGGGGGTGGGGCACAGGAGGGGCAAGGGGAGCTCAGTGCAAAAGTATGTTGAGGCCAGTGAGTGGAGCTGTGTAAATGGTAGAGCTGTATTCTCCAGAGCTGTGTGGGCCATGGGCCCTGGATCCTGTGCGGTCCCTTCCATAGCTCACACCCCCCAGCCTACGCCAGTTCAGCCCCACTCTGAACCAGAGGCTTTTCAAGACTCCTGAGTCCTCATCAACCATTTAAAGGCAAGGACCTGAGAAAGTGCACAGAAGCATGTTGATCCCAGCAGCTCAGAGAGGACCTGCGGGGCTTCTCTCTGTGAACAGACTGCATCGATGGAATGATCCAGCAGCTGGGTACTACAGGGCAGAATCTAGGGGAGTCCTGTTGACACCCTTTTGTTCCTTACCTCTAGACTAGCAGACGAAGAGTGCATATGTTAATATCATTTGCTAGGGTGTCACAAGCCCGAAATTGCTGTATATCCCGACAAGTGTGTACACACTGGTCCTAATTTTGTCAGAGGGACCCATGTAGTAATGATAATTAAATTGACTTTCTGCTCATTAACCTTTTCTGATGGTGTTGCCTGGGATTTCTTCTCTGATAGAATTAGGTTAACGGTGACTGGAGTTTGATTCCATCGTGGGCTGAGAGGAGGATCCTTTTGGCCAGGACCTTGTTTAGGGACCGGCAGTCCATCTGGCTCGCTCCGCACCCCTCCCAGGGCGGCCGCCTCCGGCTACCACCTCCCGGCAGTGCTTCATCCTTGGGCAAGTCGCTCTTGTCCCCAGCCTGCAGAATGGGGTTGATACCTGTTCCTCTCCGTCCTGGCTGTTCGTGAGAGTACAGAAGACCTTGCGTCTCTGGAATCGTTTTCAGTAACTTGACAAGGAAAGATTTTAAATAGGCAACGACAGCTGTGGTAAAACATGAACCGTTTGTGTTGTGTCGCACTGGTTGGCGACGAGCCCTTTGCTCCCTTTCCCAACCGTGGCCCCCTCCCCCGCGCTGGCCTGGCCTCGCTTTAGGGGAAAGAGTCAGGATCTGGAGGTTGGCTCATCTGTTGTGTTGCGTGCTCAGGGATGCCTTCATGTGCAGCAGTAGGACAGAGTCAGAGACTGGCTTCAGTCCAGTTGGTGTGAGCCAGAATGTATTAGGTGAATGACTCAATGTTACTTATGTTACTTTAGGGAAAGAAAATTGAGTATAGATTCTAAATGCTTTTTAATAGATGGTGGTTCACCCCATATATCAGCTGTACGGGAGTACATTCTGCCATAAAAAACAATTTAGATGTGTGGAGCGCATAGAAGTTGACTTCTTGATTGAGAACAGAGGGCTTTACTTTTTAGTGCTTGCTTTTTACCAATGCAAAGAAGCCGGTAAATTGCTTTTCACAGTTTTCAGCAAAGGAGTCTTGATTTTGACTTAGATGTTGATTTTCTGTCTCAACGTGTCACTTCCTGTGTTTTATCTGGTAATTTGCCATGGTGAGGTGCAAGATATAGCCTTATTAGGTTTAAATACGTGGTATGCTTCTGTGGTAAACATAAAGCAGATTTACTCTAATGTGAATTACTAACATGCTCTTAAAATTAAATCAAGCGATTCATTCATTGTGTGCTTCCTTATTATCTATTACAAAAACTCCGCTGGGACTCAGGTACTGCCTTTCATAGGACAGAAGCCCTGTTTTGAGATTTTTATCATCAACATGCATTTGCAGGGTGGTCTGTAGTTTAGAAAGTGTTTTCATGAACACTGACGTTTTACTGATGGAAGGAGATATAGTCATTTTACGGGGGGAACTCAGGCTTGCGGGGGCGGGTGGAGAGGACTTGCCCAGACTCACTGGCACACCATGCCAGCACACCGCTGAGTCAGGACCCGTGGTTTGACTTTAGAATCTGCTGGGGAAGCTGGGAGGTGAGGCAGGGTGGTGTTCCCAGGACCTGGCTCTGTGGTGGTCACCGCCCAGCCCAGGAGCTGGACCTAGGCTGCACATCAGAGTCCTCTGGGCTTCCCAGTCTTTCGGAATGGCCTGGTATCATCATGGTTTCAAGTTTCACAGGTGGTCCCCATGACAGTGGTGGGGCACTCATCACTGCCAGGGCCCACCTGTACCCTAAAGGGGCTGGGCTGGGCGGACACCTGGAGCAGGGCCAGTAGAGCTGAATCCCTGAGAGTCTGTGTATAGCTAGTGAAGAGGTGTGGGGCATGGCCAGGGAAAAAGCTCTAGAACACTCAGGGCAAGACTGTCAGAATTTTGACTGGTTTTGCTCAGGTTTTGAGACCTTGAACAGTAAGTATTTTTTCTCTTCGGTCCTAATTCTGATATGTCTTAGAATCCTGGGTACTTAACTTTACATTTTCTCAGTGAGAATAACATTAGATGATGTCACAGCTTCCCTCTGTGTCAGAGTCATTCTCTCCGAGGCAGAGTAAAGCTCTAAGTCTAAAAACGCAGGTAAAATTGGGTTGGCAAGGGGCGCCTGGGTGGCTCAGTCAGTTAAGTGTCTGCCTTCGGCTCAGGTCATGATCCCAGTGTCCTGGGATCGAGCCCCGCATCTGGCTCCTTCCTCAGTGGGGAGCCTGCTTCTCCCTCTCCCTCTGCCTGCTGCCCTGCCTACTTGTGTTCTCTATCTTTGTCAAATAAATAAATAAAATCTTAAAAAAAAAATGGCGGCAGTACGAGACTTCAGGTCATCGCTGGTTGATGTCCACCACCTATGGTAAGTCACACCAACTCCATGTGGGTGTTTTGTTTCATCTGTTTGAATCCTACCAAATGGCTCTCTGGCCAGTCCCCTCCCAGGTCGGGCTTTGCTGTGCTCGGTCTAGAGCGAAGTCTTTCATGGGGTGGGGGTGAGGGGCAGAGTTAGGTTGCTAGAACAAGCAGCATGCCCACAGGACCTGCTCTACAGGCAGCTGTAGCCAGACGTCTGCAGTAGTGTGGTTGGCAGATGTGTCTCTGTGGAGGACAAAGGCACATGAGCTGTTGGCTTCCAGAAATCAGAGTAGCCTCACGCTGGCTCACTGGCTCAGGCCCTTTCCTTCTGGTGCCACTGTGGCTGGTGTAAGAGTTATTTAAAGTCAAGCATTGTCTTCTGTGAGGTATAGTACATAAAGCAGATTGGGGATAATAAAACAGCTGACGTATTAGAGAGTTCAGGTCGCCTAGAGTTCAGGCCCGAAGGTCCCCATGTAGAGAAGGTTTGCAGAAGCCTGAGATTGGGGGACCCACAGTCAACTGGCTTCTGCAGGAGCTGGTTTGTCTTAGTTCTAAGACTTCTGTTTACTTTATAGGAAGAGATTTTAAATACCTGGCCCCAAATGATGTTTTGAAAATTGTGGGCATAGGTTAGTGTTGAAACCTGAGAGTTTTGAGATTCAGATTTGAGGCCTCCTCCTCTGTCCCCAGAGGGAAGGTCAGCCCTGGCTCCTGGCTAGGCAGAAGGGGGTTCAAATGCAGCTCAGCTCGGAGCAGAGGTACTGTGAGGCTGCTCTCCCCCACACCTGTGTGTGCATTCTCATTTCTGACCGTGAGGCCAGGTGACGCCAGGTGGGCCCACAGGCCTGGAAGCCTAAGTAATAATTTTCAGGAGAGGCCTGGCCTTCATGTGCTCTGGGCCGTATTTAAATGTTCATGAGGACCAACTGGGAGTTCGCATGGGTTCCTACCTTTATTTGCTGCAACATCCTGCCCGTTCAGCTGTGTCCCGAGGCCCATCTGAGTCTGAAGCTCTGACTCCTGGTGTTACTGCCACCTTGTTTATATATGGGGTCAACAACGCTGGGTGGACTCATTTATCTTGATGAAAGGGTGGCCTTCAGAATCATCAAATAAATTGTCTTGTGGCATAGTTGCCATCACTGTCCCTGAATTAAATGACCAGAAGGAGGCGAGCCAGCAAAAATGAGTGAGGATTTAGAAATTAAAGCTCTCCCCTCACTGAAGGAAACCAAAGGGTAATTCATTTTGGTTGTACACAGTGATCAAGTTTACAACTGCGTACCAAATTGTCATACGTTTTTAATGCAGATTTTGTTTCCTGTGAATTATCAAGTCCATATTTTTTAGATTTATTTATTTTAGAAAGAGAGCAGGGGAGGAGGAGCAGAGGGAGAGGGAGAGATCGAATCTCAAGCAGACTCCCTGCTGAGCTTGGAGTCCTACCTGGGGCTCCATCTCATGACCCTGAGATCATGACCTGAGCTGAAATCAAGAGTCAGGCTGAAACGACTGAGCCACCCAGGTGCCCCAAGTCCATATTTTTTTTAAAGGCAACAGTGTATTTTTTACTAATCTATAGTTTGAAGAGGCCTGGAGAGGAGGAAATCCAAAGCGAGGGCTCTGCATTTCAAGCCAGGCCTACTGGAGCAGGGCGGCCGGGGGCCTGTCTTCTCTGAGTGATGCCCATCTCTGTCTGCAAGCTCCTGGGCATGTCCGTGGCCAAGCACTGTAAGGCTTGATGAAAAGGGTGGCCTTCAGAATCACGCTTGATGAAAACGTGGCCTTTAGAATCATCAAATAAATTATCTTGTGGCATAGTTGCCACCACTGTCCCTGAATTAAATGACCAGAAGGAGGCGAGCCAGCAAAAATGAATGAGGATTTGGAAATTAAAGCTCTCCCCTCACTGAAGGAAGCCAAAGGGTAATTCATTTTGGTTGTACATAGTGATCAAGTTTACAACTGCGTACCAAATTGTCATACGTTTTTAATGCAGATTTTGTTTCCTATGAATTATCGAGTCCACCAAGAACTTGGGTGTATGACTCCTGGTCAGAAGAAAGCCCAGCTGGAGGGTGAGCGCCCTCCAAAGTGGGGTGCTGTCTGCCCTGCCAGTTCATGATGTGGACACAGGCTGGCCTGTTTCCAGCTCCTCTGGTCTTCAGTATAGTTTAGCTGGCAGTGAAAGGCCAGAGAAGCCTCCAAGGGGCTTTATGGAAGTCACTAGACTCATCAGACCACTCAGTGAGAGGGACCTCTCACAACGTTCACCTCACCTTCCTGACTGTCCCTTTAACAGGTAAAGCAACAGGTGTTGCTTTGAGATGGCCAGTTCTTTATTCATATTTATTCATAGTTTTATTCATGCACAAAAGGTCAAGATGCACAGTAGCTGACTTGTCCCCCTGCCCAGGGCTGTAACCATTATTTATTTGGCCAAAGGGACGGATCTCTGGGCTTTCACTGCTGGATGTGGGACCACCAGGTAATCAGGTGGGAGGGGACGGAGGGGGCTCGCTCAGAGGTCCAGAACCTGAATAATTACCATCAGAGCATCGGTAAAATTAGTTAGGTTAGAAGAAAATGCGAAATACATACTCTAACCACGGGCAGTATCATTCTTCCACCCTGGCTACTCTGTGATGAGCCCACGGGCACTTCCGTTTCGGCTCACTGGTGAGCCACTGCGTCGGAAGGTCCCAGGGCCTGTGACAGCCAGGGCGGGGCTGTGACCGCATGCAGTAAAGAGCAGGAGTGCAGTGTTGCTGAGAGGCGGAGGTCAGCGACAGCGGAGAACGGGCACCTTGAACCTCTGGAGCCAGGGGATGACCCAAACTTCCGTGTAGCAACTGAAAGTCTGAAACAAAGAAGGGCACACTGAGACCCCCTCCCTCCCCTGTTGCAGAGGCTGCGCTCCCGACACGCTCTGCAGGGGTTAGGTTCCCTGCAGCGGTGGGCAGTGCGTGCGCATCTTCCTTTGGACGTTTCTCCCCTGCCCCAAGTTTTTATTTTGAAAAATTTCACATCTACAGAGAAGTTGAGAGATTCAAGAAAAAAAAATCTTTTCATTTTTTTTTGCAAATTAATTAGATGTTGTCACATTTGCTCTCTCCTGCATGTGTATGTGTGTATATGATTTCTGAACTGTTTGAAAGCTCCTTTTGCTCTAACCTCCCCTGCCCCAAGCCCAGGGTGTTTATTTCCTGGAGCTGTGCCCCTCGGGGGTGGTTTGAGGTGCTCTCTTGCGAGTCCTCCCTCTGTGTTCTCCCAGGTCTGTGGGTACTGCACGGATGCTGGGAGTGAGAGTTGGAAACTTGCAGGCAGAGAGGTGATGAAGGGGATGGGTTCCCAAAGCCCTGGGGAGTGCGCGAGGGCTGGGACGGCAGTGAGTAGGTGTGAGGAGGTGAGACCCCTTTGTTTTTACCCTTTTTAAGGTATGGTTGGTCTGGAAGTCACAGTTGTCTAGAATAGGGTGCTGGGTCTTCTTGCAAGAAGTTCTGCCAATCTTCATGTGCAGCATGTACTTCAGGCCCTTCACGATCTACGGGGAAGAAGGGCTGGGTCGGTGTTACTCGGTCCAGGACAGAAGGGTGGCTGCTCCTTCACCAGCAGGAGGCGGCATGGAGACCAGGGGGAAGGATGCCCAGATTCGCTCCCGGAAAGGGGCTGAGTGTCTGGTACCCATCAGAGAACTCCGGTGTGGCGGGGGAGGGGGGGGGGAAGCTGCCGCTTGCACCCAGGCCTCTCCCTTTCTTACCCACTCATGTCATTCCTGCTCATGGTGCCAGTTCTCGGTCCCCAGGTGAGACTGGGGCTCTGGGTCTGTCGGAGGACATTTCCTTACTGCCCAGAACTCTGCGCCTCACCTCCATGCCCAACACCCACCTGCGGGCTGTGCCGACCCGCCCTGCATGCCAACAGTGGTTGCTTCCCCCCCCCCCCCCCGTTTCAAAATAGACCCTTTTCCGCACGAATGCGGCAGCAACCAGTTCCTCCTCACTTGTGGTCTCTCAATGAAGCCTCAGCCCCGCCAAGTACCACGTGAAGTAAAGTCATCCCCAGCGTCATCTGTCCCCTCCCACAGGCCCTCGAGCACTGGCAGGAGCATCAGGAACTTGCCGTGTTCCGCAGGAGGCGAAAGCCTGGCTTGGGAAGACCCCACGGCCCCTGGGGTGGAGTCCCCAGAGAGATGACACTTGGGCTATTTCCATGGGAAGTAGGCTTTTAAAGCCCACCCCACACTAGCTTGCCTTTCTGCCACATGCTTTCTAATCATAAAAATATCCTGCTCTTAAAAAAGTTCGCAATTTTCAAAAAGAATAAGGATTATAAGAATTTCCAACAATCCTATGACACAGGGGTAACCATTACCAGTATGCGTAAAAACTGTTAGTGTCCGAGTGGGACCACCTCACCATCTTTCCCTGGGGTTTGTGTGTGGGGAAGGGGCAGTGGTTTGGGCAAAGCTCTCCGAGTGACATGGCCCAGATGGAGAACGGCAAGAGGTCCCTTGGGGCTGCGGTGCGGGCGAGGGGCGGGGTGGGGCGAGGCAGGGTGGGGGCTCTGACGGGCAGTATAGTGGTTCCTGCAGGCCGGCCTTCTGCTTCTCCCGGCGACGGCCTTCATGCTCGGCTGCAGTGGCCTGTTCCACCCCTGCCCTCCTGGGTTCCGCTGCAGATATGCTGTGGGCCCCCCAGGAGGAGCTTGCCTTCACGGGAGGTGGCGCAGGGCCTTCTTGCTGTGCCCTGGTGCCTCTGGCCGTGGCTGCTCGTGGGCTGCCTGTGGCGCTGCTGTCAGCCTCCTGGCCGGGGGCCACACTCTACATGGACGGGCACTAGCCGGCCAGCCCCTGGTAAGGCAGAAGCCACTGCAGCCTGGCCGCGTAGGGGTGTCCCCAACCCTCACCTGGACCAGGGCTTTGCTGATGTGGGACTCCTTGAACAAGAAGATGTCATTTGTACAGTTGTTGAACCTTTCAACGCTGTGTCTGGCTGCTTGGAGGACTCCTGGGTCGTGGGGGTTTATTGTTTTGGGAAATCCTGGCTTCACATCTGGGTTAAGGATCTGGGAACAAAAATCTGAAACAGAGAAGCACAGAACCAGACAAGAACATTGCTGTGAGCAGGGTCCTTGGGCCCAGTGTTGCACCTCACACCTTGGTTCTGCTGTCTGCGCCCAGTGTGGCCCCTGGCCGTCTACCTACCCCCTCAGCCAGCCACCCCACACCCCACAGAGCATTTGTTGTGCTTCTCGCGGTTGCTCCCTCCTCAGAGCTGAGGACCAGGCGCGGTGGGTGGTACCGTGAGGAATGGAAGGTAGTCCTGGCCCGCGGCGCCTGCCCGCACAGGCTTTCTCGGAACCCAGGGTGGTTTCTAGCATGTGTTAAAGAAAACCCGACCGCGTCTTCTGGGGGCGGAGCCTCTGGATAGGATGCAGTCCCAGAGGTTAGAAGAAGGTGCCTCAGTTGGCCTTGGAAGCCACTGCCATCTGGACCCTGCCCCTCAGTGTGTCCCCAACAAGTAGACCACGGAGAAGTGCCCAAAGGCGTGTCCTGCCTTCTCACTTGCTCGGATGCAGCTGCTGTCCTCTCTCTCAGTGATTCTTGTCAGAATCCACCCAGCTTCCAGGCCCTGGGTTGGCCCGTCTGCACCTGATGCCCCTCATGTGCTGCCTCCTGCCATGCCCTTCTGGGTACAAGTCCGAAGACAGGGGTCAGGCCCGCAGAGCTGGCACGTGGCGGAGGCAGGGACGACTGGCTTTCTTTCATCCTTCCATGCTCTTCCTATTCCGAGGAGGCCCATATTTGGATTAAAGATGGGGTAAGCAACAGGAGGGGCTTCTCCCCCGGCACTTGGGTCCCCCAGTGTCTGACAGAACCAGGGACCCTCATGCTGCTCCTCTCCTCTCCGCGTCCTCTGCTCCCAGGCGCCACAGAAGCAGAGCCTGGCCACACCCCAAGGACCCTCGCTGAAGAAGGACTGGACTTCATTCCTTCGTCCGGCTAGCTCAATAGCCCCTCTGGAGCCCTCCTCATCCTGCAGGCTCTGGGGGTACAGAAGCTTATGTTCACTGCAGCTCACGTCCCGTCAATAAACAGGCAAGACAAACATCAGAGCAGCAGGTGAAGCAAGGCAGGAGCTGTGCGGGGGTCTGTCCACAGCAGATGCAACACCAGGCTGTGCCATCTGCACAAATCTAGATGGAGGGGCCGAGAGCAAGTGAGGGGGCCAGAGGGCAGAGTGTCTGATGGCTCAGGGCCCCAGCGTGGCTGAAGCAAGGAGGGCATGTGGGGAAGGGTTGAGAGGCAAGGCCGGGCCCGGCACAGCTGTGTGCTCATTTGGGTCACAAACTTTGGATTTTATTATAAAGAAAAAAGGAACATAAAAAGCCCCACAGGCTCCGTATGGTAACAAGTGAATGGTGGCCTTTCCTGGTTGGTGGCTCATGATGAATTTAGGTTTCTGTCCATTTCTACAGTGGACAACTGATGTCTAAAAATAAAAAGTTGGGGTGCCTGGGTGGCTCAGTTACGTGTCTGACTTCAGCTCAGGTCATGATCTCAGGGTCCTGGGACTGAGTCCCGCATTGGGCTCCCCACTCAGTGGGGAGTCTGCTTCTCTCGCTCCCTCTGCCCCTCCCCTGCTTGTGCTCTGTCTCTCTCTCTCAAATAAATAAAGTCTTAAAAAAATAAAAAGTTTTGGGGGAAAAATCTAAACTGGGAGGGAGAAGGGGAAGAGGGTTTTTAGATTTGTAAACTGCTTCTCTTTAGGAAAACGTTCTCCCAGATTTTCCTGAAATGTTAGCCTGCTAAAGACGATTCAGAGCTGAGCTGTTTTAGTTCATTAACTAAATTAAACAGAGTGTGAAGTTCAGCTCCTCAGTGTCATGGCCCCGTTTCAGGTGCTCAGTAGCCCCACGTGGTCGTGGCGGTGGGTGCCGATAGGGACACCGTGTCCTTGCAGAGGACCCCAGGGGACTGCACTGCCCTGAGACTTCACTCGCTTCCCTCTGCCATGACCTCGGGGAGCACCTGTGGCGCAGGCATCTCTGTTCAGTCTGGGGAGACTGAGTTTGGCACGAGGCAGAGGTGCCGAGGCAGCAGGAAGTGGAGACTCGGGGTGTGTGGGTAGCGGCAGTGGTAACCAAGCTTCCGGGCTGAGCACATGAAAGGTGGGAAGATGGGTGCTGACCTGTGCCCACCCCACCCCAGCCCGTCTGCTCCTGAGCGACAAACTCCAGCTCAGACCCGAGACACCCAAGTATATTTGGGTGGTAGAAGATAACGGCGACAAGGCACGCAGGCTTTGTGGGGAGCAAGATACCATCTGGTTCCCCCGTGAAGAAATCACAACTTTAGGGGAGGAAGCTGGCAGTATGAATTCAACAGAGCATGGGAGCTTTAATAGAAGCTGCACTGGGATGTCCCACTGGGGACAAGGAGTCCCCCATGCATGGAGACTGACAGAAGGGGGCTGAGGGAAATACCCACTACCTTGTACGGGGGGTCGGGTTAGATAGGGCCAGTGGGCTGGCTAGGCTGGGAACTGCCTGGCAGGTTGGTGCCTTGGGTGCTGCGCGTCTGCTATGGCCTCTTGTGTACGTGAGACCCCTGCCGAATGCGAGACCTAGGGCGGGGTTGGGGGGCATCTGGCTGGGTGGTCTCCCCTCCCCTGTGTGTGGTGCAGCGGAAGGAGCCCTGAGAGTGGACAGAGAAGGCGTGAGTCTCTGTGCGTTCTGTGACCCTGGGGCGGGGCGGGGGCAGCATCTTGCAGTCTGGGGAGGGCCAGCACTGCCTGACCAAGCAGGGGCCCACCTGGCAAATGGGTCTCCCCCAGCTGGTTCCTTGGGCGCAACGCTGAAGCGTCAAGACTAAGCCCCCTAAGCTTTAGCAGGCCCACGGACCTGGCTCCCTGGCTCCGATGAAAGCAGCATACCGCTGGGACCCTTCCCAGCACAGGATTATGGCCATCTGCCGGTCCGAGTTTCCCTCCGAGCTCTGTCCCCGACCCGCACTGGGATTCTCCTTTGTAAGAATCCAGCCCTCCTAGGATGGTCTTTGCTTAAAGTCTCCAAAGATGGAAATAAGGGAAGCCGCTTGCGTTCCTGGAGTGCCAGCAGCTGGGCTGGTGGGGCTGGGTCGGCCCTGGAACCCGCATTTCCCCAAGCTCCCCACGTGGCTGTGACTCAGGTGGTGGTGCTGGGGGGCCTCGTGGGCTCTGCACACAGACACCCTAACATGAGGGGGCGGGGCCGGGCCGAGGGCCGCCCCCCCCAGCACCTGTGTGCCACACGAAGTCAAGGGTGCTTTGTAGTTTAAACCAAAAACCAGTGGGGCAAACAACTGCCAGCTTGATTTCTGCTCCTCACTGTAGTCTAGCCGGCAGAGGAAGAGGAAGGCACCGAAGCTCAATGTACTCCTGCCGTCGGAGAGGAGAGGGTCCCCCCTTCCCCACTGTGGATCGATAATGGCTTCTATTCTTTGCTTTGCATAAATTACATTTAATGCTTTTTCTGGTTATAAGCCTACCTATTTTGGGTAGGAAATTTGAAAAATACAGAGAAGTATAACAAAAAAAGTTAGTTATCACTCTTAGTACCTCAAATTAGAAATCACTCTTAGTAACCAGTGTTAATGGTTTTTTAAATAAAATGTATTAAATACAATTTAACTTGAATTGAACAGAATGAAAAATGAAGTGAAAGAGGGGCGTCTGCGTGGCTTAGTTGGTTAAACATCTGACTCTTGGTTTCAGCTCAGGCCATGATCTCAGGGTCATGAGATCGAGCCCTGAATTGGGCTCTGCGCTGAGGGGGGATTCTGCTTGAGATTCTCTTCCTCTCCCTCACCTCCACCACCCCCCCACCCCGCTCTCTTTCTCTCAAAAAAAAAAAAAAAAAAGGAAGTGAAAGTAGGTGAGGCTGAACCTCAGATGCCTTGTCCTTTTGGAACACATGATGTCAGTTCCTAAGCAATTTCAGTAATGTTACAAAAAGTTTAGGAAAAATACTGAAGTTGGTTTATTTTTATCTAACTACATGTTTTCCTAAAATGTAGGCTTCAAGTCAGTAAAGCTTCATCAATGCAGTTGTCTAAACAAACAATAAAAGCTCCATTTTTAATTAAAAAAAAGGTTGAAAGTCAAATCTATTTTTAGGATTCTTTAAGAGAATTCTAAGGCTTCTCATGGAGAATAAACATTCCAAAGAGCTCTCCTTCAGGGAAGAACGGAAGCCACCAGGTGGGTGCTGAGCAGATGGTGACAGTGCAGGCTGGGTGGCCTGGGGCCCCGGCCGGGGGGTCAGTCCCTCCCCCACTAAAGGGGGTCTGGGCTGTCCTCAGGGATGGGGGTTCTGGGGTGTGTGCTGTGCAGCCAAAGTCTGGGGAGCAAGAGAGTTGGAGCTGTTGCTTTCTTGTTACCACTCTGCGGGCAGCATGTGGGTCCCCATTCTACAGGGGAGAGACTGAGGCCCCAGAGGAGTGCAGGGTGGATTTAAACCAGGTTCAACTAATCGTAAAGCCCTGTAATGAGAAGATGGGCCACTGCAAGCTTGGCTGGGGGCAGGGGAGGGGGGCAGAGTGTGACATGGCAACCCCGTGGAGCTTCCCAGGAGAGATAACAGGTTGAGAAAAAAGGACTTTTGGGTTGCAACAGAACATAAAAGGGCTGAAGACACTGATGTGGCAATTTCCTAAGTCCTGGAAGGCTTAGGGAGGGAAGATGCCATGGGGCTCCGCATTTAGGTCAGTGCAGTTTAGTGTCTGGGCATGGGGAAGTCATGTGCCCAGAGGGCACCAGCATCAGGGGCCCTGCTGCCCCCCACTCCCTCCCAGGAAGGCACTGGAATCTGTTCTCAGGGGAGGGAAGGAAAAGGCTGTGGGAGCCATGGAGGCAGAGTCGGGGCTGGGCTGAGTTCCCGTCTCTGTTCAACCGCCAGACAGAGGCGCCTCCAAGCCCCTCTTTCTGAGGCCCTTGCTCGGGCCCTCATCTGTCAAATGAAGGAAGCACCAGAAGAGATTGCTTCGGAGGGGTGGTGGGGTGGGCTGGGAAGGCTACCGGCGTGGCAGAGACTCGGAGCAGGTATGTGGGCAGGTGGCTGCCAAGCACCCCGGGCCCAGTGAGAATGCTTTCCATGTGCCGCCGCAGTCAGGCCTCTTCAAGGCCCAAGGGTGCTCAAGTTCTTTACGCATCTCCTGGCTGATGAGCCCAGGCTTAGGGAGGCTGCAGGTTCCACAGCTAGTAGGTTTGGGGAGTCTGTGGTACCCCACTCTCTGCACGTAAGTGTGGGCTCTGGACTTGCCGGCTGGCACGCAGGGGCAGAGACCAGGTCCGACAGGGGAGGGGCGCGTGGCTCTCATGTGGGCGTGGCCCGTGAGGACATGAACGGTCGTCCAGTGCCACCTGTCTCTGAACTCCCCATGCAGTCCTGTTCCTGTCCCTGCTCTGTTCCATGAGGAAATGGGAGGCAAGCGGAAGGAACTTGGCAAAACATTTGACAGTGAGTGTCAGTAATTAAATCCCAGGGTAGTTATGACGGCAGGCTCCACATCTTTCCAGGGGGCCCTTCACTAAGGTTTTGAGAAGGAGTGTGCGTCTCTGTTCTGAACATGCAGCTTCTTCCCCTGACTTGTCCCCCTGGGATTGGTACTAAGTGGGGGGCACAGGAAGACAGCGATATCCCGACAAGAGGAGGCCGGAAAAGGGTGTCCTCAGCATGAGAGCTAAGAATGAGGGTTGGGGGAGAGAGGAAGAAGGGTGTCCTATTCCTGTGGTCCCCATGTGCAGCCCCACCCGAGACCGTCCAGGGGCAAGAAGTGAGGGCAGGGGACCCCTCCACCAGCTGAGGGGTTAAAGGAGGAGGGGCGCTTCTCTCACCCCCCAGGCAGGCCCCAGACCCCCTACCCCTGGTGGTTGAACAGAGACGGGAACTCAGCCCAGCCCTGACTCTGCCTCCATGGCTCCCACAGCCTTTTCCTTCCCTCCCCTGAGAACAGATTCCAGTACCTTCCTGGGAGGGAGTGGGGGGCAGCAGGGCCCCTGATGCTGGTGCCCTCTGGGCACATGACCTTCCCATGCCCAGACACTAAACTGCACTGACCTAAATGCGGAGCCCCATGGCATCTTCCCTCCCTAAGCCCTTCAGGACTTAGGAAATCGCCACATCAGTGTCTTCAGCCCTTTTATGTTCCGTTGCAACCCAAAAGTCCTTCTTTCTCAACCTGTTATCTCTCCTGGGAAGCTCCACGGGGTTGCCATGTCACACTCTGCCCCCTCCCCTGCCTCCAGCCAAGCTTGCAGTGGCCCACCTCTAAGTCTCCCCCAGCAGCCATGGCCTGTGAGTCCAGTGATGGTAGGGCATGGTCTGCTCCTCTGTGCTCTGGCGGGGACAGGTGCTCACTGGCTGTGTAACGGGCAAGTAACCCAATATCCTTGTGCCTTAGTTTCTGGACAGCAGCGGCACCCTCCCTCCCCTTCTCCCCCAGTGCTGGCCTGGCAGGAAGGGTCTGATCCTTAGGCTCCCGGGGGCCAAGTCACAGGGCAGCAGGCGGCAGGCAGGAAGGGCAGGCATCACATGGAAACTGCTTAACTACCACGGGGCATCCCGGAGCTTGGTCCCCGTGCAGGGGCCACAGGGGAGCCTCCCTTGGGCCCACAGTTCTCAGTCCCTGGACAGGGAGGGGGCGGACGACAGAGGGCGCTTCTCTCGCCCCCCAGGCAGGCCCCAGACCCCCTACCCCCGAACCCCGCAAAGGCCGCTGCAGCCGGGATGGGAGTCGCCTGCCTCTGCCGCCGCGCGGTCCCCCAGGCTGCCAAGCCAGCAGTGTGCCTTGGGGACCCGGGCGGGAAGCTCAGGGCGCGCCCGCCGCCGACGGGCTATCAGGGGACCTCGCCTCGGGGAGCGGTCAGAGCTCCGGAGCCCCGGAATGAAGCGGCCCCAGGGAGACCCTGCTCTTACCTCGCGAAGGGCCCCCGGTAGTGCACGGAACCAGGCAGCAGAAGGCGAGCAGCACCCCGACGGGCCGCATGGCTGCCTGCGCGGAGGGCAGCGTGCGCTGCGGGAGCCGGCCGGGCTGAGGGCAGTGCTCCGGAGCTGAGAGGGGGCCCCGCCCCGCAAACCACCCCCGGGGCGGGGGTGGGGGCTGCTTGCCTCGGGTGGGGAGGTGGGGGGGGCGGGGGGCCGTGATGGTTTCTTGCTGAATCATTTTGACCAGAAGCTCCCCACCTGTGTACTTATGGGCTACAAAGTCAACCGCTTCCTTTATAAAAGTTTCCAAACAGCGATTATTTGCAAGGGGAGGAGGCAGAAATGAGAGCTGTAACAAAACCTTTGCGATTTTCTACCCTCGAAATATACATGAAGAGACATTGCATTAAAAAAATTAGCAGGGAGGCGCCTGTGTGGCTCAATCAGATAAGAGTCTGCCTTCCTGCTGCGATGAGCATTGGGTCTTACACTTAACTAATGAATCATTGAACACTACATAAAAAAACTAATTATGTACTATACAGTGGCTAACTGAACAACAACAACAAAAAAGAGTCTGCCTTCGCCTGGTGTCATGATCCCCCATCCTGGGATGAGCTTGCATAGGGCTCCCTGCTCTGCCGGAAGTCTGTTTCTCCCTCTCCCTCTGCCCCTCCCCCCCTTTTGTGCTCTCTGTCTCGCTCACTCTCTCTCAAATAAGTAAGTAAATAAATAAGTAAATAAAATCTTAAAAAAAATCAGCAGGGATTTTCGAAAGCAGAATCATCTGGGTTTCCTTCTCCAAAGGACATGCTTCTCAGGCCCATGATTCCAGCGTTCTGAGTGGGCCCCCTGAAGGAGACTGTCCTCTGTTTGTGTAAGTGGGCATCTCCCCTTAGGAAGTGGGCAGGAAAATCGGGTGCACACTGCAATTTCAGAGAATGGACATCGCCAGGACACATGCTCCCTCTGGGTGATTTCTGCACCTGGAAATTGGCAGACAGCAGTGTTTGCTGGCTAAGTGATCACTTCCCAGCTTTGGCTCCACACTGGCAAAGGTGAAGAAAAAACAGAGATGTTCCAGAACAGACAGTGACCCAGAGGTTTGCTTCCCTCTACATGCGCAGGCCAGCAGTTAGAGTGGGGTCTCTGGAGCTCATGGCTTGAATTTGTTTGAATTTGGCTCTACCTTTTAACACCTGGTGATCTTGGGTGAGGGACGGCCTCTCTGTGCCTCAGTTTCCCCCTGATGGTTGTGGTGAGGGTTTGGGGACTTCCTCAGTGTAAAGGCTCAAGCACATTGTATGGTCTTAGCTGCAGGGGCACCCCCCGCAGACTTCAGGACTACCCTGGCAGGAGGAAGGAGACGCCTGAGCCTTACCCAGATGGGTCCTGCTGGGGCATAGCGGCTTTCAGGTAGGGAGATCTGGGTTTGTGTGACTTGGACAAGCCATGTAAACTCTTGGGACCTCCCAGGTTCCTGGCTACTCAGAGATTTGTCATGAGAACTGAAATTAGCAAAGCACGTTTGGTACAGTGCATAGCTGGTAGCATTCAGTAAGTAGGGGCTGCTGTACGCGCCCCCACGTTCTGCTGGGCCTGCTGTGTTGGTCCCGGACACTCACCCTCTGATTGTCAGTGGCCACGCCACAAGGGCCCCAGGGTGGCATCTCCTCGCCAGGCTCTGTGCCCTGACCACACGTGCCTGTTCAGTGTTCACCCCCAGCAGGGACCGGGCTAGAGGAGAGGCGGGTGTCATGGCATCGGTGTCTTTGCTCAGCTCAAGTGCCAGGTTACCACAACTGCTTATTGGTAGTGTTGTGGGTTATTCTCCCTTTCAGAAGCACGGGGGGAAGCTCAAAGTGGTTGGAAGACTTGCTCCGTTTACTACATCTTCTCTGGGCCTCGGACCTGTTGTTTGTGAATGTGGGTGATGGTCACCAGCCTGGTGCCTCAGGCAAAGCACAAGGGGGCCCTGTTAAATCACAAAGTGCCACAGCAGGAAGGAGCTGTTTTACAGCAGCATCGTTTCAGGGTTGTCTGGGGGAAAATTGTGCCTGTGTATTTGTGCATGTGTGTAAATGTGTATGTCTGCGTTTATTCACTGTGTATACGTATGTGTGTGCATCCACGAGCCTGCCTTTGTTTCAGTTTTTGCATATGTTGGAGTAGGAATGCACATAAGTGTGTTGTTCTGATTGTGCACAAAAGGAGAGTATGCATGTGCTTATGTGCATTTGTGTATAAGTCTGTTTGAGTGTGTGCTTGTGTGTATATGTTGTGATGGTTAATTTTATGTGTTGACTGGGTCACAGATATTGGCCCAGATATTTAGTTAAACATTATTTCTGCGTGTGCCTGTGAGGGTGTTTCTGGATGTGATTAGCTTTTGAACTGGTAGACTGAGTAAAGCAGATTGCCCTCCACAATGTGGTGGGTCTTGTCTAAACAGTTGAAGGCTTGAGTAGGAAGGAAGGCTGAGGAAGAAAGAATTTTCTGTTTGTGTGACTGTCTTCAAGCTGGGGCATTAGTCTTCTTCTCCTGCCTTAGGACTCAGATTTTGACTGGAACTTATACCACCAGCTTTTCTGGGTCTGCATTTTCCAGCCTCCATAATCATATGGGCCAATTCCTTATAATAAATCTCTTTACACACATGGACACGACCCCCAGCCCCCCACACACACCCTATTGGTTCTCTTTCTCTGGAGAACCCTGACTGATCCATTGTGTACCCGTCTGTGCCTACAGGTGTCTGTTTGTGTGTGTAAGTGTATATCATTCGTATGCCTGTGTCTCTGTGCTTATGTGTCTGTATGTTCATATGTGTGTGTCTGTGAGTGTTTCTGTGAGTCTGGATGAGAGGCTTTTGTACAGATGTGTCTCTGTGCTCACGTGCTTGTGTGTGGCCGTTTGTGTGTTACCTGCACTATTTCTGTCCCATCCAAGGCCTGCCAGAGCTGATGCAGGGGTGATTCATCATTCATCCATCCTTCCGCTCCTTGCTGCTGGAAGTGTGGTCCCTGGAACTGGAGTCCCTGGGAACCTGAGGGAATGCTCAGGCCCCACCCCAGACCTTCTGAATCAGATTCCCTGTGAGTGGGGCCCAGGAATCTGTTTTTACAAGCTCTCAAGGAGAATTTTTGGCCCCTAAAGTCTGGAAAGCACTGATTGAACCCATTTTGTCCCCTCTCCTGTCTTCTTGTCTCAGTGGCACACATGACGTCCTCTGGCCTCCATATGACACCCACTGCTGGCCTTGGCCACGCATCATCCCGCCATGTGAAGAACACAGCTTTGCCCACCAACTGCTCATAAGCAGAGCTCCTACATGAGTTCCCTGGGGTGAATGGATGTGGGAGCGACATGGGGCTGGCCAGGGAAGCCTGACTTGGTGAAAGCCAGGCCGTGTGCTCTTCCTCCCAAGCAGATGTGGCCACGGCCCCAGATCCATCCCTCTGCTGGGCATGAAGCAGAAGTGGAATCTAGTTTTGCTAGAAGCTCTGAGCCAGGACTTCTCAGGCCCAGCCTGCACAGCTGGGGAGCCTCGGATCTTTGGGTGGGCAGGAAGTGTGTGTCTGTCTAATGTGAGGAAGTACAGACATTGGTGGAGGACCTAGGTTTGGGTCCCTCTCTCCCAGGATCTCTTGGGAGCTCTTCCTTGCCTCCCATTGGGATAAAAAGAGGGAGGGGGAGCTTAGGTGGCATGGCCCCTGGGTGGCCGGGTTTCCCTGACTCTCTGACGTCCGTCCTTCCTGCCATGTGGGACACAGCTGGCAGCCTCACGGCCAATTCAAACACATTGAATTTACTGCAGAAGGTACATCTCGGCACAGACAGTGTGAACCCTGCTCTCAGGGTGCGTGGCTTGTTACCTCCACTGTGGCTCCCTTTGCAGTTTGCAAGCAAAATCCTATGACATGCCTCTAGTTATTGGGTTAGTTATCTAAAACAAACAACAGGGACGCCTGGGTGGCTCAGTCGTTAGGAGTCTGCCTTCGGCTCAGGTCATGATCCCAGGGTCCTGGGATCGAGCCTTGCGTTGGGTTCCCTGCTTAGCACCCTCTCCCACTCCCCCTGCTTGTGTTTGCGATCTCTCTGTCAAATAAATAAATAATATCTTAAAAACAAACAAACAACGACAAACTTTGCAGCTTGAAACACACATCAACTGTCTCACGATAATTGCGGGTCAGGATTGGGCACAGCTTAGCTGAGTTCTCTGCTTCAGGGCATCCCCAGGCTACAATGCAGGTGCCACCTGGGGCTGAGTCCCATTTGAGGGCTCAACTGGGGAAGGATCCCCTTGTAAGCTCATGTGCTTGTTGGCCATCCTCAGTTCCTAGCTATGTGGGCTTCCCAGCCTGGCTGCTGGCCTCTTTAAGGGAGGGAGAATGTCCTAAAAAAAAATGACTTCAGGCTCTCTGAGGCTTGGGAATCTCATGTGCACAAAAGGCACAAGCTGGGCTCTTTGTGGTTTGTGAAGGTCCAACCTCAGCAGGTGTGAAGGGAGCCCCTGAGGCCTGTGTCTCACCTATAGACCAGCGGCAATGCAACACACACCTCGCAGAATCTGTGGGAGGATAAGGAGACAATGGCTCCTGGCACTTACAAGGTCGTAAAAGCCACATCCCTTGAAAAACATGGCAAAGGTTTGTTTGCCCATAGCTGCCAGACCGGAAGCCGAGTGGCCTTCTCCCTACACTCTGGGAGGTCAGCTGATCCAGAGCTATGGAGAGCAGGGGTGCCAGGCAGAGGCAGGAAAGGTCTGAGAGTGCCTGGGGTTGGTGTGTTGAGTGGATGGAAATAATCAAAAGAGCTTCTGTTTGTTGATCACTTCCTGCATGCACATTAGCAAATTGGCTCTGTGAATTGCCATCATAAGATGGGTATTGTCTTTAAGATGGGTATCTGTGTCCCCACTTTACAGATGAGAAGACTGAGGTTCAGAGAGGGAAAGTCACTTCCCTAGGGTCACACAGCATGCTTATTCCAGTGCTGGGCTTGGCACCAGCTCTGAGGCTCAACCTGAGGTCTGGACTATGAAAATCAATAAAGGAAACCTCACTAAAGTGGGGTGGGGAGTCTGGAAGGGGGAGCCCTACCACTCAACACCCATTACAGGAAAAGTTGTCGGTTACAGACCCCCAACAGAAGAGTCTTCAGCAGCAAAAAATCATCAGTTACAGGCCCCAGTAGGGAAAAGATATTCACTGCATCTCCTGCAAGAAATCTACTACCCCTACAAGTCAGCCAGTGAGAAATTGTCATCACCCTGAACTCTTGCTTCTCTCCAGGAGACTTTGGTTCCAAATAACCACTCCTGACTTCCTCCTTCTTCTTCATAAAATAATGCTCCTCTGCTTCATTGGACTTGTCTATGGTCTTGCAGTAGCTTGCATGTCCCAAGTTGTAATTCTCTGCTATTCCTGAATAAACTTAGTTTTGCTGTTAAGGTAAGTGGCTTTTATTTTTAAGGTTAGCAGGCCCTTCCCAGAAGAGGAGGCTACTTGCAGATTCACCTGCTCAGCAACACAGGGGCACTACACTGGGTTCTGGGAACATTCCAGAGTCCTGGCATTCTAGAGGACACAGATGAAGGCCACAGCCTTGTCCAGAAGGAAGAGCTGGCAGGCCCCTTTGGGGTACTTTCAAGATCTGACATCTGATGTTCCTTGGCACATCTGTTTGTTTCCACGGAGGGGTCAGAAGGCCAGTTTGGGTGGATTCTGGGCTCAGATTTTTACACCCTGTGACCTGAGCAAGTGCATTTAATCCTGGAAAAGACAACTTTCTGTTCTTGCACCCAGTGCCCTCTGCCAGTCCACGGCCTTCCCCTGGGGGCTGGGATCCTGGGAGGCCCAGCCTCGTGGAGGAGAGGCCGAAGGTGAGGGGGATGCAGCAGCTTGGGGGGTCAGTAGCGAGGTGGGAGAGGGAGAGTCCCACGGTGCAGGCCAGGATCCTGGGAGGGCAGACCTGGCTCCAGAGTGGAGCCCTGAGGGGCTGGGTAGGGGACCCTGGGGGGTGGTGGTGGGAGGCATTGGCTTCATGGCTGATTGCCTGTCCTGGACCCAGCTTGCGTTTGTGCCCAGGGGCTCAGGTGACCGGAACCATCCAGTTCTAACACTGTGCTGTCCTCAGCTGCCTGGCCACACAGCTGAGAAGCCAAAGGGACATCTGAACCACCCTGCTGTTTCCAAATCCTGAGCTTCCTTGCCTTACGCACTGCCTGTCTCGGGCACAGCGGGTCCCAGGGCTCCATTAGTTAGTGATAGAAATGGTAACAGTGAGAGGGAGCGTGTTGCCAGCATTCACTATGTGCTAGGTACTTTCCCAGCATGTTATGACTGCTTCTTCCCTTCATCCCTGTCCCGTCACTGTGGAGAGAGGAAACTGAGGCCCAGGGAGGGTGGCAAGTTGCCGGAAGTTCTACGGAGCCGCGGCCCAGGCCCTGGCAGTGGGGCTCTGGCTTCTGGGTCCTTGCTGCTGTCCTCTACCGTTTCCCTGCTGGGCCCAGGGCCCGGCCCTGGGGCACCTGTGCCGGCCACGGTGGCACCAGCCCCGCTGGGAGGGGCGGGGGTGACTCCTGAGCCCCGGCCAGCCTACAGACGCCAGTTTGGCAGTGCGGGTGTCTGATGGCGGCCCAGCGCACTGAGGATGCGGGCCTGCTGGGGCTGCTACACCGTTCCGGGTGACGGTCAGCCGGAGAGTCACAAGGCCTCGAAGAGCAGGGAGTGGTGGCCTCAGGAGTCTCGGTGTGTAGGGCGCGTGAGAGACCGTTTTGTATGGCAGAAACGAAAACCGGGTGCCCCTGGAGAGGGTTGCTAGCTGATGGACTTCCGGTACCTTTAAGTTCTTTTTTGTTGTTTTTTTCTTTTTGTTTGTTTGTTTGTTTCTGATACCCTCATGTTCTGCTGGTACTTTCCTTCTTTAGAGTCATTGGTGGTTATCTGAGTGGTGAGGCCACCAGACGGGTTTTTGTCTTTGTATCTCTCCGTTCACAGAGAATGCAGTTTACCCTCTTCTCCAGGGCTGTTGGGAGTGTGAGGAGCATTTTATCCACATGCTGGCGCTGTGATCCAAGAAATGAGCGCGGCGTTCCTTCCGCCGTCACCACAGACCATCTAGGTTCAGAGGATAGGAAACAAACTCGAGTCTCAGCAGGACAGTGTCACTGTCACTTCATAAGAAAAGCACGTGGGAGGGGGTGCATCGATGTGGGCGAGTTGTCTGCCGCAGGTGGGTCCAGAAAAGATTCAGGTCTAAACCTCTTGGAAAGGGACCCTGTCTCCCTGACTTTATCTACCCAGTGAAGGTGCCGCCTGTTGCCATCATGGTAGACGCGGCCAGGGCCGGGCAGTGAGGAAGTCAGCATGCTGGCCTTGTAGACAAGGGGTTCGGACTAACACCACCCCAGCTCACGGAGTGGGTTCTGATTGGCCCATGTCGTCAACTCAGTTGGTTCAGGTGGGCAAGTGACTGAAGGTACCTCAATTAGAGTTCACTGAAGGACTCCCTTTATAATTGAGGGAGGAATAGCTATCTCTCATTCCTCCATCCTGCTCCCTCTCCTTCCTTCCCTCCTTCTCCCTGGGATGAATAAAGCAGTATGTAGCCCCCAGAGCTAGAAGGTGTCTTGGTACAAGAGGGCAGGCTGAGGAGGAAGCCTCAAGAGGGGAGGATTGTAGAGATTCAGCCATGGCGACCCCTGAATCAACCCACCCCGAAGATCACATACTGCTAGATCTTCCAGTTATGAGTTCTTATAAAAATCCCTTACCATGTAAGACCATTCATGTTGGATTTTCAAGTTTTTTTCCCCCCTCAACATGGAAGGGCCCCAGCTGACACAGATGGGAAGCGGGTTTGTGTCTGGGTCAGGACCAAGGGTATGTGCTTGCCAGGGGCCAGCCAGTCTGGGGGTGTGCAGAGCTGGTTTTTACCAGGAGAACGGAGGAACTTTCTAGTGGGGACGGAAGCCCAGATCAAAGGGTGGAAACTGAATTCAGGTGCACAAGCATGGTCAGTTTTCAGCACACTGAAGTGGACTTAGTTCTTGGAAGCTGGACACAACCCTGTCTTCCCTGTGGCCAGTGCTGTGGCCTCTGCATGGAGGTGACTTAAAGGCCTGGCGTGTCCCATCACCTAAGGTTGCCAGTTAAAATACGAGGCACCAAGCTAAATTTGAACAACAAGTGAATTATTAGTAAAAGTATATCCTAAATATGGCGTGGGACATGCTTGGACTAAAAATTATTCATTATCTGAAATTCAAATTTAACTGGGCATTCTGTATTTTACTTACCTGTCTGTAGCCTGGTGAACTTCGTCGGACAGAGTTGCTAGCTCTTTCCACATGGTTCTCCTGTGTGGAATGGGGGTGCTCTCAGCTTGGGGTTCCGGAGCTCAGAGCCCTGGTGGGTCAGCCTCATCAGCTGTGCACACTGGCCAGCCGCAGGGCTCTGGTTTGGTCACCAGAGCAGGAACAGAACCTGGTACTGACAGGACGGGAGGTGTTTCCTTCACTCCTCTCACCCTTACGTTTTATGGCTAAGTGTCCCCAGAAGCCCTGCTACATGCTCACCGTGTGGGGACTGGACTCTTCACCGGGCTGTGTTGCTCTGACGGTGACTAGGTGTGAGCATTCTGAAGCAGGCAGCACGCCCTCAGTCAGATCCAGGTGGAGGTCTGGAGACCAGAGCTCTGTCTGCCGCGCCATCCGTGCCTGTCCTAAAGGTGTCCGAGGCCCGGGCTTGGTGCTAAGGAACTCACCTGCAGGGGAGAATGTGTCGCTGGGATAGGCGGTGCTGCCCAGCAAGCAGGGGGATGCTCGCTCTGCTTGGGCTGCTCCATGGGCACAGGCCACTGCTGGGTACTTACTTCCCCAGCCCTGGGAGGGTCGTCCTTGGCCGAAGAGAGCCACCTTGCCGGAGTCGCACCCTTTCCCAGGGGCAGCCTGCATCCCCTTGGTTCATGGCAGGACATCTCTGCACGCCCGTCGCTGCTCCTGAGTTCCAGCTGCCCTCACTCCCCACCAGTCTCCTGCTCACCCAGCGCCATCTCATTTGATCCCCAGGGAACTCATCCATAACAGGTGGGATGCACTGTCTTCGTAGAAGGGATATTGAAGTCGGGTTCTGATGATTAGGTAGGAGCTCTTGTGGAAGGAAAGGAGGAGCACCAGCAAGGGCATGGCATGCAGGTGTTGGGGTGCTCCTTGTTAGGGCAGTCATGCCGCTTCCCTGTGGCTCCAGCTAGGGACAGTGCAGGCCGGTCCAGGCATCATCATGTGGTCTTGGACCTTTGGGTCATTCTTGGAGCTGCCTGAGCCCAGGGGAACGAGTGGTGGCGTTGAGAGTGAACCTTGTTTTATAGTCACTGGCAAGGCCCTTTAAGTCTCACCCTGCAGAACAGTGACAGCAGTGTGACCTATGACCTGGCACTGGGAGAGCCAAGGGCCGTGTGGAAATTGACGGTGTGTTCACCCTAAATCGTCCCCCACCTGCCCTGCTGAGATGCCCCCATGACCTGCAGCCCCTTGAATGTGCAAGGACTGCCAGGGAAGCCTCCCCACTCCAGGGGTTTGGAGCTGGGATGCTGGGCGATGCCTGGACGAGGCTGGCACCAGAGAGGATGAAGAAGAAAAGGCACAAGGCAGGATGCCTCGGTGTCCAGAGCCCAGTGCCATCCCAGGGACATGGGGACTGCTGACTGCCGGGGGAAGGCATCTCTCTGACATGTCTTCCCTCTTTACATCTCTCTGACCAAAGGCAGGTTCTCTGCCCTTTAGGGATTCGTGTGATTACACTGACGGATCACCTGGCTGACCAGGACAACCCCCCCACCCCCACCCCACTGTCCTTAATCACATCTG
This sequence comes from Mirounga angustirostris, assembly GCF_029215605.1. Taxonomy (NCBI): domain Eukaryota; kingdom Metazoa; phylum Chordata; class Mammalia; order Carnivora; family Phocidae; genus Mirounga; species Mirounga angustirostris. The sequence goes on from NW_026991718.1 coordinate 88,780,548, forward strand.
CAAACTGGTCTCATGGTCAGGGCCTGGGCATCTCTGGGGGCATTGACCTGTGAGCCCTGTATGTCAGGAAGAGCAAGACCTCTGTGCGTTGCTGCCAAGCTTAGGGCTGACCCCTGACTAGATGAGCACTCTCATAGCCTGCAAGGTGGCCACGAGCTGGGGAGGCCTCGGGGGCATGCCCCCAGCTCAGCTGTCTCACAAGCCAATCAGCCTTCATCCTTCTCTTTCAGGGAAGGTCCCATGCTAAGTCCCTGGAACAGACGCGAAGACAGAGGTTGGGGTGTACCCAGCATAGCAGGGAGGCGATCGCAGGGAGAGACACGTGCACAGGACAGACAGCGGCCAGACTGTCAGTGACAATAGGATTCTGACCCACAGCTTGCAACACCAGCCCAGGAAGCCAGACCACAACCTCTGTAGCAATTGGCCCAACGGTCAGGCTTGGTCAATAACTGCCAGCTACCCTGTATCCGACTTACCATCAACCAGAGAAGAAAGCAAATATGCTTCCCTAACTAGTCCCATGGGATGCCCTATCTAATCGTCTGCCTGCCCTGCAGCGTCCCCAGACCAACCTGAAACCTTCCCTTTTTCCCGTCATAAAGCTCTCCCATTCCCTGGCTTATGTCCCTGCCACATGCAGGAGATGGTGGCTCACCTCCCTTGCCATCACAAGTTCTGAAAAAGTAGATTTTGCTTGTTCTCATTTGGGTGGTCCTATTTTCACAGCAGGAGACATGGCCGGAAGAGTGGGGCGGGGACACAGCATTCAGGGTGGGCTAATGAGCAGGTTCTCGTGGGGCATCTGGGGGTCTCTGAGCCAGTGTTCTGGAGGGACAGGAAGCTGCAGGGTCATGGGCTGAGGGCTGTCTTGGGACTGGTAAGAGAGTACTCAGGCAGATTTGGTGCCTGCAGTCCCCTTCTGTCCCCACTGAGGCACTGGGATGTGGGTGGGACCCCAAGAGCACCTGCTTCTGGCACAGGTAACTTTCAGGGTGAGTCTTCGTTCTTATGGTGGCTGCTCATCAGAGTAGCCCTGCAAACTTGGTGAAAATGCAACCTATTTGCTTCTCAGTGAACCCCCATTCTGTGGACCTGGGTGTGGAGCTGCGAATGAGCATTTTATTTTATTTTATTTTTTAAGATTTTTAAAATTTATTTATGAGAGACAGAACAAGCAGGGGGAGCAGCAGAGGGAGAGGGAGAAGTAGGCTCCCTGCTAAGCAGGGAGCCTATTGCGGGGCTTGATCCCGGGACCCCGGATCATGACCTGAGCCAAAGTCAGACGCTTAACCGACTGAGCCACCCAGGCGTCCCAAGAGGATAAGCATTTTAAAAGCTCCTGGGGATCCAGGTAGACCCTCATGCACAGCTGTGTCTCCACATGGTTCTCAGGCTGACCACTCCCTGGACACACCTGCCCCATGGCCCTGGTCGGCCTCCGTGTTTACTCTCGGCATTTTTCATGGAATGTTTGTTGACTTAAATGATGGAGATGGCATCTCTGCCTCAGTCACCCTCTGCGTCTGGTGACTCATGTATTACTGCATTAATTATGTGCTCTGGATGTATCTTCCCTCGGGCGTCTGTAACTCTTGGGTGTCATTCATTTGGCTTGATGCTGACATGGAACCACGGATAACATATCAGTGGCTTTCCTCCTACCATTAGTTTCTGTAGTTCTTGTAAAAAGTCTCCAGATCGCAATTCCCGGACTCTAATTTGGTCCTTCTTGAACAAGCCCCCTTCGTGTGGGAGAATTTAGGGGTTGGTTTTACCCCTTCCCTCACCTTCATCCCATCTTTAGTGATCTCTGCTCTTGCAGGGGAATCTGCCTCTGGTACTGATCCGACCCTCCGGCTGGCTGAGTCCTACCACACACACATGACACTGTGTGTGTGGTAGGACTCAGTGTCAGAGAACCATAGGCCAGGATCAAAGGATGGTTATTACATGAAGTTCTTCACTTGATTTCTTTTTTTTTTTTTTAAAGATTTTATTTATTTATTCATGAGAGACAGAGAGAAACAGAGGGAGAAGCAGGCTCCCAAGGAGCGGGAAGCCCGATGCGGGACTTGATCCCAGGACCCTGGGATCATGACCTGAGCTGAAGGCAGACGCTTAACCATCTGAGCCACCCAGGCGCCCTTCACTTGATTTCTTCACACAACATTTTATTATAAAAATTTTCAGAAATGTTGAATGAAAGCCCACCCCCTAATTCATTCCACAATTAACTTTTTCTACATTTGCTTTATGATCTGTCCATCCATCAGTCTGTCTTACTGTTTTTGTGCAGCACAAAGTAAGCCATGCTTCAGTGGATGTTGAATCCTGGGGACTCCACTCTGCCCAATGACTGTTTGGCCTCTGTTTAAATTCCCCTGGAGATGGGAAACTCACTACCTGTTACAATTCCCCGTTACAACTATTCTGGCTGTCACCAAGCCCCCTTCTGTGCCCGGGTCCCAATGGCAGGCCCTCCCAGGTGTGACTATTCAAATGAAAGGCACTGAGAACAGAGAGTCAGAACTCCCTGGAGTTGTTAGAACCCGGAGGCTGGGCACTCCTTCAGGGCTTCCCGTTCAGGAGGTGGCTGGCAGGGTCCGTGCGTGTGCATTTCTAGCAAGCTCCCAAGTATGCCTGACACAGCTCGCCTAGGCCCCCACTTTGAGAATTGCTGGTCTAAGCTTACACAGCCACTTGGGGGTACAGTTAATCCTAAAATAACTGTGTAGAAAGTCTTGGGTGTCCCTTTAGGGAAAGTCTTGGGTCTGGAAACATGCTTCTGGTCTGAGGGTGCCCCAGTCTTTACCCCAAGGGAGGCCACCCCACCCCTCTCCTGGTGGCCCCAAATACAGCTGGTTGCAGGGGGTTGGGCAGGCGCCTTCCCTGTGGCAACTTGCTCCTGTCCTGTGTGTGGTCCCCCAGGGAAGGTTGTGTGTCTGCAGCTGCTGGCTCAGGTCCTCCTAGTGGCTTCCCTGGCTCTCCTCTCTACCTCGGTGTCCATTGACTCCACTGACTGTCTGAGATGGGGTCTGGCCGTGTCCCCAGGGAGAGGCATCATCATTCGACCTGAATGAACCGGTGCACCCGATGAACTTACTTTGCTTTTATTTATTTCCTCTCTGCCCAAAGCTAAAATGTTCTGTAAAAAAAACAAGTGTGTATCTCTAAGACTGCCTTTGCCTCTGTCTGCAGACTGGGGATGCTGTCTTTCACAGTACACTTTTGCAAATTTAGTTATTTAAGAAGGAGTAAACTTGCGTTAATTGTCAATGGCTTATTAGTACCCACCTAGATGGCCAGGCTGGGGATAGGTGTGAATTTCATTAATTTCCCCATGCTTTTGGGGTTTGGTTTGAACTCAAAAGCCCTTCTTGAGCGAACTCTTGTGAAAGCTTTAATTAACTCTTGCCAGTGTCAATATGTTTTATTACCTTCTGCAGCCTGCAGCCTTCCCCCGTGACTAATTTACTCGGATGTTTGGGGCCGAGGTAATGAAGGCAGGAGCTCTGTGCAGACGCTGGAGTGGATTAAATCACGTTATGGGCTCCAGCTGGAGGGCAGTGCTTCTCCATCAGAGGTGATAATAGAGGGTTGTTCTTCTCTGGGTGGGGGTGTGCACCCTAGCAGACTAGGGTGGGTGGGTAATGCTTCCATGAGGCCAGAGAAAAGTCCTGGAGACAGTAATTGAGACATAGGTCTAGTGGGGGAGCTTACATACAGAGAGCCCGGGAGTGGACAGCTGGACAAAGCACCTATATACAGCCAGCTTGTATAGTACAGCAACTGAGCCTAGTGACTCTCTGCAGCCCCTCCCTCCTTACAGGGCCAGCCCTCCAAGGAGATCCAAGCCTGACGCCTGGACACTCTTCGTTACAAGGGAGACACTCCGGGTTGGCCATCCTTGGGAGCCCGTAACCTTGAATGCTGAAAAAAACCATTTTTCTGCACATTCTGCTTGATGGGAATATAGAAGGAGGACAGGACCTCTATGTTCTCAAGATAGTGATTAACATGCGCATTCAGGGTGTGTTCGCACCAAATAGTGATCCAGCATGTTCCATACAGGAGGGGCCCCTGAAGTTTTAATCAGTTTTGCTGCATCAGAAATGTGAGGGTCTGAGCTTGGACATATGACCTTGGTGGTGGCCTTTGAGAGCACAGATGTGGTGTCCAGGACTTGAGTTCAGGTCCCAACCACCACTTGGAAGCTGGGTGCAGCATAAGTCACCCCTTCTTCAGGATGGCCCCTTTCCTCCATTTGAAAGTGTGGGCAGGAATCTTGCCCCTCAGAAGACCAGGTGTGGGGGGCATCTTTGTGGCCACAGTGGATGTGGAGCAGCTGACTTCCATTGGTTTGGTGGACTGGAGTTTGTGCAGGCCTGGCCTCTGGGGTAGGAGCGGGGAGCCCTACCCAGGACCCTGGGATCATGACCTGAGCCAAAGGCAGACGCTTAACCAACTGAGCTACCCAGGTGCCCGCAGACCACGTTTTGTTTGTTCATTTACTTGTTGATGTATGAAGACATTTTTTCCAGGTTTTGCTGTCATGAAAAATGCTACTATAGATGTACTTGTATAATTTGTTCATTATGTGGGCTTATGTTTTCATTTCCCTTGGAGGGAGCATTGTTGAATCATTGTGTAGGTATATGTTTAGATTCATAAAAAACTGCCAGACCGTTTTCCAAAGTGGCTGTACCATTGTTCACTCCTAAGAAGGGTGCATGGGTTCCTGGTGCTCCACATCCTTGCTAGCACTTGATACTGTCATTCTTTTTAATTTTAGCCATCTTGGTGGGTGCAGAACAGCATCTCACTGTGGTTATAATTTGCATTTTTCTGATAACTAATGGTGTTGAGCATCTTTCCATATACTTATTATTCCATGCATCTTACTTTGTGAAGCATTTGTTCATGTTTTTTGCTCATTTTAAAATTGGATTGTCTTTTTATTATTGATTTGTATTTCTTTATATATTCTGGATATAAATCATTTATCACATATGCATAGTACATAGTTTCTCCTAGTCTGTGGCTTGTCTTTTCATTATCTAAATGCTGTCTTCATAAGCTAAAATTTTTAATTTTGATGAGCGCATTCTACTTTTGTGATTAAGGTGTAATTAGACTCTTGGAGCTGGGATTGTAACTTTAGGATTTTCAATTATTCTCATCACTAGTGTGCGCATGTGCACACACACACACACACACAGTCCTCACCCCAAGTAACCTGTGTTGGCAGCTTCCTATGCATCTTCCCGTGCTCCTACAAACATATACATATGCATGAGATTTTTTTTTTTTACTTAAATGGGAGCACACTATGGACCCAGGAAACTATTTTCATTTAACAGTACAACAGTACCAAGAGGTACATGAAAAGACCTGTCAGAATGGCTATTATAAAAAGGACAAGATATAACAAGTGTTGGCGAGGATGTGGAGAAAAGGGGACCCCCATGCACTGTTGGTGGGACTGTAAATTGGTGTGCCACTGTTGAGGTTCCTCAAAAGATTAAAAATAGAACTACCATATGACCCCGTAATTCCACTTCTGGGTACTTACCTGAAGAAAATGAAAACACTAACTCAAAGAGCTATCGGTCCTCCCATGCTCACTGTAGCATTATTCACAATAGCCAAGACATGGGAGCAACCGAAGTGTGCATTGATAGATGAGTGGATAAAGAAGATATGGCATAGATATACAATGGAATATTACTCAGCCACGAAGAAGGAAATCTTGCCATTGGCAACAACACAGATGGACCCTAATGCTAAGTGAAATAAGGCCGAGAAACAAATGCTGTCTGATTTCACTTATATGTAAAATCTAAAAGGAAAAAGAAAGGAAAACCAAGCTCATAGATGCAGAGAACAGATTGGTGGTTGCCAGAGGTGAGGGATGGGTGAGAGAAATGGGTAAAAGGGGTCAAAAATTAAAAAAAGAAAGGCTAAGGCTAGCACAGGTATCACAGAACTGAAAGGGTTGCTGGGGGCCCAAATGTTTGGTAGATTTCTCCACCAGATAATGCACTTTGTTTTATTTTTCCCTATTTTGATGAAGATTTTGCCATTTTTTTTACACTGTGCCAGGAAAAACCGAATTATGACTTACAATTTATGATTTCGGAAACCGATTTCACATGCAGTGCTAAAATTCATTTATTGTGAAATTTGACATGCACCCTGAAGCACATCTAAAACATGTGCACTGCATGAAGCGTGAAACCACAGTCAGCACTTACGCAACCAAGACTGACTGAGAATGGCTGAGAATGGACGCGGCCAGGACCCCGGTGGGCCTCTGCATGTCGGATCCGCTCCAGGGATGGCCCCTATGCAAAAACATCAAAAACAAAAACACTTTTTTTTTCTCAGACCATTTTGTTATGTCATTTTAAATTATATTCAAAACTGTGCCTCTTTAGAAATATTTATATTACAACACACATAGGAAATGGAAATTAAGGACAAAAAAAAGTGCTGCAACAAAGACAAAACTGTACGTGAGTTGATCCACGGAGGCCATAGGAAGAGATCTGAACCATTCTCTTTGGTTGCTACTTAATTAATATTCCAGAGAATGAATATGCCACTGCTGATTTAACCACTTCTCTTTTTAATGAGTTTCGATTCTGTCTTCCGCTGGACCTTCGGGTTGTTTCAGCATCTGGCTGCCTCAAACAACGCTCGAAACAAGCACACAAGCAAGCCAATGAACACGCCGAGGGTACAGCTCTGCAAAGCCTGTTGCTGTTTCCTGTGGGATAAATTCCAACAGTGAGATCGTTGGGTCATGGAGTGCGTGTATTTTGAAACTTAACAGCAACTGCAGATTTCTTTCCCAAAAAGCTGTAGGAATTCACAAGCTGCAGGTGAGGGTCTGTGTCCCTGTGTCTGCAAAGCTCTGGGTGCTGATGCTTAACTCATTTTGCAGCCTCGTGTGTAATAAAACTCTTATCTCACCTCAGCCCAACCATGCTTTTCTACTAACTCATTTTAAAAACTAATTTTTAAAATTTATCTGCATGACTTTTTTTTCTGTTCAGGAATGTTTTTTTAAATTCTTCCCCTTTTCTCTCCAGTGTTCTCTCTTGCTCTTCATCTTGTCATTTCTCAAATGATATGTTTCAGACGTGTTTCAAACAACTCCCAGGAGATCCTTGGTTCTCGATTACTTATTTTTCATGTGTGATTTCCTCCAGGCCTCGAGCCCTGCTTGCCGTGCAGCATGCCCGAGGGCGAGCTCCCTGGGGATTCAGTGTCATAGTTTCTAGATAAAATTGTTACCGCGGCCTGCTTTGTAGGAATTGGGTCCAAGTGTTCTGAATGCATTTTCTTTTTTGAGAACTGATCCTGGCAGGGATCAAATGCGTCTTGATTGAATCTGAACCTCCCTGTGTGGAGGCTGAGCTGGTTGCTGAGCCTTTGTCCTCATCGCTGGATTAGTTGCTGGAGAGCCGGGCTCCTGGCCTCTATGGTAGCACACGGCCCACCCCAGTGCTGGGCTATTCCAGCCAGCTACCAGCAGGGTGTCCGAGCCCTGCGGAGGGGACGGGCCTTAGAAGACAGCGGGCAGGTGTGCAGGGCAGGGCCATGCCGCCCCGGTCACAGAGAGAGAAGCAAGCAGACTGAGCTAGCATGGGCTGGCCAAAGGCAAGTGGAGGTCTGGGGGCAGGAGGCCCAGCTCTTTGAGCACCTTTCTCCTCCTCCTCGACTTTGGAGAACTGTTGAAGAACTGCAGAGAAAACCAAACCACAGAATTTTTTTTTCTTTCAGTGTTACTGAGATGTAGTTGACACGCAGCACTGTGTAAATATAAGGTGTACGTGTATCATGAAGTGACCCAACTTATGTGTGTCGTGGAGTGAGGACCACGATAAGTTCAGTTAACACCTATCACCTTATACGGATGCAAAAAAAAAAAAAAGAAAGAAAGAAAGAAAGAAAAGAAAAAAAAAAACAAGAAAAAAATATATTTTCCTTGTGATGAGAACTTTTAGGATTTGCGACCTTAGTCACTTTGAAATACACCAACAGCAGTGTTAACTATAGTCTTCATGTTGTACGTTACATCCACACTACTTATATATCTTATTACTGGAAATTTGTACCTTTGACCCCCTTCATCTGTTTCCCCACTGCCCCCACCTCCGGCAACCACATGTCTGATCTCTTTTTGTATGAGAGTTGTTGTTTTTTTTTTTAAACTCCATATGCAAGTGAAATCATACAGTATTTGTCTTTCTCTGACTTATTTCATTTGGCTTAGAACACTCAACATCCACCCACTCTTTTGTTTTTTTAAGATTTTATTTATTTGTCAGAGAGAGAGAGCACAAGCGGGGGGAGCAGCAGGCAGAGGGAGAGGGAGAAGCAGGCTCCCCGCTGAGCAACGAGCCCGATGCGGGACTCGATCCCAGGACCCTGGGATCATGACCTGAGCCGAAGGCAGATGCTTAACTGATTGAGCCACCCAGGTGTCCCAAGATCACCCACTCTGTTACAAATGACAGCATTCCCTTCCTTTTAAGGTTGAATAGTATTCCATCCTGTGTATATCATCTATCTGCTATCTCTCTCTCCCTTTCTCTATCACCTATCCATCTAGGTGAGTGATAATATTTTATGTAGAAAATCTGAATTGTTATACCACAGAGTATAATGAATATAAGAAAACTTGTGTATAGTCTCACTATCCACAGATCTCTCATAATATTTCTGTGGTTTTCTTTCAGTAATAAACACACACCCTTGTTTATATGTATATTTAAGCATTTTATATATATTTAAAATGTAGCTCACATTGTATATTCAATTGTCTCTTATTTATCATTATATTGTTTCTATTTATCCATGTCATTAAATATTCTTTAAAAGTTTAATTTTTATTGAAGTATAATGTACACAGAAGAATGCACATACCATAAACATGTAGCTTCAATGAGTTTTCATGTGAAAGTGTCATTTTTATACTACAGAGTAATTTCTTGCATGTAACTCATTTGTATAGCCCATTGTTTATAAGTTTTCATACAGATAAATAGCTCTGTGATGAACATCTCTGTGCACAAATCTTTGGGTGCATCCCGGGTGAGTGAGTTTTAATCAAATATACATTATAGATGAGAATAGGCACCACTGTGCTTTTGCTCTGGGGACTCGGGACCTGGGACCTTTACACAAGGGGCCACGTTCATGTGCCAGTTGTGCAGGATTTGGTTTACATCATTTGTGAAGGGGACACATGGATAAAGACTCCGGAGCAGTGACCCGTATCTCAGGCAGCAACCACCCCTCTGCTGTGTGTGCTTGTGAATGAGAACAAAGATGGTGGGCCTTGGGCGGGAAGACCCAGGAAGCAGAGATGGTCAGCAGATGCAGGGGCTGGTGCTACAGGTGACTGGGAAGGTCTGCTATGGATATCTGGGCAGTGATGTCCTGCCCTGGTGGTCAAGGGGGACATTACCATCAGCCTGGGGTGGTGAGTGTGGGACCTGAGCAGGACCCTGACCTCCAGCTGACCTTCACTTCCCCAGAATGGTCCTGCTCCAAAATGGGTGAGGAGGAGGGGTACCTGGACTCCATTGGGCCCTCGAGGACTTTGGGTACCTGAAGGAGAGATGGGCTTATGATGTGGCTGGCTTTTGGACAAGGTCTTCCCAAATGCAAGTGGCTGGGAGTTTCTCCAGTTCAGTGAACTTTCTCTTCTCTTTTTACCCGACTGCCTGGTTGCCTTTGTCCCTCCCGCCCTCCCTTTCTCCCTTTCTTTCATCTGTTGACTGTTTCCTGGAAATATGAGGTCAAAGGAAGCATTACCTGTGCTCCCAGAGACATCCGTGCGGTGCTGTGGAGACCTGGAACAGGCTTCAGGTGTTGAGATGGCCTATTGCAGTGTAACCCACCATCCTGAGTGTGGTGGCCCAAACAGCGAGCATCACCCACTGCGCTTCCCTCTCAGGCCCTGGGTGAGCTCTGGGGGTCTGCCACCCACTCTGCGACCCAGTGGGACAGGGCTGGAGGGAGCAGCGGGGCTGGCCAGCAGCCGCCTCTTTCCCTCTGTGGCCTCTCTGTGGGCTCCCTCATGCAGCATACCCAGTACGGCCCCCGAGCACTCTGAGAAGGGCTTGCAGAGGTGCTGCGCCTCTTCCCAGCGCTGGCTCGATGCGGTTCCTTTCCCGGGGGCGAGGGTGGGGAGGACTTTGAGGTGGAAGTGAAGGCTCCAACATGTGGGTTGGAAAGGGAAGATGGAGAGGTTCTAAACCACACTGCACAAGGAACAGCCGTGACCTTGGAAGGGGCAGGGGGGTTGAGAGAGGGTGGTGCCAACTGAGTGAGGCAGGAGGCAGAGCTGGATGAAGCACCGAGTGCTTTCCTGACATGAGGTGCCAAGTCACCTTGCTCTGAAATGTAAGTCCTCTCCTTTTCTCTACACCTTTAGTAGAGTCGGCTATAGACACGGGGGCCTCGGGGAGTAGGTCTATCTGTATCTGCTTGTGCACGGCGTGTCCGGTGCATGCGGCGCGTGTGAATGCAGGTAGCATGTTTGCATCGGTGCATGTTTTGTGTACAGTGTGAATGTGGGTGCCTGTGAATGAGAACAAAGATGGCGGGCTTTGCAAGGAAGACCCAAGAAGCAGAGATGGGGGCTGAGGGTTAGGCTCGGGGGGATCCGGTGGCATGCATGGAACCGGGCTCTGCCTTCTGGCCCTCTCCTTTCTGAGTCTCCTGGGGTTGTGGACGCACTGACGCTGTCCGCCAGCCTTCTGTGCACGTGCTGTGGAGTTGTGGTCACTCCTGGGGCGGGCAGGGGGGCCTGGCCCGTTGGGAGCTGTGGGCATGGAAGGTTGCCGTGCACCTCTCCTCCTCCAAGCGTCAGTGCCTGGCTGGCTTCTGCCTGCGCCGGGTGGCTTCCTAGCGCCTCCGGTGGTTGATGTTGCATTTTATCTTGAGGTTATTGTAAAATCCGTGGGAAGGTCCAGCTGGTGGGTGCTTGCCTGGCCATCTCCACACGTGGGGTCTTGGATGCAGAGGACTTGTCTACACAGCCTAAGATACGCTGTTACTTTCCACACGAGTGGGTATCATCCAGCACCCCGGCCTTTCCAGTCCCTGTTTCTGGCCCACCTTCCAGCACACATCTTCACTCCCTCACCTCACCCCTCACCGTCTCCCCACAAAGCCTTCCCTAGTGCACCTTCACCACCCCTTACACTTGGGTGCGCATTCCCACAGGCATGGGGGGAGGGCCCTGCACCAGTGGCTTTCAAGTCTGGGCTACATCCCAAGCGGCCACAGCAGGCTCCCTGGGTGGGCCTGGGCTGGCCAGGTGATCCCACTGTGTAATTTCTTGGCCTCGAGGCCGAGAACCACTGCTAGGAGGAAGAAGTCTGCAGGACACCTGCTTTTGATGCTTCTAGGTAAAAAAAACACAGTGTTTTGTCCAAAATGGCTGCTTGGGGGTGTTACTTCCTGCGTGCTCCATCCCAACTGTGCAGAGACCCCTGAGGTCGCCCCAGCCCCCACTCTGACCTGTGGGACATCCCACGAACGGGCCAGGGCGGGCCACATGTCTGGGGCTGCTGCCCTTTCTCCCTTTTGTTCTCTGTGTGGCTGCTCACTCCCCTCCCCCTCTGCCCTCTGCCCCAGCTAGCTCAGCTTTTCTCAAGCTCAGAAAGCAGTTGCTGGGCCGTGGGGGCATCAGGGATCTGGAGAAGGGCTCCATAAAATGAGGAACTGCTCTGTCTTCCAGGGGACCCTTTTCAGGGCAAGGCCCTGGCAAACTGAGAACTTAATGAGAGTGGAAAAGGGAGTCTTTTCCACGCAAGGCAGGAGATGTCCCCAGGGTCTGAGCTGGGCCTGAGACAGCAAAGGCCTGGCTGTCAGAAGGGAAAATACTTCTGCAAGGAGGGGAGGTGACACTTTGGTGGCCCTTCATTACCTTGCTGGACCAGCTGCCCTGGAGTCATTATGGATCAGCTGAAGTCATGCGAGAGGACAGGTGTTCCTAATTGCTGCCACAAGTCTTGGAGACTTGTGCATTTCAGATTGTTCTGACCCTTCTGTCTTGTTGCAGAGCCTCTTCGGGAACGTGGGGGTTGGTGTGACCCAGCACCTGCCTCGTGTTGATGCACTGGGGCCACATAGCTGTCTGCTGAGAGCCATCATGTCCAGGGCCTGGCAGCCTGCGCACGGAGGACTGGCTCCCACACACAAGGAAGAAACAGACCACAACGCAGGGAGGCGAGCAGGGAGTCCACTCTCCCAAGGATCTGAAGCTCTCCTGTTGGGCTGGCTGGAAGCAAAGTTCACTGGCAAAAAATGGGTTTTGCGGTGAAGCCAAGCATGCTTCGTCCATTCCTTGGCCGTCTGCTCTACCACTGTTTACTGAGCACCTACCGAGTGCTCCAAAAAGCGATGGGCATCTGTGGGCCTAGAGTCTCACAGGAGGCATGGGTGAAACCCAGGCCTGCCACCTACTCAGGATGTGCTTCAACCTCAGTTTCCTTGTCTGTAAAGCCAGCCCCTATGTCGTAACAATGTAGGAGGCCATTGAGATCCTATCAGTAACTCCTCTAGGGCTTATCTGTGCAAGGGTCTGTTCTCAAGGAACCCACAGGACCTGGGGGTGGCTGACCTGCAGGTGGATGAGAATGTGCCAGAAGCTCCCTGCCCTCAGAGCAGCCAGAATGCGGTTTCTGATAGCTGGACTCCCTGGGAATGCCTTCCTTCCGAGGGACCAACTTGTTTTAACAGGCAAGAGCTTCTCTACATCAGAGGAGTTACTGACTGAAAGGAGGGGGCTTTTAGAGCTCAGAGTTCACGTAAATGTTCCCAGATTTAGAGCGAAGATGTTCCTGTATCAATTTGAGATGGCAACGGGGCCATCCCCCGTTGGACATCCCAGACTCCATGTTACACCTGTGAGAACCAACTGTGCAGGGGAGGCTGCCTCTGCCACAGTCGTGGAGGTGGGTGGGAGGGGGCTGATCTGGCTCCTTGAATCAGGGCTGCTCAGAAGTAGGACTACTGAGGACAAACATTCACTGGCTTGGAGAAGGATAAGACAAATAGATCAACGCAACAGAATAGAGACCCCAGAAATGGACCCTCATAAATATAGTCAGCGGGTCTTTGACAAAGGGGCAAAGGCAATGCAATGAGGCAAAGACAGTCTCTTTAGCAACCAGTGTTGGAATAACGGAACATCAATATGCAAATAAATAAATCTAGACACAGACCTTATGCCCTTCACAAAAGTTAACTGAAAATGGATCACAGACCCAAATATAAAATAAAAACTATAAAAATCCTAGAAGTTACCATAGAAAACCCAGATGACCTTGGGTGTGGTGATGACTTCCTAGATACAACACCAAAGACATGATCCATGAAAGAAAGAATTGATAAGGTAGATTTCATTAAAATTAGAAAATTCTGCTCTGTGGAAGACCCCATCAAGAGAATGAGAAGAGAAGCCACAGACTAGGAGAAAATATTTGCAAACAACACATCTGATATAAGATGTTATCCCAAATATTCAAAGAGCTCTTCCAACTCAAGACAACAAATAGCCCAATTAAAAAATGGGCCAACAGATACCTCACTGAAGAAGATGTACTGATGCCAAACAAGCATATGAAAAAATGCACCACATTATACTCATCAAGGAAATGCAAATGAAAACAACAATGGGATGCTACTACTCTCCTATTAGAATGGTCAAAACCCAATAGACAGACAGCACCAAGTGCTGGTGAGGACATGGAGCAACAGGAACTCTCACTCACTGCTGGTGGGAATGCAAAATGCTGCAGCCACCTTGGAAGACAGTTTGGCAGTTTCTTACAAAACTAGAAATATTTCTACCATATGATCAGTTGTGCTTCTTGGTATTTACCCAAAGAAGTGAAAAACTGATGTCTGCACAAAAACTTGCATGTGGATGTTTAGAGCAACTTTATTCATCATTGTCAAAACTTAGAAGGAGCCAGGATGTCCTTCAGTAGGTGAATGGATAAGTAAACTGTGGTGCGTTCAGACGATGGAATATTATTCAGCAATAAAAAGAAATGAGCTATCAAGCCATGAAAAGACATGGAGGAAGCTCAGATGCATATTATTCAGTGAAAGAAATCAATCTGAAAGGCTACATGCTGTGTGACTCCACCTATATGACATTCTGGGAAAGGCAAAACTATAGAGACGGTAAGAGGATCAGTGGTTGCCAAGGGTGGGGTGGGGGGAAGGAGGGACGAATAGGAGGAGCACGGAGGACTTTTAAGGCAGTGTAACTCTCCGTATGATGCTCTAATGATGGCTGTGTGTCATTTTCCCTTTGTCCAAAACTAGAGAATGGACAATGCTGCAGGTGAACCATGAGGCAAACCCTTTGTGGGGGAGGCTTTGTACATGTGGGTGCAGGGTGTATTTGGAAAATCTCTGTACTTTCAATTTTGTTGCTTTAAAGAAATAATGTCTTTAAATAACTTTAAATAGAGTCTTTAAAAGCTTTTGTTGGCTCACTAGCCCCCGGGTATCGTTCCTGTTGAATTTGGCTGTTGCTGATGTTGTGTGAGCTCGTCACGGGGTCTTTCCTCTCACTCTCGCCCGTGAGGATGAAGCTGTTTTCTGAAAACGTCTGGAGGTATTGAAGAGTGAAGGGTGGGGGGACTGGCGTCTCGGGGTGTCCGGTTGGCAGGCAGTTCAGGAAGGGGAGCTGCCGGCTGGCGAGGGCTGCCCTGTGGACCTTCCAGCAGACAGGACGGAAACGGGCTGGTTTGAGTTGAATGGGGAAAGCAGACTCATTTCAGATGGAACAAGTTCTTTCTGGGGCTGGCCCAGGACAGGCTACGGGCATCAGCTGAGGGGAGCCGCCAGGGCTTCCTTCTTTTGCCAAGCCCCTCGCTGGCCCGGTGGAGCACTTGTGGAGACAGGCGGCTGGATGGAGGGGTAGCTGGAATGGATCATGTAGGGCAGCCCATCCTCCAGCACCTGCCAAGTGGCTCCCTGAAGGCAAGCATTATGGAAGTGGTCGGCATTCTGCCATCATAGAATGGGTTCTGGGGTCAAATACACTTTACAGTGGCCGTTGACCAGTGCTTCTCAGACCAGCATCAGCAGCTTGGGGGAATGGGTCAGAAATGTGAATTCTGGGCCTACCCCAGGCCAACTGAATCAGACAGGATGAGAGTGGGCCCAGCTCTCCTGGGGATGCTGATGATCCCTGCTCAAGTTTGAAAACCTCTGCTGTAAACCAGTGGTGGGCTGGGCCCTTGGGGCCAAATCTGGCTGAGGCTGCCTTTTTTTTTTTTTTAGAGAGAGGGAGAGAGAAAGTGGGGAGGGGGAGGGGCATAGAGAGAGGGAGAAAGAGGCTCCTAAGCAGGCTCATGCCCAGCATGGAGCCCTACATGGGGTGGGGCTCTACCTCACAGCTGTGAGATCATGACCTGAGCTGAAATCAAGAGTCAGACGCTTAACTGACTGACACCCCACAGGAGCCCAGGCTGAGGCTGTTTTGTAAATAAAGTTTTATTGGGTCATGGCCATACCCGCTCATTCATGGTCATCTGCTGCCACTTTCACTCTTCAACTGCAGACTGGTTGTGACAGAGCCCATGTGGCTCACAAACACTAAAATCTTTACTATCTGGTCCTTTACAGAAAAAACGTGGCCAACCCTGGTTCTCAGCCTAAGCTGCACACCGGATCACCTGGGCAGTGAGAAAACCCCTGAAGCCAGGGCCCCAGCCCAGAGACCCTGGTTTGATTGGTTTGGGGGGGTGCCCTGGCTGCTAGGACTTTGAACAGCTCCCAGCTGATTTAATGTGCAGCTATGCTTGTGAGACCCATGGCTTTAGACCAGCGTTTGTTTTCGAGGTTTGCAATCTGCTCAGTCTTTCTCAGCCAGCTTTGCTCACATCCCATCCCCAGCCAGCTCGCTCTTCCGACACAGGCTGGGGGACGGGGGTTCCTTTCCTTCTCAGAGTTGCTCCTGCGCTTAAATGTGGTGAGCTCTTGGGCTCCACACCCCGCAGGATGCACTCGTGAAGACATCTGAGTAGCTCTCCTGCGGGAAGGGCCACCGCGCCAGCTGCCAGCCTGTGGCTTGGGCCAAGTGTGTCTTTCTAAGGGATGGAGGGGCTGGCTTGACCGCAGCGCTGGTGCTGATGGAAGCAGGTACCTGGACATGCTTCTGCTCAAGGGTTCCGGTGCACAGGGAACAGCAGTGCGCCAGAGGCCAGGAGGCCCTGGAGCTGGGAGCAGGTCACCATTTACCAGCTGGGGAAACTGGGCAGGCGGCTCCAGGCCCAGCTGTTTACACAGGTGCTGAATGCAACAGGTCATCCACAAGGAATTTACCATTTCTCATGCTCTGTTAGTTGATGTTCACACTTACTTGCTTTTAAAATAAACTATCCTTCTTATTGTGGTGACAGAAGAAAAGAGTTCAGTGCACGAAATTTAAAAACTAAAATTTAGATCAAATAAGAAAGGAGAAATCATTCACCACCCAGAGAAAATCCCTGTTAAGATGTTGGTATGTATCCTCCTAGTCCTCATTTCAAAACTGAGCACTGTACAAAATTCAGTTACTTTGCAACAATTCCATGAGGTCGGTGGGAGTAGACAATGTAGCAGGTGGAAGAGGAGAGTCAGCCCTGAGGGTAAATTGAAGGTAGGTGGTTATGTGGCTATGTGGATGTTCAACTTTGGGAGATATAAAAATCACTCATCTTGATCTAACTGCCCTGGGGACTTGCTAACATGCAGATTCTGGCCTCTGGGCTGGGCCTGAGAATGTACATTTCTAACCAGCTCCTGGAAGGGGCCCGCACTGCTGGTCTGTTGACCACATTTGAGTACCAGGGACTAGAGAAGAATCGAGAAAATCCCTCTGAACTGTGCTACAGGCTCTTGTGGTGCTAAGGTGTGAGATGGGGAGGGAGTTCATGTCTACTTAAATGTCTGCTCTAGAACTTGCAAAACTATGTTTTATTAGGAAAAATGTTCCATGGAAGAATTTAACTATTTTCAACTAGAATACTGGCTCTCTGGGAAAATCTTGTCCTTGTCAAGGATAAATATATCAGGCTGCTTACTCTAAAGCCTCTTCTCAGCTTCTAGGATGCCTGTTTTCCCACTTCTGGGTTGGGGGGAGACCTGCCCTTGGCTAGGCAGGCAGATCTGCTTTAGCTCCCCAGGGGCCTTCACATAGCCCCTGATCTCGAAAGAGGAGCAAGGAATGAGCTTGCAAAAGAGAAGCTGTGGTTTTCAGAGTTGAACAAGCAGGAGGGGAGAATAGGCAGGCTGAGTTGGCTGCCAGAGCAAAAGGCCTCACCCCCAGCGAGGGGCACGCACTGTGCAGCACCCCCAGCAGCTTCCAGTCGCAGGCGAGGGGGACCCTTTTGGTTGCCCCTGTGGGAGAATGAGCTCGGGAGGTGAAGTGCAGGACGGCTTCATAAACAGGGCTGAAAACGTCTTTTCCTCCAGCAAAATACATTTTCCCAGAAAACATAATTACGCTGCCAAAACTACTCCAGGCAGCTTGAGGATAAGAGCACCACAAAATGGAATGAGGCAGTTGGTTTTATTTAAAAAAAAATCTGGAGAATTCAAAATGGCCTAATTGCACAGCTATTAAACAGCTCCTAAATCTGGGAAGTTAGAGCTGTTTTGTTGTTAATATTTCCTTTCAGCGCGCTGAGCCCCCTTCCTCATTGCAGGCGGCAGCCGTGAGGTTTGGCTGCCTTCTCTCCTGTAGCTCGATGGTGACCATTTTCAGCCTGGTGTGGGGGAGCGTGACTCCTGACTGCCTGGGTTTATGCAGCAGCTTCCCCCGGAGGGAATTTGCCCCCAAGACGTTGCTCCCCAATCTGGGGGGGGGCAGGTTCTGTTCCCCAAGGACCCTGTGTCACTGAGGGTCCTCCTGGCCGGTCCAGACTCCGGGCCTCTGCCAGGAGAAAGAGGCTTAGTGTGGAAGACAAATGGGTTTTGGAATCAACTGTATCTGGATTTGAACACAGGACTCTTCATTTTCTGACCCGGTGACCTTGGACAGCCTATGTGACCCCTCTAGGTGAGGACTTGCTGAGCTGCGGCTGGGGCCACTGAACAGGGACTTGAGTGAATATGGTGTGGGAGGCCAGGGAAGAGGGGGCAGCAATTTACTTTACTTCAGAGTCTGACTGAGCCAAGCCCCATGTTTTCCTCATCCTCAGAGGATGGCATAGTGCAGGGATCCTTCTGGAGCCTATTGTGTTTTTGCTCATCAGTTTGTAACAGGTATACACCCCCCATGTTCATCATTTTATCAGCGCTTTCAATAAACAAACTCATGAGTGCACCCCTCTGGTTTTCCTTGCATGGACGCCCTTTCTGCTTTTATACCATTATATTTAGGAGGGTTGACCATGTTCCTAAAACTCTCAGAGCTGAGTGAAAATTGGCAAGTCTGCTGGGAGTTGGGCCTGAAGGTGCCCCCCTGCCTCCTGTCATTCCGCTTTACACTGCTGACTTCCGCTTTTCCTACTCCTAACACGGCACCTTCTTTTGGGGGATTTTGTTTCTTGCTCATAACTTTTAGGACAGTCTTTGGCTCTAGGGAAGAGGGATCAGCCACTCTGGAGGGATTACAAAACTAACCGAGATTTTATTCTTTTTTTTTTTTTTTAAAGATTTTATTTATTTATCTGACAGAGAGACAGCGAGAGAGGGAACGCAAGCAGGGGGAGTGGGAGAGGGAGAAGCAGGCTTCCCGTCGAGCAGAGAGCCCGATGTGGGGCTCGATCCCAGGACCCTGGGATCATGACCTGAGCCGAAGGCAGACGCTTAACGACTGAGCCACCCAGGCGCCCCCCGAGATTTTATTCTTTACAACTGGTACAAATTTTTAAGATTATGAAATACTTCAAATGTATAGAAAAGAAGTAGAATCTGTGTATCTGCTACCCAGATTCAACCAATGGACATCATTTACCTTACTTGTTTCAGATTACTTATTTATTATTATTATTTTTTTTAAAAAAGATTTTTATTTATTTGACAGAGAGAGAGAGTTAGTGAGAGCAGAAACAAGCAGGGGGAGTGGGAGAGGGAGAAGCAGGCCTCCTGCTGAGCAGAGAGCCTGATGTGGGGCTCGATCCCAGGACCCTGGGATCATGACCTGAGCTGAAGGCAGACGCTTAATGGCTGAGCCACCCAGGCGCCCCACAGATTACTTATTTTTTAAAGAAAGAAAATATCATAGTTAAAGAAACCATCAACAAGATTAAATGTCAACCTAAAGAATTGTAGGAGATATTTGCAAATAATATGTTAATAAGAGGTTAATATCCAAAATATGGAATGAGCTTCTACAACTTAATATGAAAAAACAAATAAGCCAATTAAAAAATGGGCAGAAGACACAAACAGTTTTTTCCAAAGAAGACATACAGTTGGCCAACAGACATATGAAAGATGCTAACCACAAAAACCAGCACCTTACACTTGTCAGAATGGCTAGAATAAAAAAGACAAGAAGTAACAAGTGTTGCTGAGGCTGTGGAGAAAAAGGAACCCTGGTGCACTGTTGGTGGGAATGCAGACTGGTGCAGCCACTATGGAGGTTTCTCAAAAAAATAAAAATAGAACTACCATATGATTCAGTAATTCCACTACTAGGTATTTATTCAAAATAAACTAAAATACTAATTTGAAAAGATATGCACCCCAACGTTTATTTCAGCATTATTTACAATAGCCAAGGTATGAAAGCTGCCCAAGTGATCACTGATTGATGAATAAAGAAGATGTGGTGTGTGTATATATATAAAGAAGATGTGATGTGTGTGTGTGTGTAGATACACACACACACACACACACACACACATATATATATAAGCTTTTTATCTCTCCTTCTATTTTCAATGACAGCCTAGCTGGATAGAGTATTCTTGGCTGCATATTTTTCTCAGTTAGTGCTCTGAATATATCATGCCAGTACTTTCTGGCCTGCCAGGTCTCTGTGGATAGGTCTGTTGTCAATCTAATGTTTCTACCATTGTAGGTTACAGATCTCTCGTCCCGAGCTGCTTTCAGGATTTTCTCTGAGACTCGTAAGTTTTACTATTAGATGTTGGAGTGTTGACCTATTTTTATTGATTTTGAGGGGGGTTCTCTGTGCCTCCTGGATTTTGATGCCTGTTTCCTTCCCCAAATTAGGGAAGTTCTCTGCTATAATTTGCTCCAATATAGCTTCTGCCCCCCTCTCTCTTTCTTCTTCTTCTGGGATCCCAATTATTCTAATGTTGTTTCATCTTATGGTATCGCTTATCTCTCGAATTCCGCCCTCATGATCCAGTAGTTGTTTATCTCTCTTTTTCTCAGCTTCTTTCTTTTCCATCATTTGGTCTTCTATATCACTGATTCACTCTTCTGCCTCATTTATCCTAGCAGTTAGCGCCCCTATTTTTGATTGTACCTCATTAATAGCCTTTTTGATTTTGACTTGGTTAGATTTTAGTTCTTTTATTTCTTCAGAAAGGGTTTCTCTAATAACTTCCATGCTTTTTTCAAGCCCAGCTGGTATCTTTAAAGGGATGATTCTGAACTCTAGATCTGACATTGTACTAATGTCCCTATTGAGTAGGTCCCTGGCAGTCGGTGCTACCTCTTGTTCTTTTTGTTGAGGTGATTTTTTCCATCTTGTCATTTTGTCCAAAGGAGAATAGATGAATGAGAGAACAAAATGCTAACAGGGTAACAACGTCCCCAGAAAATATACTCTAAACAAATCAGAAAAGACCTGAAGCTGGGGGAAAAGAAAGGGAAAGAAAGAAAAAGAAAAAGATAAAAACAAACAAAAACAGAACAAAAGAAAAAAAACAGAATATGATCAAATATAATCAGGCTGGTGCATAGATCAGTGCCACACACTAGATTTTGGGTGTATTTTGGTCTGTTAGAAGAAAGTGCCTCCCAAAATTTTAAAGAAAGAAAAACTTATATATGTACAAAAATAAGGGTTGATACGATGAAGGGATGGAATATGAATGTAAAGATGAAAATTATAAAAAATTTTATAAAAGGAATTGATAAGAAGTTGTTTGAAAAAAGAAAAAAGAGGATTTAAAAAAAAAGAAAAAAAAAGGGAGAGAATGTGATCAGGCAGGAGACTAGAACAAAGCCATACACTAGAGACGTAGGGTATATTTTGATCTGTTAGAAGAAACTGTATCTCAAAATTTTAAAGAGAGAACAACTTATATATATATGCCAAAAATAAGGGTAACTACTGTGAAGGGACAGAATATGACTCTAAAAATGAAAAATAAAAATGTTTTTTAAAAAAGGGATTGAGGGCGCCTGGGTGGCTCAGTTGGTTAGGCGACTGCCGTCGGCTCAGGTCATGATCCTGGAGTCCCGGGATCAAGTCCTACATCGGACTCCCTGCTCAGCAGGGAGTCTGCTTCTCCCTCTGACCCTCCTCCCTCTCATGCTCTCTGTCTCTCATTCTCTCTCTCGCAAATAAATAAAAAAAAAATCTAAAAAAAAAAAAAGGGATTGATAAGATGTTGGTTGAAAAAGGGAAAAAGAAAAATTAAAAAAAAAAAAACAGTTAAAAAAAATTAAGTTTGAAAGACTAAAGAATCACGACAAAAAAGCCATGGATTCTATGTGCAATATTCCCCTAGCGCTGGAGTTCTCCCATTCTCATTGATCGTAAACTTGGCCTTGGCTGGCTGTTCTCGCTGATCTGGGGGAGCGGCCTGTTGCCGTGGTTCCCAAATGTCTTTGCTGGAGGCAGAATTGCCCCGCCCTTGCCGGTCTGCGCTAAGTAATCCGCTCGGGTTTGCTCTTGGGAGCTTTTGTTCCCTGCAAGCTTTCCGTACAGCTTTGGAGGCTGAGAGTGAAAATAGCGGCCTCCCAATCTCCGCCCCGGAGGAGCCGAGAACTCGGGACCCCACTCCTCAGTGCACCCCCAGAGAAAAGCAGTCAGTCACTCCCGTCTCCCCGGTCTCCAGGCGCACTCCGTTCTCACCCGGCCTGTGACCGTGTGTTTCTATCGCTGGCACCCGACCCCGTGTGGAGTCTCCAAACCCAGCAGATCCCTGCGGTGCGCTCCCGCGCCACTCCTCCCGGGGGAGGAAGGTGAGTCTCCCCGGATCTGCCACTTGTTGGGTCCCTGCTGGAGGAGCAGTGGCCTGACTGTGCCGTGGATCATGGTTTATGGCAACCCCGAACTGAGAGTCCGCGCCTGGGCTCCGTCTCTGCAGCCGGCTTCCCCGCTCTGATACCTGGGAGCTCTGCTGCACTCAGGCACCCCCGGTCTAGAAAGAGGGTCCTGAGACCACACTGTCCCACAAGGGTTCCACCCCCCGCTTAGCCACTGGAGCGACGTCCCTCAGCGGAGCCGACTTCTAAAAGTTCCGATTTTGTGCTCCGCGGCTCTATCACTTGCCAGAAGTGGCCGACGAAGGCCCCTCCCCTGCCGTCTATCCTCCCGAATATCACCTCAGATTCACTTCTCTGCACGTCCTACCTTCGAGGAAGTGGTCGCTTTTCTGTTCAGAGAGTTGTTGCTATTCTTTTCTTTGATCTCCTGTTGAGTTTGTAGCTGTTCAGAATGGTTTCATCCCTATCCAGCTGAATTCCTGAGACCGGACTAAATCCAGGTCTCCTACTCCTCTGCCATCTTGCTCTGCCCCTTGTTATTTGTTTTCTATATGCCTTATAGCTTGCTTATCTCTCATTTCCTGTATTACTATTTTCTTTTGTGTTTCACTGATTTTTTTGTAGGGACACATAGAAATATCTTTTTCAATTTCCTTTGTGTATATTCTTCAGCTACTTTCTTGGGGGTTTCCATGGGGATTATATCTAATATCCTAAAGTTATAACAATTTAACTTGAATTTACACCAGCTAAACTTCAACAAAACTCAGTTCCTTTAACATTTCCATCCTCACCCTTTCAGTTGTTGATTTCCCCAAATTGCATCTTTATACATTGTATTTCCAAAATGTAAAATTATACATTTTTAATATATTAGTTTCTTATGTAAACAAAATGTGCAGTTACAAAGGTAAAATGATAATAGTTTTTAGATTAAGAATTTTTTTGTGTAGTAAACAAAAACTGGAATTATACACCATTGTACAATAATACAGGCTTTTATATTGCCCAGGTATACCTTTACACAGATCTTTGTTTCTTCATATGACTTTGAGTTACTGTTCAGTGTGTTTTCATTTTAATTTGTAGGATTTCTTTAATGTTTCTTGCAGGGCAGGTTTAAGACAGTTTTGCCAGATATAGGATCCTTGGTTGACCACATTTTTCTTTTAGCACTCTGAATATATCAGTTCACTACCTTCTGGTCTCCAAAGATTTGACAAGAAATCTGCTGGTAATCTTACTGAAGACTCTGTGATGAGTCACAGTTCTCTTCCTGCTTTCAAAATATTCTTGTTGACTTTTGAAAGTTTGACTATAATATCTAGGTGTGGGTCTCTTTGAGTTCATCCTATCAAAATTTGTTGAACTTCTTGGGTGTTTATATTTATGTCTTTCATCAGATTTGTTAAGTTTTTGGCTATTAATTCTTCAAATATTCTCTCTGCCACTTTCTCTCTTCTCCTTCTGGGACTCCCACAGTTGCATATGCTGGTCTGCTTGCTGGTGCCCACAAGTCCTTTAGGCTCTGTTCACCTTCCTTCTTTTTCTCAGATTCAGTAAGTCCCATTCACTGATTCTTTCTTCTGCCTGCTCAAATCTGCCTTCGAATTCCTCTAGTAAATTTTTCGTTTCAAGTTTTGTATTTTTCAGCACTGGAATTTCTTTTTTGGTATCTTTTTAGGTTTTCTATTTCTTTATTGGTATTTCCACTTTGTTAAGACATTATTTTCTTGACCTTGCCCACACTTTTTTTAGTTCTTTGAGCATCTTTAAGATAGTTGTCTTTGTCAAGTATATCTGCCAGCGGGTCTTCTTCAGGGACAATTAGTTTACTTTTTTTCCTTTGAATGATCCATACTTTTTTGTTTCTTTCTATGCCTTGTGATTTTTTTTTGTTGAAAACTGGACATTTGAATCTAATAACGTGGCAACTCCAGAAATCTGATTCTCTCCCTGCCCCAGAGTTTGCTGGGTTTTGTTTTTGTTTATTTATTTAGTTTTGATCTGTTGCCCAATCTGTCACCTGACTGTGCTTAAGATCAGACTGAGGTATAAACTTAAGGTATTCTCAGGTCTTTTCTGAGCCTTCCCTTCTCCCTAGGCATGTGCGGTGACTTTCTAATTTCCCCTGTATAAGCAGTTGCTTTTGAACGTCCTAGTTTTTAATGTGTGACTCCCAAAAATGGAAAAAGAGAAAGATGAAGGCAGGGAAAAGGTGTCGGCCCTTTAAAATTCCTAGAAGTTACTTCTGCCAGATGGGGGAGGACTTGCAGTAATGTGGGGGAGGTACAGCAATGATGGCCTACCTCTTTGCACTTCTGAGAACAGAAGCAGCAGTGATCAGAGCACAATCCCCAATATTTGGAGGACAAGGTTCTTTTTGCCCACTCTTGCTCCCACAAGGTGTGTGCAAGCTGTGCCAGGAGCACATCTTGTTTGCCATGTGGCTGGGAGTGGGGGATGGGTAGCTGCTACTGCGCTAAAAGCTGAAATTGACTAAAATTAACCATAGTTTACTGCTCAAGCCTTCCCCTGGAAGTTTCAAGCCTTCAATAGACTCCAGAGTTCCAAAATAGCTACGTCGGAGGATTCTGCCAGTGCAATTGCTGTCTCTGTGGGGATATAAATTCCTGGTGCTTTCTAGTCGGCCATCTTCCCCGAATGTTTGTTAAGAGGTTTAAACTTGTATGAGGTATTGAATTTTATCAAATGCCTTTTCTGCATCTATTGATGATCTTGATATGTCTTTTTTTTATATATTATGTGATAAACCACATTCTACAATTTTAAGCCAACTTTGCATCTCTGAGATAGACCCTACTTGATCAAGTTATCAGTTTTGTTTTTTTTCTGCAAAAAGCTTTATGTTTCCATTTGGTCCATGGCTTGGGAGAGGGCTCCAGAGTAGTTAAAAAGCTGCCTAGTGGCTGTAGGGAGAGGCTCAGGCACAAGAGCTGACACCAGGGGGATGCCAGAGGGGCCCCTCAAAGGCTGCTGGGCTTCAGACGCTCCTAGTCATGCTTGAGGGTAAGCCTTTTGAAGAAATACTTCCTCAGTCAGCCTGCAGAGGTTAGTCAGGTGGTTGCCCATCTTCTTGATGAGTTTTACCTCCTCATCTAGGAATTCGTTCTCCAGGAAGTCACAGACATGGGAGTCTGCACAGCCAGAACCCAGGGCATGCAGATACAAAAGAGCCTGGTTCAGATTCTTCTCCTGAACCAGGGTAGCTTCTGTGGCATCTAGGGTTTTACCCCATTCATCTTGGGATGTCTTCTGCACACCCTGGAAGAGGGTGGGGCAGCTTGCTGAGCTGGTTTTGAATCTTTAAGAGACACTCAGCACCCTAGCACTTCTCCTCAGCCAACTCATGGAAGAAGTGGCCCATGCCCTCCAGAGCCACATTGTCATGGCCGAAATAGAAGCCCAGGGAGAGGTAGATATAGGAGGCTTGCCTGTGCATGTTGACCAGGTAGTTGATGGCAGCCTCTACCTTGGTGGAATAATTCTGATGAATCTGGGAGCTCATGGTTGATTGGTAATAAGGAGCTAAGCTCAAAATAGGGTGTTGGCTGGTCCTGGAGGCAGAAGGTGGCCAAAAAATGGATCCAAAGGTTGCAACTGGAAACAAGGTTGGAGGGTGGTTGGAGGTTGGTAGAAGGGGCATCCCTGGGTCTGTTCTGTCCAAACACTGTTGAAGCAACAGACAGATCTGTGGGACTGTGGTGTGTACTGCCAAGCTATCAGTTTTTAAGTGCTATATTCAAGTTCCTAAAATTTGCATAGGATTTTGAATTTATGTTTGTGAGTGAACTTATCTTATAAGTCCTTTGGGTTTGGTATCAAAGTTTTACCACCTTCATGAAGCAAGCTCTTCTTACATGCTCTGGAGAGGTAATGTAATTGCAGAGATCTGTCATCTGATTCTGTCATCTGATCTGTC
Organism: Mirounga angustirostris; assembly: GCF_029215605.1. Lineage (NCBI taxonomy): Eukaryota > Metazoa > Chordata > Mammalia > Carnivora > Phocidae > Mirounga > Mirounga angustirostris. Next base: position 88,806,661 of record NW_026991718.1, read on the forward strand.
ACCTGACTGCAAAACCATCTGGGCCTGGTGCTTTATATGTAGGAAGATTTTAACTTCTTATTCAATTTCTTTGATTGTTATGAGAAAAATTTGGCCATCAATCTTTGGTAAGCTTTTCATATTGAGTGTAACATACATAAAAAACGTCTAGTTCATGTTACAACTTGATGAATTTTTGTGGTAAACACATCCATGTAACATTCATCCAGATCAGTCCCACCATAGACACTCATGTGGGTGTTTTATCAAATGCTTGTCTACACCTATTGAAATGGTTCCATTTTCTCTTTTATCCTGTTAATGTGGTGAAATACTATAAGTGATTTTAAAATGATTGGTTAACTTTGCATTTCATAAACCCAATTTGGACATTCTATTACCCTTCAGATATATTGCTGAATTTTTTTTCCATTATCAAAATGTCCTTTTCAGGTTTGGGAATCAAGATTATGGTAGCTTCATAAAACAAGGTGCTGTATCTATGTATCAGTTTGCTTTCAACTGCAAGGAATTGATGATCATCAGTTTAGTAGTGTCTTAATAATGTGACATAATTATTTCTCATTAGAAGGAATAGGGAGGGAGATGGTTCCAGGGCTGATTCAGAGGGTCGTTATTGTTATCTAGGACTCAGGCTCTTTCCATCTTTCCTCTCTGCCACCCACATCCTGTTGACTTTTTGTCTTCAGCCTTGTTGCCTCATGGTTGCAAGATGGCTGTCAAAGCTCCAGGCTTTGTTTTCCCATACTATCTCCCCACATTATCACGTTCAAAGTCAAAGAGCAAGTGGAAAACCTGGGAGGTGAGATAGAGAGATAGATAGATAGATAGATGATAGATAGATAGATGATAGATAATCTTGGCCTCTCTTCTCTTTCCATCACAGAGGGAAAATGTCTTCCCTTAAAATCCACAGAAAATTTCTCCTACTGTCTTAATGGCCAGAAGGACTAGGTCATATGTCCATACATGAACCAAGCACTACAAAAGGAATTGGGCTCCAAAGTCTGCTTGGAACAGTTATGATCCCTCCACCCTCTGTTGCCAACCCTCCCTGCTCCACGTTAGGGTTGGCCACTGTTGTCTAAACACCAGTGAGATTTGTTGGACATGAAAAGGAGAAATGTCTATTGACTGACATTATTTGCCACACTTGTATCCAGAAATTTAGTAGGTTGGTAACTGTCCATAGGGGAGAACTGGCCCATGTTTCAAGACCTGATTTGTGCCTGTGAACTGGGCTCCTGAAAATGACCTGAGTTCTCAGAAGTGAAGGCACATGATACTGTTTAGTGCTATTAGCAGTATAGAAGTTAAACCTGTCCTGTATAAAAAAACAAATAACAGAGGATTCTGTCCCTAAGCTGAAGCAAGCTGTCAAACAACATTTCTTTTTAGAATGTCCTACATGTCTTCATCATGGGTTTTGAATTGAGTTCACAGCTGGTGTTAAATCTTAAAAGGGTTAGCTCTATTTTTCACATATTTGTTAACAAGGCTTAGGCAGGAAGCTGGAGACCACAAGTAACTAGATGCCCATGAAGACCTATTAATGCAGAGAGTACAATTTTTTTTAAAGATTTTATTTATTTATTTATTTATTTGAGAGAGAGAGAATGAGAGAGAGAGAGCATGAGAGGGGGGAGAGTCAGAGGGAGAAGCAGACTCCCTGCCAAGCAGGGAGCCCGATGCCTTGGTCCCATGGCCCTGGCAGCACCACAGGAGGGCAGGTGGAAACACATAAGGCCTCTTGGGACCTGGCTGGGAGTTGGAATATCATCACTTCTGCCTTATTCTCTTGGCCACACTAGAGGCAAGGGGCAGGGAAATACCCCCCACCATTTTAGTGGGGGAACTTCAAGTTGTAGGTGAGGTCATGGTTGTACCTTCTTGCTACTGAGAGGGAGGTAGTATGATGGATTGGATAGTTCCAATGACAGAAGTGCTAGTCAGCAGAAGAGAGGAATAGTCACCTGTTTATACACAAGTTGGGAAGGATGTTAACAAATATTGTTGAGCTGTAATGGAGTTCTAGGGGTTCTGTGTTCCAGTCACTCGTCTGTTGCTCCTCATCGCTTCTATTTGGAGATGTTTGACACCAATGGCAGACACTAAGGGAGTAAGGGAATGGGTACACAGGGGAGGTAGTGCAGCTCAGTGGTTAAAGGTGCTGGCTTCAGGTCAGAGGGGCTTAGTTTTAGCATCTGGGCTTTGCAGCCTCTACTGGATGACTTCAGGAGTTTCAGTTTCTCCAAGGCTCAGTTTTCCCAGTTTGACCTGAGAGGGAGCTGGGTGTGGCATGTAGAAATGGTCCAGTTAATGATTTACAGCCACTGTTGCTTCCATGAGGTCCCTCCGGAGACCTCCAGGGCCTATGGTGGACATGAGCCCTGGATACAGCAATAACGATTCCGTAACCCAAACCAAGTCCATCTGCCCGATGTGCAACAGTGCCAATCACTGAGACATCAGGTTTGCAGCAAGGAAAGAGTTTATTTGAGAGGCAGCTAAGTGAGGAGACAGGAGGCAAGCTTTGAGTCTGCCTCCCTGAAGGGGGAGAGAGTCCATTTTTTTTATGATCATTGGCATTGAACTTACATTCATAAGATGGAACATACACATTGAGCAAACATGTATGTAACATACATCCCGTATTCACTTGGGGAGGAGACAACATCAGAACGAGGCAAAATTCAGCGCTTGATGTCAGCAGGTTATTTTAGGACGAGGAGAAGGGGCCATGGGCAAGCTCTGAGAGCCTGTATAAACTGGATAGGGTCTTGGGCTTGTTATCTCAGGTAAGGGTAAGGAATGCAGGTTCTTGCTTATTCCTAGGCTGGAATCATATCAGTTGACCTTGAGTCCAGGCTTCTGCAGACACAGCAAGTGAGCTTGTTAGTGGGGTCCAAAAAGAACAAGAGCTGATTAGGGAGACACAGTTGTCTGAAAAATAAGCTTTAATATTTCTGCTAGTGAACCTCATTAATCGTATGGGGCACAGTTTTGCTTCCACATCGGGCTCTGGCTGGGTCAGCCTCTGTTGTCCAGTGTTGCACAGGACCACCAGAATAATCTCCTAGTTCTGCTTCTCTCCTCTGACAATTCCAATCAAGAGCCCACGATGGACCTTATTGCTTATTATATCAGGTCCAGATTTTTTATTCAGTTTGACCTTTGTGCATAAGCAATGTTGATAATGTCCAGAAGAGAATGTGCATGTAAAGAAATGAGGCCCTTTTGTTCTTCAAAAAATCAATACATCATACAGAATGCCTTAAGTAGATTGGTAACAATATAATGAAGTTGATAGTTTACATATGTACTTTGATTTATAATGTTGACCACATGTATTGCGATTGATTATGAAACAGAGCTGGCAAGGAGTGGGACAGAACTTTAGACTGGCTGCCACCCTTTTAGCACTTCCTACAGGTGAGGCTTTGCAGCACCCTACGGGTGCCTGAGCAGTTCCCTTAGCCCCTGTCCTTCCTAGGTCTTTGACTCTGCTGCACAAACATGGCTTCACACTTGTGCAGATCCTGGTTCTCATGTAAACAAGGCTGTGGGCCGGAAAGGTGGGGACTGTCCATTTTTATATTTGGTTACAAAATAGATGTTGATGGCTTCAAAATGCTAAGTGTCCAGCACCAAAGGCCAAGGGCATCAGCCTTCTCCATGTCTCAAGTCAGGTGGTGGTTACCTGGTTTTGCTCTCCTCTCCTTTCCCCTCCCCTCCTCTCCTTTAAAATAGCTTTATTGAGATACAATTTACACACCATACAATTCACTTATTTACAATTCAATTATTTTTTGGTATATTACATTATTTTAAAAAGTTACTAAAAATATATATAACATAAAATTTTCCATTTTGGGGCACCGGGGTGGCTCAGTCAGTTGAGTGTCTGCCTTCGGCTCGGGTAATGATCCCAGGGTCCTGGGATTGAGTTCCACGTGGGGCTCCCTGCTCAGTGGGAAGCCTGCTTCTCCCTCTCCTGCTGCTCTCTTCTTTCTCTGTCAAATAAATACATATTTTTAAAAAATTTGCCATTTTAACCATTTTAAGTGTACAATTCAGCATTAATCACATTCACAGTTCTACACCATTGCTACAATTCTTTCATCATCCCAAACAGAAACTCTGTAACCACTCAGCAGTGACTCTCCACTCTCCTCCCCCAGCCCCTGGCAACTTGTCCTCTGCTTTCTGTCTCTACAAACCTGCCTACTCCAGATCCATGGTATAAGTGGAGTCTATAAGATATTAGTCCCTTTGTGTCTGGTTTATTTCACTTAGCATAGTGTTTTTGAGGTACATACATGTTGTAGGATGGATCAGAACCTTGTTCCTTTTTGTGGCTTAATAATATTACATTGCATGTAAATACCACATTTTGTTCTATTGATGGGGTGTTTCCATTTTTCAGTTATTGTAAATAATGCTGCTATAAACATGAAGGTACAAATATCTGCTTGAATCCAGGTTTTCAGTTCTTTTCCACATACACTTACAAGTGGAATTCCTAGATTACATGGAATCCACATGCATTTACAAGTGGAATTCCTGGATTACGTATTTTTGATTTTTTGAGGAACTGCCAGACTGTTTTCCACAGCAGCTGCACCATCTTACATTCCCACCAGCAATGCACAAAGGTCTCAGTTTCCCCATGTTCTCACTGACACTTGTTATTTTCTGTTTCTTTAAATTAATTGTTTAATAATAGCCATCCCAATGGGTATGAAGTGATATCTCATTGTGGTTTTGATTTCCATTTCTCTAATGATTAGCATTGTTGAGCATCGTTTCATCTTTTCTGTTTATTGACTCTGTGTAATTTCTTCAGAACAATGTCTATTCAAGTCCTTTGTTCATTAAATTTTTTTTTTTCCCCTGGGGCGCCTGGGTGGCTCAGTAGGTTGAGCATCTAACTCTTGATCTTGGCTCAGGTCATAGATCTCAGAGTCCTGAGATCCAGCCCTGCCTCTGGCTCTGTGCTCAGCGCAGAGTCTGCTTGAGATTCTCTCTCTCTTCCTCTCCCTCTGCCCCTCCTCCACTCATGCTCTCTCCTGTGCTCTCTCTCTAAAATGAATAAGTAAAATCTTAAAAAAAAATTTTTCTTGTTGAGTTATAGGAGTTCTTTATATATTTTGGATATTAATCTCTTATCAGGCATATAATTTGCAAATATTTCTCCCATTCTGTGAGTTGTCCTTTTATTTTGTTGATTGGGCCCTTTGATGCACAAAAGCTTTTATTTTTTATTAAGTCCAACCTAGCTATTTGTTGTTCTTAGCGTTGCTTGTGTTTTTGATGTCATATCTAAGAAATTGTCATGAAATCCATGTGATGAAGATTTTTCCTTATGTTTTCTTCTAAGGATTTTATAGCTTTAAGCTTTGCATTTGGGTCCAGAATCCATTTTGAGTTAATTTCTGTAGATGTGTGAGGGTCCCACTTCATTCTGCATGTGGATACCACTGTTCACGTTTGACAGGAAGGAAGGAAGAAGATGTGGGGAATCATATGCTCTGGGGCTTAGTGAATCTTTGTGTAGTTTTTCTATTCAGTCAGGGCTTGGCTAGCACCTTGTTTGACTCCATTGTGTGGTCATATGTCCAAAACTATTCCAAGGTTTTGTCACCCACATGTTCTCTGTCTCTACTCAAGTTACCTCCCAGACTCCAGGGCTCATGGCTGTGGGAAGGGATAAAGTCCCAGCTACCAACATGCTTGTCCTTAAAAATGTATTGATGGTGAAACAGAGAGAACTAATCAGTGGCTTCCAGGGGTGGGGGCTGGGGTTGGGGCTGACCCCAAAATGGCTGCATGAGGGAGTTTTTTGGGTGATGGGACTATTCTAAGTCTTGACTGTTGAGGTGGTTCCATGACTGTGTACAGTTGCCCAAACTCATAGAATTGTAATCCAAAACAATGACTTTTACTGTGTTAGTATAAAACATGGACATTAAAGAGTGAACAATGTGCTCTTGAGAGGCAGCAGAGCAAGGGTGAGGACAGCCTCTGGAGGCAGACTGTCTGGGTTCAAGTCCAGGCTCCCGCACCTCCCAGCTTTGTGACTTTGGCAACCACGGAGTGTTTAGGTCTCCCTTTCTGTAAGAGGAGAGTGGTGGTCATTATTGCATGGAGCCGGAATGAGGATTGAATTTATGTGGCCATGCAGACCTCGTGGGACAGGTTGGTGTGCCATGTAAGGGGTCGCTATCATCACAGGCATCTTCAGGCCCCAGGGGGGTGTGTGTGTCCATGGTGGTGGGGGAAGAAGCTGATGGGGTGAAAGTTTCTGGTCCTTGTGAAGTACTCTGTTGTCACTTGGTTTTATTCGTTCACGTCACACTGTAGTACTACAGCCATGTTTGAGTGGGATGCTCTGTGTCGCCCGTGGCATCTCTCATGGCCTGGGCACGTGACCTGAGGAAGCAGCTGGGCAGGGCTGGGCTGTCCCTCCTGAGCCCCAGTGGTGGCAGGTGGCCTCGGATGACTGCAGCCCTGACCCCCAGCCCTTGGGGGCCTCAGCCCCATGGCCCCAGTTAGGTGGGACTGTTTCTGGATGTCAGTGCTGCTTTCTTTATAGTGTAACCTCTTTAGCTGGTCATTGGTCCCAAGGAAGAGAGAACGAGGCAAAGGAGGTGAGAGTGGTCACCTCAACTTGGAAAAACTTCCCTCTGCTTTCTGTTATTCCAGGGGCTTCTCTGTCCAAGGAAAGAAAATACAATGTGTTCTGGCCAGATAGGAGCTGTTCCTTATGGGTCTTCCTGGTTAAGGGGCAGGGAGCCAGACCCCCCCCCCCACCTGTGGGTGTGACTGCGGTGTTCTTTCCAGTTGCCTCTTCTCAGATTGACCCCCCCCACCACATGGTTGGGCCCAGGCCTCTCTGGGTCCTTCCAGGCACGCTCGCCCCCATCCGCCTGTATTTTGGGATGCAGCTCCCCACCCTCTGTTGCATCTACCAACGCATTTCCATCTGCTTTCTGTCTCCCAGAAATTGATTGAAATCTTGTGCCTGCTTGCTGATGGTCTGCTTCCAATTCTTTTTGTGGTAACAGGTTTATTCCCTTTTAAATTTATTTTCTGGCTTGGAAGGGAGGAGAAACAAGCTTGTGTGGTAAGCCTGGGGCCAGAGTAGTCCCCTTTTAGAAGGCAAATATACATGGGAGTCAGGAAGCTGGGCAGTCATGACATCCTAGCATGAATGGTGCTGCTCAGAGTGTCCTTGAGAGTGCATTTTGGAGCGTGGAGAGCTAGAGAGGGCCAGCTGTGTCAGAACAGGAAGGCAGGAGCCAGTGTGAGGGCAGTGAGGAGAACACTGGGAACACTGGGAGGTGGGGGTGGTGCCCAGTGCAGGAGCAGCGGATGAGACCTCGGATTACCTTGTAAATGAGTCTTGGAACTTGCTTCATTCTCTGTGGGACCTTTGGGGGCAGCTCTGTGGTGGGGCTGTTGAGACGGTGTTCGGGGGTGTTCTAGGGGAACTTTTGGCCGGGTATCAAGGCATTTTCTTTTTCTCCTTGCCAGGCCCCCAGCTGATGCATAAATCGATTCTATGAGATGAAAAATAAAACGTTTAGAACTCTAACAAGCAAATGTCAGCCAGTAAAGTTTTCACCCAAGCCCTTTATTCAAGAAAGCAAAAGGTAACACAGCTCTCAAGCTAGATTCTCACAGGGAGGTCCTTTGCAAAAGCCATGGGCAAACATTTGGGAGCCTCAGTGAAGCCTTTTGTGCTGTCCTGGAGCAGGAATGAGGGCAGAGGGAGTGAGGAGGGATGGAGGAGAAAGGCTGTTCCGGCAGGCCCTGGGCTGGAACGAGCAGTGCCCTCTGCTGGGAGGGGTGGCCAGGTCACCAGGCAGGATGTCCCTCCTTCTGGTCTGCGTGACTGGGGCTGGTCACCAACACCCCAGGGGGTACTTCCAGACAAAAGGAGCCCAGGGCACCACCCTGACCCCACCCATGGGGCTCCCCAGGCCACACTGTGGTCTAGGCCTAGGCACTCACCTCCAGCAACACAGAGTTGCCCCCCCTTTCGAGAGGAGCTGCCTCTGCTGGACCTCAGACAGCCTTGACACCCTGCAGGGGGTGGATTTCATGTAACGTGAATTATAACTCAATAAAAACTTGTTTCAGAAAAATATTTTTCAAACATCAGCTGTGAGATGTCTGTTGCATGAACTAGTGTTAGGATCCAGTGCCTCTCCCCCGGCAAGACTTCTGTAGGCACAGCTGCCGACAAAGGCATGCCCCGCGCCCAGCTGCATGCGGGCCTGTCTGCAGGACGAGGAGCTGCAGGCGTCGCTTCCGCTGACGGCCCAAGCTGACCTTCCCTCCGGAGCCAAGTGTGAATCTTGGGACTGGTTTGCTCAGCCAGGCCTACTGGGTGGGGGTGACGGAGAGGATGAGATGGACAGGCAGCAGCAGGAAAGCTCAAGGCCCGGCAAGGGTGTTGATTTTGAAGTCCCGGTGGTCTTGTCCTCTAGTAAATGAGGTCTAGCAAAGGCCTGGCCTGTGAGATCAGCAGCTCGTCCTCTGTGCGGGATAGTAGGGGGCAATGGGTGTTGGGTGGAGCCAGGAGGGTGCAGCGGAGAAGAGACTCACTATGGGCAGAGACGAACAAAGCCATTCCAGGGGCCCAGTCTGGCCACAGCCACTATGTCCTGGGAGAACAGGGCTGGTGAGATCTAGGTGGGGCATTAGTACCCCAGAGTGGCCTGAAGTTGAGGACAGAACTTCTACTCAAAGGAGAGTGGAAATGCTGGAGGGGGACCAGGAGGGAGCCTGGGTTGGATGGGCTGCCTCCATGGAGAGGAGGGGAAGGGGAGTGCTGCAAATTTGGGGACATGCTCTGTGGTAGTCTGCAACACTGGGGTCCCTGATGAACCAAGCCTGCTGGTATACGTGGCCTGTGTAGTCCCCTGCCCTATGACTTGCTTTAACCAATAAACTGCCAAGGAAATGACACTGCCAGTTCCGGGTCTAAGCTGCACGGAGGCCTGGCTGACTCTGCTTTTGTGCTCAGGAGCCCTGAGACCAGTGGAGGAAGGAGATCCAGCTGTCTCAACATCCAGCAGAGTCCGGTTCCCAGCTGGTCTTTCAGCTGAGGGTGGCCATGAAAGTGACCACTGGTGAGGCCCAACAGGCCTGCCCCGTGGGAAGTCAGAGTGCCTGGCTAGATAAGATTTTATAAACACATGCCTCCCCAGATGAGACCAGTCGAAAAACAAAGAAGGAGTGTCTGGATAACTGGGCCTCCTTCAGAGTTTCTGGGCTGAAAATAGCTGGATCCTCCTTGCAGCTCATGCACTCATCTAGGGAGTAAATGCTTGACTTAGGAGAAACATTTATCTTTGGAGGTCACACACTCCATGCACTCCCTGTCTGCATGCCCATCACGAGCACAGCTTGTTCTAGTTTCACGATATTCCCTATGTCCCTGTCTTGATTATTACAGCTTCACATTCCTTCTTGTTTTTCTTCTCCCCTTGTATGGATAACATTCACAATACAGGTGGAGACAGTCTGGCTTGGGACCTGTCACCACTAGGGCGTCTGGTCCCTAGGCCCTCTCCTCTCTCCTTCTAAGTTGTCTGGAGTGATACTGTCATTTGCAGCCTCGGGGTTTGCTGGCCAAACCTGATACTGCCCAGCTCAGCTTGCAGAATCCTGAGCAATTACACCACTGTTTGAAGTCACTGAGTTTTGGGCTTGCTAGAACTGCCCCTTCTAGGTTTGCTCCTCTGACTCCTGATTGGTGGGCAGAGGCCACTCATCTTCCTTCCTCCTGCTCTGGATGGGACTGGCCCAGGCCCTGGGAAGGGGTGATGCCTCAGGTAGAGAGACTCAGTGAGAGGTCACCAGGCAGGGTGCCTGTGGAAGCTACTTGAGCTCAAACTGCATCTCTGGAATGAGGCTGCTGTGCCCATGATGTCCAGGGCAGGGGCAGCTCCCAGCTGGTACTAATCTGCCAAGGCCAGATGACCCCTTGAAGATCAGCTGACTTTTCTCACAGATTGTGGTTCAAGCTACAGAGTCATCCAAAGTCATCCAAAGTGCAGGGCAAATGTTACCTGTCCTAAGGTATGTGTCATCCTGTTCCTCACTGAATCAGCATCAAGCCCAGTCAATGGCTCAAGGACCATCGACATGGATGAGTGGGCCAGTGGGGGCCTTCTCCAGTGGCTTCAATGGCTGGATCCCTCCTTAGCTCTTCCACAGGCCCTGAGCTAACCAGGCTGCGTGTATTGGGAGGCCAGGACCAGATCTTGAATTATTTCCTACCGCAGGGTCTGGAAGGGCGCCTTGCACACAGGAGGTGAGCTTGTTGCATGAAGGAAGTGCAGCTGGGAAGAGCAGGTGCTGGGCAGGAAATGGGGAGCCCCGAGTCTCTGCAGGAAACAGGACGGTGGATGCTTCTCCTGGAGCAGGGACAGCTTGAGTGCAGGCAGGATGAGAGCGGTCTTTATTTCCTGCTGCAGGCACAGTCCCATGTTTGTTTTGTGTCGATAATTCTGAGTTATTTAAAATTTAGCTATTATGACAGAAGGACACTCATAATCTCACCTGTCAATGTCTTTCTGTAGGTTCTCTTCCAACAATGGAGCAGGGAGGGAGGAGGAGAGGACTGTGTGGACAGATCAGTGATGACCTCGTGCCAGAAGAAGGGCTTTATGGGGTGTGGAGACCACACTGCCGAGTTCATTCTACTCCAAGTTCACAGCTTTTTGTCATCGGTGGTCCTTGACCTCCACCTGCTCTGCCTCCCCCTTCACTGGCCCCAGCCCCACCTCCCCACACACTTCTACTCTGGTGAAAACTTGTGGGGTGTGCAAGGCTGTTTCATGCATTTCTATTGTGCATGTGTGGAAGTGTGCTCTCCATCTTCCATTTCTTACCTTTGCTCTTGACACAATGTTCTTCAGGCCTACCCGTGGTACTTCTGTGCATCTGGCCTTGCTTTGTACAGCTGTTTTTAGGTGCATTGAAGACGTTCAGTTAATCCTTCCCCCTGATGATGACTCACTGATTGTCCTGAATTCTATCATGATGCCTCAAGGAACATGCCTCATATGTTTCCTCAAGGATACCAGGAGTGGAGTCTGGGTCATTGCCACCTTTCCTTCCACCCCCAGACTTAACACTCAATATTTCATATTTTTTGATACCTGTATGGGTCTGTTTTCCTGCTTCTTTACATGCTTGGTATTCTTGATTGGGTGTCGTAGGTTGCAAATTTTACCTTATTGAGTGCTAGATATTTTTGTATTTCTTTTTTTTTTTTTTTAAAGATTTTATTTATTTATCTGACAGATAGAGAGACAGCAAGAGAGGGAACACAAGCAGGAGGAGTGGGAGAGGGAGAAGCAGGCTTCCCGTGGAGCAGGGAGCCCGATGCGGGGTTCGATCCCAGGACCCTGGGATCATGACCTGAGCCGAAGGCAGACGCTTAACGACTGAGCCACCCAGGCGCCCCTATTTTTGTATTTCTGTAAATGCTTTTGAGCTTTTCTCTGGATACAATTAAGTTATTCAGAAAGAGTTTGATGCATTTGGGTTTCACTTTCAAACATTGTTAGAGGGAACAAGAGTGCCTTTACTCTCGGGCTAGGGCTCCCTGTGAATGAGGCCAGGTTCTTCTGAGCACTCCGTCCAGTGCCCTGTGAATTATGAAGTTGCCAGGGTGGCTAGTGGGAGCACGCACCACTCCTGGCCCTGTGTGGGCACCTGCGACACCCTCTCCACCTGGCTTTGGGTAGTTTTCCCACACACATTTACTCAGCCTCTCTCAGGTGAGGACTGGGGATTCTGCAGATCTCCACTGGCCTCCGCACTGCTCTCTCCTCACTGAGCTTTGGTCCGCAGGCTCCCCTGCACTGCGGCTGCACCACGCTCCCCTGGCACCGAGCTTCTTTCCTATCTCAGCCACTGTGTCTTTGCTGCTTGATGCTCAAGTTTTAAAAATAGTTATTTCATATATCTCATCCTATTTTTCCCTTGTTTCACACATGTGTGCATGAACAACTTTTATTTTGGAACAATTTTAGATTATGGAAGAATTGCAAAGATAGTTCAGAGAGTATCTATGCCCCCCACTCAGTTATCTCTAATGTTAATATCTTAAGTTACCATGGTACATTGGTCCAAACTAAGACCATAATGTCCACTGATACATCACTATTAACAAAGAAACTCCAGAAACGGAATACCCAACTAAGCCACTTGCGATTCCTGCCTCCCAGAAACTGTGTGACATATTACATGTGTGATGTTTTAAGCCATCAATGTTGGGGCAAACTCGTTACACAGCACTCGATAACCTATACATACACCTAATGCATACCCTCCTCTAAGCCTTTGCACACACTGTTCCCTCCATCTATGCTTCCCGTTCCCTTCTATTTCCATGTGCCAATTCAACCGCCATTCAAGGCTCAGCTTCTCTACAAAATGCCCCTTGATTCCCTTTGATGGAAGAATTTTTCCTTTATCTGAACCGTATAGCCCTCTCTGCATACCTTTCAAAGACATCCCTCTTCCCCCTGTATCAGCTTTCATGTGTGATTTTGCCCTCCCTACTGCTCTGTGACGCCCGTGGGCAGGATCTGGGTCAGCAACTCGAGTGTTTGTGATTCTATGGCTGACTTGTCCCCTGCAGGGTGTCGTTTTATCCTCACTCACATCTGAATGTGCTTCCACACCTGGCCTCCATGGGCTCATCCAAGTCTGTACATAGTGTTGGTGCTATAGGTTGCCCGTGCCATGGGTGGGAGAGATGACATTCCACACCTGGAGTCTTTCAGGATATGGGATCAAAGAGCTTTGGGGGCAGAAGACTCTGGGAGAAACAGATCAAGTGCTTTCTCATTTGCTAGGAAAGTCTCTTGGAGTTGTTCTGATGAAGCCACAAATGTGTCTCCTGGAGCCAGCAAGCTGCCAGGGAGAGGAAATGAGCAGCTTTTCCACCCGAGGGTGTCCCTGCAGAAACAAAACCCCAATTCTTTGGTTTGTGGGGTCTTAGACCTTTTAAGAAACTTAGCAGAAAAGATGATCAGGGCCCCTTTGCTGTTAACAAGTTGTCCTTTACCCCATTTCAAGAACAGCTCTTGATCCCACATATTCTGTGCTGCCCATCAACACGGGGCCAAGGGTACTCTAGGAAAGCATGGGGAAGCCAGCCGGTGAGGTCATTTCGCAAATGCCCTGGTCCGACAGGGCTAGCAGCTGCTGCAGTTATGGGCATCTGCCCCAGAAGGAAGGACAGAACCTACTGGGACCAAAGGTGAGTGAGGACCACCACTTCACCGATGAATGGAGCAGTCTGGGGCCTTGCACAAGTCACTGCACTTTCCAAGATGGAAGACAGAACCACTGCAGAAGGAGACAGAGGTGACAGAGGTCAGGGCTGTCTTTCTCCTTCCTGATTTTGCACCCAGCCCCATTCTCCACATCCTCCTCTGTCCTAACCACATGGCCTGTCCCCTTCCCAGAGGTGACCTCTGTCTGAAAAGACAACTTTCAACCTGCCTTCTCTCCAACTCCCCTTTTTGAGCAACAAAAATGAGATTATACTGTTCTGCAATTTGCCTTTTTCCACTTCACAACACACTGTCTAAATCTTTCCATGTTTGTATAAGGGTCAATCCTGTCTTTTTTTTTTAAGGGGGGAGGGAAGGGCAGAGGGAGACCAGAGAGAATCTCAAGCAGGCCGCATGCCTGGTGCAGAGCCCAACGTGGGGCTCGATCTCATGACCCTGAGATCGTGACCTGAGTCGAAATCGAGAGTCAGACGCTTAACCCTCTGAGCCACCCAAGCACCCACCCCATCCTTTTTTAAAAAACAGCTTTACTGAAATATAACTGTCATAAAATAAGATGTACATATTTGAGATATACGATCTCCTTTTTAAAAATAATCTCAACCATTTAAAAGTGTACGGGTAAGTACTTTGGCATTACTGACTGTATCTAGTCCATTTATTCTTATTTTATTAACTTATTCCTTCATTTTTATTATTTCCTTCCATTTTTTTTGAATTTATCCTTTGTTCTCAACTTCCTAAGTAGGATGCTTAGCTAATACTCCTCTAAACATTCAAGGCATAAGCTTTTTCATAAGTGTCACTTTGCCTGCATGCTGCAGGACTTGCTGTGCAGTATTTTTGTTATTATTCAATGCGAAGTGATTTGTTAGGTCCGTGGTGATGTCTTCTTGCACTGATTTATTACTTCCTTTTTCCACGAGTCATTTAGAAGATGTTTTAAAATTTTCAAACGTATGGTGTTGTTTTGGATATATATATTTTTTCAATTCATAGAGCAATAAGGATGTACATTCTGAACATACAAAAATCTTCTACAAGCTAAAAAGAAATAGACTGGCAATCCAGTAGAGACAAGGACAGTGCGTTTGAGGTGATGACTCCTGGAAGAGGAAGCCAGTACACATGTGGACAGGTAGTTGACTTTGTGAGTCATCAGGTAATGCAAATAAACTCTCAAGAAACACATTCATCCCATCTGATTTGCAGAAATAAGCAGTTAATACAAAGTATTGATAGGGATGTAGGCAAATGGAAGTTCTTACACATGATTTGTTGAGGTTAGTACAAATGCTTAGAAGAGCAATTTGGCAATCTGAACTAACTCATTGACTTGTGTTATTTAAAAGTGTATTACTTAATTTCCAAACATATGGAAATTTTCTAATTATTTTTTTTAAAGATTTTATTTATTTATTTGACAGAGAGAGACACAGCGAGAGAGGGAACACAACCAGGGGGAGTGGGAGAGGGAGAAGCAGGCTTCCTGCTAAGCAGAGAGTCAGATGGGGGGCTCTATCCCAGGACCCTGGGATCGTGACCTGAGCCAAAGGCAGACGCTTAACGACTGAGCCACTCAGGCTCCCCTTTCTATTTATTTTTAAATGATTTTTTTTTAAATGATTTTTTTCTAGCTTACTTTCACAGTAGATGTACCCTGTTTGATTTCAGTCCTTTGAACTTTGTTGCCCCTGTATGGTTTGTTTTTATAAATGCTCTATGTGCAGTTGGAAACAATGCATACATCACAGTTATTGAGAGTCAGGTCAAGTTTGTTTATTGTGTAGTGTCTTCTAAGTCAATACTTTTTTGCGGGGGGTGCTGCTTGTTCTACCAGTTATTGAGTGAGATAAGTTAAAATCTCTCTCTATGATTATGGATTTGTCTATTCTTCAGTACCATCAATTTTTACTTTGTGTGTCTTGAGGCCATGTTATTATGTGCTGCAAGTTTAGGACTGTTGTACTTTCCATTTGGTTGGCACCTTTGATCATTCTGGAATGTCTCTCATCTGCACTACTGCTTCCGGTCTGATATTAGTACTTCTGTACCAGCTTTCTTTCTGTTAGTATTTGCCTAATGAGTTTCTTCTATAATCTCAGTTTCAACTTTTCTGCAGTCTTCTATTTTAATGTGTCCGTTGTATTTTATTCTTGCATTAATTATTTGACTAGTTTCCATCACTAAATATTTGCTGATGACTGCCATGGCAAATACGTCCTTGGGAGACTGGAGAAAGCAGGCATGCAGCTCCCTTGCTTGATGTGTGGCTGACACACAGGCATGGGACTTCTGGCCAAGGCTTGCACAACTTTAAAAAAAAATTTTTTTTAAAGATTTTATTTGTTTGTTTTAGAGAGAGAGAGAGCATGCGTGTACCAGCGAGCTGGGAGTGGGGAAGAGGGGCAGAGGGGGAGGGAGAAGGAGGACTTTGCCCTGAGCAGGGCTCGATTTCACAACCCTGAGATCACGACCTGAGCTGAAACCAAGAGACACTTAACCGACTGAGCCACCCAGGTGCTCCTTGCACTACTTCTATGACACAGTGTGTTGCTGTCTCTAAGCACATCACCTCTTAATGGGGAAAGTATTATATACCTCAAAGTTTATGTAAGGGCTGCATTAAGTGAGAGCCTTTGTGAAAATCATTCAGCACAGTGGCTGACAATAGACTGTCAGGAAAGGATGACAGCTGTCCCTGTTGTCAGCCAGTGGGTTTCCAAGCGTGGTTCCTGACCAGTAGCATCAGCATCACCTGGGAACTGTTATAGATGCACATTCTTGGGTCTACCCCAGGCCTACCGAACTATAATCTCCGGGGGTGGGGCCTGGCAATTTGAGTTTAAAAAGCCCTCTGGGTGGTTCCGAGGCATGAGAATTTGAGACCCACTGTTACAAATAATAGAAGTATAATGTTACTGACTTTGATAATACTTTGCTATGTTGGCAGCTCTGGGGAGCAAATGGTTTGGTTAACCTAGAGCTGGGATTGGTCCAGTGATCCTGCAGATAGATGGAATGCTGGCAGAGCTGTGAAGGTCAAGGGTTTGTGCCTGACCACAAGCGCTGTGTGACGTGACCTGTGTCAGCAGCATCATCACCATCATCATCATCATCTTCACCATACCTTTCAGTACATGCTGCTTTCAATCCCTCATTCTTTTCTTCTTGCATAGCAGCCTTAAAGGTCACTCTGCTGAAGCTGATTGGGTTTTTATTGAGGCTCCTTGTTTGTCTATTTATTTGTGTGTTTGTATCAAAATGACTGTCTGTAGTCACTTGCTTTTATCCTGAAGAACTTCCTTTTGTATTTCTTGCAAGTGACTTTGCTAGCAACATATGTTTTTGCTTATCTGGAAATGTCTTTATTTCACCTGCAGTTTTGAAAGATAATTTTGCTGGATATAATAGTCTTAGTGGGTCATTTTTTTCCCCTTTCTTTCAGCACCTTGAATATATTGTTCCAGTGCTTCCGGCCTCCACTCTTTCCAATGTGAAGTCTGCCTTCAATCTTACTGAGATGCCCTTGTATATGATGAGTCATTTTTCTCTCACTGCTTTAAAGTTTTTCTTTCAGCATGTTTAATATGATGTGTTTTGGTGTGACTCTCTTTGTATTTATCCTATGGAGTTATTGAGCTTCTTGAGATTAATGTTTTTCATCAGAGAAGTTTTTAGCCGTTGTTTCTTTGGATATTTTTTCTTCTCCTTCATCTCTTCCCTTTCCTTCAGGTACACCTGTTAAACACATGTTGGTGTGCTTGATGGTGTTCCACATTTCTTGAAGGCTCTCTTCATTTTTTTCCTTTTCTGATCTTTGGGTTGCATAATTCCTATCATTTTGTAAGTTCACTCATTCTTTCTTCTGACAGTTCCCATCTACACTTGAGCCCCTGTAGTAATTTCTCATTTTGGTTTGTGTATTTTTCCTACTCTAGAATTACTATTTGGTTCTTTTTTAAAAATCTCTGTCTATTCATATTCTCTATTTAATGAGCACTGTCACCATATCTTCCTTCATTTTTAAAGCATGATTTTCTTCAGTTCTTTTTTTTTTTAAGATTTATTTATTTGACAGAGAGAGACACAGAGAGAGGGGGAACACAAGCAGGGGGAGTGGGAGAGGGAGAAGCAGGCTTCCTGCGGAGCAGGGAGCCCGATGTGGGGCTCGATCCCAGGACCCTGGGATCATGACCCGAGCCGAAGGCAAACGCTTAACCGACTGGACCACCCAGGCGCCCCTCTTCAGTTCTTTAAACACATTTATAATAGCTGCTTGGAAGTATTTGTCTGTTATATTTGGTATCTGGGCTCTGTCTTAGCCAGTTCCTTTTTCTTAATTTTGCCCCCATGTAGGGACCACACTTTCCTTTTCTTTGCACATTATATTTTTGTTGTTGTTGAAAACTGGGCATTAGGTAAATGTAGCAACCTTCAACACTGATACCCCTCTACCTCTCTGGAGTTTGTTTTGTTATTGTTGTTTGTTTGTTTAGTAATTCAGCTAGACTCTTTCAGTCTATCTGGAAGTCTATTTCTCCTTCAGTGTGAAGGCTTTGGTGCTGTTTCTCACAGGGCTCAGCTTTGGGCACGTGCAAATCACCCTCGGATGACAGTGGTTGAGCAGATTCTCTTTGGTGATCTCTTTCCAAGCTCTGTCTGGTAACCTAGCTGGCCTACGGTTTAGCTTATTGATTTCAGAGTGCTACCAAATTGCTCTTAATTACTTGCACCCAAAATCTCCATTGTTTTCTAGAGCACCTTTAGACTTGGTGCTTGTTTCACATTCAGTCACTTCCTTTGGGAATTGATGTGAAGCTTTCTGTCCTTGTGGCTCCTCTCTCCTTCTGGGCATAATCTCTGAGTCACTATTCTGGAGGTTGGGTGAGAACCTTAGTGTCTGGTCTTGGCTTACCTCTCCCAGCAGGAAACCTCTATCCTATGAGTTAGCTGCAGGGAGGGTGGTCAGGTCCCAGTATTCTAACCCTCCCGCTCTGAAGTTAGGATCTTTACCTTATGAATGGAGGATAAGTGGAGGAAGGGAGCTCTTGAACTCTCAGCCACACTCACCAGGAATTTAGCCTCCACAACTCAGAGTTGGATGGGGTGAGATAGGCTGGTTTTCTGCCCCTCCCAGTGATACCATATTCTTTGATATGCTATCATATCCATTGATTGGAAATGAAGTGATAGGGAACCCCATCTCCATGGCCACACCCTCTGGAGTGGAGCTTCCATCAAGCTGAGGCAGGGTGGGGGAGGGAGAGAGTTGGTTGTAGCTTCAGTTCCACAGGTTATGGCAATTCTCACTGAGATTTAGTAAATTTTCTTGAGCAAATATTCTGTCAGTTGCTCTATGCCCTTAGGAGAAATTTCCAGAGACTTCAAAATGGTTATTATTTAAAAAAATTAAAACTTGGTACTGTTTTCATCAATTATGGTTGTTTCACTGGGAAACAGTTCTGCAGGGCTCCTCGCACTACTATTCCAGAGGAATGTTTTTCCTTATCTTTTTACTTAATGTATCAATTTCCACTTTTAGTGCTTTTCTTATTTTGAATTTCTGTTTCTTTCAGGTGTGAACTCTGTGTAATTTTGCTAGTTCTGCCTTCCAGCCGGCTAATTTTCCTTCAGTGAAGTCTATTCTGCTATTTAACCTGTCCATTGAGTATTAAATTTCAATATTATTAGTTTCATTTTCAGAAATTCCATTCAATACTTTATTAAAACTATATGGTCAAGTTTGATCATCTGCTATTCCTTCATTTTTTATTTTTGTAAGCATATTAAGCATATTTATATTTTTGAATTTGATAATTCTTACCTCTTCAGTGTGTGCAGTGCAATTCTCTCTCCTCACTTTATTGTTATTAATTTTATTTTATTTATTTTTATTTAATTTTTTATTATGTTATGTTAGTCACCATACAGTATATCATTAGGGTTTTTTTTTAATTATGTTATGTTAGTCACCATAGAGTACATCATTAGTTTTTGATGTAGTGTTCCATGATCCATTATTTGCATATAATACCCAGTGCTCATTACAACATGGGCCCTCCTTAATATTATTATTTTTAAACCTGAAGTATAGTTGACATACAATGTAAGTTAGTTTCAGGTGTACAACAAAGTGATTCCAAACTTATATACATTATGAAATGTTCACCACAAGAGTAGTTACCATCTGTCACCTTACAAAGTTATTGCAATATTATTGACTATATTCCCTATGCTGTACTTTACATCACTGTGATTTATTTATTTTATAACTGGAAGCTGGAATCTCTTAATTCCCATCACCTATTTTGCCCATCCTTCCACCACTGTCCTCTCTGGCAACCACCATTTAGTCTCTGGATTTACAAGTCTTTTATTATTTTGTTTTGTTTATTGTTTTGTTGTTAAGATTCCACATATAAGTGAAATCATATGGTATTTGTCTTTCTTAGGCTGACTTATTTCAGTTAGCAAAATACCCTCGAGGTTCATCCATGGTGTTGCAAATGGCTGAGTTAAGTGTGTGCGTGTGTGCACGTGTGGGTATACACATCTTCTTTATTCATCTACTGATGGAAACTTAGGTTGCTTTCATATCTTGGCTGTTGTAAATAATGCTGCAATGAGCATAGAGGTGAATATATCCTTTTAAATTAGTGTTTTTGTTTTCTTCAGGGAAATACCCAAAGGTGGAATTGCTGGGTTATGTGGTATTTCCATTTTGAATTTTTTGAGGAAACTTGGTACTGTTTTCCACAGTGACCACAACAATTTACATTCCCATTAAGAGGGCATGAGGGTTCCTTTTTCTGCACATCCTTGTCAACACTTGTTATTTCTTACCTTTTTTGACACTAGCCACTCTGACAGGTGTGAAGTGGTAGCTTATTATGAGTTTGATTTGCAGTTCTCTGGTGTTTAGTGATGTTGAGGATATTTTCATGTGTCTGTTTGCCATCTGTATGTTTTCTTTGGAAAAAAGTCTATTTAGGTCTTCTGCCCATGTTAAAATTGGATTATAATAATAATAATATTATTTTTTGGTGTTGAGTTGTGTAAGTTCTTTATATATTTTGGATATTAACCCCTTACTGAATATATCATTTGCAAATATATTTCTCCTATTCTGTAGGTTGCCTTTTCATTTTTTTTTTTTTGATGATTTCCTTTACTATGCAAAAGCTTTTTAGTTTGATGTAGTTCCAATTGTTTATTTTTGCTTTTGTTGCTTTTGCCTGAGGAAACAGATCCAAAAAATATTGCTAAGACTGATATCCAAGAGTTTATTGCCTGTTTTCTTTTAGGTGTCTTATGGTTTCAGGTCTTATATTTAGGTCTCTAATCCATTTTGAGTTTATTTTTGTATTCAGTGTAAGAAAACAATCCAGTTTCATTCTATTGCATGCAGCTGTCCAGTTCTCTTAACCATATATTGAAGACACTGCATCTTATCCATTGTATATTCTTGCCTCTTTTGTCATAGATTAATTGACCATATATGAATGGTTTTATTTCTGGGCTGTCTGTTCTTTTCCATTGATCTATGTGTCTATTTTGTGCCAGTATAATACTGGTTTGATATTTTGCAGTACAGTTTGAAATCTGGGATTGTGATACCTCCAGCTTTGTTTTTTTTTTTCAAGATTGCTTTGGCTATTTGAGGTCATTTGTACAATTACACAAATTTTAGGATTTTTTGTTCTAGTTCTGTGAAAAATGTTGGTATTTTGATAGGGATTGCATTGAATCTGTAGATTGCTTTGGGTAGTATAGACATTTTAACAATATTAATTCTTCCAGTCTATGGCATATCTTTCCATGTCTTTGTGTTGTCTTCAATTTCTTTCATCAATGTCTTACAGTTTTCAGAGGACAAATCTTTCACCTTTGTAAAATTTATTGCTATGTGTTTTTTTCTTCTTGATGCAATTGTGAGATTGTTTTCTTAAATTCTTTTTTTCTGATAATTCATTGTTAATGTATAGAAATGTAATAGATTTCTGTATATTAATTTTGTATCCTGCAACTTTACTGAATTTATTAATTACTTCTAATAGGTTTTTTTGTGTGGAGTCTTTAGGGTTTTCTATATGTAGTATCATGTCATCTGCAAATAGAGACAGTTTTAATTTTCCTTATCAATTTGTATACCTTTTATTTCTTTTTCTTATCTGATTACTGTGGCCAGAACTTCTAGTACTATGTTAAATAAAAGTGGCAAAAGTGGGCATCCTTGCCTTGTTCCTGATCTTAGAGGAAATGCTTTCACCTTTTCACCACTGAGTATGATGTTAGCTGTGGAGTTGTCATATATGGCCCTTATTATGTTGAGGTATATTCCCTTTATACCCACTTTCTTGAGAGTTTTTATCATTAATGAATGTTGAATTTTGTTACATGTTTTTTCTACATCTATTGAGAGGATCATATGGTTTTTATCTTTCATTTTGTTAATGTACTATATCATGTTGATTGATTTGTCCAGAATAAATCCTACTTGATGTGGTTCATGATCCTTTTTTAAAAAAGATTTTATTTTATTATTTATTTAAGACAGAGAGAGAGCATGAGTGAAGGGAGGGGCAGAGGGAGAAGCAGACTCCCCACTGAGCAGGGAGCCTGATGTGGGGTTTGATCCCAGGACCCTGAGATCATGACCCAAGCCAAAGGCAAATGCCCAGCTGACTGAGCCACCCAGGTGCCCTGGTGCATGATCCTTTTAATATATGAATTCATTTTGCTAAGATTTTGTTGAGAATCTTTACATGTATGTTACTAGGGGATATTGGCCTATAATTTTTTTTTTTTTTTGGTAGTGTCTTTTTCTGGTTTTAGTGTCAGGGTAATGCTGGCCTCATAAAATGAGTTTGGAAGTGTTCCTTCCTTTTCAATTTTTTTGGAATAGTTTTACAAGAATAGGTATTAATTCTTTAAATGTTTGGTAGATTTCACCTGTGAAGCCATCTGGTCCTGGACTTTGTTTGTTGGGAGTTTTTTGATCACTGATTTAATTTCATTACTAGTAATCAGTCTGTTCAGATTTTCTATTTCTTCCTAATTTGGTTTTGGAAGGTTTATGTTTCTAGGAATTTATCTATTTTTCTAAGTTGTCCAATTTTTTAATGTATAATTTTTCTTAATAGTCTCTTACAATTGTTTGTATTTCTGTGGTGTCAGTTGTATCTTCTCTTTCATTTCTGATTTTATTTATTTGAGTCATCTTTTTTTTTTCTTTGTTCAATCTGGATAAAAGTTTATCAATTGTGTTTATCTTTTTAAAGAACCACTTCTTAGTTTCATTGATCGTCTCTATCATTTTTTTCTTCCTCTTTGTTTCATTTATTTCCACACTGGCCTTTATTATTTTCTTCCTTCTACCAACTTTGAGTTTTGTTTGTTCTTCTTTTCCTAGTTCCTTTAGGCATAAGGTTAGATTGTTTATTTTGGATTTTTTTGTTTTGTTTTGTTTTTCTTGATGTAGGCCTGTATCATTATAAAGTTCCCTCTTAGAACTGCTTTTGCTGAATCCTCATATTTTGAGATGTTGTGCTTCATTTTCATTAGTGTCCAGGTATTTTTTCGTTTCCTCTTTGATTTCTTCATTTACCTATTGGTTGTTTAGTATCCTGTTGTTTAGCCTCCCAATGTTTCTGTTTTTTTCCAGATTTTTTCTGCTTGTAATTGATTTCTAGATTCATACCATCATAGCCAGAAAAGATCATGCTTGGTATGATTTCAATCTTTTTGAATTTATTGAGACTTATTTTGTGGCCTAACATGTGATCTGTCCTAGAGACTATTTCATGTGCATTTGAAAAGCATGTGTATTCTGCTGTTTTTGGATGGACTGTTCTGTATGTATTTGTTAAGTCCATCTGGTCTAATGTGCCATTCAAAGCCACTGTTTTTTTTTTTCCCTGTAGAGATGATTTATCCATTGATGGTGGTGGAGCATTAAATTCCCCTACTATTATTGTATTACTGTCAATTTCTCCCTTTATGTCTATTAATATTTGTTTCATTTATTTAGGTGCTCCTATGTTGGGTGCATAGATAGTTATAATTTTTATAGTCTCTTGTTGGATTGATCCCTTTATCATTATGTAATGCCCTTCATTGTCTCATTACAGTCTTTTTTTAAAGTCTATTTTGTCTGATATAAGTATCGCTACCTTTTTCTACATTTACATATACATAGAGTATTTTTTCTATCCCTTCACTTTCAGTCTGTGTGTGTCTGAGATGAATCTCTGGTAGTCAGCATATATATGGCTCTTGTGTTTTTTATCCATTCAGTTACCCTATGTCTTTTGAGTGGAGCATTCAGGTCATTTATATTTAAAATAATTATTGATAGGTATGTACTTATTCCCAATTCGTTATTTGTTTTCTGGTTATTTTTGTAGTTTTTTTAAATTTAAATTCAATTAGCTAACATATAGTACATCATTAGTTTTTGATGTAGTGTTCAATAATTCATTAGTTGCGTATAAGACCCAGTACTCATCAAATCACGTGCCCTCCTTAATGCCCATCACCCAGTTATCCCATCCCCCCACACACCTTCCTTCCTGCAACCCTCAGATTGTTTCCTGGAGTCAAGAGTCTCTCATGGTTTGTCTCCCTCTCTGATTTCTAGTAGTTTCTTTCTGTTCCTTTTTTTTCTCTTGCTCTCTTCTCTTGTGATTTGATTATCTCCTTTAGTGTTGTGCTCATATTCCTTTCTCTCTTTTTTTTGTGTATTTATTATAAGTTTTGGTTTGTGGTTACCATGAATTTCATATATAACACGTTATGTATATAGTAGTCCTTCTAATTTGAGGGTTGGAACACATTTTAAAAGTACTACATTTTTACTTCCCTTACCCATGTTTTATGTATTTGATGTTATATTTTACATCTTTTTATTTTGTGTATCCTTAACTAATTTCTATAAATACAGTTTATTTTACTATTTTTATTTTTTAACTTTCCTACTGGCTTTATGTGACTTTTACTATGTGTTTGCCTTTTTTTTTTTTTTTTTTTTTTAGTGATAGATATCTTTTGTGTGTGTGTGTGTGTGTGTGGTTTTTTAAAATTTTTTTCTTGTTATATTAGTCACCATACATTACATCATTAGTTTTAGATGTAGTGTTCCATGATTCCTTGTTTGTGTGTAACACCCAGTGCTCCATGCAGAACGTGCCCTCCTTAATACCCATCACCAGGCTAACCCATCCTCCCACTCCCCTCCCCTCTAGAACCCTCAGTTTGTTTTTCAGAGTCCATCGTGTCTCATGGTTCGTTCCCCCTCCGGTTCCACCCCTTCATTCTTCCCCTCCTGCTATCTTCTTCTTCTTTTTTTCTTAACATATATTGCATTATTTGTTTCAGAGGTACAGATCTGAGATTCAACAGTCTTGCACAATACACAGCGCTTACCAGAGCATATACCCTCCACAGTATCTATCACCCAGTCACCCCATCCCTCCCACCCACCCCCAATCCAGCAACCCTCAGTTTGTTTCCTGAGATTAAGAATTCCTCATATCAGTGAGGTCATATGATACATGTCTTTCTCTGTTTCACTTATTTCACTCAGCATAATACCCTCCAGATTCATCCACGTCATTGCAAATGGCAAGACCTCATTCCTTTTGAAGGCTGCATAATATTCCATTGTATATATATACCACATCTTCTTTATCCATCATCTTTTGATGGACATCTTGGCTCTTTCCACAGTTTGGCTATTGTGGACATTGCTGCTATAAACATCGGGGTACATGTACCCCTTTGGATCCCTACATTTGTATCTTTGGGGTAAATACCCAGTAGTGCAATTGCTGGATCATATGGTAGCTCTATTTTCAACATTTTTTTTTTAATTTTTTTATTCTTATGTTAATCCCCTTACATTACAACATTAGTTTTAGATGAAGTGTTCCATGATTCATTGTTTGTGCACAACACCCAGTGCTCCATGCAGAATGTGCCCTCCTCAATACCCACCACCAGGCTAACCCATCCTCCCACCCCCCTCCCCTCTAGAACCCTGTTTGTTTTTCAGAGTCCATCGTCTCTCATGGTTCGTCTACCCCTCCGATTTCCCCCGCTTCATTCTTCCCCTCCCGCTACCTTCTTCTTCTTCTTCTTCTTTTTTTTTTTCTTAACATATATTGCATTATTTGTTTCAGAGGTACAGATCTGAGATTCAACAGTCTTGCACAATTCACAGCGCTTACCAGAGCACATACACTCCCCAGTGTCTATCACCCAGCCCCCCCATCCCTCCCACCCCACCCCCCAGTCCAACAACACTCAGTTTGTTTCCTGCGATTAAGAATTCCTCATATCAGTGAGATCATATGATACATGTCTTTCTCTGTTTGACTTATTTCACTCAACATAATACCCTCCAGTTCCATCCACGTCGTTGCAAATGGCAAGATCTCATTCCTTTTGATGGCTGCATAATATTCCATTGTATATATATACCACCTCTTCTTTATCCATTCATCTGTCGATGGACATCTTGGCTCTTTCCACAGTTTGGCTATTGTGGACATTGCTGCTATAAACATCGGGGTGCACGTACCCCTTCGGATCCCTACTTTTGTATCTTTGGGGTAAATACCCAGTAGTGCAGTTGCTGGATCATATGGTAGCTCTATTTTGAACTTTTTGAGGAACCTCCATACAGTTTTCCAGAGTGGCTGCACCAGCTTGCATTCCCACCAACAGTGTAGGAGGGTTCCCCTTTCTCCGCATCCCCGCCAACATCTGTCATTTCCTGACTTGTTAATTTTAGCCATTCTGACTGGTGTGAGGTGATATCTCATTTAGGTTTTGATTTGGATTTCCCTGATGCCGAGCGATATTGAGCACTTTTTCATGTGTCTGTTGGCCATTTGGATGTCTTCTTTGGAAAAATGTCTGTTCATGTCTTCTGCCCATTTCTTAATTGGATTCTTTGTTCTTTGGGTGTTGAGTTTGATGAGTTCTTTATAGATTTTGGATACTAGCCCTTTATCTGATATGTCATTTGCAAATATCTTCTCCCATTCTGTCGGTTGTCTTTTGGTTTTGTTAACTGTTTCCTTTGCTTTGCAAAAGCTTTTTATCTTGATGAAGTCCCAATAGTTCATTTTTGCCCTTGCTTCCCTTGCCTTTG
This sequence comes from Mirounga angustirostris, assembly GCF_029215605.1. Lineage (NCBI taxonomy): Eukaryota > Metazoa > Chordata > Mammalia > Carnivora > Phocidae > Mirounga > Mirounga angustirostris. The sequence continues at coordinate 88,833,148 of NW_026991718.1, forward strand.
GCAATGTTTCTAGGAAGAAGTTGCTTCGGCTGAGGTCAAAGAGGTTGTTGCCTGTGTTCTCCTTTAGGATTTTGATGGACTCCTGTCCCACATTGAGGTCTTTCAACCATTTGGAGTCTATTTTTGTGTGTGGTGTAAGGAAGTGGTCCAGTTTCATTCTTCTGCATGTGTCTATCCAATTTTCCCAACACCATTTGTTGAAGAGACTGTCTTTGTTCCATTGGACATTCTTTCCTGCTTTGTCGAAGATTAGTTGACCATAGAGTTGAGGGTCCATTTCTGGGCTCTCTATTCTGTTCCATTGATCTATGTGTCTGTTTTTGTGCTAGTACCATGCTGTCTTGATGATGACAGCTTTGTAATAGAGCTTGAAGTCCGGAATTGTGATGCCACCGGCTTTGCTTTTCTTTTTCAATATTCCTCTGGCTATGCGGGGTCTTTTCTGGTTCCATACAAATTTTAGGATGATTTGTTCCATTTCTTTGAAAAAAGTGGATGGTATTTTGATGGGGACTGCATTGAATGTGTAGATTGCTCTAGGTAGCATTGACATCTTCACAATATTTGTTCTTCCAATCCATGAGCATGGAACGTTTTTCCATTTCTTTGTGTCTTCCTCAATTTCTTTCATGAGTATTTTATAGTTTTCTGAGTACAGATCCTTTGTCTCTTTGGTTAGATTTATTCCTAGGTATCTTATGGTTTTGGGTGCAATTGTAAATGGGATCGACTCCTTAATTTCTCTTTCTTCTGTCTTGTTGGTGGTGTATAGGAATGCCACTGACTTCTGTGCATTGATTTTATATCCTGCCACTTTACTGAATTCCTGTATGAGTTCTAGCAGTTTTGGGGTGGAGTCTTTTGGGTTTTCCACATAAAGTATCATATCATCTGCAAAGAGTGAGAGTTTGACTTCTTCTTTGCCAATTTGGATGCCTTTGATTTATTTTTGTTGTCTGATTGCTGTGGCTAGGACTTCCAATACTATGTTGAATAGCAGTGGTGATAGTGGACATCCCTGCCATGTTCCTGACCTTAGGGGGAAAGCTCTCAGTTTTTCCCCATTGAGAATAATATTCGCTGTAGGTTTTTCATAGATGGCTTTTATGATTTTGAGGTATGTACCCTCGATCCCTATACTCTGAAGAGTTTTGATCAAGAAAGGATGCTGTACTTTGTCAAAAGCTTTTTCTGCATCTATTGAGAGGATCATATGATTCTTGTTCTTTCTTTTGTTCATGTATTGTACCACATTGATTGATTTGCAGATGTTGAACCAACCTTGCAGCCCAGGGATAAATCCCACTTGGTTGTGGTGAATAATCCTTTTAATGTACTGTTGGATCCTATTGGCTAGTATTTTGGTGAGAATTTTTGCATCCATGTTCATCAGGGATATTGGTCTCTAATTCTCCTTTTTGATGGGCCTTTGTCTGGTTTTGGGATCAAGGTAATGCTGGCCTCCTAAAATGAGTTTGGAAGTTTTCCTTCCGTTTCTATTTTTTGGAACAGTTTCAGAGGAATCGGTATTAATTCTTCTTGAAATGTTTGGTAGAATTCCCCTGGGAAGCCATCTGGCCCTGGGCTTTTGTTTTTTGGGAGATTTTTGATGACTGCTTCAATTTCCTTAGTGGTTATAGGTCTGTTCAGGTTTTCTATTTCATCCTGGTTCAGTTTTGGTAGTGGATACATCTCTAGGAATGCATCCATCTCTTCCAGGTTATCTAATTTGCTGGCATAGAGTTGCTCATAATATGTTCTTATAATTGTTTGTATTTCTTTGGTGTTCGTTGTGATCTCTCCTCTTTCATTCATGATTTTGTTGATTTGGGTCATTTCTCTTCTCTTATTGATAAGTCTGGCCAGGGGTTTATCAATCTTGTTCATTCTTTCAAAGAACCAGCTCCTAGTTTCGTTGATCTGTTCTACTGTTCTTTTAGTTTCTATTTCATTGATTTCTGCTCTGATCTTTATGATTTCTCTTCTCCTGCTGGGTTTAGACTTTATTTGCTGTTCTTTCTCCAGCTCCTTTAGGTGTAGGGTTCGGTTGTGTATTTGAGACCTTTCTTGCTTCTTGAGAAAGGCTTGTATTGCTATATACTTTCCTCTTAGGACTGCCTTTGCTGCATCCCAAAGATTTTGAATAGTTGTGTTTTCATTTTCATTGGTTTCCATGTATTTTTTTAATTCTTCTTTAATTTCCTGGTTGACCCATTCATTTTTCAGTAGGATGCTCTTTAGCCTCCATGTATTTGAGTTCTTTCTGACTTTCCTCTTGTGATTGAGTTCTAGTTTTAAAGCATTGTGGTCTGAAAATAGGCAGGGAATGATCCCAATCTTTTGGTACCGGTTGAGACCTGATTTATGACTTAGGATGTGATCTATTCTGGAGAATGTTCCATGGGCACTAGAGAAGAATGTGTATTCCGTTGCTTTGGGGTGGAATGTTCTGAATATGTCTGTAAAGTCCATTTGGTCCAGTGTGTCATTCAAAGTCTTTATTTCCTTGTTGATCTTTTGCTTAGACGATCTGTCCATTTCAGTGAGGGGGATGTTAAAGTCGCCCACTATTATTGTTTGTTGTCGATGTGTTTCTTTGCTTTTGTTATTAATTGCCTTATATAATTGGCTGCTCCCATGTTAGGGGCATAGATATTTACAATTGTTAAATCTTCTTGTTGGATAGACCCTTTAAGTATGATATAGTGTCCTTCCTCATCTCTTATTACAGTCTTTGGTGTAAAATGTAATTTGTCTGATATAAGGATTGCCACCCCAGCTTTCTTTTGGTGTCCATTAGCATGGTAAATGGTTTTCCACCCCCTCACTTTCAATCTGGGGGTGTCTTTGGTTCTAAAATGAGTCTCTTGCAGACAGCATATCGATGGGTCTTGTTTTTTTAATCCAGTCTGATAACCTGTGTCTTTTGTTTGGGGCATTGAGCCCATTTACATTCAGGGTAACTATTGAAAGATAGGAATTTAGTGCCATTATATTGCCTGTGAGGTGACTGTTACTGTATATTGTCTGTGTTCCTTTCTGGTCTATGTTGCTTTTAGGCTCTCTCTTTGCTTAGAGGACCCCTTTCAAGATTTCCTGTAGGGCTGGTTTTGTGTTTGCAAATTCCTTTAGTTTTTGTTTGTCCTGGAACTTTTTATCTCTCCTTCAATTTTCAATGACAGCCTAGCTGGATAGAGTATTCTTGGCTGCATATTTTTCTCATTTAGTGCTCTGAATATATCCTGCCAGTCCTTTCTGGCCGCCAGGTCTCTGTGGATAGGTCTGTTGCCAATCTAATGTTTCTACCCTTGTAGGTTACATATCTCTTCTCCCGAGCTGCTTTCAGGATTTTCTCTTTGTCTATGAGACTCGTAAGTTTTACTATTAGATGTTGGGAAGTTGACCTATTTTTATTGATTTTGAGAGGGGTTCTCTGTGCTTCCTGGATTTTCATGCCTGTTTCTTTCCCCAAATTAGGGAAGTTCTCTGCTATAATTTGCTCCAGTATACCTTCTGGCCCTCTCTCTCTTTCTTCTTCTGGGATCCCAATTATTCTAATGTTGTTTCGTCTCATGGTATCGCTTATCTCTCGAATTCTGCCCTCGTGATCCAGTAGTTGTTTATCTCTCTTTTTCTCAGCTTCTTTATTTTCTATCATTTCATCTTCTATATTACTGATTCTCTCTTCTGCCTCATTTATTCTAGCACTTAGCGCCCCCATTTTTGATTGCACCTCATTAATAGCCTTTCTGATTTCTACTTGGTTGGATTTTAGCTCTTTTACTTCTCCAGAAAGGGTTTCTCTAATAACTTCCATATTTTTTTCAAGCCCAGCTAGTATCTTTAAAGTGATGATTCTGAACTCTAGATCTGACATGGTACTAATGTCCGTATTGAGTAGGTCCCTGGCAGTCGGTACTACCTCTTGTTCTTTTTGTTGAGGTGATTTTTTCCGTCTCGTCATTTTGTGCAGAGGAGAATAGATTAATGAGAGAACAAAATGCTAGCAGAGTAACCACGTCCCCAGAAAATATACTTTAAACAAATCAGAAAAGACCTGAAGCAGTGGGATAAGAAAGGGAAAGAGAGAAAAAAGAAAAAGAAAAAAAGGAAAAAGAAAAAGATAAAGATAAAAACAAAAACAAACAAAACAAAACAACAACAACAAAAGAAAAACCAGAATGTGATCAAATATGATCTATATGGTATATAGATCAGTGCCACACACTAGATTTGGGGTGTATTTTGGTCTTTCAGAAGAAAGTGCCTCCCAAAATTTTAAAGAAAGAATAACTTATATATGTACAAAAATAAGGGTTGATATGATGAAGGGATGGAATATGACTGTAAAAATGGAAAGTATAAAAAATTTTATAAAAGGAATTGATAAGAAGTTGTTTGAAAAAAGAAAGAGGAGGATTTAAAAAAAGAAAAAATAAAAAGAGAAAAAAAAAGGGAGAGGATGTGATCAGGCAGGGGAATAGAAAACACCATATACTAGAGATTTAGGGTATATTTTAATCTGTTAGAAGAAACTATCTCAAAATTTAAAGAGAGAAGAACTTATATATATAAGCCAAAAATATGGGTAACTACTATGAAGGGATAGAATATGACTCTAAAAATGAAAAATAAAAATGTTTTTTTTTAAAAAAAGGGATTGATAAGATGTTGGTTGAAAAAGGGAAAAAGAAAAATTAAAAAATAAATAAAAAGACAAAAAAGACAGTTAAAAAAAATTAACTTTAAAAGACTAAAGAATCATGGTAAAAAAGCCGTGAATTCTATGTGCAGTATTCCCCTAGCGCTGGAGTTCTGCTGTTCTCCTGGATCGGTAAACTTGGTCTTGGCTGGCTGTTCTCGCTGATCTTCTGGGGGACGGGCCTGTTGCCGTGGTTTCCAAATGTCTCTGCTGGAGGCGGAATTGCCCCGCCCTTGCCCCCTCCCGGCTAAGTAATCTGCTCGGGTTTGCTCTCCGGGGCTTTTGTTCCCTGCGAGCTTTCCATACAGCTTTGGAGGCGGAGAGTGAAAATGGCGGCCTCCCAATCTCCGCCCGGGAGGAGCCGAGAACTCAGGGCCCCGCGCCTCAGTGAGCCCCCAGAGAAAAGCCGTCAGTCACTCCCGTCTCCCCGGTCTCCGGCCGCACTCCGTGCTCGCCCGGCCTGTGACTGCGTGTTTCTATCTCTGGCACCCGACCGCGGGTGGAGTCTCCAAACCCAGCAGATCCCTGCGGTGCACTCCCGCGCGGCTCCTCCCCGGGGAGGAAGGTGAGTCTCCCCGGATCTGCCGCTTGTTGGGTCCCTGCTGGAGGAGCAGGGGCCCGACTGTGCCACGGATCACAGTTTATGGCAACCCCGAGCTGAGAGCCCGCGCCTGGGCTCCGCCTCTGCATCCAGCTTTCCTGCTCTGATACCTGGGAGCTCTGCCACACTCAGGCACCCCCGGTCTTTCTGTGACCCTGAGGGTCCTGAGACCACACCGTCCCATGAGGGTTCCACCCCCCGCTTAGCCACTGGAGTGACATCCCTCAGCGGAGCCGACTTCTAAAAGTTCCAATTTTGTGCTCCGCGGCTCTATCACTTGCCAGAAGCAGCCATGGGAGGCTCCCTCCCCCGCCGTCTATCCTCCCGAATATCGCCTCGGATTCACTTCTCCGCACGTCCTACCTTCCAGAAAGTGGTCGCTTTTCTGTTCAGAGAGTTGTTGCTATTCTTTTCTTCGATTTCCTGTTGAGTTTGTAAGTGTTCTATGTGTTTGCTTTTACCAGTAAAATCTTTTTTCATAATTTTTTTACTTCTAGCTATGAAATTTTCTTACTTTTAGTTATGACTACTTCTTTTTTGCCTAAGCAAAAAAGAAATAGTCATAACTTTTTTAGTGGTGGTGAACTTACAAAGTCTGTAAAAAGTCTTTCAATGTCTTGTAAGTTCATCACCACTAAACTGGCCTTAACATATTTAACTTTTATTTGTCTGGGAAACTCTTTTATCTTTCGTTCAATTCTGAATGATTGCTTTTCTGGGTAGAGTGTTTTTGATTGTAGGTTTTTTCTTTTCAGCACTTTGAATGTATCATGCTACTCCTTCTGGCTTGTAAATTTTCTGCTGAAAAATCAGCTCATAGTCTTATGGGTATTCTCTTATGTAACTAGTGGCTTTTCTCTTGCTAATTTTAATATGATGTTATTTTTAATTTTTGACATTCTAATTATTATGTGCTTGGTGTGAAACTCTTTGGGTTCATTTTGTTTGGGGCTTTCTGTGCTTCTTAGACCTGGATGTCTGTTTCCTTTCCCAGCTTAGGGTAGTTTTCAGTTGAAGCTTATTTCTTCAAATACATTTTCTGTGCCTTTTTCTCTTTTTCTGGGACCCCTGTAATGCACATTTAGTATACTTGATGTCCCAGAGGTCCCTTGAGACTATACTCATTTTAAAAAATTCTTTTTTATTTTTGCTGTTAGGCATGGATGATTTCCATTACTGTCTTCCAGATTGCTGATCCATTTTTCTTTATCATCTAATCTGCTGTTGATTCCCTTTGGTATATTTCCTATTTCAGTTATTGTATTCTTTAGCTCTGAGTTCTTCTTTTTTATGTTTTCTATTCTTTTAAAAATTTTTTTTATTGTGTTATGTTAGTCACCATACAGTATATCATTAGTTTTTGATGTAGTGTTCCATGATTCATTGTTTGCGTATAACACCCAGTGCTCCATGCAATATGTTTTCTATTCTTTTGTTGAAGTTTTCACCTGATTTCATCCACTCTTCTCCCAAGTTTGGTGAGCATCTTTATGACTATTACTTTGAACTGCTTATCAGGTAAATTGGTTATTTCCATTTCATGTAGTTCTTTTTCTGAGGTTTTATCTTGTCTTTCATTTGAAACACATTCTTCTGGGTCCTCATTTCGTTGACTCTCTGTGTTTGTTTATATGTGTTAGGTAGTTGTATTGTGTAGAAGGTGCCCATGCGGCCCAAAAGCCCAATCTCGCCTGGTCACCCGAACCAGATATTTCAGGGGTTTTCTCTGTGTGGGCTGCATGCGCCCTCCTGCTGTGAGTGGGCTGTGACTGCTCTGGGCATGCTGCTGGACAGTGTTGGTCCCCAGCCTGGTTGGCTGTGATGCCCAGTCACAACTACTGGTGGGTGGGTGGCCCCTGCTGGGGCTAGTTGTGAGGCTTTGGACAGTTGTGGTACTATGTCAGGCATCCTGGTGGGTTGGGCTGACTCCCCTTCCCCACCACAGTAGGAGTTGCTTTGGAGGAGTGCTGGTCTGGGAAGAGGCTGCTTACTGGGTGTCATGGGGCAGGAACTGATTTGGGGGGTGCCTGATGGGGCAGGCAGATTGTGCAGAGTGTGTTCATAGGGCAATCTCAGCACAAGAAGTGCTAGCAAAGTAGATGGAGATTGTCAGAATAGGTGCCCACTGGCGTCAGCCCACCTAGGCTAACGGAGGGAAGAAATATGGTGTCCACCAGCACTTCCATTCCTGGAAAAAAGTTCTTCCAGATCCCTGCCCACCCCCCCAACACACACACTAAAATTAGTGAATAAGCCTTTTTCGTGTATGGCCAGGTGCTTTTTGAACCGCTGCCTCTGCGTGGGGTCTCAGAGTGCATGATGCTATGTGCTGGCCCTTTAAGAGCAGATGCGTGTTGCCCTCCTGGAGTTGTGCCCCTCTGATTGTCAAAGCAGACATTACAGGGACACATCTTCCTGGTGCAGTTCCCCAGGACCAGGGTGCTTGATGTGAAGCCTGATCCCCTTGCTCCTCAGGGAGGACTTTCATGTCTGTGACAATCCCTCCTGCTTATGGGTCACTGCACTGGGGGTTTGGTTCCTGAACAGACTACACCTCTGCCCCTCCTACCCTTCTTGATGTGGCTTTTATTTACATATATAGCTGTGGAAGGCTGTGCTACTAATCTTTGGGGTATACTCAGAGAATGCTGCTCTATATGTATCTGCAGACTTGTGTCTAGGGAAGAAGGTGAATGAGCTCAGGGTCTTCCTTCTCCACCACCTCACCCTTGCTTTCTCCCCTCACTGTATTGTTTTGTTTTCATTGACTCTAGACTGGAATGGCTTGTTTTCTCATATATTTAGTGGCTTTTTAAAGATTCAAGTTTATCTGTGGGGAATTCTTTGTCACCTGAGTTTAAAATAACCTCCAGAAAAGATACACGTTTGCTTCTGTCAGGGGCCTGGAAATTGCAAATCTAGGTCTACTTTTACCTGGATTTTCAGCTTTTATTTTCCTATAACAGAGACGTGACTTCTGGCCCCAAATCACTGAGTATGTTGTCTTCTTAAGGGAGGTTCCTTTATTTTTCAAAGCCCTAAGGTCTCTCTCCAGCATCAGAGATGCCTCAGTTCCACCTGCTATGAGGTGGAGCCTCTGACCTTGTTGTTGGGTACGTTCTGGTATTAGATGGGCCCTTTGCCTTCCCCACAACTGCCTGTGGATAGCCTTCCACCTCAGCCAGACCCCATAGTCCTGTCCTCTCACCTCAGGGACTTTGCAGCTGATTCTCTTCTTGCAACTTAACTCTTCTCTGACATGCACTAAGTACAGGCTTGCATTCTTGTTTCATGGCTCCATACCTGTGTGACCTTGAGATATAGTTTTAAAAAGTTCTTTAAACCTCAGTTTCCTCATCTGTAAAATAGTCACATATCAGTACCCTAATGTCAGTAAATATGTCTTGCCTCTCCCTTTCTCTCTTCTTTTATATCAATTTTCCCCTCACTTAGAGTGACTATTATGCTAAGGCCATTGGAAATCTTGGAAGTATGTATTAAATCAGATCAAAGATCTCCTTATAATATAATAATGGTTTCTTTGAAAATATTTCACCTTTTGATCTGGTCTGCTGTTGTCTTATTACCTGTCTGATTTGCTAAGAGGGCAGACAACAAAACAAAAAGCCTCAACATAAAAATGTCTCTTGGTAGCTGATGTAATAAATCTTCAAACAGAATTCAAGTAACTCTTGCCTTTGAGTCATTATGAGAGATAAGTAAATAGCATGGCACAAAATGACAACCCACACAAATGCAGCCCTTTGAAGGTGTTCTGAATGTTGGCATTTAAACACTGCTAGAATGTCTTCAGATCACTGGAATCTTCCCAAGACTGAAGTGTCATGTCCTTTGAATGTTCCTCAAAAGATAAAATACACTGATTGCCCATATATCTTGAGTCCTGTACATGTAGTGGATGCCTTTGCTTCTATTGCTAGATTCTCTAAAAGGGGATAAGATTTTAATTAGAAGTCAATAAGATTCCCTCCCATTTTTCACTGTAATGGATTTGCAAGCTGTTACTGCTACCTCCTCATTATTCAGCATGGTTTAAAATGTCAGTGGTTACTTGCCGGTCACAGGCTATGAAAAGTTCAGAGAAGTTTGTTTGCCACTCCTCTTCTGGATGGCAGTCTCCTCTCCCATTTTCCCCCAAGGCATTTTTTTCCTGTAAGAGATGATGATATGATGGCTTCTGTCTGAGCCTGAGGACTTCTTTCAGGAATTCGTATGTGGCTCAGTTATCCATCCTGAAAAGCTCCCTTTTCCTTCTGGCAGCTGGTGCTGTAGCTTCCAGAAGCAGCTTGTTAGGAGGCGGCTTGTTGTTTCAGCAGAGGATGCTCTCTGGGAAGTGCCTTTGGCAGAAGGTGAGGGAGAGACACGGGAAGGGTGTAAGACAAGGTCCTAGTGTCTAATGCTGGGGCCACTGGGAGACCTAGAAAATGGGCTGCAGGCAGGATGGGTGTGGGTGTGAGTGTGGCAGGTAGATGCAATTTTCCTTGGAAAACAGAAAAATGGAGTCCCCCACGACTCCATTTTTCTGTTTTCCAAGGAAAATTCCATCAACCACTTGTCTGTTCTGCCCATGTCCACTTCCTCACTTCTTCCCAACCTACCTAGAACCATGCAATCAGGGTTTGCTTCCCTCCCCACCCTGCAGAAACCACTCAGGTCAAGTCACCCACTGCCTCCATTTCCAAATCTTCCAGGCAGTCCTCACTCCAAGATTCGTTACCCAATTCCTGAAGGCAGTGGTTGTCCCTCCCCTCTTTTCTGGAAATGTTGGGTTCCCTCTTCCCTCCCCAGCCTCTTCTTGCTGCTCTCCTCTGCTGGCTCCTGCCTGAGACTCATTCCTCAACTCTCCTATCCTCCTTCACCCTCCAGGTGGTCTAACTGCTTCATTGTTGTAAACATTCTTGGAATGTTGTTGGATCTCACATCATGTTGGCCCCATTCCTGGAGTCAGCCTGCATCTGCTGCTTGCTCAGCATCTTGCTTGATGTCTGACCAGCTTCTTGAACCTAACTTGGCCAACACAGAACCTCTGCTTTGCCACACCTCACCCCCTCCCCCAGAGCCCCCGGCCCCACTCCTGCCATCGGCTTCCTCATCTCCATATGAGATACTACTGATTATCCAGTATTTCATATCAAAAGCCTGGGAGTTAGCCTTGATTTTTTCACGTTGTCCTCACCACTCCCTCAATCCACAAGCATCTCCCTGAATGCTGCTTTCAGAATTCCCCATGCACCTGACCTTCCTCTGGTTCCTGCCGGTGCCTTCACAGCCACCAAGCCATTGAGTCTCTCCTGAAGGTGCTGTAATACCACCCACATTTCTGTCCTTGCTCCCAATCCTCCCTCTGCAGCCAAGACTGAGTTAATAAAACCACCGATCTCTTGATTCACTATCCTGTTATGTTCCCACCCCCTATGGCCTCCCATCACACTCAGATCAACCCTAGTTTCATTGACAGCATCAAGTCCTGTGTGATCCAGTGTCTGCCCACCTGCAGCCCCATCCCACCTCCCTCCCATCCCGATTACAATCTCAGCCACACAGGCCTGGCTGTTTCTTCACGTGCTGAGCGTGTTCACACTGGGGGCAGTAGTACTGCTTCCTCCCACCGCTTCTTCCCTCTTTCTCTGTATGGCTGAGTCCTCTTTCTAACTCCAGTGTCCACTCCCATGCCACCCCCTTGGAGAGGCCTTCTTAGCAGACACTGGGTGCCCTGCCTGGGCCTATGGATTAAATAGACCACATAGTAGGGGCTCAGCAAATGTTCTTTGGACAGATGAACAGATGAGTGAGTGCTGCCTTTTGTTCTTTTTCAGCACAGTGGAGATGCCACCCCAGTGTCCCAGATGCAGCTCCAGCTCCCTGGAGTATTCAGGACACAGGTCACTGCTAATAGGGTGTGTAGGGGCAACTTTGGGGCAAAACACTGATGACGGGTTCTTCCCAGACTCATAGATGTGCTTGTGCCTGTGTGGTTGATTTTCTGATGCAATCCTGTGGGCAGCAGCCTCATTCAGGATCTGGAGAACAAAACAAAGATGATGGTGCTCATTTCTATGAATTCTGTAAAATGCAGTTGGCTTATTGAAAATCTGTCTTCAAGTGTCATCTAATAGGGCAAGATGCTCAGCACTGCTCTGCTGTGACCTACTTGGGGAGGTGAATGAGGCTCTGTGGGACTTCCAAGCCTCCCCAGACCAGAAGCCAGGGTCATAAGTCTGATTGGGTCTGGGCCTGACCAATGTCTGCCTTCAGAAGGGTGTGATGAAGGGAATGTGGCTAGTTCTGGTCCATCTGGTTGGTGAGGGGTCTCAAAGCACCTGAGAGGGGTTGACAGCACCCATGATGCTCCAAGCAGCTGGGCGGGAGGGTCCAGAAAGCATGGCACCTGGGATCCGGCAGAGACCTGGGCTTCAAGAGTGTGTCTGTGGGCCGGCATGGGACTTGGTTGGACACACAGGAGAGGTGGCTGTGCAGTCCTCTCTGGCTTGGTCGGTTTGCATCTGCAGGGTGGTTTCCTTGCATCACCTGTGCCTTCTACCTTCCTTGGATGCTGGAGGAGGCAAGCTGGGAGGTGGGTGGAGCTCAGAGGTAACAGGGACACCTAAACCCCTGGTTTGTGCCCCTTCTCTCCTAACATAGATACTGACTCCCAGGTCCCAGGACCCTGGATTTTATGCAGCCCTGGGATGGGGGAGAGGCTTAACTATTTTAGCTGCCAGTTGTCCCTAGGACCCCAGTTTAGCATTTGGATGAAATTCATCACCAGGGATAGGAAGATTTGCTGGGGACACTGCCAGAACAATTGTGGAGGGTCCAGGATTTTTGGAAAGTCATCACTAAGGGGACCAAGATTTTTCTGCTGTCTGCAGCCTTCTGGCAACTGAAGCCTGGCAAGGAGGATGCTCAGGGCAGGGTGGTGGGGTCAGGCTTGTCCCCGACCCTCGAGCTTTGGGATGTGGGAAAATCTCTCATCTGAGCTCACAGCAAATATTCCATGACCGAATCTGCGCAATGTAGTTGATCATGACTTCATTTATTCACACAACAAATCAAGGTGCTGTTCCAGGATCTGGGATAGCTCAGTGAACACCAAAGCAAAATTCCCTACCTGCATCTCCCTTGTCAGAAGGACACATTCAAAGACCTTTGGGAATGTCTGTGCCTCTGGAGGGGAGTGATTTTTATAATCAGATGTCCACATTTATATTGTTTTTTATTTAGATATAAGTTACACAGAAGAAAATACACAGATCTTAAGTTTCCATTTGATGAATTCTGGTAATTCTATATACCTCTGTGTAACCATCATCTAGACAAATTTAGGACATTGTCATCATTCTAGGAGTTTCCCTTGTGACCCTTCGCACTCAATCCCCCAGACCTGCTCTCTACGTAGGTAACCTGTTCTGATCTTTCAGCACAGATTTCTATTGCCTGCTGTTTAACTTCACATACAGCATGTACTTTTTCTGTGTGTCTGGCCCCTTTTGCTCCATATAATGTTTTGTTGACTCATCCATGCTTGGACCTGTCTCAGAATCCCCTTATTTCTGAGACTGAGTAATATTCCAAGGTCTGAATAGATCACCATCTGTTTACTCATCTTGTTGTATGGTTGGGTTATTTCCAACTTTCATGGTTGTGGGTGAGCACTGTGAACCTTTGTTCCAGTCTGTTTGTGGACATGTTTTTACTTCTCCAAGTGTGGAATCATTAGGTCATAGCTGAGACATAGGTTTGACTTTATGAGAAAGTGCCAAATAGTTTCCAGCACAGTTCTGTCATCATGCACGCCCACTCACACAAGAGTCCTTGATCTGCACCTTTGCTAGCATTTGACAATGTCAGGTTTCATTTTCTTTGCTGCTCTGGTGGTGTGTGGTGGTATTTCACTGTGGTTTTAATTTGCATTTCCTGATCACTAATGACATTGACGCTCCCCTGGTGCTCCTTGGCCATTTTTCACATTTAATCCTAGTCTGGGTTATACTCCTAATCAAATGAAGTAGATAGGGCACAGAAATTAGTGGCAAATTTGTATGGACAGCAAGAAGTTTGGATAAATATGTTAGTACCAGGATTTGGAGAAATTTTAGTCTTAGTGCTCTCTGTACCTTCTCTTCAGTTATTTTTGTTTTTTAAAGACCTATTTGCAGTTGGGACCATTATTCTCTCCACTTTGACCTATGGCTGTACTTAGATGCTTCTAAAATGCCTTGTGGGACATCCATCCATCCATCCATCCACCCATCCATCCAGTGCATCAGTCTATCCACTACCCATCCATCCACCCACTCATTGTCCTTCCAGGTGAGAGGTGGTGCCAGGGCTTTCTCCTTCCTTTCTTCCTTTGTGTCCACTCTCCATGTCCCTGCTGGTTTCTGTATCAGACAGTCTTGGGTGCCCCTCAGATCCTCTAGGTTCCCTCTTTTACTACAGCTGTAGCTGTGATGACCAGTCCCAGCTTCAACCAGCCTTACAAAACCTGAAATGGCCTTGCCTCTCTTGTTTCTTGCTTGGTCCTTCTCTGATGTCTTGGTGTGGGACAACTGGATCCCATGTGGCACCTACACATCCCACCTGGGTGTAGAGGAGAGTCACCCTTCAAAGGAGCCAATGGGTAAATACTTCCTTTGTTCCTCCTGAGTGTGTCCTGAAGAGTGTCATGTGTTTCTCACTCAGTGCCCCCAGATTGAGTGACAGTGGGCATTAGCTGAGACCACCTCAGTAAGGCATCCTTGAGTGGATATTTCCCTTCCCTGTCTCACTCCCCATCCCTCACACTTGCTCCTGGGGTCACAGCTCCACATGGCCTTGACTTAGACTCTGTGTTTGGAGGATTCAGGCTCAGACACTCTTGAAAGCATGTGTCTGAAACTGCTTCCATGTTGAAAGCCTTACAATGACAGACCTGATATTCAGAACAATGTGCCAGCATTATAACATAAACTACCAAGTTCTTTCAGGCCCACCCACTGCCTGCTTCTCTCCATCATTGCTCTTACCTGTCTGCCCATCTTCAGCCTTTGTCTGCTTCCAACATTGCCAATGTCTGCCCCCTCCACCATGATTACCCATGCTTTGCTCTATCATAAACCCTCTCTCCACCATCACCCCTGCTGTCTCCCCCCATCATCACCCCTGTTTCCCTCCATCAGCACCTATATCTCCCTTCCTCATGACCCCTGAATCACCCCACCATCATTCTGCCTCCCTCCATCATCACCCCTCCCTCCATCATCACCACTGCCTCCCTCCATCACCTCCTGCCTCTTCCACCATCACCCCTCCCTCCACCATCACCCATCCCTCCACTATCACCACTCCCTCCACCATCTCCCCTCCCTCCACTATCAGCCCTCGCCTAACCATCACCCCTCCCTCCACTCTCACCCCCCCCACCATCACCCCTCCCCCATCATCACCCGTTTCCCTCCATCATCATCTCTACCTCCCTTCATCATGACTCCTGAATCACTCCACCATCATTCTGCCTCCCTCCATTATCACCCTCCCTCCATCATCACCTCTGCCTCTTTCCATCATCACCCCTCACTCCCTCCACCATCACTCTGCTCCTTTTACAGAGTCCAAAACTCCCATCAAAGGGGATGGCAGGGAATTCTACCTGGGCTGTGTGTGGCATGGAGCTTGGAGAAGTCTTCTCAGGAGAAGGATACTTGGATTGAGAGGATAGGATGCTTAGAGAGTCTCTTGATTTTTGTCTGCAGAGATGTGGGAGTTATGGACACCGGCTTGGATGTCAGACTGAGATTCAGTTCTAGTTCTGCTTCCTCATGACTGCGTGACCTTAGTCAAATTACTTAATCTTTCTGAGCCACAGTTCCTTCCTCTGTGAAAACAGAGTATTGGTAATATGTTCTGCATAGGATAGCTGTGAGGACTTACAGAGTTGGCTCATGTGGCATGCTAGGCACTTGATAACCACTCAGTAAATATTCATTCTTTTTATGTGCTGAGTTTGTCTGCTGGAATGCGACTCCCAGTGCCCAGATGTTGAGGTCATTCATGCAACAGGGTGTGGAGTCACCTCCTAAGGATCAAGACCTGTGTAAACATGCATGGAGTTTTCACTCTGGTCGGGAAGACTGATGATTAAACAAACAGTAGCAATCACAAGCTGTGATAAGCCTGACAGACTGGTGGGTGGGCCAGGTGTGGTCTATGGGCATGTCTACTGTAGTCCAGCAGTTCTCAAACTGGGGGCCCTGGGACAGCAGCATCAGCAACACCTAGACACTTGTTAGAAACACAGATTTTGGGAGCCCATCCCAGACCTGCTGGATCTTAGGCTCTGGGCTGAGGTCCAGGAAACTTGTAACCATCCCTCCAGGGGGGGTTGATGACAGTGAGACCTCCTGGTGTGGCACGGTTGCCCTAGAGACCCAGATAAGGTAAGGCATCACTTGCTTGGTAAACCAAGTTTCTTGCCCTGCAGGCACCCTGATTTCTGCCCTCACTCTTGGAGATGGCCGTTGACTTTTCATATCTCTTCAGCTGTATTAGATACTCTGTCTGCTCTCTAAGGCCTCTGCCCCATGTCTTCATTCTGAGACCAGAGTGACCACAAGGCCTAGCACATCCAGGAATGAACTTGTGTGGTATGAACGAGGGACTTCTCCCACCTACTCCTCTTACCAAGGAGGCATCTGTTCTGGTTCTGTTTCCTGTTTGCATCCTGCAGAACCAGACTTTTCATGTGTCTGCGCTTCACAGAGTCTTGGGTGGCCCATGGAGGTGTACAAATGATGCAAAAGTCAGAGCCATCTGATTAAAATAAGGAACGATGCACCCTGTGGGGGGAGAGAGATGTGGCTGAGGCTCTTGGCGGGCCTTGCGGGAAGCCAGGGGGAGGCAGGGCAGAATTTTCCAGCACAGTCATTTCTAATTTTACACTTTAGCAATGAAAGTGGCACTAAAAGGAGCTCCCAGAGGACAGAGGGGTGGGGTGAGGTGGGGGGAGAGCCCCATAAATCCCCATCCACATTCAGTTTTCTTCTCTCTGCAGTGTTTTTAACCAAAACATCCCAGCACGCAGGGCCTTGCTCCCCACACCTCTGAATGCCAGGGGGTGCTCCTTTGTTCTCTCCAGAGGCCTGGAGGGAATGGGGGAGCTCCCTCCCTGGAGGGAGAGTGGGGGAATTTCATGGGGCCAATGACACGACACCACAGCTCTGGTGCTGCTGGACAGCAGAGCTCATGCCCACGGCCAGCAGGGCCACAGGGCTGAGCCAGGAGGAGAATTACAGCTGTGGCTGCCCATGGGCACAATCCCTCTAAGGCAGATACAATGTCAGGGACTCTCCATAAGCTTAGCCCGCTGAAGCTGACCCTCAGTAGTTGATATGATGGAGGAGTCCTAGGGAACGGACCCTGAGATGAAGAGTCACACACAGGTGATTTCTAAGGCAGAACAGCCAGGTGAAGCCAGCAGGGAGGGGAGGAGGCGGCGGGGAGGGGAGAGGCTGGCCAGCATGTGGCTGACCCCACGGGGAGCCCTGGGGAAGAGCTTAGGCCAGTCCATCAGGCATG
This sequence comes from Mirounga angustirostris, assembly GCF_029215605.1. NCBI lineage: Eukaryota > Metazoa > Chordata > Mammalia > Carnivora > Phocidae > Mirounga > Mirounga angustirostris. Next base: position 88,850,028 of record NW_026991718.1, read on the forward strand.
GAAACAGGCTGCTGCATCGTGTGCTCCTCAACTAGTCCTGGCCTGTGAGATGGTCGCATTGTTTCCAATTCACAGATGAAGAAACAGACTCAGCAAAGGTAGATAAAGAGCCCAGAGTTACCTGGGTAGCTAGTTAGTGAAGGAGTGTGCATCTGAACTAGGACCTTTGGACTCCAAAATCCATGACTGCAGATCCAGGGAAAATAAGAGTCAGCCGTAATGTGTTGAACTGTGGGCTGGGGTGGGGAGGGTGCCGGGCAGTAGGGGGCAGAGTGAGTCCCATGTTTGGTCAAGGATCTTACCGCGCTGGAAATCCCAGGGATCTTCAGTTGAAATACCTTCAGGATCACACCACTGGCCTGAGTCAAGCTCTGAACCTACTATAGTGAGATGGTATAGGCTTGTAAGCCCCTTGCAGGCCCAGATCATTTGAGGACTGCACTGAGGTTAAGGACGGCCAGGCAGGCCTAGGCCAGGAGGAGAAAACGTTCTCTTCCCCTTATCTCATGTTGCAAGTCCTAAAATGCCTGGATCAGCAGGAAGTGGCTCTTGCCTAGCTTAAAGTGTATCCTTCTAAACAGAAGTGTTCTTTCTAAAGACAAAGAACATGTTGTCTCCAAAGGAAGGATGGCTAAGAGAATTCTTTATTCTGCAAGCATAAACAGGATGTATTTTGTTCTTATTGAATTTCATGTATATTTCACTTCACGGATGTTGGCTTGATACTTTAAGTATACATTGTTATGTTTATCTGATCACTGCGAGTATATAGCTATGTGAGAAATAAACAGCAGTATGCAGTTGCAAGTGCTGCCTTTACTCTGCATCCCCTGTGTCCTGGTGATTTCGTAGACCCTTACCCAGGGACCCCAACGCACTAGACGTTGACACTATAGTAGCTTGTTTTCCGAGAACAGAGAAGGCCATAGAAGACCTAACCTGGGGGCCAGGGGTCCTGGCTTGTTTCTGTCCTGCCTGATTGGGCTGTGTGACCTGGGGCAAGAAGCCCCCTCTCTGAGCCTCGGTTTCCCAACTATCCTTCCAGGTTCCTTCTGGCTCTGAATTGACCAATTCTGGGAGATAAAAGCTGGTGCAGGAAAGTGGGGTCCTGGCCCACTGAGCTGCCTGTCACCTGCTTTGTCCCATGCCATCATGCTTGGGTCATATCTGTCTCTGGCCACAGAAACACAGTAAAAAAATGGACTCTGGTTCAGTCTTCTTCTGGAAGAGACTGGTCATCTCTTTTCTAACTACTGCCCATCCTCCTCCCCTGCCACAGTGACACAAGTTAATGGCCAACTATGAGAATGATCCCCAAGGTTGAGTTGATTAACACTTACATTTTGAATCTTGGGAAAGAAACCAATAGTAGGCATGAAGATTTAGATGGATGCAGCTTTAATAATAATAATAAAGAAGCAGGGATCCTCCATCCCTCCGAAGCCAACCCACACTGACAAATATACACGCTCTCAGAACTGGCGGGGTGGCTTGTCCAAAAGAAGTGCATTATTGCACATTGATAATGGCCTGGAGCATCCTTGTGTTCTGGGAAGCCCTCATGGCCAGATGCTGTTAGCAGATGGCTGGACTAGTTTCTGAATAGGGAAGTGGCTCACCTTGGGAAGTGGCTGCACCATATGTGATTTGAGAAAGGAAAACCCAACAATTATCTATGCAGTCATTGAGCCAAGGCTTGTTGCCTACTAAGCAGGATGGTTTCTGGAGAGGATTTAATTATTAACTTTTGATTTTACACATACAAGTTGTTTCGTTCAAACAAGGGCAGTAAAAGGCACATTTTTGAAGAAATGGAGGACTGTGTCTGGGGTACAGGACAGAAGAGCAGATGGAGAAGCTGCTGGTCAGGGTCAGACTTGCTGCTTTTCTGCAGCAGAAAGCCGCCCCTGGGGAGATGGTTTTGCTCAGCCACTTCACATGTGTTCTCTGGGTCTGATGTTTTGCAGAAGTGCTGAAGGAAACCCCAAAGAGGCTGGGCTGAGGGTGGGTTGGGGGGACAGTTTGTCCTGGGCCCCCAGCCTCGCCCCAACAAGAGCATTTGCTGTAGACTGTTCATATAGGAAAGGTACTCAGCTATTTCAACATTTATATGTTCACGGATTTGTTTGAAAGAATAGTTCTGCTATTAAAAACTTTAGAAAACCACTGAACTCATTTAACCTCTGCATTAACATTGGGGAAGCAGAGGTAGAGAGAATCTTGGTAAAGTACTCATAGGTTACCCAGTGAGATGGTGACAGACACCACGGCCTTCTCAACACCAATCAGGCCTTTACTCTACCTAGATCAATTATTTGATTAAAACACAGCCTTTCAAGATGCTTCTTAATGGCAGAATCATGCCTTTTCCTAAAACTTTCCCAAAACCAAAATCTGTCCTATATCTGTCTTTTGGGCATTTATTCTTGGTTTCTAATTCTCGAAATACCTGCTGTGACATTTCCATGTGGTCCTAGAGCTGGTATCATTATCATCAGCTCCTTCATGTGGGGGCTGAGATGACTTGTCTTACTTTTCTCCACTGGTGGGTGGAAGAGCTGGGATGCATGCTCAGCTGCTTCCCCGATGTTGCATACTTAGAGCAGGCAGATGAGTGGCTGCTTCCACCATGGCTGTGGAGTGTCTGCTCTGTGTTGGGCACTGTTCCAGACACTGAGGATACAGCACAGAAACAGAGTCCCTGAGCTCAAGGGTGTAACCCAGTCTGTTGGTCTTCAAAATTCCAAGTGTGGTGCATTAAGTTCACAGACTAATTCTGCAAGGTTGGATCTATGAGTCTTAATATAACACTGTCCCATCAGGTCATTGGCCTGGGACATGGTTGATATGCTCTTTAGATACTTGTGTATCCTCACTGAAGCCAATGAAATAAAAATAAAGCACAGGTTTTATTTTAAGGATCCTGGAATGAATCACAGGACCCGAGTATAGGAATGTGGCTGGGCTTCAAACTAAATTAAACAGAAATGGAACTGGAGACAGAGACTCCATCGGTCCTTTGTGTCCATGTATCTTCTTGTTTTATTTGAATGTTGGCTTCCTTCTTCTGTCTTATTGAAGCCGGTTTTCTGCACGTGGCCAGAAAACTGAACACTGAGTGCTGCACATTTTACATCCTGTGGCTTCAGTCACCCAGAGAGCCCAACCATTTTGGGGGCAGGGGCTGCTGACCGCCTTGGACTTGTATGCCCCTCCCCCCATGAACACACACACCTATAACACATGTGCACACACACGTGTACACACATGGATAAAGGGGGTAGGTTAGAGGCACAGGCAAAGTTTCAGAGGAGGGAAGGTGCTGGGAACATGAAACTACTTAGCTACCTCATAAAGCTTATCCTGGATGTTCCACATTGGCTCTTGAATGTCCTCATGCTCAGGATCATGATGCTCCAAAGAGGCATCCAGTGGCCATAGGCCCCGGTGGGCCCAGGCAAAGGCTCAGTGGGTGCTCAACTTCAGGACCGTGACCCTGGGTAAAAAGATGTCACATCGCCCAACACAGTGCTGTTTTACTCGATTGGGCTTCTCTGGAAGATGCAGGAAGCAATGTGGTGCCAATCACTCCTCCACCTCCTTTGTGATTTTTTTTTTGGGGGGGGGGATCTGTGCAAAGATGAAATACTATTTTTTCTCATGATTCTGAGATGCACATATTTTTTTTAACTTTTTTAATTTTTAAAAGTTTTAATTAATTGATTTTTTAAAAAAGATTTTATTTATTTATTTATTTGATAGAGAGAGACACAGCGAGAGAGGGAACACAAGCAGGGGAGTGGGAGAGGGAGAAGCAGGCTCCCCGCAGAGCAGGGAGCCCGATGCGGGACTCGATCCCAGGACCCTGGGATCATGACCTGAGCTGAAGGCAGTCGCTTAACCAACTGAGCCACCCAGGCGCCCTAAAAGTTTTAATTTAAAGTCCAGTTAAATATACAGTGTGATACTAGCTTCAGGTGTACAATATAGTAATTCAACACTTACATACAACACCCAGTGCTCATCGTGACAGGTGCCCTCCTTCATCTCCATCACCTATTTCACCCATCCCCCACCCACCTCCCGTCTGGTAACCAGCAGCTTGTTCTCTGTAGCTAAGAGTCTGTTTCTTGGTTTGCTTCTCTCTTTCTCTCTTTTTGTCCCTTTGCTTGTTTACTTTGTTTCTTAAATTCCACCTGAGTGAAATATGATATTTGTCTTTTTGTGACTGACTTATTTCACTTAGCATAATATGCTCTAGCTCCATCCATGTTATTGCAAATGGCAAGATTTCATTCTTTTTATGACTGAGTAATATTCCATTGTATATATATATACCACATCTTCTTCATCCACTCATCAGGTGATGGACACTTGGGCTGTTTCCATAATTTGGCTATTATAGATAATGCTACTATAATCATCAGGGTGCATGTGCCCCTTTGAATTAGTGTTTTTGGGTTCTGTGAGTAAATACCTAGTAGTGCAATTGCTGGATCATAGGGTAGTTCTATTTTTTTTTTTAAGATTTTATTTATTTATTTGACAGAGAAAGTGAGAGAGCACAAGCAGGGGTAGCGGCAGGCAGAGGGAGAGGGAGAAGCAGGCTCCCTGCAAGCAGGGAGCCTGATGCGGGGCTCGATCCCAGGACCCTGGGATCATGACCTGAGCTGAAGGCAGATGCTTAACAACTGAGCCACCCAGGTGCCCCTGGGTAGTTCTATTTTTAACTTTATCTTATTTTATTTATTTCATTTTTATTAGTTTCAGAAGTAGAATTCTGTGACTCATCAGTTGCCTATAACACCCAGTGCTCATTACATCAAATGCCCATCACCCAGTTACCCCTTCCCCCCCAACCCTCTCCTCTCCAGCAACCCTCAGTTTGTTTTAAAAACATATTTTAGCATCTCCAGAATTAAGATAGTCTTTAGAGTTGATGGCATATCATAGCTTTCCTGGTAGGGGATTTCTTACTTAGCGGTACGTAAAATAGTGGTCTTACGCATCAGTGGTGTTTTAAATTCTTTGAAATGGGACGTTGCAGAGGCACATTTCTTTGAAAAAAAGAAAGCAAATAATATGGTAGAACAGACTAGCCTGGCAGCCAGGATAGGTTTCATGGCTTGAAGCAAATGGGTTTCAGAAGTATGGGAAAATTGGCCAGAGGGCACATAAGCTTGTCTCCAGGATCCTAATATTGGGAACTGAGCTAGGCTGGAATTGGAGCACGGCAGATTTGGGCTACACATAAAAAGTCCCTTTGTGTTGTTTTACTAAATATTGAAATGAGGTGTAGAAATTGATTGTGGAGTTCTGTTTTAAAGTGTCTTCTAAAAGTGAGGTGATTCTCCATGGTCTGGGAGGTTGTAAGAACATCTGCCTAACAACAGAAGTGTGGATTAGTGGACTTTCAGTTGTATTGACTTTGGCTGCAAGTCACTGAAAATGCGAATTCAAATTGGCTTAAGGAGGAAGATAATTTATTATCTCACATAAAGGGAAGTCAGTAGTTGGATCCCAGAAATCCTCATCAATCTGTTGAGTTTCCTTTTGCTTTTTCGGTTAGCTCTAATTAAACTGTCTTAATTTCTCCTCAGGTAAGACAAAAAGCATTTACTGTGTCTTTTTATTAGAAAGGAAAGTGACTATGTTAACCCTTCCTTGCCCTGGGGCTTGACCAGACCATTCAAGGACCCAAGTCTCTGACCTGGTATTGACCTCTGAGCAGACTGTCTCAGGGCTCCTGGGGGCTGCAGTCCACTCATGAAAATGCCCAGAGGAAGGAAAGGAATATTCTTTCCCACTGTTAACATTTTAGGAGAAGGGACCATTCCTGGACTCCCTGTAGACTTCCTCTTGCACTTCATTGGTCAGAAACAGACTAAAGCCAGGGAATTGGGGCCTGAACATCGATGTTGTCCATCAGCCATTACTGCTGCAGCTGGGGATGAAGTGTGGACCTAAGTAAAACTGTGGCTTTTACCAGAAAGGAGAAAGATTGTTTTCTAAACAGTGTCCACCTCAGGGGCTTTTCAAGGTCACTTGCAGACATAAGGGGTCCTAACAGGTAACATGTACCTGTCAGTTTGCAGTCTTGGAGTAAGGCATGTGGTGAGGACGCCTCTCTGTTCTGATGCACGTTCTGACCCCTTGGCCATTTGAGCCCAACTGGACGGTGGCAAAGGGACAAGCACAGATAAAGCCAACCTGCCAAGCAAAGGTTAATGTCATCATTTTTCATACTGGAAAGTCATTCAGGTGGCATTTTGTTCTTAAGAAAACTTAGAAGAGATTAAATTAAGGCATTAGGAAAAGCAGGAGGAAACAGCGCTTTTTTTTTTTTTTTAAGATTTTATTTATTTGACAGAGAGAGACACAGTGAGAGAGGGAACACAAGCAGGGGGAGTGGGAGAGGGAGAAGCAGGCTTCCCGCCGAGCAGGGAGCCCGATGCGGGGCTCGATCCCAGGACCCTGGGACCATGACCCTGAGCCGAAGGCAGTCGCTTAACGACTGAGCCACCCAGGCGCCCCAGAAACAGCACTTTAACAGACTTCTCTGGAAAATAAAGCTTGAGGTCTAGTTGTCAGCAGGGACAGGAGACTTCACGATGCATCTCAGGGAGAAGAATCAAGGAGCGTGGGAGGGGGCAGGGTGGAGAGGGCACAGGTGCCTCGGTGGGACTGGGATCCCTCCCTTCCCTGGGCAGGGAATGATATTGGAGACAAACTGTAGGAAATTGCCATAGTTCTCTCCTGTTCGACTTACGAAAGTGACGATTTTATGGAGTTCAACCTAATATTTAGTTAAGAAATGGCCAAAGAGGGAAAACACTATGAACAGAAATGAGTACTGAGTATTTTAAAGTTCCTTGCATTACAAGGAATCCAATCAGAAACATTGCTCCTTCCCAACACCAGTCCCATTTTCCCAAGCAAAATGTCCTTCCCACACCAATCCCTTGCCCTTACCATACCTCCTGGACCTCTCCACCCTCATCCCTCCTTCCCTCCCTCCTGAAGAAGGTTTCTGATATGTGCACCTGATCTTAACAAGCAAGAACAGGAGAATGAAGGAATTCTCCCTCTCCTTCTCTTTTCTTAAGACAAGCTTCACCTGCCATGTTTTACCGAAACACAACAAGCAGAGTGCAAAATCTACCATAAAAGAGTCTCTTTTCTATGCATCTACAACTAAAATTAAGACAAGTTCCATAGACTAAAATTTTCATCTAGATAAGAATTTAACAGCCCATAAACTTCAGTGAAATCACAAGAAGAGATTTCCATCTATTTTCTACAGAACGGGTGCACAAGCTGGAAAATGCCAAAGGATATAAAAATATGTCCAAAGTGTTGTGATAGAAACACATCCCCAAAGTCTTCTTAATTTCAAAAAGAGACTCATCATGATTACCTCCATTAACGAGCTCAAATAAAATGTGATGGTTTTCTATAATCTAAGCAGTACTCCCTACATCAGGTATATTTACTGAAATAAATGGATGTATTATTGCCCCAGGAGGGAGAAATGTGCTGACTGGTGGTGGTTTGTTGTAGAGTAATCACTAACATTTAAGTGATAGGTATTGTACCGAGTGTTTACACCAGTTTCCTCACCTCATCCTATCCATGATTACACGACAAAGAAACTGGCATACAGTGTTGTCACATACGAGCAAGTGTCAGAGCTGGGATTTGAACCCTGGGCACTGTGATAGCCAGCCCTAGGTTTAACCGCTGATTGCCACAGCTCCCCAAAGGGGGTTGTGTGCAATCTTTTCCAATCCACTTACCTTGGTTGTAAGATCCCTGGGGCCTAAATATCTGGACTGTGTTCCACTTTCTGTCTCCCTGATTTATCTCTGGCTGGTCTTCCCTCAAGTTGGGAATCTCACAATTATGCTTTTTTGGCTCATTACCCTTTTATTTTACTTGAATTTTAGAAACTGCAGAGGGTGAAACAGACTTTACTTTCTTAAGCAGCTTCACTGTTGCAGACCAGTGCACTGAGACAGTTTCAGTGCCTCCATTTGAATCTTAACATGAACTAAGAGCATCCTTTCCACCTTGTGCTTCCTGGTAAAGCCCCAGGTGACACCTAACGGTGATGCTGTCTGAAATGGTGACTTCAGAATCTGGGACATCAGTGCCAAGTTCCCTGGTTGCATTTGGGGAAAACTTCCAGGAAGATTGGAATCCAGGGCCATGGTGAAGGGTGTCTAGACCAATTGGCCTTACTTTTCATTATACATTCTTAAACAGAACAGAAGTTGCAGACTCAGTGTATTTTGCAGCTTAGATCATAAAAGGACAATGGTGCACCTGCTGGACCATTGGGATTCTGGACCATCACCTGTTTGCTGCACAAGCACAGGGCTGAAGTACGGGTTCTGATCCCACCATAGCAGACACACACTTCCACCTTTGCAGACCCTCTGTCCAGTCTAGTCTCTGATGGGAGTGAAAGCACTGGTCACAGTCAGGAAGAGCCTTGGGGTAGCAGAGGGATTGGCAAGGTTATAGTCTGAATTCATTTACCTTTTGTCTTCAGGGTAACTTGGTTTCTTTGCAGAATAGGGTGTTTTACTTGAACAAGCAGTGAAGAAATGTCCCTGTCAGTCTGGTCATGCCATGGCCCCGGTGAGGCTGGGGCATCTCCTGACAATTGATGGTACCTCTCTAGGGATGTCCCCATGGCAGCCTCCTCCCAGTCTTCCCCAGCTCACAGAGTTTGTTCTCTACTCTTCTTTCCTGTGTCCTTAACTTAGACATCAGATTTACTTGACATATATTTGTGAATGTCTTCTACCTTCTTCCCTTCTGTGGGATTTGTATTTGTCCTCCAGCCTACCTGGGTAGAGGCCAGCACCACCTCTTCGCCCTCACACTTCCATGCCTTTGCCTGTTTGGGAGGTTGATCACATTGTCTGGCCATTATTTTTCTGTTTGCTGATCGTCCTCACTATACTATGAGCTCCCTTGTACTTCAAGAGATGTTTGCTGAAGTGAACTTAATTCTTTCATTGAAGCTTATAAGCCACCCTGCAAGGAGGTGGATTCCCTACTACAGAGGGAGAAATGGTCCCAGAGTATCCAGTGACTTCCATGTGTGCATCATAGGGTTGGGGACAGCTGGGAGTTGAACTGGCATCTGAAGGCACCTGGTCTGTGGTACTGAGTGGCCTTTGCATTGTCCTCTGGCTCGGTTGGCTTACACCTGCTCTTTGACCCTGGGTTCTGTGCTTTCAGGTGGGCTCACTATAATGCCACCAGCACTAATTGGGTTTCCAACACACCCTGAAGAAGAGTATGGAGTCAGGTGAGTGAGCACCTCCTATTCTCAAGAACATCCTTGGAGCTGCAAAAAGCTTGGTTTTAGGATGTGTTTATGGGGTCGTCATGCTCAGGGGAGGCAGCCATCCCTGGGAAACTCCAAGAGTCCCAGGTCCTGGGTCAGCCCCCCTTCCTGTCCTTGGGGCATTGATCACACAGCTGAGGGTGCCCAGTTGCCATGACAACACCATGGTTTCCCCATGGGGCCTCTTCCCACATGACAGTCCCAAATCACAGTCCTGTTTTGGTGCATTTAGAGGGCTGGCCCATAATGCCCTGCTTCCTTGTCTATGACGAGGCAGGGACATGTTGGACTTTGGATTCCATGTTCAAAGGCAAAAATCTACCCAGAGAGAAGCAATGCAAATAAGGAGGGGGGTGAGTGACTTGGGGAGTCATACATGTGCGGATGACAGACATCCACCAGCTAGCTGCCTTTCTTCCTCCTCCCCTCCTCCACCTCGTTTCCTTCTCCTCTTCATCCTTGTCCTCCTCCTCCTTCTAAGCAAAGCTAAGGATTTTGCCGGCTCCAGTTGCAGGTTGTTCAGGTTGTCCTGGGTGCACTGTTGTGGGACGCTGGGCAGGATGGGAGGATCGAAGATTCCTGCGGTTGGGGCTCAGTTTTGGGGAGCATTTTGGCTTCCCAGGCGCGAATGCATGGCAGCTAGGTGTCACAGCTCCCAGCTGCCTGTGAGAACAATAGGAGTCCTCAGGGGGATCTGAGGAGATGATGAGCCAGTTGGGGCATCTTCTTGCTTGTTGTAGGATGTGGATGTTCAGAGGTGGTAAGTCACAGTGGGCCATTTCATGGAAATTACTTTTGACACAAAATGTGTTAAAGAAATTTTAGGAAAAAAGGAAGAGAATTTTATTTGAGCCCAAGTGAGGACAGGTGCCAAGGATACATAATCTTCACACAGAAGAGAGTGCTCTGGGGAAGGATGTTTAATACAGGGTTACATATGTTATTGTTACACCAAGAGCTACAAATCATCATAATGAAGGACATTTCAGAAAATTACAAACTTCGTCTTAGGCTTTTAGAATGTACAAATTTGCGGGCTTCCGAGGTATGGGATGGAATTTAGAGAGATTTTTACTCTTATCTTTAGTCTGAAATGTTTCTTTCAGGTTATTTGCTAATGAAGCAGATGTACAATGTGTGCTTGGGGCAGAAATAGAGCCCATGCTTTGAACTTTGGTGAAGTCATTCTGACCTTGGTAAAAGTTAAAGTCTAGCTTCCCTGGGAGCCCAGGAGCAGGGCCCACAAACATTAAAAGCTGAAAATGTCCTTTATCATTATCTTCTATAAAGTAGGTTGCTGTGTTAGCCTGAAATCTGCATTAGCTTGGGCCTCTGTAACGAATTTCCACTGCTGCAGTGGGTACCTTAACCAACAGAAGTCTATTTCTCGTGGTCTGGAGGCTGGGAAGTCCAAGGTCGTGATGCTGGCTGATTTGATTCCTGGAGAGGACCCTCTTTCTGGTTTGTAGACAGCTGCCTTCTCTCTGTGTCCTCGCATGGCAGGGGCGGGGGGCTCTTTCGTGTCACTTCTTTCAAGGGCACCGATTCCCATTATGCCCTCATTTAACCCTAATCACCCTCTGAAGGCTCCATCTCCAAAACTAGGGGGTAGGGCTTCAACATAGGAACTTTGGAGGGACACAAACATTCAGTCCGTAGTAGTCATGATGCTGTGGTGTGGACGTAATGTCTACATCCTTTGGAGCCAGACTGCCTGAGGTTCAAATCCTGCCTCTGTCCCTTGCATGCAGCAGGACCCTCGACAAATTTTTAAATCTCTCTAGGCCTTAGTTTCCCCATCTGTAAAGTGAGGACGGTAAAAAAATTTCCTACATTGAAATAAATAGTAAATGCCAAATGAGGCTCTATTAGATAAACCATAACATTTACTCACATAGGTTTTCACAGTCAATAAACTTCCGTAAGATGCTCTGAGCCAACCTGGCCTTTATCTTCTTCCTTTCTTCAGGAAGGCAGGAACTCTGGCACTGGTAACCCTTCATGCCTGGAAGCCAGGGCGCCAGGACAGGACGCTCTCAGCTCTTACCTTGGCAATATAAAGACCTGTCTGCAAGTCAAGCCCTATTATTTTTTTCATGGAGGATGCACAGTTTGTTAACAGTGAAACACATCTGTGTGTGTGTGTGTGTGCGCGCCTGCTTATACACACACCTCGCCAAATAAGCCTGCATGGAACCATGCTGTGGGCCTTGCCCCCACCTGCCAGGCTGCTGGAGAAGGCCTCATCCTGGGGTGGGGGGCAAGGGAAAGGTTTACCTGATGCTTGGATCTGCTCCCCTCTCCTTACCTTCTTGGCTGTGGGTTGTCTGGTATTTGACCTGTGATGCCCACGTCTGTGTCCAACACTGGTCTGGTGGTCCTGAGCCTCAGGGCCAAGATGCTAAGCACCACAGTCTCCTCCCTGCAATGCACAGTGTGCATTTTCTCAACAACTGGCATCCTATTACTTCTGATAGTTCTATATTTTACACAAATTTTTGCATCACAGGAACTGCAGGGAACATGGTCCTGTAGGTGACTTCCCTCGAATAAATTGGGACCAATGCCTACTGGTCCCTTTGTCACTGTGATAGCCCCTGCCCCCTGCTCATACCCATGAAAGCCTTAAGGAGGGTGTGATTTTCAGGGAACAGTGTATTAGATTCCCGTGGCTTCTGCAACAAATTACCACAAGTTCAGTGGCTTAAAACAATGCAAATCTGGGGGGCGGAGCAAGATGGCAGAGGAGTAGGAGACCTGGATTTCGTCTCCTCTCAGGAATTCAGCTGGATAGGGATCAAACCATTCTGAACACCTACTAACTCAACAGGGGATCGAAGAAAAGAAGAGCAACAACTCTCTCATCAGAAAAGCGACCACTTTCTGGAAGGTGGGACGTGCGGAGAAGTGAATCCGAGGCGATATTCGGGAGGATAGACGGCGGGGGAGGGGCCTCCGTCGGCCGCTTCTGGCAAGTGATAGAGCCACGGAGCACAAAATCAGAACTTTTAAAAGTCTGCTCTGCTGAGGGACATCACTCTGGTGGCTAAATGGGGGGTGGAACCCTCCGGGACAGTGTGGTCTCAGGACCCTTGGGGTCACAGAAAGACCGGGGGTGCCTGAGTGTGGCAGAGCTCCCAGGTAACGGAGCAGGGAAGCCGGCTGCAGAGGCGGAGCCCAGGCGCGGGCTCTCAGCTCGGGGTTGCCATAAACCATGATCCACGGCACAGTCGGGCCCCTGCTCCTCCAGCAGGGACCCAACAAGCGTCAGATCCGGGGAGACTCACCTTCCTCCCCCGGGAGGAGCCGTGCGGGAGTGCACCGCAGGGATCTGCTGGGTTTGGAGACTCCACCCGCGGTCGGGTGCCAGAGATAGAGGCGCGCGGTCACAGGCCGGGTGAGCACGGAGTGCGGCCGGAGACCGGGGAGCCGGGAGTGACTGACGGCTTTTCTCTGGGGGCTCACTGAGGAGCGGGGCCCCGAGTTCTCGGCTCCTCCGGGGCGGAGATTGGGAGGCCGCCATTTTCACTCTCCGCCTCCAAAGCTGTAGGGAAAGCTCACAGGGAACAAAAGCCCCGGAGAGCAAACCGGAGCAGATTACTTAGCCAGGAGGGGGCAAGGGTGGGGCAATTCTGCCTCCGGCAAAGACATTTGGAAACCATGGCAACAGGCCCCTCCCCAGAAGATCAGCGAGAACAGCCAGCCAAGACCAAGTTTACCGATCAAAGAGAACAGCAGAACTCCAGTGCTAGGGGAATACTGCACATAGAATTCATGGCTTTTTTACCATGATTCTTTAGTCTTTCAAAGTTAATTTTTTTTAACTTTTTTCTTTTTTTTTTCTTTTTGAATTTTTCTTTTTCCCTTTTTCAACCAACATCTTATCAATCCCTTTTTAAAAAAAAAACATTTTTATTTTTCATTTTTAGAGTCATATTCTATCCCTTCATAGTAGTTACCCATATTTTTGGCTTATATATATGTTGTTCTCCCTTTAAAATTTTGAGATAGTTTCTTCTAACAGATTAAAATATACCCTAAATCTCTAGTATATGGTGTTTTCTATTCCCCTGCCTGATCACATCCTCTCCCTTTTTTTTTTAAAATCCTCTTCTTTCCTTTTTCAAACAACTTCTTATCAATTCCTTTTATAAAATTTTTTATAATTTCCATCTTTACAGTCATATTCCATCCCTTCATCATATCAACCCTTATTTTTGTACATATATAAGTTTTTCATTCTTTAAAATTTTGGGAGGCACTTTTCTAAAAGACCAGATACACCCCAAATCTAGTATGTGGCACTGATCTATATACCAGCCTGATCATATTTGATCACATTCTGGGTTTTTTATTTTTTTGTTGTTGTTGTTTTGTTTTGTTTGTTTTTGTTTTTATCTTTATCTTTTTCCTTTTTTTCTTTTTCTTTTTTCTCTCCCTTTCTTTTCCCACTGCTTCAGGTCTTTTCTGATTTTTTTAGAGTATATATTCTGGGGACGTTGTTACTCTGCTAGCAGTTGTTCTCTCATTAATCTATTCTCCTCTGCACAAAATGACAAGACGGAAAAAATCACCTCAACAAAAAGAACAAGAGGTAGTACCGACTGCCAGGGACCTACTGAATACGGACATTAGTATGATGTCAGATCTAGAGTTCAGAATCATCACTTTAAAGATACTAGCTGGGCTTGAAAAAAAATATGGAAGTTATTAGAGAAACCCTTTCTGGAGAAGTAAAAGAACTAAAATCCAACCAAGTAGAAATCAAAAAGGCTATTAATGAGGTGCAATAAAAAATGGGGGCACTAAGTGCTAGAATAAATGAGGCAGAAGAGAGAATCAGTAATATCGAAGATGAAATGATGGAAAATAAAGAAGCTGAGAAAAAGAGAGATAAACAACTACTGGATCACGAGGGCAGAATTCGAGAGATAAGCGATACCATAAGATGAAACAATATTAGAATAATTGGGATCCCAGAAGAAGAAGAAAGAGAGAGAGGGGCAGAAGGTATACTGGAGCAAATTATAGCAGAGAACTTCCCTAATTTGGGAAAGGAAACAGGCATGAAAATCCAGGAAGCACAGAGAACCCCTCTCAAAATCAATAAAAATAGGTCAACTCCCAGACATCTAATAGTAAAACTTACGAGTCTCATAGACAAAGAGAAAATCCTGAAAGCAGCTCGAGAGAAGAGACATGTAACCTACAAGGGTAGAAACATTAGATTGGCAACAGACCTATCCACAGAGACCTGGCAGGCCAGAAAGGACTGGCAGGATATATTCAGAGCACTAAATGAGAAAAATATGCAGCCAAGAATACTCTATCCAGCTAGGCTGTCATTGAAAATTGAAGGAGAGATAAAAAGCTTCCAGGACAAACAAAAACTAAAGGAATTTGCAAACACAAAACCAGCCCTACAGGAAATCTTGAAAGGGGTCCTCTACGCAAAAGAGAGCCTAAAAGCAACATAGACCAGAAAGGAACACAGACAATATACGGTAACAGTCACCTTACAGGCAATACAATGGCACTAAATTCCTATCTTTCAATAGTTACCCTGAATGTAAATGGGCTCAATGCCCCAATCAAAAGACACAGGCTATCAGACTGGATTAAAAAACAAGACCCATCGATATGCTGTCTGCAAGAGACTCATTTTAGACCCAAAGACACCCCCAGATTGAAAGTGAGCTGGTGGAAAACCATTTACCATGCTAATGGACACCAAAAGAAAGCTGGGGTGGCAATCCTTATATCAGACAAATTAGATTTTAAACCAAAGACTGTAATAAGAGATGAGGAAGGACACTATATCCTACTTAAAGGATCTATCCAACAAGAAGATCTAACAATTGTAAATATCTATGCCCCTAACATGGGAGCAGCCAATTATATAAGGCAATCAATAACAAAAGCAAAGAAACACATCGACAACAATACAATAATAGTGGGGGACTTTAACACCCCCGTCACTGAAATGGACAGATCGTCTAAGCAAAAGATCAACAAGGAAATAAAGACTTTAAATGACACACTGCACAAAATGGACTTCACAGACATATTCAGAACATTCCACCCCAAAGCAACGGAATACACATTCTTCTCTAGTTCCCATGGAACATTCTCCAGAAAGATCACATCCTAGGTCATAAATCAGGTCTCAACTGGTACCAAAAGATTGGGATCATTCCCTGCCTATTTTCAGACCACAATGCTTTGAAACTAGAACTCAATCACAAGAGGAAAGTTGGAAAGAACTCAAATACATGGAGGCTAAAGAGCATCCTACTAAAGAATGAATGGGTCAACCAGGAAATTAAAGAAGAATTAAAAAAATACATGGAAACCAATGAAAATGAAAACACAACTATTCAAAATCTTTGGGATGCAGCAAAGGCAGTCCTAAGAGGAAAGTATATAGCAATACAAGCCTTTCTCAAGAAGCAAGAAAGGTCTCAAGTACACAACCTAACCCTACACCTAAAGGAGCTGGAGAAAGAACAGCAAATAAAGCCTAAACCCAGCAGGAGAAGAGAAATCATAAAGATCAGAGCAGAAATCAATGAAATAGAAACTAAAAGAACAGTAGAACAGATCAACAAAACTAGGAGCTGGTTCTTTGAAAGAATGAACAAGATTGATAAACCCCTGGCCAGACTTATCAAAAAGAGAAGAGAAATGACCCAAATCCACAAAATCATGAATGAAAGAGGAGAGATCACAACCAACACCAAAGAAATACAAACAATTATAAGAACATATTATGAGCAACTCTATGCCAGCAAATTAGATAACCTGGAAGAGATGGATGCATTCCTAGAGATGTATCCACTACCAAAACTGAACCAGGATGAAATAGAAAACCTGAACAGACCTATAACCACTAAGGAAATTGAAGCAGTCATCAAAAATCTCCCAACAAACAAAAGCCCAGGGCCAGATGGCTTCCCAGGGGAATTCTACCAAACATTTCAAGAAGAATTAATACCTATTCTTCTGAAACTCTTCCAAAAAATAGAAATGGAAGGAAAACTTCCAAACTCATTTTATGAGGCCAGCATTACCTTGATCCCAAAACCAGACAAAGACCCCATCAAAAAGGAGAATTACAGACCAATATCCCTGATGAACATGGATGCAAAAATTCTCACCAAAATACTAGCCAATAGGATCCAACAGTACGTTAAAAAGATTATTCACCACGACCAAGTGGGATTTATCCCTGGGCTGCCAGGTTGGTTCAACATCCACAAATCAATCAATGTGATACAATACATTAACAAAAGAAAGAACAAGAATCATATGATCCTTTCAATAGATGCAGAAAAAGCTTTTGACAAAGTACAGCATCCTTTCTTGATCAAAACTCTTCAGAGTATAGGGATCGAGGGTACATACCTCAATATCATAAAAGCCATCTATGAAAAACCTACAGCGAATATCATTCTCAATGGGGAAAAACTGAGAGCTTTCCCCCTAAGGTCAGGAACGCGGCAGGGATGTCCACTATCACCACTGCTATTCAACATAGTATTGGAAGTCCTAGCCACGGCAATCAGACAACAAAAAGAAATCAAAGGCATCCAAATTGGCAAAGAAGAAGTCATACTCTCACTCTTTGCAGATGATATGATACTTTATGTGGAAAACCCAAAAGACTCCACCCCAAAACTGCTAGAACTCATACAGGAATTCAGTCAAGTGTCAGGATATAAAATCAATGCACAGAAATCAGTGGCATTCCTATACACCAACAACAAGACAGAAGAAAGAGAAATTAAGGAGTCAATCCCATTTACAATTGCACCCAAAACCATAAGATACCTAGGAATAAATCTAACCAAAGAGACAAAGGATCTGGACTCAGAAAACTCTAAAATACTCATGAAAGAAATTGAGGAAGGCACAAAGAAATGGAAAAACGTGCCATGCTCATGGATTGGAAGAACAAATATTGTGAAGATGTCAATGCTACCTAGAGCAATCTACACATTCAATGCAATCCCCATCAAAATACCATCCACTTTTTTCAAAGAAATGGAACAAATCATCCTAAAATTTGTATGGAACCAGAAAAGACCCCGCATAGCCAGAGGAATGTTGAAAAAGAAAAGCAAAGCCGGCGGCATCACAATTCCGGACTTCCGGCTCTATTACAAAGCTGTCATCATCAAGACAGCATGGTACTGGCACAAAAAGAGACACATAGATCAATGGAACAGAATAGAGAGCCCAGAAATGGACCCTCAACTCTATGGTCAACTCATCTTTGACAAAGCAGGAAAGAATGTCCAATGGAACAAAGACAGTCTCTTCAACAAATGGTGTTGGGAAAATTGGATAGCCACATGCAGAAGAATGAAACTGGACCATTTCCTTACACCACACACAAAAATAGACTCCAAATGGTTGAAAGACCTCAATGTGAGACAGGAGTGCATCAACATCCTAAAGGAGAACACAGGCAGCAACCTCTTTGACCTCAGCCGAAGCAACTTCTTCCTAGAAACATCGCCAAAGGCAAGGGAAGCAAGGGCAAAAATGAACTATTGGGACTTCATCAAGATAAAAAGCTTTTGCAAAGCAAAGGAAACAGTCCACAAAACCAAAAGACAACCGACAGAATGGGAGAAGATATTTGCAAATGACATATCAGATAAAGGGCTAGTATCCAAAATCTATAAAGAACTCATCAAATTCAACACCCAAAGAACAAAGAATCCAATCAAGAAATGGGCAGAAGTCATGAACAGACATTTTTCCAAAGAAGACATCCAAATGGCCAACAGACACATGAAAAAGTGCTCAATATCGCTCGGCATCAGGGAAATCCAAATCAAAACCTCAACGAGATACCACCTCACACCAGTCAGAATGGCTAAAATTAACAAGTCAGGAAACGACAGATGTTGGCGGGGATGCGGAGAAAGGGGAACCCTCCTACACTGTTGGTGGGAATGCAAGCTGGTGCAGCCACTCTGGAAGACTGTATGGAGGTTCCTCAAAAAGTTGAAAATAGAGCTACCATATGATCCAGCAATTGCACTACTGGGTATTTACCCCAAAGATACAAAAGTAGGGATCCGAAGGGGTACGTGCACCCCGATGTTTATAGCAGCAATGTCCACAATAGCCAAACTGTGGAAAGAGCCAAGATGTCCATCGACAGATGAATGGATAAAGAAGAGGTGGTATGTATATACAATGGAATATTATGCAGCCATCAAAAGGAAGGAGATCTTGCCATTTGCAACGACGTGGATGGAACTGGAGGGTATTATGTTGAGCGAAATAAGTCAAACAGAGAAAGACATGTATCATACGACCTCACTGATATGAGGAATTCTTAATCGTAGGAAACAAACTGAGGGTTGCTGGAGTAAGGTGTGGGGTGGGAGGGATGGGGTGACTGGGTGATAGACACTGGGGAGGGTATGTGCTCTGGTAAGCGCTGTGAATTGTGCAAGACTGTTGAATCTCAGATCTGTACCTCTGAAACAAATAATGCAATATATGTTAAGAAAAAAAAAAAGAAGAAGGTAGCGGGAGGGGAAGAATGAAGCAGGGGAACTCGGAGGGGTAGACGAACCATGAGAGACGATGGACTCTGAAAAACAAACAGGGTTCTAGAGGGGAGGGGGGTGGGAGGATGGGTTAGCCTGGTGGTGGGTGTTGAGGAGGGCACATTCTGCATGGAGCACTGGGTGTTATGCACAAACAATGAATCATGGAACACTTCATCTATAACTAATGATGTAATGTATGGAGATTAACATAAGAATAAAAAATAAATAAATAAAACAATGCAAATTTATCATCTTATAATTCTGGAGGTCAGAAGTTCACAATCAGTCTCAGGGGGCTAAAATCAAGGCTGACTCCTTCTGGAGGCTATAGAGAAGGATCTGCTTTGTTGTCTTTCCCAGCTTTTGAAGGCCGCCTGCGTTGCTTGGCTCATGGACCCCTCCCCACCGTCACAGCCAGGAGGAAGCTACCTTCCTCGCTCTCTTCTCTGCCTCCATGGTCGTAGCTCCTCTCACTCTGACCCTCCCACCTCCCTTTAAAGTATAAAGACCCTTGTGGTTACATTGAGCCCACCCATAGAACCCAGGACAATCTCCTCATCCTCAAATCCTTAATTTAACCCCACCTGTGTCAAAGTCCATGAAGGGAAACCTCGCTAGAGTGGACTTGGGATGCTACAAAGGGGACTGGTATGGTGAGCTGTGCCACTGAAGAAAAAGTGTCAATTTTATAGGAAATTTTATGGGAAAAATTGTCAGTCATAGGCCCCAACAGAAGAATCTCAACAGGAAAGACTCATCAATGACAGGCCCCAATGGGGTCAGATGGACATGGCATCTCCTACAAGTTGTTGACCACTCCTACCACTCAGCCAATGAGAAGCCCTCATCACCCAGAGCTCCTGCTTTTCTCCCAGGGACTTTGGTTCAAATAACCCCTCCCAGCTTCCTCCTCCTTCTCCATAAAATAATGTTCCTGTGTTTTGTTTGTCGGACTCGCCTGTGGTTTTTCTTGCTTGTCCTGGATTGCTGTTCTCTGCTATTCTTGAGTAAACCCACTTTTTGCTGGTAAAATAACTGGCCGTTTCATTTTTAAGGTTAATGCCTGCGAAGTCCTCTTGCCATCATGTAAGGCTACAGAGTCACAGGTTCTGGGGGTTAGGACGTGGACAACTTTAGGGGGCACGGTGGTGTCTCTTCAGTCCTACCGTTCAGTCCTGCCGTTGTCACAACGGCAAGCCGTTGGTGCTGTGTGTCAGGCTCTGTCCAGGGCTGCACATGAATCCTTTAATCCTGACAAGGGTCCCACAGGGTGGGCATGTTCTTACTCCCAATACGCTGATATAGGAGTTGAGGCTTAGGGAGGTCCGCTTCATGCAGGGGTGAGGTCGGAGATCAGACACCCTGTGGTCTGTTTTAAGAGCTTCTTTTCTGAACCACAGGCTCTAGCCAACCCCCCCACCCCCAAAACCATGCTGCAGCCCATGGCCAGCCAGCATTCCCAGAAGGTCCCCTCTCAGGCTGAGCCTCTGTCCTGTCACCTCTGGGGTGCCTCACTGCCCAGGGCCAGCTGCAACTCCTCAGTTGCCCATGCTGCATAACAGATGACCACAAGCCTAGCACCTGAAGCAACAGCCTGTCACTGTGGGTCAGAATCTGGGTTTAGTGGGGTTCCCCCACCCAGGTCTCATGAGGCTGAAATTGAGTGTCAGCTGGGCGGGGGTTCTGCAGAAAGAATCTGCTCCTGGGCTCCTTTAAGCAGGTTGGCAGAACTCAGTTCCTGGCAACTCAGGTCCCCATTTTATTTGCTGGCTGTCAGCAGGGGGTGTCCTCAGCTCCTGAACACCATCCGCAACGCTCCATTGTCACGGTTTGTAAAAGCATGTGGATGTTTAATGCTTGGACTTCTGTTTCTTCCACCAGCTGGAGAAAATTGTCTGCTTTGAAAGCGTTCATGTGACTGGGTCAGGCCCACGTGGATATTCTCCCTTTTGTCATTGAAACTAACATCATCACAGGGGTGGTATCTCATCATAAGCGTGAGGGAGGGGTCCCTGGAAGCCACCTCAGAATTCTGCCTTCCACAGGGGCTTGTCAGCATATCCAGACCCCATCCCCTCTACTGCACCCCATCTCAGTTCCCTGCACTGGGACCTTGCCCCTTCACAAGGCTTAGCACCTGGCTGGGAGGTGTGGGGGGTGTACAGGTAATTGAGAGAGAAGCACAGACTTCCTGTGCTGGCCCCAGGGGAGGGTGCAGGCAGGAAAATGTCCGAATATGGAAAAGACTCCGATGGGCTGTGGGGTTAAGAGGTGGTTTCTTGGACACAAGGATGGTTTCAAAGGATGGTTCCAGAAGACTGTGAATCCTCTTAGAACATGTCTGTGGAATCTGGGGTTGGAAGTGAGGGCTCTCAAAAGCCATTCCATAGTGTACATTTTACCCATTCCTCGAAATAGTCACTGTAGCATTTCTAGCTGTGTGATGGTGGGCAAGCTAGTAACAGCTTTGTGGCTCAGTTTCCCTATGGGTAAAGTACAGATGATTATTGTCTTTACCACACAGGGCATCTCCTACAAGTTCTGAGGATCGTGAGATCGAGCCCTACATCGCGCTCAAGATGCAGCCGAAAAGTGTTATAAGTTTATAGAATGGGATGGATCCTTTACTGTGAAAGCAAATTAAATGTCTTTAATGATGGGGAACGTTCAGGTGAATCAATGGGGAGCATTCAAGTTGAGCGACTGTCCCGAGGCAGGTGGAGCACGATGCCCACTGGTTTCCAAGGTGCAGGGAACGTCATCTTTGTGGATGGACATGACACGGCACTTTGGGGGAGGCCATGAAGGCACTCCCTTGACCAGCTTTGGCTAACCCCACAGACAGAAGGAGTTGGGGAGCAGCAGGAGAAGCAGGAATGCGGAGTGAGGCCTTGAACAGGGCCCTGTGGCCATCCTAACTGCTCCTGTCTTTCCCACATAATGAACTTTTCCTCCTAAATTCACTTGGACTGTTCAGGATTTTGGGGCTCCCTGGAATTTTATTGAGAGCTTCAGATTTTTCCAGCAACTTCTGCTGGCTTCATAAGCAGCTATTTGGGTCAAAACTAGAGATTTATGTGGCTTCATTCCTGAGACTCTTCTATACCTGTATTCAGGACTACCTGTTTTGCTTTGGAAAATTTCTGGGCTAAAATATTTTTGGCTGTTAGGAAGTGGAGAAATCATAAACATGAGCGTTCCTATGCTGAAATCACAATTGTGTGTGTACTCTGTGAATGTGTGCACATATGTGTATATTTTTGTGTGTATGACTGTGTGCATGTATGTGTGTGTATGCGTGTGTGTAAACCTGGTCCCATCTGTATGTTCTTCCTTGTCCTGAGACAGTCTAGGGAAAGCGAGAGGAGCTTAACTGCTATAAAGCCACTGGTCTGAGGCAGGGGTTAAAAGTTTCCGTATGCTTGGGGACAAGTGTCTCCTTCCGGGAACAAGAACAAATGAGAGGTAACAGCCGTCAGGGAGTACTGGTTGTCTGGGGAAAATTAGAAGTAACAATTTAAAGCCTCCTTGTACAAATATTTCTGTTTTCCAGGAGCCCTAAAAAGAAGAAAGGCATCCTGTGATGTCTGTGTCCACTAGCAAGTGACAGCCACAAGATAACAACGGTAGGACTGAAGGATGCTTCCCTACTCCCAGCCCCTCCTCCTTGGGAGAAGTGTCTTTATAAGCCTGCACACTACACCCTGAGAGAGACAGTCCTTTCTTGTTGGCTTCCCTGTGTGCAAGCTACCTCAAACTCCACCTGCTTTCCTTCTCTCCAGCTCAGTGTTCATTTCTATGACATTGAGGTTCAAGAACCTGGGGTTGAGGGTCTGGTAAAGGTCCCACCTCGGTTAAGGGTGGTTGGCCTGGTAAGGGCTTTGGGTAGTCTTGTCAATTTTCATAATAGTCTGTCTATCGAACCATGCTCATTTAGAAAGTTTAGGGGTGAGGGGGTGCCTGGGTGGCACAGTTGGTTAAGTGCCTGACTCTTGGTTTTGGCTCAGGTCTGATCTCAGGATCGTGAGATTGAGCCCTACATCGTGCTCAACGGAAAGTCTGCTTAAGATTCTCTCCATCTCCCTGTGCACCCCCCAAATAAATAAATAAATCTTAAAAAAATAAAAAAATAAAAATTTTAGGGGAGGGCTATAGAGAATACCTGTCTGCAAGATCCTTGGAGGTGAGAGCCTGGACTGTCAGTCATCCACTGTGGGTGAGAGAAAGGGTCTCTGGAAGGTGTTTGCGGGACACAGAGCCTCCACTCCTGGGAGTGTGTTGGTTGAGTGTGCAGTTCCTAGACTCCTGCAGGTCCCTATTCCCTGATCTGTGTTTGGTGCTGGCTGTACTCACACTGAGGGTGGGGCGGGGCAGGAAATAACGGAGACACCCCGAGTCCGCCTGTGCTGCAGGGGCGCTGAGGGGGTTTTATCACAGCAATCAGGGCTCACAAGACAAATTTTTCTCTGGCTTCTGGCTGTGTGAGTTGGGAGAAGAGTTGATTTTTCTAAGGAGCCGGCTCTACTTCTGCACAGAGTTAACTGTGTAACTGATTGTGTTTCTCTTTTTGCTTTGTTCAGCCGGGAGCTGAGAGTAAAATTTATGTTCAAGTTTAGGAACTGGGTTAGACAGTAGAGCATGGACTTCTAACCTTCCCTTAGACTTGATTTTCTATGCTAATCTAGAGTTTGAGAACATTTATTTACATTTTTCCCATTTTTGTGTGCTAGTGAGCTCTATCAAATCCTTAGTGGAACAAGTCAACTGCAAATGATAAACATTAAAAACAAAAACAAAAACAAAAACCACCCTGTGATATTTACTAATAGGCCAGTGGGCTGCAGACACCCCCCTCCACCCGGAGGAGGACACGGATAGAGTACTAAGGTGAGGCTGGGCTGTGCACAGATGGGGCGATGGAGGGTTGCAGCTTGGGGTCAGGAGCCTGGGAAAGGCACCCAGGCACTTGGGGGGGCCCACAGAGAGGTGAAACTAACCATGCCTGCTCAGTTCCTGAGTTAGGAGCATGAATTGCCGGTTCTGACCCCACCTCTTCCCAGCGGGTTTCATGTACTGGCTCTGCTCCCTGGGGCACGTTGCCTAACCTCTCTGAGCCTCAGTTTTCTTCTCTGCAGAATGGGATCAGTAACAGAGTCAGCTTCATGAAAGATAGTGAGTCTGAAGTGAGATCAGTTTGTCAGGTGCTGAGCAGAGAGCCTGGCATTAGGGACTAGCTGTCATGATTATTATTATTACTGCAATCAGAAGGTCCAGAAATTGTGTGTTGGGGAATGCTGGAAAAGTGATGTGCTTCATTTTTTGACTTTTGAGCTTCCAGTAAATGTTGCTTATTCCCTGGGTTGGGGGATGCAGATTCAAAGATGTCCCCAAACCAAATTTCCCACCCTAATTCCAAGACTGTGACTATGGCAGATATTAGTCCTGAATGATGGTGCTTTAGATGACATACATATGCAGATGTGATTAGGGTTACTAATCCTTTGACATTAAAATTAAGAGGTGATCCAGGTGGGCCTAAGCAGAGAACAGTCTCTTGCTGATGGTGGAAGTCTGAGAGATGTAAAGGTGGGGGGGGATTGACTCTAGGAAGGCTCTCGTTCCCAGCCTTCACATACAGGGGTCATGGGTAGGGACTGAGAGCACCCTCCAGGAGCTCAGCACAGTCTCTAACTGATGGCTGTCCAGGAAACGGGGGTTGTCAGTCCTACAACAGCAAGGAACTGAATTCTGCCAACAACCAGACTGACCCTAGAAGCAGGCCTTCCCCAGGCCCTCCAGATAAAGCACAGTATGGCTGACACTTGATTTCGGTCTGTGAGAGCCCAGTCACACCCTCCAAGACTTCTGAGCTTCAGAAGTGTACGATAATAAATGGGAACTGTGCAAGGCTGCCAAGCCTGCGGCGTTTGTTACACAGCAAAGGTATCTACCACACTGGGTCCCTTGCGCATGGAGCTGTCTACCTTACAGCCACCACCAGAGTTGCTGCTGGGCAGGGGGATGCACCACGAGATGGCTTCTTGTCCACCTCTGGGAGACAGTCTTCGCAGCCCGGAGCGCTGTCCGTGGCTGTGCTGTGAACCAGCGATGCCATGGGTGCCCTGGATGCAGATGCCACCCCGCAGGGAAGGCACACGTCTGTGCCTGGGAGGTCAAGAGCATAAGGAGATGTGACTGTGGGATGCCCCGGGAGAAGGTGCTCTGGTTTCTCCCAGGAGGATGAGATGTGACAGATGAGCCTGGATAAAGACAGCCAGCTGGAGGGATATAAGGTCCTTATAACATTGCTTTAATTCAGCTTTCAATTTGATCAGTGACGCCCTTCTGGTGAAATGTGTGCAGCTTAAACCCAAGACTGTAAACCTAATAGGAATTTGGTTCGCTTCACGAATCAAGATAATTGTACTTTGAAAAATGTTTTCAACATAACATTAATTTCGACCTTTACGTAAAGTGTGAGAGAAGTGTGTTTTTAAAATGGATATTCATGCATGACACATTTTCCATTATCATCTTATCAGATTTCCTGAGTTGCTGCAGCAGGAGATAGTTCAGGTGTTGAAAATAAGCAATCACTTATTTTTATGTTCTTGCAGGGACATGTTATGGCGATTGAATGGAATTTGCTTTCTCTTTTTCCTTACAGAAGCCTCAAGAACAAGGGCCATGGGACAGTGTTGGGTCCTGCCACCCAGAGCTCGCCAACAGTGATTGAAGTTGATTAAAAATGAAGAACAAGCAAAGCATTAGCCCATCTCGTGTCCTCTCCGTCCCTGGAAGGATTCTCCTGTATCCTTGGATTTAAGATCCTTACTGTGACATATTTAAAAAGCAAGCTAGATAATGGAGACAGGTGACTTTATGGATAGAATTATTTGGTAAGTGTCTTAGTCCCTTTGATTCCTGGCTACCTTATTTATAAAATAGAATAATATATTCTTTGCAGAGTTGTTGATTGGGGTTTAATAGATGATAGATATAAATCACCTGGAACAATAAATACTAACTCACTTTAAAAAAAAAAAAAAAAAGCAAGCTAAAGATTTATATATGAATTCCCACTGGATCCCACTGGCTTCCAGAGTCGATTCGACACCTTTTCCCTCCCACCTGTGCAGAGGCAGTAAGTTCACTTCCCTAACCTCAGCGGTCTTGTTTGGACGAAGGAGCCCTGGCCAGATGCTGGCCCTGCAGAACTTTTAAAAAAATTAACCAAATAGAGTTTTTAAAAAATTAAGGCAAAATTCATACAACACAAAATTCACCATGTTAACTGTTTTCAAGTGTACCATCTCGTGGCTTTTAGTACATTTACAATATTCTGCAAACATCACCACTATCTAAATTTGGAGCATTTTCACCAGAAAACAAACTCCGTATCCATTAAGCATCACTCTCTGGATGGATATGGATCTGCTTCTTCTGGACATTTCATATACATGGAATCATACTGTTATAGGATCGCAGGGTTCTTGTCTCACGGAGTCGAAGGATGAATCTCCCGGACACAAAAGGGTGAAATGAAGTGAAAGTTTATTAAGTGGAGGTGAAAGCAGAAAGGAAAGAAGCAGCTCTCTAGAATGAGAGGGGACCCGAATGGGTTGCCACTGAGGGCTTCTAGTGGCAGTCTTTTATTCAGAACTGATTGGGAAGCTTGTGGCCTTGAGTTTCTTGTGCCATCTTGGTTTGAGTGCGGACTTCTGATAACCCCTTAATGACTCAGGTCTTTGAGGTTCGGTCATTTTCTGTGATACACTGTAGGCACCAGAAAAAAGTACTCTGGACATTCCTTCCGAGGCCAGGTGGTCTGTTTCCTTATCTCTTGTTCACTCTGTCTTAGCTTCTGCCTGCCAGGAATAGTCTCAGAGCCCAGCTGGGGGCCCCTTACCTCTCCCTGCCTAGACCTTAACCTTTTCCTTGCCTTTTGTGACTGGCTTATTTCACTTAGCATGTTTTCAAGATTCATGCATGCTGTAGCAGGTATCAACACTTCACTCTTTTTTATAGTAGAATAATATTCCATCCTATGGATATACCACATTTCTGTATCCATCCATCTGTTGATGGACGTTTGGGTTGTCTACTTTGGGGCTATGATGAGTAATGCTGCTATGAATATCTGTGTATAAGTTTTACTTTAAGCAAGCCCCTGCAGAATTTTTGGTATGAGCTAATGATTGGGTCTCATTTGAAAATAGTGTTGTTCCCTTGGTGAGTGCCTATTAGTAAGACTTTAATTCATTGATTGGTTGCCCAGAGCTTTGTTTTGCTTCAGAGAAGACTGTATTTTGTTAAATGCAATGGATTACTGAAAAGGTGTTCTTTAAGGGCCTAATACCGCAATGCCCACCCTACACTGCCTGAAAGTCTTCCCATGTTTTGTCTTGGCCAAGAATCCTCCCATGTGGGTATGGATTCTCTGATATTTTCTGAATTCTACTACTCTCTTCATTTCCTCCAGACCCATCCCCTGTTCTCTGTCTTATTAAATCTAATGTCTTGGAGATTGAATTAAAGATGTCAGGCCCCTTTGCTGAGAACTCTTTAGTAATCATGATTTCTGAGAGAGAGGGATATGCCAGAAAACACGGGAACAAACCCCACGGCCTCCTGTCATATCATGAAGTGTAAGTCCAGCCATTTGGGGGTGCATTTGCTCTCACTAAGATGGATTTAGGCTGAGAGGTTTTTGAGCTGCATTGCTGGAAGTGTGAGGGTCTGAGGAAGACTAAGAGCTGGAGGTTAGGCACGGAGTCCACGTGTGGGACAAATGCTCCACACCTCTCACAAAGTCCCTTCTGCTCAAGGGCTCCCATGCTTGACTCTCTGTACCAAGCTCCACACTGGGGAGCGCACCACACAGCCTGAGCAGCGGAGGGCGTCCCTGGCCGGCTCTGTGTCCGGTTGCTCCCAAATCACATATCTGCAAACACTGGAATTACAGCTTTGCAATTAGAGCTCAGCAAAACAACCTCGCTACCGAAAGCACAGAACTGCTGTGTCTGATCCAGGGAACCACAAAATTTGTGTCTCAGGCTTTTCTGGGGGTATGAGTTTGCTGGGTAGAGATTTTGATGACAATGACTGCCCTTATGACATGGTATTTTTTCTGGGTCCTACTTTTTAAAAATTTTGACCAATGCAAATCATTGAACTTGGGTGCGTAAACTGTACTTAGGATGGGATCTCCCAGCTCTCTGAGGGGTAGTGTAGTCCAGAGCCCTGATCCCTCAGAGCGTCTGCAGTTCCAGAGACATGAAGCAGAGACTCTTGCTATTTTGGCAACCCCAAGGTTTTTGCTGCCATCCCTCTGCCGGCTTATCCAGACACATAGACCATTGTAATTCTCAGCCCCTTTCCCTGCTCATTGGTTGGTTTCATTAGCTGAGCTCCAAGAGGCCCAGGAATCAGGACAGTCTCATGATGGGGAGCAATCCTGACCTTTGCAAACCTCTCTTTGTATCAGTACACATGCACACACACATATATATACATGCATGTGTATACGTGTGTTTGCTTATTTCCTTATTTGTTTCAAGACTTCTCTGAAAATAGTAGAAAAAGGAGAGGGAAGAGAAAGGCAAAGAGATTGACATCAAAAGTATAACTAGGAGACCCCACTCTCTGTGAGCTTCTTTTTGTTACAGGGAAGTCCCTAACAGATAAAGAAGGCATTAGCTCACACTTTTCTCCAACAACTTTTTAAACTGATAAGAACAGATACTACACTTGATCTTAGCCAAAAGGCCGAGAAGCGATCTCCAACAACTTTTTAAAGAGATGCAAGTAACCTAGTGCATGTCCTGCAAAGCCTTTGAAATGTGAAGGCAAGCGAAACTGTGGTTAATTAAATGCTTTACATTTGTCATAGTTAGCATATTATATGAGATCAGCTAAATGTGTCACTCAGGTGAGCTGAGATTTTATGGTCCATACATACCTTTCCATGGTGCATTCTCCATGTTCCGTCAGCGTTCACGGTACATTTGTTTCATGTTTATAGGGCTTTTATTTGCAGGCAATGTGGCATAGCAGAGGGCACTGGGGTGAGAAGGAATGGGAGAGGGGGCAGCTTTGTAGTTCTGGCTCTCTGGTGGCTTTCGAAAAAGTCATGCCCTTGAGCCAGATCTTCAGGGGAAACTGGGGCAGTTTCTATCGTCCCACTCTTTGAAATTACTGTAGCGCTTCAGAGGCATTAATATTTTTACTTTTTAGAGTAAATGTTTGGCACACCCTTAGTTTTCAATTACTGTTGCAGAACTGACCACCCCCACATAGCAGCGCCTATTTACTATTGTTATTTGTCATTGAGTGGGCCAAGAATCTGGAAAAGGCACAAAGTGCAGAGCTTCTGCTGGAAGACTGGGGAGTCACTGGAGGGTTTCTTCACTCATGTGTTTGGTGTCTGCACCTGCATCACCACATGTGGCCTCTGCATAGCCGGGCTTCCTCACAGCATGGCTGCCTCAGTGCAGGGCGATGTCTACCCCACTGAGTGGCCCGCTTTAGGCTCCAGGCAGGAGTGTCCCAGACAGCGGCGAGCAGGTGGTATCACCTGTGGCCCAGCTCTGCCACACCGAATCCTTTGATCTCCTACCTACCTCTTCTCTGTTCCTCAAGGCCACGACCACATTTCGCCCTCTAGTAGTCTTCTGTGTACTTGTCCTGGAGTGTCCCGGTTAGGACTGTGGACTTAGGAGCTGGATCGAAATATTCTCCCTTATGCAATAAGAATATTAGCCCCAGGCACCTGGGTGCCTCAGTCGGTTAAGCGTCTGCCTTCGGCTCAGGTCATGATCCCTGGGTCCTGGGATTGAGTCCTGCATCGGGCTCCCTGCTCAGTGGGAAGTCTGCTTCTCCCTCTGTCCCCACCCTGCTCGCACTCTGTCTCTCCTTCTTTCTCTCTCACAAAATAAATATATAAATAAAATCTTCAAAAAAAAAAGAGAGAGAGAAAGGTAGCTCCTATCCCTGAGGACCAGAGAGTAAATTCATGCAAAGACTTAGAACATAGCCTGGTGCAAGGTGCTTCCTTGATGAATGGCCACGACTGTTTTCTCCTGCAATGTGGTAGAGGTCCTGCCAGGACAGCTCTGCATCTTAGTCACTTCTGCCTTGCATTTTCTGTAGCACTTGGTGAACAGAACACAATTGGCACAAGCTCAGTATTTGCTCCTTCCGTGGCCTTGATGTTTGCAGGGACACAGCCCCCCATGACTCTTGTTCCCTCTGGGGTCTTCGGCTGGGTCTGTCTTCTCAGCTTACCCCACCATCTCAGAGTGCCATCTCTGACCGTCCCCCATGGGAGCCGTCCTTGTCCCCACGGCATCCTGTTTCATTTTGTTCATAGCTACTTGCTTCTCTTAGACCAGGATGTGAGCTCCATGAGTGCCAGATTTCAGTCTGTCATGTTTCCTGCTGTGTCCTCAGTGCCTAGAACTGGGCCGTGGAAGGGGGAGGGAAGGGGAAAAGAGACTGACTTCATGCTGATTTCAGAAACCTGTTGGAGAGGAGAGCTGCATCCTATACCGGAACTAGGATTTACTTCCCTTTTAAGCACTGAAAAAAATCTCAATGACATCCATTCAGTCTTACTATATTTAGGTAAAATCCATTCATAATAAAAATAAAACTATATCTTCCCAACGGCAACTTAATTTTGAATGGAAATATTTTTTGGGCAGGTCTTTTAAAAAAATTTTTAATTAGGTTATGTTAATCACCATATATTACATCATTAGTTTTTGATGTAGTGTTCCATGATTCATTGTTTGCATATAAGTACTCCATGCAGAACATGCCCTCTTTAATACCCATCACCAGGCTAACCCATCCCCCCACCCCCCCTCCCCTCTAGAACCCTCAGTTTGTTTTTCAGAGTCCATAGTCTTTCATGGTTTGTCTCCCCCTCTGATTTCACCCCCTTCATTTTTCCCTTCCTACTGTCTTCTTTTTTTAATGTATAATGTATTACTTGTTTTGAGGTACAGCCTGTGATTCATCAGTCTTACACAGTTCACAGCACTCACCATAGCACATACCCTCCCCAGTGTCTATCACCCAGCCACCTCATCCTTCCCACCCCCACCACTCCAGCAACCCTCAGTTTGTTTCCTGAGATTAAGAATTCCTCATATCAGTGAGATCATATGACACATGTCTTTCTCTGATTAACTTATTTTGCTCAGCATCATACACTCCAGTTCCATCCATGTTGTTGCAAATGGCAAGATTTCATTCCTTTTGATGGCTGCATAATATTCCATTGTATATATATACACCACATCTTCTTTATCCATTCATCTGTCGATGGACATCTTGGCTCTTTCCACAGTTTGGCTATTGTGGACATTGCTGCTATAAACATCCGGGTGCACGTACCCTTTCAGATCCCTACATTTGTATCTTTGGGGTAAATACCCAGTAGTGCAATTGCTGGATCATATGGTAGCTCTATTTTCAACTTTTTGAGGAACCTCCATACAGTTTTCCAGAGTGGCTGCACCAGCTTGCATTCCCACCAACAGTGTAGGAGGGTTCCCCTTTCTCCGCATCCCTGCCAACATCTGTCGTTTCCTGACTGGTTAATTTTAGCCATTCTGACTGGTGTGAGGTGGTATCTCATTGAGGTTTTGATTTGTATTTCCCTGATGCTGAGTGATGTTGAGCACTTTTTCATGTGTCTGTTGGCCATTTGGATGTCTTCTTTGGAAAAATGTCTGTTCATGTCTATGTTGGGCGGGTCTTAATATGGACACTCAAAGTGCTTGGTCAATTTGTAGCTGTCCCCAGCTCTGGCTTTGCCCTGAGTCCACTTTCCTCCCTCCTGGAACCCATGACTCCTGGCAGAGTTACTTGGAGTCCACTAACTTCTCAGACCACTGCTGGGTCACCCTCACCCTCGCCCTCAGCCCTCAGTCACAAGGTGGGATGGTCCATGCTGACTCCAGTAGAGACGACTTCTTGCTGCTCCACCCAGTGCAATTCTCAGAACAAAAGAGAGAAGACAGACTCCTCTTTATTTTGTGTAAACATGGTTTTGAACGTTTGTTAGTTTTCCTTCTTGTAACTTGAGTTGAGAGCATCCATCTGAGTAGTTTATAGGGTTCTGGATTAATTACTGGAACCTGGAAATTATTGGCTTTGTTTTATTTTAAACATAAAAATTTAGGTTTGCTATGCACCATTCAGTATGAAAGTTCTTAGTTTTCTTGTTTGGTGTATACTCTAGAGCCTGGCTTTGGAACTTCCAGATGTCTGCTGGATGGGTGGGGTTGCCTGTGTGATTCTCATTTCCGTGATCCTGTCTTCCTCGGGTCTCTCTGTCTCTCACTTCCTGCAGAGATGAACTTCTGCCCATGTCTCTCTGTTTGCCTCCGTGACATCTGGGCTATGTGGTGAGGGTTATTATGACTTTAATGATCTTACCATGCACCCAGGGGCTGCCCTAATTCTTAATTGGAGAATGTGGGGTACACAGGATAAAGTCTGACCGTGTGCACATCTTGAATGCCTGAATGGAAGTTCTCAGGCTTGGCCACTCACTGGAATCACTGGAACCTGCAGGGAGCACTGGGGCCAGGTGCTCCCTCCCAGTGGGGGACTTAAGTGGCCTGGGGTGTAGCCTGGGCACTGGGGTTACGGATCTGCAGGGGTGCTGACTAGAGCCAGGTTTGGGGACCCTCGGGTTCTCTGGTTTGTCAGTGGAGGCAGGTGCTTGGTGGGCTCTGGGAAGGTGGTGGGGAGCAATCAGACAGCATACCTCTGTCACAGAGCCTGCTTCTCAGGGGCTGCATGCTGTTCTGGATGAGTAAATGATCAATAAGTTGGATTATTTATTGGAGAAAGATGTCCACAGGGAAAAGAACGGCTGAGGTTGGATGACTGTGTTGAAATGTAATCATGGATAGATTTGGCAGTTTGGATGTATTTAACACTGAGACATTATGGTGTCACTTTACCAGTCATTTTTATTAATTGTCCCCAGGTTCAAGTTTGGGACTTAGGTCAAGTTAGAACCGCTTCATCTGCCAGCACCTGGCTGCCTGGGAGGGAAGGCCTTGTGGGCATATGGTGAGATGAGGTGGAGTCAGGCAGGACCTGCTTGAACCCGGGCCGGGTGTGCTCACTTCATTCCAGGCTCACAGAAGGTAGATGGGGAACAAGTGGAAGAGCTCTGAAAGCCACCAGGCCCGTGTGGTCCCTGGGACCCAAGTCCCTGAGGTGCAGGGACAGTGGACGAGCCAACCCACGGCCCAGGACCTCCTCCCGTGCTCTGCTGCTCTCAGCTTGGCTGCAGGATGTGCACAGGGTCTCTGGTCTGTCCTTTTCTTGTCCTACCCTCAGGGAGAGTCCCCCACCCTTTGGCTCAGTTCTGATGGATTCCTCACGGCTTCCTCCTCACGTCAGTGCCATTTGCCCCAGCACCCTGCGACCCCTGCCAGAGGAGGACGTGAAGAGGGATGGGGCCCGGGGGTGACACGTCCTCCTGGGGGGATGCTGTGGAGTGTGCTGTCCTGCTTTGCTCTTGGGGCTGGCTGTGCAGTTCCTCCATTCTGCTCTGTCCCCATGGGGCCCGCGTAGTGTCCCCAGTCCTGGGTGAGGGTGCTGGCAGAGGCCACCTCATGCGTCCGAGTCTGGGTCCCTCTGAGGCCACACATGGGGCTGGGGGAGTGCGCCGCATGATCCTGATGAACTTACAGTCAGTCTCAGGCTTTCGTCCTTGCCTCCTGCCCGGGAAAGACAGCACCAATGACAACCACTTTGAGAATCACCTTAGATTGGAGAGGGGAGATTGTTTTTCCTGAGAGGCACTGAAGAATTTCCCACTAAACATGTGGCCTTCTGCTGTGGAAACGCATGATGTGGGTGGATCCTGAGCAGCCCATCTGGGGACAAGCTCTTTGGGGTTTGTGGGACTTCAGGACAGTGGAGAAGCTAGCTGCCCTTGTCCCAGGGACAGTCTGTGATGAGCACAAGTGCTTCTTTGGGGTCTGGTGAGACAAACACGTCGGCCTGGAGCCCTTTATCCTGAGAGCAGAGGTGGACAAAGAAGTGGAAGTTGCCCCTTAACCTTGCCGTGTGACCTCTGATGAGGGAAGGAATCGCAGGCTCCTGTCAGGATACAACCTGTTGGGAGGACGGCCCTCCACTGAGCAGAGCCGGCGTGTGGCTGTCAGGGCATGAGGGTGGTGGCAACGTGAACATGCCACCTCTCAATGCACAGGATAGACAGACACAAAGGCAGAGGATGGAGAAGTAAGAACCTTAGGTCACAGTAAGAGTCCATGAGAAATACTGCATTTATTTTTTGTAAGTGAACTAAAGTTTCACACCCACCTCCCTGGATTCTGGTTTGTAAGAGGGGTTCTTTTTGTTTGTTTGTTTGTTTTTATTATGTTAATCACCATACATTACACCATTAGGGTTTATTTTATTTTTTATTTTTTTATTTTTTTTATTTTTTATTCTTATGTTAATCCCCATACATTACATCATTAGTTTTAGATGAAGTGTTCCATGATTCATTGTTTGTGCATAACACCCAGTGCTCCATGCAGAATGTGCCCTCCTCAATACCCACCACCAGGCTAACCCATCCTCCCACCCCCCTCCCCTCTAGAACCCTGTTTGTTTTTCAGAGTCCATCGTCTCTCATGGTTCGTCTACCCCTCCGAGTTCCCCCGCTTCATTCTTCCCCTCCTGCTACCTTCTTCTTCTTCTTTTTTTTTTCTTAACATATATTGCATTATTTGTTTCAGAGGTACAGATCTGAGATTCAACAGTCTTGCACAATTCA
The DNA here is from genome assembly GCF_029215605.1 of Mirounga angustirostris. NCBI lineage: Eukaryota > Metazoa > Chordata > Mammalia > Carnivora > Phocidae > Mirounga > Mirounga angustirostris. Next base: position 88,884,781 of record NW_026991718.1, read on the forward strand.
CAGCGCTTACCAGAGCACATACCCTCCCCAGTGTCTATCACCCAGTCACCCCAAAGCTCCCACCCCACCCCCCACTCCAACAACACTCAGTTTGTTTCCTGCGATTAAGAATTCTTCATATCGGGGCGCCTGGGTGGCTCAGTTGGTTAAGCAACTGCCTTCGGCTCAGGTCATGATCCTGGAGTCCCGGGATTGAGTCCCGCATCAAGCTCCCTGCTCGGCAGGAAGTCTGCTTCTCCCTCTGACCCTCCTCCCTCTCATGCTCTCTGTCTCTCAAATAAAAAAAAAAAAAAAAAAAAAGAATTCCTCATATCAGTGAGATCATATGATACATGTCTTTCTCTGTTTGACTTATTTCACTCAACATAATACCCCCCAGTTCCATCCACGTCATTGCAAATGGCAAGATCTCATTCCTTTTGATGGCTGCATAATATTCCATTGTATATATATACCACCTCTTCTTTATCCATTCGTCTGTTGATGGACATCTTGGCTCTTTCCACAGTTTGGCTATTGTGGACATTGCTGCTATAAACATCGGGGTGCACGTACCCCTTCAGATCCCTACTTTTGTATCTTTGGGGTAAATACCCAGTAGTGCAATTGCTGGATCATATGGTAGCTCTATTTTCAACTTTTTGAGGAACCTCCATACAGTTTTCCAGAGTGGCTGCACCAGCTTGCATTCCCACCAATAGTGTAGGAGGGTTCCCCTTTCTCCACATCCCCGCCAACATCTGTCATTTCCTGACTTGTTAATTTTAGCCATTCTGACTGGTGTGAGGTGGTATCTCATTGAGGTTTTGATTTGGATTTCCCTGATGCTGAGCGATATTGAGCACTTTTTCATGTGTCTGTTGGCCATTTGGATGTCTTCTTTGGAAAAATGTCTGTTCATGTCTTCTGCCCATTTCTTGGTTGGATTCTTTGTTCTTTGGGTGTTGAGTTTGATGAGTTCTTTATAGATTTTGGATACTAGCCCTTTATGTGATATGTCATTTGCAAATATCTTCTCCCATTCTGTCGGTTGTCTTTTGGTTTTGTTGACTGTTTCCTTGGCTTTGCAAAAGCTTTTTATCTTGATGAAGTCCCAATAGTTCATTTTTGCCCTTGCTTCCCTTGCCTTTGGCGATGTTTCTAGGAAGAAGTTGCTTCGGCTGAGGTCAAAGAGGTTGCTGCCTGTGTTCTCCATCTGGATTTTGATGGACTCCTGTCTCACATTGAGGTCTTTCAACCATTTGGAGTCTATTTTTGTGTGTGGTGTAAGGAAATGGTCCAGTTTCATTCTTCTGCATGTGGCTATCCAATTTTCCCAACACCATTTGTTGAAGAGACTGTCTTTGTTCCATTGGACATTCTTTCCTGCTTTGTCAAAGATGAGTTGACCATAGAGTTGAGGGTCCATTTCTGGGCTCTCTATTCTGTTCCACTGATCTATGTGTCTCTTTTTGTGCCAGTACCATGCTGTCTTGATGATGACAGCTTTGTAATAGAGCTTGAAGTCTGGAATTGTGATGCCGCCGGCTTTGCTTTTCTTTTTCAACATTCTTCTGGCTATGCGGGGTCTTTTCTGGTTCCATACAAATTTTAGGATGATTTGTTCCATTTCTTTGAAAAAAGTGGATGGTATTTTGATGGGGATTGCATTGAATGTGTAGATTGCTCTAGGTAGCATTGACATCTTCACAATATTTGTTCTTCCAATCCATGAGCATGGAATGTTTTTTCATTTCTTTGTGCCTTTCTCAATTTCTTTCATGAGTATTTTAGAGTTTTCTGAGTACAGATCCTTTGTCTCTTTGGTTAGATTTATTCCTAGGTATCCTATGGTTTTGGGTGCAATTGTAAATGGGATGGACTCCTTAATTTCTCTTTCTTCTGTCTTGTTGGTGTATAGGAATGCCACTAATTTCTGTGCATTGATTTTATATCCTGACACTTGACTGAATTCCTGTATGAGTTCTAGCAGTTTTGGGGTGGAGTCTTTTGGGTTTTCCACATAAAATATCATATCATCTGCAAAGAGTGAGAGTTTGACTTCTTCTTTGCCAATTTGGATGCCTTTGATTTCTTTTTGTTGTCTGATTGCTGTGGCTAGGACTTCCAATACTATGTTGAATAGCAGTGGTGATAGTGGACATCCCTGCCGCGTTCCTGACCTTAGGGGGAAAGCTCTCAGTTTTTCCCCATTGAGAATGATATTCGCTGTAGGTTTTTCATAGATGGCTTTTATGATATTGAGGTATGTACCCTCTATGCCTATACTCTGAAGAGTTTTGATCAAGAAAGGATGCTGTACTTTGTCAAAAGCTTTTTCTGCATCTATTGAGAGGATCATATGATTCTTGTTCTTTCTTTTGTTAATGTATTGTATCACATTGATTGATTTGTGGATGTTGAACCAACCTTGCAGCCCAGGGATAAATCCCACTTGGTCGTGGTGAATAATCCTTTTAATGTACTGTTGGATCCTATTGGCTAGTATTTTGGTGAGAATTTTTGCATCCATGTTCATCAGGGATATTGGTCTGTAATTCTCCTTTTTGATGGGGTCTTTGTCTGGTTTTGGGATCAAGGTAATGCTGGCCTCATAAAATGAGTTTGGAAGTTTTCCTTCCATGTCTATTTTTTGGAACAGTTTCAGAAGAATAGGTATTAATTCTCCTTGAAATGTTTGGTAGAATTCCCCTGGGAAGCCATCTGGCCCTGGGCTTTTGTTTTTTGGGAGATTTTTGATGACTGCTTCAATTTCCTTAGTGGTTATAGGTCTGTTCAGGTTTTCTATTTCATCCTGGTTCAGTTTTGGTAGTCGATACCTCTCTAGGAATGCATCCATCTCTTCCAGGTTATCTAATTTGCTGTCATAGAGTTGCTCATAATATGTTCTTATAATTATTTGTATTTCTTTGGTGTTGGTTGTGATCTCTCCTCTTTCATTCATGATTTTGTGGATTTGGGTCATTTCTCTTTTCTTTTTGATAAGTCTGGCCAGGGGTTTATCAATCTTGTTCATTCTTTCAAAGAACCAGCTCCTAGTTTTGTTGATCTGTTCTACTGTTCTTTTAGTTTCTATTTCATTGATTTCTGCTCTGATCTTTATTATTTCTCTTCTCCTGCTGGGTTTAGACTTTATTTGCTGTTCTTTCTCCAGCTCCTTTAGGTGTAGGGTTAGGTTGTGTACTTGAGACCTTTCTTGTTTCTTGAGAAACGCTTGTATTGCTATATACTTTCCTCTTAGGACTGCCTTTGCTGCATCCCAAAGATTTTGAATAGTTGTGTTTTCATTTTCATTGGTTTCCATGTATTTTTTTAATTCTCCTTTAATTTCCTGGTTGACCCATTCATTCTTCAGTAGGATGCTCTTTAGCCTCCATGTATTTGAGTTCTTTTCGACTTTCCTCTTGTGATTGAGTTCTAGTTTCAAAGCATTGTGGTCTGAATATAGGCAGGGAATGATCCCAATCTTTTGGTACCAGTTGAGACCTGATTTATGACCTAGGATGTGATCTATTCTGGAGAATGTTCCATGGGCACTAGAGAAGAATGTGTATTCCGTTGCTTTGGGGTGGAATGTTCTGAATATGTCTGTGAAGTCCATTTGGTGCAGTGTGTCATTTAAAGTCTTTATTTCCTTGTTGATCTTTTGCTTAGACGATCTGTCCATTTTAGTGAGTGGGGTGTTAAAGTCCCCCACTATTATTGTATTGTTGTCGATGTGTTTCTTTGCTTTTGTTATTGATTGCCTTATATAATTGGCTGCTCCCATGTTAGGGGCATAGATATTTACAATTGTTAGATCTTCTTGTTGGATAGATCCTTTAAGTAGGATATAGTGTCCTTCCTCATCTCTTATTACAGTCTTTGGTTTAAAATCTAATTTGTCTGATATAAGGATTGCCACCCCAGCTTTCTTTTGGTGTCCATTAGCATGGTAAATGGTTTTCCACCAGCTCACTTTCAATCTGGGGGTGTCTTTGGTTCTAAAATGAGTCTCTTGCAGACAGCATATCGATGGGTCTTGTTTTTTAATCCAGTCTGATAGCCTGTGTCTTTTGATTGGGGCATTGAGCCCATTTACATTCAGGGTAACTATTGAAAGATAGGAATTTAGTGCCATTGTATTGCATGTAAGGTGACTGTTACCATATATTGTCTGTGTTCCTTTCTGGTCTATGTTGCTTTTAGGCTCTCTTTTGCGTAGAGGACCCCTTTCAAGATTTCCTGTAGGGCTGGTTTTGTGTTTGCAAATTCCTTTAGTTTTTGTTTGTCCTGGAAGCTTTTTATCTCTCCTTCAATTTACAATAACAGCCTAGCTGGATAGAGTATTCTTGGCTGCATATTTTTCTCATTTAGTGCTCTGAATATATCCTGCCAGTCCTTTCTGGCCTGCCAGGTCTCTGTGGATAGGTCTGTTGCCAATCTAATGTTTCTACCCTTGTAGGTTACATATCTCTTCTCTCGAGCTGCTTTCAGGATTTTCTCTTTGTCTATGAAACTCGTAAGTTTTACTATTAGATGTCGGGGAGTTGACCTATTTTTATTGATTTTGAGAGGGGTTCTCTGTGCTTCCTGGATTTTCATGCCTGTTTCCTTTCCCAAATTAGGGAAGTTCTCTGCTATAATTTGCTCCAGTATACCTTCTGCCCCTCTCTCTCTTTCTTCTTCTTCTGGGATCCCAATTATTCTAATGTTGTTTCATCTTATGGTATCGCTTATCTCTCGAATTCTGCCCTCATGATCCAGTAGTTGTTTATCTCTCTTTTTCTCAGCTTCTTTATTTTCCATCATTTCATCTTCTATATTACTGATTCTCTCTTCTGCCTCATTTATTCTAGCACTTAGCACCCCCATTTTTTATTGCACCTCATTAATAGCCTTTTTGATTTCTACTTGGTTGGATTTTAGTTCTTTTACTTCTCCAGAAAGCGTTTCTCTAATAACTTCCATATTTTTTTCAAGCCCAGCTAGTATCTTTAAAGTGATGATTCTGAACTCTAGATCTGACATTGTACTAATGTCCATATTGAGTAGGTCCCTGGCAGTCGGTACTACCTCTAGTTCTTTTTGTTGAGGTGATTTTTTCCGTCTTGTCATTTTGTGTAGAGGAGAATAGATTAATGAGAGAACAAAATGCTAGCAGAGTAACCACGTCCCCAGAAAATATACTCTAAACAAATCAGAAAAGACCTGAAGCAGTGGAACAAGAAATGGAAAGAGAGAAAAAAGAAAAAGAAAAAAAAAAAAAAAGAAAAAGATAAAGATAAAAACAAAAACAAACAAAACAAAACAGCAACAACTACAACAAAAAACCAGAATGTGATCAAATATGATCAGGCTGGTATATAGATCAGTGCCGCACACTAGATTTGGGGTGTATTTTGGTCTTTTAGAAGAAAGTGCCTCCCAAAATTTTAAAGAAAGAAAAACTTATATATGTACAAAAATAAGGGTTGATATGATGAAGGGATGGAATATGACTGTAAAGATGGAAATTTTAAAAAATTTTATAAAAGGAATTGATAAGAAGTTGTTTGAAAAAAGAAAGAAGAGGATTAAAAAAAAAAAGAAAAAAAAAGGGAGAGAATGTGATCAGGCAGGGGAATAGAAAACACCATATACTAGAGATTTAGGGTATATTTTAATCTGTTAGAAAAATCTATCTCAAAATTTTAAAGAGAGAACAACTTATATATATAAGCCAAAAATACGGGTAACTACTCTGAAGTGATAGAATATGACTCTAAAAATCAAAAATAAAAATTTTTTTTTAAAAAGTGATTGATAAGATGATGGCTGAAATAGGGAAAAAGAAAAATTCAAAAACAAAAGAAAAAAAAAGAAAAAAAGACAGTTAAAATAAATTAACTTTGAAAAACTAAAGAATCATGGTAAAAAAGCCATGAATTCTATGTGCAGTATTCCCCTAGCGCTGGATTTCTGCCGTTCTCTTTGATCGGTAAACTTGGTCTTGGCTGGCTGTTCTCGCTGATCTTCTGGGGAGGGGCCTATTGCCGGGGTTTCCAAATGTCTTTGCCGGAGGCAGAATTGCCCCGCCCTTGCCCCCTCCCGGCTAAGTAAGCTGCTCGGGTTTGCTCTCCGGGGCTTTTGTTCCCTGCGAGCTTTCCATACAGCTTTGGAGGCAGAGAGTGAAAATGGCGGCCTCCCAATCTCCGCCCTGGAAGAGCCGAGAACTCGGGGCCCCACTTCTCAGTGAGCCCCCAGAGAAAAGCTGTCAGTCACTCCCAGATCCCCGGTCTCCGGCCGCAGTCCGTGCTCACCCGGCCTGCGACCGCGCGCCTCTATCTCTGGCACCCGACCCCGGGTGGAGTCTCCAAACCCAGCAGATCCCTGCGATGCACTCCCGCTTGGCTCCTCCCGGGGGAGGAAGGGGAGTCTCCCCGGATCTGCCACTTGTTGGGTCCCTGCTGGAGGAGCAGGGGCCCGACTGTGCCGCGGTTCACGGTTTATGACAACCCCGAGCTGAGAGCCCGCGCCTGGGCTCCGCCTCTGCAGCCGGCTTCCCTGCTCCGATACCTGGGAGCTCTGCCACACTCAGGTACCCCCGGTCTTTCTGTGACCCCAAGGGTCCTGAGACCACACTGTCCCGGAGGGTTCCACCCCCCACTTAGCCACCAGAGTGATGTCCCTCAGCGGAGCAGACTTTTAAAAGTTCCGATTTTGTGCTCCGTGGCTCTATCACTTGCCAGAAGCGGCCGACGGAGGCCCCTCCCCCACCGTCTATCCTCCCGAATATCGCCTCGGATTCACTTCTCCGCACGTCCTACCTTCCAGAAAGTGGTCGCTTTTCTGATGAGAGAGTTGTTGCTCTTCTTTTCTTCAATCTCCTGTTGAGTTTGTAGGTGTTCAGAATGGTTTGATCCCTATCCAGCTGAATTCCTGAGAGGAGACGAAATCCAGGTCTCCTGCTCCTCCGCCATCTTGCTCCGCCCCCCACATCATTAGTTTTTGATGTAAGAGGGGCTCTGTTTCCTGTCCCCTCCTCACGGCCTCTTCAGGGTCATCTCAAGGACTTGGGCACAGCCAAGGCACAGAGGAGACCTCTGACCATAGGTGGTCCACACTGGGTCCTGCAGCCTCCTAGTTCCTCTGTACTGTGCTCTGAGGAGGCTGGGAACTCCACAGAATCTCCTCCCAGTGTAGGCTACCTTCTCCCCAGGCAGGGGAGCTGAGGTGGCTCTGCCTTTGGGTCTCAGCCTCTCCTCTCCTTTAAGGCCAGGGGATGGTCTCTTTTATCTGAAGGAAGCCCCTGCCTCTTGCACCTCCTGAGCCCCCTACCTCTTCCCTCTAGACCGGACTTAGAATACTAGAAAATGAAAGCCAGGAGGTGTCCACAACCACGTCTACTGTCTGCCCTGCCACAAGCCCCCTCTAAGGTACCACAAGCACTACCTGCCTTAGGAGAGGAAGGAGAAGGGAGAGAACCCAGAAGATAACATTACAGTCGTTCAGCCACCACACATGGTGGGCCCGCTGCAAGGTAATCTGGATTCTTCTCTTAGTGATAAGTTTGAAGAGTGTCACTTGGTGGACAAGAGTTGAAGTAACTGTGGCCAGAGATGGGGCAGGGATCTGGGTCTTGGGCAGGCAGAACTTGGCCTGAGAGGTCAAGTCCAGCCAGATAGTGGTTGGTCTCAGGGGACACTGCAGGGCCCAGGTTCCCTCTGAGCCACCCAGGCGGCCCTGTCTAAATCATCTTTCTCTCACTATACCAGCATTTTGTTGTTTGAGGTTTTCTTTTTTAAAATTTTATTTGTTCAATTTATCAAAATGTGTTAATTCAATAAAATATTTTTTTAAATATGATAAAAATAAAACCCTTTCTGGCATATGGTTCTAAGACTGATACATAGAGTCATGAAACCATCACCACAACTGAGCTACAGATCAGTCCCCTTTCCACCAAATTCCTTTGTGCTGTTAAACTCTCCCTAGTCCTCACCTGGAAACCACGGATCTGTTCTCGGTCCCTATCATTTTTTGCCTCCTGAGGATTCCTTTTTAAACATCAAGAAAATATCACAGATATAACATGATAGTGTTTTGAGGTTCCAGAAAATAGTGATCAAAAGCTATCCTGGATTCGGGTATGTTTTAGAATGAGTTTGCATTAATGAGTCACTGCACTATCGACATCCTTTTGAAAAATAGCACTATTTGTGTGTGTGAGGCATTGCTCTGGGTTATTCCTGGGACTTATCGACCCACAATCTCCCTGCAATAATTTACAACCTACAGGTTGGCAACCACAGTGGTTCTGCTAAACCAAGGGAGACTCGCAGGCTTCAAAGAAAGCAAGGACAGACCTGGGCTCCTCCTGCCATCCTGGCAAGCTTTTCCGACAAAGCTGGAGCAGCTTTGACAGCCCAGTGTGTGCCCTCAGTCCCAGTACAAACAGCAGAGAGTGAAGAGAGAGATTAAAAGATCTTCATTGGTTTGATTTTGTCTTTTCAGATCAAACATTGCTCTGTTTTGCACAAGGAATATTAAAAACAAATGATATGTCAAGTTGGTGAGAGAACCAATCTTACTGGAAGTTCTTTGTGTTTATCTTAGTGTTAAAATGGATGAGAGCTTTTTGAAAAGAATTGC